>NC_141140.1:152598192-153813192 GCF_053477565.2 Lygodium microphyllum | reverse complement strand
ACGGTTAAGGAGAGAATGCAAAATGGAGGGGGAGGGGTTGGCGGGAGAGAGAGAGAGAGAGAGAATTATTATTATTATATAATTTAACTTTCAACATGTGTATGTATATAAGTATGTGTACTATCTATTATTTATTACAATATTCTAGTTATATGTATACGTTGTAATATTACATTAAATTATAATTATAACAATTATAAAAAGTATAAATGGTTAACATAATTATTGCCTTGATATATTAGTTGTAAATTAATATAATTATTATAAATATATGTTTTATAAATTGCAAATATTATAATATTAAAACATGTAGTGTATTATATTATCTTATCTTATATTGTAACATACATCTTACGCTAAAATATATACATTAAATGTATGTGTATGTATTATAATATCATGTTAAATTATAATCATGATGTATTATAATTATGTAGATATTATACTATATTAAAATATGCTATAATAAAATTATGACTAATTGTACATATTATAATTATAGTTGATATTAATTAATCTTAGTTATACTTATCGCACATAAGTAGGGTTAATTAACCATAATTATTAATTATAATAGTATACCAACATATATAGTTAATTATAATATCTTATAATTAATCATAACAATATATTAAATTTAATTAGTATTCTTATTAAACATGCGCCCTATCAAGGACCCCTCTCCGAGAACCCTCGGCCGCCACCCCTGCCACATAAGGCCGCCGCTGCCACCACTGCTGCCTGCATCGACACCCCCCCCCCCCCCCCCCCCCCCACTATAGTGGGCGTCGCTCCACCTCACCCTCCTCTCCCCCTCCATTTTTGACATTGTGCCGTTCACCGTCCTATCGTGGCCGTCAGCTTTGACCTTTGACTTCTCGTTCCTCCTGTCGTCTGCTACCATGGCGGCCACTAGAGGCGCCGCCACCCTGACGGCTGGCCCCGCCCCTACTACTCCCACAACCCCCTCAGTCTCCCTCCCGGCCGTGCTCCCGTTGCTGGGTCCCCTCTCCTTCAGCTTCTTCAATGACCTCCTTGTCCTCGACTTCCTTGTCGCCTATATTTGGATCGACCAGAACGACGCCTCTGTCGAGGCCATCCTCTCCTTCCCTGGCTTATCGTCACCTACCGGTCTCCCTCCCCAATACCTTGGTCACCCTCCGCCCCAGAGAGACATACTTAATATAGGGGAGAGAGAGAGAGAGAGAGAGAGAGAGATTTGTGCTGGGCAGGAGAAAGAGATAGAATCTGTTTGGCCCTAGTGCTCCTGGTTGGAGAGAGATGGGACGAAAGCCTCATGCTGCGAGAGAGAGAGAGAGAGTGTTTGGCCTTAGTGCTCTTGGTTGCACTCTCTTTCCTGGGCTCGAGTATTTATTCTCTCTTGCTGACACGTGGTTAGAGGTCAACACTTGCTCTATCTCTTTTGCTGTTGACACGTGGTGGAGGTCTGAAACCTTGTGTTAGTAATAGTAGTAGATTATAGGCTACGGTACCATCTTTGAGACACACAAGTCAGTCCATATAGCCCTTCTCTTCATGGGAACCAATCAATTGATGTCAAACATTTTAGCTTTGATCCATGTAGATTATAAGCTCATCATCTACTCGCTGAACAGCCTACTAGCAGATTCTTGGTTTTGGTGATTTGGAATACGAGTAACTATGGGTGGCTCTACGCATTGGCTAAAGAGTAGGTGCCCATTCCCCCTCTTGTGCACTTCTAGTCTCATGATTTCCCTCAAAATATGTGAAGTTGAAATATGTATTGGATCTCCCTCCTTAGGCCGAGGTTTCTTTTTTAATTATTTTCCAAGAACTAGATTGATTTCTCCTTACAACCAATTTTGAAGAGAGAACACAACTTACCTTTCTCTCGTCAGCATCTTGAACTTTTGTTTAGGTTTCATGAGAAACTTGGTGGAGAAAAACTTAGTAGTTGTCACCATTGCCTTTTAAGTATATTCTCTTCGTGTCTTTGTCCATTTATTTAGAAGTGTGCACATTGCCCTGCAAAACACTACTTAACAAGCTTTTGAATGATTTAGGCTCTTAGGTAACTAGGGATTTACAATTGGGTTCTTGTCCTTCCAAAAATCTTGGAATTGGAAGTTGCTAGAGATTTTAATTGTTAGATTACATTTTGTAGTTAAGTTTTTACAAAAGTGAAGATTAGCCAAAGTAATCGATACAACAAAATGAAGAAAATGTACACATGAACGAATGATTATTATTTTAGCACAGAAAAGAGGGCACATATGATGTGGCATCTTAACAGTAAAAAGTATCATCCTCACAGAGTAAGCATTGGTTCCAATCCTACAATAAGAAACAAACACAAGTATATATATGGTATACAAATGGTATGCATGACAAAAGTATGAAAAGTGTGCTTCTCAGAGGCTTCTCTTACCTCTCCTCAAACATCCCATAGCTTGTCAATGAGCACCATAAGCCCAAAACATGCCCAATATTCTTTCTTCCGCCATGTCCTTGATTGAATGATGTATCAAAACTAGAAAAATGGTAAAAAATCCTAGGTATTCAATGAACTTAACAAAATATAGAAATGATTTATAGAGTCCAAATGCAAAACATAAAAAAGAATGAAAATATGCTACATGATAAATTACTATCAAATGAATATGACCCACCACTTCCAAAATGCTATAGGTAGACCCACTGTTGAGATTTGCAATCACATCCATGCTACCTCTTTGTATGAAGTAGATGGGCCGAGGATATGCAGGCTACTTGAATCCCATAGGCATAGAGGTAAAGATTGCCACCTACCCTGATCTATATAACATTGTACTTGGATGCCAATGCAATGCCATTGTCCTTTTGTTCTTCAGCTTAGTATACTTGATTTGCTTGTGTTTGTACTTCTAGTTAAGTCTTGATTCCTGTCATGTCCAAGTACTCATGAGTCTAGTGTTGCTCTATGAGCCACCATAGTTGCCATGCTCTAGATTCATGTTTTCCACATGGTATCAGACCGCAGCTAAGCATGGCTTAGCATGTTTTAGCTCACTTCTCTACTCCTACAAGTCTCCTCTCACTCCTCTCAGCTCAGGTCCAACTTTGGCTTCAGTGCTTGCATGAACTCATTTTACACCTCCATCTTTACTTTGCCCTCTTATCTGCCATAACCAAGCAGTATCCAGCTCACTTGGAGCTTCTTGATCTACTCCTACAGCCCATATTTCTTCATGCTTCCTTCTAGGAAAATGTTTCTAAAGTTAGGACACAACTTTCTATCATGAAAATGTTTGACATTGATCACTCTTTATAGTCCCCGGCATTATGGAAATTCGTGTTCGTAGTCCCTGAACAGAAGTAGCCTGGTTGTAGTGTCTCTGCTCTTCCTATGCGCTACAATCTGGGCCATCACCATGGGGCTTTGAAAGCCCATGAGATAGGCTTTCTATCAATGTAAAAAGTTTTGGAAATGATCAAGTCTACGATGCACACTGAGTAGAAAACTAGGCCATCACAGGAACCCTAATGAAGACTTCATAGCAAATCTTTCAAAAGCTTTATCTCTTCTTCCTTTTCTCTCTTACCACTTAAGCCATAGTGTTACCACTCAAATATCATTGGATTTGGCATATATTCTCACAACAAATCATTGAGGAGGGGAGATCTTTGTGATTTTTTTTTTTTTGCAAGATTGAAGCATAGTCAAGCATAGCGTCTCTTGACACATTGA
Source organism: Lygodium microphyllum (assembly GCF_053477565.2). NCBI lineage: Eukaryota > Viridiplantae > Streptophyta > Polypodiopsida > Schizaeales > Lygodiaceae > Lygodium > Lygodium microphyllum. Next base: position 153,809,483 of record NC_141140.1, on the reverse strand, counting down.
TCTAGTGACTCTTGTCACTTGCGTCATCTGACATAATCAGCTTTGCCTCTAATCAAATCTGAGTTTTTGTGCTACTCTAGCATTAAATCAAGGAGGGAAAGACTCAGACTTGTAAGACCTTGAAGATCTCAACCATCTTTGAAGATTGAAATTTGAAATTTTTGGAGCTAATTTGCTATTGATCTTGCAACCTCAACATGGGCAAGGACTCACTGACAGTTCAATTCAAAGGGGTCGGGTTTCACACCTGGAAAACCCACATCAAGCTCATCCTAATGAAGAAGGGTCTCTGGGCCATCACAAATGGCAAAGAGAAGAAATGGGATGCGGACCTTGCAGCCACATGGCAAAAGAATGATGATAAGGCATAGGCCATTATCAAATTGGAATTGGATGAGAGCTACATTCGCCATGCGGAAACCTATGAAACCTCTAATGATACATGGAAGAGATTAGATACTTTGTTTGGTGCACAATCAAAGTCATCTAAGTATGGATTACTGATTGAATTTTTCAGGCTAGATATGAAACCTAACACATCCCTTGCAACTCATTTAAACTACAAATGGAAAGTCTCACTACTCAGCTTGGAGGGATTGATCTCAAGATGGATGAAGTTATTTGTATTGGTGTCTTGCTAAAAATTTTGCATTCTGATTATGACAATGTTTCAACCACTTTAATCAATATGCCAAACCCTAAATTGGTTGACATTAAAGCTTCATTGCTAGAGGAGGAAAAGAAGATAAAGTTAAAGGAAGAAACAAGCACCTCTAAACATGAACAAATGTTGTATGTTAGTAATAGGTACAAAAGAAAGAATGACCAACTATTCTGTGACTTTTGCAAAGAACTGAACACATGGAGAAATTTTGCCACGCTAGAAAGAGGTCTCAAAAGATCTATTTGGCTACTATTAAAAAAGAAGAAGACCATGGAATAAAGGAAGAAGAAGAACAAGACCACCAAGAGAAGGACAAGACTCATCAGTCCTTCTACTCCTATTCTGATAGACTTTTTTAGCCTTGTATTGCCTGGCTCTAATGCTTCTGATATAAGCTTGTAAACTCCTCATGTAACTCTGTAGTACTATAGCCTCTGTACACTTTGTGAGGTCCCTGTCTACCTTTGGATGTCCACCATGTTTGTGGTACCCACACTTAGCCTTTTCGGTGATAGCCTCTAATGTTTACCATGTTTGTGGTATGCCCATACTTTGCAGGTGGTGCTCACTAAAGCCTCTACACATTTTGTACTTTTTGGTTGTGTTTAAGGAGGGGTGTTGAGATCTCTTTGTATGAAGTAGATGGGCTGCTGAGATTTGCAATCACATCCATGTTGCTTCTTTGTATGAAGTAGATGGGCTGAGGATATGCAGGCTACTTGAACCCCATAGGCATAGAGGGGAAGAATGCCACCTACCATGTTCTATATAACATTGTACTTGGATGTCACTTTCATATATGATGAATGCAATGCCATTGTCCTTTTGTTCTTCAGCTTAGTGTACTTGATTTGCTTGTGTTTGTACTTCGAGTCAAGTCTTGATTCCTGTCATGTCCAAGTACTCATGAGTCTAGTGTTGCTCTATGAGCCACCATAGTTGCCATGCTCTAGATCTATGTTTTTCACACCCACTACAACCCATGCATTTGCTGCCTCCTACTTCCACTTATCGCGACTCTCCCTAATGTATTTATTGATCTCCTTTTACTCATTCTGACCAAGTTTTCCTTCCTTGATACATAATTGTATGTGTCCTATGCCTCCAAACAAAATTTCTTAGACCTTTCCATAATTGGGTTGTCACTTAATCACTAGAGAACTTATCTTTTGGGTTAGTGCCTCCTACAAAGTGTAAATGGCATACTCATTTAGATGTGGGTCTTGATCTTTTGACTCTATTTGACAAAATGTCTAGGCTTAACGATCTTTTGACTCTATTTGACAAAATGAATCTCAAGCACAAGGAAAATGTAAAAAGTATAAAAATAAAAAAATCATTTTAGAAATAGGCCCATTTTTCAATCACATACATGACATATTTTATGCCAATTGTGAGATTTTCAACCTTCGAATTTCATGGCTTTTGTGAATGTTTCACATAGCTTATGCATAAGACTAGTTAGCATGCAACTATTTGAGATGATACCCTTGCCTTTTATTTCGTAGTCCCTTCTCAACCCTCAATAATACCAATGGCACCTTTTTGTGAGAACATATCCATGTATCTTTCAAAGAGATTATGATGACATGGACGATTTTGCAAGATCAATAGACGACTATGTAGAATGAAAAATAGGATACAAGTACTCTCATCCCACCACCTTAGTCATTCAATATTAATCACAACATAGGCTCTTATACACAACACGATAACACCATCAATTGCACTAAATCTTCATATCGCTACTCGTAGCATCACATGCTTTTAGTTCTTGTAAAATATGATATATACACATTGAATGCCATCATTAAACATATGATAAGGTGTGATTTCCACCAATCTTATATTGTCCTAAGAGAACCATGTGACTCCAAAAGTTCAATACACCTTCAAAAACCATATGCATTGAAAGAGAATTTGGGCTCTATGACATTAATGCTAAAGCAACATGTATGGCCTAGAATATATTGTGTCAAATTGACCCCATAACTTTAACTTTTGACCTTTGTGCTATCAAATCCCAATCCATGATGGTATACCTCTTCCTAAACCCAAGGTATCAAGCCTCCAAAATTTAAAGTTATCAAGGCCTCTATACCAATAGAATCGTGCTGAAGGAATGGTTGTGGCTCCAAGTGAAACCCTCATAGTCATGGGAGAAAACTCTACTATGCTCCCTTAGAAAGTATCAAAAGGTTGAGTTTCTAAAATCTTTAAGATCTTGCCTACCTTGTGGCATAAAACTTGCTCTCATTGGCACAAAACTTGCGCTCTTTGCCTCCCTTGTAGGTTGACACAAGTATCATTGCATCTTTGCTAAAACGATCCACATGCTAAAAACTCAACATTCATTCCCTCTCACCAAACATCCCTTACCTATTTCTCACATTTGTATACTCAAACCACCTCTTTCCTTGGTGTAGTTTTTGTAGTGTCTTTTGTCATGTAGTTCTACGATATCATACTCATACCACCATATTTTCTCTTGGAGTAGTTCTTTGGCATTGTTGAGGATGTTTATGATAAATGGTAAATCTATTCATGTTGTGAACCTAATGAGTTAAAAAACTCAACATTCATTCCTCCTCACCAAGTATTCGTTACCTATTTCTCACATTTGAGTGCTCAAACCACCTCTTTCCTTAGTGTTTTCATTGGTATCTTTTGTCATGTAGTTATACAATATCATACGCGTACCACCACCTTTTTTCTTGGTGTAGTTCTTTTTTATTGATGGGGATGTATATTGTAAATGGTAAATTCATTCATGATGTGAACCTATTGAGCTCATAAAGCTATGATTGAGGGTGGGGACATTCAGGGAGGTATCATGAACTTGGATTTGGTAGTATTAAAGCCTTAAAAAAGGATGATGATGTTAAATATCCTTTAAAATAGAAGAGGACTCTCATTATGTCTTGCATATACCTTATTGAAGGAAATAATAATGAGACTTACTAGCATTGAATAGATTAGTAGGCAGCGATTCTTGAGTTGTCACCTACATTTATAGCTCAAAGAAATCTTGTTTCTTCATACACATGTTTAAAAGTGATGCAAGCTTGATAGAGTAAGCATAAAGCAAATATAAACTTATGAGTGTATCAAGAACTCATATCTATGCGTACAATGTACAAATATGAAATCTTTCCAATGGAATTTGCAATATGGTCTTCCAATTTCAATCTTGTAATCCTTGGAGACTCAATGCACCTCTTTGTGTTTCTTACCTTTTGGTTAGACTCATCAACCCACTTCACTTTGCTCTCGATGGGCTATGCCTAGGATTTTTCTATTAGAACAATCCAAGGAGACCCTTCCATCCATACAATACAAGCAAATATTTTCCATTATTTCTTTCTTGATATCCCAAACATGCATTTTCAAGCCTCTAAGTCAACACTTAAATCCCATTCCACTTTGCATGACCCAATGTCTTCTACCTCATGATGCTCTCCTTTGTCATGGGATTCAACAAATAATTCTTAGACTTGACACCTAGAGCCTTTCCTTGAAATGATAAATCCCTTGCATGTCATCGAGATTTCTTCATGAGTGTAAGGCTAACACAGTCCACTTGCTAGTATCTTAATATTTTTGTGTTGTCCAATTAGATACAAAGATAGGTATCCTTTCCCTATTCTTTGGAGTTATGTTACAAGAATGCACAATTGAAACTCACACTCCTTAAGACTCACCTAAACCTTTCTAATTTCAATGCTTACAAGTAAGAATAACCTTTCTCTTTACCTTTATAGAATGCATTGAATTTTCCAATCTTACTTTTGTGTCTTATTTACAAAGATATATAGTCTAAGAAGAACAAAAGCTCTTAGATGATGCTCACAAAGGCTATTTACTACTACTTGGTTTAGTTACTATGTACCCTTTTCTACTAATCAAAGCATTGTCACATGCTTCCAACACTTGTTTTGGTTGAATTGTATTTTAAACATCCTAGGTTATCTCCTTCCATATATCTTTATGTAGAGAGCTTGAAGTTGGATCCTTGATCAAGTTAATAATTCTCCTCTATTTTGGTGTGCTTTCAAAAATAAAGATTTTTAAAGTAAACTCTTAATATATCATTTTTAATTCTTTTCTTAAACTCTCCTTGAATTTCTACCCTTTGATGCTAAGTTGTCAAGGACTTTAAATTGAACTTTTTTAAACATGAAAATTTTAAGGAGAAATCAATGAAGATTCTAATCTAGCCATTTGTTTTTTGTTCTCCTCTTTAAGCTTATCTAATTTTACCTTTATTGATTGCAATTTTGTCTCTACCTCAAGTGACCTACTTGCTAGCTATGTATATTTTGCAACCCAATGGTAATGTTTTTGATAAAGTATTTGCTTATTGATCTCACTTTCATGTCAAGAGTGCAAAGGATTATAACCTTGTTAACCCATCATTTTCATCTCCAATAAACCTACTTGTATTGTAAAGTATCTAAAATTTGTGTAATGTCCATATTACTTAGTTTATTTTAATAAACAATGTGCGTATACATTTCAAAAATTGATTTATGTTGAAAACAAAATGGTAAAGGTTGCACATTTTTAAAAATAGTTCTAACTATGAAGATAATTGTTATTATTAATGAAGTATTATATGTCAGTTCATGGAAGGAAGGATTGGGAAACCCTCCCAAGACAAGCTTATTAAAACTATGTTTGTAGTATAGAACAACAAAAAGAACTAGCCTAGTGGATAGTCACCTGGCAATTAAGTGCACTTGGGTGACGACACTACCGGGGTAGGTGACCTCTCGGGAAGCTTTTCCTACAAGCTAGTGGGAGCTTCTCGCTGTCGAAGGGTTTTCGAAAGCAAAGTCACGACCACAGAGGTCCTTGAGAAATTCCAAGATGGAAGATCAATCAAGCGAATAAGCAAGACGAGAAAATGATGCCAAGTAACAATATCTTTCCAAGAGTTAACAACCTCCTTCCACTGGTGAATATTGTTAAGTGTTGCCTGAAGCCGATGCATGCGATCAGACAAAGATGAAAGCTCTTGTGAGGTTCTCTTTTCTGCATTTGAAAATCAGTTCCTTCCTCTTCTTTGGCAACAACAACATTCTGAACTTTCTAAAAAAGCAACTCAAACTCTTCCACTCCAAAAGAGCTCACAACAGGGCTCATGCAACATTAGAAGGATCCAAAATCCATCCCTCCTGGGTTGCACACTCAAGCTGCACTTTCTCTTTCACATTTGGCGTCTTGGCTTCATGTGCAAATGTCTGCATACAAATGCAGGATCTGGAGGATCAAGAGCATCATCTCTGGCTTTATGTAAGGCTGAATAGAATTGGACACCTATCCGCATCAAATAATAGTTGCACAGAAAAAGCATGTACATAGACATTGTCACTTGGTTCGGACCTTGCAAGCTTTTTCCCCCCCCAGGCGGAGTTTTTTCTGGTGTCCTTTTCTTAGCATACCACACGTAGCTTTGCATATCGAAAAGCGGCCTCCTCCTTGGAATGTTCAACAGTAAAATTTTGTTTACAGCTTTTTGTTCAGCAAGTCGGCCTTGCTGGATTACAAGTGCATCTAATGCAAGTTTATTGTAAACATGTTCAATCCCTTTTTCTTCAATAGTTAGCACAGTACAAGACCGAAATACTTGAACCTCTTTCTTCTGTCCAATACGGTGAGCTCGGTCCTGAGCTTGTAAATCGACCTGTGGATTCCAATCACTGTCATAAAGTATGACAATATCAGCCGTTGCCAGATTAATTTCCAACCCTCCAGCCCTTGTAGATAGTAAGAAAATGAACTTGTCACTGCCTGGTTGATTGAAAGAATCAATAGCACTTTCCCGGTCTTCCCCACTTGTGTCTCCATCAATACGACAGTACTAATAGTCTCTGAAAACACAATAATCTTCCAGAATATCCAGTAGTCGTGTCATCTGCATTTTGGATCAGATGTTCCCCTATTCTGAAGCCTTCCAGGCGGTTCCCAAGCTCATATTTTGAAGATTGTTGTGATGAAGTTTTCAAGTTTGCATCTTCCTGTAAACTCTCTCTCATTGTTTCTTGAGACAGATCTGTGTCTTTACAGCTTCTTACAAAACTTGTGGCTTGGTTCTCCTGAATTCCTCCAACGGATCTCCCAACATCATTTGGGCATTGTGGAAACATGCACTCTAATCTGACAGTCCTGTGGTATCTCCCCTGATATTTCTTCAGCGTGAAATGATTCTTTAGAACTGTTTAAACAATATGAAGCTTGCGTCTTCTCCGACTGACTCGTCAACCAATGAAATTGGTATGGTGTTCGGGCTTTCCTTTTTACAGGACATGGCCTTTTGATTCAGTAAAGTAGACACAACTTCCTATCTTGTTGACATTTTTTCCAATCAAAAAGAAAAGCTCCAGCAACACAGGTTCCAGCCTGTCTCATAGAAGCATTTTCCACTCTCTAATGAGTACATCAATAGTAAAGAAAAAGTCTGCAGATGTCAAGTTCGTGAAAATAGATCGTCTTCAATGAGGCATATATCTTCCCCTGCAAGGAAACTCTCTTCACAACTCTTGTTTCTCGACCATTGTTTGCCTTCTTTTTGCATTTCTTCAAAAAGATCCAAAGCCTCCTGAATGTGTTCTTGTTAGGTATATCCTCCAATCAAAGAGCTCCATGTCACAACATCTCGATTGGGTAGTGTATCAAAAATAACATGCGCATCTAGCAGGTTTCCATACTTGGCATACATGCCAACTAGAGCATTACAATTAAATTCCTCTTGCTCCAACCCCCTCTCCACTATACTGCCCACGCAGAACAAAATGCAAACACAACGACTAAGTATGCACAAAGTAACAAATGTCACACACACAAACTTTTTGGTAGATTCCACACCTCGGATGCGCAGTAGTACGACATCCACCCCCTCTGATCCTGTGCATTCTCCGGATGGGCCAACTACCCATGATCATTATCGTCAAGATCCACGAACAGATCAATCTCTTCATTGTGTATTTCCAGTATATTAGCAAGGTTATCTGTCATATCATCTATCTCTTCTACTAGAGTTTCTTCTCATTGCTCTTCTCTTGCAAATTCTTCCAATGCATAATCCTCATCACCTCTTTTCTTGAAAATCTTGATTCTTTTTCTTGCAATGGGCACTCTAAGCACTGTCCCATCCAATTCTGTCAGCTCATATGTTGCATTGTCAAAGACATGTCTGACTATGTACGGCCCAAACCATCTTTTCACCATCTTCCGAAGTGCAGTATGCTGATTTTCAAGGCTGCTATCAAAGACTAATACCCAATCTCCCTCTTCTATTGCTCTAGGCCGCAAGTGATGCTTGCTGTCAAACTTGTCCTTATTTTTAAGTCTAGCAACCTTCAACCTGTCAATAGCTAGCTGAATATCCTCTAGTCTTCTCTCCAACTGCCGGATCCAAAGAGCTAAGAGCTCCTCTCTCGTCAAATCCTCCTGCCAAGGTAAAACTGACCAAGTCAAAGCATAAGTCTCAGTCAGCATAACCGGTTTCTGACCATACATTAACTCTATGGGCATATATCCTGTGGTAACACAGTGAGTCGTACGATCAGCCCACAAAGAAAATGGTAGAAGTCTCGGTCCATCCTCTGCATGCTTTGGCTAATGCTTTCACTATCGGCAGATGCCCTCTTTCACTCTTTCCATTTCCCTCTGGATTGTATGCTATGGTTAGAGCCAACTTGATTCCTAGTTGAGAGAAAAACTCCCTAGCTTCATCTGCATCCAATTCACTGCAATATGCAGTGATCTTACCCACATAGCCATACCTGCAGAAAATATCTTCCAATAAGAATTTACACACTGCACTAGTGGTCTTCGTTCTGAAAGGTCTGCCCTCAACATGATTGGTAAGATCCTCTCTAGCCAAAACAATATATCTCATTTGCCATAGACCCATCGGCATAGTAACCAAGTCAACTACCCATTTATAATGAATGCATAGCGGATAGGTCGGATGAAGCTCATCTTGATGATGCACTACGGAATACATTTGACAGTCTCTGCAAGTCTCTACAAAGCGAGAAACATCTCTGTACATGCCTTTCCACCAATATTTTTCCTTGATTTTCTCATAAGTAGCCCACACTCCTCTATGACCAGCCCAAGGATTCTCATGAAACTCTCTCATCACCTGTAACTGGGTCTCTTTATTGTAGACAACCCGCAAGGGTAATCCACCTCTTTTCTTTGGGTGCTTCCAAAAAAATCCATCCTTGAGAAAATAACCATAGGCTTTTCTTCTGATCTTCTTGAACTCTTCATCTGTCCATTCATCTCTTTTGCTTAGTGTACTAAGGTACTTGCCAATTTGCAACCAATCTCCAACATAGAGTTCTTCTATGAAAGTCACAATATCATAGACATGGCAAACATGATCAACCATAGTGGCTGAAATTTCTGCATCATCCTCTTCTGCAAGTAGTGTCTCCTCATCATTATATCTGGCTCTAGACAGCATATCCGCCACTGGATTATCCTTCCCTGCTATGTGTTTAAATTCTGGATTTAATGACTTGATGTATGCAATCCATCTCAGCATAGCTATATCCGGAGTAGAGCAACTCGTAATCATACCTATCAATGGCAAGCAATCTGTCTCTACCACAACTGGGGCTCCAATAAAGTACTCCTTGTCACATTTGAGAGCCGTAATAATTCCCAGTAATTCTCTCTTGATTTGCGGATACCTCCTCTGTCTCTCGTTTAGGACTTTCGCCCCAAACCGAATAGTGTACCTGTTTCCATCTGCATCATCTTGACCCACAGCCCAACCTATGCCAATTGGACTAGTGTCAAAACTGTCACTACAATAGGCCTTCCGCAATTATAATCTGCTTTCCTGAGAGTAGGAGAAATCTACAATAACTTCTTCAATTTCCGCATGGCTCTAGTGTGGCTCTCATCCCAATAAAATTTCTGTCCCTTTTGAAGCAGCTGATATAAACAATCTGCTATGTGTGCAAAATGGGATATCCAAATCATGTAAAACACACAGGCTCCAATGAATCTCCGTATCTCTAAAGTGGTAGAACAATACTCCGTAATCTTTCCTATAGCATCCACCTTCTCAGGTGAAGGTTTCCTGCCATAATACCCACATATATGTCCAACAATGACAACCTCATTTACTCCAAAAATAGATTTCTGCCCTGATAGTGTCAAGTTCACTTCTTCTAACCTGGCCAAAATCATTTCACAAGCTGCAATATGATCAGCCACAAAGTATCTGCATCCCTGCTCATTTAGACTCTCATTCTTCTCTTCTTCTGCACACTGCTTAATAGGCACATCATCCAAGAAAGGCATGGTAAGCTGAGGAATGTACTTACGAAGGACCTTATGCATGGCATTCATCATATGCACAACAGAATTAGTGGCACCTTGAGGCAAGGTACACATCCTGATAAGCCCAATAGGGAGAGGCAGCTTCAGTTACCCCCGACTGCCTGCTTGACCCTAACCAAGGGGGTTGTTGACCACGCCGGAAACGTGGACCGAACCTGCCGCGAGAGGTCTCTCCGTTGAGTTCTACTTGGAGCAGGAGGATGCTTGGGTGCCAGGGGGGGCTCTGGCCGTAAATCCCTCGCCTTCCGGGTCCTGCACAAGAGGCTAACGTGACTCGGGATTGGATCTCGAGGCCCGCATACTAGTTGACGGGCGGAAGCTTGGAATAGTGATCCTTGGAGATTACTGGATAGCCTTCGGGCAGATTATGGACAAGCCTACGGGCGGAACTCCTTGTATTTCATAGATAAAATGATGAAATGTAAAAGAACTTGCTTGATATTGTTTTTCTATGTCACGTGATAAGATTACATGAAAGAACCAGTGCTTAAAGGGATTAATTAAAGAAGCTGATTGTTATATGTCAAATTAATGTGTTAGATAATTACATAACTAAAACAAACCGAGGAAAGTGCGGAGGATGGGCCATGGGTCCCGTCCTACGGTTGGGTGGTCCCGGTTAGTCGGGAACTTTTCTCAAAAATCTTGAAGAACAGCGGAATGATCACCATCATCAAAACGAATAACGAGAAAGATGACCTAAAGTTACGTCTTACCCGATTTACGCTGTTTTAGGGGGACGAAATGGGACTATGCCTTATAGCAGAGAGGTTGAGCTTTGCATCCCTCTCGTTTCCCATTCTCCTTGAACCAAGTGCAGCGTGAATCCGCTTCGGACCTGGCGTTTCTGCGTAAAGTAGTTCGCTCGGGTCTGACGCTAGTTGCTATTAGCTAATGACCCATTAGAAAAACCCTAATTCCGATCGATCCTAAGTGGGAACGGCCAGGATACTTCCGCTACGTGGCAGACGCGGGAAGAACTAGATCGCAAAACCCGTAATATTCCATGGGAGTGCCAAGCGGAGCTTTCTAGACATCCTTTCCGATGGACTGCTAAGACGTGTCCTGGATGATACTAGGGGACACGTTACACTCATACATTGATAAGTGTGTTAAAAATGTTTTATGGTTATGACTGCTTGTGGATTTGTGAATGATGAATTATGTCTCTTATGATTCCATGCTTGTAACACCCGGATGAGTTGTGGATTGTGGTGGTTTGGGACGTTGGGATCCCCAACCCAATGCTCCCTAACAGTCTCTGCGGAATGTGAAAAAATTCACTTGCCGAGTGGGGGTCCTATGCTCCTGAGGGAGGTAGGTGTTTTTGGTTTTTGATCACTCAAGCACCGGAGAGGGAAAAGGGCTGAGTGATAAGTACCCCTGCTATGTAGAACGGCTCGTGAGGCTCCATGGAAGCTTAGAGGGGCTCTGAGCCAGTAAATTCCTTGTTGACCGTGGATAGAGTGCGATCACATACACAACCCAATCCTATGAGATTGGAAGGTCCTAGACAGTATCTTTTTGTGGAATGACGGTTTTGTACCACTCTGTGGAGTGATCGATCTACTTATTATTATGAAATAAAGTGTTTGATTTCTAAATTGTTTTTTATGTGCTAAAGATTGACTTTAACAAACCCAGTTTAATTGAGTAATAAAAAGAAGCTATTTTTCTAATGTCCGAACATCGTGGTAGTATGCTTTGCTAACTAGAAAACTAAAGCAAATCTAATCGAGGAAAGTGGGCGGCTTTGATCCTAATGATTAAACGCCTATGGATGGGTGGACCTCATAAGTCAGGCAACTTTCCAACACTAGATAGAGCTAATTAAATTATTGTGACCCTCCTAATATCAGTAGGATTAGTTACCAGGTTCAATACCATTTTAGGGGGGCTGGAGCTGATATTTTACCTTATGGATAGGGGGACCGAGTTACAATCTCCCCTGTCTCTCACTCTCTCGAACTAAATGTGGTGTTAATCTCACTCCTGCCTTTGATTGATTACAAAGTGGTCTTTCTTAGGTGGGTGTGTTAAAAAGTGCGGATGTAGAGCATGGCAGGAGCTATGGAGGATGGAAGATGAAGACAAGACTCATGTTGACATAGACAAAGAGAGACCAACTGTTGCACAAGTGAATTAGGTTCCAATATAGATTATCTTGGACTCATAAAGACAATCTTGTGTAATGGACTGACACTGACAAGACACTAAGTGAAAGTATAAAGCATCATGATATTGTATTCATTCCATAGTGAAAGTGATAGTCAAGTATAATACTTTATAGAAGTTGGGATATTCCACTCTCCTCACTATGCATATGGGATTCAAGACATCTCTTCCTAGAGCATACATCATTAGTAATGTATTAACCTCCCCCCTTCAAATGACGAGTTCCTACACTTTGTTGGCTTTTGCCCCCCCTTCATGAGATGATATGGCTCGAGAGACTAGCTCATAGGCACCCTAGTCAAGTTTTACATCTTTGGCAAGAGTTTTTACAAAGCAAATCCACTAAGGGAGAAAGCATATGAAAGATACAATGAAAATTCTTTTAGAATAGTCTGTCATCAGAGTTGTTGATGGTAGTGGAAGCATCTTCTTCTTATTCTTCATTCATGAATTGGTTCTGGTGGTGATCATTCTGCATCTATTGTGCTCTTTTCTTATGAAAACATTCACTGGCTATATGACCAGTCTTACCACAATAATGACATGTCATTCGATTTTTGTTGTCAGTGTTGAATCCTTGACCTCTTCCTTTGGGTCCAGCAGCTCCTTTGGTGTATAAGATATTTTCCTTAGATGATAAATACCATCTTTTGCATTCTTGTTCTTGTGTTTTTTCTCTTCATCAAGAAGAGAGTGCTCAATATCTTTAAGTGAGAGACTTGAAACATTACTTAGGGTAGATACAAGATTCTCATATGGATTCTTATTTATACTTGTAAGCAGTACAACTATTGCTCCATCTTCATCAATATTTTTCTTAAGAGTTGCAAACTGGGCTTTTAGGCTCTTGAACTTGTTAATGTGTATGGTCATCGAAGCATTGTCTTTTATATCCAATTTATAAAACTACATTAGTAATTTTACCTTTGAATTCTTTGCTTGGGCACCAAACATCTTGTCAAGTTTCTCCCAAGCAGTTCTAGCATCTCTAATGCCAGAGATATGATGTAACACATCATCACTTAGTCCCCATGCAATGAAGTCTAGTGCCTTGTTATTCATTTTCTTCCATTCTTTGGTTTTTGGTGACTCTCCTGCAAGGATCCCACTTTCTCAATCTTCTTTCCCATCATTTGCATCACCTTCATCATCTTCAAGGACATCCCAGAGATATTTCCTCATGAGGTGGTACATGGTCTTTTCCTTCCACGCATGCATGGAAACCTTCTCCATTGAATTTTGCTATTTGCTCAACTCTACCATGTTGATTAACCAACAAAAGAGTTGTATTTCAATGTGTCAAGAGACACAAGTGCAAGGTAGTGTGAATACACACTCTGTAGTTTCAAGTGATAATATGTTTGATATTGAGCTTGAATCTTGTCCTTGTCTTGTCCTTCAATTTGTGTCTCCTCCTTACTGGTAAATGATGCCTAAATGTTTGCTGAAAACTAAGGTTAGAGTGGTAGGAACTCCAATATGTGAAATTGAAGTGTTTTATGAGCTTGAAGAAACTTGGCTATGGATGCCCTTTAGGGTTTCAAGACAAGGGCTTGATTTTTCACTCATTGCAGCTCACAGAGGTAGCCATTTTGAAAACCCTCTGAGTGGGAGAGAGTTTAGGTGTAGAGCTTCCAAATCCCTATGGTCTTCGGCAAGGATTGTGGAGCACCATGAGAGACACCAAGGAAAAGGAGTTTCTACCGCAAAAAAATCTATCTTGTAACATCAACAAGATTTTGTTTCATTCTTTAGAGAACCACAACAAGGAAAAGAACACCACAAGTAAGAAATCTTCACCCAGTTTCATAGAAACAATTCTCCCATGGCTTTATCTTTAACAAAATCCATCATTCTCTTCATGTTCTTCATATTATTCTTTGATAGACATAGAAAATACAAAAGAATTCTCCACTTTGAATGGAAAAATATCACATATGATTAACTTCAAAGTTTCCATAGCTTTCTCTCACAAATAGATACATTGTTTTGCATAGAATTGGCTATCTTTGACTGTCTCTCTCTCAATAGATAGTATATTATCTACTCACTATAATACTCAATAATCACTCATAATACTCCTTATTTGGTCGTGGATACCCCTTCCAAAAGATGTGTCTAATATGAAAGGTCACTAGAGCCACTACAGTGACTCCTCTAAGCTTACTACTGTCACTTCACTCTAGTCTTCTCTTGAGTCTTTAACAACTAGTTCTTCCACTTCCTTGAGCTCTTTTGAACTTACATTCACCTCTTTCCAAGGCTAGAAAATTTTTCAAAGTCAAACCATACATTCCATAGAACACTTATAGAAGCATACAGAACAAAATAGAACAGAAGTAGAGACTCTACAGAAGCTCATCAGAAGGTTTATAGAAGGTCAATAGAAAATATGAGAACCACATAACTCATACTAAAATCATTCAAAACTATCAAAAGCAATTCAATGAGCTTTTAAACATTCTCAACTTCCATCAATCATTAATCCATGCTTCATACAGAAGAAAAATAGGACAAAATAGAAGCTAAACAGAACCAATCAGAACCTCAATAGAACCTATCAAAACATCATAGAGCCTCATATCTCTACTATAAATCATCATGAGCTTCCAAAACATAATCAATCTCATCCAAAACACTCTCAAACACTTCCAAAACAACTAGTCATCACTCAAAATCCATAAAAAATCAACCATTTATCCTCAGAAACAAGAAAAAATCAAGAAAAAAACAAGTCAATTTAGCATTCGACATATCCTCACATTTCTTAAGGGAGTGTCCTCACAACCAAAGAAAAAGGGAATACAAGTTCATTAAAGATCTTAACTCAATCTTCTTTAGTATCTTCAATAATCCACCCAACCACAACCCCAAAGTATAACCTATATCTAAGAAAGCATACAACGAAAGGAAAACCCTTTACCATTAATAAATCTTATAAACAATAGCAATTTATAATAAATTTGTAGAGGGTATAAAAAGGGTATAAAAGGTTCTTCCATCCTTCAATCAAATAGAATCACAAACCACCATTCATCAGCTTCTCAATTAGGTCCATCTTCATCTTGAACTCCACATAAAAGGATAATACACCACACCATATACATCACAAAACATACACAAAACTCACAAAGACACAATACTAGGTAGTCTGAATGGCACATGCCTCCAAAAAATGAAGTGCAAAGAAAAAAACATTTCATTAAGAAAAGATAATACTATTAAAAAAAAGGCTTCACTTCGAAGTAGGACAAATATATTTCTTTTTAAACTTCATGCTAAGCTTGAGACACTCGAGAGCTTTACTCTCATCTATAAAATGTTGAGGTATATTCTGTAGGAACTGTAAACAACATATCCTTTCCAAAAAAAAAAAGGAACATGGTAGGGAAAGCCTGTGCAAAGTAATACAAGACATCCATTTGAGCAATAGTCACGTCCACATTTGGATTTATGATTAGCTGCGGGATACTCTTTCGAGTATTCAAATGAGACTGTTGATGTATGAAAGCAAGATACCAACAAAAGTGAGCAGCAAGGCGTACCAAAGTATCCTCAGATTGAACATGCATCATCCGAGAAAAATGAAGATAAGAAGTCAAACATGTAGCAGACATCTCCCAGAACCCTGGAATAAGAGGCCAGTTAAACACTGATCCTATCAAAGAATCATGCAATGTCCATTGCCTTCTGTGAAGAATATCACTATTATATCCAGGTGTATCCAACATTGATTGGGGAGGAAGGTTAATAGAATCAGATGGAGATGGTAATGGAATAAGAGGGGAACATTGCAAAGGTGGATAAGACAAATCATAAAATGAAGGTAAGTGAAGGGATAAGGAAGATGGAAAAGATGAAGAATTTATCAAAAACGTTTGAAGAGAGTTTGTTGAGAAAGCAAAAGGGATAGGAGGAACTATAAGAGTAAATTCAGAAGGAGTAGGAGGAAATCTAGAAGGAGTAAAGGATAAAAGAGGAATAGTGTCAGGGCTAGAAGAAAGAAGGAAAACATATAAAGAAAAATGATAGGACAAGAGAGAATACGAAAGAAGATCAAAAGGATTCAAAGGATAAATAAAACAACAAAAATTAAGGGCTTCGAAAAAGGAATCAGTAAACAATGGATGATCAGCAATATAGCTCAACAATTAAGGGCTTGGAAAAAGGAATTAGTAAACAATGGATGATCAGCAATATAGCTCAAAAGGATCCAAAGGATAAATAAAACAATGAAAATTAAGGGCTTGGAAAAAGGAATTAGTAAACAATGGATGATCAGCAATATAGCTCAACAATTGAGTTTGCAGTGGCTGGATATCAGACTTATAAAAGACACTTGGTAAATGGCGAGGTTCTAACGCATCATCCTCCAAAGGCGGATGCCAAGCATGCCCTTGATACCAAGACGTTTGTTGATGATAAGTCTTCAAGATTTTTGCTAATAAGGGCTCCATTGAATGAACATACGTGACTCCTTGCAAAATGACATCCCCCATATAAACATTCAAATCTTCCTCATCAAGAATTTGTAGATGTCATGTGAGATACATAAAAGATAATAACTGGGTTTCATGCGAAACTAACTCATCCACAAATCTATCAAAGAAAACTCTCAATAAATTTGCAGTCCATAAAGTTGACCACCCATCCTCTGGAGGTTCCAAATCCACATTGCTTAAAGAAATATATAGGGAAAACCTCTTTTGATTATACTTAATCCAGAAAGAGGGGGGAGGTGACACCAATTCAGCATAACGAGAAAAGTTATCCTGCACATAGTTCATTCATTGCTGAAGGTGTTCTACCTTAGCAAAAAACCCATCACATAGCTTAGCCTTTTGCTACAACTAATAAGCTCCTCTGTAGAAGATAAGACAGAAGAAACTACCAAAGCTGCAAGAGGAATAGAGAAAACAACAATTTGTTGGCTAAGCTCTTTAATAAGCTTCTTCTTTGATTCAATAATGTCTTGGAAATGTTGCAATTCACCCTCACAAGTTCCCAACTTACGAGCTGACTCTATCATGTCCTCAAGAGCCGCATTATTTTCTTGAGTTAAGGCCACATTCGCAGCTTCCAAATTAGCTACTTTATTTTGTAACTGTTTGATTTGGGGTTGCTAGGAATCCATCAAAGTAGTAGCATCAGTCATTTGTTTATGAATATCATTGAGGGTAGCTTTTTTGGATGCCAAGTCTTCCAAATCTTTGCTCAACCGATTAGTCAAGGAGTCAACATTATCTTGCAATGAATTATAAATCCACGTATAGATAGATTGAAGACATGAAGTAAGGGAAGTCTCCAATGTAGACTGGACACCAAAAATCAACTGGGAAAGCAAAGATCCAGCCTACATTGTCTGTAAGGAAGAGGGAATCTGCTGATCTAGCTGGCAATCCCTTTGGGAAGCAAATAAGTTAGGACAAGATAGGAATGAAGGGAGGGAATTGCTAGAAACAGGAGGGGTAGTGTCTTGCGCAGGAAGATTGGCAACTGAAGCTGAAGAGGGACTAGACAACACTGTGATACATCTACGTTTAGTTCGAAGGAACCTAGGAGGGGGCTCATCCTCCATGTCTGAATTTGGCTGTAATGGAGGAGGAGATGGAATAGAAGGTGGAGGCTACTTCAAAAGAGGAGCACGATCAACCACTGGTACGCCACTAGGAGGAGGGGCAAAAGTAATAATCTTTTGAAGGAAGACACCATAAGAAACATTACTACCTTGATTTTTTTTGACTCGTTGAAAATGTTGATCCATCTTGGCCAACATGAATGCAACCCAATTAAACTTGGATCCCTCAAGGATGCAAACAAATGCAATAAAAAGCTCATTGGAAAGACATTTCGAAGCAGGCTTTCGGAACATGAATCTGTCTTGTAGGAATTGGCAGAGTTGCTTCCATACCGGAGAGGAGATATGAGCAAAAGAAATCCTAGAACTAGTAATAATTTTGTTGGACATCAAAGGGGTAGATGTTTCCTTCTAAATAAGTGAAAGAATCTTCTCGATGGTCAATAATTGATTGCCACTAGGCACAAAGAAAGCAGAAAGAGGCAGACATAATGCTTCACGAATATCGGCACTGGAGAGGCAGAAGCGTGCGGTCATAGACCAAACTAAATTGTTTTTTGTACGATGCCAAGAAAGAGTAGCAGAGCTTGTTATCCACAGGCAGAAACTTAAGCGCTACGGATGAACGAAAACCAACATGGCAAATACAATCTGCTTCAAAGAGAAGGGAATAGTCATACACTAGCAATGGCACACGTTGGATCACAATCAGGGGAGTAGAGGAAGATACCATTCAGACTACACACGATATCCACACACAAAACCAAGAAAAATAGGAAAATTCCTGCAAAACCCAAACACACCATTACTAAGAAAAATATCAGAACAAAGAAATATAAGAATAGACAAGACTAGATCAGACCTCCCCAAGCAATCCACATCCTACGTAAAAAATTTGACATGACCTATGCACTCATGTGACCGAAAGTTTCATGGTATGCAAACAATGAAGCATCCGAAAACCCCATAATCAAGCATTACAAAAGAACAAAAATTCAAGCACACCATATCCTAGACATTGAGATTAGATGCAAAACAGAATCATGAATTCAGATCATCAAAATAACTCAGACCAATACGACAGACACCTTTTAAAAAAATCCCAATCCCTGTAAACATTGGCATATACCTAAGGTGCGGTGAAGTGAGCGGGTGATCGCTAGTGAATTCATTTGTTAGATGATTAATTAAACTTGGTTAATTATTAAATTAATCTGTTAATGCAAGGTGAGTTATTTGCATAGCCCATTCCCCACGCATTTTGACTGGATTGGATGGGGGTCTCTATTATACAATTCATTTTTAGAAATTACATGATCTTTGGCGCAAAGCGCATACTTGTGTGACTTTGGGGGGTTCATTTTTAATTACAAATATTAATTGTGTTTGAATAACGCGTGTGCGCGTGCACTGTGGATGAATTTTAGAAATTAGGTGGGTTATTGTGCTAAAGTGCGCATGCAACGACGGGGGTTCCTTTTATAATTAATGATCGAGTTTATTTTAATTACAAATTTAGAAAAGTGCATTGTGTTAATTTTGTGTGTGCAACAATGGAGTGATTTTTATTTACAATTACTTGTGTATTGATGTGCAAGTGAAGGAGAGAAAGAGGAGAAGAAAGAACCTGGCAGTGTATGAACACCCACAAAGTCTGTTGTGCAAAATCCCATTAGTAAAGTAACCAAAAGACATGAAAAATCCGTTGACAAGACAACCACTCAGTGACATATTTGAGAACATCACCTTTAAGCCTCTCCCAATAGTAGCTCTTTCAAACTGCATTGAGAGTCTTGGCATAGCTAGGATATCCTGAGAAAGGGGAATCATGAGCTTCCCACAATATCTTCTGCTTAAGTGACTGGCTTGCCGGTATACATACTCTCGTTCTATAGTCGACAAGTCCACTATTAATAGAGAATTCATGATACTTAGCCTGTAGCTTTTGGTCCTAGTCCTTGATAGAGATCTCCCTTAGCATCTTTTGATAGGATAGATCATGGCATGCTTCTTCTCTAGCTAGCTCAAGTATTGGGTTGTTTGGCATGGACACCTTTGTGGCTAGAGATCTAGCTGTTGATGGGTTTTGCAAGACTAGAGAATTAAGGAATGCCTTGTGACTGAGTGCATCCGGCAACTACATTCTCCTTTCCAGGTCAGTACTTGATTTCAAAGTCATACTCTTCCAACAGTTCAATCCACGGACATTGCCTCATGTTGAGCTCGTTCTAGATAATACAACCAACAAGGCGACCAAAGAAAAGTTGGCCTCCTGACATTTACAAAATACCACATCAAAATATAAAATCGAACAAAGACACTAGAAGGTTTGACAGTTAGGTAATTATATATCAAGTTTGTGGATTTTGTTGTTTTTTTAAAAAATTATGTTGTTTTATTTTTGAACAAATTTATTTGTATGTTTTTGTTTTCTTGATTTAAATAAATTTTAAAGATTTAGGTGTATGTATGTGGAGTTGGATTTAGGGTGAAATCAGTTATAGGATGACTAGAGGATGAATATATTATTTGATTGTTTTTGTTAGTTTTTTTCTTAAAATTTTAATGGTGTGTTTTTAAAATTTTAGTTTGAGTTCTTCAGCCAAATATAGGTGGGAAGCTAAGAAGAGAGGTCTAATCGATTTTTCAACATTGTCCAAAATGATCTAACCCTTTCTGAAGTGAAAAAGAATTTTATTGGTTTTTTTTCCATAAAAATGTAAGAGTTTTTGTAAAACTTAATTGTTTCATATTAATGGTAATTATTTAAGCACATAAAAATGATCCAAAAATATAAGAAAAGGTGAATATGATTTTTTGATTTTTTTGAAAATTTATTAATATTTTTAATTATTTTTAAATTTATAATTTATATTATCCACTAAGAAAAAATCTAAAATTTATCAAAATATTGGTAAATGATTTCAGTAAATAATCAATTTTTTTCATAAATGTGGGTATTTTGATGAATTTTTTGGATTTTTATGATGTTTATTATATTTTAAATATATACTTATTTATTTATTTATGACTTTTATTATTATTGCATCATGTTTTCAAATTTAGTATTAAATTTTCAGCAATTGGTGGAATTTTTTTTACTTTTTAATGTCATTTTTAGTATTTTAATGAAATTTTTATTGATTTGTTTACACATTTTTCCAAATTTTGAATGAGTTTACGTGTTTTTCTAATTTATGAGAATAAAATAATTAAAGTTGGGACATCAAGGTACTCAACAATAGTTGTACGTGAACAACAACTCCGCGGTACGAACGAGACAAGACATGCATTCTCCGCATGAACGGGGGCGGGAACGAGACACGTACACACGAACGGAATTAAACACACACTCCTAGCACGCGAACATGCCCGTTGTTGTGATGCTATGTGGACACAGTGTGAAAAGGCATGGAATGCATCATCATCCGACTTCTTCTTAATCAAGAGAGTCAATGTGATCTAAGTCACTAGTATTAGTGTGAGTTGCATGGATTATCCAAAAATACTAGAATTTTGGATAATTTTAGCCTATTTTTGATATTATCTATTATAAAAATTTGAAAAAGTCAAAAAAAGCTTCTAGATTAGGATGGCATGCAAAAAGCTAGTTGCTTTTTCAACCAATTATGAGTTTTTCATAAAAAAGGCAGATGGACGAAATCGCACACGTTGCGATCGCATAAACAAGCTGAAAATTGCAGTTTGAACTAAAAGAATAAGGAGTGATGTGGGAGATCCGTGATCAGGTTTCTTGGGGTTTTATCCCCCCTTTCAAAGCCAACAGAGCCATCAAATTTGGGTTTTGAGCAACAAAGAAGGAGCTGTAATTTTGATGCACATTTTGTTCTACAAAGAAGCTCCAGGAGATCTAATGCCTGGAGATTACTTATGAGTAGTGCAAAGATTCCAGGTTCTTTCATTACATATTGATTTAGTTCATTGTGCTTTGTCTTTGTAGTGTTTACCACTTGTGTATTCTCTATCTTCTCTTCCATCTCCTATCTCTACTTATTTCTACCTCTGATCCTCAGTGGGTTTGACCTTTCGACAAAAATCCCTTTGACATTGGTGAACTCGACGTGAAAGGTCGCTAGAAGAAGGAAAGTCAAGATGAGAGAATCTTCGAATAGCTTCTGCTCAAACAGAAAGTGTTGTGATGAATGCTTTGCAAGCATTTGAGCGTGAGGTGAAGTTATTCAATGGCAGGATTGTATCTGCATATGTATATACCTATGCTCAGAAGATGGAATTCTTTGGGGTGGCTCAATCTACATGGAGCCGGTATTTTGTACGTGTTACTGTTCATGAACTGAAAGCATGGATTACTGAATTATACTTGCAGGATGCTGATTGGATAGCCTTCAAGAAGACACTCAGAGAAGAATTTTACATTGAGGACACCAGTTTGATTACGGACAAGACTTTTCAGGAGTGGGTTTTTTGAGGTATATCAAGGTGGAGATGATGTCTTTGAAAAATGGATGGCTAGGTTCGTGAAATGCCTAATACCTACCTTCTACAAAAAAATTACCATATGAGAGGCAAGGCACTTGGGATTGAGGCATTAGGTGGCCAATTATTCTCTTGGAATGCATCATTTGTTTTTCTATTGAATGAGAAAGATGATTCCCCTGTTGTCCCAATCAAGGAGGAGGGTCATGTTGGTGGCTTATTGAAAGATGTCCCATACTCCAAGCTCAAGCCACTAAACATAGCATAGGAAGTGGAGGCCACACCCAAGGAGCTTGCTATAGTGATTGCTATCGAGGTGACCAATCACTATGGCAAGGAGCACTAAACATAGTGCATCAAGTAGAGGCCATAGCCAAGGAGCTTGCCATAATGATTGCTCCATAGGTCACTAGTAGTGATAGTGATGGGGAGGGGGTCTTTGAGGGCTTGTCCCTTTTAAGAGTGCTCCAAAACCTCATGAGAGGAGGTGGATGAGAGTGAGGATGTGGATGCAAAAGTGTTCATCTTAGCTGAGATCTTCATTAGCCTCATAGAGTTTGTCTTCCTCCACGTGGTGGTGATGATTTTTGGTGTGGAGGGAGGACAAGAAAAGGCTCAAGGCTAGTGATATCATGTGAGTTTCATCCATGCCAACATTGCCAGTTCTTACCTTGTCCCCCAAGCTTGAAGAGATTGAGGGTGCACTTGATAATTTGGTGGCTATAATTGATATCCCTGAGTAAGCCACTATTAAGGCCAAAGAATTTGAGGCCACCCATGCTAGGTTGATGAAGCCCTGAAGGTAAACCTAATTGCTTATGTGTGTCTTTATTTAGTTTAGTGGAATTTTGCTAATGGTTTTTCTTATGATTGTAGGCTATGTTTGATATCAATGAGTTTCTTAGTAAATAGGGGATTGAGAGGATTTTGGAAGACATGCCACCCTAGCTCAATACATAGGCTGCATCCCCCTCATTATATTGTTGTGATGCACATTGACTTAACCCATAATGCTTGTGCCTAGGTCACAATCCTCAAGGTGCTCTTGAAGGTGTTTGTGTCTCTAATATCACTTCCAATGCAAACAAGATCATCCTTGTAGAGAAGGAGTTGGTCATATATGTTTTTGGCACGCAGTTACTTAGGAGAATTGTAAAGGTCGATGGCTTTGGGAAGTGTATTTGAGGCTTCAAAAGTGAAGATAGTGGCCATAATGGTGCATCACCGATTACCCATTACACAAAAAGATGTTGCAAACACCCTAATGTCTAGGCCAAGGATCCATTTGATGTAAGAAAAAATAATATATTAATATATTTTTCTTTTCACATGACTTGTGTCTGAAAGTATGGTGTTTCAATTTTTTTCTTAATTGATTGGTGTAGGGGACTACAATTATGTGACACAATCTGATAAATTGTAGTTGTGGATGTCTATAATGTTGAATCGGTAGTCAAATTTAGTCCAATACATGTGGTTGGATGGAAATTTGTCTTTGATTCAATGTTTGCCACTCAAATCACTTTGTAGGGTTTGTTGAGGGCTATGGTGGGATGCAAGGGGGTTGGGAGCTACAAGGGTAGAAAATGCGGCTAAAACATGTGGATCAACCAAACGACGGTAGTGCTACTTGACCATTCTAGGTGCTAGAATAACCATGATTGATGCCAAAAACAAATATTTTCTCATATGCAAAACATAGTGATTATCATGGGCATTGTACAATAGATGTCTAGAACATGTGATCAGTGTAGTGATTGTCCTCGGTGATGTTGCGCAACAAATGTCAAGAAATGCAATTGGCATAAGTAAAAACATGTAAATTATTGAACAATAACCAAAATAGAAGCCAAGGTACATGGACAAATAAATAGACCATTTCATTGATGTGCAAATGGATGGCTATGAAAAAGGCTTACAAAGCTAGCTTCATTACATAAATTTACAATTGTAGTGACTTTAGTCTTGTTTTTCTCTAATCCTCCTAGTTAACTGCAAATCTTTATGTAGGAGAGCCACACACATTGAGTGGATCATCTAGAGATATGCATCCACCCATGAACAAGCTTCCTAGTAAGCCTTCATTGCTTGTTATAGGGCATCTAGCACTAAAGTTTGCATCCCTTTGTTGTCTCCTTAGCTCCATATAATTTCTTTTACTATTCAAGTAAATGGTGCTTCGTGAATCATCAGCTCTATGCTCTTTTGGTACTTCTTGATCTCTCTCAAGGCCGTCAAGTGGTAGTTCCTCCTCCTCCTCCTCAATTGCACTAGCACTTGTGTTGTGAGAGGTTGTCTTTAGCTCCTTTCATAATACTTAGACACTAGGATGGGGCTGCAGCTATATTATGGGAAGAGAAAGGTGTTGTTGCATAGGAGGGGAGCCTTCAATGGCAAGCATCTCCCTCATAAAGCCTTTGGCATGTGGCATTTTTTCCCCTTCCTCCCAATTTAGAGTGTGTCTTGTCACTTGTGGAACTATGCTCCTCATCTCCATGTGGCTCATCTTTATACTTATCATCTCCACCTTGATTGGATGGCATATACATTTTTTCCTGGTGAAGGTGGCTTCATCGTCATCCACCCATTCCCTCTTTCCCTTTGTACTTATGAAATAGAGTCTTCTCTATAGTTGATGGTGGGTGACCTTAGCCAAATATGGAAAACAATCTTTTGTGTGGTTAGAAATTTGGGAATTTTCATCCTTGCCATCGTAGGTGCTTTGAGTTTTGCTTAGGAAGCAAATAAGATTGAATGGTTTGCTTCATACAAGCCATTCTTATGCAGAAGGAAAGTTGAGAGTCCTAGAGGTGAATAAGAGTGAAGTATTGAAAGTGAAGCATATAGCGACGCAACCAGTAAATTTGCGACGCACATAGCGATGCCAATAGCGACACGAGCAGTAAATTTGCGACACAAATAGCGATGGTAATAGGAATTTTTTTTAAAATGGAGAATGTATACTGAAATCATAAAACTGATACATGAAATAAATACATGATCGCATAAAAAGCGATTGGTACAATCATGACAGGATACCACTAATACATAGAAAATGTCTACATAGATTAGGCGACTAAAAAATAAAGGTGTGTGAGCTCCAAGGATCCAAGGGCGAGCTAGAAATCCTGGTCCCCCAAAAGCTCGTCCCACCACAAAGGAGCATCGAACGGATTCTGCAGAAAAAGAAACAACACATCAATCCACCATACAATAATGCATTCAAATATCTCATGGTAACTATGGACAAGAAAGATGAGTGACTTATAGGGCCGCCGCGTCTATACAATCGGTCGATCAATGCATTGAGACCGTGCCTCTCTGCATATCGAGTCTCAAGGCCTTGCGGCTCGCGATTTGTAATGGAGTGCTGCAAAGAAAACAAAATGCTAACGGTTAGAAACATGATTGTTAGTATAAAGAATATTTCAAAAAAATAAACAAGCAAAACAAAAGAGAAACTTACAAATTCCTCCAAATATGTCCTGTGGCCGCCACTCCCAAGATGATGGACCACTTCGGCCTCGAGTCGTGCCCTCGCCGCCTCGCACTGCTGACTCCAACGTCCTGGCGAATCCGTAGCCTCCTCCCTCAGTCGGTGCCAGTTGTCTACATCTAACCACTCAGGCTTTGCAGCCCCACTCTTGATTGCCTTGCATGCGTCGGATCGTCGATGTGACATGTATGCACGCATGCAATCCATCATCCAGCCCGTAGAGAATCTATCTACTGCGGCTGGCACCGGAAACTCCTCGTGTAAGGATGCTACTATATAGTCCTTGCTTCCCTCCTGTATGTTCTTCCAATGATCCAGGACGTTGTGCCGAAAAACTTGTTGGCACAACTCTCTCATGCGAGCCATCACCCTCCTCCCCTCATCATTCATGATGATGGCTCCTGACCTACTATAAACCAGATATCCATAACCCCTAGGAATCTGCCTAAGATGGGTCCTCTCCCATCTCCGTCCATGCTTCTGGGCATATCCAGGAGACCCCTCTACATCCGGTGTACCGACGGGGGTAACCTCTCTCGGAGTGCCACCCAAAGGGGTGCCACCAAAAGGGATGCCACCTGCTAACGGCTGTGGAAAAGCCAGAGTAACTGGAGTAGACGTCCCCATAGGTGTGACAAATCCTAGAGGTGATGCAGCTCCAACTGAACGACGAGACGGAGACACCACATCCGTGTCTCCACAGCAGCATCCCCTTGATCCCGATGCAGTCCCTCCCTCTGGCCCAAGTCATGAGCATCGAGATCGCCTGCTCGAAACTGAAGCATCTGATCGCGCTGAAGCAGATCTAGCAGAGTGCCCTGACGAAGAACGAGACAACTCCTGGTCTGCCATCTCTCTGAATCTCGTGAGCTGGTCTGGAGACATGCGTGCGAAGATGTCCTACAACTCCTTATCGCTCATCCCTCGACTCATCCTGAAAATGTCACCTGCACATATAAAAAATGGTGTTAGAATAATCAATTTAAATTATACAAAGCAGTGTAATATAAATCATTTTTAAAAAATCCCTCTTAAAATGCATATCTTATGTACCTTTATAAGAGATCTAAACAACGAATTGAGTAAGTGGATGCTCCAAGAATGAAGTATCCTATGGTCCCATGTTAATCTCCTGACACAACTCCGCATACACTAGAAGGTCGATAGACATGTCACCACAAAAGAATGAGTCTGCCTCGTTCTCAAAAAATTCTTGGACTCTTGTATTTCCATCATTGTTAGCCGATGCGGGCTCCAAGCTTGTGACGGCCTCCACCCCTTGTAATATCGACCCCTCTATTTGCATATTATCTTCATCTATGCTCGGAACATCGCTTTTATCATATACTCTCGCACTTCGGGGAGTTGAAGGTATAACATACCACCATCGAGGTTGTCGGGGGTTTGGATAGAAGATTACATGTTTACAAACACGTACAAAGCGAGTTCAAACCATTGTGACATAAACCATGTCGTATTACAATTAGCAAGTAAATGACTCTATGCACCTGTTCACAATGGGCCGGCAACACAAAGGTGTCGTGCAAATCCATCTATTTTTTTTCGAAATCTATTTCGAGAAATCCAGATGGACCTCGTCAAACTGTTGCTCTAGCTCCTCCAAGTACCACCTTGAACCACTGCACATCGAATAGTATCATGGAGAAGCTACGGTAATCCACCATAATAATACTTTTCAAGTTCCCAAAATACTCCATCTCATCCACAACCGTGTTCAGATCCGTTGCTCGTCGCCGGCTCTCTTGGTCGAACCTTGCCATGACACCACAGTCCATTGTGGAGCGCATTTTGTCAATATGCTCCACGCGAAAATGTCGTCCACGCAACCACACTGCACTATATATTTTATACTGTACATTGAAACACTCAAATTAGATGTCGCATATAAAATTTAGATATAACATATTCTAAACCCCTCATCACCTTTGGACTACATCCCCTCGAGAATTCCAACTCCTCCATTGAGACCTCTGTCCCTTCGCTGGATGCTGCGGTCAAGGCTCCATGCAACCATCGTGTTGACCTAAACCACGGTATCTCCTCCATGCCTTCGGGATATCGAATCGGTCGATGACGTGTACTACGTCGGAATTCAGCTCGCGCTTCCTCTCGATCTTGCCTTGCAATCTGGTACTTGGCGAGCCACGTCTCCATGGAGGCATAGTGCAACATACAAAATCGATTCACCTTTTCTTCCATTGAGGTATCCATTATTTTTTCTACCCCATTTTCAACCACCACATCTCCAGTCAGTCTATCATCATCCTTCAGCGTCCATAGCATTTCATTGTCTGGTTCCACCGTTGGTAGCCATTGTGAGATATGCACTAATGCCTCTGACACCAACCAACCTTTGGCCATGCTACCTTCTGGCCGAGCTCGTTGTCGCACAAAGCCTTTTAAGGTTTTCATGAAGCGCTCCAGGAAGAACATCCATCGCATATGGACAGGTCCAGCAATCTCCACTTCGTCCACAAGATGCACAAGAAGGTGGACTTGTATCGTGAGCATGCTAATGGGCAGGTATTTCTCAAAGAGACAGACCGTCTCCACTGCTCTCCGCCTCGCGGATTCAATAGAGGACGTCTTAATCTCTTTCTGTGAGATCCATTGCACCAAAGTCAACAACTTGTAAATGGCCCCGTGAATTTCTGGAATAAGGTATCATGCGATCGCGATCGGTAGGACAAACTGCCACAAATGAGAAAGCATTATGAATAATGGCCACTTTTCAAATTGCAAAATGCCCACACTAATTACAATCCATTCTATTCACAAACCTGACATATCTTATGCCAATCATGGGATTTTAGCCCCGACAATTGGTCATCTTTAGAAAATGCGGACATGAGAGAACGCATCATACCCGTCAGAGTGCAGATAGACTTGATTACTTGCTTCACAATGCGCTCTTCTTTAGTGGACAAAACCCAAGGAGTGCGAGGAAGCTGCACTCCACCATTAGCACTCGACTGCGGCCAAAGCGCCTCCATCTTACCTACCTCCTTCAAATCCATTCGTGCCCCTATAGTGTCTCTCTTTCCTGTGATGTGGTCCCATAGCAAGCTGCCCACATTCTTAAAAATATGCATGGGATCCAACAATGACCTGTAAGTGGGTCCAATATGGCAACTCGTAAAAAACTGAGAACCGTCGCATTCCATTTGGATGTGATTCCGGGTTTACCATTTTCAGCTCGTACCAGCTTGCGGCGTTCATACGTGTTCGAGGTCGTCCAAGGAAACCTACCCTGAGTTCATGATCCTCCGGCAAGAAAGCGGCGTGTCCTTGATATACCATCTTCTTCATGGTTCGTGACCTTCGGGAGTCTAACTGTGGCCCACACAATGGACATGCATGATAACCTGAGGTAACCAGACCTGTAAGGCGAGCCACGACCTAGTGAATACTTGATTGAATGAGATAAAATATAGATATTACCAACAAGAACGGAAGTCTGCTCACCTGAGCACTCTCCCAATCCCAGAAATTCATGCATCATCCACATGAGAATGGCTCGAATGTTGGTTGACCATCGACCATCGCGCCTGCTCATATCTTGCACAGTGACCCCCTCCTCCCACAAAATCTTAAGCTCATCGACTAATGAACGAAGATACACGTCCATACTTTTTACTTTGTAGCGGCCTGGGACGAGCAAGCTAAGGATGAGATGTCCTTTCTTCGTAGAAAGCCATGGAGGGATGTTGTAGTTGACAAGCACTATAGGCCACACACTGTAAGAAGTTGAGCGCAGACCGAATGGGTTCACACCATCCATTGCGAGACCGAGCCGAAGATTCCTTGGCTCTCGCGCAAAGCCTGGGAAGGTAGAGTCAATGTGGCTCCATGCGCGTGAATCCACTAATATTCGTTGAACTCCATCTGTTGACCTATTCTACACATACCACGTTGTCAAGCTTGCCATGCCAGACGTGCGAAACATGTGGTTTATGCGGGGGATGAGCGGAAAGTGTCTGAGAACTTTTTGAGGGATGGTTTGCCCTTGCAAGTCCTATCGATACCTATGAGCACCACACTTTGGACATGTCTCCATAGTCTCGTATTCATCTCGAAACAGTATGCAATTGTTGATACATGCATGGATGTTATTGTAGTCCATGCCAAGCTTTCGTAAAACATGTCGTGCATCATTACGAGACTCAGGCATGGTATTTGCAGGTGGTAATATATGATATTTCAATAACCTGAAAAAAATCATAAAACACCTTGGAAAAGCATAAATGTTTGTAATAATAGTGTCAAAAAATAATAATCAATGAAGCCTATGTGCAAGGTACTTGAATAACTCGGTCACACTCGTATCGCTCCACCCGTATTTTGCTTGCACACTTAAGAGTGCAAGCAATGTCTTCAACCGAGATACTCGGCACCCATCATATAATGGTATGGATGCTTCCTCTCTAAGCGGATCAGATGTCTCGACATCCATGGGAATCAATGCATCGATCATTGCCTCCATCTCAGGCTCCAAGATTGTAGGTAGGTCGAGAAGGTTGACTGTCTCCTCTGGCATTGACGGTATAGATTGGCCTTGCGAGTGGTGGATTGGCTCTTGCAATCCATCCATTGCACGTCCAGGAACTCTTCTAATTGGCCACAAAGGGTGCACTCCCCCTTGGGACGAGACATCACCCCCCTGGATAGAAAATTTGCCAAAAAGACCCAATCTTATTGTGTATGGTTTTCAATTAGCTTGCGAGTACAATGCATGATTAATATTAACTTCAAATTACCATTTTTTGAAAATCCGCAATCGCCTGATCAATGATCTCAGATTGAAACTCGCTAAATCGTCGTACGTGTTCTATAGACAATCGGCGTTTTCGTCTAATTTCCAACTTGCATTGAGAGCAAGGACATGGGACACGTTGATTAAGATATGCCTCGCGATCTTGAACAATAAGACCTTCTTCGTTTTCCATCTTATCTACATTACAGCAAATGAGGCTCAAATGGATAGCTTTATGGAGATGTATGTCAAGTTGCAAGTTGACCATAAGCTCTTGCATTGTACATAGTAGTTGAGAGATTTATTGATGTTATATCTCGGCCCTATATCATGATCAAGTTTTGTTTGTCGCGGTAGATAATTATTCGTTATTGAAAAAAAAAAAGCATTGGTTCATAAGGTTCATGAGTCGAAGACTAAATGTTTGGACTTGACTAAAAGATTGGATAATGGCTTAGATGCTAAAAGAAAAAGTGATGAATATGTTACTTCATCATTGCAACAAAAAGATTGGTGACAAGGATGCTATGATTAATGAAGTTCTTCACGAGGTGAAGGGGATGGAACACGATTCTTCTTTAGGATTTAATGGTGATAAGTCAATTATTGAGGTGTCTTCTTGTACAACCATTATACCTTATATACCTAGCTATGGTCTCTAGGTTATGTACTTTGAGTATCTTAGAGGGGCTCTACTAGGATTACTTATACAACTGCACTAGAGGGCTTTGAGTATAAGTAATCCATTTATGAGCATCATTGAGGATCTCTTAGTTTAATAATAAATCAGTCTCAACAAAAAGCATCTTAGAAATGTGGTTTTTTTGTCCTAGGATCGCGTATTAAAATTAATACCATCTATGAAATTTATCAACTATAGTAATAAAATTTGTTTCAATCAATTCTACTCATAGTCATAAGACCTGAGAGAAAATATCCTATGCTCAATTTAAGGGATTCTTCTTCTATAACAATACTTTTGGGTTCATTTTGATGAAGTACCGTAATGACCATTAGCTAGGGTATCATTTTCTTTTAGTCCTTCCGTTGACTAGTTGGCATGATTTCTAATTTGTTATGCCTATAAAGTTAATACAAAAACAATGAATTATGCATATCACAATTAGATCCCGTACTTGGACATTATGAAGGACATGACCAATTTTAAGCCATCTTAAAGAGTCACCAATGTACGTGGCCCATGGCAAAGCACATTGCATACCATTATCGATTAGTCTATTATCATGCATCTTAAATCTCCTAATTAGACTTTATAAAGTGTATGACTAATTTTTAGCCCTCTTAAGGAGTCGATGTAATGGTACCCATAAAAAAAGAAAAGTGAATACCATTACCATAATCATGGATATGCTATCGTTCCAATATATGTCATCTTTATCTTTCTCTCCCTCTCTCTCCCTCTCCCTCTCTCTCCCTCTCTTTCTCTCGCATTTCCTCTCCCTCTCACAATATATCTTAACACTCTCCAAAAGCAAAAGGGAGAGGGAGAGAGAGAA
The DNA here is from genome assembly GCF_053477565.2 of Lygodium microphyllum. Taxonomy (NCBI): domain Eukaryota; kingdom Viridiplantae; phylum Streptophyta; class Polypodiopsida; order Schizaeales; family Lygodiaceae; genus Lygodium; species Lygodium microphyllum. The sequence goes on along the minus strand of NC_141140.1, from coordinate 153,777,458 downwards.
CGCACTCTCCCTCCCTCTCCCTCTCCCTCTCCCTCTCCCTCTCTTTCTCTTTCTCTCCCTCTCTCATTTCCTCCCTCTCCCTCTCCCTCTCTTTCTCTCTCTCTCCCTCTCTCTCTCCCTCTCTTTCTCTCCTTCTCTCTCATTTCCTCTCCTAAACAAGCAAAAAAGAAAGTGATTTAAACCTTTAATAAGCAAAAGGGAGAGGGAGAGAGAGAATGCACTCTCCCTCCCTCTCCTTCTCCCTCTCCCTCTCTTTCTCTTTCTCTCCCTCTCTCATTTCCTCCCTCTCCCTCTCCCTCTCCCTCTCTTTCTCTCTTTCTCTCTCATTTCCTCTCCTAAACAAGCAAAAAAGAAAGTGATTTAAACATTAAACAAGCAAAAGGGAGAGGGAGAGAGAGAATGCACTCTCCCTCCCTCTCCCTCTCCCTCTCTTTCTCTTTCTCTCCCTCTCTTTCTCTTTCTCTCCCTCTCTCATTTCCTCCCCCTCCCTCTCCCTCTCCCTCTCTTTCTCTTTATCTCCCTCTCCTTATCTTTCTCTCTTTCTCTCACGTTTCCTCTTCTAAACAAGCAAAAAAGAAAGTGATTTAGGCCTTAAACAAGCAAAAGGGAGAGGGAGAGAGAGAATGCACTCTCCCTCCCTCTCCCTCTCCCTCTCTTTCTCTTTCTCTCCCTCTCTCTCCCTCTCCCTCTCTTTCTCTCTCATTTCCTCTCCTAAAAAAGCAAAAGAGAAAGTGATTTAAACCTTAAACAAGCAAAAGAAAGAGAGAGGGAGACTCACCGATGAGATATGGCAAGTGTGGGGCGGCTCTTCTTTGCGATGAAGGCTCCTCCTCTCCTTCGTGAACAATGGCAGTGGTGGCGGCGGCGGCGGTGGCGGCAAGTCTTCTTCCTCTCCTTCTCTCACGACGGTCGCTCTCTTCCTCACTCTCGCTCTCAAAACACAAAATGTGCAAACACGAAATGAAACCGCGCTCGGTTTCGACCCACTTTTTTCCTTGTGGAGCATCGCAAATAGCTACGCCGCTACCCACCGTCGCTAATCGCCGTCGCTACTAGCTCAAATCCTTGTAGTGAAAGGTACCAAAGAGAGTAATTAAAGTTGTTTTCAACTTGTCTTCTTTTGCAATTTCCATTTGGTTGTTTCTCGCAAAGCAATCCATAAAGTAATATATTTCTTTACCCATTAATTGGTCCAAAATCAGGTCGATAAAGGGCAATAGGTAGTAGTCCTTAACTATCTGCTTATTCAATTCTCTAAAGTCTACGCAAAGTTGGATTTGATTATTTTTCTTCTTTCTAATAACAACAGGTGAAGAAACAACCAAGCTAGGAGGAATTCCTCTCAGCTCTAGGCAAAGATGTCATGGAATTCTTGGATAAATGAACACACAGTCCTCCCTTTCTTTCACACTGAGCATGAACCCTAATTTAATTGGTCGCAGATCATTTGGTGTACCAAGATCTAACTCAATCACATCCGCATCTGTTATTTGATTTTGAGGCTCTATTGGCTCATTCAGAGTTATTTGATAAATATCCTTAGTAGCGGACCCTTCTTTTGATTCATCACTCGATGACGTCTCACTAGCAGATACATTTTCTAATGTCTATAATTCCATAGAGGATAGAGGAGCTCTCTCACTTTGAGGAGATCTCTCACTTTGAGGAGACTCAGGGTAAGCATCGACTACCACAATTGGCACCTCTGCCAAATATCAATTGACCAACAGGTATATCCACTTGATAGTCAGATTGCAAGATCCATGGCCTTCCTAATAATACTTGATAGCTTGGCTGTCCTACGAACCTAATAACACTAAAGTCCATAGTGCAATCCACACTCACAACAGTCACAAGGACTTTGGTAATACAACCTTCAGGTTGTCTTAAATTGTCATCAGCCATTTGCAAAATTGTGGAGGCATCTCTTTGGATTGCTAGACCTAGCCTCTCGATCAAATTTGAACTCATGATGTTAACAGATGATCATGTATCTATACGATAGCATGATCTACTAGTATTCCATCAACATAAGCTGCAACCCTTGGGCAATGTTTTTTAGCATGCTCCCACCAATCATCTCCTACTTGCGACTCCTACTTGTGATATGCCCAAAGGTTCTATGATATACCTAGTATGCATGATCTTTTTAAATTCCTTGGGCACTCCTAGAGATAGCTTAATCAACTACAAGAGATTCACGTTTGGTTTAACTTCCCAAAGAGAGCTTGCCAAATTGAACTCCTAGAGATCATTCTCTCTTTTGGTCATTGAACTAGCTTTGGTACTTTCTTCTTAGTTTTTGCCTTTCTCCTTGGTAATTCTCTATCCTTCTTGGTGTCAGCTTTACTCCCTATGGATTTTAAAGGTCCCCCTTGCATGTCAGGGTTAAGTACTTGTGTCCCTTTGTTGTCTTTCTTAGGGTTTCCACCATCAACAAGTTTCATGTTATCTTTGTCGCCTTATCTACTCTTTTGACCTCTCATAATGGTTGGAAGATTGGAAGCTTCAATGCCATTAACCCATACAACCTCAATGAGGCTAACTCCACTACCACTAGGCAGCTCCTCTACAGTAGCCTTACCTCTTTGAAGTATTTGTTTCGGCCCATCACCTTGCTAAAGATTTTTCCCTTGAGTATGTTGGTTAATAGGACTTGGCTATCTACTACCTTGTTGTTTGAAGAGAGCTAATCTTACTCCAACGGGTGACAGCCAAATGGCCACACTTCCCACATATGTCGCATTTGACATTTGGACGATTTCTAGGGTAGTACTGGCAGCCACACCATTTACAACTAAATCTTGAAGGTGCACCCTCTTCAGGGCATCTACTTTCTATTAGATTTTGTTGTTACAGGTGTAATAAGGATTCCAGTCGTTGGAAACATATCAAGCTCTTTAAATGTAGGGAGTCTTTAGCATATGAGTTGAAGGAGTTGGATATTGAGCATGAACATGAGAATATGGAAGAATAAGAGATAGAAGATGAAGACATTGACATGGTAGGGGATACTTCTTCGAGACTTCTTCTGACACTGCATATCCATAAGACTTTGGCACATGTTGAAGGATGTGTAGGTTAAGAGGGGGTGGATGTCGTGCCGCTATGTGGACATAGTGTGAAAAAATCTAGAGTACATCCTCATTTGGCTTTCTTATTGATCTAGAGAGTCAATGCCATATTAGTCATTAGTGTCAGTGTTAGTGTCTATCATGTAGATGGTTCAAAAATACTAGATTTTTGGACAAGTTTAACCTATTTTTTATATTTAAGATATTATTTCTTGTAAATATCCAAAAACTGTAGAGATAACTTCTAGAATAGGATTACATGTAAAAAAAGCAAGTGGCTTTCAACCATTTTTGGGGGATTTTATGCAAGAATAAGGATTGACAAATTCGAGCGACGCGTGATCATAATTTACAGGCAGCAAATAGCACTGTGAACCGAGAGAAGAAGGAGCGATTTGGGAGAATTTTGATAAGGTGTCCTAATATTTTACCCCCTTTTAGAGCCAACAAACACATCAGATTGGCGGTTTGAGCAACAGAGAGGAAGCTACTATTTTATGCACATTTTTTGGACTACAAGAGATTTATCTTCTCAAGATGCAAAAAGAAATTGACAGGCTTCACCTCTATGAGTATTCTTTTGCATCTTCTATTTCTTTGAATCCCTTCTCTTTCATCAAGTACTCTCCCTGAATTTCTCTTCACGCTACTGTCTCTTACCCTTGTGGTAGACTTTCGATCCCAAATGCTCCAATAGGCTCGACACTAGCTCTATGGCACTAGCCTGGCCTCTATTATGCATCCAAACCACACCTTATGGCCTCACGGCTAGGAGCGTCTAAGGGGTATACTGCCCTAATCTCTAATGTAGAACTTTGCATTTGTATGCATTGTAATCCGATGGATAACCCTTCCCACACTCCTTGGAGTACCTACACATATCAGTGTAATACACCAAGTAAGCATAGATAAAGAGGGTATCTCTTGGCTGATTGCTACGTCCCCACTATGACTCTCCTACACCTCAAGGATTGGTCCCAAGATACGTTGTGAACACATAAATCATTTACGACACATAATTCTCTCTTTGAATTAGTCATTCCAGAAGATAATAAGTAGTCCTCACTGAATACTCCTATTAACCCTCAAACGAACAAGGTGGAAAATTTAGAAAAGCTAAAGCAGAAGACAAAGGCCAAGGCAAAGTGAAACGGAAGACAAAGATGCACAAGGAGAAAAGTCCTAAATAAGGGAACAAGGCGCACAAGGAAAAGCACAAGTCAATACTTTTATAAAAGAGTGCAAGCGCATCATGGTTTAATTCAAGGAGCGCCGGGCTCTCACCCGTGCAATTTGTAAATGTAGACGGCGGGCGGTGGAAAGGAAGCTAGGAAGATAGAAGGACAATGGGAAAAAGGGCCTAGGCCACGGTCGGCCATGTAAAAAAGGGGATAAGGGGATGACCGCCCAAAATGGATTTAGGGTTTTGTATATAAAGTTTAAAAGTGAATGAGAAGCTCATTCTTGTGTGTGGCCAAAAGTGGCTCTCTTCTTCTTCTTCTTCTTCTTCTTCTTCTTGCTTGCTTGCTTGCTTGAGCTTGTGCTTGAGAGAGGGATTGTAAGAGTGTGAGGGAGTGAGCATGTGAGGGTGAGGGACCGGGGAGGAGAAGCTCTCCATCTTCTCCTCTCTTCTTGTCTTGTCTTCTCTTCTCTTGTCTTGCTCACGGTGATGGAGCTTGGAGCCTGGAGCTTGAGGATGGAGCTTGCACTTGAATCTTGGAGCTATCGGAGTGCGCGGGAGAGGAGGTAACTCGATTGGCATAGAGGTAAGCGCACTACATCCGCAAGGTAGGCATTGTGCGTTGGCTATGTGAGAGGTAGCCATGGCCGCTCGGCTTGAAACACTTGATCAATAAGCGGTCTGTAGGTCTCAAGATAGAGCTCCATAGCTCCCCTACAACTCCCCAAAGAAAACGAACCACTAATCCTACAGCTTAGGGTACCAAGTTTTGTGTGCATCGCAATTGTGTATGGTTTATAATGCTTAAATAAATTTCTCATTGACAACTAGCATTGTGAAGGTGCAAAAACATTTCTTTCATGTTTTTACTCTAAACGAGATTGTTGTGTTGCCTAGGGTTAGCACCGAGTATGCTCATGCTATTGGACCCTCCTAATTTTCAAAACCACATGTGCCATATGCCATGCATTAAAAAAAATTAGAATTTAGCATATTATCAGTCCTTAACACCGCCCTTCCCCCTTATTATTTAAGGTTCTGCATTCGGTGGTAGGTTTAGACAGCATTTTTAATGTATTTTTCCTTCATCAAAGTAGTAAATACCCACTTTAATATAAAGATAGGGCTCACCCTCATGTCTAAGCCTTATCATACATTCACAATACAAATGTTTTTTTTTTATTTTTCAGATGTAAAAATTTTATTTTTTATTTTTTCTTATTTTTTACCATTTATCCACTTTAATATAAAGATAGGGCTCACCCTCATTTCTAAGCCTTATCATACATTCATAATACAAATGTTTTTTTTATTTTTAGATGTAAAAAAATTATATTTTATATTTTTATTTTTACTATTTATTTATTAATAAATATTAATATATTTTAATTTATTAATTGGGACTCATTGATCTTGCTAATAATTATTTTTCTATCACGTTCCATCCCATACGAATATCGTACACACAACAAACTCCCAAAATTGCATGATTTTCCTTAAAACAACAATGTTGCGGGTTTTGTGTATTTATAAATAAATTATTAAATGACTATTTTTTTAAAATTTTATTGACATTGCTGATCAATCATAGCATTAACAACCAAATGCAACCATTCCCAACCGTTCTTAACCATAATTGGTCGTAAAACCATTAAATTTTTTTACTTACTCATAGAGAATCACACCTTATACCATATGCATCTCCTGATTGGAGGCTCGTTGATGCTCCCCAACAGCTGTTGATCCTTCCAACCTCAGTCTACACTCCTTCACGCTTCAGCATCATCCCATAATCAAAATCTCTCATCTCAGTCCACCCTGTTTTCTCATAGAATCAACCATGGAAACACACAACAAGAGGAGAGAGGAGAGAGGAGAGAGAAATACTAAAAACTGATCTCTTCATTTACAACACCCTTTTTTGATATGATTGAAGCATTGGATGGCTACGAAATTCTTCATCTTGCTGCCCTCTTGCCTCCCTCTAATGCCAATAGTCACAAATTGGCATTTTATGATTTAAAAATAGGGCATTGAAAAAAACCACACCCCCTCCCCATGATTCAGATTTTGGAGTTTTACCTTCTAATTAGCCTATTCAAGCTTTAAATCCAAAATTACTAGTTCATCTTCTCATGTTCATACTGCATGTAAGTGGTTTTTTTTGCCAAAAACGGAGGCCCAAATCGACTCCGATTTGTGAATGGACTCGACGATCCACTTCACAGCATTGAAATCTATGGACCTAGCTTTCATCATGTACTTTTTGGCTATCAGATCACATAGCTGTTTTATATTATGAAATCTTATGGGGATTAAATGGCGGGTTAAACGAACTCCAATCGACGAATCAAGACTTGTGTTGCATTTCGAGCATCAAACTCTTTCTAGAAAAACTCCAACTCATCGATCCGCAACTATTTCATTTTTTATGAAAAATAATTGGTCTTTTATGCCTCTCGGGCACTTTTTCGCTTCAAAAATAGGCTCTAAAAATCCACTCTTAAGAGTGAAGATGAAGAATAAGGAGATTGGTTTAGCCTTTATATATTGTACCATCTCCCTTGCATCACACATCTAAATCAAATCCTTTCAATGGAATCAAGGAAAGATACATGTGGCAAAAGGACCCTCTAGCTAGAAACACATAGAGGTATTATGAATCCATATGGAATAACATGGCTTATCACAATTTGGACCAAGAGGTGTAGCATCATGCAAAGCTAAGTTTGTGAGTACCTAAGCTCTAATTTATTAATCTTATATACTTCTTATGTTATTGAATTCTTATTATATCCACGTGCCTTGTTGTTATTTTGCAAATTGATCTTGTGGGTAAACTTTTGACTCCCTTAGAGACTACATATCATTGTGGACATAATAAGCACGATACATGGGGACACTTCTATAGTGAGGGGATCATTACTAAAAGTAGTAATATCGTTACATCACAAGAACAAAGATACTTAAGGAGATAACTGTAATTTTTTATGCCATTTATCATGTAAGCATTTTAATAATTTTCTTCATACTAATACTTAAGATTTCTCATTTGGTAATTATAATGTGTTTTTTACTTATATTTTATTATACTAAGCATTGTAATATTTTTATTGATGATGATATGCAAGGTGTCTCACTTGTATAGGCCCAAGGTAAAATGAGGAGAGAGAGAAGGATGAAATATCTAATGAGGCTAATGGAATGGATGATAGTGGATTTGAGGAGAGATCACTCACTATACAAGACACACACTTGGGTTTTAGTTATTCTATTTAGGAATGCAAGCCAAATTTTGACTTTCAAAGCTTTATGTACATCAACAATTATTTATAATGCAAAAAATGATATAATTTGTTAAGTTTTATTTCTCTTATTTTGTAATACAATACAAATTTTAGCTTCTAAATCTTTATTAGACCAATGAATAAAGTAACAAAGATTATTATTTGGTTAATCTCAATATAATTTTATATTGAACTTGTACATTTTCTTTTTCCAAGGTATAGTAAGGCTTGAAGTATTCTAAGGTATAACATCATATGTACTATGGTTACTATTCCCTTTATTGTACTTTTAGCACTAAATTAGCCAAAGATTGCACAAGCAAAAAAGATAGGGTTGCAAAACAAGAGAATGGGTACAATCTCCTCCATAAATGAGTGAGCACCTCCCTTGTGCATGTATTTATGGATCTGTATTTCTTAGCTTTTGTATTAAAAACTCATAAAAAAGTATTATTTTGAGACTTTTACTTTCCTTGAATGAATAGCATACTTTTGACTAAGAATTTTGTAACACCTATCTAATAAACCTAGTGTTACCCAATAATATTTATCTTATCCTTAGGCCTTAGTATAAGGTTTAGAAAAAGAATAGATAAATCTATGAAGCATGAGCACACGATAAATCTACACAATGGAAGCACAAAAAATTGTAGTAATTTTCATGCACCAAAATCGTGCTCCTTCAATAAAATAAAGATAATTTATCTATATAACTTCGTCTAATAATCTTCTCACCAAAAAAATAAGATACATTAGTTTCCTACCATATATCTACCATGCACAATGTGACCAGTGTTAGATGCAATATTATGCATAACAAAAAATTATTATATCACAAATATACAAATGAACATCAAAACTACAAATTAGTAAATAACATCTTATTTGTTGAGAAATAGAACATAGTTTAAATCATATGCTATAATTGTATTAAAGTGAAAAGGAGGATGTGTGTAAAGTGTCCTAAAGTCAGTATCTATTCACTTTAAGAGATACTCACTTGTGTGTATTAAGATAGGAGAATAATGAAGAAGACGAAGATGATGATGATCATGGATTGAGGATTCAATTCTTGAGTGATCTCTCTTTGCTTGCACATCTATATCAATTCCTTTTGATTAGTATCAAAGTAGGAGTATGGGAGTCAAGAATTAGTTTGCCATTAAATTAGGTATAAATCCTAGTTTGATCAACTTAAAATGGGTACATGGATTTGAAGAACCTTTGTAGCTCAAAGTTTGAGGAACTATTGTCAATTTGGATGTGTTTGGGAATCCATTGAAGGCTGTAAACAATGGATTGCAACAATGGTTTGGTTGCTTTTGGTTTTGAATCAGCTATGTATTGGATATCAGATGCTCGCAGCACTATTTAAGCTCATGGCCCTCTTAAGCAAGGGGCTTGATTGTGCTCAAAAGTATAGGGACAACTTACATTCAAAGTAGAGGGGCTGCTTATCAATGAGAGTAATGGGTTTACTAATGTCTGTAATGGAGAAGAAAAGAGAAGAAGATTATTGGATTTTGCTCTAGATCTAAGAGAGCTCAAGGTTCAATTATGCAATCGAGAGGGAGATGATGATGTTTTGCCCAAATTTGAGTCCACGAACGCACATTAAAAGGCCCCAATTGATTAGGTGGTGCAAATTTACTGTCATACACTATAATGTTAGACTTAAATCAATAAGGCTAAAAGTTTTGGTCTAAAAGGCTTTAATTAACCCCTTAATCATTATCCCCTTTCACACTGTGGAGGCTTCAAACTAGTTCAGACTTGTGTTCACACTTGAACAATAATTGAATTGGTTATTTTTGAGTTGCTTTCACATTGAGTTGGGCTAAACTCATTTAGTTTGAACTAGCTCATAGGTTTTGCATTTTACACAATAGTGGATAAATAAGTAATTTCAAGGATTAAAAGGATAGTTTCTATGTAACTTTCAAGTGCCAATTTGAAGGAGAAAATTTATTTTTAAAAATCCACAAAATATAATATGATTTAAAATTGTCCAAGACTTTATTTATGACACAACAATTTCAAAACAATACTTAAAATGATTGATTTTAGACCCATATTTTGATGCTTTTTGGATTATATGGGCATTGTTTGAGCCCCATTTTCAATATTTCTTGCAGAACATCTAAGATATATGGGCATAATTTGTGGATGAAGGGAGCTACAAGCTTAACGCCCGAGATGCCCTACGGACCGCTTATTGGTCAAGCATTTCAAGCCGAGCGGCCATGGCTACCTCTCACATAGCCGACGCACCCTCCCTACTTATGGGTATAGTGAGCTTACCTTGATGCCCGATCGAGTACACTTCTCTCCCATGCACGCCGGTAGCTCCACGATCCTTGAGGCAAGCTCAAGAAACCTCGGTCCCTTTCCAACAAGCTCCATTCTCCATAGCCGCGCGAGACAAGAGAAGAGTAGAGAAGAGAAGAAGATGAAGAGAGGAGATAGGGAGCTTCTTCTCCTCGATCCCTCACTCTCACATACTCACTCCCTCACACTCACTCACTCCCTCTCTCAAGCACAAGCACGAAGGCAAGAAGAAGAGAAGAAGAAGAAGAAGAAGCTTTTTGCCACACACAAGAATGAGCTTCTCATTCACTTTTCAAGTTTATATACATGCCCTACTTCCCACGGGTGGTCATCCTCAATTTTTACATGGCCGGCCATGGCCTAGGCCCTTTTTCTCCATTCTTTCACTTCCTAGCTAGTCCTACCGTCCTTCTAAGTTTAGAATTTGCACAAGAGGGAGCCTGGTGCTCTTTTACAAGGATTTGAGAGTGCCTTTTGCATTTAAAGGTGCGCCTTGGAATTTTCCAAGGCGCACCTTTAAATGCAAAGGCACGCAGCGGTGGAACTGGGAGTTGGGTTGAACCTTGCGCAAGCCCACGGTGTTGTCCCACACTTGAGGACCCAGTTCGTGCATTGTCATGGGTACAGTGCAGAGCTTAGAGTGACAGGTCTGGTAGTCCTGCTCTTGATGTGGCCTAAGTGTGAGGTGGGGAAGGGGCTAGGTGGTAACCCTAGGTGTAGTGAATGTGGCACTCAAGATGTTTCATAGGGAGCTCAAACCTTTGCTTTTCTCTTTCTTGCACCTTTTTGTCTTCTAGTGCCCTCTTTCTTTTCATTCTTGGTATTGGCCTCTTTTCTTTTTCTTTCTTCACTTTCTTTCTCTCTCTCTCTTTTTCATTTTCTCTCTTTTTTTTTGGATGACTTATTGATCATGGCTGCGAGACTGGAATACAAAAAGAGTTCTTATGCTGTATTCCTATCATCCTTGGATGGTCCATGAGGTGGCCTCAGGCACTTAGTCAAAAATGTGCGGCTTTGCAGATATTCTTTGATGCTAGCTCTTACCTTCAAAGGTATTGATGACAAAAAGGGATGGTTACACCTCATGAAGCGGGTATTGCTCATGTCCTCTAGGATTTTTGTGCAGAAGGAGGGGAGTAAGGTCGCCCTCATCATGAGCCTAGCCATGGCATGGCTATCAATGCCTAAGATGATATTAAAAAAGAGCGGGGGAAGGTGGGCTTCCTCAACTGCAGGCTTTTGCTTAAGCAAGAACTTAATGAGCCTAACGTAATTATATGTTACTATAAATGCTGGGTCTGGAGGACATGAGGAGAAATCCTCAAGGAAGCAGTTGATGGATGGAAGGATATCCTCCAATCTAAAAACCAATCATCCCTCGGGAGTCCGTGCATTGACATTGTAGGTTGTTGGAAAGTCAAGGGGCCCACGCAGGTTTCTGTCATGGTCGACTCCATGTCTACGAGGAAGGCATGTAGATGGGGTCATTCCACTCTTTAGGCAATGAGCTACAGAAAGCAGTCCAGGCATCAAAGTTGGTATCGCAAATCCTCCTCCTCCACTTTGGTTACACCTCATAGCCTTGGATGGTCTTGGGAACCCGGTTCATTTTGTCCTACCAATTATCTGCTGGTTTCTACCTCCATCTGGTAACTACAATGTTTCTCTTTTCTATCCATCTGTTGGCGAGTTCATTAGCCATTTTGTTTATTCTTGCCACCATCTCCAAGGTTAGAACACAATCCAAAGCTCCTGGATAAGAAAAGGACAGCTCAAATGGTCATGTATGGAACTCCTGCTGTCACCATATAGTCAACTCCTGAGATTAGTTGACGGGATGGGGATCCTTGCATATCGCCATGGGCTCCTCAGGGAGTTGTTGTGGCCGTATTCTCACTCTCCTCTGGGATTTCTTCGCAAGCTCTTGCCTTCTTCTTTAGGTTGCTACCATGTGTTTAGGAATTTGTGCCCCTTCTAGCTCTTCGGGTGGCAATTCAGGCAGGGGCAGACTGGGCTCTCTATGCTGTTCTTCCTCGAATTCTTGCTCAAAGTCCTGCCCCTCTTCCGTGGATTGCTCTACCACCAGATGCTCTTCAGGTGGTGGTTGTTGCACTTGTCCTTCAAACCCTAGTTCCCTGAGCTCATCAATGGAAAGGTCGGCTTGCCACAGGTAACTATGTTGTTGTCCTGTAGTAATACCCGTGCCGATTGGAAGGGTGTGTTCTTGAAGGCCATATCTCAAGGCACGAGATGTCAATTCTAACTTCCTCTTCATCCTTTCCATTAAGTCCTCGCCTTCAACTTGGGTGACATTCAACACCATGCTCAAAAAGGCTTGTCTCTGAGTGTCTGAGCACACTTTGGCAGCACCTGCTCTTGATTCCACGAACACTCTTTCGCATTCACTCACCGCCAGGCATTCTGCTAGTCCACGCACTCTTTCAAAGTTGTGACGCTCCCATTTTCATGCCTTCTCTTCCATCTTTTTCCTTCCATCCATTTCTCGAGACAACATCACTACCACCTCTTACTGCTCATTCACTAAATCTAGCATCTGCGTCTTCTCCTTATTGTAGCGGTTCAGTTGCTCTTCTGCTGTTTTCCTTCCTTGTTCCATAATGGTAAACTGCAATTGTGCCTCTGCAAATCTCTCTGACAGTTCTTCCCAGATCTTCTCACGGCTTTCTAACTCTGCAAAATGAAAAATGAAGTCTTCTTTTTGTTATTGCCATACCCATGAGAGCTTCCACATCTCTTTTTGTGTTTTCCAAGTCATCTTTCAGCTCCTGTGTGCTTCTTCCTGTGGCATCGTGCCTTTCTTGATCTAGACTTGGATCTCTCTTTCTAGTCTTCCTTGCTCCTCTATTTTATACCATAGCCGGAACGCTAAGGCGTCCTCTTGCTCTTGACGTTGCTCTTCCGACTCCTGGCTTTCTTCTTGCCAGTGCTTCTCCAATCTAGTACATCCTCTTCTTCCTCCTCCAATCTTCGCCTCAAATGATCCTCATTCTCTTGAGCTTCCTTGGTCTTGGCATCCAACTTCTCTTTTAGGGCCTTAAGCTCTTTTTTATGATTTGTGGCTTGCTTGAACACGTTGAGCCTCAAAGTTGTCGAGGTTTCCTTTTCAATGTCCAGCTCTACCAAGGCCGCTTTGTTTTCCTCTCTAGCCTTGCTCAACTGAGTGAGGAGTTCAGCCACATATGCATCGTAGTCTGTTGCTGGTGGCACTGTGAGAGGGGTCGTAGTGGTTGATGCTTCCAGCTTCTGTCGCTTAAGGTCTTGTTGTGATTCTGCATCTACTACGGCTGGCCTCTTTGGTCATGCTTCGGGGGCAATCTCTGCCACTTTGTTAGCAAGGAGCTATATCATTTCCATTAATTGAGTTGTGTCCACAGCTGACACCGACTCCTGTGTCATGGTTGGTGTGGTTTCAGTTGGGAGTGGCACAAGGGAAGAGGGGAGGGGGTGTAGTGGGGCCTTGCCCTTTTTTGCAACCATAGAGGCTATTTCTACACTGCCACCAACTCCAGAATCATGATGCGGGCTCAGTGGGCTCCTCTCTCCCTCTCCATGGGTCTCTTCCACGGACCTGTGAGTTGCCTCTGCCAAATCTGCAGCTTCCTTCCTCCTCATTTCTTTAGCTTCATCTTCAGCTCTTCTCTTCCTCTCCTCGGCTCTTCTTGACTCTTCTCTGATCCTTTCAAATTCTTCCTCTTCTTTTCTCCTTCGTTCCTCCTCCATTCTCTTGGAATCTTCTTGTGCTCTTTTCAACTCAGTTTTCTCTTCCTTGTTTAACTTTTCCTTCTTTTGTTTTTAGATCTTGGCAGTCTTCGACTTTCCTTGTGCCCTAGCTTTGGCTTGAGTGGATGGTGCTTTAGGCTCTTCTCTATCACTAATGGTGCGTTCACTGGATCTGTCTTCCTCATGGTGTAGTGGCTGGGAGGGTGCTACTATCTCTTCAATTCCCCTTGCTTCCTTGGTGGCCTTGTGAATAATGGCCGTTAGTAAACCACCGTATTTGATGGTAGAAGCCTTAGCAGAGGACTTCTTGCAGGTTGATCTCATTGTAGAGGCTGGGGACTCTTCTCAGCTACTATTGCACCCGTAGCAAGGGCCTTTGCTACTGTCTCGATGGTCTTCATGATGAACCCATTCCAATCCACTTCCTCAGGGGGCCTTGCCGCTATGCTTTCCAACATCGGGACACTAATCCTATTCATCAAAGCATTGTATCTCTGTCCTGAGAAGAGGGCGTGGACCATCTTTGCTTGCATCTTTACTTACGAGTTTGGGATGTCTACCAAACTTACTCCATCCACTGTGTGCACCTCACTCGTGTTCATCCCCAACATGGCATATACGTCTCTTCTATGATGCTTCATAGCCTTGGGAACCAAGCCAAGGGCCTTCTCCACCACTTCAGCATTAAGTGGTACCTCCACCTGGCAGGCAACATCCCCTCTTCTTATTGTCAATGTGCCACAATTCCTACGAGCATCAAAACTCCTCAAGAACTCTGCGCAAGCACTATAATCCACTGCTTGTCCTACTTTCTCCACATACTTCCAGAGAGTACACTTGTCCACCAGTTGCTTTACTGCTGGCTCCTCTAAGATGGCTTCATCCAGGTTTAGAGTGTGCTAGAAGGTGAATTGATTAAATCCTTGTGTCACCACACCTATCTCGTACTTGTCTTGATCTTCTTCCATGAAGGAAAGCTTACCGATGTTTTCCTATCCTACCATTGTGGGTACTTGCCATGCAACAATACCTATAATTAGTATTGATCGGGTAGGCAAGATTGAATTATGACATTATGAAATAATTGAACAATTAGAAAAGCTGCATGAGAACATGAAATTCGAGAAATAACAAATTGAAAGAAAATACATGAATTTTACAAGTGCACTTTGCTCTTAAGTTTTTATGCGTAGTTCAACTCTTCATTATGTTTTTCCTTTGTGTTATGTTTTCTTGATCACCTTACCCCTTTCCCCTCGTGGAAATATGAAAATCCTTCCCAGAATTGAATAGTACAGGGCAAGGGCGATAAAGCACACCGTGGTGTGTTTAATTTGACAACAACCACTGGTAGAAATTTGGGTTGTATTCCAATTGGGCATGACGGTCAAGTTCATGCGGTCTAATGGATGCTTGCGTGATATATGTTAGGACATCATGTAGCACATCGCCAGATTTGAGGTGGCTAGTAATGTGTAGCTCTTCTTCTGTAAGGACTTGGTCGATGTAAGGATGGGCCAATAAATGGTCGTCAAGCAGTTTGTTACACAGGATGACCATAACCCTAAAAGAAGTAGGAGCTATGTACGTGGGGTCATATTCGGCAACCTTGATTGCACATCTCTGCTTGGCATTCGTCATAATTTAGCAATCTTTCTGCTCCCATTGGAGGCATAAGGCGTACCATTGATGTAAGAATGAAGAGGTAGAGTTTGCAAGACTCATGAGCTCTTCAACTCTTGGATTGGTGCAGAGCCGGTAGACTTTCGGTATGAGGTCAACATCCTACCGATGATTGCTTACTTCTTTGAGACTTCACTGCCAGTGATAAGCTCAGCTACAACCATAGGGAATTTGATGGTCATGAGCTTGTACTCTTTCCACGTGCATGGTAAAGCAGGATTTCAGAAGCAAGTGGCTCATAAAGAAGGCCAAGGTCTAGCCGCTCATAACATCCGGTGAAGGTCATGAATGTGCTGTCCAGCATTTTAATGCAAGTAACCAAGTCATCACCTGAATTGCCAGCAAGGTCCTTGGCCATAGCGAGAAATGAGCGTCACTCATATGAAGGCCTAAGACTTGCTAGTGGCTGCAGTGGAACGGAACTAGATGGATGCATTATCGATGATGTTCTGCTAGATTGCTCCTTGGGATGAGCATCCGCTTGGAAGGTTAGTTGTGTGTCCTGCAACTTCTTGGAAGACATGCAACCTTCATCGTGAGCTACTTTGAGAATGCAAGAGTCGGTGGCATTAGATGATTGCGGGACATCTAGCTGCTGCGTAAGTGGATAGGTTTGTGAGATCTCGAGAGACATAGTGGGTTCAGGCTGCACGAGACTGATTGGTTGAGTCTCTAGAGACTTTGCTCTGGCATTAGTAGTGGTTGGTTTAGAGCTAGCGGATTGTGGATTTCGCTGATAGATGGGCTTAGGTTTTGGGGTTTGGCCTTTGTGATTGTCATAGATTTGACAACTTGGGTCTTAGGTATGGCTGGTTGTTTAATGAACACGTTACTTGAAGCAGGTGTGGCCGCAAGATGTGTAAGGGGTTTGTTCTTAAGGACTGATATCTTGGGCACCTAGATCCAGCTATTGCCCTCATAGTATCCTTGAGCATGTAATAGGGTTATGGGGACCCATCGTGGCTTAAGGGTGCATTTATGGCTTTGGCATCTAGGCTGCTTTCTAGACTTTGCATGAGAGTTCCTAGCTCTACGGGGTCGCGTTTGCTTATTATGGGAAGGCTTGCCTTGATGTTTAGGTACCCATTGAAATGCAGGTTGCTTAACCTTAGGAGTGGTTTTGGTGGGGTGGTGTTTTATGGGCTGAGTGGGGTGTGACACATCACGACTCCCCTCCTTAGCCTTAGGCATGGTCTTCTCTATTGGTTGAGTGGCGGTCTTGGAGGGACCCACACTGCCCTTGCTGAAAGTTGTCACGACACGCAACATTTCCTATGACGAGGTGGATACGCTACAAATCATAATCGATGTAACAATGGGTTTGTTTTTTGAAAGTGCATCCTAGCAGCGACGCCTTGGTTGCCTCCTTCATGTTGGACAACACATAGAAGATGATTGGGAAACTTTCAGACTCAATAGAGACAACAACTCTACACTTCCCAAGGAGTTCATAGGATTCGCCCCCAAATGGGCTAAGTTTAGCGTTAGTTGGTTGCAACTGGGGTTGTCCAATGAGGGTCCAATGAGCATGGGTTAGGATATTGAAGTCAGTTCCCTCATCGATCAAAGGATCAAGAAAATGAGTCTTTTGGGCTGTGGTCGTGATTCGTAAATAAGCTAGAGAAACAACTTCTACATCATTCTCTATCTCGGTGATGGTTTTGCGATGCTGACATTGACAGGGGCCTCTATCATAGGGGACTCATGTAAAGGATGTGTGGGAGGGTAGTACTTCTTCATGCGACTACCATTAAAAAAATCTATGCCCTTGCCTTCTAGTGTGGCACGCACTCTAAAAAGTCCTAACCCTTGGAACTTCATTTTATGCTTATGCCCTTCACAGAGTACAACAACACAAGGTCGCCCTGGTCAAAATCACATTGTTTGACATGCTTGTCAAACCACATCTTTCTTCGCACCTTTTCACAAATTAGAGTGTGGGTGGCGATGAGTCTAGTTTCAGTGAGGCGTTCCCACTCAATAAGATGGTTAGTCCAAGCCTCTTTCCCTTCTCAACGCTCCTGCACTGCTATACTCAACCTAGGGATAAAAAATTCTAAAGGTAGGATAGCCTCAGTTCCGTATGTCAGCCTGAAGGGTATTTGTCCCATAGTCATTTTGTAGGCTATTCGATAGGCCCATAAAGTTGCCATGAGCTTGTTATCCCAATCGCTCCAAGAAGTGGAAACCACCTTTGTGAGCACATTGACCAGGATCTTATTTGTTGATTCTGCCTAGCCATTGGCTTGGGGATAGTACGGTGAAGACTTCATATGGATGATCAAGAAGGTTGAGAGCAGGTGGGCAATCACCTCATTGATGAAGTGGGTGCCATGGTTGCTCACTATCTCAATAGGGCAACCAAATCTCGAGATGACCTACTCCCATAAGAACTTTGTTGTGGTCCTTACGTCATTCTTCCTTGTGGCTCTTGCTTCAGCCCATTTCATCAAATAGTCAGTTGCTACGATAATATATCGAGCCTATGAATACTGGGCCACAGGACTAATGGGTCCGATGAAGTTAATGCCCCATTTCTTGAAAGGTTGTCGTGATATTACATGGGTCAATTCCATTTTTTCCTTCCATGCAGGGACCTGGTCCTTTGGCACTCATCACAGTGCTTGACAAATCTAGCTACATCACGGAATTGCGTGGGCCACCACAATTGAGACTGCAGCACCTTGCAGGCTATTGTGTCTCCACTGAAATGCCCCCCAGTGATTTTGGTGTGTGACTCTCTCAACGTGTCGTGCATCTCATGTTCGCACACACACGTGCGTAGCAACCCGTCTTGCCCTAACCTAT
The DNA here is from genome assembly GCF_053477565.2 of Lygodium microphyllum. Lineage (NCBI taxonomy): Eukaryota > Viridiplantae > Streptophyta > Polypodiopsida > Schizaeales > Lygodiaceae > Lygodium > Lygodium microphyllum. The sequence goes on along the minus strand of NC_141140.1, from coordinate 153,759,357 downwards.
AGAGTTGGTCGAGAATCAGATAGGGTTGGATATTCACAATAAGCCTCCTAAGCTTGGCCTTCTCGATAGGTCTCTTGGGTAGACCGTGTTCGAGCACGTTTGACATCATCAGCCTAGTATGGCGTTAAATCAGCCTTGAATAATTCCTTGTCATTGGACAGGCCAAAGAGATGTGCATCCGAAAGGTCATCCATTATGCCTTGTCCAATGGCTTCACCTGTGGGTATGGGGACATGTGATCTGCCATGTAATGCTGTTTCCATTTGCGTACAACCACAAAGAAGTCAAACTCTAGATGAAGTAATAACCATCGTGCAATGCGTCCTGTAGCGCAAGGCTTGTTCACTAGATAGAGCAATGCTTGATGGTCAACAAGAAAGATGAAGGGTGTGGCCAAAAGATAATGTCTAAATTTCTTAATGGCAAACACCATGACTAGCCCCTCCCTTTTCGTAGTGGAATATTTCATCTCCGTGTTAGTGAGCTACCTACTAGCAAAGCTCACTGGGTAATCAAGGTTGTGTTCCAATGGCAAACTTAGATGCATCTATATGCACATGGAATGTTCTGGTCCAATTTGGGGCTCGTAAGATGGGTGCGGTGGTAAAAGCCTTTTTTAATTCTTTGTAAGAGCACGTTGGCATTCTTTGATCCACTCAAATACAATTAGCAGCTTGTACAGTGGTCTTGTGATTAGTGCATAATTCAGTACAAAGCATCGATAGTGCCTGTGTGACCTAAGAAGCACTGAACACAAACACCTCTAGCTCAGTTTGAGCATGTCTTTGAAGATTGTGCACATCAGGCCTTGGAAGGTTGCATGCATGCTCATTAGCCCAAAGGGCATAATGATGTAGGCGAATACCCCCCACTTTGTAGCGAAGGCAGTCTTGTGCTTGTCGTCGGGGTGTACTCGCACTTGATTGTAGCCCAAAGCCATCCAGAAAACTGTAGGCTTCTTTACATGCCACCCTCTCAAGCATGTGCTCAGTGTATGGCAATGGGTAGTTATCTCTCTTCGTAGCGGCATTGACTCTCTTGTAGTTGACACACACTCAGATCTTTTTGTTTTTCTTCATAACGATCACTATTGGTGATACCCAGTCCGTATGCTCTATTTCATAGATGAATCCTGCTCTCATGAACTAACCCTAATTTGTGTCTACATAAGGGTCTCGAGGGGGTCACTCATGAATATATGTATATATAACATGAGTTCAAAATAAGGAGTCTTTAAACACCATTATTATACATTTTTTACATACAGAAGGGTGTCATGTAAAGGGGTTACTTACAGATTGAATAGAAAAGGGTTGTGTTTTATTCAAGAAAAATTCACAGATTAGGATATTTATAAATAGGCCATGAATGCACGTTATATAGAGAATATATATATAGTAAACTCCCCAAGATAAGGGTGCAGGGGGGATTCACTAGTATTAATAAGGGGACATCACCTGCGTGCAAGAAATATATGAAAATACCCCTTATCTACCCCCTATTTATGGGACCTTACCTTATAAAATGTACATTCCTTCCCTTAAATAACCCCCCTCCCTTTCGATTCCCTAAGAAGATTAGACCGTTGCCCTAGTCCTCGATGACTCGTGCATTCCTCATCCAGGGTCAGCCTAGCAGGATGTCGTAGTCCACTCCCTTCATAACAATGAAGTGTATAGAAAACTGGACACCTGCAATCTTCACTGGCCAATTCTTTAAAACTTCGAACGGCCTTACCTTCATTCCATTTGCTAGTGTGACATTGAACCTAGCAGTTTTGAGGAGAGGATTTCCTAGGCCTGCAAGACTATGTGGCTCAAGACACTAACCCTTGCACTCATATCTACGATTCCTTTCCGCGTCATGTCTCCTATGGCCAGGATAGGTAGCACAATGTGCATCTCGGTGCCCTCCCAAAAAGCATTTATATGCAAAGATTTAGGTAGTGAGTGCAGCGTCAAGGTCGGTATCTATGTGACTACATCATTCTCATGTAGGTCAGCAGTAATTTGCTCAGTTGGTTCCTCCACCTAGTGCTTCAGTTCCAGCCAAAGCGTCGGATGCTGCCTAAGAATGTCTCCTAGGCTCAGGGTTACTAGGGTGGTTACTAATGTCGTGAGGAGGTTACTTGTCATTTGTCTCTTCTCCATTCCCACACCTCTAGGCCATTGGCCTTGGGTGTTTTGTTGGCCGGTGGCTCCTAAGCTTCTCTTGGGTGATGCTGCCCGTGGCATAGGCACATCTTTTGACCTTGGTCAAGAGGGTGAGACTGGGGTGCTCACACCAGAGAAGTCCTCAGTTTCTTCTTCTATGATGGTCTCAACATCCTTCACGTTCTCTTGGGCTTCCTTTACCCACTCCTTGACCTTTTCAATCACTTCTAATTGGCGCTTCGGGTGAGGGTACTCCCCTACCTTAGCACTCCCTTTATTTGTTGTTTTTGGAGCGGTGGTTTCAGCCTCAGTATCAGTTACCTTCATGCCACTCATTAGCGTCGTCTCTCCATGAGTTTTGAGAGTGATGTTAGCATTGGTTTTCTTCTTTCTCTGCCTATGACTCTTCTTCCCTATTGAGGCAGCATCTAGGTTGCTAGGCCTAGGTAGCCGGCCTGTCATGTTTGTGCACGTGTCATGACATGGAGCAGATGGGTGTATCCTCGCTGTCGAATGTCTCAATGCCAAACAACCCTAAAGGTACTGATGGTACATTGCTTGAGCTCGAGGATAGCTTTTGTCTAGGGCATTCCTTGAAGAGATGGGTGATGCCGCACTCGGCACACCTGAGATCAACTCTCTCCCTATTAGCCTGCTCTTTTTTTTGGGCATCGTATCGATATGTAACCAAGGTGACCACAAGTCCAGCACGTGACTAGGTCTTGGGTTGGCCCTGAAAAACCTTTGCCTCTCCCCCTTCCTAATGCCATCACTGGCACTGGTTGATAGTCCATGAGAACCAGATTATCCTCTTCATCATACAAGATGTAAGGGTTCACATATGACTCCTCATCATTGGGCTCTTCCACGTAGTGGATGAGAGCGTCACTCGGTGGATGTGTCATGAAGGGTTTAGGCGGTCTAGGTATGCTCATGGGATTGATCTCTAATCTAGGAACAGCCGATTTTGCATCATTAGGTGCTAGAAGGGCCAATGGGACTCCTCTTTGGAAGAAGTTAGGCGGCCTATTCCCGTAGTATGGTGAGTTGTACCGCTGTGTGTAAGGAAACCTTCTTGGAAATTGACAATGCATTGCGTCGTGGCCAAACCTTCTGCAATTTGCACAAGACCTAGATCTTGGATCCTGGCACTCGGCAGGGATGTGGTTGCCTCCACAGTGCATACACTGGACATGTGGTCTAGTGGGTCTCTTTACCAACTCCTGCAACCGTGCTATCTCTATCCTGACTTTGGCTAACTCTTGTGCCATGCTCTTGCCCTTATCCTGCATGTCAGGGGCTGATCTCTCGCTATAGGTTGTGGCTTTCTCTGTGGTTCTTTGGCTAGAGCCATCTCGATTCGAGCTTCTAGCGCTTCTCTCCCTAAAGTGTTCATCTACCTTTATTGCCTCATTGAAAACCCTAGCGAGCACCTCTCTCTGCAAGATCGAGTTGCTTGCCAGTGCCTTGTAAAGTTCCTCGCTGCGAATTTCGTTTATAAAAACAGTAGAGACCACTCTCTTCTTTGGTCGTTCATTGGTAGGGCTTCTCTTAAACATGCTATGTACACGAGTGACGTAGTCTCTAATGTCCTCTTTGTCCTTTTAACTTGAACTATGAGGTTGTCCGAATACCCTGTCTTTGAAAATCTCTTGATAAAGAGATCCTTCAAGCGATTGAAGTTCATTCGCTCTGCTACGTCTAGGTTGGTGTACCATGTCCGTCCCTTATCACCCAAGCAAAGCCCAAAAGCCTGCGAGTGTTGGGCGAGGTCTGTGAAACCATTGGCTTTGCAAACCTGCTCGAACTACTCCACGAAGCTATAGGGGTCATTGTTGGGCTGGTACTTGTCCAGCTGCTTGGCCACTGCAAGGATCTTGTTGTGGCTCCTTGCCCCCTGTGTGACTCCTAAGCCTGTGAGCAAAGAGATGGCTATCGCAGTTGCACTCTATTCTGCAGTTGTGTTGCCTATGAGCTGCTTGGTGACAAGCTCGCTCAGCGTCAGGTCTGCCTCTAGCTCCCTCTCCCTCCCTCTCCCTCTCTGCGTTCGGCCCTATCGTGACCTTACTAGCTAAGGCTAGAATGAGTCGTGTCTCATGCACCTCTAAGTCTTGCCGCAAGTTCGCGGTTATACGGTGTGATGCTCTGCAACGCTTTCCTAGCCTCCTTTATCTCTTCCTCAAGGCTCATAACTACTTTCTCGATCGGTTTGCCATGGATCATGGTTCTTGTTAGCCGGTTGTATTGGTCGACCATACGCTACAATTCGATTGGAAACTCGCCCAAGTCCAGATAGTCATCCTCTCGGTCCACGTCTACTCTTGACATTTCTGCAGCCTCTCGCTCCACCAGGTTGTCGATCAGTCCAATCAGCTCGGGTAGCGACTTGTCCTCAATCCTGTCGTCTTCGAACTCTTCGGGGTCTTCAGGATCCTATTAACAGGGCTTTGTGGCACCTAGCTACATCTCAGGGGTCTGCTCCTACTAGTGGGTTCTTTGAATTATTATGATTCTATGTGAGTTCCTTGTTATTAAAAGCAACTGTCAATTTTATTCACATTTGTGCTTAGTGCTTTCCAGTGCATAGTGCCAAATCAGGATTTCTCCCTTTTAGTGCACTTTAAATGATGAAATCAGCGTGGGGTGCGAATGCAAAATGAACAATGTCGTTTTTGCTTTTCCCCCTTTTATTCGTAGCCTAATATGGCTCTAAGCGCATTTCCTGACTGTCCTCTTGTATTGTCCAGGGTCTATGCTGCACACTCTACATCCCGTTAAGGCCAGATTGGAATCTGAGGGTCATTTTTAGCTCTAAGTCTTGTCTGTTCTATGGCTTGCTACTAGAGGTCGAATTTAGGTGCCCATATGTGGTTTCTCCAATTTTTGGCTTTTGAGAACCGAGTTAGGTACTTAGGGGTGTTTGGGGATGTGTTTGGAGTGGCCTTAGCCTGAGGATGTGGCTCGCTTACAAATTTAAAATATTCTAAAGTGGTGGTCCGATTCCGAGAATGCCCTCCGATTCTGGGTGGTCCGACTATCCAAGTCGGATTGTTCGATCATCGGACTGGGTGGTCCGATCCTAAAAATGGGTCCTACTGCCATGTGACAGGGTTTGACTGGCAGAGTCGGATGGTCCGATCATGTAGTTGGTTCGATTGGACCGGGTGGTACGAGTCTAAGGTGGTGCATCCGATCAGATGACTGGTCTGATCGGTTGGTCCAACTAGTAGAGTCGGACGGTCTGAGTGTTCGATTTTGGGAATTGGAATCTACAGTCTGGTCTGACTGCGTTTGCCATGGCGCAGTTGTGAGGACGCGAGTGGCGATTGCTACGCGTGGGGGTCCTGGTACAAGCTCCAAATTTCTAGTTCAAACAAGCACAACTCAGAGAAGGTCAAGGAATACCTGGAATGGCTGGGCGGTAGTAAAACAACCGGATCAAACCCCTTCTGCACTTGCACTCACAAACCCTCTCGATGTCTGATTGAAAAATGAGGCCTCCCCCGATCTTTTGAGCCTCTTATTGCCCTTCTCAAGTCTCCTTCAACCTTATGGTTGCCCCTCTTGCACCCATCTACTCAAGATTTAGATTTTATGCCCCTTTCTCCCAGTTTTCAGCCTGTTTTCAGTAGCAAAAAACCCTTCTATTTTCCCTATTTCCTTGGTCCTAATCCTATCCAAGCGCAACAAAAATAAAAAAAAGTGGTTGAGGTTGATTTACCTACTTGTCTACTCAACAACAAATCAAAATACTTGTTCCGAAGATCAAACCACCTAAATCTCCTATCTATCTCAAGTACCGGTTCAAGGCTGAAAACCCTACCTCTATGCTTGATTTGAAGCGTGTGGCACTCAAGGCTCGATTTCATCGGTCCCGACAATGGAACCAAAATGAAGGGAGCTACAAGCTTAACCCTCGAGACCTACAGACCACTTATTGGTCAAGCGTTTCAAGCCGAGCGGCCATGGCTACCTCTCACATAGCTGACGCGCCCTCCCTACCTATGGGGTGTAGTGAGCTTACCTTGATGCCCGATCGAGTACCCTCCTCTCTCGTGCATGCCAGTAGCTCCACGATCCTTGAGGCAAGCTCAAGCAACCTCAATCCCTCTCCAACAAGCTCCATCCTCCATAGCCGCGCAAGACAAGAGAATAGTAGAGAAGAGAACAAGATGAAGAGAGGAGATGGGGAGCTTCTTCTCCTCGATCCCTCACTCTCACACACTCACTCACTCCCTCTCTAAAGCACAAGCAAGAAGGAAAGAAGAAGAAGTAATAATTTACTATTGGTTAGAGCATTAAAGTGGTTGAAATTTGTCTCTTACAACTATAGAAAATTGAGCAAGCATTTATGCATATGTGATCATGTATTATTCCCTATAAGTCGTGACACATGTCTAATGTGATTTGAGGATGTTTGTGGCTTGAAATTTCTTCAGTTTTGCATAGAGAATTGTTGCTAGAAATTTTAGATTGTGATATGTAGATGGTTTTAGGAACATACATATATGTCTTGCATGTTGTGAATTAAACCTACTTAGCATGCTACTAAACATGGTTGTTATGACATATATCTGGAGATTTTTGCCATGCTTTTGAGCTGAAAAATCATTAATTTTTTCAATCAACTTACTATCATGAATCTGAGGATTGAGATTATCCTATGCAAAGTGTATTTGGTTTTCAAGGAGTCAGGCACTGCCTATCTCACACAACATTGAATACATAGTTGTAGAGATGGAAAATATTGACAGGACGACTGATAAAATAACTCAAATAATGGGTGAGAAACTCGTTAACAACTATAATATATGAAAGTTTAGGATGGAAAATTTTCTCATTGGCAAGGGCTATTGGGACTTGGTTATATGTATAGAGGCTAAGCCCAAACTCCCCAATAGGAATGCAACTCTTAATCAGCTTAGGAGGGCATATTGAGCATGGACTAAGAGAGCTTGTAGGATATTGCATTGGCTATCCCTATGTATTTCTGATGCAATAGTTATTCAAATAATGAATTGTAGCTCATCAAAGGATGCATGGGATATTCTTATGAGATACTATGGTACTACCACTAGTGCCAGATAAATCCATCAGAAGTAGAAGTTTAACATTATGGATAGGAAAGGATAGTCCATTCAAACACTTGTAGATTAGCTAGCATCCATTGGGATTGAGGTAGATGATGAGGATTTGGTGGCTAACCTTGAATAGTCTAGGACTGGAATATAAGTCCTTTGGTGCATCAATTTCAGTTAGGGCTACAATGCCCAACTTTAATGAATTAGTATCTTTGCTTATCCATGAAGAAGTGAAATTGGAGTTGACTATGAGCTCAAGTAGCTCTAAAAATAGAGATGCAACTTTTAATTGTAATTAGAGAGGCCGTGGTCATCACGGTAGAGGTTCTATCCATGGTAGGGGAACCCAACAACATGCATCTCAATATGGGTAGAGTTGGTAGGGATTTGCTAGTGGAGGTGGAGGATACTCTTGTGTGAGGGGGAGATCTCACTCTAGGGGCAGAGGATCCTAGCACATTCAGTCCACTTATGAAAATGCAAATAAGGATAAAGATTTCCATTATTGTGGCAAGCATGGCCACATTGCAAAAGAGTGCGGGAAGAAGTAGGTTGATCGTTAAAAGGGTAGAAAATAGGGTCACTATGCATCTTCTAGTCATGCAGAGCTTGAAACTAGTGAGAGACTCTTTGCTATGACTCATGTACACAACAGGGGCAAACAATAAGAAAAGTTTGAAAGTAGTGAGAGACTCTTTGCTATGACTCATGTACACAACAAGGGAAAACAATAAGAAAAGTCTGATGATGTATGGTACATAGATTCCGGTGCCTCAAACCACATGACACCACATGTTGAGTGGTTTGATGAGCTAAAAATAGGTGCTAATGGCTATGTATGTATTGGAGATGATTCTCAGCATGACATAGCACACATAGGGATTGTTTCCTTGGTTATGCTTGATGGTAGAAAAAACACTTGCATGATGTATTGCACGTTCCATCGATCACCAAGAATTTACTATTTGTAGATTAAATGGTTGAGTAGAACCTGCAAGTACGATTTAGTAGAGACGGTTGCTTCATAGAGTAGTATGACAGAGGATATAGATTGGTTGCTAAAGGCTAGATACATGGCAAGATATTTACACTGGATGCAAATATACCTAAATTGAATGTTGCTATGTTTGCTCATGATGGGGCAAGTATATGAAACATTGATATTTGGCATAAGCGAATTTCATATATAAATGTATAAAAACTAAAAAATATGCCACATAAGGATCTTGTTACAAGGCTACCAAGGTTTAAGTTTACTAATTTGGGACATGTATGCTCAAGATGTCAGTTTGGAAAACAAGCCAAGTTTCCATTTGCAAAGAGTACATAGAATAACAGCATGCCATTACAACTTGTGCATTTAGATTTCTGGGGACCCACTCATAATGTATCACTTGGTGGATCTAGATACTATGTGACTTTTGAGGATGACTATAGCACGTACACATGGATATACATCCTAAAGTATAAGGATGAGGTTTTGGATATATTTATGGATTTTAAAACTCATGCAGAAAAAGAGCTTAAGTGTTATGTCTCATGCTTACAGTTTGATGGTGGTGGAGAGTATGTACTGTCAAAAATGTTTGATAGATACTTAGCAAAGCATGGGATCAAGAGGAAATTGCCTTGCAACTATACTCCATAGTAGAATGGAGTTGTTGAAAGAAAAAAAAGGGCAATTATGGAGGCAACTAGGGTTGTGTTAAATGAGAAGGATATGCCATTGCATTATTGGGCTAAAGCAATACTTACATCTATCTATGTGATGAATAGAACACCTACAACAATAATACATGAAAAGACACCTTATGAGTATCTATATGGCTACAAGCCTAACATGCGACATTTGAAAGTATTTGGGAGTGTTGCTTATGTTTATGTTTCCGATGACAAATAAAAGAAACTTACTTCTAAAGTAGTGAAGTGTGTTTTCCTTGGATACTCACAGGAAAGAAAGGCATACAAGTGCATTGTTTTGACTACATGAGAGATCTTACTTAGGCATACAAGTGCATTGTTCTGACTACATGAGAGATCTTACTTAGCTATGATATTGTGTTTGATGAATTAGCATTTTGGTATGGTGCTAAGCAAGCTATAGTATATGATGACACTTCATAGAACACATATGCTAAAAATGGATAGCAAGGCACTACTTCTATCAGTGGACCTAGCTAGGATGCATCTATTAATGTAAGTTATTGGACTAAAAGGCTTTGCAGCCATGGATCTTCATCCATACTGATATGGATATGTCAATGAGGGGGAGACTATAAATGAAAAGAGAAGGTTTTTAATGATATTATAGGTCTGTTGACTTTAGGATATGACTCTTGAAAGAGTGTTAACAACAAGTTTGGTATACCCTCAACAATTACTCCCGGAGTTAAGCAGAGATATGTATGGTCTCATGAGAGAGTGGAATCTAGTTCACCTCTATTGCGAAGATCACATAGACAAAGTAAGCCGGTGGATAGGCTTACCTATAGTGGATACTCAGGGAAACATCATGCATACATGATAGAGGAGTAGAAAGACAAAGAGCCTACATCTTTTGTAGAATCAGTTAAGGATGAGAATTGGTGTAAGGCTATGGATGATGAATATGAGGCTTTGCTGAAAAATAGAACATGGGATTTGGTTGAGTTTCTTGGGAGAAAAATGCCTATTGGATGCAACTGGGTCTATAAAGTAAAATTTAATTCTAATGGCTCACTAGAGAGGTACAGAGCCAGATTGGTAGTGAGAGGATATGCCCATTAGTGTGGGATGGATTATGAGGAAACCTTTAGTTTGGTTGCTAAGATGGAAACTATAATAACTATTATTGCATTAGTTGCATCCAAAGGATGGAATCTTTATCAGATGGATGTAAAAAATGCATTCTTAAATGGTGATTTGGTAGAAGAGGTTTATATGGATCAGCTAGAGGGCTATGTGCATCCTAAATATCTCTTGTATGTATGTAGATTCAAGAAAGAATTGTATGGCTATATGGCTTAAAGCAAGCCCCATGGGCTTGGAATGCAAGGATTAATTTCTGCTTATAGTCACTTGGATTTCATCTAGGTAAAGCTAATCACATCCTATTTACTAGGAAAACAAAGATAGGATATGTGATTTTGGTGATCTAAGTAGATAATTTGGTGATCACAGGTGAAGACATGTAGAACATTGATGACATGAAAGCTATGTTGCAGAAATAATTTCATATTATAGACTTGGGAGAGTTGAAAATTTACTTAGGGATTGAAGTTATGCAGACACCTCATAGGATATGGATGATACAGAAATAGTATGTTAGAGAACTATGGCATGTTGGAATGCAAACCCATGGATAAACTATTGGAGAAAAATGTAAAGCTTGTTGTTGATAGAGAGAATGTGACTATGCATAGATAGATGGTTGGGAGTCTGATCTATCTCACTATTAATAGACCAAACTTGAGTTATGTAGTTGGTTTGATTAGCCTGTTTATGCAGTAGCCAAGGAAACCTCACCTAGATGCTATGAGGAGGACTTTGAGATATGTGAAGGGTACATTGTCTTATGGGTTGTTCTATGAGCATGCTAAGCTTGTTGAGCTTACAAGTTACTGTGATGGACATTGAGCTGGTTTTATATATGACAAGATATCAATCAATGGATATGAATTTGGTCTTGGAAGTAGCATGGTCAATGGAAGTAGTAAAAAAAAACCTACTGTGGCTCTCTCAAGTATAGAAGTAGAATACAGGGGTGCAACATTAGCCATATGTGAGGATGCTTAGCTAATTAAGTTTATGAATGACTTGCAGATTCATGCGGATAAACCAATTAAGCTATATTGTTATAACATTGGCAGTGTGTTTTTGGCAAGCAACCTGGTTTATCATGCCAGGTCAAAGCACATGGAGAAACATTACCATTTCATCAAGGAAATATTTCTTGGAGGTCATACATGTGAAGAATGAAGACCAATTAGCAAACATATTTACCAAATCACTTGGTAGAGAAAGTTCACTCATTTTAGATCGCTTTTTGGGATGCAAGAAATGACTTGAGCTTGATGAGGAGTGTTGAGACAATAAAGTTCATTTGTCCACCTACCACTATCTGACATGATAGCTATATGTGCATGTGTGTATGTCTTCAATTAGTCAGTACTTGACTTAATAATAGTTTGTGAGTGGTTAGTTCCTTTGGGCACTTATACCTAGTTCATGTATTGAGTTAGTCAGTTAGTATGTGTGATGAATAATTTGAAGAACCTCACTGAGAGCTATCTACTCTCTGTTGACCCTATCTCTCCCTCATTCTTTCTACAAGCTCAATATTCCTCTCCTTCCTCCCATCTTTTTAGGAATTTTTGTTAGATATGCTCAATGCCCTACCCTCGTAAGGTACCACCAATGATCCATGGTGCTCAAAGTTGTAAGGCCCCCATTATAATGAAAAGCCATGTGTGAGCATGGACATTGGTGGGTTTTAACTTGTGTTGAGATATTGGCAATCACACCTAGCTTAGCCTCTTTGTATGGAGCAGTGTGGGCTCAGGATGCAGAATCCCATATGCACAGTGGTGGAAATTGCAACCTAGTCTATTCCTATAAAGCATTGTACTTGCTCTCATTTTGAATGCAATGTCATAGTACTTTTGTACTTCTAGCAAAGTGTTTGTGTCATTTTCAACACGCAATATTGTGTTTATGAGTCCAAGTTTCCATCTTCCATCTTGGAACCTAATTCACTTGTGTGACATTTGGCCTTCATGTCTGTTACCTCATGAGCTTACTCTTTCTCTTTCAACCTCCATAGCCATGCTCTAGATCTAACATTTTAACACGGCATCAGATTCTAGTCAAGCATGGCCTAAGCTCAACTCAATTTCTCTCTTTACTCTCTTAGTCTCTCTCAACTTCAATAAACTTCAGTTCAACTCAGTGGTGGCAGCTCATGACTTCATCTTCAACTTCCACCTTGTGGCAACCATAGCTAGGCTATACCTACCTTTCTTGGAGCTTTTATATCTCACTCTACATGCAATATTTCTAAGTTCTTCCTTCTAGGGACTTGTTCCTCTACTCAAGGTGCTAGTTCTTGTTACTACAGAGTGAATTATTGGGCCATTATATGCTTCAGCATTGCTAAAATTTCATTACGCTGTCCAGAACTGTGCCCGTGTTGATCGTATGCCATGATCTCCCTCCACGTAACACGCTGTTGACCACGATCATAGGGTTTTGGAAGCCCACTAGCTAAGCTTCATTTTCATGATTTTTTTTTTTGGAAATGATTGAGTATAGAGCATACACAGAGAGAAAAACCAGGCCCTACAAACCCTAAAACTCCATAGCCAACTTACTTGAAACTTCATCTTTCCTTCATTTTCTCTCTCCTCCCACTCAAACCAAACCTCTACCACTCTAATCCATTCAGAATTGAATTTTCAAGCAAGAATTTCCCATCAAATCACCAAGGAGGGGAGAAATCCAAGCATCAAAGCAGAAAACTCAAGTGCCTAAAAGCATAGTATTTATTAATACTTATTAAGTGTTATTTCACACTACATTCCTTGTGTCTCTTGATGCAATTAAATCTTTTGCTACTCAAATCTGAGAGTTTTGGTGCTGATTTGTTGCTCTAGCATGGGTAAAGTCTCTCCAATTGTTCGATTCAAAGGGATTGGGTTTCACACCTGGCAAACCAGCATTAAGCTCATTTTGATGAAGAAGGGTCTTTGGGCCATTACAAATGGCAAAGAGAAGAAGCCTTGAGATGCGGACCTTATAGTTACTTGGCAAAATAATGATGACAAAGCAGAGGCCATCATTAAGCAGGAATTGGATGATAGCTACATCCACCATGTGGATACCTGTGAAACCTCTAATGATACATAGAAGAGTTTAGATACTTTCACACCCACTTTAGCCTCTTTGTGTGGAGTAGTGTGGGCTCAAGATGTAAAATCCCATATGCATAGTGGTGGAAAGTACATCCTAGTCTATTCCTATAAAGCATTGTATTTTCTCTCATTTTGAATGCAATGTCATAGTACTTTTGTATTTCCAGCAAAGTGTCTCTGTCATTGTCAACACACAAGATTGTGTTTATGAGTCCAAGCTTCCATCTTCAACCTAATTTACTTGTGTGACATTTGGTCTTGATGTCTGTTACCTCATGAGCTCACTCTTCCTCTTTCAACCTCTATAGCCATGCTCTAGATCCAACGTTTTAGCAACTTGTATGTCAAATGGGGTCTATGTGATCAAATGGCCAAAACGTGACCATTACGCCTTTGGGTTAGGCAAAGTAGTTGAAGCTAGTACCAACTAAAGGCACAGTGCATCAAGTTGTAGAGTAAGGAAGTTATCAAGGACCCCTATTTTGGATTTGAGAGCCGTGGAAGTAGCCCTTGGCTAGGGGTAGGAAATATTCCTTAGCTAACTAGTGGAGGTGCATATGAAAGGTCAACAAACATATGTGCACATGGAAGGTCAATAGACACGTGTATATGGAAGGTGAATAGACACATGTACACATGGAAGGTCAAAAGACACAGGCGCATATGGAAAGTTATCCATCATGACCCCCTTCACAGGCTATAAAAGATAGATCCCTTAACAGCTTTCATCATCCATCATTTCGTCCACTCAGAGTTATCCTAGCTAGCCTTAAACTCTTCACCTATCTTCTATCTAGATTGCTATTTAAGCTTCACATTAGAAGCGCATGGGTAGACAGAGCCATCTTTATATAAGATTATTTGGAGTTAAAGAATTTTTTGTTCTCCTGTTATCTACAATGTACTCTCTTTCTCTATCCCTTAGTCAAATTCCATTTGATGTACCATGTAATTTTTAGATGGTATTAGAGCATAGGTTGTTTTAGGGATCAAAGAGTATGCAAGAGGAAAAGGCTTCAATAGCAAGGAGGAGCAATGTCAACTTCCACAAGAATTTATGGTGCATCAAGAGTAGTTTTGGAGGTGGTGCTATTGTACCGGCTATTCAAACACTGAGGATTCATCCACCAGCCTTGAAAAAGACAAGTTAGATGGTACAAACTATATTTATGGAAGTTTAAAATCACTACAATCCTTGATTCTTATGAGCTCTTGGAGATGATGCGAGGACTAACTAGAACCACAACTGACCTTTGAGCCATCAAATTTGAGTGCGATGATTCCTCCAAATGTAGATCTTCTATGAGTTTTAAACCAAAGGAATGCAGCTGCACTATGTGTCTTAGTTACAAGCTGTTCTGATAGTGTTTTGACTTTTATTCAGCATACAACCAAGGCATTAGAAGCATGGACTATACTAAGGAGTCACTGCAAAACAGGAAATCAAATAAGGATTCAAAACCTAGAGAATCAACTAGCAACAAAGAAGTTTTCTAAAGGAGAGACGACTGAAGCATTCATAACTTAGATTAAGAATGTGTGTCATCAAATGATTGGCACTGGGATACAAAAGTCTAGCAAGGAGCTAGCTAGAAGGTGTCTTCAGATCTGTCCAACAAAGTTTGATGGATTGGTAATTCCCCTTAATACTCAAGTGAGACCTTGAGCTTTGACTTTTGAGATGTTTTGTGCATTATTAATGGAGGAGGAGTTGAGATTGAAAGCGTGAGAAGGAAGCAGCAGTGGAGATGATACATTCTCTGCCAATGCAAAAGGAAAAGGTGGCATCTCCACCAAAATGATGGTGACACAAAGAAGAAGGGTGGTAAGAAGAAATTTCAAGGAGAGTGTTTCTATTGCAAGAAGAAAGAATATGCAATTGTAGATTGACATATCAAAAAGATAGATGAAAATAATGGTATCCTTAAAAGTAAGGAGAAGGAGATGGCCAACATAGCTGAAGGAGAGCGCGCTAGAGTTATTTATGGCAACCATCAAGGAAGTGTATTCCTCGGTAGAAGAAGAATCTACCACTAATTCATGGGTGTTGGATAGTGGTACATCCCATCACATGACCAACAAGAAAGTTCTATATTGTTCTATGTGTCATCTACAAGAATCTATCACTATGATAGTTGGAAACAATGCAAAATGCCTTGCTATGGGCATAGGTACTATTTCCTTTGTTGTTGCAAATGGTGAAGTCAAAAAGATTTCAAATGTGTTGTATGTTCTAGAAATTAGGAGAAATATGTTATTAGTTTTTGCTGCCATAATTGATCTTGCACTACAAGATATAGGTCTTATACCGACGTTAAAAGCGACGAAAATGCAAATAACAAAATTTGCTCCCGTCTTCACAAAAAGCGTCGTTATTGGCGATGCCATAGAACAGTCGCTATCAACATCGGTATTGGCCTCGATATCAGCGTCGCATTGATACCGACGTCAATACTGACGCTGATAGCTACGGTTTGCGACGAAAGTAACGACGCCAATAACGACGCAAGCAGTAAAATTTGCGACGCTAATAGCGACGATAACAGGGAAAAAAAAATTTGTGGCAGAGCCATATAAAAGAGTTTCTGCAATGTATACAATGCACTTGCAAACAAAAACAAAGTATATTGAAATCATAAGACTGATACATGAAATAAATATATGATTGCATAATAAGCGATTGGTATAATCATGACAAGATATCACTAATATATATAAAATGTCTACATAGATCATGCAACCAAAAAATAAAGGTGTGTGAGCTCCAGGGTTCCAAGGGTGAGCTACATATCCTCGCCCTCCGAAAGCTCGTTCCGTTTCGCAAAGGAGCATCGAATGGACTTTGCAAAAAAAAAAACAACAACACATCAGTCCACCATACAATAATGCATTCTAATTAAACATGGTAACTACGGACAAGAAAGATGAGTGACTTACAAGGCCGCTGCATCTATATAATCGGTCGATCAATGAAGTGAGACTGTGCCTCTCTGCATATCGAGTCTCAAGGCCGGTCGGATCGTGATTTGTAATGGAGTGCTGCAAAGAAAACAAAATGCTAATTATTAGAAACATGATTGTCAGTACAAAGGATATTGCAAAAAATAAACAAGCAAAATAAAATAAAAACTTACAAAGTCCTCCAAATATGTCCTGTGGCTGCCACTGCCAAGATGATGGACCACTCCAGCCTCGAATTATGCCCTCGCCGCCTCGCGCTGCTGACTCCAATGTCCTGGAGAATTGGTAGCCTCCTCCCTTAGTCGGCACTAGTCGTCCGTATCTAACCACTCGGGCTTTGCAGCCCCACTCTTGATTGCCTTGTGTGCGTCGGATTGTCAGTGTGACATATATGCATGCATGCAATCCATCATCCAGTCCGTAGAAAATCTATCTATTGAGGCTGGAACTGAAAACTCCTCATGCAAGGATGCTACTATGTAGTCCTTGCTCCCCTCTGTTATGTTTTTTCAATGATCTAAGACGTTGTGTCGAAAAACTTGTTGGCACAACTCTCTCATGCGAGTCATCACCCTCCTCCCCTCATCATTCATGATGATGGCTTCTAACCTATCATCGACTACATATCCATATCCCCTTGGGTTCTACCTGAGATGGGTCCTCTCCCATCTGCGTCCACGCTCCTGGGCATATCTAAGAGACCCCTGTGTATCCAGTGTACCGACCGGGGTAATATCTCTCGGAGTGGCACCCATAGAGGTGCCACCTTCTGACTGCTGAGCAAAAGCCGGAGTAACTGGAATAGACGTCATACAAAGCATAATAATATAAATCCTAAAAAAAGGATCTCACTTAAAATACATATCTTATGTACCCTTATAAGCGATTGGTCAACGAATTGAGTAAGTGGATGCTCCAAGTATGAAGTATCCTATGGTCCCATGTCAATCTCCTGATACAACTCTGCATACACTAGAAGGTCGATAGACATGTTACCACAAAAGGATGAGTCCACCTCGTTCTCAAAGAATTCTTGGACTCCTATATTTTCATCATTGTTAGCTGATGCTGGCTCCAAGCTTTCGGTGGTCTCCACCCCTTGCAATATTGACCCCTCTATTTGCATATTATCTTCATCTATACTTGAAACATCACTTTGATCATATACTCTCGCACTTCAAGGAGTTGAAGGTATAACATACCACCATCGAGGTTGTCAGGGATTTGGATAAAAGATTACTTATTCACAAACACGTACAAGAGAGTTTAAACCATTGTGACATAAACCATGTCGTAATACAATTAACAAACAAATGAGTCCATGCACCTGTTCACAATGGGACAGCAACACAAAGGTGTCGTGCAAATCCGTTCATTTTTTTCGTAATCTATTTCGAGAAATCTAGATGAACCTCCTCGAATTGTTGCATCTCCTCCATGCCCTTGGGATATCGAATCGGTCGATGACACGTACTACATCAGAATTCAGCTCGTGCTTCCTATTGATCGTGCCTAGTGATCTGGTACATGGTGAGCAACGTCTCCAATATAGAGGCATGGTGCAACATACAAAAGCAATTCATGACCTTCTCCTCCATTGAGGCATCCATTCTTTTTTCTACCCCATTTCCAACCACCACAACTCCAGTCAATCTATCATCGTCCTTTAGCGACCATAGCATTTTGTTGTTTGAATCCACCACCATTGGTAGCCATTGTGAAATATACACTAGCGCCTCAGACACCAACCAATCTTCAGCCATGCTACCTTCTGGCCGAGCTCGTTGTCGCACAAAGCCTTTCAGGGTTTTCATGAAGCGCTCCAAGAAGAACATCCATCGCGTATGGACACGTCCAACAATCTCCACTTCATCTAAAGATGCACAAGAAGGTGGATTTGTATCGTGAGCATGCTGGTGGGCAGGCATTTCTCAAAGAGACAGACCGTCTCCACTTCTCCCCACCTCGCGGATTCAATAGAGGACATCTTAATCTCCTTCTGTGAGATCCATTGCACCAAAGTCGACAACCTGTAAATGGCCCTACATATTTCTGGAGTAAGACATCCTGCGATCACGCTCGGTAGTACAAACTACCACAAATGAGAAAGTATTATGAATAGTGGCTACACTCCAAATAGCAAAATGCGCATGCCAATTACAATCCATTCGTAGTATAAACCTGACATATCTTATGCCAGTCATGGGGATTTACCCCTAATAATTGGTTGTCTTTAGAAAATACAGACCTGAGAGAACGCATCATACCCGGAGTGCGGATAGACTTGACTACTTGCTTCACAATGCACTCTTATTTAGTGGACAAAACCCAAGGAGCACGAGGAAGCTGCACTCCACCATCAGCACTCGACTGTGACCAAAGCGCCTCCATCTTACCTACCTCCTTCAAATCCATTCGTGCCCCTATAGTGTCTCTATTTCCTATGATGTGGTCCCATAGCAAGCTGCCCACATTCTTGAAAATATGCGTGGGATCCAAAAAGTGGTTGACCTGTAAATGGGTCCAATATGGAAACTCGTAGAAAACTGAGAACTGTTGCATTCCGTTTGGATGTGATTCCGCGTGGACCATTTTCAGCTCGTACCAGTTTACGACGTTCATACGTGTTGGAGATCATCCAGGAAAACCTTCCCTGAGTTCATGATCCTCTGGCAAGAAAGCAGCGTGTCCTTGATATACCATCTTCTTCATGGTTCGTGACCTTCAGGAGTCTAACTGTGGCCTGCACAATGGACATGCATGATAATCTGAGGTAACCATACCTGTTCCCAATACCACGACCCAGTGAATACAAGCTTGAACAAGATAAAATATAGATATTACCAACGAGAATGGAGGCCTGTTCATTTGAGCACTCTCCGAATCCCGGAAAGTCATGCATCGTCCACATGAGAATGGCTCGAATATTGGCTGACCGCCGCTGACCATCGCGCCTGCTCATATCTTGCACGGTGATCCCCTCATCCCATGAAAACTTAAGCTCATCAACTAATGGACGAAGATACATGTCCATATTTTTGACTTTATAGTGGCCGGGGATGAGTAAGCTAAGGATGAGATGTCATTTCTTCGTAAAAAGCCATGGAGGGATATTGTAGTTGACAAGGACTATAGGCCACACACTGTAAGAAGTTGAGTGCAGACCGAATGAGTTCACACCATCCATCGCAAGACCGAGCCGAAGATTCCTTGGCTCTCGGGAAAAGCCTAGGAAGGTAGAGTCAATGTGGCTCCATGCGCGTGAATCTGCTGATATTCGTTGAACTCCATCCGTGGACCTATTCTGCGCCATGCCACATTGTCAAGCTCGCCATGGCGGACGTACGAAACATGTGGTTTATGCAGGGGATAAGCGGAAAGTGTCTGAGAAATTTTTTAGGGATGGTTTGCCCTTGCAAGTCCTGTCGATACCTATGAGTACCACACTTTGGATATATCTCCATAGTCTCGTATTCTCCTCGAAACAGTATGCAATCGTTGATACATGCATGGATGTTGTAGTTCATTCCAAGCTTTCGTAAAACATATCGTGCATCATCACGAGACTCAGACATGGTATTTGTAGGTGATAATATATGATATTTTAATAACTTGAAAAAAATCATAAATACCTTGAAAAAGCACAAATGTTTTTAATAATAGTGCCGAAAAAAAAATCAACGAAGTGTATGTAAAAGGTACCTGAACAACTCGGTCACACTCGTATCGCTCCACTCGTATTTTGCTTGCACACTTACGAGTGCAAGCAGTGTCTTCGGGTGAGATACTCGGCACCCATCATATAATGATATGGATGCTTCCTCTCTAAGCGGATTAGAAGTCTCGACATCCATGGGAATCAATGCATCGATCATTGCCTCCATCTCAGGCTCCAAGATTGTAGGTAGGTCTGGAAGGTTGCCTGTCTCCTTTGGCATTGATGGTATAGATTGGTCTTACAAGTGGTGGATTGGCTCATACACTCCATCCATTGCACGCCCACGAACTCTGCTAATTGGCTGTAAAGGGTGCACTCCTCCTTGGGACGAGATATCACCTCCCTGGATAGAAAATTTGCCAGCAAGACCCAATCTTATTGTATATGGTATCCAATTAGCTTGCGAGTACAATGCATGATTGATATTAACTTTTCTTACCGTTTGCTGAAAATCCGCAATCACCTGATCAATGATCTCAGATTGAAACTCGCCAAATTGTTGTACGCGTTCTATAGACAATCGACATTTTCGCTTGCATTGAGAGCAAGGACATGGGACACGCTGATTAAGATATGCCTCGCGATCTTGAACAATAGGATCTTCATCGTTTTCCATTTTGTCTACATTACAACAAACAATTTTTTTTTGTTATCATTCTTTTTTTTTCTTAAATTGTTATCCTCTCCTTCCATCTCTCTCTTTTTTTTTCTTAAATTGTTGTCCTCTCCTTTCATCTCTCTTTCTTTTTCTACGTTACGACTACGACCACGACCACGACCACGACTATGACCATGACTACAACCACGATGACCATGATGACCACGACCACGACTATGACCACGACTACGGCCACGACCACGACCACGACTACGACCACGACCACGACCACGACCACGACCATGACCACGACCACAACCATGGCTACGACTATGACCACAACCACCACCACCACAACCACGACTACGACTATGACGATTACAACCATGACCCACAACCACGACCATGACCACGACTATGATGACCACGACCATGACTACAACCACGTCCACGACCACGACCATGACCATGACCACAACCACGACCACAACCACCATGATCACGACTACAAATACGACTATGACTATGACCACGACTACGATGACCACGACCACGACCACGGCCACGACCACGACCACGACCACGACCACGACCACGACCACGACCACGACCACGACCACGACGACCATGACTATGGGTAGGTTGCACTCACTAAGAATAGGATTGGCGATTCACCTCATCTTCTCTCCATTATCAATAGAATTCTCCTTTATCATTTACAACTCACCCATCTTCTCTCCACACTATAGCATGATCTCTAGCTTGATGGTTGCATATATACTACTACTACTCATGGAATAAACCTTAAAATAGTTATTATGCTCAAATATATGCTTGTTAGAGCATAAATTTGTTCCTAGGACTATTCTAAGGAAGAAAGAGGGTTAATGATAAAAGAGTGTCCTTCCTTGCAAGTGATTTTATATTATTTTTATTCATTAAAATTGATAGTTGAAGATGAGTTTCCTAAGAGATCTTGTGGTGATGCTGTTTTAGTTTTGCGAAGCATATATATGAATGATGCTGTTTTAGTTTTATGTATTTGTCTTTTTAAGAAGAGATTGATTTTTATGGAATATCCAAAGTTATTTTTGAGATTACGTTATGAAAAATGAATGTCTTTCATACTGATAGGCTGATTGCCTTCGTTGTATATTTGCGTGGTGGAGGCTAGGACAAGCCCTATGTATGAGAGGTCTCTTTACAAGAAGAACATTATGCTAGGAGGCACAAGTATGCTAGGGCTCTCTAGCCATATATCCCTTAGGTTTGTTGAGGATCGGCCTAACCCCTATGAGCCTAGGATGAGCTTATTGTAAGGTCCTATTTACTTTTCTCTCTTTCTCTCCCTCTCTCATTTCCTCTCCCTCCCTCTCTCACCCTGCCCCTCTCTTTCTCTCTTTTCCTATTAGGTTTAATGATTTTTCTCTCTTCTCTCTCTCATATTTCTTTTTCTCTCTCCTCTCCATCTCTCATTTCCCTTTCTCTCTTTCTCTCTCTCTCTCATTCCATCTCTCACTCTCACTCTCACCCTCTCTTTCTCTCTTTCTCTATTAGGTTTAATGATTTTTCTCTTTTTCTCTCTCCTCTCTCTCTCTCTCATTTCATTTTCTCTCTCCTCTCCCTCTCTCATTTCCCTTTCTCTCTTTCTCTCCCTCTCTCATTTTCTCTCCCTCCCTCACCCTGACCCTCTCTTTCTCTCTTTCTCTATTAGGTTTAATGATTTTTCTCTCTTTTTCTCTCTCCTCTCTCTCTCATTTATTTTTCTCTCTCCTCTCCCTCTCTCATTTCCTTTTCTCTCTTTCTCTCCCTCTCTCATTTCCTCTCCCTCCCTCACCCTGACCCTCTCTTTCTCTCTTTCTCTATTAGATTTAATGATTTTTTCTCTTTTTCTCTCTCCTCTCTCTCTCTCTCTCTCTCATTTCCCTTTCTCTTTTTCTCTCCCTCTCTCATTTCCTCTCCCTCCCTCACCTTGACCCTCTCTTTCTCTCTTTTCCCATTAGGTTTAATGTTTTTTCTCTCTTTTTCTCTCTTTTTCTCTCTCTCTCTCATTTCTTTTTCTCTCCCTCTCTCATTTCCTCTCCCTCCCTCGCCCTCGCCCTCACCTACACCCTCTCTTTCTCTCTTTTCCTATTATGTTTAACATCTTCTCTCTTTTTCTCTCTCCTCTCATTCTCTCTTTTTTTCTCTCTCCTCTCCCTCTCTCATTTCCTTTTTCTCTCTTCCTCTCCTTCCCTCATTTCCTCTCCCTCCCTCTCTCTCTCTCTCTCATTTTCCTATTATGTTTTCGTCTCCCCCCCTCTCCCTCTCCCTCTCCCTCTCTCATTTCCTCTCCCTCTCTCATTTTCCTATTATGTTTAATGTCTCCCTCCCTCTCTCTCTCCCTCTCCCTCTCTCATTTCCTCTCCCTCCCTCTCCCTCTCCCTCCCTCTTCCTTTCCCATTTCCTCCCCCTCTCCCTCTCCCTCTCCCTCTCTTTCTCTCCCTCCCTCTCCCTCCCTCTCTCATTTCCTCTCCCTTCCTCTCCCTCTCCCTCTCCCTCTCCCTCCCCCTCTCTTTCTTTTTCCCTCCCTCTTCCTTTCCCATTTCCTCCAACTCTCCCTCCCTTTCCCTCTCTCATTTCCTCCCCCTCCCTCTCCCATTTCCTCCCTCTCCCTCTCTTTCTATCTCTCTCTCCCTCCCTCTCCCTCTCTCATTTCCTTCCTCTCCCTCTCGCTCTCCCTCTCCTTCTCTCTCATTTCCTCTCTCTCTCTCAATATACACAAATTATACAAAAAAAATAAAAATGAGAGAGAGTACACTCTCCCTCCCTCTCGTTCTCTCATTTCATCCCCCTCAATTTTCCATTTCTTCCCTCTCCCTCTCTTTCTCTCTCATTTCCTCTCCCTCTCTCAATATATATACACAAATTATATTTAAAAAAGTAAAAGAGAGAGAATCCACTCTCCCTCCCTCTCCCTCTCTCATTTTCTCCCCCTCCCCCTCTCGCTCCCTCTCCCTCTCCCTCTCTTTCTCTTTCTCTCCCTCCCTCTCCCTCTCTCATTTCCTCCCCCTCCCTCTTCCTCTCCCTCTCTTTCTCTTTCTCTCCCCCTCTCTTTCTCTTTCTCTCCCTCCCTCTCCCTCTCCCTCTCCCTCTCTTTCTCTCTCATTTCCTCTCTCTCTCTCAATATACACAAATTAAACCCTAAACAAGCAAAAGAGAGAGAGAGAATGGACTCACCGTAAAGATTTGCAGGAGGGTTTGGCGGCTCCTCTTCGCAACGGCAGCTCCTCCTCTCCTTCGCGAACGGCGACGGTGACGGCGGCGGAAAGCCTTCTTCCTCTCCCTCTCTCACCCTCTATGCAAAACGGTCGCTCTCTCTCTCGCTCTCCCTCTCGAAATTTTTCACGAATGCGCGAAATGAAACGCGCTCGGGTTTTGGGCCGCTTTTTTTTCTCTGTGGGACGTCGCTATTTGCATCGCTATTTGCATCGCTATTAGCGTCGCATTTGCGACACAAATAGCGACGCCGCTATTCCTACATCACTACCTATCATCGCTATACCTGCATTTCCTTGTAGTGTTGGACATGAAGTGAGATTCAACAAGATAGGTGCAAAAATTATTGATAGTGCTAGTAAAGTTGTTGGCAAAGGAGAAAGGTGGAACAACTTGTATGAGCAAAGTGCTCTTATAGCCACTATTGTAGTGGGCACAAGTAAGCTTTGGCATGAAATATTTGGACACATTGGATTTACAATTTTGGAGAAGATGCATAAGCAAGGTATGGTTGCTCACCTACCTACAGTTGCTGCATTGAAGGATCCATGTGAAGCTTCTATGATTGCAAGCAACAGAGAAATGCATTTCCACAAGAAAGTGAGAATAGAGCAAATGCTTCTCTAGAGTTGGTATATGTTGATTTGTGTGGTAAGATGCCTACACAAGCCTTGGGAGGATCTTCTTATTTCTTTTTTATTATCGACGACTACAATAGGAAGATATGGTTGTAGTTCCTTCCGAATAAGGCTTATGCTTTTAGTAAGTTTAAAGAAAGGCTAAAACTAATTGAGAATAAAGCATGGAAATGTGTGAAGAAATTTAGAGATGGTGTTGGTGAGTTCAACTCAAAGGATTTTGAATACTTTTGCAAGAGCAAAGGGATCATGTGTCAATTTTTTACGACGCCTCATACACCTCAATAGAATGGTGTTGTGGAACATAGAAATTGCACCATTGTGGAGATGGCAAGGTTCACGCTAAAAGGCAAGGGATTACCAAACCATTTTTGAGCTTAAGTTTGAATTGGATCTTTATCAAATGGATGTGAAGATAACTTTTCTTCATGGGGACTTACATGATGAGATCTACATGGAACAACTTAAGGGCTTTGTAAAATATGGTAGGGAACACCTAGTGTGTAGATTGGAAGAGCCTTTATGGCCTTAAGTAGGAACCTAGAGAATAGTCTCACAAGTTTGATGCCTTTATATACTCACATGGATATTCCCATAGTGATATGGATCTATGTCTATACACAAAGAAGTCTCATGAATCAGATAGCAGCCTTACAATTTTGATTCTCTATGTGGATGATATGTTGATTGTTGCTGGGAGTGCTCATGATGAGTTGAATTCCTTGAAAGGTTAGCTCAAAAAGAGCCTTCACATAAAGGACATGGGACATACCTCACATATTCTTGGGATGGACATTATCATGATTGCTCTAAGGGGCTCCTCTACTTATAATAGAAGGAGTACATCCAGAAGGTTCTCAAGCTTTTTTATATACAAGATGTTAATCCTGTTAGCTGTCCTTTACCTTCTCACACATGAAGGTTAGTCAGACGGATCATCCGTAGTCTGATGAGTAGAAGGTTGAGATGGCCAAGATCTATTATGCATCCATAGTGGATAGTTTGATATATACCATGATAGCCACTCATCCTGACATAGAATGTGTAGTGGGATTTGTGACATGCTATATGGCTACACCTTGCAGACATCATTGGAATGTCGTCAAGGGCATCATGAGGTACCTGAAGGACACAACAACTATGTGCATCCATTATGGCGGCCAGGATACAAGAGATAGAATGTCCATCTCTTCAGCTATGACTTCATCTTTCATGGAGGTGTTGTTTCTTGGATGTTCAAGGTGCAAAAATGCATAGCCCTATCTGCTATAGAAGCAGAGTATGTTGCAGCCAGTGACGCTTGTAAGGAGGCTCTCTAGTTAGGTTTTCTGGTAGGCACATACCTTGATATTATTGATGTGGTCCCTACACTGTATTCAGACTCTATGAGTGCTATTCAATTGGCCATAATTCAATTGGCCAAGAATCATGTCTTCCATGCCAAGACAAAGCACATTGAGGTGCGTTACCACTTTATTCAACAGGTCATTGAGGAAAAGAAAATTGAGCTTGTTAAGATCTCAATTGATAAAAATCATGTTGATCTGCTCACTAAAAGTTTCTCAGCAAATCACTTTTCCTTCCTTAGGAAGTTGATGGGTGTTGGATGAGATGATGTCCTTCCTCATCCTATTGTACTTATGTACATTTTTACTTTGTCACTTTTTTCCTATTCTCTTCTCACGAGAGGCATATTCATCTTTAAGTGGGAGATTGTTTAGGGTAAAGTCGCTTGTGCTCTGCCTAGTCGTGTGCTACATACCCACACAAGTGTACACTATAAGTGGTGGACACCCATCATTGTCACTTCATTCTTTATTTTTTCATTGACATTTGAATAAAGGAAATATTGGTCACACATTGTGACTATTAGAGTTTCCACATTGTGTATGTCTCTCTCTCTTGCCCTTGCTCTTAATCTTGCTCCTTCCATCATAACTCTTGCTTTTGCTCCGTGCTTCCACTTCAAGGCTTACCTCCCTTCACAACAATGAATATTGAGCATTAATTATTATTAAATAAATTGATGCCTCCAAATGTAAGTTTGTAGTCAACCCTTCTTCTTCTCTCTCCTTCTCGAGGGATTCACTATATGTAAGCCCTCTATATCACATGCATTCAATGTCTATTTAAAAATACTCTTATTTGTGATTTTTTTCAAAATAAATCACATCATTTTTTTTCAATCTAGAAATGGTTCCTTTATATGGAACCCTTCTATATGTAGAAAATGTAAAATTTTGGTATTTTAAAATTGGCCCCTCCCATCTCTTCCTCTTTATAAAATGCAATAGTCCCACCTTCAATACTAATAGGTAGTCGAATCCCAATGCTTGGAGGTGAGGCAACCATAAATTTGTATCTTGTTGGGGGTGGTAAAGGCTATGGATTTTGGCCTTGCTTCTACATGTAGCTCCTCCTCCTACAAGTAGTTTTCCGTCCTTATTGACTTCTCTTCTTCCTCTCCATAGTGGCGGATAGCAACCCTTCTGTTGCAGTAGCTCTTATGTTGCCTCCTCCTTTAATGGATACTTGATGGTAGTAGTATGGCATTGGTTGATAGAAGAAGAGGAAGAGATGATGGCACAAAAAAATAAGATATTAAGGATGGATGGAATCAAGATGGAGTTAAGGATTGGTTAAGATGAAAAGTAGAGAGTTAGTAGTGAGACAGAGAAAGAGAGCATGGGGTGAAGGGAAAGGAGGAGAGGTGTTTGGTTGTGTCCTTGAGAAGAAGGGATTTGGACAAAGGCAAACAAATGAAGATGAGAAAAGTTGTGTCAGTGTAGGTGGAGGTGGAGGTGAAAAATAAGTGGTGGGGGAGATCAAGAAAAGGTATGGTGGTGGCTTCCTCCTCTCCTATGGAGCAATATTTGGGGCAGCTCTTGTTGCAATGATATGTTTTTTCTCGCCACCGCTATTGTCTCCCTTGTTCCCATTGATGGTAATTCCTCCTATCTCCATCTCTTCAAAATCCACATTAATTCACAAGGTACAAGATCTATAATAATATATTAAATATTTGCATGATCATCATGGACAAATGGATATAGTGATTGTAGGTTTGACTAATTAGAGGGGTGATTTGGATGACATTGTCTTAGTAGTACTAATGATCAATCATAATGATGTACCAACTATTGCTGATGATTTGCCACATGTCCCTTGGCAACGCATTCATGATATGCTTGTATGCAAAGTGATTCACCATGTACTCTACAACCCACACCACTAATAGTAGGTGTAAAAATCATAATGATGATGATGATCCTATTATCGATATGCAATCCATGAAAACAAGGACCATGATAATGATGATAATGTTAATGCTAGTGATAGTGATGACAATGATCGTACTGTCAATTTATGGCCTATGGCAGCCACATGCAATGGTACCAATGAGTAGGAGAGCTAGGGGCTACAATAGCAAGTGGATAACACAAACAATAGTTGGGGAGAAACAACACAAATTGATGGTGCTTGATAGAAGGAGTGATCAAGAAGAAGCTATGATGGAGAAGGATCCCAAATAAGCAAGGCACAACGTGTACATTTTTTTCTTAAAAAAAACTTATTTTAATCACACACAATACCTACAAATAGTACTCAAGACTGATGGCATGAAATCTCTCTCTCTCTCTCTCTCTCTCTCTCTCTCTCTCTCTCTCTCTCTCTCTCTCTCTCTCTCTCTCTCTGTGTGTCTCTCTCTTTGTGGGAGATGGATCACAAGAACACATAGGAACCTACTACATGTACAGAATTTATAAATATACTTTTAATACATATACACTCTCCTCTTATTTTTCGGTAGCTTTGAACATGGTTCATTTCATTCTTCCTTTCTCATGATGTGCTCATAAGAATAAATTAACACGTTTCTTCTACGACTCACTACTTACTACGAATCACATAATGTTGTTATTTTAACCAATAAATCAAAAGTCATAATCAAACTACTCGCTAGCATTTTGAATTTGAAATGCATACACCACCTCCTATTCCACAATGTTAAGTTGCATGTGAGTGACTTTGAGGGTGATATATCCTTATCCTAGCAATGGAACCAAAATGCTATGCTTTGTGAGCTTGACATCAAGACATTCTTTCAAGGATTTTGACCTATGAGGTGCATGGCTATCTTGCAGTTAGCCTATTCACATGTCACATAAATATACAACTAGATGTGATGAGAAAATGTGTCCTTCTCACTCCCTCAACCTTGGCGGATTCACTATATATAAACCCTCTATATCACATGCATTCAAGGCATATTTAAAGATACCCGACATCCTTTTGTATGTAAAAATTATATAAAAATGGCATTTTAAAAATGATTTTTTTGAACCCACATGACATGCTTACATATTTATGAGTGACCCCCTCAAGAAGATACTTACCCATACTCACCACATTCTAGTAGTTGCATCAGTGAGCCATGTCCTCGATCCATATATGCACACTGCTTTACTCTTGATCTTGCTTACGCCTATGAATGAGAGAAGATGCAAAAGAACTCAAGGAGATGAGGAGAAGAGAAGAAAAAAGCTTCATGAACCATGTCCCCTCACTCCCTCAACTCACTATTATTCAAGTTTACACTCACACCAAAGAGATGGGATGGAGAAAAAGGGGAAATGATGCAAGGAGCTTCTCATTCTTATGTCCATGGTGTTACTTGATTAATACAATTTGCATAGGAAGGAGCACCGCTCTCAATCCAACTGAATTTTACAAAAAAAAAGTATTCTCTAAAAATTATGGGCATTTTTCTCTGTGCAGTTAACAAGGACCTTCACCATTGCCCATTTAAATAGAATACTTACATTGGGTTTATCACACTACCATCTCATTACCAATTGAACTATTGGATTCTGAAACCCAAGACAGCTCATATCGTATCGCTTTTTGTGCGAATTAGTTGTACAAAGTGGCTTCACCAACGCCCATGTAGATGGAAGATCATGGAACCCTTGACCTTGGATTTATCACACCGATATTGACGTTGGTGTGATAATGTAGTAGACTATTGTCACATTCCACAATATGAGTTGTTTGGTTGAGCTCCACAGATTCAACATTGGAGTGGAGTGACACCCAGAGAGACTCCTATATCAACTTGAGCGGTAACATGTTTGCCTGCACGGATTGGGGATTCCGATAATGTAAGCCTTCGGAAGAAGCTGATAACCTCTACAGCTCGCACATTGAAATTACAGAGGTGCGTGGAGATGATGGGGTTGAGGCCGGATCAGGAGTGGCAGAACGTAGATCGTAGAATAAGCAGTTATAGCAGCGGCGAGGCCACCAGACGGTGCACCAAGGGGGCAGGAGCAGGCGGAGCTTATGGAGGAACCACAACATGAGGACGAGGGCGAGGGCGCCGCCGAGGGCGACAGTGGAGGCCATGATGAAGGTGCCGGGGCGCTGGGAGGGGGACAGCGCAGCGAAGCCGGCGGCGGCAAAGGCCCCCAGCACGCACTGGATGGAGGCCACCAGCAGGAAGGCCGCCAGGGCGAGGGCGCGCCGCACCTCCTGCACGATCACGCCGATGTACGCCTCCGGCCGCGGGATCACCGCTCCGGCCCCGGCCAGCACCGTGCACATTGCGGAGCAGAACGAGAGGCTGTCCAGCAACCAGAACGCCCTCACGCCCGGCACCTCCAGGTCCGCGTACCCGCCCGACCGGTAGCCCAGCGGTGGCTGCAGCCAGCCCG
The DNA here is from genome assembly GCF_053477565.2 of Lygodium microphyllum. Classification (NCBI taxonomy): domain Eukaryota; kingdom Viridiplantae; phylum Streptophyta; class Polypodiopsida; order Schizaeales; family Lygodiaceae; genus Lygodium; species Lygodium microphyllum. The sequence goes on along the minus strand of NC_141140.1, from coordinate 153,729,348 downwards.
CGAACGTCACCCCCCCAATGAGCGCCGCCCCCACCAGGATCGCGTTCGCCGCATCCACGTACACCTGTCGGTCCCTGTAGAGCCGATCCAGGCCCTCCTTCACGTCGCTTCTCCGCTCCAGGAGCGCCTTCTCCACCTCCATGTGCCTGCACTCCACCGCATACTGCAGCGCCGTCTTGCCCGCCTTGTCCTCCGCGTTGGCCCGCAGCTCTGGTATCCCCGCTAGGATCATCACCACCCCTGTCTTCCCGAGTATCGCCGCGCAGTGCAGCGCCGTCTGCCTCCACTCGTTCCTCGCGTTCACGTCCTGCGCCTCCACCATCTGGCCACGCAGCTCAAGCGGGTCATCCACATGTGTTCAAGAAGGAAACCCTATAACTATAACAAACACACACCATGCATGCATTATACTTGTAGCTTGGTGCTGCACTTGACACTAAACGTAAACAGTCCAACTTTGAAGTTTGCGGTGAGTCCCATGCAGAAGTCCATGACACTTTTACACCACTGACAAGAGAATAAATTAATACGTTACCAAGTTCAGTAACGTGTAAGAGTGACGACGTTGACATTGATACTGCTTATTGATATTCCCTTACACGTGCTCATCATGTTGACACTGCAACGTCGTAGAATAGCACAAAGTTGCACTGGGAAATGACTACACTTAGCAGCTGTACGACTACTACTACCAAACTCGACCAAAGTTAGTTCCTGATTATTGACATTGATACTACTCCTTATATATTCCCCTAGGGCCTAACACGAGATCATGATGTTGACACTGCTACAGGGGAATAACACGAAGTTGCACTGGGCTATTACCACTACAGTTAGCTCTTGACATTAGTACTGGTTATACAGTGCTACTTCATGGAATAGTGTAAAGAACTACCAGCAGCGCCTCCACGATCTTGCCTCTTCCCGCCATCGCTGCCATGTGGAGTAGGAGAGCGTCCTTCAGGTCCCAGATGTATCTTGGTCTCGGCAGCAGCGGATTCTTTTCCGCCTCCGCTATGGCCAGCTCCACCAGCGCGTGCTTCATCTTGTTGGTAATCTCAGCCCCTTTCCTTATCAGGACCGCCGCCACGTCGTCATGCTTGGTACTGAACGCGTAGTCCAGAGGGGCGTCTAAGTACTTGTTCATCCTGTTTACGTCAGCTCCCAGGTTCAGCAGCGCCTCCGCCGCAGACCTGTGCCCTCCCTTCACCGCCAGATGCAGTGGTGTCTCTCCGTCCTTGTTCGGCATGTTCAATTGTGCTTCCGGGCTGGAGGGATTTCTATTGAGAAGCCATTCGGTGGTGTAAAATTCTGTCAGCCCGGGACTACGCGATATTTCCTCGGCCTCGACCTCGCCGTTTATGAGAGCTTGCTTGATCCACGTCAAGAATTCGGCCCTTTTGGACTCTCGGTCGGTAGGGGACGACGCTGCAGGTGCGTCAAGTTTTGGGGGACTGGCAGCACGAAATTGAACTGCAGCGCCGATTGGTGGCACTGCATCTGCATCACGTCGGTGATTGGCATCGGCCTCTCCGTCGTCAGGAAGGTGGAAAGAGCCGCCAGAGTGGCCGTAGTTGGAGCTCAGCAAGGCAACTATGGCGGCAGCGTTGCCGTTCCAGGCTGCGAAATGGAGGGGCGAGTTCCCGTTGGGGCACTTGGCGTTCACGTCTGCGCCTTCGCGCAAAAGCATCTCGACCACTTCTTTGGAGACGTGCTGGTTCTTGTGCGTCGGATGATCAGCGTCATGCAAGCTGCAAGCGCAAGCAGTCTGCAAGGGAGTGAGCTTCGCTTTGTTGCGAGCATCCACCTTCCCGGACCGCTGCGCCATGGACTGCAGGATCTCCACGCTCCGGATCTTGCTGCCGCGCACCGCCACGTGGAGCGCCGTGTCTCCGTCGGCGTTCTTGATGGACGCATCCAGGCCGTCGAACGTGAGGAGGAGCTTGGTAATGAGCACGCTGCCGGACCGCGAGGCCACGTGGAGGGCCGTGTCGCCGCGGTGGTTCTGCGCGTTCAGGGCCGCGCCGGCGAAGCACAGGCGCTTGGTCACATGGATGGCCCCGCAGTCCGCCGCCACGTGGAGGGCCGTGTCGCCGTCCTCGTTCTGGGCGTCGAGGCCCACGCGGCTGAGGAGGTCGAGCTCGGACAGCAGGTCCACGACGGCGACGCGCCGGAAGCGGGCCGCCAAGTGGAGGAGCGTGTCGCCGTGGGCGTTGCGGCATGCCACGTCGACGCCACGCCGGACGAGGAGGCGGACGGCTGGCACAAGGCCCTGCTGGGCGGCCCACTGCAGCAACCGGAGGTGGCCCTGCCCGCACGCCCCCAGAGCCTGTTCTTCTCGCATCAGCAGCTCCATCACTTCATCCTCGTCGTTTAAATCCACGGCCTCGCATACTTTCTCCATGGGCATTGCCGGGCTTTGGCGTTCCCACTACGCATATAAACCTTCAATTCGCTGGCCCGCGACTTATATCTACATTGACATTTAGATTCCCCATTTGTTGTTTCCTCTTGTCCTTGAGCATTGCCGTGAAGAATCAAGAACGTAACAATCTTCAGAATCACGACAGGTAAAGATCTTCTATCAAAGTATGCACTCCTCACCACTCCTCACTAACCGTCTTGTGTCAAGCATTCATAAGGGGACCTCCAGCGAGGTGTTCTAGGAAGGAATCGCAATCAAAAGGTGAAGTTTTTAACATTCCCACGGTGTGTTAGAGGACGCATCCATGATTTTCGCGACGAAGTATTCCTTGCTGTGACATTTGTCCTACAGACAAAAGTTTGTGTTCTCTCCTGTTCATTTCTACCTTTCCATCGCTTATTGCACGTCTCCTCGTCCTAAACCTTCACGAAGTGATACCGATCATGAACTGTGACTTGGATTAGCAAGTCGTAGCGAGTGATGTACCATGCCATGGTAAGGCAAGCGCAAATCTGAGGATGATTGTTGTGTTTGTTTTGGAACCCATGACGAAACACATCACCAGCAACTCCCCGTACTGTAGCTGTGGGAATAGATAAATGCATATCAATACACACACACACATTCTCTCTCCCTCTCTCTCTCTCTCTCTCTCAAGATTGACGAATAAGAAATACTAGTTGGCTTGTCAACTAGGTCCAATAACTAGATGTTGTGTGGTTTGCAAGTTTGCAAAGCTCACAACATTGTGTCTCGCTTGCTTCACGTTTTTGTGAGCAAAAGAAAGAAACTACACTAAAGCACACACTTCGCGTGTAACGCTGTGTAAAATCCCACCAATCTCAAGTGAGAATAAGCTATGCTTATGTAATGATCAACTAATTCTTTTAAACTATTATGGTTTGATGTTGAAAGGTTGTAAGTTTGCTATTGAAAGATCACAAGTCTCAAAGTGTCTATGATTTACCTTTATGAAAGAACTATACACAATGTTAGTATAATTAAGCTGAAAATAAGTTCAAGAAAAGTGGAAATACTAAAATTTTGTAATGGAAAAGTAGTTCTAAGGATTTTGTTCCATTTAAAATGCTTAAATACTGCATTGTGCTATTAGAGACAAAGCCTACAACATGGATGAAAGAGAGATATGGGAGGCTTCCTCTACTAGTAGTTTGAAGCTTGAAGACTCAAAGACAGTTCTACAATCCAGGCAATACAATTGTATGTCATTGGTCTTTTGCATTTACTACCAAGTATACCAACTACGAGACAATAAGATAGAGAAGAATATGAAGAAGAGTTTCACCTTGCCAAATCTCTCATTGTCTCACAATCTCACACAACTTCAAACTCAATCCTATTATTATGGATGGATAGAAGAATAAGAAAAGCAAGAAGTAGAAGAGCTTTACTTTCCCTCAGCCCCTCACTCAACACGTCTCTCAATCTCTCAATCTCACACTCTTGACAATGGAGACGAGATAATAGAACAAAAGAAGAGAATGATTGCTCAAAAGTTACACTAATAAAGCTTCTATAGTATAGATTCACCAAAAGGGTAAATACGAATAAAACCTACCACCCTTATATAGATCAAAATTAGGGCTAGGGCTAGGTCACTCCTCTAGGGTGGTGCCCCATTTGCATTTAGGGCTTACACCCCACTTTGCGTTTTAGAATTTACAGCCCTGTGAATAGGGCTTGCACAATCTTTTATGTATACGATCCACTTTGTGCAATCTAGGCCATAAAGCATACTTCTACCTTACCGTAACTAGACCTAACATATCATTATTCTAATTAAAAATATCCATGTGTATAATGCATACAGTAATTGTGGTTGTAATAAATACAACTATGGGTGACAACACAATGTGCATGGTGTCGGGACCTAAAATGGACCCGTGGACAGTGGCTCTATGGCACTAGCCGAGCCTCTACTACACACCCAAACCACCCCACATGGCCTCATGGCCATGAGCATCTAAGGGGTATACTATCCTCACCTTTATTATTGAACTTTGCATTTGTATGGATTATAATCCAAGGAATAACCCTTCCCACACTCCTCAGAGGGAGTGCCTACATATATTGGTGTTATACACCACGTAAGCACAAACAAAGGGAGGACCCCTTGCGACTGATTGATGGGCCCCTGCTATACCTCTCTTACAACTCGGGGATTTGCCCCAAGATGTATCAAGAACACATAAAGCATATTCAATAGATAATCCACTCATTTAGTCTATCAATCCAAGAGATAATAGCTCGAATAATAGATACTCCTCACTGGATATTCCCCAAGAAGATGAACCACTAACCCTACATCTTAGGGTACCTCACACTCAATGTAGGTCATTGTCCATGAAAATAAATCTTATGCATCTAGGATGATACCATATGGTGCGTGCAATGCAATTGTGTATAATGTATAGTGCTCAAACAAGTTTATTCATTAACAACTAACGTTGTGAAGGTGCAAAAACATGTCTTTTTATGCATTTCTTCTAACCGAGATTGCTATGCTGTTTAGGGCTAGCACCAAGTATTCTTATACTACTAGACACTCTTAATTTTAAACCACACGTGTCCTTTATGCCATGCACTAGCAAAATATCAAAATTTAGTGTATTTTAAACACTTAATACCTTCTCCCTACTGCTTAAGATTGTGCATTTGGTGGTAGATGTAGCTCGTATTTTTCATGTATTTTTTCTTCACAAAAAAATAAAGATCCACTTTAATATAGAGATAGGGCTAAACTAACCTCACACCTAAGCTCTACCACACATTCATAAACACAAATATTTTTTTCCTATTTTTTAATGTAAAAAAATATTTTTATTTTTTTATTTTTTTATTTATTTATCGGATAATTATTGATATTTTTAATTTACTGATTTAGACTAATTGATCTTACCCAAAATTATTTTCCTATCATATTTCATCCCATACAAACACTATACACACAACAAAACTCAAAAAATGTATAATTGTTTTAAATCACAATGTTGCGAGTTTTGCATGTTTACAAAGAAATTATAACTAGATGACTAATTTTTCTTGATTTCTTTTAACATTGCTGATAAATCAAAGCAGTGACAACCAAATGCAATCATTTTCAACCAAAAATTATCATAAGACAATAGAACTTATGACATACTCATAAAATCATGCCTTATGGCACATGTGTCTCGTGATTGGAGGCTCACTGATGCTTTCCAATAGCCACTGAAAATCTTTCCAACTTCGTTCTACGCTCCTTTACGCTCAGCATCATTCCATGATCAAAATCTTTCATCTCATCCCACTCCCTTCTCTCCTACATTAATCCATGGAAACACACAACAAGAGAGGAGAGAGGAGAGAGAAATACTAAAAGCTAATCTCCTAATAGAATGCGTCAATTTGCAATCAGATTGAAGTGTCAGAGAAGAGCATGGAAAATCGGTATGTTGCTACCTTCTACCCTCTACCTGATACTAATAGGCACAAAAATTAATTTTTAACGCAAAATTGGGGGCACCGAAAAAAAAATGTTGCCCCTCTACAATTCATGACTTTTCGCTTTACACTTAGACTTTAAGCTTAACCATTAAAATATCTAGCTCCAATTTTGGAGTTTTCACACTGTGTGAAGTGGAGTTTTGTCGAATGGAGGCCCAAACAACTCCGATTCCCAAATGGACTGGAGGTTCGGCTTCATAGCATTGAAATCTATAAATTTAGCATCCGTTGTTGCGCACTTTCCAGCTCCTAGATCTCATGGTTGCTTTACAATGCGAAACCTTGCAGGGATTAAATGAGGGGTTAAATGGACTCCAATCGACGAACCAAGACTTGCATTGGGTTCCTAGCATTGAACTCCATCTAGGAAAACTCCAGCTCATCGATCCACAACTACTTCATTTTGCATGAAAAAATTGGTACTTTACGTCTTTTGGGCCACTTTGCCGCTTCAAAAGCAGGTCCCAAAATCTAGCTCTCACATGGATATTGTGAGCCTAGCTCTCATAATGTAATACAACCATGAATATGATATGTCCTTGAAGTACCAAAAGCATAATATCCTTCCAAAAATAATTCCAACACTTGCTTTTTTATAGTCTTTAACTTCCTTTAATTTTGTCTTTAATAGTAGCATTCCACATTTACTGCTTATGTTATCCCCATATGAGATTAGTGCTACTCTCATGGCACTCACATTGAAGGTATGAAGGGAGTAAACCCTAAGTAGAAGCATGTGAGAAAAAACAAAAGCTATGGTGGAATGAGAGAGAGAGAGAGAGAGAGAGAGAGAGAGAGAGAGAGAGAGAGAGAGAGAGAGAGAGAGAGAGAGAGAGAGAGAGAGAGAGAGAGAGAGAGAGAGAGAGAGAGAGAGAGAGAGATGTGGAAGCTACAGTCACAATGTGTGATCCGCTTTCTTTTATTCAAATGTCATTGAAAGAATAAAGAATGAAGTGACATTAATGGGTGCGTGCCACCTACAATGTACAGGTGTGCAGGTACTGTCAATGTAACTAATACACACGAGGCTAGGTATAGGCATCTTTACCCCCAATAATAGTGTACATGTGTGTAGATACTATCAGTGTAACTAATACACAAGCGGCTAGGCACATGTACCTTTATCCCCAACAACCTCCCTCTTAAAGGTAAATGTGCCTTGAGTAAGGAGTGAAAAGAAAAAAGAAAAAAGTACAACATGTATATATAGTATAATAGGATGAGGATGCCATCTCATCCAATGCCCTTCAACCTCCTAAGAAAGGCAAAATGCTCTCCTAGGAGACTTTTTGTGAGTAAATCTATAGGCTTCTAGTCAGTTGAGATATTGACAAGGTCAATAAACCCATCCTTACAATGATCTCTCAAATGAAGTCGTAATACAGGTCAATGTGTGTTGTCTTCGGATGGAAGATCTGATTCTTGGCCAACTGAATAGCGTTTATAGAATCCAAATGTAGGGGTAGGGATCACGTCAATCACACAAAGGTCTACCATAAGAGGGCCTAACCATAGAGACTTCTTGCAAGTCTCAGTGGGGCTGCAATATACTCTACCTCAGTAGTAAAGAGGGTTGTGCATTTCTGCACCTTAAATATCCAAGAAATAGCACCTCGAGCAAGAATGAAGACATAGCCAGAGATGGACTTCCTACTATCTACACATCCTACATAATCTTCCTACTGTCTATATGTCCTACATAATTAGAGTCTATGTATTCCACAACTTGTGTATCTTGAGCACCATAACATGTGCACATATTTTTTGTGCCCTTCAGGTACCTCATGATATCCTTCATGGCATCTCAATGCCCCTTGCTAAGTGTAGCCATATAGCGTACCACAACTTCCATTACAAATGCTTATGTCAGGATAAGTAGCTATCATGACATACATAAAACTATCCATTGCGAATGCATAAGGGATTTTGGCCATCTCAATCCTCTACTCTTTCTAGATATACTCTTTCTATGACAAATAAAGAATCCCCTTAGAGCGAGTAAGCCCATAGATGATAGGCCATCTCAGGAGTATACCCATCCCAAGAATATGTGGATCCCATAGATGATAGGCCATCTCACCGGCATCCCCATAGCTAAGAAAGATGTATTTCATCGAATTAGGATCTAGCTTATTGCACCTGTCCTTTAGAACATGGCAGAATGGCTCACAACCAAAGACAAGAAAATGAGAATATGATGCAAGTTTTCCAATTCATACCTCCTCTGTAACGTGACAATCAATAGCACTGAAAGGGAACCTATTAAACAAGTGTATAGCAGTAGTAACTACCTCAATCCAAAAGTGTTGCGATAAGCCTACCTAGCTATATATTCTCTCCTAAACCATTTTATTCATGTGTTTGGCAATACCATTCCAAGGAGGAATATAAGGGGTGGTCAATTGACGCTTAATACCTTGATCATCACAAAACATCTCAAAAGCTTTCAAGACATACTCACTCTCATTATCTAAGCTTAGGCACTTCAACCTATACTTATATTGGTTCTCAATAGGAACAAGCCAATGATGAAAGGTAGACAAGATATACGATGTGTGTTGTTTAATAGGGTAAGCCCAAACTTTATGTGAGTAATCATCAATGAATGTGACAAAGTACTTCTCACCACCTAGCGATTGACAAGGCATGGAATCACATACATCCAAATTAACAAGAGGCGAATGCTTACCCATATACTTCATGCTAGACTTCTTATGCATATTGTGTGTCTGCTTGCCATATAAACAATTATCACAAGACTCAAAACACTTATACTCAAGGGGTGAAAGATACTACAAAATGGTAAGCATTTTTATTCATTTCGAGGACATGTGCCCAAGGAAACAATGCCAAAAAGATATATGTGGAATTGAAGCCACTACCAAAACATAGTCAACTTATCCAAAAACAAGCAACGGATAGAGGGTACTAGACTTAGCACCATATGCAATAACAAAATTCCCATGAGTAATCTTCCATGAGGAATCACCAAAAGGGACAAAATAACCTACATCATCCAAGGTGCTAGTAGAGATAAGGCTCTTCATGAGAGCTCGTACATGACATACATTATAAAGAGTGAACATGCTACTTGAACCAAACTGCGACCTCACTAATATCAATTATCTCCAATGTTAGGTCTTACCCAAATGGACAGATCCAATCATACTATGATAGGAGTGAAACCACTCTCTACGAGGAGTCACATGAAAGGAAGCCCCTGAATCTATCAACCAACATGAAGTATGTCCTAACAAAGCATTAATCAATTGTGAATCATCCAAGGAAGAAATTGCCAATATGAGATTATTAAACACATCAAGTTTCACCATATTAATCTCGCAAATCTTGATGTAAGACCTATTAGACACAATGTTGTCATTATTTTTCTCCTACACTTTCTCTTTACTCTTTTTTTTGTGCATGTCTTTATGCATTTTATGGCACTATGGATAAATATGACATGCTTTTCGAAATAATGGTAGGTAAGATATTAGACTTATGGCCACATGACTTACTACAGGAGTGTCCATATGTCTTAGACAAGGACCTTTGAAAGTCTCTACCACAACCTTTGCTATCATGCTAGTCTCTCATAGTCAATGCGAGAAGCATTCACATTCTTTCATTCACGTCTTCTATCAAGAGGGTAGTCTCAACATCCTACAATTTCAACCCATCCTTTAAAGTGTTAGCACATAAAGCTATATGAAAAGTGTCCCATGACTCAATTAGTGTATCAAGTAGAAATAAAGGATGCAAAGTATCCTTAAACTCAATATCTTGCGAAGATAGATGGCTAATGATGGAATAAAACTCATTCAAATATGTAGACATAGAAGTCCCTACCTTCATGCAAAGGTCGATTAACTATTTTAGCCAATACATTTGAGATGCAAGACTCTGCTTGTCATAAAGATTCTTAATCAATGTCCAAAAGCTAACATACATTTTGATTTTTAGTTACAACATTGTAGTGAACCTTCTTAGAGAGTGATAAAATGATTGTGGACTTGTATAGCTCAACCCAATCCATAGCATCAATATTTTCAAATTTGGCACCCTCATTTTTTAGTGGTCTAACTTGCAATTTCTACATTAAAAACTACCATATAGACTTGTCTTTCAAGAGATGTAGTTAGTCCCATCGAGTTTTCCAATATTGAAGATATCATTATCATGAGAACCACTAGCCATAACGAGAATAAGCAAGTGCACAAAGAGAAAAATAGACTTATGTAATTTCCTATAAATCAATCCCAAAGCTATTGCCAAATCAAGCTCTAAATAAGAAAGATTGCCAAGATAATGTACTGTTCACAAATTGCAATCAATAAACTGTCAAGTACAAGTGATTTTTCTCATAAAGAATGCACAGATTAGAAATCAAAAATTGTTATAATAAATTGTAGCAATAGGTCAACAACCCATTGTGAGCAATCAATATGAAAAAGCCAAGAACAACTAGTACTAAAGATTGTCACAATTGTTGTATGTCAATAACCATACATGCAATAGGCATAGATATCATGCATATGGTAGGTCTTAAAGGTAAATGAAGAGAATTTCTAGATGCATAACCCACTAAGAAAAGCTCAATGCATAACCCAAAAGTATAAAAATACCACTAACAACACACAAACAGACATAAGTGCTAGGTCCAAGTTAAGAGATCAAATCAACCCATGATAAAGTAATTGCATCCAATACATATCAAGAGAGCATGTGCATGTCACAATGAGTTCCACTACCTCACTATAATACACTCAAGCTTAATTGCAAATATCAAGTGCTCTATGTAAAATCCAAGTGTTAAGTAGTAGCTCCCACTGGAACAAAGGCTGAGTGCCAGACAAGCATAAGAAGCTCAAAACATCACATGTGTGGCATCTAGACATCCAAGATCCATATGACAAACATCTAAAAGTATGGGATCCAAGTAGCTTGCAAAGCTCTTGTCATGGCATATGTATTCCAAAGATAAGTAAGATAACCTGTTGAAAAGGAACTTGTTTGGTACTATTTTTCTATGTCAAGTGCTAAGATTACAATCTTTTTGCTTTAGTGTCGGGGCTTCGTATTAATGCTCATAAATCTACCCTGATTTCTTGTATGGAAAGTGATTTGCAAGCTTTGGGTTGGCAAGGAGCAGTGATTTCTAAAGGAGATATTACCTGACACTTGGGTTATCCTATTGGTGTGGATGTAGCTCCCCATGCCATCCATAACAGTGAATGACAATCAATGTCAAAAAATCCAAGCTCCAATCTCAACTCAATTGCATGTCAGAAGCACAACTAAGCATTTATGATCAATGGTATATCACAATGTAGCATCCAAAGTACCGGAGAAGTATCTAATGAAAACAATCATATAAGATCACTGATAAAAGAGTATGCTACCCTATTATTCTAGCAAGGAAATCTCTGAGAAAACTAAGCAATAAGCATACAAGATCATTGATAGAGTAGTCTGTTACCATGTTATTCCAGCAATGAGACAATCTCTATAAACTAATCCAAATGAGCTCAATCTAACCCACAAAGCATCTCCAAGAAAGAATTGAACATCTACCAATGTGTCAACATCAAATGAACATCAGTAGTAGACATCAAAAGGAGCTAAAAAATAATGATAAGTGTGCTACCTGATAGATTATAGTAAATGACTACTATATACGGCAGTGAATTGAAGATTAGGAGCTTAAAGTCAATGCATACAATGCCAAAAGCCCATGATCCAATGCCCAAGAATACTAACCAAGTGCTAGATTCAGCATTCATAAGCTACAAATGATGAGCAAGAGTTATAGATAATAATCATGGGCATTTGGATAACAATAGGCACAAATAGTGCAGACCTAGATTGAGGGGATGTTGAACCAATTGAGCCAAATTATCACTTTGACAATGAGTAATCCCATCTCAAGAAGGCTTGGGATAAGCTCATTAAATATGAAATCCAATGAAGGTGTGGTTGAAGAGGCTAAATTGTTGGAAGCTCATAAGTCAGTAGCTTGAAGGTTGAAGCTATGGCTACCAATGGAGAAACCTTGCTATAGGTATTCAAATGGAAGTTGGTTCATATCCAAGCTCTCAATGAAGATGGCTATGATACAAATTAAAGGGAGTGAGCCTTGAGTGGAAGCACATGATTAAAAGTAAAAGCTATGGTGAAAGGAGAGAGAGAGAGAGAGAGAATGTAGAAACTCCAATAGTATGTGTGACTAGCCTTCCCTTATTCAAATGTCACTGAAAGAATAAAGAATGAAGTGACAATGACGGGCACCCTGTAATATTCCCGCGTACCGTACTGTAAATATTAACTTTCCGTATACCGTGTAAACCCCGTGCAAAGGGTATCTCTCGCATTTGAATTATTAGGCCGCGTAATGTGTGAGCCGCACAAGAGAAATAGGATCCTCTGCGAGTGGTAAACTGAACCGGGGAATAAAAACCGCTAACCGCACGGGAACACCCTCTTGGGTGGGGCAATTCAATTAATTAAAGGCAAATTTTTTTATGTTTATCCCTTCCCCCAGCCGATGCATGGCTGGAGGAAAGGGAGTGTGTGGGGGGGGATGGGAAAGAGGAGTTTGCATGGGAAGATCCCCCACGTGGGGGAAGACCCACTCCCCACCCCCACGGCCTATATAAACACCCCCTTGATGGGGGGTGTGTGGGAAAAGGAGAGAGGAGGAGGATTCTGCCCGCGGACACAGGGAGAGGGAGAGGACTGTGTTGAGGGAGGAGAGAGGAGAGCCGCCCTCTGCCGTGGGAGCCCTCGCCGCCGTGTTGCTGCCTCCAGCCGCCGTCCTGTTGGCCGCCAGCCCACCACCGCCGCGCTGTCGCCCAACTCACCTCGCCAGGCCGCCAGCTGCCACACCCCCGTCCGCCGCTGATCACCTCGCCAGGCTGCCATCCTGCGCCACGTCGCCCACGGCCTATCCACGTGCCCACCAGAAGCTCTTTGGAAGCTTCTATAGAAGCTTCCATAGGGGCCTCCCTAAAGGCCTTTCCCACGACCCCCCAACCACCTATTCCGTGCCACCAATTTTAAGGGAAAATTTCCACCCTTGGCCCAAAGGGCTTTTTCCACGGCATATTTCCCGAAGATCCCTTAAAGACCGGGATTTCCAAAGAAGTGGAGACGGCGGAGCCTTAATCCATCGAGTGATCTCCGCAAGAAGGGTTAAGCCGCAAGCCGTCCAATTACCGCGCCGATCCGAATTCGTGGAGAATCCGAAGCCTTAGTCAAAGTTCTACTCCGAAGAGGAAACCATCCGCCTACAAGCACAAAGGTAGATCGTAAGTCGAAATTACGACTACGATGGCTCCTAAAAGATCCCAAGAGGCAACCGCGGGAGGTTCGACTCCAAACGTGCAAGTGGACATCACCCCGACACCACAAGTCCAGGTTCTTCCGAGTTAAATTCCGCATAAGAAATGATTAGGCGCGCTTAGGAAGGGAAATTCAAGTTACGTTTAAATTAAAAGCATTGAAAGAAATGCATCTTTTTGGAGCATTATGAAAGATTGAACGGTTAGGGAATTAGATGCATGTAGATGGTATTTTATTAAGATAAAGAATCTAATCCTAAGCAAGAAGACGAAGTTTATATGTGCATTAGTTGCCATCCTAGATATGATGAATTAAGCGTATATGCACATTATGATTTCATAGGGAAGGTCTAGTACCATAAGATTTCAGTCGGAAAGAACTAATAGGGCACTAAAAACAAACGTATGACTTGCAACATAGTTATACGATGGAATAGAGCAACACTAGTTTTCGCTTGAGTATCATCACGACTTAGTGACTAGGAGAATGTTATAGTCTTCATGGGAAAAGGATCAATCATTAAAGAGTCGTAACTAGGTGTAAATGCATGGGATGCCAAGGGATAAACTACAAGGTAGTAGGTACGATTGTTGATGCAAGACCTAGTAGGCCCTAGGGAAAGTTAGTAACCAAATTAGCATGCACCAAGGAAAGATTGTATGACTCGCCAATGCATAAGTTCAAGAGCATAGACTACAAAGTAGTAGGCTGGATTAATTAGGAAAGTTAGCGTACATAATAGTAAGTAATTTACCTCACCAAGAAAACGGCAATCAATCGCTTGTTTACGCGAATTCGATTTCGTAGATTTGGTTTATCACCCTAGAAGGATCATCCTTGTCACAAACAGGCATAATCGGATTGGCTAAGTAATATGAACCACAAGGAATCATATAAACACAGGAATCCTAAGAGATAACTAGGATTTAGTGCAAGGATAATTTGACCTCGCTTAGACAAAAACTGTGAACCTAAGGATCATGATGGAACTCCGACGGAGTTGCATATTCTAGAATCATGAGCCAAACCTAATTAGAAATGACTTGAAGGATACCCCAAAATTCCTGTTACTCGACTAGGGTTAGAGACCCGTGGTCAGAACACTAAGAAATGGATAGGAGGATTCCGTAGAATGGATGCAATACTTGCGAACAAGCCGCAACATTGTATAGTCATGGAGTTGTCCGCAAAGAGTCTTGTCACCTCTCGAAATGAGGTTGATAAGTTATTGAAGGAAGTTAATTTATTGAGGATGAGTAATCATCCTGTTATTTACTTTCCTTGGGGAAAGTTGCCAAGGGAAAAGGTAAGTTAAGTAAATTGCCTTGAAGCAGTTGACCGACAATAATCTAAAGCGACATGGTCGCTGGATCCTGCCACAATAAACCTAATGTAATTGGAAGGGTATGACCCTAACCCAAGGATGATGGGAATCTTGCTAAGTTGCAATTGATTCCGGATCGAATGCGGTTTGCATTCGGAGATAAGGAGTCAATCCTTAACAGTTTGCCAGCTAAAAGACCACTGAAATTGATTGTGCTTGTAACAGTTTAGAAAGGACTGTTTGCATTGTTTGCTCAATGAACTAAAGGATGAAAATATATCTAAAGCTTCAGGTTGGTGCCTGAGAGGCAGCTTCAGTTACCCCCGACTGCCTGCCTAACCCTAACCAAGGGGGTTGTGAACCGCGCCGGGAACGTGGACCGAACCCGCCGTGAGAGGTCTCTCCGTTGAGTTCTGCTTGGAGCAGGAGGACGCTTGGGTGCCAGGGGGGGCTCTGGCTGTAAATCCCTCGCCTTTCGGGCCCTGCACAAGAGACTAACGTGACTCGGGATTGGATCTCGAGGCCCGCATATTAGTCTACGGGCGGAAACTTGGGATAGTAATCACAGGAAGGATTACTGGATACGCCTACGGGCGGGAACTCCTTGTATTTCAAAGATAAAAGGATATAATGATAATAAAGGAGTTGTTTGACATTGTTTTCTTTATGTCCTGTGATAAGATTACGTGAAGGAACCAGTGCTTAACAGGGTTAATCAAAGAAGCTGTTTGTATATGTCAAACTAATGTGGTAGGTAATTACATAACTAAAACAAACCGAGGAAAGTGCAGAGGATGGACCATGGGTCCGTCCTATGGATGGGTGGTCCCGGTTAGCCGGGAACTTTTCTCAAGGACTTCAACGGACAGAGGATGATCGTCTTCACCAAAGCAAGAAAGGAGAACGATGACTTAGGAATACAAATTACCCGATTCAGGCTGTTTTAGGGGGAACGGAATGGGACTATGCCTTTTGGCAGAGAGGTCGAGTTTTGCATCCCTCTCGTTTTCCATTCTCCTTGAACCAAGTGCAGCATGAATCCGCTTCAGACCGGGCGATCTGCGTAAAGTAGTTTGATCAGGTCTGACGCTAGACGCTGTTAGCAAATGACCAACAATTCCATTCGATCCTAAGTGGGAAGCGCCTAGGACACTTCCGTTACGGGGCAGACGCGGAAAGGCCTAGATTACAAAACCCGCAACATTCCATGGGAGTGCCGGGTGGAGTCTCCTAGACAACCTTTCCGATGGACTGCTAAGACGTGTCGTAGAGGATGTTAGTGGACACGTTACACACCCACTACCTATAGTGTACAAGTGTGTGGGTATTGTTAGTGTAACTAATACATGCCCAACTAGACATAGGCACCTTTTCCCCCAACAACACTCTACATGTGTGTAGGTGCTAGTGTTGTTTCCCATAGTACAATGGACTAATGTTCCTTAGAGTGATATGCTTGAAAATCAAGTTTTCTTCCTTTCCAACTCAATCTAGATGTGTGAAAGAAAGTCCCCCAAGTACCAAAATCATGAAAAAGCTTATATGTCAAGTTGATTCTAGTGCAATACAAGTATGAGGCTCTTGGATGGAATTGAAATGCACATATAGCTAGTGTGTGGATATTAAGGGTGTGTTCATAGTGTGGCTTATAGTTGGATTATGGTGGTATACAAGGATAAGTGTTAGAATTATAAGTGGGTGTGAGAGTGTGAGTGTACAAGTGAATGTGGATGAGACCTAATGGACAAGAGCTTGTGATGAGAGCCTGGATGAGAGGTTGTGATGAGAAGGTATGATGAGGACTACTGATAAGAGATCGTGACAAGAGGGTATGGAGTGAGCTTGTGACTAGAGGATATGGCAATGAAAGGTGAGAAGGATCGAAGCTTGGACTCCAGAGCTATGGCGGGAGAGCAAGAGCAAGAAAGAGAGAGACAAGAAATGGGAACTCCAATAGTCATAATGTGTGACGGGGCCTTCCTTTATTCAAACTGTCACTAAAAGAATAAAGAATAAAGTGACGGTGACGGTGACGGGCGTCCGCCACCTGCAGTGTGTAGTGGCTGTGTGACTGTCAGTGTAGTAATACACAGGCGGCTAGGCGGAGGCGCCTTTACCCCCAACTGCAAAGCCCTTAGGCTGCTACATATAAATCTCATCATGCAAGTCCCCATGTAAGAAAGACATCTTGACATCCATCTGGTATAAATCCAAGTCAAGCTAAGCAACCAAAGCCAAGACTAAGCACAGGGTGGTCATCTTAACCACAGGAGAAAAGACCTCATCAGAGTCCACACCATGCTCCTACTTAAAACCCTTTGCTACCAATCTAGCCTTGTATGCCGGCTTGGGGTGTCCAGGGGTACTTTTCAGTTTGTACACCCACTTGCATGGAAAAGCCTTCTTGCCCCTAGGCAAGGAAACCAAATCCCAAGTGTCATTCTTATGCAAGGAGTCTATCTCAGACTGCATAGCCCTCTCCCAGGAGTAACTTGCATGGCAAAGCCTTCTTGCCCGTAGGCAAGGAAACCAAATCCCAAGTGTCATTCTTATGTAAGGAGTCTATCTCAAATTGCATAGCCCTCTCCTAGGAGTGATTGTCACCCCTGCGCATAGCCTCATCATAGGTGAAAGGCTCTCCTACATCTGTAACCAATACATAATGCATCGAGGGCTGAAATCTATCAGGTGGACGTCTGTCTCTAGTAGACTGTCTCACAGTAGGCTCTGCTGCCTGCCCAACTACCTGACTATGAGCATCTGCTGCAGCTGTAGCCCGTCCAACTGGCTGTGCGGGAGCTCTCGGCTCCTCTTGAAATATGACCCTGCGGATCTCAACAACTCTCTCAGGCTGTCGATACATCTTGTCTTCATGGAAGACTACATCATGACTACGGATGACTTTCCGCGCCTGCAGATCCCAGAGACGATAACCCATCTCACCTGCATCCCCATAACCAAGGAAAATGCATTTAACACTCTTAGGATCCAGCTTACTTGGTGCGCAGATCGGATGCTGTATGCTCGCGTAGTGAATGCCGGAAGGTCCCCAAGAACAATAGAACTCTACTTTTTGCACAAAATTCAATGTGAAAAGCATGAACGATATGAACAAGAGACCAATTGGGTGCAATCTCCCCCCATGCCTTGTGTGAGCGCTCCACAAAGCATGTATTTTATGTATTAATCATCTTCAAGCTCAAATAATAGCCCAAATTACAAAATAGCAAGCTTTTAGCTTTTGAGTTTGCTTTAGCACAAAATAGAAATAAAGCTAACGGACGGTGCCCAAAGAGTCTGGCATGCCCAATACAATGTCCAAGTAGAAATAACATAATCGTGCGCCCATGCGCATATAAAATAATAATAAATATCCGACGCCTCAATAAATAAGCGTGACAAAATATAGGCGCCATGCCTAAGGTATGCGCCCATCAAAATATAAGTAATAAATCGAATACTCGCTATCCTCCAATGCTTTCCTCTACCACTGCTGCTATCTCTACACATCAACTGAAGCATTCACAATCGTTAGTAAAATAATACAATTAATCCGACAAAAGTGAATACCTAGCAGTCATCAGCTACATAAATAAATCAACTGGTTAGAAATCAATCCTAACCTTAATTTATTACGAGTACGCACTCTAAACTCATAAACGTTTATTAATTTAATATGCATTTTGCGGAATCACCCGCTATGGAATCACCCATGTACACACTAAATTAATGAAACGCCCGAAAAGGACAGGCGTCCCCATCAACTTCTCGCACAAAGAATCCACTTTGTGTATGAGCCTTGGTCATCAAAGTTTACAGAATCCACCGTAAAACCTCACAAAATCCACCGTGGCACAAAATCCACCATGAAATATGCCTCCTGGCATCATAAATATGCATTTTGCGGAATCACCCGCTATGGAATCACCCATGTACACGCTAAATTAATGAAACGCCCGAAAAGGACAGGCGTCCCCATCAACTTCTCGCACAAAGAATCCACTTTGTGTATGAGCCCCGGTCATCAAAGTTTACGGAATCCACCGTAAAACCTCACGGAATCCACCATGAAATATGCCTCCTGGCATCATTACTTCTCTTGTCCCTGGGCACATGGTAAAATGCCTCACATCCAAAGACACGGAGATGTGCATAAGAGGGAGATTTTCTAGTCCATACCTCCTCTACAACTTGGAAATCCAAACCACTAGAAGGTATTCTATTTATGACATGCACAACTGTATTAACTACCTCAACCCAAAATATCTATGGTAGGTCTGCGTGACTAAGCATACTACGGACACGCTCCTGGATGGTTCTATTCATCCGCTCAGCCAAACCATTCTGGGGCGGGTGTAGGGGGCGGTCAACTGACGCTTAATACCCCTCTCATCACATAACTACTCAAAAGCACGTGAGACATACTCACCTCCATTATCTGTCCGTAGGCATTTTAGCCTATACCCAAACTGGTTCTCAACCAATGCAAGCCATCTCTGAAACACAGCCAAGACATCGGATATCAGGTTAATGGGATAAGCCCAAACTTTCCGTGAAAAATCATCTATGAACGTAACAAAATACTTTGCACCACCCATAGACTGACAAGGCATGGGCCCACAGACATCCGAATGTACCAATGCCAAGGGCTCAGTCATGCGTGCCCTACTGGACTTCTTACGCATAGACCTAGTTTGCCTGCCATAAAGGCAATGCTCACATGAATCAAAACATACATAATCAAGGGGCGGTAAGTACTGTAAACTAGAAAGTATTTTCATTCCCTTCAAAGACATATGGCCCAAACGGGCATGCCAAAGAGATACATGTGGGATAGAACCCACAGACAAAACATGATCAAGGGAAGAAGCTGATACAATCAAGGGATAGAAGCTTCCAGCCTTGGCACCTCTCGCAATCACAAGTCTGCCATAAGTGATCTTCCATGCAGAGTCTCCAAAATATACATGATATCCTGCATCATCAAGCTGTCCAACTGACATGAGACTGCGTGTCAAGGCAGGTACATGACGTACATCCTACATAACAAAACTACTGCCAAAAAGAGACTGTAGCCTAACATCACCAATGCCCACAATATCAAGAGAGCTGTCATCACCCAAGCGCACAGAACCCGAAACAGTACAGTAGAAATGAAACCACTCTCAGTAAGGTGTCAGATGATGAAAGGACGCACCTGAGTCCAAGAAGCAACACTGTGCATACAGTGTATATATGTCATCTGCAAAGCACTAGAAGAAGCTGCTAGGATATAATTATCATCATCAACATCCTCAGGCTACATAACATTGATCTCTTTAATTTTAACACTGGACTTTGCAGGCACTATGCTGCGATCAGAAGACTTGTCCTGCACTTTGTCTTTCCCCTTATCTTTGCGCCTTTCATTGCGCAGTTCATGGCATTGTGGCCTAATATGGCCCTTTTTCCCACAATGGTGACAAGTAACATCTGCATTCCTGCCACAGGATTTGCTACGTGACTTCCCACGACACTTGGACCGAGATTTTTAAGAATCCCGTTCACGATCACTACCACTGCCATGCTTTCCATATCCATCATTCCTGCCTCTAACTGTCATAGCATGCGACACACGAGAGGCATCCAAATTCTTACGGTTAACCTCTTCCTGCAGAAGAGCACTCTCAACATCAGATAATTTCAAGGTAGCAATAGAGACACATAATGCAGTGCGGAATACATCCCATGACTCATTAAGAGTACCAAGCAAGAAAAGAGGAGTGACATCCTCTGCAAAGGTGATGTTCTGTGAAGTCAAGCTCTTGAGTATAGCATGGAACTGGCTCAAGTGAGCAGAAATAGCTACATTCTCCTTCATGTGCAGATCCATAAACTGTTCAACCAATACATCTGACTCGCTGGACTTTTCTTGTCATAGAGATTCTCAATTTTATCCCACAACTGCCATGCACTCTGTTCTTCCTCAAATACATTGTAGTGAACCTGTTCTGTGAGGGAATACAATAGTGGACTTGCATAACTCATCAAGCTCAAGCCATTCCTCATCTGGCATTATTGCAGGTGGATGTCTGCTCAACCTCAAAGGTTTGATCTGCAATTTCTGCACCAACACCTGCCAAATCTGGCTCTTCCAATAAGATTAATTCATGCCATCAAGCTTAGTGATGTTGAAAATAGCATGATCAGTGGACGAACTCACCATAATGCAAGCTGGATGACTGTAGACAGTTCAAAATTGCTTGCTGTTTACTGCAGAAAATGACCAAAAATCACCAAAAAATGAGAGAAAATGGCGAGAAAAGTGTAACCAAAGCTGTTGCCCACCAAGTTCTAGTGAAAGTACATCATTTCAGAATGTTTTAGCATGAAAAATCCATGTCAGTCCATACATATATGCTTGCTGTAATAAATTACAGATTTCAGTAAATAAGAGCTAACAGTGTCAAAATCGAATCCCAAGGCAATCAGATATTGCCAAGACCAAAGTTGGCATCATGTGGACATAACATAGGCCTATGACAGTCGATAAGCATGAATCCAACACCCAAGCATGTCATACAAACATCTGCTAGTAGGCACACCCCCAATCAACGGGGCAAAGTGTTCCTACCACTACCAAAACTTGACACAAGTAGGTGTCAGCTCACAAAGATACGGATCCAAATCTGGGACTCAGCTCATAAGTATACTGTGAACCAAGACATATAAACCATGCATCATCCCAAAGGGTAAGAAATCCCAAAGTCTCAAGTGTCTGTGAGACTGCTCAATAGCATGTAACTGCTCAATGCATAAAAGCACCGCCTGCTCAATGTCTGATAACCATTCAAGAATGCTCCCACTGTCACAAAAGCCATACGTACGAGCTCAAGAGCTCAAACCAAGGCAAGACACAGTGCCAATGACTTATTGACATAAGTCCAAGACAATACATCAATAGTACATCCCGAACATGTAGGCGGTAGAGCATCCATATGTAGCATCCATAAGGATGTAAGACATCAAGTACATCCCAATCCAAACTCTGACAAGCCAAGTAACATCCAAGAAAACTCCAGATAATCAAAAAATGCATCCAAGGTAGAGCTTCAATGAGCACTCAAGCTCAATGTATGCATAGGGTAATCAACCGAGACATGAGCATCAAGCCGTAGGCAATGGGTATGCATAAACCCAAGGAGCATCAATGTCAAAGCATATACCACTATCAAGCATGAACCATGTCAATGAGTGCGTAATGTCAAAGCTCTTCCAAAAGCATCCAGAATGAAATCCACCGCCATTCGCGAAGAAGAGAAGGAGGTGTACAGAGGGCGAAGAGGAGCCACCGTCGCGAAGAGGAGCTGCCAAACCCTTCTTCGAGTCTTTTCGGTGAGTGCATTCTCTCTCTTTTTTACTTGTTTTTTGTATAATTTGTGTATATTGAGAGAGGGAGAGGAAATGAGAGAGAAAGAGAGGGAGAGGGAGAGGGAGAGGGAGGGGGAGGAAATGAAGAGGGAAAGGGAGGGAGAGAGAGAGAAAGAGAGGGAGAGGGAGAGGGAGAGGGAGAGGGAGGAAATGGGAGAGAGAGGTGGAAGAAATGAGAGAGGGAGAGGGAGGGAGAGTGCATTCTCTCTCTCTTTTACTTGTTTTTTGTAGAGGGAGGAAATGGGAGAGGGAGGGGGAGGAAATGAGAGAGGGAAAGAGAGGGAGAGAGAGAGAAAGAGAGGGAGAGGGAGAGGGAGAGGGAGGAAATGGGAGAGGGAGATGGAGGAAATGAGAGAGGGAGAGGGAGGGAGAGTGCATTCTCTCTCTCTTTTACTTGTTTTTTGTATAATTTGTGTATATTGAGAGAGGGAGAGGAAATGAGAGAGAAAGAGGGAGATGGAGAGGAAGGGAGAGAAAATGAGAGAGGGAGAGGGAGGGGGAGGAAATGAGAGAGGGAGAGGGAGGGAGAGAGAGAGAAAGAGAGGGAGAGGGGGAGGAAATGGAAAAGGGAGAGGGAGGGAGAGAGAAAGAGAGAGGGAGGGAGAGGAAATGAGAGAGGGAGAGGGAGACTTTAAACATAATAGGGAAATGAGAGAGGGAGAGGAAGGGAGGGAGAGGGAGAGAGACATTAAACATAATAGGAAAATAAGAGAGGGAGAGGGAGGGAGAAGAAATGAGAGAGGAAGAGGAAGAGAGGAAAAGGAAATGAGAGAGGGAGAGGGGAGAGAAAAAAATGAGAGAATGAGAGGAGAGAGAAACAATGAGAGAATGAGAGGAGAGAGAAAAAGAGAGAAAATATGTTAAACATAATAGGGAAAGAGAGAAAGAGAGGTGAGGGTGAGGGTGAGGGAGAGAGAGGAAATGAGAGAGGGAGAGGAGAGAGAAAAAGAAATGAGAGAGAGAGGAGAGAGAAAAAGAGAGAAAAATCATTAAACAAAATAGGGAAAGAGAGAAAGAGAGGGTGAGGGTGAGGGTGGGGGAGGGAGAGAAAGAGAGAAAAGGAAATGATAGAGGGAGAGAAGAGAGAAAAAAATGAGAGAGGGAGAGGAGAGATAAAAAGAGAGAAAAATCATTAAACGTAATAGGGAAAGAGAGAAAGAGATCAGGGTGAGGGTGAGGGAGGGAGAGAAAATGAGAGAGGGAGAGAAAGAGAGAAAAGGAAATAAGACCTTACAATAAGCTCATCCTAGGCTCATAGGGATTAGGCTGATCCTCAACAAACCTAAGGGATATATGGCTAGAGAACCCTAGCACACTTGTGCCTCCTAGCATAATGTTCTTTCTGCAAAGAGACCTCTCATACATGGGGCTTGTTCTAACCTCCACCACGCAAGTATACAATGAAGGCAATCAACCTATCAGTTAGAAAAACATTCATTTTTCATAACGTAAATCCAAAAATAACTTTGGATATTCCATAAAAATCAATCTCTTCTTAAAAAGACAAATACAAAAAACTAAAATAACATCATTCATATGCTTCGCAAAACTAAAATAGCATCACCACAAGATCTCTTAGGAAACTCATCTTCAACTATCAATTTTAATTTTAAAATATAATATAAAATTACTTGCAAGGAAGGACACTCTTTTATTATTAACCCTCTTTCTTCCTTAGAATAGTCGTAGGAACAAATTTCTACTCTAACAAGCATATATTTGAGCATAATAACTATTTTAAGGTTTATTCCATGAGTAGTAGTAGTATATATGCAACCATCAAGCTAGAGATCCCAATATCATGCCCTCGTAGAGACTATAGTGTGCAATAGTGTGGAGATCAGAAGGTGGGTGAGTTGTAAATGGTAAATGAGAATTCTATTGATGATGGAGAGAAGATGAGGTGAATCGCCAATTCTATTCTTAGTGAGTGCAACCTACCCATAGTATGGCATCCATGATAGATTGAAATAAGTAAGACTTTGAAATCCTACCTCAAGTATTATAACTATTGTTTTGTGGTGGATTTTGTTGCCATAATTCAATGTCAATTTGTGCTTGTGTTTTCCATGGTGTGTTGACTATGGTGTCAAATTCTCTAGTCGGATCTCTCTCTCTTCTCTCAACCCTTCTCTCTCCCTCAATCTTCCCTCTTTCTCTCTTCCTATACTCTCCCTAAATCCTTCTATCTCCCCCTATCTCTTTTCTCTCTCTATCTCTATTTCTATTTCTACCTCTCTCACTTCTCTCCTCTTCTTCTCTAACTTTACTCTCTCCCTAACTCTTGTCTCTCTCTTCATCTCTATATAAATAGTTGTAGTCGTAGTCATGGTCATGGTCGTGGTCGTAGTGGTGGTCGCCGTGGTTGTGGTCGGGGTCATGGTCGTCGTTGTGGTCGTGGTCATGGTCATGCTCATAGTCGTGGTCATGGTCATCGTAGTCCTGGTCGTAGTCATAGTCGTAGTCGTAGTCGTCGTCATCGTCATCGTAGTTGTGGTCGTAGTCGTAGTCATGGTCATGTTCGTAGTCGTCGTCATCGTCATCGTAGTTGTGGTCGTAGTCCTAGTCATGGTCATGTTCGTAGTCGTAGTCATAGTCATAGTCATGGTCGTGGTAGTCGTGGTGGTCGTGGTCGTAGTCGTGGTCGTGATCGTGGTCGTGGTCATGGTTGTGGTCATGGTCCTTGTGGTAGTCGTGGTCGTGGTCATCGTAGTTGTGGTCGTGGTCGTGGTCGTCGTAGTCGTAGTCATAGTCATGGTCGTAGTCATAGTCGTGGTCATCGTGGTGATTGTGCTCATGGCCGTGGTCGTGCTTGTGGTCATGGTGGTCGTGGTCATGGTCATGGTCGTGGTCGTGGTCGTGGTCATGGTCGTATTTGTGGTCGTGGTCATGTTCGTGGTCGTAGTCATAGTCGTAGTCATGGTCGTGATCGTAGTCGTAATGTAGAAAAAGAGAGAGAGATGGAAGGAGAGGATAACAATTTAAGAAAGAAAAAAAAAGAGAGAGATGGAAGAAGAAGATAACAATTTAAAAAAGAAAAAAAGAATGATAACAAAAACAAATTGTTTGTCGTAACATAGACAAAATGGAAAACGATGAAGATCCTGTTGTTCAAGATTGCGAGACGTATCTTAATCAACATGTCCCATGTCCTTGCTCTCAATGCAAGCTGGCAATTAGACGAAAATGTCGATTGTCTATAGAACACGTACGACGATTTGGCAAATTTCAATCTGAGATCATTGATGAGGCGATTGCGGATTTTTAGCAAATGGTAAGGAAAGTTAATATCAATCATGCATTGTACTCGCAAGCTAATTGAATACCATATACAATAAGATTGGGTCTGACTGGCAAATTTTCTATCTAGCGAGGTGACATCTCGTCCCAAGGAGGAGTGCACCCTTTGCGGCCAATTAGAAGAGTTTGTGGGCGTGCGATGGATGGAGTGCATGAGCCAATCCACAACTTGCAAGGCCAATCTATACCGTCAATGCTAGAGGAGACAAGCAGCCTTCCAGACCTACCTACAATCTTGGAGCCTAAGATGGAGGCAATGATCGATGCATTGATTCCCATGGATCTCGAGACTTCTAATCTGCTTAGAGAGGAAGCATCCATATCATTATATGATGGGTGCCGAGTATCTCGCCAGAAGATACTACTGGCACTCTTAAGTGTGCAAGCAAAATACGCGTGGAGCGATGCGAGCGAGTTGTTCAGGTATCTTATACATACGCTTCGTTGATTTCTTTTCGGCACTATTAGTAAAAACATTTGTGCTTTTTCAAGGTGTTTTATGATTTTTTTCAAGTTATTGAAATATCATTTATTACCACCTGCAAATACCATGCCTAAGTCTCGTGATGATGCACGACATGTTTTACGAAAGCTTGGCATGGACTACAACAACATCCATGCATGTATCAATGATTGCATACTGTTTCGAGGAGAATACGAGACTATGGAGACATGTCCAAAGTGTGGTGCTCACAGGTATCGACAGAACTTGCAAGGGCAAACCATCTCTCAAAAATTTCTCAGACACTTTTCATTTATCCCCCGCATAAACCACGGTGGGTAGCGGCGTCGCTATTGGCGTCGCTATTTGCATCGCTATTTGCGACGCTCCACAGGGAAAAAAGTGGGCCGAAACCGAGCGCGGTTTCATTTCGCGTTTGCACATTTTGTGTTTTGAGAGCGAGAGCCAGGGAGAGAGCGACCGTCGTGAGAGAAGGAGAGGAAGAAGACTTGCCGCCACTGCCGCCGCCACCACCGCTGCCGTTGTTCGCGAAGGAGAGGAGGAGCCTTCATCGAAAAGAGGAGCCGCCCCACACTTGTCATATCTCATCGGTGAGTCTCCCTCTCTCTTTCTTTTGCTTTTTTAGGAGAGGAAATGAGAGAGAAAGAGAGGGAGAGGGAGAGAGAGGGAGAGAAAGAGAAAGAGAGGGAGAGGGAGAGGGAGGGAGAGTGCATTCTCTCTCTCCCTCTCCCTTTTGCTTGTTTAAGGTCTAAATCACTTTCTTTTTTGCTTTTTTAGAAGAGGAAATGTGAGAGAAAGAGAGGGAGAGGGAGATAAAGAGAAAGAGAGGGAGAGGGAGAGGGAGGGGGAGGAAATGAGAGAGGGAGAGAAAGAGAAAGAGAGGGAGAGGGAGAGGGAGGGAGAGTGCATTCTCTCTCTCCCTCTCCCTTTTGCTTGTTTAATGTTTAAATCACTTTCTTTTTTGCTTGTTTAGGAGAGGAAATGAGAAAGAAAGAGAGAAAGAGGGAGAGAGAGGGAGAGAAAGAGAGGGAGAGGGAGAGGGAGGAACTGAGAGAGGGAGAGAAAGAGAAAGAGAGGGAGAGGGAGAAGGAGAGGGAGGGAGAGTGCATTCTCTCTCTCCCTCTCCCTTTTGCTTATTAAAGGTTTAAATCACTTTCTTTTTTGCTTGTTTAGGAGAGGAAATGAGAGAGAAGGAGAGAAAGAGAGGGAGAGGGAGAGGGAGAGAGAGGGAGAGGGAGAGAGAGAGAAAGAGAGGGAGAGGGAGAGGGAGAGGGAGGAAATGAGAGAGGGAGAGAAAGAGAAAGAGAGGGAGAGGGAGAGGGAGGGAGAGTGCATTCTTTCTCTCCCTCTCCCTTTTGCTTTTGGAGAGTGTTAAGATATATTGTGAGAGGGAGAGGAAATGCGAGAGAAAGAGAGGGAGAGGGAGGGAGAGGGAGAGAGAGGGAGAGAAAGAGAAAGATAACATATATTGGAACGATAGCATATCCATGATTATGGTAATGGTATTCACTTTGCTTTTTTTATGGGTACCATTACATCGACTCCTTAAGAGGGCTAAAAATTAGTCATACACTTTATAAAGTCTAATTAGGAGATTTAAGATGCATGATAATAGACTTATCGATAATGGTATGCAATGTGCTTTGCCATGGGCCACGTACATTGGTGACTCTTTAAGATGGCTTAAAATTGGTCATGTCCTTCATAATGTCCAAGTAGGGGATTTAATTGTGATATGCATAATTCATTGTTTTTGTATTAACTTTATAGGCATAACAAATTAGAAATCATGCCAACTAGTCAACGGAAGGACTAAAAGAAAATGATACCCTAGCTAATGGTCATTACGGTACTTCATCAAAATGAACCCAAAAGTATTGTTATAGAAGAAGAATCCCTTAAATTGAGCATAGGATATTTTCTCTCAGGTCTTATGACTATGAGTAGAATTGATTGAAACAAATTTTATTACTATAGTTGATAAATTTCATAGATGGCATTAATTTTAATACGCGATCCTAGGAAAAAAAAACCACATTTCTAAGATGCTTTTTGTTGAGACTGATTTATTATTAGACTAAGAGATCCTCAATGATGCTCATAAATGGATTACTTATACTCAAAGCCCTCTAGTGTAGTTGTATAAGTAATCCTAGTAGAGCCCCTCTAAGATACTCAAAGTACATAACCTAGAGACCATAGCTAGGTATATAAGGTATAATGGTTGTACAAGAAGACACCTCAATAATTGACTTATCACCATTAAATCCCAAAGAAGAATCATGTTCCATCCCCTTCACCTTGTGAAGAACTTCATTAATCATAGCATCCTTGTCACCAATCTTTTTGTTGCAATGATGAAGTAACATATTCATCACTTTTCCTTTTAGCATCTAAGCCATTATCCAATCTTTTAGTCAAGTCCAAACATTTAGTCTTCGACTCATGAACCTTATGTACTAATGCTTTTTTTTTTCAATAACGAATAATTATCTACCGGGACAAACAAATCTTGAGCATGATATAGGGCCGAGATATAACATCAATAAATCTCTCAACTACTATGTACAATGCAAGAGCTTATGGTCAACTTGCAACTTGACATACATCTCCATAAAGCTATCCATTTGAGCCTCGTTTGCTATAATGTAGATAAGATGGAAAACGAAGAAGGTCTTACTGTTCAAGATCGCGAGGCGTATCTTAATCAGCGTGTCCCATGTCCTTGCTCTCAATGCAAGTTGGCAATTAGACGAAAACGCCGATTGTCTATAGAACACGTACGACGATTTGGCGAGTTTCAATCTGAGATCATTGATTAGGCGATTGTGGATTTTCAGCAAACGGTAATTTGAAGTTAATATTAATCATGCATTGTACTCGCAAGCTAATTGAAAACCATACACAATAAGATTGGGTCTTGTTGGCAAATTTTCTATCTAGGGGGGTGATGTCTCGTCCCAAGGGGGAGTGCACCCTTTGTGGCCAATTAGAAGAGTTCGTGGACGTGTGATGGATGGATTGTAGGAGCCAATCCACCACTCGCAAGGCCAATCTATACCGTCAATGTTAGAGGAGACAGTCAACCTTCCCGACCTACCTACAATCTTGGAGCCGGAGATGGAGGCAATGATCGATGCATTGATTCCCATGGATGTCGAGACATCTAATCCGCTTAGAGAGGAAGCATCCATACCATTATATGATGGGTGCCGAGTATCTCGGTTGAAGACATTGCTTGCACTCTTAAGTGTGCAAGCAAAATACGGGTGGAGCGATACGAGTGTGATCGAGTTATTCAGGTACCTTGCACATAGGCTTCATTGATTATTATTATTTGACACTATTATTACAAACATTTGTGCTTTTTCAAGGTGTTTTATGATTTTTTTCAGGTTATTGAAATATCATATATTACCACCTGCAAATACCATGCCTGAGTCTCGTGATAATGCACGACATGTTTTACGGAAGCTTGGCATGGACTACAATAACATCCATGCATGTATCAACGATTGCATACTGTTTCGAGATGAATACGAGACTATGGAGACATGTCCAAAGTGTGGTGCTCATAGGTATCGATAGGACTTGCAAGGGCAAACCATCCCTCAAAAAGTTCTCAGACACTTTCCGCTCATCCCCCACATAAACCACATGTTTTGCACGTCCGGCATGGCAAGCTTGACAACGTGGTATGTGCAGAATAGGTCCATAGATGGAGTTCAACGAATATTAATGGATTCACGTGCATGGAGCCACATTGACTCTACCTTCCCAGGCTTTGCGCGAGAGCCAAGGAATCTTCGGCTCGGTCTCGCAATGGATGGTGTGAACCCATTCGGTCTGCGCTCAACTTCTTACAGTGTGTAGCCTATAGTGCTTGTCAACTACAACATCCCTCCATGGCTTTCTACGAAGAAAGGACATCTCATCCTTAGCTTGCTCATCCCAGGCCGCTACAAAGTAAAAAATATGGACGTGTATCTTCGTTTATTAGTCGATGAGCTTAAGATTTTGTGGGAGGAGGGGGTCACTGTGCAAGATATGAGCAGGCGCGATGGTCGGCGGTCAGCCAACATTCGAGCCATTCTCATGTGGATGATGCATGACTTTCCGGGATTGGGAGAGTGCTCAGGTGAGCAGACCTTCATTCTTACTGGTAATATCTATATTTTATCTCATTCAATCAAGTATTCACTAGGGCCTGGCTCGCCTTACAGGTCTGGTTACCTCAGGTTATCATACATGTCCATTGTGTGGGCCACAGTTAGACTCCCGAAGGTCACGAACCATGAAGAAGATGGTATATCAAGGACACGCCACTTTCTTGCCGGAGGATCATGAACTTAGGGTAGGTTTCCTTGGACGACCTCGAACATGTATGAACGCTGCAAGCTGGTACGAGCTGAAAATGGTAAACCCGGAATCATATCCAAATGGAATGCGACGGTTCTCAGTTTTCTACGAGTTGCCATATTGGACCCACTTACAGGTCAACCACTTGTTGGATCCCATGCATATTTTCAAGAATGTGGGCAGCTTGCTATGGGACCACATCACAGGAAAGAGAGACACTATAGGGGCATGAATGGATTTGAAGGAGGTAGGTAAGATGGAGGCGCTTTGGCCGCAGTCGAGTGCTAATGGTGGAGTGCAGCTTCCTCGCGCTCCTTGGGTTTTGTCCACTAAAGAAGAGCGCATTGTGAAGCAAGTAATTAAGTCTATCTGCACTCCGACGGGTATGATGCGTCTTCACTGGTGGATTTAAACCAGCACAAAATTTTGGCACCTGCTGTGTCATGTCCGTCTGTGGCGCATACTTAAGAAGTGAGATGAATTTAGAGTAGTATGCATCAAGAGTGAGTCCCAGCTGTTTCAGCTCGTAGAACTCATTCATTTTCTGCGTGCGATACGCAAGTGGTAAGTATCTTCCTTGCACGACTTTCTTTAGTTTTTCCCAGGTAATGGATCCTTCTGCGATCCCTTGATCTTTGCACCATTGCTTCCACCAAAGCCTAGCTTCGCCGGTGAGCTTCAGCTCTAACGAGCATAGCCTAGTTGGCGGATGCAGTACCGGCTGCTTCAAAGTAATCCTCCATAGACTCTATCCAAATTTTAGTATCTTCTTCGGATTCGGCAGTTGGAGAGAAGACCAGAGGATATTCAGCTAGCTATTGACAGGTTGAAGGTTGCTAGACTAAGAAATAAGGACAGGTTTGACAGCAGGCATCGCTTGCGGCCTAGAGCAATACAAGAGGGAGACTGGGTATTAGTCTTTGATAGCAGCCTTGAAAATCAACATACTGCACTTCGAAAGATGGTGAAAAGATGGTTTGGGCAGACATGTCTTTGATAATGCAACATATGAGTTGACAGAATTGGATGGGACAGTGCTTAGAGTGCCTATTGCTGGAAAAAGAATCAAGATTTTCAAGAAAAGAGATGATGAAGATTATGCATTGGAAGAATTTTCAAGAGAAGAGCAATGAGAAGAAACTCCAATGGAAGAGACAGATGATATGACAGAAAATCTTGTTGATATACCGGAAATGCATAAAGAAGAGATTGATATGTTTGTGGATCTTGATGATAATGATCATGGGTAGTTGGCCCATCCGGAGGATGCGCAGGATTAGAGGGGGTGGATGTCGTACTGCTGTGCATCCGAGATGTGGAATCCACCAAAAAGGTTATGCTGAACATGGACCATTTGTCAAGGCACTTGCTTGTTATCATCACATGTAATTAGAGGGTGTCTGTCCAGATGTTGTCAGCCATTAGACATGGGTTTCAACTATATTACAGTCAGCGAATGAGACTTTTACATATGGAATAAGTGGATCTTTTTGGTATTCCACTAGCTCAGTCGTACAAATACTTCTCTTCGGTATCATTGCAATGGAAATTAAGCGAAGGGCACCAAAGGCTCACACTATTTTGGAACTTGTTCGACGTCGCTGGGGTCATGCTGTTAGCTTTGTAATCTTTCAAAAATATCGATTCAGGTCTATTCATCAGATGTCTATCCATTGGGAAGCATTGGCAATGTCTGGAGAAACCTCAAAACATATGCCCATTCTGTACCAGTTTCAGGAAATAAAGATGGCAGTTATTTGTCAATATTGAGCAAAGGGGGTCTAGAATTTGCAGTCCTGAATTTTATTACATCATTTGGATGGACAGATCAAGCATATTGGCAGGGGGAGTGATTTTGATATTGTCTATTGTATTCATGGCAGTAACTTCTGCAGGATCTGCAGAATTTATTGCAATGAGTTCTCTTTTTACATACGATGTTTATAAAGCACATATTAGGCCTAAAGTTGAAGGTAAAGAATGGCTTTATGTTTCTCGAACTGCAGTTCTCATAATTGGGACCGCCATGGGAGGATTTTCATGCCTCATTTACATGGTTAAAATCGACGTGAACTTCCTCTTTCTAGTTATGGGATTGATGGTTTCATCAACAGTTCCTCCGCTCTCATTTATGCTAATATGGCCTGTTGTTTCTAAAGGAGCTGCAATAAGTGGTGTCATTGGGTACAACTCGTGAATATTAGCATGGAAAATGGAAGCTTTTCTAGGGCCGCTTTATTAGTCTGAAGGCGAATTTAGGAGCCGCCTAAAACGGAAGAGCATGTCGTCGATTGGAAGGGGGGCGACTGAAATTCTTCGACAAGAGGGTTGAGGTCCTGTACCATTTTATGTATCACCCAATTCAAGGAAGAGAAAAAAAAAAGCGGGCTCTGCAAACTGGGATTTTCGCAGTTCACTTCAAGGCTAGTCTGGTTCCGAAGGATCTTGGCATTTAGGTGCAGGGCGAACCCGTGCAGTCAAAGAAGACTACCTTTTGGCACGTTACCAAAGCAGAAAGATTTAGGTATGGAGGGATGAAACTTGTATCAACTCTAACCTGTCCTGAGAAGAAGAAGAAATGCCCGTCCTGAGGAGAAGAAGAGCCATCCTGGAGAGAAGAAAAACAATCGTTCTGGGGAAAATTAGGACAGTCATCCTTGGGAGAATAACAACAGTAATTACAACTGGTACTTGAGCTTGGGAAATAGTATGTTTTCCCATACAGTGCTAATAGTTATGGTCTGAAAAGCTTTTGAATTGGAAAACCCTCATCCAGATGTTGCAAAGCTTTCTTCTAATCCAGATGATGGCATGTCAATGCTTCATGAAGAGCCATGTATAGATGCTCATCCCACATCAGTTTTGTCTTGAATCAAGTACCATTAGTCCTTGAACCATACCATCAAACTATCTTGAAGAAAGAAGTCGTGTTGTCCAAATTTCCAGTTCACCGATTGCTATTTCTGTTTTTTATGCCTGTGCATCATGGTTGATGAGAAAACATGAGATTTCAAGGCATATTCTAAGCTTTCCTTTGACCATCCATATTCCCCAACAGAAATTATGTTTGTTCCTGATAAAGAGTGCCAGAAATCTGACTTATTAGCCACAACTGATGACTATCTCTGGGTCTGACAGATCTAGGAACATGGCAGATTGAAGGCTAACATAATATGTAAATATGGAAAATTTGAAGACTGTCTCTAACCGTAAGCCATCTCAATATTAGTAAATAGTCACCATGATGGAACTTGGATCAGAAGATTATCCATGTTCATCAACTTTCTCACTCATCGATGAAGACCATACTCTTGGAAATTCTCTTTGATATGTATGGATGGCCTATGCCCAGAGGTTGCTTGGGTTTCTTCTTCTTGTACCTTGTATTTATTATTGGCAGAAATAAAATAGAGTCTTGGCATCATTTTCTCATCTTGCTTATTCACCTATTTGATCTTCTATCCTGAAATTAGTCAAGGTCTTCAGTAGACACGACTTTGCTTTGCTTTGGCAAATCCTTCGACAGCGTCTGTATGTGCATGTAAAAGAGCGTGTAAATAGACGCAAATTTTATGTCTATATATCTGCGCAAATAGATGCGAATATAGACGTGTTTTCAGACGCGTCACTACAACAAGCAGCATTATAGATGCGCGCATAGACGCGCACTAAAATTTTTAAAAAAATTTAAAAATATAGGCGCAATTGCACGTCTATATTTGCGTCTAATTTGCAGGTGAAATCGCATCTATGTGCGCATGTATATGCGCATGTATAAGCACGTGTATAAGCGCGTGTATATGCGCATCTATAACTGCGTTAAACTATTCATATATAAGCGCGTCTATAAGCAATTCCTGCTCTATATACACGCATTTATAGACGCGCACTAAAATTTTAAAATTTTTTGAAAAATATTGCTTCTGTGTCATTCTTTTCAAAGTAGTCCCGTCGTGCATTTCTTTTGGGTTTTTTTGACAGGCGCACGACACAAAGAGAGGAGAAAGGAAGAGGCAAAGAAGAAAGGGTAAAGAGAGGAGGAAGCAAGAGGCAAAGAGAAAGGAGAGGGAGGAGGAGTTTGTAGCCCTGTCGCCGCCCATCACAACACCGATTCAAGGTGAGTCCTTCTTCTTGTCTCTCTCACTCACTCACTCACTCACTCTCTCTCTCTCCCTCTCCCTCCCTCCCTCCCTCCCTCCCTCCCTCCCTCCCTCCCTCTCTCTCTCTTTCTCTCTCTATCTTTGCTTTGAGTTGTATTTTGCTACCTTCTTAGCTTTTGGTATGTTTGTTGCGACAAGGAGAATAGCCAAAGAGCAAGGAGATGGAGGAGAAGAAGGAGTTTATAGTTGTGCCGCTACCCATCACAACAAATATTCAAGGTAAGTCCTTTTTCTCTTCTCTCTCTCTCTCTCTCTCTCTCTCTCTCTGTGGTTACTATGATTTGTATTTTGGTTCCTTCTTAGCTTTGGGTATGTTAGTTGTTGCTTGCTTTTCCTAGTTTTATTTTGTGCTTCACTCCTAATTCGCATCTACAAGCACGTCTGATACACAGAGTAGACGCTCTCGTAGACGTGCAAGCGTTGAAGATCCATAACACCTCCTAGGTTTTTTTGAGTTTTGTGGACCTAGCGCATATAAGAGCGCGTTTGATCCACAGAGTAGATGCGCCTATAGACGCGCTCGCATTAAACAACCACATCACCTTTGAGGTTTTTTTTTCATACACTTTTTTTCGTGTCTATAAGCGCATCTATGTGCACATGTATATGCGCGTGTATATGTGCATGTATATGTGCATGTATGTGTGCATGTATATGCGCGTGTATATGCGCATCTATAAGTGCGTCTATAGGAGCATCTATCTTCGGGTGTATATGTGCGTCTATATGCACGTGTAGTTTTCACTATAAGCGCGCTTGTAGACGCTAAATTTTAGACGCGCTAGTAGATGCGGTAATAAACGTGCCCGACATTTTTAAACACAATTCAAATATTGCGTCTACAAGTGTGTCTATGGAGCCTTTTTGTTGTAGTGTTCTACTTTTATAGATCGCATTGCATTTCTAAAAGTGTATGCTGATTGCTTTTCTCTGTCGCTTCCAAGGCAACTACTGCCTAAAAGACTTGAAGATCATCAGATAGATTTGATCACTAGCAATAGCCCTCCTAATAAGCCATCTTCTAGAGTCAGTGCAATCCAACAAGAGGAGATAAAGAATCAGATGAATGAGATGTTAGAAAAAGGTCTAATTCAGCCCAGTCTCCCTTTTATTCTCCAGTGCTTCTGTGTAAAAAAACAATGACTTGTGGCATATGTGTATTGATTATCATGCATTGAATGAAATCATCATAAGAAATCAATTTCCAATCCCTCAAATTGATGACATTCGAGATAGATTGCAAGGGGCAACTATTTTCAGCCACATTGATTTGGAAAGTGGATATCATCAAATATGTATTTGACTAGAGGATGTACCAAAGACAAATTTGAACATTTTTCACGTTGTATGAATTTCTTGTCATGCCTTTTGAACTTATGAATTTTCCTACCACTTTTAATTGGATGATGGATCGCATCTTTAGACCATATAGAGGATTTGTGGGCACTTTCTTTGATGACATGATTGTCTACTCAAAGAATGAGGTGGATTATAGAAAGCATTTAGACATTGTGTTCAATGAATTGCGTAAGCATAGATTGGTCATTAATGACAAGAAGAGAGTTCTTCTTGTGTGAGATCCACTTTCTAGGGCACGTTGTATTGGTTGATGGCATTCATATGGACCCTATAAAGGTTGAGGCAATACGTTCATGGCCATTGTTGAAAAATATGCATGAGATCCGTAGCTTTTTGGGTCTATGTTCCTATTATAGGAAGTATGCACACAACTTTGCTAAAATTGCACCTCCATTGCATGCTTTGTAGAAGAACGGCGTGCCCAACTATGGAAATTTTAGCATTTGAGAAGCTAAAGGAAAAGATGACTTCAAATCTTGTGCTTGTGTTGCTTGATCTAAGAAAATCATTTGTTATTCAGTGTGATGTATATGGAAACAACTTTTTTTTTGCAAATAAAATGTAGCTAATTGTATTGATTCAAAGAAAACCTAAATACAAGGAAGTGCTCATGCTCAACAGACTAGGTGGAGCTGATGCAGAGTCACATATATATCAGATGTACAAGCCTCTCAGGGTGATCTAGGGGGGATGGGGACAAGAAGCCATGGAGGGGGGAGTGTATAGCCATCTGGGGCTACTTGCATGCATCACGAAAAACAAGTCTTGGCCGCCCCAACTGCGCATGAAATGACAACGGAGCTCCTGAAGAGCCCTGCACTCGCCCTGCACTTGATCCCATCGGCTGCTGCGGAGGGACCAAAGCTCTACTAAGGTTGCCTATACTGAAAGTCTCACTCTACCAAATGCCTCTTGACACCGCGCCTTCCAGATATTCCATCCAGTAAAATCACTATGATCTCCCATACCTCAAAGTGGTTTGTTGTGGGCTCTAGTACTTGACAGATGGGTAGAGCCTCCAAACCGACCACCACGCACGACCTTGCCTCGATAATGAATATCGTGTCTTGCATCCCGATCTCATACAAAAGGTGACGGCTCTGGCTGACCGCCTACTAGCAGAAAGCTCCCCATGAGATACATCCAAGGCTGGGCGCTATACGGCGAAGGATGCGGCATGCTCCTCTCCACACGAGTTGCGCCGCCTCACACAACCAAAGGCAGTGCTTTGGGGTTTCCAAAGGGTGATGTGTGCAGTACTTACAACCTCCCTCCTTTTGCATCTGGGCAAGCCAACTTCCCACCGCCAAGCCTCCATGTGCCACCAGCCATAAGAAATACGATACCCTTCCTGGCCTCTAGCTATCCCATAGGCGGCGCCAAAAGGTCCGTTGGAAAGGCTCCGTGATGTTGTGCTCCGCCTAGTGCCTGCTACGTGACGGTGCCCAAACTATGTCCTCCTGCATCAATACGTGTCTACCAATCCCGACAGTGTACTCCAGGAACCTTGGTGGCTTCTTGGCGACCGCAATGGCCGGCCATAGCCACTCTTCTGGATCCCACTCCAACTCATCAAGTCGCCTACCCTCCCAGATCTAGAGGCGCCACTGCATGAGCTCCTCCCAAAAGACAAAAGGGTCCAGCCACCATGTCTTCCCCTGAAGACCAAACACCCGGACCCTCCTCCATGAAAGGAAAAATATTCCCTCATCCTATTGCCCTCTGTCAAGAGCCAGACGCCCCCCTCCTACATAGTGAAGAAGGTCCCAGGTGGAGCGCCGCCCAGTCTACCTACCATCTGTAGGGGGATACGTGCTGGTGAAAACCTAGTGGCCTATACCTCGCCGGGCTCTATCCGCTCTCGTATCGAGGGAGCAAGCCACTCTTGAGATATTGCTGCATCTATCTCTCTTCTCCTCAACTCCACTCCTCTCTGGCAGCGTGATACTCACTACAACACCTCCTTTTCCACCATCCTGTATACCTCCGCCATGTCCTGATGGTACGCACCAA
Organism: Lygodium microphyllum; assembly: GCF_053477565.2. Taxonomy (NCBI): domain Eukaryota; kingdom Viridiplantae; phylum Streptophyta; class Polypodiopsida; order Schizaeales; family Lygodiaceae; genus Lygodium; species Lygodium microphyllum. The sequence continues at coordinate 153,691,687 of NC_141140.1, read as the reverse complement.
GCCGGCCTCCCAACCAGCCCAGTGGATGTGGGAGCGCTCGTCAATCTGTGCCCCTTCTCGATCTTTGACGTGGGGGTTCCAGATCATCAATTGACAATCTATCTCCTCCTGGAAATCTAGGGGGCTCTCGATTAGGGCCTTACGGAAGCCCTGCCACACATAGAGCAAGTTGTGTAGGAAGGGGGATCTAAGAGAGGTAATCTGGGCTATCGTGAACATCCATTTCAGAAATGACCTCCACTCACCGCCAAGCCTCGGTCCACAATCCTGAAGACCCTTCTGCAATAGGACCTTCCAAGTCTACCCTACTAGTGTGAGGCCGCGGACTACTAGCTTTCCAAGAGAGCCATAATCTGATACTCTAGGTCTATGATCCCAAGCCCTTCCTCTACTCAATACTGGATGATGGTCACCCATGCTACCTTGGCCCTGGAATCCTTGGAATTGTCAGACCCGGACCAAAGGAAATTCCGCACTAGGCGGGGAAGCTACACTACATAGGATGAGGAGAAGCACCAACACAAGGCAATGTACCAGGCCGTCGATAGGAAAACCTGGTTAACCACCAGGGCTCGGCCTGCTAGTGAGAGGCGTGCAATACTCCAGTAGGTCAGCTTCCTCCAAATAGAGTCGAGGACTGGAAGAAACTGCTAGGCGGGAGTGATGTCGAGTCCCATCTGAAACCCTAGGTAATGGACGGTCTACCCTCTTCTCACACATTTAAATCCCAGGTGGACGCCCCACTCCGTGCTAGAGCCCGGGTCTTTGAGGCAACTGACCAACTTTCACCAGTTGATTTTCGCTCCCGCTCCAATACAACACACCTCAAGAGCCAGCCTCACTCTCTCCAACATCAACTCATCATCCTCTATGTAGAGTGTTGTATCAAGTGCATACTCTGAGTCCAACAACTAAGTCTCCTCTCTCACTAGAAGTCAGAGGCCGCGTAACCCGCTCACATGTGACCTGAGGAAGTGAGACATCATCTCTGCAAAGAGTAGGAACAGGCATGGAGCTAGGGGGCAGCCCTGCTGGACTGATCTCTCGAGCCAAAACTCCTCCCCTCGCCTATCACCTATGAAAACCCTACTACCACCTCACCATGGTGCCCTTTAGGAAATCCCAATCCACCCTATCATAAGCTTTCTCGAAATCCAAGAGTAGTACGGCTAGTCCCTGCCCACTGTGCTGAGCCCACTCTGTCGCCTCAAAGAAGGTCAATACATTGTCTAAGATGGTCCTATCCTAGACAAAGCCTGTATATGTGTCATGAATGATGTTTGGAAGCACAAAGCGTAGTCACCTACCAATCATCTTTGCCAGTGCCTTATAGGCCCCTGACAATAAGGTGATTGGTCTCCACTGGGGAAGCTCCAAGCAGTCTCCCCCCGTGGGGAGAAGACTGATGAGGCCTGCAGAAAGACTCCCTGCTATCTGTCCTGAAGTAAAAATCTCTTGGAAGGCCATCAGTAGGGGATCCTTCACCACCTCCCAGTAGGTAGTGAAGAAGGCCTTAGAGAGGCCACATGCATTTCTGCATGTCCTTTGTATGGAAAGCCTCCTCTAGTTCCTTCTCTGTGAAAGGGGCTAGGAGGGAGCGTCCCATCTCCTCTGTGACGAGGGACGGGATGTGATCCAAGACCTGCTCTCTACATCGTTGTTCTCTAGCTAAGGCTATCTTCGGTTGGAAAAGGCATCTGTAGTAGTGAGTGGTAATCTCCATCACCTCGTCTGGGCTAGAACAAGTTCTCCCATACTAATCCCGAAGGCTGCGTATCTGCTCTCTTGAGGTGCAAGGTTGGTGCACCTGAAAAAACTCCCTACACATCGTGTCCCCCTTCCGCACCTAGAACGCTGCTGAGGTGCAGAAAGAGAACTCTGAGCACCTGTCCTCTAGGCCAGCGATGCCTGCTCGCGTGCGCACCTCCTGTGCATGGAGGGTGGGATCCCTTGGTGCCTCCTATAATAATCTTTGCGTGGCTGCAAAGTCCCGCCGGAGTGCTCTCTCCTCCTCCCAACTCTGCTACTTGGCCTATATAGCTACCTCCTGTCAGATACTGCTCAACTCGGCTAGGATCTTTGCAACCTCCTCTGCGATCTGATCCCTCTTGTCCCACTCCATGGTCCAAATCTACTCAATCTGTCTCTTCACCTCCTCCCTCCTATAGATCAAGTCAAGGATCCATAGGATCATGTGTCTAGGGCAGATGCTGGGGGATCAAGTGTTAGGAGAACCGGGCAATGATCGGACAACATGGTGCCGGTCGGTTGTCCAATCTGGCCTCCACGAGAGCATCCCCACTCTCTCACAAAACCTATCCAACCACTCCAACAGGACTCCACGTAGCTACTTGTATCCCCAAGAGAAGTCCAATGACCTCTCTCTTTGTGGAAGGTAGGGTCTCTCTATTGAGAAACCCTTCACCTGCAGTTTGCGTTTTTGCATTTTCCGTTTAGGGTTTGCGTCTAGGATTTGCAACCCCAAAAAGGGGCACCATCCTAGATTGATGGTGCCTATTTATAGACCACTCTCTCATTCATTCCTCACGGCTGATTCATTTAGTCTGTCACCTTTTCTCTCCAGCCTCTCCACTACCCTCACACCCCTTTAGGAGGACATTGTAGTTCGTGGTTTGTGGTTGTCTTCATCATCTTCCTTGTGCTACGGCACCCTTGTTCCCTTGTATCACATTCACTCCATGATTCAGAACTTCATCATTCCATTCATCAGAGTTTCTTCTCTCTTCTCTTCTCTTCTCCATGTTTTCCTAGTTCACTCCGTATTCCTCCCCGCAAACCCTACTGTCTCACTGGTACGTCATCTTTTGACACTCTCCAAGCATTGTGTACTCCTACTGCCAGTAGAAAGACCTCTCATGCCTCTTGATCCTCCCCAGCCATGCCCTGGTAGTTTCTGCCTCTGCCTTGCTGGTCCTGTAAAGTCTCTAGGTTGTTGAAGTCTCCTCCAATGATCAAAGAGTCCTTTAGCAATCTCCACCTAGAACCTACTGCATGCCCTAACCTCAGTAGGGGCATAGACATTGAGGACTCCAAGGCATGAGTCCCCAATATTCAATCTGATCCATAGAAGCCTCCCTACCAGTATCGTCCCGTGGTCTCGTACACAAGCGGTGAGACTCGGGCCAATAGAGTTGCATTCGCCTCCACTCCTGTCGTGGACACCGATGGCGTGCTCCCAGTAAGTGTGGGAGCTACTCGAAAGTACCTTCCGTACCCACTGGGCTTGGGCAGGAGTGAGCTTGTGCTCCTGCAGAAGTAAGATGTCGACGATCCATCCGGCAAGGGCAAACTGCAGCTCGTGTGCCGAAGAATCAACTTCCTGGAACCAGGTGCTCCACTATAGTGGAGGCTATTCACATTCCAGGATGCAAGGTGTAAACTCATACGAAGACCTGTGACTGACCGAACAAGCATCTATTCGGTGTGGAGGCTGCTGACAAAGAAGAGAAACTATGAGGTATTCGTATATGCTTCATTGCCAGCCTGGATGGTGAACTCCATTCCCCCATGGTAGCCCTCGGGTGGACCATGGGGATGATGGATGCACTTGATGGTACCACCAAGGCATCTATTAGCCATGCTGAGAGGCGAGACTCCGTACACTGGTAGAAACGGGCCGTCTATGCTAGGGGCCACTCGATCACATCCATCGGCGCTCTCCATTGCGGAGAGGCTTGAAAGATAATGCTTAGATGAGGAACCTCGGTCCTAGTCCACCAATAAATGTCCATCATGCAACCCGGCCACTGCTAGGAGAAAAGTGCCCATCCACCTTCTCCCATCTACTGGGAGATGTAGTTTGCCACCTAGCTCTTCACCTCCTCCTCTATCTAAGTCATCATCTAGTCTCCTATGTGAGAGGTCTGAAGGAAGAAGGCATAGTTTGGTCCATCCGATGGTGCTAGTAGATGAACCTTACCGCTCCTAGACTTGCGTACCACGAAGATTCCCACCTCTAGGGGTAGTGGAAGCACTTCCCGCTCTGCAACTCTCAAGTAAGACCATGGCCCAAGACCACGGCCCACTACGAAAAAACTCCTATGGTAGCAGCTACACCTGTCTCAGGAAAGTGTGACGGGTGGTATGGATGGAAGAACTGGTGGCTATGTGAGGGGGGGAGGGGAGGCTAGACTGCCCCGGTGGGTGGAGGATGTCAACGTCTGGGGCTCCTCGCCTCCTGTGGGAGAGGGAGGATCGAGGAATGGTAGGGTGGTCGGAGGCACCTGGCGGGTGTGGGAGGGCCCAGTAGCTCTGGGGGGAAGGGAGGTGTGGACTAGGGTCAGGGGGAGAGTCGTGGGAAGGGAGGGGTGGAAGGGGTGGAGGCTGTGGGCCCTCAGGTGAGGCAGCCTGTGACACCTCTATGGAGGGTGGATGTGTAGACCTGTGGTCTTGTCAGGTAGGGTGAGAAGGGAGGGGCCGCATGGTGCTTTGTCGGAGAGGGCGACCCTCACCCTTCTGCTCTTGCTGCCGTGGCTGTGTCTGAGGAGCTGCTTGTGGCTCCCCTTGCCGTCTTTCTCTCTGTCATTTCTGTACTTGTGTAAAACTATCCACATCCACCTATGGGCCTGTCGACGAAGCCGCCCTATCTTCGAAGTGCGTGCACTCTGCTACATGGTGCCCAAAGTCATGGTAGCGTAGGCTTTTCCCTAGCTGCCCAATCACAATGGCCTGCTACCTGAAGGAGTGTTTGCCTGCCTCAATCTCTAGAAACTATGGAATATTCTTGGTCTCTTTCACTGCCACCCATACCTTTGGGACTCCTGCGGCTGTCAGTGCATCTGCGAAAGACACGGGAAGGACAGTGCCAAAGAGCCGTCCAAAGTCTTCCACCAACTGGCGATACTCTATCGCCAGTCCGGGAAGGGTAACCGGGTGTCTAATGAACTTTTTGTGGAGCACGAATGCCTCCACTATGAAGCCACTATACAAAGGGACCATGTAGATGACCCCCTCCACAAGCCGGGGTCGTAGGTAGGGATACAAGATATCAGAATTACAAGATCTCCCTCGACGGGGATGAACAAAATACAAGACAATACTAGACAAGATCTCGTACTACGAGATTACAAGGTGACAAGACAATAGGAGTATAATGAAAGACAAGACAAGACTAGATACCATGATTAGACAAGAACTAAAACTAGAACTTGAAGCTACTTACTTGGAGGTCTCAACTCCTTGAGCTCCCAAGACTAGCATTGGCAGATTGAGGAGCTCTATTGTAAGCCCCTCCTTTTATAGATGTTGGAGGGCAGCTAAAGATCTTCTAGAATGTTCCATGATGGCATCATCGATGGTATAGGCAATGGCATGGCATATGTTCTAGAAGGTTTTATGATAACATCATCGATGATGTAGGTGATGATGTGGCATATCTTCTAGAAGGTTCTATGATGGCATAGGAGGGTTGGATTCTCATGGTTGGCTCGAGGATGTCCTGTTAAGGGTATGTTTTCTAGAGTGTGGATTCATATGGCATGAGCAAGAATTAATAAATACACTTGATCATGGCATGTCCTTGACATCACCCCGTCCTCTAATGACGAGTTCCACGAGGAGTGGCTTGGTGGTTTGATCCAGGTTTCGTTGGATTACTCTTGTGAAATTCTTTAACTTTGAGAGGTGCTCTTTGGAGATATTCTACAAGTTCCCAAGTGTGATCATTGATGTCATATTCTTTCAGTGAATAAGGTATTCCAATCGACCTTGGGAGATCCTGGAGTCTAAGACATGCTCGACCTCAAATTCTTCATGATCTTCAATCTGGACAGGTGGTGATGGATTCGATCTCTCCACCCTCTGCGGGTGAGCTATGGTATGGCTCGAGCAAGGAAACATGGAAGATTGGGTGGATCTTCAAAGTGCAAGGGAGTTGGAGTCAGTAAGCAACTAGGTTGATCTAGGCTATGATAGTGAGGGGCCCAAATCTCTAGTGGTCTAGCTTAGTGGAGGGTGTTGAGAAACCCTTCACCCGCAGTTTGCGTTTTTGTGTTTCTGTGTTTTGTATTTAGGGTTTGTAGCCCCTAAAAGGGGCGCCTTCTAGACTGACTAGGCCTATTTATAGGCCACTCTCTCATTCATTCACTACGGGTGATTCATTTAGTCCGTCACCTCTTCTCTCTAGCCTCTCCACTACCCTCACACCCCTCAGGAGGACATTGCGGTTCCTGGTTCGTGGTTGTTATCATCATCTTCCTTGTGCTACAACACCCTTGTTCCCTTGTATCACATTCACTCCATGATTCAGGACTTCATCATTCCATTCATCACAATTTCTTCTCTCTTATCTTCTCTTCTCCATGTTTTCTGAGTTCACTCCGTGTTCCTCCCCGCAAACTCTATTGTCTCGCTGGTACATTATCTTTTGACATGGTATCAGAGCTGGATCTGCTCAAACAGCGGCAAAGATCCTCCACTCCGGTGAAGGCAAAGACCGGTAGTGAGTTCGGCATCCACTTCTCTTATTCTTCCGCTACATCAAAATCTAGTTTTTGCCGATTTTAGGTATTTCAGCTTGCTTCCCACACCCTAAATGCGGAGAACATCACGGTCCAAGCTGGCCATTGTTGTCTACAAAAGTCTGGCACATGTTTCCAGCCTATCACACATTGTTCGGAGCTGATTTCAGCATATTGATTGTTGCTGCTGTTTTTTTTGCGTTTTTAGTCTCTCTCACCTCTGCTGCCTACGTTTTTAGTCTTTCTCTCTCCTCACCTGCGTTTTTTTTACTGGCTGCAATCTCTTACTGCTGGTCACATCCTCCTCCCACTGGCAGCTCACTTCCAGCCCTTCCACTACCCTCCCACCCCTTGAGGCGGACATTGCGGTTTGTGGTTCATGGTGGCTGACCTCTTCCTTCTTCAGCAAGGCACACTGGTATCCATGACTTCTTTACCAATAGATGACCAGACTACTGGGTGCTCCTATTGTGGCATCATCGGACACACCACCAATGCTTGCCAACTTCAACCCTTGCTCCCCACCCCCCCAAAGTACATGCGTCTTCCACCAGGCACTCCTTGTGCCACCTCTCTTTTCTGGGCCATAGAGATTATTCTACATCAACTATCAGAGTACTATAATCAAGGCAACAAGACGCATCCAATGTGCACTAAGTCCTTTCGAGCACATGGAGGATTGATTGGTGCTATGACCTCCTGGAGATCGTCGCAATGCTAGTGGCAGTCTTCTCCCACTTATTTTCAAGTATAGTGGCTTCCACAACCTATGGATGTGTAGTCCACTCCATCGAGAGACAGTGATTGTTTGATACCGTCTCCTCATCAGTCTACTCCTTTGAGAGACAGTGGCTACTCGACTCCTTCCTCTCCTTCGGCTACCCAGTCTGCTCCACTAAGAGACAGAGACTGTTGCCCATCTCTTGCTCATTCTAATCCCCACCTTTTCCCACCCTCGACTACTTAGGTTTGAGAGGCTACCTCTGGGAGCTCTTTGGTACCCTAGATACCTTCTTCAGCATGACCGGTGGCACTTCCTTCATCATCGAGGACATTTCAGAGTCTGTGATCCATGAGTTTTTGGATTCCCTATCTACTTTAGAGGGGGATTCAGAGGGGGATGTTATTTCTTTGCCCTCAGAGGGGGCATCTACTTCTTCTTCGACTTCAGCGGGGGCCCCTACATCTCCCACCTCAAAAGGGGAACCTACTCCACATGAAGCTCTTTACCTATCCTCTACTTTCTTAGGGTGGTTGTCTTCGACCAATCATCTCTTCTACTGATATCCAGGATCTTTAGGTACCACCTAGACAAGGACCTCAAAGGTTCAGCCGCAACTTGGTGGCGCAGCCTTTGTATTCCTTCCAGCATGGATGCATGGAGCTAGTGGCTTCTCTCCGGAGGTTGTGTTTTGGGTTCTCTAGTTCACTCTGTCTACTAGTCTTTACTTTAGGTTCCCTTTCCAATGGAAATCTTGGATCTTAGGGATCCTCTACATCTTCTTCCTCCTCTTTTCTTCTTGCCTTGGCCACTTAGTTAGCATGGAGCCACATCCTGAGATCGAGTACAGACATATCCTTATGGTTCTTGGTACCACACAAAGTTTGACATTCCCCCTATGCATTGCATGTTTTCATCATCTTTGTACTAGGGCACTTGAGCAAGTAAACAATTTCCCCACGAGGGACATTGTCAACTTGGCATGTGCTGCACGAGCATTCTTCAGCATGTAGCATTGCATCTCCCCCTCACTCTTCTCTTTTTCCCCTTTTTGGGCCTAAGAAGGGGTGTCCAGAAACCCTTCACCCACACTTTGCGTTTTTGCGTTTTTGCTTTTTGCGTTTAGGGTTTGCGTTTAGGTTTGCAGCCCCAAAAAGGGACGCCTTCCTAGACTGACTAGGCCTATATATAGGCCACTCTCTCATTCATTCACTACAGCTGATTCATTCAGTCTATCACCTCTTCTCTCCAACGTCTCCACTACCCTCACACCCCTTCAGGAGGACATTGCGATTCGTGGTTCGTGGTTGTCATCATCATCTTCTTTGTGCTACGACACCCTTGTTCCCTTGTATCACATTCACTCCATGATTCAGGACTTCATCATTCCATTCATCTGATTTTCTTCTCTCTTATCTTCTCCATGTTTGTCGAGTTCACTCCGTGTTCCTCCCCGCAAATCCTACTGTCTCACTAGTACGTCATCTTTTGACAGAGAGCCTTGTTGTTTGGAGGTTATGCTTGAGTAACCATACTTTATCACTGACTTTGTATGCTGGATGTTGGAGATGATACTCGTCTGCATAGTGCTTGTACTGAGTTGCTAGGTGTTGAGCTTTATCTCGGGCGGCAGGGTTCTTTACTTGATTGGAGAGATGTACATCCATCCTTGGATGCTGGCCATAGTTTGCAAAGAAAGGAGTTTGCTTGGTAGATGCATGGATACTATTATTATAAGCAAACTCTGCAAAGAGCAAGAACTCAAACCAATCATTCTAACTGTAGTTGATGGTGCAACGGACATATTGTTTCAAGACTTGATTTACCCATTCTGTTTAACCATCAGTTTGTGGAGGATTGGCTATGGATAACTTAACTTGGACTCTAAGGAGGTTGCAAGCGCTCTTCCAAAAACTAGATATGAATTGGGGACCCCAATTGCCAATGATGTCGTCTGGGAGTCTATGTAATCTGAAAATGTATCCGAGGAAGAGTCTAGCGGTAGCTGCGCCTGTGATCATCTTGGTGATAGGAATGAAATGTGCAATTTTTGTAAACCTATCTACCACAACAAGAATAGAGTCATATTTGTCTAATTCAGGAAGGTCTATTTTTTATGAAATCCATAGACAAAGAAAACCAAGGCCATGCTGGAATGGGCAAGGGTTGTAGGAGGCCATGTGGTTTGTGATAAGGTACCTTGGCCCTATTGCAGTTATCACATGATTTTATATAATCCTTAACTTCTTTCCGCATTTGGGACCACCAAAAATCTATTGAGATAAGCTCTAAGGTCTTATTAACTCCAAAGTGTCCAACTACTGAGATGTCATGGCATTATTGGAGTACCTAGAGTCTCGGCTTTCCTTGAGGGATGTAAAGTAGATCCTTATAGTATAACAATCCATTAGTTTCCTGAAACTCACAAGCTTCATTTCCTTTTCCCTCTTGATTTTTTCCCTTGATATTGTTGGCCAAATCATCATGCGGCAGGGCTTCATGGATTAACGAGATCAAGGTAGGGTTGAGTGATAAAACTAGAGATGGCTACTAGCTGGAGGTGCTCTGGCTTGAGTAGTATTGCTCATTGTTGATCAAAAGCTTCTTCTCCCTTCTCAGGTGCCTGATAGGACCATGATAAAGCATTTGATTGGCATTGTTGGCATCCTAAGCGATAGGTGATCACAAAGTTAAACCTAGATAAGAAGTTACTCCAACAGGATTGTCTTCGATTAAGAATGCAGGTTGTCATAAAGTGTTCTAGATTTTTGTGATCTGGATAGATGATAACTTTATGGGCTATGCCCTCTAGGTGATGATGCCAAATATCAAAGGCATCTACAATGGCAAGGAGTTCTTTGTCATGAATCTCATAGTTTATCTCTGGAGGGGAGAACTTCCTTGAATGAAATGCCACTAGATACATATGACCATCATCACCATGTTGGGACAAGATGGCTCCTAAGACATAGTCTAATGCATCAGTCTCCAAGAAAAAGGTCTTGGTAGGATCTGGGTGGACTAGGATTTGAGCAATGGTGAAAGCAGTCTTCAGGGTCTGGAAGGCCTTCTTGGCTTCTGGGGTCCATGAGAACTTTGAGTATCCTCTGATTTTGGTGAGTGGTGTGACTCGAAGTAACCATACCTTGTATGGAAGGCTATATTCCATTCATCTCCTTCTCTGATCTGTACAAGATTGTAAGCCCCTCGCGCATCAATCTTTGTGAAGATCTTGTCTTTTCCAAGGTGTTCCAAGAGCTCTGGTATCAACGGTAAGGGCATTTGTTATTTTGTTGAGTCCTAGATAACCCACACACATTCGAAGTGATCCATCTTTCTTCTTCACGAACAAAATTAGGGCTCTAGCAAGAGACTTCGAGTGCCTAATGAACCCCTTGGCTAAGTTCTCATCAATGTTCTTGCGTAGCTCAGCTAGTTCATCAGGGGATAGCCTGTAGATGGGTCAAAAAGGTGATTGAGCCCTCTCATGGAGTTCTATAGCATAATCATATGGTCTATGCTCGGGCAAGAGATCTACATTCTTGTTTTCAAAGACATCTTGGAATTCTTGATACTGGCTTGGTAGCTTGACTGACTCATCCTTACTAGATTCTTAAGTCAGTATATGATATATCATGTAGATCGGCTCCTGCCTTGTGTGCATAAAGGCTTTGGCTCCTAGATATACCGACTTTCCTTGATTTTCACAACATGTAATCTTTTGCTTAACCCAATCAATTTCTAAGTTGCGTTTCTTTAGCCACAAGCATCCCAAGGATGATTAGATTTGTGGGACTAGATATAACATCAAAGCATACATGAGATTTGTGGTCACAAAGAGTTACCATGAGTGGTTGGGTTTCCTTTTGGTAATATCTCCAAATGCTAGAGGTCTTCCATCCACCACTTCAACTAGTGCAGGAATGGTCTTTTGGAGTACTAGTTTCTGCTATCTATTCACAAAGCCATCATCAATGAAACATGTGGAGGCCACGGATTCGACTAGGGCTTTGAGGCAAAGGGTCTTTCTTGGCAGGATCATCTGGATTGTGACAAGGAAAGTTTCCATGGGTGTGGCTGGAATCAAGAGACCCTTTCTTATATCAAGGTCTAGTTGTATGGTCTCATTTACAATTGGATATCCTTGTTTTCCTGCTCGAGGGTGGTTGCAACAACTCTTGGGGTTCTTGCCCTCTTATTTGGGTAATTTGGGGCGATGTGTCTAGGGTTTCCACAATATATTTATAGATGATTCTCTCTTTGTCTTTGCTTTTCTTGTGGGGTCAAGGGCTTGAATTCGATACTATCTATTTGCATCGGTTTGGGCTTGGTTTCTTCTTTGACTAGGTCTCTGATTGGGGCTGGGTCCCATTGGCGAGGCCTTAATTCTTCTTGCTTTTCTTGCTTCCTCATGAACAATCTATTATCACACTAGATAGCTTGCATGATATAATCGCTGGAGTGTTTTTGCCTCAAGCATAGTGAGCATAAGGTCCTTCATGTCATCTTGAAGACCCCATCTAAATTGGTTGATAAAATACTCCTCATGGCAAGTGAGGTCACAAATTAATTTCCTAAATTCAAATGCATAAGCATAGGCAAGGCAGTTACCTTGTCGTAGCTTCCCAAGTGAGGTCATAGAATAATTGCCTAAATTTAGACGCATAAACTGAGGCAGGGCACTTACCTTGTTGTAGCTTCCGAAATTTTGTTTTTGCTACTCGACCAATGTCTGCATCTCCAAATGTGGAAATGAGCTCATTAAGAAATGCCTCATAGTAATAAAGTATTGGCATATTCTTTTCCAAGATTGGAGCAAACCATGATAAAGCTTGATCACAAAGCAAAGTCCCAATGAATCCCACCTTGGAAGCATCATCTGGATACCTATCTAGTTGAATGTAGATATAGAGCTTTACTTGTTGCAGGAATCCTTTGAACTTCGAACGGTCACCATTGAAATTCTCTGGCATGCTAATCTTGGGTTCTCTTGTTAGGGGTTGATAAACATGCAGAATCATTTGATTACTTCCTTCGTTGTTCTATAAGTCTCAGATTTGGTCTTGCATCTCTTCAGGCGCAGGACCTAGATGAATAGGGTGTTCTATTCGAAGTTGCGCTTGTCGTTCATTCAAGTCTTGAATTTGTTGTTGGAGCTTTTGAAGGGAAGCCGCGATTCTTTCAAGATTCGCCTCCATGGTGCTCAGTAGTGCTAGAAAGTAGTCTTGCCAAACTATTATGGGAGCACTAGACTTTGCTCAAGAGACCAGACTAGATGCAAGATTTGTTACAAGAATTCTCAATACAAGATAATCCCGCATAGGGGCACAAGGTACAATGATAACTTAACAAGATACGTAAAATCCCACAACCCGGGACTGTAGGTATAGACAACAGGACTCGATAGAATATGAAGGATCCCACAACCCGGGACCATAGGCAGGGATATAAGATATTAGAATTACAAAATCTCCCTCGAGGAGGATGAATAAGATACAAGACAGTACTAGACAAGATCTCATACTACGAGATTACAAGGTGACAAGACAATAGGAGTATAATGGAAGACAAGATAAGACTAGATACCATTACTTGAAGGTTTGGACTCCTTGAGCTCCCAAGTCTAGCATTGGCAAGACTGAGGAGCTCTATGGCGAGCCACTCCCTTTATAGGTATTGGAGGGCGGCTAAAGATCTTCTAGAATATTCCATGATGACATCATCGATGATACACACAATGACATGACATACCTCTAGAAGGTTCTATGATGACATTATCCATAATGCAAGCAATAGCATGGCATATCTTATAGAAGGTTCTAGGATGACACGGCAAGGGTGGGCTCGCATGGTTGGCTAGAGGATGTCCTGTTAAGGGTGCGTTCACATGGGGTGTGGATTCATATGGCATAAGCAAGAATTAATCCGTGCACCTAATCATGGCATGCCCGTGACACAGACTGGAAAATAGACAATGTCTTTCATATGAGCTTATTGAGGCCTTTTCATCGTATTGTGCCTAAGGATGTATCTGCTGAAATTCAGCCAGAAGTTGAGGAGTAGGATAAGATTTTGGTACCCAACCGGAGAATTTTGGCACATAAAGAGAGAAATATCAAAGGTAAAGTTTCCAGAAGATATTTGATGAAGTTTTGGAACTATTCACTAATGAATCCTAAGTGAATGGAAGAGAATGACTTGGCAGACCATCCTCAGTTGTTGCAAATTTATCTCAAGGCTTTTTAATTAGAGCCAACATTGAATTAAGCTCAATCAAGTTCAACAAAGCAGGGGTCCAAAGCATTTCCTAATGATCAAGAGGGAGGTAGCAAGAGGTAGCACTTCCCCTCCTCCAATGTGAGTGCGCAATGGAAGAGATGAAAATACAGAGAGAAGTAGAAAGAGAGAGAGAGAGAGAGGAAGTAGAAGATGAGGGGAGAATATTGTACTAATTGAAGAAGATTGTTAATACAATGATGATGGAGTGATCAATCCTCCTTGCACACAGCCCAAAGTGTTAGTGAGGGCACCAAATCAGGCTAATGACAATGGCAACACCAAGCACGGAGAGTCCAAGTGTCGGAGTGTGCACCTGTAAAGGGAAGACTGAAGATTGAAGTGTGTGTGTCTCTAGCAAGTAGGGTGTGTAGCTATAAATAGCAAGAGCACCAAAAAACTAGCCGACTTGATCCAACAAAGGCCATAAATGCTGGTAGACCAGTAATAAATGTTGGTCACATAGAAAGAAATGCTAGAAAAAATAGGGTTTAGGATAGAAAGTGAGAACAGAAGTGTCGAGTATGCACTCCACCTTACACAGCCACAACGAATAGTTTGAACCATCGAGTTTGTCTTTTTTGAGTAATGAAGGTAGAATAGGCGCCTGTACAGAAGGTATCAAGGATGGCAATTCATTGAGGATGGAGTCTTTTGTGAAAGATGAATAGAAGGGGGAAGGGTGTGAACAAGGGACTCCTCATGTTGACTATAATTGCGATAATCACGTCTCTACTCAAAAGAGTGTTTGGAAAGAAGCTCGTCCTCTAAGTCATCAAAGCTCATGAATTGGTAAGATATCTTCAAACCTGCAATCACCCAAAAAGCTGCATGTGACAAAGACTATCGTCTACTACCAGGAGACTATCATCTGTGGAAAAGCTGTCACCCACATCAGAAAGCTGTTGCTAAGGTTGAGGAAGTTGTCGCCTGCAAAAATATGCTGACGCCTACAGGAGGGAGTGAGCACTAGCGAAATTGCAAATTTGTGTTTTGGGCAAAATGCAAAAGGTAATGCCACCATGCAGAAAAGTTTCCTTCTGGTCCTTGGAGATTGTCGCCTAGCTATCTAGGGGTGCAAGCATACTGTGGACCACCTATTTGAGCTACAAACCTACTAAACATAGGCTGAAAATTTGCGTTTTGGAAATGTAGGCTGCTACTCCATGATAAAAACCTGTTTTTCAAGAAGAAATCTCTAGATTGTGTCCTCACTAAAGCTCTAATACCATGTCAAAGTGCACAATGGAAGAGAAACACGTACACTGAGAGAAGCAAAGAGAGAGAGAGAGAGAGAGACAGAGAGAGAGAGAGAAGGACTGTGTGTGTAACGTTGCGCCCCTGTGGGGTTGCGACCTGTGAGCCACCAGCTTGCATCTCAGCTGCTTATCGCCTGTTCCTGCAGCGATTGAGAGAGAGAGAGAGAGAGAGAGAGAGAGAGAGAGAGAGAGAGAGAGAGAGAGAGAGAGTTCTGCCCTCACCCCACGATCAGACAGAAGGACCACGACTGCAGTGGGCGGGTGCTGTTATTCTGTTGGACAGTCATAGGCGCTACCAGTCTGGCCATGATCACGTCTACCACATGCAAGGGTGTGAACTAGCTAGTGGGAGCAGTATATACAGGAGGTTTCTGACACAGCAGAAAGAATTCTATGATACAGCAGAGGGGCGGCCTCAGTAGTGTGAGAAACAGGCATACAGAGGTGCAGATTTCTAACACCAGACAGAGATCTGTGATACAATGCACACACACACACACACACAGGCCTGTGATGTTTCTGTCTTCCGTGAGCTCCAGGCTCAGCATCCAACCTCCACAAGTGGTGATACAATATGGATGGTCTGGATATGGCCTTTCTTGACCAAACAGTGGCAACCCTTGGTTCGGATTCTGATATAGAGGAACCAGAGGATATGGTTCCTTGTATGGAGGAGATGTCCCTTGGTCCTAACTTCCAGCTTGCGGGCAAACGCACCAAGTATACTTTGGAAGAGACAATGGATCATCAAGAACATTCTTATGCGCAGGTTGCTTCTGATTCTGTGGATTCTCAGGATGTTGATTGGGAGCATTTGTTGGAGTTTGCCAACACTCTGCTTGGCGATTGTGTTCAACATAATCATGAAACATTTTCTGACTTTGGAACTGAAGATGTTCTGGAAGCCACTGTGGACCCGAAAAATGTCTTGCGCTCACTCTCACTGTTTTATGAACGTGTTGTTATACTCTTCTTCATTGGTAGGATTCCAGTGCTTTCCTATATTCGCCAGTGGTGGCTGCAAAGTCTACTACAAGGGGAGTGTGTTGAAGAGATTTTTGTTGGGCCCCAAGGCTTTTATGAGGTGCTGTTGAATTCCGAGAAGCATCGTGCCGATCTGCTGACTAAACTGCCATTGTTTTTTGATCGCCGTTTGGTCCACATTGTGCCATGGTGCCCAATGGAAGATTTTCAACGTCTGCTTCAACATGAATGCCTGGTGTGGGTTGAGGTGGAAATTTGTCCGGTTGTCTATTGGCCACTATTAAAGGATCCCATGGCCGTTGTGGGCACTGTTTTGGTCCCCCCGAGCCTAAGGGCCACGAATCGTAACCGTTTGTGTATGTTATGGAGCACTGCTCGGAAAAGGCCTGCTTGGTTACATCTTAACTGCTTTGGCATGCATCCTTTGCACTTTCTTCTGAAATGGGGTAACTTTGCAGGCCATTGTTTTTCGTGTGGAAAATTGGGGCATTTTATGGCCGAATGTCCAGCAAAGCAACCGACTTCAGATGCTGAGCATGTTTTGCCTTCCAGGGAAGATATGGTGCTTGATGCTCCGTCTCGCAGGATGCGACCTAGCCCCCTAAAGTTTTGGATAAAGGCAAACATGTTTCGGGCTTGGATTCCTGTGACAATGATTGGGCAGATGTACGTGCCAAAAAAGGTAAAAGGTGTGATGCTGGCATGGCAGATACTATGCCTAATGCTTCACAAGATTCCTTGCGTACTTATACCTGCAGGAAAGACATGTTGTCATCAGAGCACCCTTCTCCATCTATGGTTTCTTCTGTTCCTCACAATCAGCCCACTAGTAAAGTATATACGAATGGTCCAAAGGGCCCACCTGCTAAGTTGGATTTTGATGCTAGAGGTAATGTGATTACCCCAAGGGATCGGTGTTATCCCCGTTCCATCCCCAAGTCAGTGGATACACCGTCTACCTCTAAATCTACCCGTCGGAACTCTTTTTCCGTGTTGGCTGATTTTTTGGATGAGGGAGTCCTTGACTTTTTAGCAGAAAATATTAATTCGAGGCAAGCGTTGCCTCGTTCCTGATCTTCTTTTTGAATGTACATGAAGATAGCCATGTGGAATGTATGAGGTGTTTGTTCTCGCAATAAGCAGCATGCCATGTGGAGTTTATTGCATGAGAATCAGTGGAATGTCTTGTGTGCTGTTGAGCACAAGAGTCACGGCGAAGCAGGAAAAGTTGTGGATTGTCATGGCTTTCGCTTGTTTTATGCAGGGACACATGCCATGCATTATTCTAATGTGCTTATGATTGTACATGAGAAATATCAACCTGTTCTTATAAAAAATGATGTACATGGTCGTTTTGTGGTGATTGAAGATTTATTTAAAGGAGAGATTTTATGGTTACTTAGGCTCTATGCTCCAAATGACCCTTTATCCCACCGGGATCTTTGGAATACTTTGCAGACCTCCTTGTCACTTGGCAGAGGGGGTTTCCTGATGCGAGATTTTGATATGTGTGTTGATCCTTCACAGTCCACATCAGTGCATTTGGTGATGGATACTCCGGAAAGCCGTGTGTGGAATGTGTTTGCTCTTGCCGTACTTAAGCAAGATCTCTGGTCATGGCTACACCCTTCTTCTACAGGTTTTACTTTTCATTCTGCGTAGTATACATCTACATGGTCGCGGTTGGACCACATGTACATCATGTAGGATGATGCTTTTCTTCCTGAGATGCTGGAAATGAAAGTGTTGCAGCAATACGCCTTGTCGGACCATTTTCCTCTACAACTTGAGATGCTTGCACAACCCATTGCACCTTTTAAGCAATTTCTGGATAGACTCACTTTGCGTTTCAAGTCGTCTTATTTGAAGCATTCAATCTTTCAGGGTTATATGCAGCAATTGATTGATAGATTTTTATTGGACTTCCCTTTTGAGGGCAATGCTTCTTTAAAACAATTGCTCTCTAATGTGCAGCGGGTTGTACGGCAGTATGGGATCCATCATGCCTCTCTTTGTCGGCGGCGTCGACACGCAGCGGAGGAATTAGTGGTCTTGGTTCGTTCTCTATTGGTGGAGACTCCAGATGATGTATTTCTACTACCACTAGCTATGCGTTTGGCTGATCTTATTAAAGAGTTTCAGTTGAAATCTTATCAACAGGCCAAACTGCAAAATTTGACTGAGAATTGCAAGATAGTGCTTGTGAGACTCATAAGTTCTTTCGAGCTCTCCATGCATCTCCTGCTCGAGAGAATATGACTAGACTCCAGGATGCAGAAGGTCAAATGGTCATTGATCCTCAGACTATTGTGAATATGTGTAGGAATTATTTTCTAGACCTTCTTGGTTCTACTCCTTCACCTTCTGACCAAATTACTCATGCTCGCTCAGTTTTCTATGATTTGTTCCGCAATCAAGTTCCACATGACATGCAAACTACTTTGGAGACAAATATTCGTGAGGTGGAGGTTATGGATGTTTCGTTACACTTGCCCAAGGATAAAAGTCCCGGTTGGGATGGTCTCACCAATGAATTCTTTGAGGTTTTTGCTACTCGACTGGTGAAACCAATGACGGCTATGTTTCAGCAAGTTTGGGAAACGGGGTTCATGCCTTCCTCATGGAAAGAAGGACTTATCAAACTACTTCCAAAAGTTCCTTCGCCATCTATGTTGAAACATTGGCGATCAATTTCTTTGATGGGTTCTATGTATAAAATCTTTTCCAAAGTGATGGCGAATCGGCTCCATAAGCATCTTCCTGCCATTGTGCATCCTCTTCAATATGGTTTCATTAAGGGCTGAAACAGTCTGCATAATGTCTTAAATGTGCAAATGGCTATTGACTATGCAAGGCACTCTAATCAGGAGGTGGTATTGATTCAATTGGACCTGGAAAAGGCTTTTGATTATTTAGACTGGTCTTTCATAGAAGAACTTATGTCTACTATGGGCTTTGGTACTCGGATGTCTTGTTTGATCTACACCATTAGTGCTGCGGCTTCTTCGCGAGTTATGCTGAATGGTGGTGTTACCGAGCCATTTGTCCTTGCACACTCTGTGAGACAGGGTTGCCCTTTGAGTCCTCTTTTTTTTTCCCTTGCGACTCATCTGGTTCTTTCAATGTTATCTCATATGGCAACTTCTACTCAGTTGGCTGGATTGTCTCTTCCTTTTGGACAACACTTCATTAGTCAATCCTTGGCTGATGTGACAGCTTTATGATTTTGCATGCAGACAAGGATAATCTTCGCAAAGCATTAGATGTTTGGACTCTCTTTGGTCATGCTTCTGGTCTTCATATCAATGCTTTGAAATCAGCCATTCTCAGCTGCACGGAGTCAGATTTGCAGTCACTGGACTGGCAGGGAATGGTTGTTCCCCGTGGTTCCATTATCAGGCATCTTTGGTACCCTTTGGGTGTTGATGTTCGGCCGAAGCAACTACTAGAGTGGATTTCACAGAAACTGACAGCTAAGTTTCTGTATTGGAAGTCACAAGCTTGGCCTTTCCATGTTTGCCTCAAAGTGGCTCAGACAATTATGTTGCCAATGCTCACATATTTCTTGCCATTGCTGCCTTGGACTACTACTACATTGAATGCTCTTACTTAGTGCATTCGTTTCATGTTATGGAAGAAGAACTCCTTGCATACTGGCATTTCATGGATTTCTTGGTCGCATGCATGTACCCCCAAATGCATGGGTGGTGGGGCTATTTTGGATGCCGAAACTCATATATTGGCACTCCATTGGTCTCTTTTTCGTGCCATGTGCTTAGATCATCACCCGTGGGTCTTTATAGCCTGTTATTTTCTTGAGGATCACGGGCTTGTGCATGGAATACCCAAATTTGGAGCTCTTGGTGGCATGTTCTTAATGCAGACTCTCGATTTTCTAGTCCTTCATCAACCCTGCTTGCTCATTTGGTATGGTCCTGGAAATTGGTTTTCAGAAGGCTCAGTGGCATCCAGCGGAGGACCGCTTAGCTACTAACTCTTGGCAGCCTCGCGATTACTTTCTTGGGAAGGCAAACATGAGCTCATGCCAAAATTTAACCGCATGGCACGTTTGGGCTTGACCTCAGTTGTTTGCAGATGCCACCCTTGCCAGTCGCAATGTGTTGATATCGTTTCGTATAGCCATGAGGCTTTTCAGGATCCCTCATGGATACTGTGATTTATGGGGATAGCTTTTGATGGTGCTCCAAAGCAGACAACCCTTTTGTACCCTTGCTTCAAATCGTCCTTGGCAGGATTGGGACCTTGCAGACGAGCTGAATTTGGAAAAGGTCTCAGCTAACCAGATGTATCATCTTCTGATTAAAGATCATCAATGGTTGGTTACTAAAGCTAATGCTGTATGGGGATTGTGTAAATCTCAGTCATGGTGGAAGGTAACTGTGATGGAGAGCTGGTTGAACAAGACACCTTTCAAATGCAAGGTCTTTCTTTGGAGGGTAATGGTTGGTGGTCTTCCTCTTGCTTCTGCCCTTTCCAAGCGTCGAATCTCCAACAACAATTGTTTCTTTTGCACCACTAGTGTGGAATCGGCCCGTCATCGATTTGTTTCTTTCCCTCTTGCTAAGAAAATATGGTCACTCTTGTCAGCGGTTTCGCGAACAGTGGTTGGTTTCTCACTAAGCCCTTTTGATTGGGTTTTTGCGCAGCCCAAATACCCCACACCGGCACAGTCGTTGATTCAGCCTCTAATGTTCAGGGACATATTGCTAGGCTTAAAGGTCTCTTGCATTGGCAGATAGATCTCATTCGACACTCTGACTTACTCCCTCGGGAGGACTTACTTCCCTGGCATATGGCAATTTCCTCTGTGTCTTTGCCATGACTTTTGTAACTCTTTTGTCGTTGACTTTTTTAACTCTTTTGTTGTTTAGTACTTTATAAATATAACATCCATTACGAGAAAAAAAAAGAGAGAGCAGAAGATGAGGGAAGAATACTACACTCGTTGAAGAAGAATGCTAATGCAATGATGATGGACTGATCAATCCTTGTACATAGCCCAAAGCATCAGTGAGGGCATCAAATCAGGCTGATGGCAATGATAGCACCAAGCACGAAGAGTGAAAGTATCGGAGTATGCATCTACAAAGGGAAGACTAAAGAGACTGAGGAGAGTGTGTTTGCCAAGTGGGGCGTGCAGCTATAATAGCAAGAGTACCAAAAACCTGGCCGACCTGATCCACGAGAGGCCATAAATATTGGCTGACAACAATCACATAGAAAGAAATGCTAGAAAAAATAGGGGGGACAAAATCCTAGATGGCAATGGCAATGTCGAGCAGGTATAGGCAAACTACGAAAAGCGGTAACTGGCCTAGGAATGCACACAAGAAGCCAACAAAGAAAGAAAATGCACCTAAACTACCAGAGCTCCTATGTCTCCATCAAACTCTAACAGGAGCTCACAACCAGGGGATCACAAACTGACATGACTAACACAAGCACGCTAACAAGCTCTTGTGTATAGTGGATCTCGAATGTATTCAACATGCATCCAAGGTACTTTGCTAACCGTATATCTACCGTGAGGTCACTATTCAGTGTACTAGTCACTAAAGTTTGTATGCAGATGAGTATGGTTTTCACCATGGCTCTAAAACCATATGTTTGCATCAATTTGAGATTAGTTAGAGATCAATTTTGTGATCATCATATAAATTGATTATGATCAGTTTATGCTGAATTTTCACTAATATTCAGCTAGTTCTATGGACAACAACATGTTTAATAAATGCCATTGACAGTTCTATTAACGGATATGTCACTTAATGTGTGAATCTATTCATGTTTCATTGGGCTGGGTACAATTAGATATTTTAGGAATTTTATATTTGTCATTTTCATGGTGATTTAGGCATTTATTGCTAGCCGATGCCCAATCATATTAATGGCATATTTTTGGCTTATTTATTCAAGCACTCACTCATCCTATGTCATTCATTGTATCACGCTACATACTTCCATAGCAGATCCCTTCCAGCTTGCTAGTAGAGGTGATGCAGCACATCCCTCACAACTCTCTAGTGCTAGAGAGGGAGTGTGAGAGAATGGTGAGGTGGGGTAGTTGTGCCTCATCTATATAAGTATACAAGTGCACAGGATCTAGCAAGGGGTTTCCTTATTACATTGACCAAAATCTGGTAGGTTTTCAAATCCTGGAGCTAGAATTGAGATCCAAGTTTATGATGCAGGGAGCGGGCTTGGCCCTAGTGGCCCTAGTCTGAGTTCACATGAGGGGACACTCTACATCTGGCCAAAGGCAAGGAATCCATGGTCATTTATGTGCTACGGCATTGGTGAGAGGATGGTCACATGTGCTATTTAAGAGGTATTGTTGACAAACATAGAAAGTTGCTATGATTATTCTCTCTCTTTGGGAGTTGGTATGATCAGCATCAACATTGGGTTCTCTCCAAGGCACCTTGGTAGTGGCTTGCACAACCACTACTTGGGTATTCATGGTTCTATCTAATTGACATTGTTGGATGTACTATGATGGCTTATTATCATTGTATATTGTATTGTACCAAATCACCCATGATCTCAGAGAGGGTGTTAGAGGATATGTTGGTTTATGTGTGAGTCTGTGCATGTTCCACTAGGCTGGGCATGGTTAGATATTTTAGGCATTTTATATTTGTCATTTTCATGGTGATTTAGGAATTTGTTGCTGGCCAACCAACATTCAATGCTGGCCAACCTACTCTTATCGATGGCATATTTCTGGCCTATTTATTTAGGCGCTCCCTCCTCCTATGTCATTCATTGTATCACTTTACATACTTCTAAGCACGAACTGGTGGAGAGAGGGAGCCTATGATAATGCCCATACAGCCGGTGACTCACATTGTTTTTGTACAGTCTCATGCTTTGGTATATGGATTCCATTTCTTGGGCATTCTTTCCAAGTTCTTGTGCAGTGTTCTTCTTTCCTTTGCATTGTTTCTTCTTTTCTCTTCACTCTTGTGTTATGCAGTTTATTACAACAGTTTTCTACACTTCCATTGTTGCATTCACTTCTGACAAATTCAGCCATGGTTTGTGCTCCGTTTATTCTGTACTATGGTTTCTTAGCCAAAACAATTGAGAAACATGAAAAATAGATGTATCCTGTGAGTTTCTGGCAACAATTTTGAAATCATTTTCAATTTTATGTTATTTTTATGCTAGTTGGAAACTTTTAGCAAGTGTTTGAGTAGCATGGTTAAGCACCAATGGCAAACCTTGTTTTGACTATGCTATCTTATGGAAATTCCAGTGCTGTATACTTTGCTTTGCCACATTATAGTGCAATCGAGGACAATCGCAAGATTTCAAGGGGGAAGTCTATCCTAGTGACATGAAATCTTAATGCTTTGCTTAGCATTTGATTAATTTATTAACTAAATGTGTAAATGTGAGATGTACATGTGATGTGCAAGCAAGTTATTTCATGATAGCAAGCCAAGGATCCCAAAATATAAGTCAATGCCAAATGCAAAAGTTGTAACAAGTTATGTTAATTAGGTTCATAGTGGTTTCTAGTGTAAGATATTGGCCTAGAACACTCTAATTAGTTATAAGTGTCCGTGGTGACATTAGACACTTGGCATCAATTAACTAATTAATGCCAGTCTAAGGCTAATAAGTGCTCCGAGATACTTGGGGGGAAATTGGCCTAGCCAATTTAATTGCTGGCTAGTTAGATTTCTGTTCTAGACACAAAAATAATTATTGGATTTTTTTTTAAACTAAGAAAATTAATATAATGGGCTCGATAATGCTTGCAATTTAGTTTAGAAGGTTGCCACTTACCAAAACTTGCCTATACAAGTTTGGGAAGGCTGAATTGGGGCTAAAGGGAGAAAAAAATCTTGGTTTTGATTTTGGAGTTAATGGAAAGAGATGTTGGATTAGTTCTACTTGCTTTTGGGACCATTTCTTCGTTATTGGAGACCGTTTTGGTGAAGATGACTACATATTCTTGACCAAGAGAAGCTAGCAATTGCTGTTGATACACTTTCTTCTAAAGATTACAGCCTATAATGCTCTCTTTGCTATTGGTAAATCCATTTGGGGTTGGAAAACTAGATTAGCAGCTCAATTTCACCAAATTTTCATGACAAATCTTTGAATTCTCTCTCTTGATAGCATTCTCTCTCTTCCTCCAATCATTTTCCACCTTTGCTCCAAGTTTTACAAAGATCTAGCCATTGAAGATGGAGATTTTGGTGAATCTCTACCGTAAACCCTAATTTACATAAAAAATTAGGGTTTGACAGCCACCTCTGAAAGTGTGCCTAGATTTGAAGGCTTAGAACTTGAATTTTCAGAGCTAAAATCAGTGTATTTCAAAAGGATTCAAGAGGTCACCCAACGAGCATTGAATTTGGGGTTAAGTTATTTCCCAAGGAGCACAGGAGGCAACCCCTAGCAAATCAAGGGGTAAATCGATTTGAAGGCTTGCTGGTCATTTATGATAGCGAGGCACTTGGATTAGTGGAGGAGGTTGAAGAATCTCAGTTGTACTTGTGAGAATGGAGATGGAAGCTTTCAGCTCTAAGAGTACACAGTAGACAACAGAGTGAGTGAGAGTGAAGACACAACATGACACACGATGCAATTCCCAAGTGTGTAAGTGAGAGTAAAAAGTATAACCCTTAAGACCTTAGGGTTGTTAATGTGCATTCACACCCAAAAGGTGTAAAACACAGTAAGTGACTGAACTGTGTAACATAAACACATAAAATAGAAAATAATGTAACTAGGGGAAAAAAACCTCTCGTAAGGAGAGTAAAAAGTGCCCAGTGTCCTACTACGGATCACTGACACTGCTTTATGTGAGTGTAGGTGTGTGTGGAAAATTGAGGCATTTTATGGCCAAATGCCTAGAGAAGCAATAGACTTCAGATGCTGAGCATGTTGCGCTGCCCATGGAAGATATGGTGTGTGATGCTCCGTCGCAGGATGCCACCCAGCCACCTAAAGTTTTGGATAAAGGTAAACAACAGGTTTTGGGTTTGGATTCCCGTGGCAATGACTGGGTAGATGTACGTGCAAAAAAAGACAACATGCTTGTTGCTGGCATGGCAGATACTATGCCTACTGCCTCACAAGATTCCATGCGTACTTATATGCGCAGGAAAGAAATGTTGTCTTCAGAGCACACTGCTCCTGCTATGGTTTCCTCTGCTCCCCGTCATCACCCCACTAGGAGAGTGTATACGGATGGTTCAAAGCATCCACGTGCTAAGCTGGCTTTTGATACTAGAGGTAACATGATTACCCCATGGGATCGTTGTTATCCCCGCTCCATCCCCAAGACAGCGGATATGTCGTCTACCTCCAAATCTAGTCGTCAGAACTCTTTTGCCGTGTTAGCTGATTTTTTGGATGAGGGAGTCCTAGACATTCTAGCAGAAAAGGTCAAATCAAGGCAAGCTGTGCCTCGTACCTGATTTTCTTTTGAATACACATGAAGATAGCCACATGGAGTGTGCAAGGAATTTTTTCTCGCAATAAGCAACATGTCATGTGGAGAATCAGTGGGATGTCTTGTGTGCTGTTGAGCACAAGAGTCACGGTGAAGCAGGAAAAGTTGTGGATTGTCATGGCTTTCGTTTGTTCTATGCAGGACACATGCCATGCATTATTCTGGTGTGCTCATGAATGTACATGAAAAATATCAGCCTGTTCTTATTAAAAATGATGTACATGGCCGCTTTGTGGTGATTAAAGTTTTATATGAAGGAGAGATCTTATGGTTACTTGGCCTCTATGCTCCAAATGATCCTTTATCTCGCCGGGATCTTTGGCATACTTTGCAAACCTCCTTGTCACTTGGCAGACGGGGTTTTTTTATGGGGGATTTTAATATGTGTTTTGATTCTTCACAGTCCACATGAGAGCATTCAGTAATGGACGCTTCGGAAAGTCGTGTGTGGCATGAGTTGGCTCTTGCCGTTCTTAAGCAAGATCTCTAGTCTTGGCTACACCCTTCTTCTACAAGGTTTAATTTCCATTCTGCACAGTATGCAACTACATGGTCGCGGTTGGACCACATATACATCATGCAGAATGATGATTTACTTCTTGAGATGCTCGAAATGAAAGTGTTGCAACAATATGCCTTGTCGGATCATTTCCCTCTACAGCTTGAGATGCTTGCACAACCCATTACACCTTTTGAGCAATTTCTAGATAGACTCCCTTTGCGTTTCAACTCGTCTTATTTGAAGCATTCAATCTTTCAGGGCTATATGCAACAATTGATTGATAGATTCTTATTGGACTTCTCCTCTCAGGGCACTGCTTCATTTGAACGATTGCTCTCTAATGTTCAGTGGGTTGTTCAGCAGTATGGGATCCATCATGCCTCTCTTTGTCGGCGGCGTCAACAAGCAGCAGAGGACCTGCTGGCTTTGGTTCGTTCTCTGCTAGTGGATACTCTAGATGATGTATTTTTGCTGTCACTGGCAATGCGTTTGGCTGATCTTATTAAAGAGTTTCAGTTGAAATCTTATCAACAGGACAAATTGCAACATCTAACGGAGAATTTGCAAGATAGTGCTTGTGAGACTCATAAGTTCTTTTGAGCTCTCCATGCCTCTCCTGCTCGAGAGAATATGACTAGACTCCAGGATGCAGAAGGTCAAATGGTCCTTGATCCGCAGACTATTGTGAATATGTGTATGAATTATTTTCTAGACCTTCTTGGTTCTACTCCTTCACCTTCTGACCAAATTACTCATGCTAGCTCAGTTTTCTATGATTTGGTCCGCAATCAGGTTCCACATGACATGCAAGCTACTTTGAAAACAGATATTTGTGAGGCGGAGGTTATGGATGTTTTGTTACACTTGCCCAAGGATAAAAGTCCTGGCTAGGATGGTCTCACCAATGAGTTCTTTGAGGTTTTTGCTACCGAACTAAGGAAACCATTGAAACGGCTTTGTTTCAGCAAGTGTGGGAAACAGGGATCATGCCTTCCTCATGGAAAGGACTTAAAAAACTACTTCCAAAAGTTCCTTCGCCATCTATGTTGAAACATTGGCGACCAATTTCTTTGATGGGTTCTATGTATAAAATCTTTTCCAAAGTAATGGCAAATCGGCTCCATAA
Source organism: Lygodium microphyllum (assembly GCF_053477565.2). Lineage (NCBI taxonomy): Eukaryota > Viridiplantae > Streptophyta > Polypodiopsida > Schizaeales > Lygodiaceae > Lygodium > Lygodium microphyllum. The sequence goes on along the minus strand of NC_141140.1, from coordinate 153,664,847 downwards.
GCATCTTACTGCCATTGTGCATCCTCTCCAATATGGTTTCATTAAGGATCGAAACAGTCTGCACAATGTATTAAATGTGCAACTAGCGATTGATTATGCAAGGATTCTAATTAGGAGGTCAAACTGATTCAATTGGACCTGGAAAAGGCTTTTGATTATCTGGACTGGTCTTTCATTGCAGAACTTATGTCTACTATGGGCTTTGGTGCTCGGATGTCTCGTCTGATCTACACCATTATTGCTGCAGCTTCTTTGCGAGTCATGTTGAATGGAGGCGTTACCGAGTCATTTGTCCTTGCCCGCTCTGTCAGACAGGGGTGCCCTTTGAGTCCTCTCTTATTTGCCCTTGTGACTCATCCAGTTCTTTGGATGTTATCTCATATGGCAGCTTCTACTCAATTGGCTGGATTGTCGCTTCCTCCTCGACAGCACTTCATTAGTCAATCCTTGGCTGATGACAACTTCATGATTCTGCATGCGGACAAGGATAACCTTCACAATGCATTAGATGTTTGGGCTCTCTTTGGTCAGGCTTTGGGTCTTCGCATCAATGCTTTGAAATCAACCATTCTTAGCTACACGGAGTTGGATTTGTAGTCATTGGATTGGCAAGGAATGGTTGTCCCCATGGTTCCATTGTCAGGCATCTTGGGTACCCTTTGGGTGTTGATGTTCCGCCAAAGCAACTACTACAGTGAATTTCACAAAAACTGACGGCTAAGTTTCTGTATTGGAAGTCACAGGCTTGGCCCTTCCATGTTTGCCTCAAAGTAGCTCAAACAATTATGTTGCCAATGCTCACATATTTCTTGCCATTGCTACCCTGGACTACTACACTGAATGCTCTTACTCAGTCTATTCGTTTCATCTTATGGAAGAAGGATTCCTTGCATCCAGGCATTTCTTGGATTTCTTGGTCGCATGCGTGCACCCCCAAATGCATGGGTGGTGGGGCTATTTTAGATGCCCAAACTCATATGCTGGCACTCCGTTGGTCTCTTTTTCATGCCATGTGCTCGGATCATCATCTCTGGGTCGTTATAGCCCGTTATTTTCTTAAGGATCATAGGCCTCTGCATGGTAATATCCAAATCTGGAGTTCTTGGTGGCATGTTCTTAATGCCAAGTCTCGGTTTTCCAGTTCTTCATCATCTCTGCTTGCCCATTTGGTATGTTCTTGGAGACTGGTCTTCCGGAAGGCTCAGTGGCATCCAACGGAGGATCGCTTAGCTACTAATTCTTTTTAACTGGAATTGTTAGCAGTCTCGCGATTACTTTCATGGGAAGGTAAACATGAGCTTCGACCAAAATTTAACCGCATGGCACATTTGGGCTTGACTTCAGTCCGCAAATGCCACCCTTGCCAGTCGCAATGTATTGATATCGTTTCATACAGCCGGGAGGCTTTTCAAGATCCCTCATGGATACAAGGATTTATGGGGACAGCTTTTGATGGTGCTCCAGAGCAGACAACCCTTTCCTGCCCTTGCTTTGGATCGTCCCTGGCAGGACTGGGACTTTGCAGGCCGGCTGAATTTAGAAAAGACTTCAGCTAACCAGGTGTATCATCTTCTGATTAAAGTTCATCAATGGCTGGTTACTAAAGCTAATACTCTATGGGGATTGCATAAATCCCGGTCATGGTGGAGGGTAACTGTGATGGAGGGCTGGTTGAACAAGACACCCTTCAAATATAAGGTCTTTCTTTGGAGAGTGATGATTGGTGGTCTTCCACTTGCTTCAGCTCTTTCCAAGCGTCGAATCTCCAACTGCAACTGTTTCTTTTGCACGACCAGTGTGGAATTGGCCCGTCATCGATTTATTTCTTTCCCCCTCGCTAAGAAAATCTGGTCATTCTTGTCAGCCGTTTGGCGAGCGGTGGTCGGTTTCTCGCTACGCTCGTTTGATTGGGTTTTTGTGCAAGCCAAATACCCCACACCAACACAGCCACACATGAAGATCTTGTTTCATTTTCTTAGATATTGGGGCTGTTGGCATAACTGGACCATTCGGAATGCTTTTCTTTTTTATTCCGCCTATAATGTTCAGCGGCATATTGCTAGGCTTAAAGGTCTCTTGCATTGGCAGATAGATCTTATTCGGCACTCTGACATGCTCCCTCGGGAGGACTTACGTCCCTGGCATATGGCAATTTCCTCTGCGTCTTTGCCATGACTTTTTGTAACTCTTTAGTCGTTTTGTTCTTGTAGAGAGACATAGTGTTTTTACACACGATGGAATAGAGCCATCGTGTATCTTGTAATCATGTAAGCTTGTACCTTTTTCGTAATTAATACAATTACCTTTTACGAAAAAAAAAGAATGCTGACCTGATGGTCTAATGTAAATATTTACTACTTAATTCAATTATCTTCACAAAAAAAAAGAGACTGCAAAACTTTGAAAAATGCAAAGTATGAATGTTGAAGACTGAAGAAGAATCTATACAAGAAGATATTGAAGCATCACCAGTGGGAGCTCTTAATCTCGCCTGCAGAAATTGAAATCTAAATATGTGTGACCCCCCAACTAAGTTGGCTATAAATAGCCTGAAATAAAATAATAAAAAGCAATTAGTCAACCAGGCTGAAACTGACTGACTGCAACAAATTGAATATAATAATAATAAAATAATCATACGATGCTGCAACTGCTGTTGGACTTCCATGTGTGCAACAAATGCTGGCGGCTGCATTAAAACTGTTTGACCTGCTTCAAACTAGGTAAATCTGCCCTAAACTATCTTGACACAACCTGTGCCCATCCTAGGGATGACCAAATCTCTAACAGCACCTTGGGTTGTTTTATCCCAAGGGAGGATCATTACTGCTAGATTACACGCTTTTTTAGATTTTGACTGGGCTGGCTCTTACCACACTCCTATATCCACAAGTGGTTTTTGCTTTATTCTTGGTAGCTCATGCATATCGTGGTAGACCAAAAAGTAGCCCACATTACACACTTTTTTTAGATTTTGATTGGAGTGGCTCTTACCACACTCCTATATCCAGATGTGGTTTTTGCTTCATGCTTGGTAGCTCATGCATATCGTGGTTAACCAAGAAGTAGCCCACTATTCCATGTTTAGCTGTGAAGTTGAGTACAAGGCATCTTTCACGAGTATGGTTGAGTGTGTCAAATGCCTCTTGGTTGATTTCAGTGTTGGATAGTTATATGCCACCACCATCTTCACTAAGAGTTAAGAGTGCATTGGCAGCTATACAAAATCCAGTGTTCCACGCACATATTAAGCACATTGAGGTGCACTATCATTATGTCAGGGAGAGACTCTTTGCATGAGAGATCAACTTGGCCTATATGCCAACACAAGACAACCATACAGATCTTTTCACAAAGGATTTGCCTTGTGAGAAGCTCAAAGATTTCTATAAAGCTTTGGGCTTACTCCTCTTTGTGGATTAATCTAGTCCACTCGGTATGGCACTTCCCTATACATAAGTGCCATCTCTCATTCACTGCATCACTCCTAGAGGGGATAACCATATTTTGGTAGTAATTTGTGTGAACACACTTAGGACCACTAGGGCACCTTTTTCCCTCTTTAGGAGGTCTTTTTTCCCCAGCCTTGTAAGTTGTACATATGCCTATTCACTTTTAGGGCATACTTAGTCTTGTAAATGTATGCAACACTCTATTTCGCATACGAACTTGTGGCTTGTTTTAGTTGCTACAACCATACTTTTCTATATACACAGTCTTTGCTCTTGTATGTTTTATGTGTGCTATTGAAGCTTCCTAACATAAGCACATGGCAAGGAAGCATCAACTATCTATTGTAATCAACTATCTATTAATAACATCTCGGACAAAGCCCCCTAACTTAAATACAAAGTACAAGAAACTCTGTGAAGAGTAACTAAGTACATCAAAGATACAATGGTTGTGTAAACAACCAGTCTGGTGGGCTAAAGCGCCAGACCATCTGAGGGGTAGTATGAAAGAAGGTGTCTGAATCCCAAATCCGCAAGAAAGCCTCTCTTTTCTTTCTCATCCTCTCAAAGCTGCCCTTGCAATCTCTTCCATCTCCCACGAAGAGTGTGGACTATCTCTGTCCAAATCCTTGATAAAGACTCCCCAGTGGGTATATCCTGAAGATCAATGACCTAGCTACATCTCGCAATCCATATGTACCAAGCTATAATGCTGGAAATCAGCTCCCATCTATGACAATGTCCCTAAGTCCACTGTGTCTGTGAGTAGTCTGGGGTAGGGATCCTGCTCAAATGCTGTCCAATGATGAGAAAAGAAATGCTCCCTTGAGTGTCATCATAGCCGCTTGATGGACCTCTGTCTCTGACCCAAGCTACAATCCCCCATGTCGCCACCATGGACTCTGCTATACCATGGAATACTATCCTAAGAGCTCTCCTCCAAATCTCATGGGCTCTCGGACAGTCCCATTGGCAATGTCTCTGTGTCTCCTATGGCTCACCACATCGCGCGCATGCCACTGGGCCAACTGCTAAAATCCTATGGCTAGAAGCCATAGAAAGAGAGATATCTTCTTGGGCCTAAATCTGTCATGTAGCTGCCTCCAAAAGTCATATAGGAACTCATCTGAGACTCCCTCTCTATGCCAATGAGGGGTGGCTGCATGCTGTGCTCTAATCTTGCTCATCTATATCTTCCGTCCCAATCTAGTAGTGTAGCCAAAGAAGGGGATGTAGGATGGCCTATTAAGGAAGGGATCCCTCCACACCCACTCTCCTGGATCCCACTGAAGTCTCGCTAAAGGCCTTTGGGGCAACTTCCATGCTACTTTTAAGTACTGATTGTGCACTGTATACTTTTACAATCTGATGATCAGTTAATTAGGTATTCATTCTTTGGAATGAGAGAGGCTTTTGGCATTACTCCTCGATGGTTACAGTGGTTGAGGTAAATGGCCTTTTTCTTTACCCAGATGAAATGAAACTACTGAAAGTAGGTTAGCTACAATGAAAACATACGCTGGTGAAGTATGAAACAAGATCTGAGTGAGGGTTAACATAGCAACTTTGAGGCAAGTGCGAAGATCTCAACCCAGTGAATTGATGGCTTCCCAGAGAGGTCCTTAATCTGATTCTTGCTCTGCTAATATCTCTGATTGCCTGTCAAGCCCTCTTATTCTTTATTCTTGTCAGTTTGGTTTGTTCTTCAGTTACTATTACAAATTTGTGCTTTATCTTTAGTTGTCTGTGCTAGTATTGTCATGGCTAGGCATTATAAAATTCTGATGCTACGTTTATTGTATCCTTTATATTGATAAAATTCCATAGGCTTACAGTCTTTGAGGTGGCTCATTGGGTCATTGGTATGTCTACTAACAATGTAAGAACTTTGTCCTCAACCAAGTATACATACTTGAGTAAAGACAAATTTGTATGGTGGTCATATTGCGCATCTTAATTCTATAACCCCTTCAATTTTGGGGAGCCTCAAAATAAAGAGGAAAGAAGAAATCAATACCAAAAATGAACCTTCACCAATGACTCACCTTCATATGAGAAGGTCAGGAATAGCCAATAAGCTTACCACCTTGCATATGGAACCACTTAAGTATCCTATGGATATACTCTAACGAAGGAAATTCAATATGGCAGCCTCTATACTATGCCAAACTCCCTTCTGCCACAAAGTGAATGAGGTAAGGGAACCACCTAGTCATGGAAGAGCGGACTAGGACATTATGCAAGAGGGAGAGGAGCTTGTGAGGGAGAAGAGAGGAAAACACAAAGAGAGAGAGAGAGAGAGAGAGAGAGAGAGAGAGAGAGAGAGAGAGCATTGGATGTTTGGACGCTCTTTGGACAGGCATCTGGTTTTCATATCAATGCTTTCAAATCAGCCATTCTTAGTTGCACGAAGTCAGATTTACAATCAATGGGCTGGCATGGATTGGTTGTTTCTCGTGGTTCCATTGTCAGGCATCTTGGGTACCCTTTGGGTGTTGATGTTTGGCCAAAGCAACTACTAGAGTGGATTTCAAAGAAACTGGCAGCTAAGTTTCTGTATTGGAAGTTGCAGGCTTGGCCCTTCCATGTTCGCCTCAAAGTGGCTCAGACAATTATGTTGCCAATGCTCACATATTTCTTGCCATTGCTGCCTTGGATTGCTACTACTTTGAATTCTCTTACTCAGTACATTTGTTTCATGTTATGGAAGAAGGACTCCTTGCATGTGGGCATTTCATCGATTTCTTGGTTGCATGCATGTACCCCCAAACGCATGGGTGGTGGAGCTATTTTGGATACCGAAACTTATATGCTGGTTCTTTGTTGGTCTCTTTTTCGTGCCATGTGCTTGGATCATCACCCGTGGGTTGTTATAGCCCGTTATTTTTTGGAGGATCACGGGCTTGTGCATGGTAATACCCAAATTCGGAGCTCTTGGTGGCATGTTCTAAATGCAGACTCTCGGTTTTCTAGCCCTTCCTCATCCCTACTTGCTCATTTGGTATGCTCCTGGAAATTGGTCCTCCAGAAGGCTCAGTGGCATCCAACGGAGGACCGCTTACATACAAACTCTTTTCAACTGGAATTGTTGATAGCCTTGCAATTACTTTCCTGGGAAGGCAAACATAAGCTCAGACCAAAATTTAACCGCATGGCATGTTTGGGCTTGACTTCAGTGTTGCAGATGCCACCCTTGCTATAGTCACAATGTGTTGATATCATTTCGTACAGCCTGGAGGCATTTCAAAATCCCTTGTGGATACCGTGATTTATGGAAACAGCTTTTGCTAGTGCTCCAGAGCAAACAACCGTTTCCTGCCCTTGCTTTGGATCATCCTTGGCAGGATTGGGACCTTGTAGGTCGCTTGAATTTGGAAAAAGCCTAAGCTAACTAGGTGTATTATGTTTTGATTAAAGATAATCAATGGCTGGTTACTAAAGCTAATACTGTATGGGGATTGCGTAAATCTCAGTCATGGTGGAAGGCAACTGTGATGGAGGGCTGGTTGAACAAGACACCTTTCAAATGCAAGGTCTTCTTTGGAGGTGTTAACCCCAACACGAAGAAAGCAAAAGGAAATAAAAAAGACGTAGGGCAAAGGTGGAAAAAAGATAGCCCGACTGAAGAAAGAATAGGAGAAAAGACCAAAAGCGCAAGGGCAACCTTAAAAGTCTAAGACAAATGCAAAAGGGGAAAGGCGCATTTTAAAATAAAAAGGCACACCCTAAAATCTTGTAAAAGAGCGCTCGGCTCTCACCCGTGCAATTTGTAAATATAGACGGGCGGTGGAAAGGAATCTAGGAAGATAGAAGGACAATGGGAAAAATGGCCATGTAAAAAAGAGGAAAAGGGGATGACCGCCCAAAAGGGATTTAGGGTTTTGTATATAAAGTTCAAAAAGTGAATGAGAAGATCATTCTTGTGTGTGGCCAAAGCTTCTTCTTCTTTTCCTCTTGTTTCTTTCCTTCTTGCTTGTGCTTGAGAGAGGGATTGAGAGAGTGTGAGAGAGTGAGGGAGTGATTGTGTGAGAGTGAGGGATCTTGGAGAAAAAAAAGCTCTCCATCTTCTCTCTTCATCTTTCCCTCCTCTCTTTTGTTCTCTTGTCTCGCGCATGGCTATGGAGGATGAAGCTCATGGGAGAGGGATTGAGGTTGCCTGAGCTCGCCTCAAGGATCGTGGAGCTACCGATGTGCAAGAAAGAGGAGGGTACTCGATCGAGCATCAAGGTAAGCTCACTACACCCGTAAGGTAGGCATTGCGCGTCGGCTATGTGAGAGGTAGCCATGGCCGCTCGGTTTGAAACACTTGAGCAATAAGTGGTCCATAGGTCTCGGGGTAGAGCTTGTAGCTCCCCTTCAGGAGGGTCATGATTGGTAGTCTTCCTCTTGCTTCCACCCTTGCCAAGCGTCGCATCTCTAATGACAACTGTTTCTTTTGCACCACCAGTGTGGAATCGGCCCGTCATCGATTTTTTTCTTGCCCTCTCACGAAGAATATCTGGTCACTCTTGTCAGTGGTTTGGTGAGTAGTGGTTGGTTTCTCCCTAAGCCCTTTTGATTGGGTTTTTGTACGGCCCAAATACCCCCACACCGGCACAGTCACATATGAAGATATTGTTTCACTTTCTTAGATACTAGGACTGTTGGCACAATTGGACCACTTAGAATTGCTTTCTTTTTTATTCGGCCTCTAATGTTCCGGGACATATTGCGAGGCTTAGAGGTCTCCTGCATTGGCAGTTAGATCTCATTCGGCACTCTGATTTACTCCCTTAGAGGTCTCCTGCATTAGTAGTTAGATCTCATTTGGCACTTTGATTTACTCCCTCGGGAGGACTTACTTCCTTGGTATATGGCAATTTCCTCTGCGTCTTTGCCATGACTTTTGTAACTCGATGGCTTAGAGCCATCATGTATCTTGTAATCATGTCAACTTGTACCTTTTTTTGTAATTAATATAATTACCTTTTACGAGAGAGAGAGAGAGAGAGAGAGAGAGAGAGAGAACTACAAAAAATAGATGAATCAATAAAACTTAAGAGGGCACAAGAGACAGATAACCCTCAAGACATAACCAATATACACAATATGGACACCAATAGCATGGGCTTATTACATTGTAGAGCATGCATAAGCTATAGTAAGGGAATGAACTCCATAAGCTCATGAGAGAGAATGGGGAAGGCTCAATAGGGCTGAAGAAGGCCTCTTGGCTCTCTCTTGCAAATTACAAAGGAGAAGGCATCTTTATATAGGCCTTGAGGGTGAGGAGGTTAAGATAGAATAGGAATCAACACCACCAAAGCTGCATTAATGCGGTTCCACCAATGTGGAAGCTCCATCTAGATGTTTTGTTGACCAATTTTGTACTCAATCAAGTTCCATCATAGGTGAGTTGTCTCCATCCCCCCCCCCCCAGCTTGAGTCCAAGAGCTCTCCTCTAAAAAAATATAGAGAATCTTCATAAAATAAAATCATATCTAGCAATAATGGAGAGAGAGTAGTGAGAATTCATACATTGCTACTACAATTAAGGATTATTTGAGGGTGATTTAGGAGGAGAATTCTAATGGTTTATTAGCTTGAGAGAGAGGAGAAGAGAGGGGAAAGAGTCTAATGAATGATGTTTTATGGAAGTGTTAAGTGTGGGGAAGAAAGTGTGGGTGTATATAAAATTGGGAGGTGGTCTCCACCGCAGTTGAAAAAATTTGGTGTCCACAATTTTGGCCATATCTCCCGACTCATAGCTCCAAAAAAGTATTAAAAAATACCAGCCAAAACTTCAGCTCACGTGCTATAACTTTTATGTTGAAATTTTTTTTAAGATTGGAGTGAAAGTATTTTTAAAAAAACTTACAAAATCATGTGCCTGATTTTTCTTCCACTAATGCTTCCAAGAAGGGTCCCATTTGTTTGAATTATCATAAGGCTCCAAAGCCATGAAATTATGAGCCTCACATGCCCTTTGGATGGCTCCAAATCCATTTCATGTCTTTTCTTTTCACATTACACATTTTCCCTTCACCTTCCTCCATTGATCTTTACTCTTCACCCCCCTTGGTAAACCGGTCCATGAAATATTTTCATCCAGTGATTTCTTGGATTTCCCAAGAGGTTGTTCCCACCCTCTTATTTAATTCAAACCTCCAAATGTACAAAAAATCAACAAAGTGTTAGACAAATATTTTTTTTGGTGATTTTCTAGGATCAACTCCTATGATAAATAGAGGAGCCCTTTAGAGTGATCATGCGTGATGCGTATACCAATAATGTGCATAGTATGCCCCAAATTCATAATATCAAAGCTCTTATTGAGAAAAGTCTTCAAAGCATCCAAGTCATCATGAGCACTCCTAGCAATCAACATATCATCCACATATAGTACCAAAATGATAAGGCATCCATCTTAGCCTTCTTTGTATAAAGATACGGATTCATATCACTATGGGAATACCCTTGTGAATGTATGAAAGCATTGAGCTTGTGGTACCATTTCCTATGCCTGCTTACGTCCATAAAGACTCTTCTTCAACTTACACACGAGATGTTTCTTGCCCTTTTACACAAAGCCCTTAGGCTACTGTATACAAATCTCATCATGTAGGTCTCCATGCAAAAAGGCCATTTTCCCATTCATCAGATAGAGATCTAGATCTAGCTATGCAACCAAGACCAATGCCAATTGTCATTTGGATCATAGGAGAAAAAACCTCATTGAAGTCAAATCCTTGCTCTCACTTAAAACCCTTTGTAACCAATCTAGCCTTATAAGCTAGCTTCGGGTGACTAGGGGTGCTCTTTAGCTTATACACCCACTTGCATGGAAATGCATGTTTACCATTTAGCAAGAAAACTAAATTCCACATATGATTATTTTTAAGTGAGTTAAACTCATACTACATAGTCTTCTCCAATAATTGGAATCATATTTATGCATAGCCTCCTCATAGGTTAGTGGCTCAACAAACTCTATCACCATGACATAATCCATAGAGGGATCAAAATGATCTGGAGGGTCTAGTTCTAGTAGAATGTATCAAAATTCAAACTATAGATTGATATGACCTTGCTTCCCACAATAGTGACATGTCAATGAGGACTTATGATAACAAGACCTACTATGGGAGATCTCTCTGAGTCTCTACCATGGTAGTCATGATCGCTCTTACCATCATGTTGGCCTCTAACAATCAATAAATAAGAAGAGCGGGATGTATCCACATTCTTTTTATTGATCTCTTCATTGAGTAAAGCACCCTTTACATTTCAATCCATCCTTAGGTATATTATGTAATGTCTCTATTACTTAATTTATTCTTATAGACAATGTGTGTATACATTCCAAAAATTGATTTATGTTAAAACAAAATTGTAAAATTTTAAAATTGTCTCTAAAGATGAAGATAATTGTTATTATTAATGAGGTATTATATGCCAATGCATGGAAGAAAGAATTGGAAAACCCTCCCAAGACTAGCTATGTTTGTAGTATAGAACAACAAAAGGAACTAGCCTAGTGGATAGTCACTTAGCAGTTAAGTGCACTTGGGTGACGACATTGTCGGGATGGGTAACCTCCTGGGAAGATTTTTCTACAAGCTAGTGGGAGCTTCTCATGCGGCGCAGCCGATGGTGCCAGTGTAGCCCATTGCTAAGTATGCCAAGGTTGATGCCTTGGTTGCTGCCTTGGTAATGAACCTTGGAGTGACACTCGCTTGACAATGCGATATGCGGGGCTTACCCATATTTTTGTAGATGTCATAAAAAAACACTAAAAAACAAGCGTCCTCTCTTCCCTCCCTCCCTCCTCCCCCCCCCTCTCCATCCCATTACTATATAAATAGGGATAAAGTGTCATGCAAGAACACACAACGGCCCATGCTTTGTTGTTGACACGACAAAGCTTTGCTACAATTAGCCTCTCTCTCTTTCTCTATCTCTCTCTCTCTCTCTGCACCTATGTAGAAGCACTGGACAAATCCATCAAGCTTCTTTCATTGCTCCCAAAAGATGTCGAGATGCTGAGGGAGGTCATTCTTGGAGAGCTCTCCAAAGAGAGGAAGTAGTCGTTGTTGAAGGAACTCAACACGCTGTTGAAGCGCAAGCAGAAGTTACCCCCGAATCCATTTAACCCAAAGAATCGATTATGCCACAATAATCTAAGGTTGTGGTCCTAACCCGTAATCATGATGGGTGGCCGAATGGAGATAATTAGGTTAGCACATAAGAAAAGGATTATGATTAGTTAGAACTTACCTAAACTTGCAAAAGCATGTTAGTATTATCAATTGCTTTTTAGGGAAGAACGAATGAATTGATGGAGGGATAGATTATATGCATCACATTCATTGACAAACGTGTTAAAAATGTTTTATGGCTGTGATTACTTTTGGATTTGTGAATGATGAATTATGTCTCTTATTATTTTGGGCTTGTATAAGTCAGACGAGTTGTGATGGTGGTGGTTTGGGACGTTCGGATCCCCAACCCAATGCTCCCTAACACTTTGTGGAGTGTGGAAAAACTCACATGTGGGTGGGGATCCTGCGCTCTCGAGGGATCCTACACTAGATAGAGCTAATTAGATCGTGACTCTCCCAATACCGGTAGGATTAGTTACTAGGTTTAATACCATTTTAGGGGGACCGGAGCTAATATTTTACCTTATGGGTAGGGGGTTCAAGTTACAGTCTCCCCCATCTCTCACTCTCTTTGAACCAAGTGCAGTGTTAACCTCACTCTTGCCTTTGATTGATTACAAAGTGGTCTTTCTTAGGTGGGCATTAGATTGATGTTAGGGGTGACTTGTCCACGCTTCCCTTGTAAAGTAGAACTGAGGTTCCCATGTTCAATGAATTTTGAGGTTTCCCATGGGCAGAGAGGATGGCAATGTGCATGGATATGAATTTCAGTCGACTAGTAAGAGGACTCATTCAGGTCTTTTGGAGGAGGAACCTCACATATTAGCACACATGGCTATATGGAAAGTGTCCCATGACTTAGAAAGTTTCATAAGACAGAACAGAGGGAGAAGATTCTCCTAGAACTCAATGCCTTGTGAAGTTAGCTAGTTGAAAATACAATGAAATTCATTCAAGTGTGCTAACACACTCATTCCTTTCTTCATGTGAAGATCCATGAGTTGCTTCAACCAATATGTATGTGATATGCACAACTTTGTTTGTCATAGAGCTGGCATATTTTCTCCCATAACTACCAATCATTATCCTTAGGCACAACAACATTGAAATAAACCTGTGTTCAAAGAGTAGAGAGAGAAAAAGGAAAAAACTCCATATCCATGAGCCTTCAGGCTCTCAAGCTCACTCCTTCATTTCCACACACTGAACTGAAAAGCACACACCCACTACAAGATAAAGTGACCTAGTATAAATGTAGAATAGACTGACTAACTCTAGTCAGGTCACTGACTGACTACTAACCCGACTTATTTAATGTAGTCACATGTAGATAGCTGTACACACTAGCTATCATAGATGTCGGTCATAGATAAAGACACACTGACAGTGAGCTTGATTTCTAACACTCCCCCTCAAGCTCAAAAACAAAACTCAAATCATCTGCATCACTCCAAGTAGCTGTCTAAAGTGAATGAACTTATCTTTACCAAGTGATCTTCACATGCTCCAAGTCAATCTGATATGCTAAAACCATTTCCCTGATGAAATGGTAGTGAACATCAATGTGTTTTGATCTTGCATGATAAACAGGACTGCTTGCTAATATAACACTACTCAAATTGTCACATTATAGCTTGACTTTGCTGTCCAAGTGTACTCCCAAGTCATTCAGTAACTTCTGTAACAACTTAGCTTCACAGGCCGCTAAGGCCGCACCACGATACTCTGCTTCCGTACTGGACAATGCAACTGTAGGCTGTTTCTTACTCTGCCAACTGATCATGCTACTACCCAATCCAAATGCATAGCCACTGGTTGACCTCCTGTCATATGTGCAACCAGCCCAGTCAGCATCAGTGTACCCCATCAAGTCAAGGGTTTTCCCATATGCATAAAACAACCCATGATCTTTGGTACCCTTTACATATCTCAGAATTCTTCTGACTGCATCCAAGTGTGGTTTGTGAGGCTTCTGCATGAACAAACTGATCAGCCCCACAGCAAAACTCAAGTCAGGTATAGTGATCGTGAGATAGATCAAGCTGCCTACCATCTGTCTGTATATAGTAACATTCTCAATCTCTGTCCCAACATCAATCTGCAGCTTGACATTCTACTCCAAAGGCGTATCCATAGGCTTGCAATCAGCCATACCATATTTCTGTAACATGTCATGAGCATACTGCTTCTGTAGCAGCCATATGCCTCGAGGTGTAGAGACAACCTCAATCCCCAAAAAATATTTCAGCTCTCCAAGATCCTTGACCTTAAACTCAGCTTGTAAACATGTCTTTATTTCTGCAATCCCATTTTCATCATCTCCTGTAATGATTAAGTCATCAACTGTAACGTGTCCCCTAGAATCATCCCGGACACGTCTTAGCAGTCCATCGGAAAGGATGTCTAGAAAGCTCCGCCCGGCACTCCCATGGAATGTTACGGGACTTGCGATCTAGGTCTTCCCGCGTCTGCCACGTAGCGGAAGTATCCTGGCCGTTCCCACTTAGGATCGACCTGAATTTGGGTTTTCCTGTTTGGTCATTAGCTAGCAGCCACTAGCGTCAGACCCGAGCGAACTACTTTACGCAGAAACGCCAGGTCCGAAGCGGAATCACGCTGCACTTGGTTCAAGGAGAATGGGAACGAGAGGGATGCAAAACTCAACCTCTCTGCCATAAGGCATAGTCCCATTTTGTTCCCCTAAAACAGCGTAAATTAGGTAAAACATAATTCTCGGTCATTGCTTTCGATGAACCTCCCGCTGCTCTTCGAGATTTTTGAGAAAAGTTCCTAGCTAACTGGGAACACCCATCCGTAGGACGGACCCATGGTCCATCCTCCGCACTTTCCTCGGTTTGTTTTAGTTATGTAATTACCTAACACATTAATTTGACATATAACAAACAGCTTCTTTGATTACCCCTGTTAAACACTGGTTCCTTTACGTAATCTTATCACGTGACATAGAAAAACAATGTCAAACAACTTCTTTATTATCATTTTATCCTTTTATCGTTGAAATACAAGGAGTTCCGCCCGTAGGCTTGTTCATAATCCGCCCGAAGGCTATCCAGTAATCCACTAGGGATCACTATTCCAAGCTTCTGCCCGTAGACTAGTATGCGGGCCTCGAGATCCAATCCCGAGTCACGTTAGCCTCTTGTGCAGGACCCGGAAGGCGAGGGATTTACGGCCAGAGCCCCCCCTGGCACCCAAGCGTCCTCCTGCTCCAAGTAGAGCTCAACGGAAAGACCTCTCGCGGCGGGTTCGGTCCACGTTCCCGGCGCGGTCAACAACCCCCTTGGTTAGGGTCAGGCAGGCAGTCAGGGGTAACTGAAGCTGCCTCTCCCTTCAGGCCTTCAACCTGAAGCATTTATATATCTTTTCATCCTGTAGTTCCTTGAGCAAACAATGCAAACAGTGCTTTCTAAACTGTTACAAGCACAATCAATTCCTGTGGTTGTTTATTTGGCCATCTGTTAAAAAGTGAATCTTTCTCTCCGAATGCATCCAGCATTCGATCTAGGATCAAATTCTGACTTGGCAAGATCCCCAAGGGTTTGTTTGTTCCCCCTTTTATCCTTGGGTTAGGGCCATACCCTGTTAACCCAACTTAACCAATACCTTAGGTAATAGTAAATCCTGGCGACCATGTCGCTTCAATTTATTGATTGGTCATTTGCTTCCAGGCAAATACCTAACTCTCCTTTTACTTGGCAATTATTCCCCAAGAAAGGTGATGTAACAGGATGATTACTCATCCTCTTTAAATTTGCGCAATAACTTGCCAACCTCATTTCAAGAAATGACAAAACTCTCTTGTGGACAAGTCACAAGTCTATGCGATGTTGCAACTTTTTGCACATGTGTTGCATCTATTTCACGGGATCATTTCACCCATTGAATGGCGTTTTCTGGTCACGGAATTACCTCCAGCCGAGTAGCAGGGTTTAGGGTATCTTCTTACCCAACCCATTCCTAATTATATTAGGCCACGGTCCTAGGAATTTCCAACTCAATCGGAGTTTCATCATTTGAACGAGTGATCCTTAGGATAGAAACCTTAGATCGTTTTATGCATGAGCATCCAATTGACTCAACATTTCGTGAAAGTGGGTATGATCTTTGGGTTTGAGGGTTTTGACTTGGAAACAAGTGTAAAACTAGGTCGACTCCTTATCGTGCTACCCTAGTTAGCACTTGGGATATTTGCCATATCGACTGAACCATGCCCATATGAATCCCTTGTGGGTTAGGTGATTTAGGCAACTCAACATACTTGTCTTGTGACAAGGATGAACCTTTCCTAGAGATAATAAACTAGATCTAAAGGAGGAAAAATAGTTACAACTACACCAATACATGTAAACATGCGATTCATTGCTTCTACGCATCACATGGTTCACAATAACCCTATCTTTCCTTGGTAAAGTAAAAATGCCTGATAATCTGGACACTAACTTTCCTAGGTCCTACTAGGACTCACATCAAATAATCATGCCTACAACCTTGTTGTCAACACTTTAGAATCTCATGCTTTGATAAACCATGCAACCTTTCCTAAATGCGGCTCCTGATGAATGAAATTTTTGCATGACGACTATGCAATACGCAACTTTCTCCTAGCTACAATGTAGTCAATGAAGTTCATACAAAACTAAAGCTAGTGTTAACTTATTCCATTTTACATGCCACTTGCAAGTCCATAAGATCATTTTCGTGCTCTTCTATTTCTTTTCGGATAACATCTTATGGGTGTTAACTCTTCCTCATGAATCATTACAAGGAAGATGTTGCCTAAAATGCGACACACTCTTATTCCTACCATGTCTAGTAAAAAATGCACTTATCAATTTCATTTCTTTGCCCTAAGTAATATATGTTTAGACTCATTACTTTGAAAATGCACCAAAATAGCAACATGCGGCTAGTCTTCTAAGGCGGACAACTCTGGAAATGCAACCGTTCCAATTTCATGACATGCATCAACCTTGTCTAATGTTTAAAGAGATAATTTATCAAATGTATTTTTATCGCTGCCACATGCATTAAAAATAAGCGTAAAATGCATTCTCCCTTATGGAATTAAGCGTGCCTAAACATTTCTTTGTGTGAGAATAAACTCGAAAAAAAACCTGGACTTGTGGGCTCGGGGAGATATCCACTTGAATGCTTGGAGATGAACCTTCCGCAGGCGCACTTTGTGACTTTTTTGGGGCCATCGCAGGTGTGGTTTCGGCTTCTGGTTTGCCTTTGCGGTCTATGAATTGACTTGCCTTGGTATGCAGCCTCCAGACCTTTGCTTTTTTCCCTCGTACACAGGAGATTCCTTTGCGGGACTTTGGATAAATGGTGCTTGGGGAAGAGGGCTTTATGAGTTCTTTAGGAAAAACCGGGTGGCTAGGAATGGGTTCACGGATGGCTTGTGGCCTTTGAAGTCTAATTACGGGAAGCCTCTTACGAAGGAGCTTGCAGAAGGCTTTATAGCTTCTTCCTCTTCTCTTCAAAGTCCCGGGGGGGGGGGTATGAATGGACTTATGGGGATCTAGTGGGAAGGGGGCTTAAGAAAGCCCCCTTAGAAGCTTCTTAAGAAGCTTCTAAGAAGCTTCTAGGCTTCTGCAGCAACGTCGGGGGGGGTCGTGATCAAGGCGAGGTGGCGGCGGGCTGTGGCAGCCTGGCGGCTTCCTGCACGGCGGCGACGGCACCCTGGTCTCCCTCCTTTCCCCAACGGCGGGGCAGCAGCGTCCCCTCCTCCCTCTCACAGCACCGTCCCTTTTCCCTTCCCTCTTCTCTCCCTAACGGGAGTTCATATAGGCAAGGGGGGGGAGGGAAGAGAAAGCCTCCACACATGTGGCCAGTGCATGGGTTCCCCCCCTCCCATGCAGGCCACGACTCATCCATGGGCCATCCCCCCACACTCCCTCTTCTCCAGCCATGCATCGACTGGGGAAAAGGGATTAAAGTAAAAAAAATTTGCCTTGAATATTCAAAATTGCCCCTCCCAAGAGGGTGTCTACGCGGGAATTTCGATTTTGAACCTCGACTTGCTTTTTCCAATGCGAATGGTCTCGATTTCTCACGTGCAGGTTACACATTATACTGCCGGTAGATCCAATATGCGGGATAACCTTTGTACAAGGTTTACGTAGTGTGCGGGAAGTCAATATTTACGGTATGCAGTGTGCGGGAAGTCAATATTCACTGTTGGGAATATTACATTCTCTCCCCCTTAGAAGAATCGAGATGTCCTCATCTCGAGATAAACTGGGGATATTGAAGATTGAGAGAGCTTTCATCCATCCAGGTAGCATCCTCTTCGGGGTAATCTTTCCACTGGACGAGGCATTCCTTCAAGGTTCTAGATCTTAACTGTCTCTTCCTGACATCTAAAATCTTTTCCGGTCTTAGTCCAAGGACTCCTTAACTAGGCATTACAACTTGTTGGTCATCAAGTACATGGCTAGGATTAGGTACATACTTGTTCAATAGGCTGATATGGAATACATTATGAACCTTTAGGTTCTCAGGGAGTTTCAGTCTATAAGCATTGGGTCCTAGGTATTTGAGGATCTTGTATGGTCCACAATACCTTGGACTTCGCTTCTTGCAATCCCCTAAGGATAGAGAACTCTTCTTTGGGCATACGTGAATGAAGACCATGTCTCCTTCCTCAAATATTCTATCTTGACACTTCAAATCCGTGTATGCCTTCTGTCTATCCTTCGCAGCTTTGATGTCCCGAGAAAGTGAAATCATGAGCTTCGCACAATCTCTTCTGTTTAAGTAACTGGCTTGCCGGTATACATGCTCTCATCCTATAGTAGACATGTCCATTATTGACAGAGAATTCATGATACTTAGCCTCTAGCTTTTGTTCCTGGTCCTCGATAGAGATTTCCCTTAGCATCCTTTGATAGGCTAGATCATGGCATGCTTCCTCTCTAGCTAATTCGAAAATAGGATTGCTTGGCATAGATACCTTTGTAGCCAGAGATCTAGCTATTGATGGATTTTTAGAGAATTAAGGAATGCCTTGTGACTGAGTGCATTAGCAACTACATGCTCCTTTCCAGTTCGGTACTTGATCTTAAGGTCATACTCCTCCAGCACTTCAATCAACTGACATTGCCTCATGTTGAGCTTGTTCTAGGTAAAGTTCCACTTGAGACTTTTTTTATGATCAGTCATTAGTGTAAACTTGTTACCCCGCAGGTAGTGTCTCCGAAGCTTGACAACTAAAAGTTCAAGATCATGGGTAGCATAATTCTTTTCATGGCTCTTCAGTTTCTTGAAGATTAGGCTATAGGATGACTTTTCTACATAAGCATGCCAGTATCAGTTACTACCTCTACTCCTTACTGTGGTCTAGAAGTTTTAGGATCGGTACTAATACCAAACTTTGCTTCAACCTATCAAAGCTAGTTTGTTCGGTAGTTGACCATGCAATGGATGTTTGCTTCTTCAATAATTCTGTCAAAGGTGCTGCAATCAAAGCATAGTTTTTGATGAAGACCCCATACCGTCTTGTCAATCCAAGAAAGCTGAGTATTTCTTTGACAGTTGTTGGTATTTGGCCATCCTAGAACATTTCTAACTTAGGCTGGCTCCACTGAGATTCCTTCTACCGATATGATGAATCCCGGATAACCAATTTGATGTTTGGGGAATGCACATTTCGTCATCTTAGCATACAGCTTGTATGACCTCCTTGTCTCAAGGAAAATCCGAAGTTGGGGTTCATGATCTCCTTCCTGTTTGGAATAGTCTAGAGTGTCATCAAAGAAGACGAGCACAAAGTTTATCAAGATATGGTCTAAGATATCCTTCATTAACCTATTAAATGTGGCGGGCACATTCGTAAGCCCTAATCCAGTAGTTGCTTGAGTTGTTCCTTCAACTCAATTGCTTCCGATATAGACATTCTATAGGGTCTCTTCGCAATTGGCGCAGCTCCTATTACTAGCTTGATCTCATGATCTACTTCTCTCTTCAGAAACTACATCCACGTATTCCTTCAGCCAAGTGACCAAATCACTTTACTTCTTTATCAATATTCATAGTCAAGACAATCGGAAAAAAAAAAGTTTTATTCCATTCATATCAACATAGCCCTTTCGAGGTACAATTATTTATTGGGGCGATGGAACAAGTTGATACATTAATTCGAAGAGAATAAGATATTGTTGCATTCAGCTACAGGGACTGAGTAGTAATACGGATTGGGGTCATCGATTTTCAGGAATCGATAGTTCATTGGAAGATTAGGGTATCTCTTCCTTCGATATCCATTCTTCTCATGACGCCCCAAAACCTTGATTCGGTCGGTAGGGATTCTTTGAATCACTTCCCCGTACACATACTTATTCTGATTAACCCTTCGACCTCCGACCTGTAGGGTCGCGTTTGCATGAGCCTCAACAAAGACGAACAGCTTTACGATCTTCAAATCCTCCATCCACTTGATTCTCTTCAAGTTAATTTGAAGGTACGTAGGTTAATAGGCAGTTATGTAATAGATCCCTGAAACACCCATCCATCTCCGTTCCACGTACACAGGCGATGGATTGTAAATGCGGTCTAGGATGTTCATCATCTCAACCCTTTGTCGATAATCCGTGGAATGCATCGCGGTCATAAACATGACTCGGAACACTAAGAACTTGTTCCATGCTTCGTAATTCTGCAAGACAGCATTGAAGTAAGGAAATGTTTGGGACAGTAGCATTTTCTTTACTTCGTAAAATTTTCTAAAACAAATCCTTTGTTGGTTTGCTCTGATACCAACTGTAACGTGTCCCCTAGAATCATCCCGGACACGTCTTAGCAGTCCATCGGAAAGGATGTCTAGAAAGCTCCGCCCGGCACTCCCATGGAATGTTACGGGACTTGCGATCTAGGTCTTCCCGCGTCTGCCACGTAGCGGAAGTATCCTGGTCGTTCCCACTTAGGATCGACCTGAATTTGGGTTTTCCTGTTTGGTCATTAGCTAGCAGCCACTAGCGTTAGACCCGAGCGAACTACTTTACGCAGAAACGCCAGGTCCGAAGCGGAATCACGCTGCACTTGGTTCAAGGAGAATGGGAACGAGAGGGATGCAAAACTCAACCTCTCTGCCATAAGGCATAGTCCCATTCCGTTCCCCTAAAACAGCGTAAATTAGGTAAAACATAATTCTCGGTCATTGCTTTCGATGAACCTCCCGCTGCTCTTCGAGATTTTTGAGAAAAGTTCCCAGCTAACCGGGAACACCCATCCGTAGGACGGACCCATGGTCCATCCTCCGCACTTTCCTCGGTTTGTTTTAGTTATGTAATTACCTAACACATTAATTTGACATATAACAAACAGCTTCTTTGATTACCCCTGTTAAACACTGGTTCCTTCACGTAATCTTATCACGTGACATAGAAAAACAATGTCAAACAACTTCTTTATTATCATTTTATCCTTTTATCTTTGAAATACAAGGAGTTCCGCCCGTAGGCTTGTTCATAATCCGCCCGAAGGCTATCCAGTAATCCACCAGGGATCACTATTCCAAGCTTCTGCCCGTAGACTAGTATGCGGGCCTCGAGATCCAATCCCGAGTCACGTTAGCCTCTTGTGCAGGACCCGGAAGGCGAGGGATTTACGGCCAGAGCCCCCCCTGGCACCCAAGCGTCCTCCTGCTCCAAGTAGAGCTCAACGGAAAGACCTCTCGCGGCGGGTTCGGTCCACGTTCTCGGCGCGGTCAACAACCCCCTTGGTTAGGGTCAGGCAGGCAGTCGGGGGTAACTGAAGCTGCCTCTCCCTTCAGGCCTTCAACCTGAAGCATTTATATATCTTTTCATCCTTTAGTTCCTTGAGTAAACAATGCAAACAGTGCTTTCTAAACTGTTACAAGCACAATCAATTCCTGTGGTTGTTTATTTGGCCATCTGTTAAAAAGTGAATCTTTCTCTCCGAATGCATCCAGCATTCGATCTGGGATCAAATTCTGACTTGGCAAGATCCCCAAGGGTTTGTTTGTTCCCCCTTTTATCCTTGGGTTAGGGCCATACCCTGTTAACCCAACTTAACCAATACCTTAGGTAATAGTAAATCCTGGCGACCATGTCGCTTCAATTTATTGATTGGTCATTTGCTTCCAGGCAAATACCTAACTCTCCTTTTACTTGGCAATTATTCCCCAAGAAAGGTGATGTAACAGGATGATTACTCATCCTCTTTAAATTTGCGCAATAACTTGCCAACCTCATTTCAAGAAATGACAAAACTCTCTTGTGGACAAGTCACAAGTCTATGCGATGTTGCAACTTTTTGCACATGTGTTGCATCTATTTCACGGGATCATTTCACCCATTGAATGGCGTTTTCTGGTCACGGAATTACCTCCAGCCGAGTAGCAGGGTTTAGGGTATCTTCTTACCCAACCCATTCCTAATTATATTAGGCCACGGTCCTAGGAATTTCCAACTCAATCGGAGTTTCATCATTTGAACGAGTGATCCTTAGGATAGAAACCTTAGATCGTTTTATGCATGAGCATCCAATTGACTCAACATTTCGTGAAAGTGGGTATGATCTTTGGGTTTGAGGGTTTTGACTTGGAAACAAGTGTAAAACTAGGTCGACTCCTTATCGTGCTACCCTAGTTAGCACTTGGGATATTTGCCATATCGACTGAACCATGCCCATATGAATCCCTTGTGGGTTAGGTGATTTAGGCAACTCAACATACTTGTCTTGTGACAAGGATGAACCTTTCCTAGAGATAATAAACTAGATCTAAAGGAGGAAAAATAGTTACAACTACACCAATACATGTAAACATGCGATTCATTGCTTCTACGCATCACATGGTTCACAATAACCCTATCTTTCCTTGGTAAAGTAAAAATGCCTGATAATCTGGACACTAACTTTCCTAGGTCCTACTAGGACTCACATCAAATAATCATGCCTACAACCTTGTTGTCAACACTTTAGAATCTCATGCTTTGATAAACCATGCAACCTTTCCTAAATGCGGCTCCTGATGAATGAAATTTTTGCATGACGACTATGCAATACGCAACTTTCTCCTAGCTACAATGTAGTCAATGAAGTTCATACAAAACTAAAGCTAGTGTTAACTTATTCCATTTTACATGCCACTTGCAAGTCCATAAGATCATTTTCGTGCTCTTCTATTTCTTTTCGGATAACATCTTATGGGTGTTAACTCTTCCTCATGAATCATTACAAGGAAGATGTTGCCTAAAATGCGACACACTCTTATTCCTACCATGTCTAGTAAAAAATGCACTTATCAATTTCATTTCTTTGCCCTAAGTAATATATGTTTAGACTCATTACTTTGAAAATGCACCAAAATAGCAACATGCGGCTAGTCTTCTAAGGCGGACAACTCTGGAAATGCAACCGTTCCAATTTCATGACATGCATCAACCTTGTCTAATGTTTAAAGAGATAATTTATCAAATGTATTTTTATCGCTGCCACATGCATTAAAAATAAGCGTAAAATGCATTCTCCCTTATGGAATTAAGCGTGCCTAAACATTTCTTTGTGTGAGAATAAACTCGAAAAAAAACCTGGACTTGTGGGCTCGGGGAGATATCCACTTGAATGCTTGGAGATGAACCTTCCGCAGGCGCACTTTGTGACTTTTTTGGGGCCATCGCAGGTGTGGTTTGGGCTTCTGGTTTGCCTTTGCGGTCTATGAATTGACTTGCCTTGGTATGCAGCCTCCAGACCTTTGCTTTTTTCCCTCGTACGCAGGAGATTCCTTTGCGGGACTTTGGATAAATGGTGCTTGGGGAAGAGGGCTTTATGAGTTCTTTAGGAAAAACCGGGTGGCTAGGAATGGGTTCACGGATGGCTTGTGGCCTTTGAAGTCTAATTACGGGAAGCCTCTTACGAAGGATCTTGCAGAAGGCTTTATAGCTTCTTCCTCTTCTCTTCAAAGTCCCGGGGGGGGTATGAATGGACTTATGGGGATCTAGTGGGAAGGGGGCTTAAGAAAGCCCCCTTAGAAGCTTCTTAAGAAGCTTCTAAGAAGCTTCTAGGCTTCTGCAGCAACGTCGGGGGGGGTCGTGATCAAGGCGAGGTGGCGGCGGGCTGTGGCAGCCTGGCGGCTTCCTGCACGGCGGCGACGGCACCCTGGTCTCCCTCCTTTCCCCAACGGCGGGGCAGCAGCGTCCCCTCCTCCCTCTCACAGCACCGTCCCTTTTCCCTTCCCTCTTCTCTCCCTAACGGGAGTTCATATAGGCAAGGGGGGGGAGGGAAGAGAAAGCCTCCACACATGTGGCCAGTGCATGGGTTCCCCCCCTCCCATGCAGGCCACGACTCATCCATGGGCCATCCCCCCACACTCCCTCTTCTCCAGCCATGCATCGACTGGGGAAAAGGGATTAAAGTAAAAAAAATTTGCCTTGAATATTCAAAATTGCCCCTCCCAAGAGGGTGTCTACGCGGGAATTTCGATTTTGAACCTCGACTTGCTTTTTCCAATGCGAATGGTCTCGATTTCTCACGTGCAGGTTACACATTATACTGCCGGTAGATCCAATATGCGGGATAACCTTTGTACAAGGTTTACGTAGTGTGCGGGAAGTCAATATTTACGGTATGCAGTGTGCGGGAAGTCAATATTCACTGTTGGGAATATTACATTCTCTCCCCCTTAGAAGAATCGAGATGTCCTCATCTCGAGATAAACTGGGGATATTGAAGATTGAGAGAGCTTTCATCCATCCAGGTAGCATCCTCTTCGGGGTAATCTTTCCACTGGACGAGGCATTCCTTCAAGGTTCTAGATCTTAACTGTCTCTTCCTGACATCTAAAATCTTTTCCGGTCTTAGTCCAAGGACTCCTTAACTAGGCATTACAACTTGTTGGTCATCAAGTACATGGCTAGGATTAGGTACATACTTGTTCAATAGGCTGATATGGAATACATTATGAACCTTTAGGTTCTCAGGGAGTTTCAGTCTATAAGCATTGGGTCCTAGGTATTTGAGGATCTTGTATGGTCCACAATACCTTGGACTTCGCTTCTTGCAATCCCCTAAGGATAGAGAACTCTTCTTTGGGCATACGTGAATGAAGACCATGTCTCCTTCCTCAAATATTCTATCTTGACACTTCAAATCCGTGTATGCCTTCTGTCTATCCTTCGCAGCTTTGATGTCCCGAGAAAGTGAAATCATGAGCTTCGCACAATCTCTTCTGTTTAAGTAACTGGCTTGCCGGTATACATGCTCTCATCCTATAGTAGACATGTCCATTATTGACAGAGAATTCATGATACTTAGCCTCTAGCTTTTGTTCCTGGTCCTCGATAGAGATTTCCCTTAGCATCCTTTGATAGGCTAGATCATGGCATGCTTCCTCTCTAGCTAATTCGAAAATAGGATTGCTTGGCATAGATACCTTTGTAGCCAGAGATCTAGCTATTGATGGATTTTTAGAGAATTAAGGAATGCCTTGTGACTGAGTGCATTAGCAACTACATGCTCCTTTCCAGTTCGGTACTTGATCTTAAGGTCATACTCCTCCAGCACTTCAATCAACTGACATTGCCTCATGTTGAGCTTGTTCTAGGTAAAGTTCCACTTGAGACTTTTTTTATGATCAGTCATTAGTGTAAACTTGTTACCCCGCAAGTAGTGTCTCCGAAGCTTGACAACTAAAAGTTCAAGATCATGGGTAGCATAATTCTTTTCATGGCTCTTCAGTTTCTTGAAGATTAGGCTATAGGATGACTTTTCTACATAAGCATGCCAGTATCAGTTACTACCTCTACTCCTTACTGTGGTCTAGAAGTTTTAGGATCGGTACTAATACCAAACTTTGCTTCAACCTATCAAAGCTAGTTTGTTCGGTAGTTGACCATGCAATGGATGTTTGCTTCTTCAATAATTCTGTCAAAGGTGCTGCAATCAAAGCATAGTTTTTGATGAAGACCCCATACCGTCTTGTCAATCCAAGAAAGCTGAGTATTTCTTTGACAGTTGTTGGTATTTGGCCATCCTAGAACATTTCTAACTTAGGCTGGCTCCACTGAGATTCCTTCTACCGATATGATGAATCCCGGATAACCAATTTGATGTTTGGGGAATGCACATTTCGTCATCTTAGCATACAGCTTGTATGACCTCCTTGTCTCAAGGAAAATCCGAAGTTGGGGTTCATGATCTCCTTCCTGTTTGGAATAGTCTAGAGTGTCATCAAAGAAGACGAGCACAAAGTTTATCAAGATATGGTCTAAGATATCCTTCATTAACCTATTAAATGTGGCGGGCACATTCGTAAGCCCTAATCCAGTAGTTGCTTGAGTTGTTCCTTCAACTCAATTGCTTCCGATATAGACATTCTATAGGGTCTCTTCGCAATTGGCGCAGCTCCTATTACTAGCTTGATCTCATGATCTACTTCTCTCTTCAGAAACTACATCCACGTATTCCTTCAGCCAAGTGACCAAATCACTTTACTTCTTTATCAATATTCATAGTCAAGACAATCGGAAAAAAAAAAGTTTTATTCCATTCATATCAACATAGCCCTTTCGAGGTACAATTATTTATTGGGGCGATGGAACAAGTTGATACATTAATTCGAAGAGAATAAGATATTGTTGCATTCAGCTACAGGGACTGAGTAGTAATACGGATTGGGGTCATCGATTTTCAGGAATCGATAGTTCATTGGAAGATTAGGGTATCTCTTCCTTCGATATCCATTCTTCTCATGACGCCCCAAAACCTTGATTCGGTCGGTAGGGATTCTTTGAATCACTTCCCCGTACACATACTTATTCTGATTAACCCTTCGACCTCCGACCTGTAGGGTCGCGTTTGCATGAGCCTCAACAAAGACGAACAGCTTTACGATCTTCAAATCCTCCATCCACTTGATTCTCTTCAAGTTAATTTGAAGGTACGTAGGTTAATAGGCAGTTATGTAATAGATCCCTGAAACACCCATCCATCTCCGTTCCACGTACACAGGCGATGGATTGTAAATGCGGTCTAGGATGTTCATCATCTCAACCCTTTGTCGATAATCCGTGGAATGCATCGCGGTCATAAACATGACTCGGAACACTAAGAACTTGTTCCATGCTTCGTAATTCTGCAAGACAGCATTGAAGTAAGGAAATGTTTGGGACAGTAGCATTTTCTTTACTTCGTAAAATTTTCTAAAACAAATCCTTTGTTGGTTTGCTCTGATACCAACTGTAACGTGTCCCCTAGAATCATCCCGGACACGTCTTAGCAGTCCATCGGAAAGGATGTCTAGAAAGCTCCGCCCGGCACTCCCATGGAATGTTACGGGACTTGCGATCTAGGTCTTCCCGCGTCTGCCACGTAGCGGAAGTATCCTGGTCGTTCCCACTTAGGATCGACCTGAATTTGGGTTTTCCTGTTTGGTCATTAGCTAGCAGCCACTAGCGTTAGACCCGAGCGAACTACTTTACGCAGAAACGCCAGGTCCGAAGCGGAATCACGCTGCACTTGGTTCAAGGAGAATGGGAACGAGAGGGATGCAAAACTCAACCTCTCTGCCATAAGGCATAGTCCCATTCCGTTCCCCTAAAACAGCGTAAATTAGGTAAAACATAATTCTCGGTCATTGCTTTCGATGAACCTCCCGCTGCTCTTCGAGATTTTTGAGAAAAGTTCCCAGCTAACCGGGAACACCCATCCGTAGGACGGACCCATGGTCCATCCTCCGCACTTTCCTCGGTTTGTTTTAGTTATGTAATTACCTAACACATTAATTTGACATATAACAAACAGCTTCTTTGATTACCCCTGTTAAACACTGGTTCCTTCACGTAATCTTATCACGTGACATAGAAAAACAATGTCAAACAACTTCTTTATTATCATTTTATCCTTTTATCTTTGAAATACAAGGAGTTCCGCCCGTAGGCTTGTTCATAATCCGCCCGAAGGCTATCCAGTAATCCACCAGGGATCACTATTCCAAGCTTCTGCCCGTAGACTAGTATGCGGGCCTCGAGATCCAATCCCGAGTCACGTTAGCCTCTTGTGCAGGACCCGGAAGGCGAGGGATTTACGGCCAGAGCCCCCCCTGGCACCCAAGCGTCCTCCTGCTCCAAGTAGAGCTCAACGGAAAGACCTCTCGCGGCGGGTTCGGTCCACGTTCTCGGCGCGGTCAACAACCCCCTTGGTTAGGGTCAGGCAGGCAGTCGGGGGTAACTGAAGCTGCCTCTCCCTTCAGGCCTTCAACCTGAAGCATTTATATATCTTTTCATCCTTTAGTTCCTTGAGTAAACAATGCAAACAGTGCTTTCTAAACTGTTACAAGCACAATCAATTCCTGTGGTTGTTTATTTGGCCATCTGTTAAAAAGTGAATCTTTCTCTCCGAATGCATCCAGCATTCGATCTGGGATCAAATTCTGACTTGGCAAGATCCCCAAGGGTTTGTTTGTTCCCCCTTTTATCCTTGGGTTAGGGCCATACCCTGTTAACCCAACTTAACCAATACCTTAGGTAATAGTAAATCCTGGCGACCATGTCGCTTCAATTTATTGATTGGTCATTTGCTTCCAGGCAAATACCTAACTCTCCTTTTACTTGGCAATTATTCCCCAAGAAAGGTGATGTAACAGGATGATTACTCATCCTCTTTAAATTTGCGCAATAACTTGCCAACCTCATTTCAAGAAATGACAAAACTCTCTTGTGGACAAGTCACAAGTCTATGCGATGTTGCAACTTTTTGCACATGTGTTGCATCTATTTCACGGGATCATTTCACCCATTGAATGGCGTTTTCTGGTCACGGAATTACTCCAGCCGAGTAGCAGGGTTTAGGGTATCTTCTTACCCAACCCATTCCTAATTATATTAGGCCACGGTCCTAGGAATTTCCAACTCAATCGGAGTTTCATCATTTGAACGAGTGATCCTTAGGATAGAAACCTTAGATCGTTTTATGCATGAGCATCCAATTGACTCAACATTTCGTGAAAGTGGGTATGATCTTTGGGTTTGAGGGTTTTGACTTGGCAACAAGTGTAAAACTAGGTCGACTCCTTATCGTGCTACCCTAGTTAGCACTTGGGATATTTGCCATATCGACTGAACCATGCCCATATGAATCTCTTGTGGGTTAGGTGATTTAGGCAACTCAACATACTTGTCTTGCGACAAGGATGAACCTTTCCTAGAGATAATAAACTAGATCTAAAGGAGGAAAAATAGTTACAACTACACCAATACATGTAAACATGCGATTCATTGCTTCTACGCATCACATGGTTCACAATAACCCTATCTTTCCTTGGTAAAGTAAAAATGCCTGATAATCTGGACACTAACTTTCCTAGGTCCTACTAGGACTCACATCAAATAATCATGCCTACAACCTTGTTGTCAACACTTTAGAATCTCATGCTTTGATAAACCATGCAACCTTTCCTAAATGCGGCTCCTGATGAATGAAATTTTTGCATGACGACTATGCAATACGCAACTTTCTCCTAGCTACAATGTAGTCAATGAAGTTCATACAAAACTAAAGCTAGTGTTAACTTATTCCATTTTACATGCCACTTGCAAGTCCATAAGATCATTTTCGTGCTCTTCTATTTCTTTTCGGATAACATCTTATGGGTGTTAACTCTTCCTCATGAATCATTACAAGGAAGATGTTGCCTAAAATGCGACACACTCTTATTCCTACCATGTCTAGTAAAAAATGCACTTATCAATTTCATTTCTTTGCCCTAAGTAATATATGTTTAGACTCATTACTTTGAAAATACACCAAAATAGCAACATGCGGCTAGTCTTCTAAGGCGGACAACTCTGGAAATGCGACCGTTCCAATTTCATGACATGCATCAACCTTGTCTAATGTTTAAAGAGATAATTTATCAAATGTATTTTTATCGCTGCCACATGCATTAAAAATAAGCGTAAAATGCATTCTCCCTTATGGAATTAAGCGTGCCTAAACATTTCTTTGTGTGAGAATAAACTCGAAAAAAAACCTGGACTTGTGGGCTCGGGGAGATATCCACTTGAATGCTTGGAGATGAACCTTCCGCAGGCGCACTTTGTGACTTTTTTGGGGCCATCGCAGGCGTGGTTTCGGCTTCTGGTTTGCCTTTGCGGTCTATGAATTGACTTGCCTTGGTATGCAGCCTCCAGACCTTTGCCTTTTTCCCTCGTACGCAGGAGATTCCTTTGCGGGACTTTGGATAAATGGTGCTTGGGGAAGAGGGCTTTATGAGTTCTTTAGGAAAAACCGGGTGGCTAGGAATGGGTTCACGGATGGCTTGTGGCCTTTGAAGTCTAATTACAGGAAGCCTCTTACGAAGGATCTTGCAGAAGGCTTTATAGCTTCTTCCTCTTCTCTTCAAAGTCCCGGGGGGGTATGAATGGACTTATGGGGATCTAGTGGGAAGGGGGCTTAAGAAAGCCCCCTTAGAAGCTTCTAGGCTTCTGCAGCAACGTCGGGGGGGGGGGGGGGGGTCGTGATCAAGGCGAGGTGGCGGCGGGCTGTGGCGGCCTGGCGGCTTCCTGCACGGCGGCGACGGCACCCTGGTCTCCCTCCTCTCCCCAACGGCGGGGCAGCAGCGTCCCCTCCTCCCTCTCACAGCACCGTCCCTTTTCCCTTCCCTCTTCTCTCCCTAACGGGAGTTCATATAGGCAAGGGGGGGGGAGGGAAGAGAAAGCCTCCACACACGTGGCCAGTGCATGGGTTCCCCCCCTCCCATGCAGGCCACGACTCATCCATGGGCCATCCCCCCACACTCCCTCTTCTCCAGCCATGCATCGGCTGGGGAAAAGGGATTAAAGTAAAAAAAATTTGCCTTGAATATTCAAAATTGCCCCTCCCAAGAGGGTGTCTACGCGGGAATTTCGATTTTGAACCTCGGCTTGCTTTTTCCAATGCGAATGGTCTCGATTTTTCACGTGCAGGTTACACATTATACTGCCGGTAGATCCAATATGTGGGATAACCTTTGTACAAGGTTTACGCAGTGTGCGCGAAGTCAATATTTACGGTACGCAGTGTGCGGGAAGTCAATATTCACGGTTGGGAATATTACATCAACATAGACAACTAGAAAAACATAACCACTATCTGTCTTCTTCGCAAACAGACTATGATCAGCATCTCCCAATTGGAAACCATGTTGCTGTAAATAACTACTGATGCGAGCATTCCATGCTCTGGGTGCCTATTTCAACCCATATAATGCCTTTTTCAGCCGACATACATGTACTGGAAATTCTGGATGTACATAGCCTTCAGGCTGTTCCATGTAAATCTCTTCCTGTAATTCTCCATTGAGAAATGCATTCTTTACATCCATCTGCCATAGTTTCCAGCCTCTAGCTGCTGCCAAAGTAATCACAGTTCTAATTGTAGCCATCTTTGCTACAGGGCTGAAAGTCTCCTCATAATCAAGGCCATATTGCTGCGCATACCCTTTTGCAACCAGCCTGGCCTTATATGTTTCCAATGATCCATATGATTTACATTTTACCTTATACACCCACTTGCATCCAATAGGTGTTTTGCCCTCAGGAAACTGTACCAAATCCCATGTACAATTTTTAGCCAAAGCTGAATATTCCTCATCCATAGCAGCATGCCAATTCTCATCTGAAATTGCCTCTTCAAACTTGGTTCTCTAAAACTTGTTACTTTCGTCATATAAGCATAATGACGAGCTGAATATCTAGTGTAAGTATACCTGTCAATAGGTCATCTAACCCTCTCTGATCTCCTGAGCTGTGGCTCACTGTGAGCTTGCCTCTCATGAGGCGGCACAGAACGGCTCTGTCTAGCACCTGGCATCATAACAGATGGAATCCCCAATTCACTATCTAAGCTGTCACTGCTAGATGAATCATAACCTGTAGTGAGTGGACCTGTTACATCTTCAAAAACCTTTTCTTTTCCCTTATCTGTTCTCCCCCTCACTGACATATCTATGTCAGTGGATGCAGTAGTGTGACTCCGTAATCGTCCTATCCAAGGACTCACTGTAGATGATACATCACCTGTGTGACCAGTCATGGAAGTACTCTCTGCAGGAGTATTTTCAGCATGACTCATACTGGGTGAGCCATTAGTAGGCACTGCAACAGGATTCCCATACCAAGATGCTAACTCATCAAATACCACATCTCTGCTTATGAGTGTCTCATGCGTAGAAGGTACATAACACTTATAAGCTTTCCGTTCCTGTGCATATCCAATAAACACACTTTTCACTGCCTTAGGATCCAATTTCTTCCTCTTCTCATTCGGTATATGCACATATGCAATGCTGCCAAATACCTTCAAGTGTGAAATATCAGGTTTATGACCATACAGTCGTTCATATGGAGTGACATCATGAATCCCTGCTGTAGGGGTTCGATTCAGCACATATACAGTAGTCACCACTGCTTCATAACCATTTGGCAGACATTTTTCATTCAGCATAGCTCTAGCTGACTCCATCAAAACCCTATTTTTCCTCTCTACCACCGTTTTGCTGCGGTGTATAACTACATGTGAGCTGTCTTCTGATCCCATGTTTAGCAAGATACCTGTCAAAGTAGTTTGAGACATATTCACCTCCTCCATCTGATCTCAAACATGATATGTAACAGCCCAATTCATTTTCAGCATGTTTCTTGAAGTCTTTCAATGCATCAAACACATCATCCTTATGTTTCAAGATATAAAGCCAAGTGTACCTTACTGAAATCATCAATAAATGAGACATAATATCGTGCACCGCCAAAGGAAGCATTATGTGAAGGACCCCAGACATCAAAGTGTACCAACTGTAAAGGCCTAGTGCTATTTTTTACATGTCTCATGAAAGGAAACCGTGCCTGCTTCCCAAACTGACATGCAGGGCATACATGACCAAAATCATTATACTTGAATTTAGGTAATCCAAGTACTACTTCTTTCTGCTGCATAGATTTCAGCTTTTGTACATTGACATGTCTGATTCTCTTGTGCCAGATCTCTACATCTCTGATGGCACTCTCATCATGAGCAAACATAGCTGCTTAAGTTCAGGAATGGTCGCTTCCAAAGTAAACATCCTGCCATCCCTTCTACCCTTGGCAATTAGCTTGCAGCCATTTCCATACTCAATGAAACATCCATCCTTGTTAAACCTCATTTGCAGATTCTGTTCTGCCATTTGACCCACAGATAACAAATTCTTTGTTATGGTCGGTACATGTAAGACATCATGCAGGCCTTTCTTCTTGCCATCAAGCATCGTCAATGGAACAATCCCTTTATGCTTTATGTCATGTTGGGTATCATCCCCAGTACATACATGACCATGTGTACCTGCAACCATCTCATCAAACCACTCTCCATGCGGGGTCATGTGGTTTGACGCACCAGAGTCAATGTACCACCTGTCATCTCTGTTCTGCCTTGACACAGTCTTGGATACATGCTGCATGGCAAAGAGTCTATCAACCTGATCATCTTGACCACCACTAGAGGATGCATAATGCCCATGTTGTTTCCCTTTTGTCTTCATGTCATTCTGCTTTTTGTAACATTCCTTCGCTATGTGCCCATACTTACCACAATAATGGCAGTCCTTGTCGTTGTTGGACTGATCAGTAGACTGCCAAGATCCAGATCCACCTCCTCTTCCTCGAGGTGATCTCCCCCTGCCTCTAAACCCACCAGATCCACGCTGGCCTTGTGTATTTGCACCATGCCAATTACTCTGCTGCTGCTGCTGTCGATAAGTATTACGAGTGTCACCACGACCTCGAAACGAACCATGACCTCTAGATCCTCTGCCACGCTGGCTAGAGTACAACACAGTATCTCTACTCTGAGATGCACTAAAACCTATATTCAAACCAAGTTTGACTTCCTCATGCAGCAACAAAGCAACTAGCTCTTCCCAGCTAGGGGACTCTTCTCTGACAGAAATGGAAGTGTCAAAAGCTTTTTACTCTTTGCCTAAGCCATTCAAAGCAACAACAATCATATCATCTTCTGATACACTTGAGCCAATAGTAGCAAGTTGATCAGCTATGGTCTTAATCTCCGTGGTATACGTCTGGATGCTCTTGCCATTCCTAGACATGTTGTTGAACTGCTGTTTCAACTGGATCTTTCTTGCATGTGTCATGGTTCCATAATTTTTCATCAGTATGTCCCAAGCATCCTTCGAAGTCTCACATCCAGTGATTTGAATTACCATAGCATCAGATATACATAAGGAAAACCAATGCAGCACCTTGCATGCTCTTTCATTCCATAGCCTGTAGCCTCTTTTCTGTTCAGTGCAGGCAACTCAGGAGCAACTTCATCTCCTGTACATAAATCCCAATAACCTCTGCCAACCAGAAAGTTTTTCATTCTGAATTTCCATAATGTAAAGTTCTTATTATCCAACTTCTCTCCAACTATCTGAGTGATATTGTCAGTCCATGTGCATTAGCCATGATGGAATAGACTGTCTATCTAGTGCCTGACTCCCTACAGTCCAATAAGTATGACTGACTAAGTTCAGTCCGTAATAGTTTATGACAGTTTTCTGCACTAAATTGCAGAAAAAAAACTAGGGTATTTCAGCCCACTGACACCCCAAAACAACCCTTAAACAAGTGGTCTCAACTGTAGATATAATTGTCAATACATAAGCTATGTGTTTGCTTCAGTTTAAGCTTATGTAACCTCACTGCCAGGGTACATACATGCAGTCTGAAAATTGTAAACTGTGAGTAACCAGCAGCAATTTCAAGTCCAAAACTGAGTGTGTCAACAAATTCAGTTTCAGGTTGCAGTCAACCAGAATTCAGCATACCAAGCTCCAAGCAGCTCCAAAATGTCTTTTGACCATGTCATACATTTACTTTGTAGTGGCAAGTTCAATACATGAGCATCTGAGTAGGCATAGACAACCTGTCTTCATTGACCAATGGCATAAACCTCATGAGCTGTTTGTAATTAACCAGGACAGTGTAACTGCATTTATTTCAGCTTCAAAATTCAGTTTTCAATTATGCTCATTGCTTGCTTCAATTCTCCATGCATTCAACATGTATAGGCCAGTTCATATAGATGATGGAACCCCCAAGATGACCTGTATTGCTTCAGTAATGCACAGTAATTGTCATTGACTGTGTATGATAGTTTTCAACCTGTCATTGATTTTCAGATCTAAGTATTCTGTCATTGACTGTGTATGACAGTTTTCAGCCTGTCATTAATTTTCAGATCTGAGTATTCTGACATTGACTGTGTATGACAGTTTTCAACCTGATTGATTTTCAGATCTGAGTATTCTATCATTGACTGTGTATGACAGTTTTCAACCTGTCATTGATTTTCAGATTTGAGTATTCTGAGCAAGAGATCTCAGCTCCAAGACATTTGATCCAATGTATGCATGCTTTGACACATTCTTGTGCTCCAAAGATGCCTTCTGAGTGTAGTACAAGGCTCCTGTGTGTCAGTAATGACTGAATGCATGCTGTACATTCATGTTTACAGTAGTTCAGAAATGATTACAGGTCTGTGTCTGTCACTCCAGCTCATAACAGAGCTCCCACACAAGCATTTACTCCTTGCATACTTCAAATACCTTCAATAGTGAGCATACATGCTCTATGAACCTTGTCCAGGTGCCCCACTGAAGATTGATATGTTGCTGTCCACTCAGATCAGCAGGCGCAGATTTTCAGATATAGGTTGCTGTCCATTCAGATCAGCAGGCGCAGATTTTCAGATACAGGTTGCTGTCCATTCAGATCACCAGGCGCGTAGATTTTCAGATACAGGTTGCTGATTTTCAGGAGGCAGTCCACGATTTTCAGACACAGGTTGCTGATTTTCAAGAGGCAGTCTACGATTTTCAGAAGGCAGTCCACGCTGATTCCTTCCTTCGACTATGGCTTCATTTACAAGTGTCCAACTTCTTCCTCATTGCTTACTTCCATCTCCTTTGCACTGCAAGTTGTCATGCCCATTCTCCCACAGCCTCATGGATGAGGCTCTGATACCATGTTCAAAAAAGTAGAGAGAGAGAAAGGAAAAACTCCATATCCATGAGCCTTCAGGCTCTCAAGCTCATTCCTTCATTTCCACACACTGAACTGAAAAGCACACACCCACTACAAGATAAAGTGGCCTAGTGTAAATGTAGACTAGACTGACTAACTCTAGTCAGGTCACTGACTGACTACTAACCCGACTTATTTAATGTAGTCACATGTAGACAACTGTACACACTAGCTTTCATAGATGTCGGTCATAGATGAAGACACACTGACGGTGAGCTTCATTTCTAACAACCTGGTTAGACAATAATAGAACAATAGTGGATTTACAAAGCTTATCCAACTTCTTCCAATTTTGCACCAATACCTGCCATACTTGTATCTTTCAATAAGCAAGTTTTGTGCCATCAAGTTTGTCAATATCGAACCTAACATTATCATTCAAAGAACCAACTATAATGACATTAAACAATGACAAAATCCAAGAGTATGAGCTGCTATAGATGGCAATAAAGCACTCACAAAATTAGCCAAGAACCATTGTAAAAACCGGGGGAGGGGGGATATAGGAGTGAAGAGCTATCCACCAGCTCAAACAAAAGAACTACTAGAATCAAGTGTTTGCTCTCCAACATGAATGCTAAATATTGCAATTACAACACTGCTATAAATCTAATAGAAAGAAATCTAATGATAGAGCAAACTCCTATTGCCAAGAATGGCTAGATAAAAATTGGGATATGCAAAGTACAACTAGTAGTGAATTGTAAATTAGTCCGTAAGTAGAGTAACTACATGCAATAACATCTATGAGAGCATAGACATAAAGTCAAGAGTCCTATTACCTCAAAGACCCAAGCTCAAATGCAAAAATATCCAAAGTGCATCCACTAACTCAAAACCATGAATGTCCAAGATCACAACAAGGCTCAATACATTTGAGAAACCGAAGCACATCAATTGTACATCCAAGAGCAAGGCATCAAATAAAGCTTCACTACTCGTGGTGAGTAATGACAAAAGATCAATGTAGCTCACCAAATCTCAAAGACATCAAATTTTTCTTAAATTCAAGTACTAAATGTCATCATAGACCCATCCATGAGCATACATAAGTGCTGGACATCACACTAGACATATAACATACTCAAAAGACCATATAGGCATAATAGGCATAAGTTGGCAATTAAAAATACTTGTTGTCCATTGTATTACATTTGGGAAATGAATGTTAAAATCAAGCTAGTGCAAGCTCCAATTAATCCTAGAAGCATGTAAATACATCCTCAAATGATATAGCATCAATACATATGCATATATGCATCAGTAGAAGCAAGTAAAAGCTCCAAAGCACTGAGATATGGCTATTGTAGATTTATAACAATAGGTCTCATGTTATATACAACAGACAATAGAGATATTGCACCTCAAAGGAGAGCCCAAAATTATCCAATGATGCTTGGGGAAATCACAAATGAGTTGCCAAGTATATGCCCAAGTATTCCAAGAAGAATGCAACTGCCATAGAGCTATAGGTGACTGCTGAAATGCCAAGGAAGCTCTACAAGAAAACATGTGGAGCATACGTTGATCACACTGGCTAGTTGGAGGTGTTTTGCTATTGGAGCTGTTGGTTGTGGCCACTATAATGCCTTAAGAAAGGCTCAAATAAGGGTTGGAAGTTGCCCAATGATTATCCAAGTGTGCCAAGAGCTTCAGTTGAAGTAAAAAATGCAAAATCTGATCTTAAACAAGGCTAGACTGATAAGCGTTGTCTATGCAGGTGTTATAGATATTTTTGCTACTATTGTTGATGATCATGATGACTATGGGGCACTCATTGATGCTCAATAGAGTCTCTTCAATCCCTAAATAGGTTCAATGGCTACCTCAGATATGGCTACAATGAATCTTTGACTGTGGATGGATTGAAGTAAAATGGCTGAATGAAACTCCTTGAACCAATGCTCTGATAGTAGTTGAAAGAAAAGATGTGAAAAGATGGGGAGAGAGAGAGGGATATTGAGATCTTGCAAGACACAAAATACACATAGAGAATGCATACAAAATAGGAATCTTAAACTCAGTCTTTCTTCTTCTTCTTCTTGACTATATGAGGCTACCAAGAATAAGAGAGAGTACAACATACATAATATACAAGTGGTCCATAGCTAAGTAGAAAGATGACTAGATAAATGTCTTGTAACTTAGGTGGGTGGATTCAACTATAAAGTATCATTGGAATGATGTGTTGATGCAGGTATCAACCATGTTAGTGATATAAATGCAAAAACGGTCATCCAAGTATGTGAGTGTCAGCTTGTATTGAGTTTGACATCTCAACACTCCCCCTCAAGATCAACACCATGGCTTGCACTCCAAGTAAGCTTCGATAACATTGAAGCTTTTCTCCTCCTAGGGCCTTGGTGAAAATATCTACAACCTACTCCTTTTTGCTCACATATATGTGATTAATGTCACAAGCAAAGACATGCTCTCTAATGAAATGGTAATGAATTTCAATGTGTTTCATGTGTGCATGAGACATTGGGTTCCTAGCCAATTGTATACTGCTCGCGTTGTCATAATAAATGATAACTCTCCAATCTATTTATATTTCCAAATCATCAAGTAGCTTTTGCATCCAAGTTGCCCCACATGCTAACATAGCAGCACATATGTACTCTACCTTTGTACTTGATAATGCAATAGTGAGATTTTTCTTACTGCTCCAAGCTATAGCCTAAAGTAAAATACATAGCCACTAGTGGACTTCCTATCAAACACACCCATCAACCCAATCTACATTAGTATAACTAAATAAATGCACCACTGAGTTAGCCTCATAAAAGATACCATAATCCAATGTGGCCTTAGGGTATCGCAAGGTATATCTTACGCTGTCCAATTTGAGCCATCACACTCACCATCTACGTGTGAATAGCAAGTATAAATATTTAACACATCAAGTGACTCAAATCACCTTCTCTTTTCCCTTGTGTGATATGTATTTTGCACTTGTAGGAGTTCTATTTGCACGCAAACATTCACTCCATGGTTTCTCAATAGACCTACTAGAAGAAGGCTCTTCTAGCCCACTCAATGTTTGTGACTGTGGATCCAATTTTTTGCAATCACCTTTTCTTTTGCATTATCTACAACAACGTATTTTTCAGTAGCATACCAATTTCTCATCTCATCAAACACATCTTTGCTCACTTTAACTTGCATGTAATTGGATTATAGCACACATAACTCTTTTTCTCTAGAGAATAGCTCACAAATACATACTTTTAAGCTTTTGGATCCAACTTCTTTCTTAGCTCATTCTCAATAACATATACATATGCAATGCATGAAAATACATTAACATGTGACAAATCTGGTTTCTTGTTAGTGAACTTCTCCTTTGGTGTCACATCATGCACTGAAGTAGTGGGAGTCCTGTTCATAATATACATAGTTGTAGAGACAACTTTATCCCAATAATAATGAGGCATATTGTTTTCACCTATGAATTTTTGCAATGTGGCTGTTCTTCCTTTTAGCAACACCATTTTGTTGCGGAGTGCACCTACATGTAATCTACCTTTGAATTCCATGTTGTTTCACAAAATTACCGAAATCATTGGAGAGATACTCTCCCCATCTATCTAACCTTAGGCACTTAATCTGCACACCTATTTGTTTCTCAACTAAAATTTAAAATCTAAAAGTGAGAGGATGCCTCACTTTTCTCCTTCACACTTTTTTGCATATTAGCCATGTTGAGAACTTAGGCAAGCATGTCACAATTTTATGCAACACCATATTAGGGAATATGGAAATTTCTCATAAGTTTGGGACACGTGGTTAAATCTTTGGACTTGTCATAACTTGAACCCTATAACTCCAAATCGAGTGCTCTATAACTCAATAGATTCTATTTTTCAAGCGCTTTCCATATAG
The DNA here is from genome assembly GCF_053477565.2 of Lygodium microphyllum. NCBI lineage: Eukaryota > Viridiplantae > Streptophyta > Polypodiopsida > Schizaeales > Lygodiaceae > Lygodium > Lygodium microphyllum. Next base: position 153,625,286 of record NC_141140.1, on the reverse strand, counting down.
TTTTGAGAAACTTATGGGCATGTTATTCAGGTGCCACCTTTTTAGTATTCAAAAAATGAAAATTGGGAGATTGCCAAACTCATTAATATTGTGTTATGTGACTATATATTTTTTAATCATCGCACATTTACATGGCCAATACATTTATCCTAATGGAGAGTCTGTGAATCTTACTAGATTCGCATATGAATAGTCTCAAATGGGTGGAGATGAGTCAAAATACAATGTGAGAAAGGTGCTAATGGGTGCTTTACATAATAAGATGTATAGAGTAATACCACATGATGAGAATGCACATGTAGCAAGGTGCCACATGGATAGTCTCTCGTATGATGAAATTAGTGCCCAAGTGCCCAAGTTGTACAAAGATGATAATCATGAAATACAAATGTTACTACAATAGGGAAGGGATATTGATGACAAGAAGACAATGCCAAAACCTATAGAGACCAAAATGAAGGGAGACGCCCCCCCTCTCAACTATGGATATCTATGTCAAAGGAGGAGCTTGATATCAATGTTTGTGGTGATGTGAACTAAGATGGAATGATGAAGTTGAATGAAGCTTGTTGATGAAGGCAAACTTGACACCTCCTCATCTAGAAGAACTAGAGGAGAATCGACTATGGGCACTTGAAACATACATTAGGAGAAATATGAACTCTCTTTTTTGCCCCTTAAGGGATTTCTCTCATCTCTCTCTCTAAAAAGAGATTCCAAAATAATTTTATAATAAGAGATCTTCTACAATCAAGCAAATCTTATATTTGTATTTTTAATAGAATTAACGTAATATCTTATCCCCAAACTGTAGGATAAGGTCACTTTTTCTCAAATTCCTCACAACTAAAAAAAAATTCTATTTTTTTCAAAAATGAAGCCAATCATTGATATATGACTCTTTAATACCCTCATGACTTTTTAATATTAAAATATATTAGAATAATTTTCATTCTTGCTTCTTAAAAGAGAAAAAGTTAAAAATGGTAAAAGTTCAGGTACATATCATATTTTAAGATTATTTTTTACCTAAAAGACACCTTTTTGACTTGAGAGTTTTCTTGTAAAATTTTATCTCTTTTGGACAAGTATAAGCCCATTTTTCCTACCCTTTAAAAACTCTAATTTATCCCAAATTTTGTATATTCTCTTTCCCTCTAGAATAAGGTTTCTTCTTGTATGTGAATTCTTCTAAAGCGACATTGAGGTGTGGTTTCAATGCCATTTGCTGAAATCAAATAATCTCCATCTACAATACTCTCTACACTACTACAAGCAATCTCCCTCTTCAACTGTCTATACTACAAGCAATCAAGTGATAATTGAGGTATCTTTATTTTTTAATCTTTGTGATGTTCTTATCCTTTAAAACTGTTGTTTAATCCTTAAGAAATAATTCATGGAGAGAGAGAGAGAGAGAGAGAGTATTTTGGACAGAATAGAAGATAAGATTAGAATTTAATTAGGAGTTGATTCCAAGATAATATTAGAAGCTAACTAGGGGTTGATTAGGGTCTATCATGACTAAAATCAAGTAAAAGACTCAAGATCCAATTGGGTTTTTTTTAAAAAAAATAATGAATCAAAGGGGTATAATTATGTGATTTGAATGTTAGTCCAAGTTAAAATTGTAATACATTTTTCTTTGCAGGACGCAGGTTCAGGAGTACTAAGAGAAAGAGAGATATTTACTTCCAATTAAAGGATGAATATGCACCACTATTCAAAAGAATTGTGGAAAGGGATGCAATAAGATACAAGATGCAATAAGAAAGAAATGTAGGGAAAAAAATGTGAACCTTTGGGTTGATGGGTTCATTTATCCACTAGCTCAAAGGCCACCATAATTTAATATGCTTACATCATTTGTAAAGTTTGTTTGTGAAGGCAATGAAGGATTCTATGGATACACATGTAGAATTTGACACAGGGATTAGCAAGGGTTCATCAAGCCTTAATAAATATATATACAAGATTACAAGGGTATGTGCAGTCTTTGATGGAAGAAGATAGATTGATAGTTAAGAAGGATAGAGAAAACCAGATCAACCTACAACAAGCAATGTTCATCATTGAAGATGCTATGCACACTACGTAAGTATAGAAAATGGAGTTATAGTATAAAATTATGGGTTTGGAGAAGGAGAATACAAACTTAACGAGGAAGTTCATAAGAACTTTGGAGATTAGGTCCACTTTAAAAACCAAAGAAGCATGTTAGCACATTCGATTTAGTTAAATCAGCTCACCACTTAACCAATGGAAGTGAACGATATCATAAACCCTCACGCAAAGAACAACACTATTACTAAAGTCTTGAGCAATAGAGGACATGGTAAAAAATGCACTGGAAAATCATAAATTCAGGGATATTGTGGATGGTGTTGCAAGTGAATGTCTTGAGAATGTAAGTAACTTATTTACTACTATAGATGCTCGGGGATTATGTGACAAGGTGGGAATAAGTTTTGAGTCATATAGTATGCTCTATCAACAATTGGATACAGGTTTTAAGCAAGTCTTCAAAACTAAGCGAGTACTGCCTCTGCCAAAACCATTTCACACGAAGAAGGATCGAGAACAACTAAATGAGAAAGTTTTAGAACTTATTGGTGAGCCTACATATCTGAAATACACACACGTACTAAAGCATGGTTCCAAAGAAGTTATCTTTCTATTGAACACATCCAACAACTTTGTATTGGATATGTATAGGGACCAAGTGGCTATGGTCAAGTTCTACAATATTCTATGGAAGAATGTAGAGGCAAGATTTTTGTCCTTAAATTTGATGAGAGTGAGATTATCAAGAGGTAAAAACTTGAACATGTGAGTATAACACTTATGAATTGAGCATTGGACATTGACATCAATGAAAATCATCCTTTATACTTTAGTGTGCAATCAGAGAACGAAATATGGTGGCTTACATAATTTGAAGTACCAAAGAAGGACCATGAAATACTTAAAGTTTTTTTAATCCTCACTGATATACATAGTGTTATTCAATAGTAAAATAATGGTGCAACTTTACATGTCGAAAGATTTGGGGACTATCAAGTTAAATGGCATCTTGTAGGTGATTTAAAAACAATGAAGTATATATTTGGTTTATCGAATGTAGCAAATGTAAAATTTCCATGTATATACTATATGTAAACTAGGAAGAAGGGGAAAGATGAAAAGAAAGAATGGCTTGCAAAGATTAGACAACAAGGTGCTCCAATACGCGATAAAAAAGTCATGAGAAATGGAGTGCTAGTTTTAATGGATCCAAGTTGATGCCCTATTTTGGACATACCATGGACAAGGGTTTACTTTTGTACATTGCATTGTTTGGCTAGAATATTTGAGAAGCTAGTATATGAATATATATGCTTCGCATACAAGATGCAACCTATGTCAAAAGCTGATGCTACATTCAGGAAGGTAGAACAAGCCATCTTTAAAGTTAGATTGCATGGGGGAAAAGTAGAAATAAAAAGGATGAGAAAAAATTAGGCAAGTGTGGAATATTCCTTGCAAACCATGCTTTGGTGAACCTAAGGCTAGGAAGTTTGTATCTCCACCTCAAGATGAGGAAGGCAGTATACTTGTGAAACATCCAGAGAAGCATGAAGCATTAAAAAAATTGAACATTGCTATTTTAGATCGAAGCAATGGGGAACGGATGAGGATTACAAAGGCAGAAGTGTGGATACACCTAGATAGATTAGCAGCTCTCTTACAAAAGTTGAGATTTAGGGATGGTGGTGCCAATACATTTAAAGAGATAGTTGCTAAATTTCACAACTCTATGGTAGTGGAGGCATGGACTTCAAACATCATAACACACCACATGGACAATTTTATCACCATTATAAAAATATATCATCATTGCAAATTACTTTTTGTTTCTAATCTCTCTTTCTTATGTGCAATATATACTTGAGACACATGGTCCATACTTTGTAGATTAAGGGAGTTTAGCACTATGGTCAACTCAAGGCATGAAACGATCTCACTAGCAAGCTCATTGTGCTTTTCAAAAGGCAATTGATCATGGAGATGGCATCAATGATTCCAAAACTATGAGGCAATTATTCCATTGGTGGTATATGGGATTAGAGATATGATACGAGGAAGAAAAAAAATTCAAAATCTCTCAAGCAGAATTTGTAAGATATGAAAATAACATAGCTAGACAACACCATGCACAATGGTTAGCAACCCAAGAGAGAGATAGCAAGAAATGGAGACCTAGATAAAGAGTATAAATTTGATGCATTTATAGTCCAAGAGAGAGCATAGGTACTAAGGATATGATTCATCAATACTCCTATCTTAAACATGAGATATCTTAAACACTCTTATCTTAAGCTTTAGATAGTTTGTCCATTTGAATTTGGCTAAAAGAGCATTTTGTAAAAAAAATTTAAAAGTTCAAAGGTTTGAACTATGTTTTTAAAATTTTTGATATTGCTTGCTCTATCTTTTGGGTCTATTAATCTTAAACTACGATTCTTAGGAGAAAGGACAATGTAACAATGCCTATCTTAGAGAGTGAAGGTTAAGGTTATCTCTGCTTGAGTCCTTTATTTGACTTAGATACAAGACATTGCTGGAACTTTCAAAAAAGTAAATTTAAATTATAAAAATTTTATTAAGAAATCCTAATACAAATATTTAAAAATTTCAAAGCTTGAAACATTCACTAGCCGAGAGAGAGAGGGGCATGAGGGGGTAGCAAGAGACATAGAGAGGGAGAGATGGGGTGGAGAGAGAGATATATAAGTTCATTTATACTATAGTAAGTTTGAAAGTTAATTTATACTATATTACTTTAAAAGTTCATTTATACTATAGTAAGTTTAAAAGTCTCATATTTAAGTCAAGTCTCTCCTTTCATTTTTTCCGATTACTCTTCACCCTACCCTCCACTTTTCTATGCTATGTCATCATAACCATGATACATTCCAAGCTTTCTATCAAGAAGACACATGTGCAAGAGCAAGAGCTCAACACTCTTCGGAATAATCTAGTGAGTGTATTGTGAGTGATAATGGCCCCTTGGTGACCGACAACGGTGGCCCTACTTCACAGCTAATAATGGTGGTGTTATTATGACCAACAATGGTGGCCCTAGTGTGGTCAATAATGATAGACCATATATTGAGAATGATGGTCCATCATTGTCAAGAAATGGTACTTTACAGGCTCTAGTTGCTCTAGCTCCCACTATTGCTCCAGCTACTACTGGTAATACACATCCTCCAACACATAAGAAGCGAAGATGGAGACCAGACATACCTGCTATATGTGAGACAAGGAAATTCTAGAAGGCTGCCAATAGACCAGTGTAGGGTTGCTAAATATTGAACTTAAACAAAAGCATTGACTCCATTTAACAAAGCTAGAAATGTAAATGCTTTCAACACTTATTTTCATTCCTTAGCGATAGAGAGAGTGCTCAAAGAAATGAGTAGAAGAGATGAGCTAAAATATATCATTATGCAGAGACAATATCTCAAAGGCTACAAAACTCTCGGTTGCAATTTAATCGTGATTTTAACCAATGCGATTGACTAATTACAACATGTATACTCACATGCTTGGATCACAGTAAACCAAATTTATCAAAATTAAAAGTACATAGAAGTTTAAAAAAAGTTTGTATTCACTCTTTATAAGAACTTTTACAAGGATTCCATTATATGTGGAGAAGCACATTGCTTACATGTTAGGGATTGTTCACTACAAGTCCTGACTTTTCTATTATCTAACTTGAAATAAAAGTTACATAGGGGCTCTTTGGACATTAATTGGATTTCTTTTCTAGGAAAAGAAATGGTCCAATGACTCTCTACGTTGATTATAAAAGTATTGTGACCATTCCACAAGATAACCACATCTATGAGAGCTATATCAGTCTCATCTCCTCGGGTATCTTGATCCTGGATGATCCACTCCCCTCGCAAAAGTTACCATATTCTATAACTGAAAGAAAATGCATAGATTTTGTCTAGCAATGAAATACCTATAATTAAAACAAAAAATATGGTAACTAAAAGTGAATAACACAACAATTTATCTAAGCAATACTTATATAAATTAAATCAAGGCATTCAAATTAGTAAAACAGATTTACGTGAATGTAAGATTTGATTGGTTAACTTTGCACTCAATCATCTCATTAAAATGTGTTCTTTTGACTTGCCATGACTCGCCCAATAGCTGGCTCATCCATTCCTTGGATGGACACTTGCATTGATAAGTAATCTTCATTTTCTTAAAAACCTCACATGAACCAAAAAAATGTGCAAACAATGAAAATGGAACATCCTTATGCTTGACCTTGAAACTCCCTCAAGTACTTGGATGCATAAAAATCCAATCCAACTTATAATGTTTATCACAAATCGTGTTACCGCTACTATATTTTCAATTGAAGACCTCCATTGCAAGTATGTTACTGATGTTTTTTCTTTGTGAAAACATTTATATTAACCAAATACAAAAGTTATGTATCAACAAGTTTTTATATGCTTTTATTATTACATATAAGCAAATTTGTCCATATATAGAATCATTAGTATAACAATGTTTTCATGCATAAGCATCCCTTTTTCATTTCACATATGCAATTCTAATATTATGCAATGCTATGAGACTGTAGCACTGATACTATCTCATGCTATTCCATGGTTTTAGAATCTAAATAAAATTAACCTCACAAGATTAAAAACTAACAAAATACTTTCTTATTCATAGTATTTTAATTGTGGATTTCCAAATACAAGAATGTTAATGTTGCAAACTTAATATTTAAATTTATACTAGACATTTCTTTCTATCAATCCTAAGTAGATTTCAAAAATAATTATTCATAAAAAATACTTACAACTAAACTAAAATTTTATATTTAATCACTGTAGAGAGCAACATACTTGAGAAAATTTGTAGCCTTCCACCCTAAGGCTATTAAAAAAGAGGTCGATTTCTAGACAATAGGTGCATCTTGTTGAGATGGAGACCTAGGATACAATAGCAAAATGTAGTTAAACCTAGAATATACATAATTTATAACAGTTTTTTCTAAATAAAATAAAGTTTAACCATGGAGAAATTAGAAAAAAAGAACATTAAACGCACAATTCTTTTGACAAAGAGAAGTCCAGAGATATTGAACAAGAAGTTGAGTTATTACAATATCATTATTCCTTCATTGTGAGATTCCTATAGTACAAAAACAAAAGAAATCTCAATTCAAAGCATATATATATATATATATATATATATATATATAACACTTCAATAGGCTTTGTCCAAATGATTTGAAATTTAACCATGAAGTAATAGAAAAAAATGACAATATACCTGTGGCTCTCTTTGTAGAGAAGCCCAAAGATATTGAAGAAAATCATTGTTCTTTAATGTGGGAGATTCTTGGAGTATAAAAACAAAGGAAAGCTTAGTATGCATACAACTTGCATACATTTTGTCCAAACAAGATGAAAATTAACTATGGAGCAACAAAAAAACAAGGTAACATACCTTAACTTTGTTTACAAAGAAACCCAAAGATATTGAAGAAGAAGTTAAGTGTTTAAAAGATCATTGTTCTTAATTGTGAGAGACTCTTAGAGTATCAAAACAAAAGAAACTTCATGTGAGAGCATGCACATAACTTACACAGGTTTTTCTTAAAAAAGATAAAACTTTACCATAGAACATCTATGGAAGAGAACAATTATATACTTGTAAATTTTTGTTAAGAAAATCTCAGGGATTTTGTAGAAGCTCCGCTCTCATAAAACATGTGAAACTCACTATGTGTTTGTGTAGAGACAATGAAATTTCATAGGGTTACAGATATGGCAAGCAACAATGAGAACTTTCAGGAAGTGACAGCTATGTATTCCCCACATTTCTCGTTATTTTATTGTTGAAGGAAGATTTGGGCTAAGATATGGCTAAAAGAGTCATGTTACATGAATCTAGAATCCGATCTCTCTCATTGGTTAGGCCTATTTTTGTTTATTCACTCTTTAAGGGGCAGAAAAGAGAGTCTATATTTCTCCTAATGTGCGTACTTGATCTCAAGAAAGGACTCCTATGCTAACCAAGTGGCATGGGCAAGCATGGATCTCATCCTCAGGAGATGGCTCTAGTGCTAGCCAAGAATCACCCAAGATAGCAATCCGCATTGCAAATGGCCCTAGTGGGGTTGAAGAAGGAATACCTTTTTATATTTCCTAGTTGGTAGACTAGAATGGAGAATTATCCATCTAGGAAGTTGGAACATTCTTGTACTAAATCAGAAATGGCTTTGATATTGACCAAATATATTGGGTGTGCTCAAAACTCAACCTCACGATATGGCTCCTATGCCAATAAAAAATGCGGAGTCACAACCACTATCAAATAGAAAACATATCGATTGAAAGAAAAGAAAACATGGCTACCACGAGAAGTGGAAATGATGGATGAGACTTGATCTCAAAACATAAATTGCTATCTTTGTCTCCATGTTGATCAAGGATATGGAGGCAATACAATGCAATAACTAGAAAACCATATGTTTAGGCCAATTGGGACTAGTAGATATCCACAATGTCAACCTTGAAAGAACCTACCATGAGAAACCAAAAATGAAAAATTAGTTGTGCCATAATAAGATGCTTTTGGTACTGTGTTAAGGTTGAAAAGGAAGCTAAGTGAGTTTCAATATAGTGGAAGTAATTGAAAAGGATGGGAATGAGTGTGAAATAGAAGATGAATAAAAAGATGCTGAAGTAGGGCATGTTTTGTGATAGCCTAAAGTAGCCTAACAATCTTGCTAGACTACCTAACAGTCTAGCCTAATAAGGGATAATTATTGAATCAATTAGATAGGGCATAAGGTACTAATTGAGGGGGAAATCTAGCATACCAAGGGGTGGAACCTTCTTGGTGAAGATCTCATCTCAACTGCCACAAAGTGGCACTACCATTGTTGAAGGGGTTTGAGATTGGTTTTGGGATGAGTAATGGGTTTAGCTTTGGTATGGGTAGAATACCCTTAGTTGATAATGATTGTATTAGTTAGAAGGGCATAAGACATTGATTGAGGGGGAGGTCCAACATCTACATCACCAATGGCAAGTGACTGATAACATGTATACCAAGGGGTGGGGTCTCGCTATGAAAAACCTCCTCTCAATTGCCATGAAGTGGCACTACCACTATCAAAGGGGACTGCGATTGGTTTTGGGATAATTAATGGCTTTATCTTTGGTATGGGTAGAATACCCTTAGTTGTGAACTGTGTGAATTTGGGCATGGGTCTAAGACCTTTGGCCTTTTGAGTGACAAATATAATCTAAATTGTCGTGTTTTTGGCAAAATGTACGATACTTATTCTTTTTAGGTAAGTGATGCTGCCAAAAAGGTCATTGTGTTGTTTGAGCTTCACAACTCCCATTTTCCTTCAAAGAAGGAGGTAGATCATTAGCATAGGATCGTGGTTTGTATTTAGGATCAATTATTGATGGTGGGATAGGACCTAAGTGTCTAGGTGATGCCTTTTGACTCTTTCCTTCAATGAAGGAGATGACTTAGTAGTGCAAGAAGGGGGTCTTTGCTTTTGAGCAATTGGGGAGGGTGGTATATTGTGTTGGAGGGGGCGCCCCGCACAACTTGACTAGAGGATAGAGAGTGACTCATTTGCTAGTATGTGGGAGATGCATTGTTTGTGTGTAATATTCTAGGCAACAAACACTACAACAGAAACGAGGCATAGATGCGCATGTTAGACACGCAAAGTCGGGCGCGTCTATCATGGCATCCATAAGTGCGTGTAAACGTGCATGTAAATAGACACGAATTTTGCGTCTATATATCTGCGCAAATAGACGCTAATATAGACGCGCCAGGAGATGCACAATATTTTAACCACCTAAAATTGCAATTCACATAATTAAAAAACCAAAGTTAATAATTATTTAACCACCTGAAATTGATTCTTGAGCATGCACGTGTGCGCATGATAAAAACCATAGAATTAATAATACACATTGAATCATTGAATTTAAAAAATAGAGTTAATAGTTATTTTTTCATTGCTCTCTAATGAATGGCAGTTCCTCCAGTTGACAAGCCTGATATAAGTAATTAGCGGTAAGCGACAGAAACCTTACAATTAGTAGCAAGCATTGCAATATGTATCTCGTAATTTCTTTACGTACTTGAAGATGATAAAAAATACTTCCTTTTTATTATGGAAAATTCAATTTATCTTTAAACTTGACTATTGATTTTTGAGTATGCACGTGTGCGCATGATAAAAACCATAGAATTAGGAATACACATTGAGTCAATAAGCAAATTAAGTATGTTACAGTGAATGATCCATCTCATCTTCAATGAGATCAGCCCTTGCTAAACTATCTACTTCTAGGTCTATGTTACCAAGAGGTAACGAAAAAAATAAGTCTATCCCACTATCAGATGTGTTGCTATATTGCTCAATAACTTCATCAATATCATCGACAATCACATTATTGTCTTCTCTAGCGTTTCCTTGAACATCCTCACGAGGTTTATCTTGTACTATATCACGCATATTATCCATTATAGTGTCATCATGCACATCATCATTAATTGTTGGATTGTCATCTGCTATCTCCATGTCAGTAATATTACCATATATTGGTTTTGAACGATTAGATATAGGGATGACATACCACCATCGGTTATTGTTTACCATTGGATGATACACAACCTGTATTTGAAAAACAAAAGCAAAAAACTTAAGTACTTATTATATTGTGTATATGTATCACATGTATACATATAAAAAATTTAGCCTTTGCATATATACCTGCTCGCATTGTTGAGGTAGCACTAATGTGTCATTCTTGTTTTGGTGAAATTTTGTAGAGTCAATGATTACAAAACCACTTGGATGATGTCTGATCGTGCAATGCTCACCATTTGTTACCACTTCACATCCAGTATAGATATAAAGAATCGTCTGAAGTCAAGTTTCAGAATATCTTGGATCAAGCCACAATAACCTTCCATGGTACCATTGGCATCCTCGAAGTGAGCAAGGATACCACAATCTCGGGTATTTCTCTTTTCATCTATACGTTGAGTTCGAAGATGTTTACCCTCACACCAAAGTACATCGAATAATGTGCACTAATAGTAAAAGATAAAAGATCAAACATGTCAATTATTTATATAAAATAAAACTTATAGAAACAAATTAATTGATAGTATGTCTCACCTTTGATAAGCAACCTCGTGCATATTCCCACTCTTCTTGAGATATATTAATTTCCTCCTCTTTTTCCATTCTCTCCATTTCCTCATGTAACCAATCTATATCAATATGACGTGGGAGCACATTTAGATGATCTGGAAATGAGACATTACGTCCATATCTAGTGCAAAATTCTTGTCTTTCGCTTTTTCTTATTGCCCTTGCTTCATTATATAGTGTCACCCATTTGCTCATTACATCACTATTGAGCACACAAAAAATATTTAACTTACAAAGTTCTTCTTTTGTTAGCACTTTACTCATTTCTTTTCCTTGAGGTACTATAGAGGTCATCCTCAAGTCTTCATCATCTTTCCATAGTCGTGGTTGAGAGGGATCCACTTCAGTAAGATATTCAGAGATATAAACAAGGGATGATTGCACTAACCAACCCTCAGCCATGCTTTCCTCAGGCCGTGCTTTTTGCCTCACAAAATCTTTCAAGGTTTTCATGAAGCGCTCAAGAAAAAACATCCACCTTACATGAACTGCCCCACAAAGTACGATCTCATCAATCAAATGTATGAGTAAATGTAATTGAATAGTTAAAATGGATCGAGGAAAAATTTCCTCCACCAAACAAACCATCTCAACAGATAACACTCAAGCATCTTGCAATGTGTTTGGATCAATTTCCGTCAAGCTCACGTATCTGTCAAGATGTATGATGTGCTTGTTTATTTTTGTGTAGAAATTTAAAGATATATAATGAAAAAATACAATGTATACACACCTCACAAGCTCTCGCATCTTGTAAATGATATCATGTACATCTTTGGATACACAATGGGATATGCTAGTAGGAAGTACGAACTGAATGTAAACAATATTCATAGATCAAATGTTTAGTTGAGGAAAAAGTCATCATACCCCAAAGTTTACACATAGTTACTCCACTAATTACTATATTCATGGTTAGAGATACCCTTACTTGAATCATTTTGTGCCAATTGTGGGACTCCAAACAAGATAGTTGCTCCACACCTCTTTTCTTTTTCTTTATGAAGGCTCCCTTGAGACATCTCATACATCGTGTGGGTGTTCGAAAGCTATATATTTGTTCCTTCACTATTTTTTCATCGTTCTTTGACAACATCCAAGGTGCATGGGGTAGCTCAATCTTTCCTCTGGGTCCAACGCGTGGCCAGGCTCATCTCATGCGACCAATGTTACGTAAATCCTCCCTTACATTAACTGAATCACGAGCCCCTATCAAGTGATCCCATAATGTAGATACAACATTTTTGAATATGTGCATGGGGTCCAACAGGTGATTGATCTTGAGTTCACTCCAGTACGGAAGACAAAAAAATATAGAGAACCTAACAAACAAACAATATATTATGTAAACAATTCATCATGCTAAATACTTTAAAGTCAATCGAGAGAAATGCACTTCTTACTGACTCATACCGAGTGGGGGGTGGCTGTCGGCATTAATCCATCTCTCCTTCCAATCTCAAATGGTTAGAGATTGTGGAGTCATTCCATTAGTAGGGAGAACATATTTGGGATGGTCAATAGGAAGAAATCGATGATGATTGTCGTAGATAACCTTCTTTAAACGTGCCGTCCTAGAGGAAACTAAAGAGGGACTGCAAATAGGACATGCATGATATCCTGACATGGTTAAACCTGAAAAAACAAGTGAATTAATAAAATGCAATTGATTCAAGTCTTGAATTTCAAATATAGAGTTATATACATGTACTTAAACACTCTCCGTATCCTGGAAAGTCGTGCATGGTCCACAACAACATGGTCTTCAATGTGAAATCTCTAGAGGATGCAGATGCACTTGTATCTTGCACCTCAATACCTTCCCATAACATTTCTAACTCTTCAATCAAAGGCTCTAAGTAAATGTCCCGTAACATAGACTAGCAATCTTAGTGGTAAAAAAAAACAATGAATACCGGTGATTTTTCTCGATCCCATTCTCCATACAAGCTGAGGTGTGACATTGCAATTTGACGTGCTCGAAAAATACACCCTTGACAACGATCACACATGCATTTAATTTTTCGTCGTAGCCATGTATCTCGATTATGAAGACGCAATGTTTCATCCTCACTTGAGGATGTGCTCATTGGCTCATCAGCATGCACCGCACTAGGTGATGACGAGCATATGATTAAACCTAATAATTCATGACAACATCAAATTAAAATATTTGTCATTCATATGTTTACATAAGATCTCAATTTTAAATACACAAAAATCATCATAAATACATTAAAACTTATGATAAAAATTCACTATTAAAACTTATCTTAAAAACAAAAAATTATGATAAAGCCTAAATGTGCATCTATATTCGCATCTATCCTCGCGTCTATCTGAACAATATACGTGCATATACACGCAAAAATAGACGCACACGTCAAAATTCAAACCATACTTAAATCATTTCTTTTCAAACTATGCCTTTCCTTTCCTGCATTTTTTGTGGTTCTGAAGCTTGAGTTTAGCCGACATGCATTCTCTTCATGCCTCACCTCCTCATGACTCATCTCTTTTTTCATTTCAAACACACAAGAAGGGAAAAAGGAAAGCCAAGGAGAGGAAGAAAGAGAGAATAAGAAGAAGCAGCAAGCAAGCATCAAGGGAGGGTAACTTACCAAGGAGAGAAAGAAGGAGAAGGAAGAAGCCCCACCACCCGCCACACCAAATACCCAAGGTGACTCTCTCTCTCTCTCTCTCTCTCTCTCTCTCTCTCTCTCTCTCTCTCTCTCTTTGTTTCTCTCTTCCTCTCTCTGCTTTGTCTTTGTATTTAGGATTTGTGATTCCATTATGTATTGCATTTTGTAATCATCAATGGCGGTTGTCGGGCTAAAATCAGCCGACCGAGCGCATCTAATAGCGCGTCTACATTTCAGTGTAGACGCAGATATAGACGCAAAAAATGTTTCCTCTCATAGCGTCTCAGGGTGCGTCTTAGAGCGTGTGTGCTGGCACGTGTGCTCTGCAGTCTACACACGATGATACACGCGTTGGATAGAAGGTTGACCTGCAGTCTACACGCGATTATACATGCGCATTGACCTGGAATGTGCATCTGACAGTGCGTCTATGCTGCATCTTAGATGTGAAGATAGACGCGCTGGACAGAAGGCTGACTTTGGAGCGCGTCTGAGGGCACGTCTAACTTGCAATTTAGACGCGGGGATAAACGTGCCAGGTCTCCCAATTCTGATAGTAAACAATATATTTTTGCAATGATGAATGTGACCAATCCCACGTTTGTGTTTATCAGTTTTCTTATTTATGAGAAGCATTAGCACTTAAGTTTTATGCTCAATGTCTAAAGAAAGCTCTTTGAAAATGTAGGTAATATATGATTTTTTGTATGCAAATAAATTTGTCTTTTTCCTGTGTTTTTTTTGCAGATGTCGTATCCTGGTTCATCTAGCAATGACCCGGATTTGGATCGCATGAATGATACATTGGCCTCCTTTAGCAGGGGGGTCAATGCATTTTTTGGAGGTTTTCCTAGTAGGGAAGACTTCATGGGAGAGATGACTAGACACCTTGTCCGCTCTCCCACAGCGAACGAGGTGTTCAGTGTCATGTCTGGGACACCTCTGACGTCTTTGCCTCGCACTACTTCCCAAACTCCACATGCAGGTACTCCACATGTAGGTACTCCATATGCAGGTACTCCACGTGCTCCACGTGCGTCGGCTGAAGCACAAGCATCTGCAGAAGCACGTGCATCTGCAGAAGCTCGTGCATCCAATAAGACAGAGGGTAGTCAACATAGAGGGAGGAGGGAGAGTCGAGGGGGAGGACGAGGCTTGTGTAGGGGTTGCCTAGGAGGTGGCGAGCAATCACCCTCACCAGTAGATCACGTAGAGGAGGTTGTACGCCAGTACTATAGAGTTATAGATGCTGGTGGCATCTTTCATGATGATGAAGGAAGGGATGTAATGGCGTACATGAGGAGCGTCGTGCATGCGACATATAAAGATTGTTTCATTGCCTTCAAAAATCAGAAAAGCCGCTTGTGGCAGGAGGTGTTGAGGGCAGTCCATAGGAGGTACCCAAATCTTGAGGGTCAGCGATTCTCGGATGATTGGGGATGCACAAAAGTGAGGGATATGCTTCACAACAAAAGATCCCACCTCATGACACGGGCCAGGGACTCACTACGGAGGCAGGAGGAGGGGCATAGAGCCTATAGCCAACCACCTATGTGCCACCGCATAAAGTGGAAGAAAGCCAAGAAGAAAGCAGCAGAGAAAGTGAAGAGTCGCCAGCACGCAGAGGCGCGAGGGATCCAAATGGAAACCATGGGATCGTCGCATTACAGATCGGGCGGCAGAGAGTCGTGGGAGGCAAAGTTTGTAAGTATATTTTGATTTCTAGTTTTTTAAAATTTATATTTCTTTCAATTCTTTATATATTTTATTCTAATATATTATGACTCATAATTGTTTGTATATAGCTAAATGTTTTGCAGACTACCATCGTTGGTAGGATACCTACTCCTAGAGAGATAGATTACCATCGAGGCCATAACCGCGCAGCCACATGGCTTCACTTCTATGAGGAGGGTCTCATCACTGAGGACCAATACAATCGGGCCATGAGGATTCAACAGCCAGAGGAGGTATGTTTTTCTTACTTTCCTATTAAAAGTATAGCTAATTATAACTTTTTCTCCACCTTGTCTATGTAAGCAACCCTGATCTTTTGTGTGTGTAGGCGAACTCGGATGTGGAGCATAGCGAGGAGGGGGATAGAGATGCTAGTAGCCATGGTGGTACTAGCGAAGATGTTTTCTCTTCAGATTCGTAGAGGAGCACCATACCTCCTCATGAGGCCTTCTTTTCTTGTATATGTATGATCCATCTTTGAGCCTACTACTTGCGGCCACGCTTTAGGTCGCAGGCACTTAAACTTCCCATGTAAATGCTTTTGATATATAATGAATACATGGACTTTTATTTTCAATTCTTGTGCCTGTAAGATACATTGTCTTTTTCCCAAATGCACAATCTGATGTATGACATGCTCTCTGGTTTTTCTTTCCAGTTCTGTTTTGCACGTCTATCTACGCATCTAAATTGCAGATAATTCGCGTTTATACGCGCGTCTATAGTGAAGACTACACGCGCTTATACACGCGCTTCATAATTCAAATTTAAAAAAGAGATTAAATATCTTTTTTTAAAAAAGAACACTTTTTGTTTTCCGTTCGCATCTACCAGTACTTGTAAAAACGCGTCTACCAGCGTGTCTATATGCGCGTGTATATGTGCGTCTATTGCACGTCTATTTGTGCGTGTAAATTCATTGATACATGCGATTATAGATGCGAAATGGTAGACGTGCAAATAGACGGGTAGATAGACGCGCCCGTAAGATTTTCTCTATATTCAAAAATCGTGTCTAAATGTGGTGCGCAGATCGGTCGCAGAATGCTCACGTAGTGAATCCCTGAAGGTCCCCAAGAACAATGAACTCTATCTTTTTGCACAAAAAACAATGTAAAAGCATGCACGACAAGAGGCAAGAGACAAATTGGGTTCAATCTCCCCCATGCCTTGTGTGAGCGCTTCACAAAACATGTATTTTATGTATATTTCAATCTTCATGCTCAATAATAGCCCAATTTACAAAAATATGAAAAGCTTTTTAGCTTTTGAGTTTGCTTTCTACAAAAATAGGAAAATAAAGCTAATGGACGGTGCCCATAGAGTCTGGCACGCCCAATCTCAATGTCCAAATAGAAATAACATATCCGTGCCCATAGGCGCATACAAAATAATAATCAATAATCGATGTCTCTATAGACATAACAAAATATAGGCGTGGCGCCTATCAAAATATAGTCCAAAGGTCGAATACTCGCTAGACTCCAATGCTTTCCTCCGCCACTGCTGCTATCTCTACACATCAACTGAAGCATTCACAATCATTAGTAAAATAATACAATTAAACCGACAAAAGTGAATACCTAGCAGTCTTCAGCTACATAAATAAATCAACTGGTTAGAAATAACCTAACCTTAATTTATTACGAGTGCGCACTCTAAACTCATAAATGTTTATTAATTTAATATCCATTTTGTGGAATCACCCGCTATGGAATCACCCATGTACACACTAAATTAATGAAACGCCCGAAAAGGACAGGCGTCCCCATCAACTTCTCGCACAAAGAATCCTCTTTGTGTATGAGCCCCGGTCATCTCAGTTTACGGAATCCACCGTAAAACCTCACAGAATCCACCGTGGCACGGAATCCACCGTGGAATATGCCTCCTGGCATCATACCCCCGGGGTGGGATAGCAATTGACCTCAATTGCTATTAGCTCAATGTGGAGCTAACAGAGTGGGGAAAGCATTTAAGTCTCTAGCGTGCATCCATTGTGCTTCCTCTACAGGATGGTTCTTGAATTTTACTAGATATCTAGAATACCTTCGACCAGTTCTAGTGGTCATGTAATCAGTGTCTATGATGGCTTCTGGTTCATGTATTTCAACCTCTTCCTCTAATAAAGGTGGGTTTTCATAAACAGGGTGGATAGGTAATTGGCCTCTAAATGGTCTCAATAAACTAATGTGAAATGTATTATGAATTTTCCAATAAGATGGCAATTCTAACTTGAATGCATTATCATTAATCTTATGAATAATTCTAAATGGTCCATAGAATCTAGGAGCTAATTTGACAACTGGATGTCTATCTACACTTTGCAGTCTACGCTTTTCTATTCTAAGCCAAACATAATCATCAACTTTGAAATTCATGGCTTGTCTTTTCTTGTTGGCTTGTTTGGTATATGATTGTTGGGCTTTAGCAATCATATCCTTAACCTCATCAAAAATACTATTATGCATAGTAGCAATATCATCAGCACTCTGAATTCTATTAGACAAAGATGCAACAGGTGTAGATAATCTATATCCATAAATAACTTCAAAAGGTGCTTTCTTTGTAGATGTGTGCGGTGTATTGTTATATGCAAACTGTAATAAATGTAAATGAGTATCCCATGTCTGAGGTTTAGAGATAGTATATGCACGTAAAAGATCTAGAATGGTACTATTTGTGGCTTCTGTTTGTCCATTTGTTTCTGGATGAAATGTAGATGAGAAATCAATCTTTGTGCCTAGATTTGCAAACAGTGTGATCCAAAAATTGTTACAAAATCTAGAATCACGATCTGAAATAATCACTTTTGGCAATCCATGGTTAGTAAAAACAGTTTTCAAAAATAACTGTGCTGCTTGTGATGCTGTTAAAGTTTTCTTACATGCAATGAAATATGCTTGCTTACTAAATCTATCTACAATTGTCCAAATCATGTCATGGTTAGATTTAGTATTTGGTAAACCAGTCATGAAATCCATAGATATATGTTCCCAAGGTTTAGATGGAATAGACAAAGGCATTAATAATCCATACTGTTTACCATGATGTCTCTTTATTCTTTGACAAATCAAACATTCAGAAACGAAATTAGATACATCTGCATCCATATGCGACCAATAAAAATCTTCAGTTAACATGCGTAATGTAGAAATGATACCTCTATGACCTTGATATGGGGGACAATGAATTTCATTCAAAACAAAAGATCGGAATGGAATAGTAACACACAGTCTCTTTTCAAAAAAACATAAATCCATCATTATATGACAATGAATCAACAGGAATGAAATTATTTTGAACTAATTTTTGCCAATCAGAATGAAAAGTAATATCCTGGTGATATGTATCTTTCATAGCAATCAGAGAATCAAAAGATATGATGGAAATGTTATGAATTGCAGGTCTTCTACTCAATGCATCAGCAACTACATTTTCTTTTCCAGGTTGGTATTGCATGATAGGATGAAAACTTTGAATGAAGGAAGCCCATTTGATATGACGGTCAGAAATTTGGGGTTGGCTAAGTAGATGTCTAATGCTTTGCTGGTCAGTCTTTATCATGAATTCTGAACCCATTAAATAGTGCTTCCACTGTTTTAATGCTTGTACAACTGCTAATAGTTCTTTGTCATAAGTGGAATATTTGAGCTCAGAGGGTTTCAGCTTAGAACTAGAATATGCTATTGGATGATTGTCTTGCATTAGTACGGCTCCTATTCCTGATCCGCTAGCATCGATCACAACTAGAAAGAATGGTCTGTTAAAGTCAGGCAATTGTAGAACAGGGGCATTGGTTAATGCACGTTTCAGTAAGTCAAAGGATTTCTGCTGAGTTTCAGTCCATTGATAAACAATTCCTTTCTTAAGAAGTTTGGTTAATGGTAAAGCAAGTAATGAAAAATTACGTACAAACTTCCTATAGAAACTAGCAAGACCAAGGAATGAGCGTAATTCATGCACATTTTTAGGAACAGGTCAATGCAATATTGCATCAATTTTCTTAGGATCAACTTTAATTCCTTCTTTTGATACAATATGACCCAAATACTCAATTTCTGTCTTAAAGAATTCACTCTTGTCAGGATTTGCAAACAATTGATTTTCTTTCAGTAATTGAAAAACTAATGATAAATGCTCATAATGCGCTTTTTCACTTTGACTAAACACCAAAATATCATCAAAGAAAACAATCACACAATCCTGATATTTCAGAAAGATACGGTTCATCATTCTACTGAAAGTAGCAGGTGCATTAGTCAATCCGAATGGCATGACTAAGAATTCGTAATGGCCAAACTGTGTTCTGAATGCAGTCTTAAATATGTCAGATTTATCTAGCCTTACCTGATGATATCCAGACTTAAGGTCAATTTTACTAAATATAGAAGATCCTTGCAGTTTGTCCATAAGGTCATCAACTCTAGGTATAGGATACCTATTCTTTACAGTGATCTTATTTAATGCTCGGTAGTCAATACACATACGATAGGTATTATTCTTTTTCTTGACTAAGAGTACAGGTGCACCGAATGGAGAACTGCTAGGTCGAATTAGGCCTCTATTTAGTAATTCTTCAACTTGACTTTGGATTTCTTTTTGCTCTATTTGATTGTGCCTATGTGGTGCTTTGCAAGGTGGTTGTGTGCCAGGAATTAAATCAATCTTATGGTCTTCTGGACGTGAAGGTGGTAAACCTGGTGGTAGGTCTTCTGCAAAACAATCCTTAAAATATGCAAGAAATTCCTTATGCCTAGGGTGCATATGATTTTCCTTTGCGTGCAATTCATTCACCCAAATGAGATATGATTTAGTATTCTTGCGTAGTGCACGTTTTGCTTGAGTATGCGAAAGCAGTGGAAAAATATGAGATGCATGCATACCATATAATGTAATAGATTTTCCTTGAAAATTAATATTCATTGTGTGCGTGGTATAATCTATATTTGGATTATGCTGGTGTCTCCATGGCATTCCTAGAATAATGTCGCTTGACTGTAATGGGACAACTAAGAAATTTCTTCTTTCAATATATGAACCAATTTGAATCTCTAAATCTTGTACTTCTTGTGTGCCATTGTACCTAGTGCCGAAAAATGCAGCTGTTATGCGATAATGCGTAGGTACTGTATGCAATTTTAATTCCTTTACCAATTTTGCTGAAATAAAGTCATGAGTACTACCGTCATCATGCAAGATAGTTATTTCTTTTCCATGCACCATACATTTCATAGTCAACAATGAATGTGGAATAGGCATACCTGGTATAGTGTCGGAAGTAGTAGTAGGATCATCCTCATCTTCAGTAAAATCTGGCATATCCTCATGCTCGTCTTCGTCCATGGCTCCAAGATAGTTGATATGTGCTGGTGGCTTCTTTGAATGACAATTTGCTGCGAGATGCCTTGGCTGGTGACACTTGTAGCATACTATTGGCTTGGCTTTGGTTACATTATTTGCAATGGCTGAAAGTCTGGGTACATTTGGATTTGCTTGTGGAATAGGCTTAGGATTTGGATTGACAGTGGATGGTAATGCAGGTGGTTTAGGCCAATTCTTGCGGAAAGATGGTGATAAGAAACGACCTGGATTAAACCTTCTAAAATTGGAATTGAATTGTTTAGATCCATAATTACCGTTGACTTGGAATTGCTGTGGTCGTCCGTCTCTTCCGCGTAACTTATCTTCAGTGTCATGAGCTAATGAAATGGCGTCTTCAAGGGTGGCAGGCTTGAACATGTTCACTTCAGCGTAGTAATGTCCAAGAAGTCCAGACATATACTTCCGCTTATGTGTCGTCTCTGGTACGTCTTCAAGCATGCGTAGCTGTAGGAGTGCATTCCAAAAATGCTCTGTATACTGTGGAATAGGCTCACGATCCCGTTGTTGAAGTAAATCCCATTGCTTGATAGCCTTCTCATGAAATTGCGGTGGAAGGAAATTCTGCATGAACTTCTTCTTGAAATCTTCCCAAGTAGCAGGACATTCTATGCTCTTGCGTACTACAGTCCACCAAAGTGATGCTCTGTCTATCAGATGATTAGTAACACACTTGATTTTATCTTTTTCGGGATAAGTTTCCTCATGGAAATAGTCATCAAACTGGCTAATGAATGATAAAACAGTCTTTCCTTCTCGTATGCCATTGAAAGTGCGAAATTTGAAACTTCGTTTACTTATCTTGGATTCCTTGCGAATGGTTTGTGCTTCAAGAGTGGCGTCGATGGTACGTCGAATCAAATCTTCAGCTTGAGGTTCTTCTTTGTCGGTGGATGCTCTTTGTAGTTTTGTCAATTGCGCTTACAATGCTTGCCTAGCCCTTCGCTCTTCTTCCAATTGTAGCATGATTAGATCCAGCTTTTGTTCCATGGTAGGCTCAGGTAAGTCGTCTTCAGCCATAGGATCATCCATATGTGGGGTAGTCATCCTGTAAAACTCAATAAACCTTTCTCACTCAAAATCAGGTTAGCGGGATGAGTGTAGCTCAAATTTGGGGTTACAAGGCTATGTATTTTTGGGTATTTCTTTCTCAATTTTCAGAAAATCTACAATATTTTCATCTTCGTTTGCTGAAAGTACTTCAACGAACTTGTAGATAGGTAGAACACCTTGCCACGAACAACTTTCCAATTCAGAGTTTTTGCATAGGAACAAGTCTTCTAGGAGTTTTAAGCACTAGTCAGTTCTGACTCCAGTTGACTAGTCTGACTTGCAGAGTTGCAGACTTAGCAGACTTGCAGAGTTGTTGACTTGCTGAACTTAGGCCGACTTGCAGAACTTGCAGGACTTGATTCCACTTGACTTGTAGAACTTGACTTTTGCAGTGCAGGACCCGGAGTTTATCGACTTGTCTGACCTGTGTGATTTGGTGAAAGCTTAATGACTTAAGCTTAAGTGATTAAGCTTAAGCTTAATAAGCTTAATGGAGGAGTAATAGGGCGGCGTCAATTTTCATGGGGGGGGGCGTTTTTGCCCGCGCGGAAAAATCGGAGGCACCTTCTTACATAACGATGAGAATTTTGAAGCTTATTAAGCTTCTTTAAGGCTCATAAGCTTAAGATTAAGCTTTTGATAAAGATGATTAAGAGTTTGCTCACTGTTTCTTCACGACTTATTGATGGAGATGAATGCGTGGTCCTCCGCCTACAGAGCCTGGTCCTTCGCGATCTGACAGTAGTAATAGGGGTTCTTGATCGCCAGAAGTCTACCTGTATCGACGGTTCGCGATGAGATTGACTGTAGAGCCCGTTCGTTTCTGGAGCTCTGCCTTCGCCTGAGATTGGTAGCGATTGGAAGCTCTTGATCTCTGCTCCGCTCTGATACCACTGGTGCGCAGATCGGTCGCAGAATGCTCACGTAGTGAATCCTTGAAGGTCCCCAAGAACAATGAACTCTACCTTTTTGCACAAAAAACAATGTAAAAGCATGCACGACAAGAGGCAAGAGACAAATTGGGTTCAATCTCCCCCATGCCTTGTGTGAGCACTTCACAAAGCATGTATTTTATGTATATTTCAATCTTCATGCTCAATAATAGCCCAATTTACAAAAATATGAAAAGCTTTTTAGCTTTTGAGTTTGCTTTCTACAAAAATAGGAAAATAAAGCTAATGGACGGTGCCCATAGAGTCTGGCACGCCCAATCTCAATGTCCAAATAGAAATAACATATCCGTGCCCATAGGCACATACAAAATAATAATCAATAATCGATGTCTCTATAGACATAACAAAATATAGGCGTGGCGCCTATCAAAATATAGTCCAAAGGTCGAATACTTGCTAGACTCCAATGCTTTCCTCCGCCACTGCTGCTATCTCTACACATCAACTGAAGCATTCACAATCGTTAGTAAAATAATACAATTAAACCGACAAAAGTGAATACCTAGCAGTCTTCAGCTACATAAATAAATCAACTGGTTAGAAATAACCTAACCTTAATTTATTACGAGTGCGCACTCTAAACTCATAAACGTTTATTAATTTAATATGCATTTTGCGGAATCACCCGCTATGGAATCACCCATGTACACACTAAATTAATGAAACGCCCAAAAAGGACAGGCGTCCCCATCAACTTCTCGCACAAAGAATCCTCTTTGTGTATGAGCCCCGGTCATCTCAGTTTACGGAATCCACCGTAAAACCTCACGGAATCCACCATGGCACGGAATCCACCGTGGAATATGCCTCCTGGCATCAAAATGTGCATCTATGAGGCCTTTTTGTTCTAGTGAAAGCACCAAGGTGCAAAGTAGAATCACTTTGAGTAGCTAATGATGGCATAAAGCTCAAATGTTGATGGGCTAACACTTTGATACTCTACAGTAGACGCGGATTCACACTGCACTTGGTTCAAGGAGAATGGAAAATGAGAGGGATGCAAAGCTCAACCTCTCTACCTTAAGGCATAGTCCCATTCCGTTCCCCTAAAGCAACGTAAATCGGTTAAGACATAACTCTAGGTCATCGCTTTCGTTGTTCGTGTCCTTTGATGATTATCCCACTGTTCTTCGAGATTTGAGAAAAGTTCTCGGCCAACCGGGACCACCCAACCATAGGACGGACCCATGGCCCATCCTCCGCACTTTCCTCGCTTTGTTTTAGTTAGGTAATTATCTAACACGTTAGTTGGACATGTAACAATCAGCTTCTTTAATTAAACTATTAAGCACTGGTTCCTTCACGTAATCTTATCACGTGACATAGAAAAAAAACAATATCCAACAAATTCTTTATTAACTTATCATCATATTTATCTTTGAAATACAAGGAGATCCGCCCGTAGGCTTGTCCATAATCCGCACGAAGGCTCTCCAGTAATCCATAGGGATCACTATTCCAAGCTTTCGCCCGTAGACTAGTATGCGTGCCTCAAGATCCACTCCCGAGTCACGTTAGCCTCTTGTGCAGGGCCCGGAAGGCGAGGGATTTACGGCCAGAGCCCCCCCTGGAACCCAAGCGTCCTCCTGCTCCAAGTAGAGCTCAACGGATAGACCTCTCGTGGCGGGTTTGGTCCACGTTCCCGGCGCGGTCAACAACCCCCTTGGTTAGGGTCAGGCAGGTAGTCGGGGATAACTGAAGCTGCCTCTCCCTTCAGGTCTTCAACCTAAAGTATAGATATTCATTTAATTTGTAATTCATAAATCAAACAGTGCTCTAAAATCTCTAGCAAGCACAAACATTTCCATTAACCGATCTTGTTGTTGGCAAACTACTAAGGAATGATTCTTTCCTTTCAAATGCATCAGCACTCGTTCCAGGGTGTCTTGCAACTTGGTAAGATCCCTTATATTCTGGGTTAGGGCGTACCCTATTAACCCAACTTGGTCAACCCTAAAATTCATTGGATACTTTAGTTTCCAGTTTTTAACCTTCCTTACTTAGAAGGATATCAAAGAATACATGCTTTTGCAAGATAACTTGCGTAAGGATTCGCCATTCTTGTTGAGGGTATTTAACCTTTCTTCTTGTGAATCAATCACAAGACCATATGACTTCGTACTTGCTGCACAAGTCCTGCATCGTAATATATGATAAAACAATCCGTTTTAGATTCTTTAAGTTGACGTTTGTCAGACCTAAGGTCTCTTTTTAAGAACCTCAGGGACAAACCCTAGTTCGTTTACATTTACGATTTATTGACCCTACAATCAGGGAAGGTAGGCAAGTATTTAAGGTATAAACGTTTCTTGGATTTTTAAATCATTCCCAATGCATATTTCACAGCATAGGTATTTCTACGTTTATATTAATTCGGTTAACTTTTAGAAGGTAATATCAAGATCACCTCGGCACGATTTGTTATCTATGTGACAATTGATTTTTCAGTCCTAAACTTTATTGCTATGAGGTTAGGTAAATTCAATTAAACTTCCTTTTTCCTTGCGAACAAAACTCATGCCAAATAAACAATCTTTTCCTTGCTCAGATATGCAGCTAGGAATGATAACTTTCTAGAGTTTAAGCAACATAAGAAACCTTTCATGAATTTCACCTTCTATGATGATTCGTTGCAAAAAATAATAGGGGTTAATGGTGCAAGATGCAGTTTTTATTCCTTCAAGATTTAATTGGAATATACTACTTTAGTGGTTAAATAATCTTGCTCATAATTCATTTCAATGCATAAGGCTATTTGAAGGAAAACTATGTTTTATATTTTATCCATTTTGCATGTTCAACTAAACTAAATTCCTTCATCGTAAATAACTAGGACAAAATATATATTATCCCTAACAATTCATCTTTCATGATTGAATTAAAACCAATATAAAACCAAGAAGGAAAAACCTGGTTTTGGGGTGAGATATCCACATGGATACCGGGAGATGACCCTCCCGCAGCTACTCCTTGGACTTTCTTAGGCGGCATCGCAGTTGTAATCCTTCAAACGTGAAAGTAGCTTTACACTCCTTTTCGGAATTCACCGTCGCTTCAATATTCCTCTTCTCTCTTTCGAGTCAAGGAATCGTTAAGGGATTGACCATGAGAAAGGGGTAATAAAACCTTTAAGGTCTTAGCTTCTTCGGAGAGGGAAAGGTTTATAAAGCCTAAAAGAAAAAGGCCCTATAGGGATTTATACGCGGTGAAAATGGTGTGTATGAGTGTGATTTCAAAAAACATATGAAGGGCCTTGAAAGGGTATAAAAAGGGGGATCTTGAAGGGATTTTTGGACACGGGGTAAGTCCCAAACCAAGGGGATAGGTGAAGGGTGAAAGGGGGTAAAAAACACAAGAATGGCTTATTAATTAAAGCACGGGGGGGGGGGGGGGGGGGATTTGTGGTTCATGAGGCCAAGGGGAGTGGGGGTTTAATGGTCCCACGAGAAGGGGTTAACGGTTTAATATTGGGGGGGAAAGGGTGAAAGGATAAAAGGGGATAAAACCGGGAGGGGGGTGAAAGGGTAAATGAAGGTATAGGAAGGGGGCTTAAGGGTTTAAAAACCGGGGGGGTGGAAAAAAGTGAGTAAAAAGGGATATGAGAGGGGTGAAAGGGTAAGTGAAGGGTATAGGAAGGGGGGCTTAGAGGAGCCCCCCCTTAGAAGCTTCTTGAAGCTTCTGTGGGAGTCAAGAGCCACGTGGGGGGGAATTCCGACGGTGACAACGAGGGGGGGTGAAAGTCTGCAGGTGGCGGCAAAGTGGCTATCCCTCCCTCCTTCCACAGATCACAAGGCGGCAGCGTTTGTCTTCCGTCCTTCCTCCTCTCCCCTCAGTACCTGCGGCCCTCCCTCATTTATATAGGGGAGGGGAGGGAATCCTACCCTCAAGCGTGTCCCTATGCATGCCCATGGAACCGAGCAAGCTCCAGTGAGGAGCTTGCTGGCTCCTCTATCCCCTTCCAGCACGATGCGCCACTGTGAGGGGAAAAATAATAATAATAATAATAATAATAAATATTTGATATATATTACATTCTCTCCCCCTTAGAGGAATCGAGATGTCCTCATCTCGAGATAAACTGGGGATATTGATGGTTGAGAGTGCCTTCATCTACCCAAGTGGCATCCTCTTCGGGATAATCTTTCCACTGGACGAGGCCTTCTCTCAAGGTTTTGGATCTTAATTGTCTCTCCCTAACATCTAAGATCCTATTCGGCCTTAGTTCAAGGACTCCTTGACTAGGCATTACAATTTGTTGGTCATCAAGTACATGGTTAGGGTTGGGTACATATTTTTTCAATAGGCTGATATGGAATACATTGTGAACCCTTAGGTTCTCAGGGAGTTGCAATCTATAAGCATTGGGTCCTAGGCATTTGAGGATTTTGTACGGCCCACAATACCTTGGACTTAGCTTTTGGCAATTTCCTAAGACTAGAGAACTCTTTTTAGGGCGTACGCAAATGAAGACCATGTCTCCTTCTTCGAAGACCCTTTCTTGACGCTTCAAATCTGCGTATGCCTTCTGTCTATCCTTGGCCGCTTGTATGTCCTGTCTTATTGACTTTATTTGATTATCTATCTCTTCCAACATCTGTCTTGAAGCTTCAACCCTTAAGGTTGGATCAGAAAATTTTAGGGGGCTTCGACAGTCATGACCATACAATGCTTGGAAGGGAGTCATCTGAATGCGCTGCTGATAAAAAGCATTGTATGCAAATTCTACCAAAGGCAAGTATTGAATCCAACCCTTCGGCTCTCGACAGCAGTATGCCCTAAGCATATCCTTGATGACTTGATTTACTCGCTTTGTTTGGCCATCCATTTGGGGATGGTAGGTGGTGCTAAAACAGAGTTGAGTCCCAATAGCCTCAAAGATAGCTCTCCAGAAGTGTGATGTGAAGAGAGAATCTCTGTCACTAATGATTCTTCTGGATAAACCATGTAGCTTGAATATCTCTTTAATAAACAATCTTGCAATGTCAGAGGCTTTATAGTTTGTTTTTACTGGAATAAGGTGTGCAACCTTGGTAAGCATGTCAACCACAACCATGATGGAGTTGTATCCTCCTTGGACTTGGGGTAGGCCTACAACAAAATCCATACTGATGAATTCCCATGTGCAAAGCTCAACCTCTCTGCCATAAGACATAGTCCCATTCCGTTCCCCTAAAACAACGTAAATCGGTTAAGACATAACTCTAGGTCATCGCTTTCGTTGTTCGTACCTTTGAGGATCATCCCACTGTTCTTTGAGATTTGAGAAAAGTTCCCGGCCAACCGGGACCACCCAACCGTAGGACGGACCCATGGCCCATCCTCCGCACTTTCCTCGCTTTGTTTTAGTTAGGTAATTATCTAACACGTTAGTTGGACATGTAACAATCAGCTTCTTTAATTAAAACGTTAAGCACTGGTTCCTTCATGTAATCTTATCACGTGACAGAGAAAAAAAACAATATCAAACAAGGTCTTTATTAACTTATCATCATATTTATCTTTGAAATACAAGGAGATCCTCCCGTAGGCTTGTCCATAATCCGCCCGAAGGCTATCTAGTAATCCACAGGGATCACTATTCCAAGCTTCCGCTCATAGACTAGTATGCAGGCCTCGAGATCCAATCCCGAGTCACGTTAGCCTCTTGTGCAGGGCCCGAAAGGCGAGGGATTTACGGCCAGAACCCCCCTGGCACCTAAGCGTCCTCCTGCTCCAAGTAGAGCTCAACGGAGAGACCTCTCGTGGCGGGTTCGGTCCACATTTCCGACGCGGTGAACAACCCCCTTGGTTAGGGTCAGGCAGGCAGTCGGGGGTAAATGAAGCTGCCTCTCCCTTCAGGTCTTCAACCTGAAATATAGATATTCATTTAATTTGTAATTCATAAATCAAACAGTGCTCTAAAATCTCTAGCAAGCACAAACATTTCCATTAACCGATCTTGTTGTTGGCAAACTACTAAGGAATGATTCTTTCCTTTCGAATGCATCAGCACTCGTTCCAGGGTGTCTTGCAACTTGGCAAGATCCCTTATATTCTGGCTTAGGGCGTACCCTATTAACCCAACCTGGTCAACCCTAAAGTTCATTGGATACTTTAGTTTCCGGTTTTTAACATTCCTTACTCAGAAGGATATCAAAGAATACATCATTTTGCAAGATAACTTGCGTAAGGATCCGCCATCCTTGTTGAGGGTATTTAACCTTTCTTCTTGTGAATCAATCACAAGACCATATGACTTCGTACTTGCTGTGCAAGTCCTGCATCGTAATATACGATAAAACAATCCGTTTTAGATTCTTTAAGCTGACGTTTGTGAGACCTAGGGTCTCTTTTTAAGAACCTCAGGGACAAAACCTAGTTCGTTTACATTTACGATTTATTGACCCTACAATCAGGGAAGGTAGGCAAGTATTTAAGGTTGGATTTTTAAATAATTTCCAATGCATATTTCGCAGCATAGGTATTTCTAAGTTTATATTAATTCGGTTAACTTTTAGAAGGTAATATCGAGATCACCTCGGCACGATTTGGGGTGAAAGGAGGTAAAAAACACAAGAATGGCTTATTAATTTAAGCACGGGGGGGAATTTGTGGTTTATGAGGCCAAGGGGAGTGGGGGTTTAATGGCCGCATGGGAAGGGGTTAAGGGTTTAAGATTGGGGGGGAAAGGGTGAAAGGATAAAAGGGGATAAAACCGGGAGGGGGGTGAAAGGGTAAATGAAGGTATAGGAAGGGGGCTTAAGGGTTTAAAAACTGGGGGGGGGGTGGTAAAAAGTGAGTAAAAAGGGATATGAGGGGGGTGAAAGGGTATAGGAAGGGGGGCTTAGAGGAGCCCTCCCTTAGAAGCTTCAAGAAGCTTCTTGAAGCTTCTGTGGGAGTCAAGAGCCATGTGGGGGGGGGGACTCCGACGGCGACGACTGGGGGGGGGGGGTGAAAGTCTGCAAGCGGCGGCGAAGTCGCTATCCCTCCCTCCTTCCATAGATCATAGGGCGGCAGCATTGATTGCAGCATGGCAGCGTTTGTCTTCCGTCCTTGCTCCTCTCCCCTCAGTACCTGCGGCCCTCCCTCATTTATATAGGGGAGGGGAGGGAATCCTCCCCTCAAGCGTGTCTCTATGCATGCCCGTAGAGCCGAGCAAGCTCTAGCGAGGAGCTTGCTGGCTCCTCTATCCCCTTGCAGCACGACGCGCCGCTGCGAGGGGGAAAAAAATAAAAATAAAAATAATAAATATTTGATATATATTACATCTAGTGTGTGTAAGGAACGAGCTTTTGGAGTGAACTTTTTTTGGCAACTCCCTATTTTTGTTTCACTCTTTGCTACAACCACTATTACCACCCCCTCCACTTGTACCATCACCATCGCCATTTCTAGCACCACCTCCTCTACTAGCACTACCTCTACCACCACCACCATGGCCACTGCCGCCACTACGTCCACTGGTCTCTTCCTTTTTCCCAACCTCTCTACCACCTCTTATGTTTCATCCCAACCTCTTGGGTTTGTTAAATTCTCCTTCCCCATTCCAGTACACACATACACACGAGTGCACACACAAGTGGATTGGCGAATTGATTTGAAATACTTGTATGAAGCTTTGAAGTCTTTGGGAAACAATTACAAGGTATGTTTTTATCCTAGCTAAAATTTTCTCTCCCTAAGTCTTCCCTTCCATTCAACTTAAGGAAGTAAAGAAATTTGAATAGGTTTGCTCTCTATTACTTATCCCTTTGTATTAAAAAACAATTCCCCTTATGTCCCATCCAGTACCAAAAGATAAGCGCAACCCCCCCCCCCCCCCCCCCCCCCCCCGCGCCCCAATACATCCATAGATGGCATAGGATTGGAAATGAAGCTCTTTTCCTCCCCTAACCCTTTCATGTAACATACATCATACATCCATTAGTCCTACTAATAGGCCAAAATGATTCCTTGACAACTTCACGATTTCCATGCTTTGGGTTTAAAGGAATTTCCTGCACTCGTGACCCTTCCCTGGCTAACCTCCCCAAAGGAACCCCCCTTTTTCTCGTGGTTTCTAAGAATACATAGGCCAGCTTTGTAGTGATAAACGGCAACCCTTATTTGATATATGCACTAAAACTAATATACTATTACACCATTAGCAAGAAACCCTTATACTTATATACCTTTTCTTGTTTTTAAGAATGTAGTAGCCGCAAGTCCATAATGGACAAACTCTCATTCCCATAAGCACGAGCTTAGATGATAACTAGGACTGAACTATGGATCGTCCGATTAGAGCGGCTGCCTAGTTGCAGAGATCTCATTGCTATCTCGCCGTTCGCCATCAATGTTGGGCAAGCCTATTATCTTCTGTTCTCCTCCTTGCTTCTGTGCATGGTCCATATCCTCATGATTCCATGCCATGAGAAGCCCAGTAGACTATCCGCGATCAGATATAGTCATGTTCACAACATTAGCTAACACCTCACTACGTTGCGCGCAGTCGCTGTGGGAAGCTTGGAAGGTGATCGGAAAGGTTGTTATTGTAGTCCGCATAATGTCGCATAAGGTGCAAGGCTATGGATCATCCGATTAGATCAGCGGCTTCCTAGTTGCAGAGACCTCATTGCTATCTCGTCGTCTGCCATCAATGTTGGGCAAGCCTATTATCTTCTGTTCTCCTCCTTGCTTCTGTGCATGGTCGATATCCTCATACCATGCCATGAGAAGCCCAGTAGACTATCCGGGACCAGATATAGTCATGTTCACAACATTAGCTAACTCCGTTGCAGTCGCTGTGGGAAGCTTGGAAGGTGATCAGAAAGGTTGTTATTGTAGTCCGCATAATGTCGCATAAGGTGCAAAGCTATGAAGCTACGTAAACTGTATACTATATCAACGATAGACGTCGATAATACTTGTTAACATGTACTAAGGTTCCCTGCTTCCGTCCGGGTTGGATATCGGGCACGTAAGGTGACGATACTACCCTATTTTTTTCTTAATTTTCATACATTAATTATTGTATTCCTCTAAGTTGTATGAATATTACTGAAGCACCTCGTGGCTGCACTCAACTGTAACACGCAACTAATCGCATAAGTTTGCATGTTTTACTTCATAACAGGAGTTTTCAAAAATTTAATTCGTTTAGCCCTTGCTTTTGTTGATTCTACGGTATATGCATATAGGCCTACTGATCAGACCATATATTACGAATATAGCGTGCTCCCTTATATGAGACATATAACCACCCGTATAGTTCTAAAAGCACGTCCGGGAGTTTTTGCATAGTGATAAATCTTGTTAGTTAATAATAATGAAAAGGGAAAAGCTTGTTCACTATATCTCGTAGGTCACCTTATGTAATAACGTATATTTGACATCCAATTGCATATTAAACCCCACCTCTCTCTACCCTATGCTTAGATAACCCTCTTTAACTATACCTTTTGCTACGCTCACTATACTCCTTTTCAATACCCTAAGCATACCTTTCCCTGCTTCAACCTATGTGGAGGAGCCATCCTCCTCTATAAATATGTAGAAAAAACACCTTAATATGCTCTAGAAAACACTCTTTTTTGTAGTTCTCTTTATCCACTTTAAATTTGCAATCCCCTAGCAACTCGAACAACATACGTTACTCATCATGGACTACTCTAAGGTAAACCATTGTAAGAGTTAACTAGGATAACGACTGGGTAAGGTCATTGACACTTGTAATATGCATTTGAAGTTTTGGTTCTTATCCACATTTCTTGCATGCTTGTAGGTACCATGCTTTATCCTTCCTTGTGCTACAACTTTCTTTGTTGGTGATGCAATGCTTCGTAAACTGTTGTAATCATTATATATATGTATATAAGGGATTTCTCTTCCATTGCAGGCTCTTCCTCCTCAATCTACACACTAGGTGTTTCCTACCATGTTCTACAAAGCCCTTAGGATGCTCCACGTACATCTCATCATGCAAGACTCCACGAAGAAACCTGTCTTGACATCCATCTGATAAAGATCTAAGTTAAGCTAAGCAACAAAATCCTGTACCAAGCATAGGTAGTCATCTTCACAACATTAGAAAAGACTTCATCAAAGTCCACACCGTGTTTCTACTTGAAGCCCTTAGCAACCAATTTGGCTTTGTTTCCCAACTTGGGGCATCTAGGCATAGTTTTTTAGCTTGTATACCCACTTGCATGGCAAAGCATGCTTGCACTAGCCTTGCACTAGGCAAAGAAACCAAATCCCACGTATGATTTGTTTGTAGTGTGTCATAGTCTGACTGTATGGACCTCTCCCAAGAGTGACTATCACCTTTGTGCATGGTCTAGTCATAAGTAAGAGGCTCACCAGTATCTATTACCATAATATAATCCATTCTGGGCTCAAACCATACAGGCTAGTGTCTATCTCTAGTAGGCTGCCTGGTTGTGAAGCCTATACATCTTGTGGAGCATCAGGGACCTGAGCCATTGGAGCATTAGCTACTTGCTACCGGTCGTCTAGTTGGTTGCAGAGTAAATAGGAGTCTCCTCCTAAAATATTACCATGTATACCTCAATGACATGCTCAAGCTTCTTATGAATTTTCTCCTCATGGAAAACAACATCATGACTGTGGATAATCTTCCAAGCATGCTAATCCCATAGGTGATGCATTTCCTAGACTTAGGATTAGGCTTATTGTAGTTGTCCTTGGGTACATGGCAGAAAGCCTCACAATGAAAGACACACATATGAGAATATGAGGGAGGTTTTCTAGACCATGCCTCCTCTACAACTTGGTAGTCAAAAGCAGTACATGGGGACGGGTTTATCAAGTGTATGGTAATAGTAACTGCCTCAGCCTAAAAATGCTATGGTAAGCCTGCTTGGTCAAGCATACTACAAACTAGTTACTGAATTGTTCTATTCATGTGCTCAACTATACCATTTTGGAATGGGGTGTATAAGACAATCAACTAATGCTTAATGTCCCTCTTGTCACAAAATTGCTCAAAGGTTTTAGAGACATACTCACCCCCATAATCTGACCTTAGGTATTTCAACCTATATCTGAATGGGTTCTATGATGCTAAAGAGATACATGTGAAACTGCATCCATTGTCAAAACATGGTCAAGTGACCTAGATACAAGTAAGGGATAAAGAGTATTGGACATAGCACCACGTGCAATGATAAGATTCCTACAGATAATCTTCCATGAGGAATCAACAAAAGAAGCTGAATAACTTGCATTATCCAAAGTGCTAGCAAAGATAAGGCTCTTCGTGAGAGCTAGTACATGACATACATCATGAAGAGTAAACATGAAACCTGAACCAAACTGCAACTAGAGGTCACCAGTACCAACTATCTCCAGTGCCAAGTCATTATACAAATGGATAGATCCAGCAAAACTGCGATAGGAGTGAAACTACTCTCTATGAGGGGTCACATGAAAATAAGACCTTGAATCTATCAACCAATACTAAGTATACACTGACAAGGCATTAGTTAGCTATGAAGCATCAAGACAAGAAGCTACAACTATGAAATCCTCATCATAATTGGTCTACACAACATTAATCTCTTCAATCTTAACACTGGACTTGCTAGGAACAATGCTGTGATCATCATTTTGGTAGTGTGCTTTACCCTTGCCCTTTACTTTAATTTGTGCTTGTGTTCATGCGTTTTATGGCATTGTTGCTGAATATGCCTTGCTTTCCCAAAGTAATGACAATTCAATGAGGATTCATGGCCATGGGACTTACTGCAAGACTATCCAGATGAGTGAGAACGAGACTATTGAGAATCTTTGCCATGGTGATCATTATTGCCCCTACCATTATTGCCTCTATCTGTCAAAGGATGAGAGATGTGGGAAGCATAAAATTATTCTTTTTAACCTATTCAGTCAAGAGTGCACCCTCTACATCTTGCAACTATAATCCATTAATAGGTATGTTGGCACACATGGGAGTATGAAAGGTATTCCATGATTTATGCAGTGTAACTAAGAGAAACAAATGAGGAAGAGTATCCTTGAATTCAATCCCTTGCGAAGACAAATGGTTGATGATGGAATGAAACTCATTTAAGTGGTTTGACATAGAAGTTCCCTCTAACATGTGAAGGTCCATGAGTTGCTTCAACTAATACATCTGAGAATCATGACTTTGTTTGTCATAGACATTGCAAATCTATTCCCATAATTCCCATGTCAACTTCCCATCAGAGACAACATTATAAAACATCTTCTTAGAGAGGGATGATATGATGGTAGACTTACATAGCTCATCTAATTCAGCCCAATCATCTGCATCAATAAGTTTGGCTTGACACCCTTATGTTTCAAGGGCCTAACCTACATTTTCTACACTAAAACTTGCCAAATTTGGGCATTCCAGTTGTAGTTGGTGCCATCCAACTGGTCAATATTAAAGATAGCATTATCAACTGAGCCACCAACCATAACGAAGGCAAACAAGTGCACAAAATGTCAAAATAGCTACTATAATTTCTATAAATATCCTTAAAACCATTGCTAGATCAAGCTAAAAGCAAAGGGTACTGACCAAGTAATGAACTGTCCACAAACTCAATGCAAAAAAGTGTAAGACGAAGGTGACTACTTGCATAAATAATGCAGTAAAATGCAATTATAGCATGCTGAAAATGAAGTACATCAGTAAGGAATCAATGCCAAAGAGGGGCAATCAATGATATAAGATAAACTACAACTTGCTAAGGAATAGCTCCAACTAGCAGTGAGTGAATATATTGCTGGCACCGAGAATTGTTAAAAAATTAGTGTGTCAGACCGAGATACATCCCATGGGCATAACCATAATGCATAGAGGGGGTCTCATGGGTAATGGAAGAGACCAACTGCAGGCACAATGGATTGAGCAATGTAATGGAAGCTCAATACATAACCAACCAAGATGCATACATCATTGACAACATCATAACAAAGATAAGTGTTGGCCCAAGAGGAATGTCAGATCAGCCCACCAAGCATCAACTATATACATAAAGCATGACAAGAGCTTGCACATGTCACCAAGTCCCATGATCTCACTGTAAGACTCAAGCTCAACTACGTAACCAAAAAGCCAACTGTAATCTCCAAATATCAAGAAGTGGCTCCGATTGGAATGAATTTGAAAGTGGACAAAGCTCAAATCATCATGTGGAAGGCATCATAATCAAGCATGTAACATGAACCATTATCATTGGTACATCACCCAAAATAATCAATGAGCACTCGGGAGTAATATCACATGCTCTCATTGATAAAATAGCATTCAAACCTATTGAAAAATCTTAGTAAAATTAAGAAAAAGAGTGCTTAAATCAATCCAATGCCATCTCACATTAATGCCATATCAATCCCCCAAGTACCCGACATCAATACCTAAGAATACAGACATCCCAAGGGTAGGTTTGCTATTTATGATAGCAAGGAATTGTTTAAAAACAATAGATATTTTTAATTTGATCAACTATGCTATGATACCACGCGTTATGTGCCTACCTAATAGTTCCCAGGCATCACGTTTTAGTGGTCCATTAGGGAATTATCCTAGACAACTTCGCCTAGCACTCGTGAGAATGCATGGGGTCTATTATCTAGGTTTCCCAAAGTCCACCCTATGATGGAAGGTACCGGCCATCCCCAAGAGGATCAATCTGCAAGTTCGTGGTCCTAATTTGACAACTGAGGTCTCGATGGATAAGTTAGCTCCATCGAAGGTATCCCATAAGGGATTCTCATTCGACTGGAGTGATCGTAGTTATCCTTGGTTCATGCAGTGCAACACTTTTTTCTAGCAACTGGTTAGGATTTAGGGAACCTTAACAGAGTTCTGGCACTGTTGCAACACCTTTCCCCTAAGATAATTATTGATCAAGGTTTTAAGACTTAACCCTAGGTAAGCCAATGCTCGGGTCTACCTAAATTTTCCTAATTAATGTTTCATGCAATCTCTTGAGAAAAGCTCATAGCTTACCAGGACCACCCTATCCGCATGACGGATCCATCAGGGATCTTGCCCATTCGCTTCCCAGAAATGTTTTTCTTTAGTTTTCTAATTATCTATCACATTAAGTTATGACATATGAAAGTAGGACGGATCCATCAAGGATCTTGCCCACCCGCTTCCCAGAAATGGTTTTCTTTAGTTTTCTAATTACCTATCACATTAAGTTATGACATATGAAAGTAGCTTCGTTAATTAACCTGTTATCATAAGTTCCTTCATGTAATTTTACGGCATAACACAAAGATAGAGAAAACAATCTTTTAACAAAACATATTTATTTATTATTTTGTAAAGTTACTTACAATGACTTTTCCCTTCTGCCTATGCAAAAGATAAACTTATGCCGTGGGGGAGGCATAACACAATCTTTTCTTTTATTATCATTATTACATATTTATAATTAGATCTAACTGTTGCAAACATAATAAACACTACAAGATATAGGCCTTATACAGACGTTAAACGTGACGAAAATGTAAATAACAAAATTTGCCCCCGTCGTTGCAAAAAGCGTTGTTATTGGCGATGCCATAGAATAGTCGGTATCATCATCGATATCAGCGTCGTTATTGGCATCGGTATCAACGTCGCATCGCATTTGCGACACTGATACCGACGCCAATAACGACACTGATACCGATGCTCTGCAACGCTAATAACGAAGCCAATAATGATGCGAGCAGTAAATTTGCAATGCTAATAGGGACAGTAACAGTGAATTTTTTTTTTGTGGCAGGGCAGCTTGAACTGTGTGCTTTATTTTGGCCATACAAAATAGTTTATGCACTATGTACAATGCTCGTGTAAACAAAAACAAAGTATACTGAAATCATAACACTGATACATGAAATAAATACATGATCGCATAATGAAAGCGACTGGTACAATCATGACAATATATCACTACTACGTAGAAAATGTCTACACAGATCAGGCGACCAAAAAAGAAAGGTGTATGAGCTCTAGGGATCCAAGGGGGAGCTACATATCCTTGCCATCCAAAAGCTCATCCCGTCGCAAAGGAGCATGGAATGGACTCTGCAAAAAAAGAAACAACAACACATCAATCCACCATACAATAATGCATTCTAATTAAACATGGTAACTACGGATAAGAAAGATGAGTGACTTACAGGGCTGCCGCATCTATACAGTCGGTCGATCAATGTAGTGAGACTGTATCTCTTTGTATATCGAGTCTCAAGGCCGGTCAGATCGCGATTTGTAATGGAGTACTGCAAAGAAAACAAAATACTAACTGTTAGAAACATGATTGTCAGTACAAAGGATATTGCAAAAAAATAAACAAGAAAAACAAAATAAAAACTTACAAAGTTCTCCAGATATGTCCTGTGGCCCGCCACTCCCAAGATGATGGACCACTCCGGCCTCTAGTCCTATCCTCACCGACTCGCGCTGTTGACTCCAACCTCCTGGAGAATCTATAGCCTCCTCCCTCAGTCGGCGCCAGTCGTCCGCGTCTTGCCACTCGGGCTTTGCAGCCGCACTCTTGAGTGCCTTGCGTGCGTCCGATTGTCTGTGTGACATATATGCACGCATGCAATCTTTCATCTAGCCCATAGAAAATCTATCTACTGAGGTTGGAACCAGAAACTCCTTATACAAGGATGCTACTATGTAGTCCTTGCTCTCCTCCGGTATGTTCTTCCAATGATCTAAGACGTTGTGTCGAAAAACTTGTTGGCACAACTCTCTCATACGAGCCATCACCCTCCTCCCCTCATCATTCATGATGATGGCTCCCGACCTAGGCTCCCGACCTATCATCGACTAGATAGGCATATCCCCCTAGGGTATGCCTAAGATGGGTCCTCTCCCACCCACGTCCACACTCTTGGGCATATCCAAGAGACCCGTGTGCATCCGGCGTACCGACCGTTGTCGTGATGCTGCGCATCTGAGCCGTGAACACCTCCATTTTTGTTGTGCATTTGTGTTAATTTCTGCGTGTGATTCATTGTTTGTGTGGCGCATTTTAATAAACTACATTCAATGTATGTATATATTCCCTTAAATGTATTGCATATTCGATGCTTGTAATAGGAAGGAAAACCTATCCTACCCTTTGTAGACCGTCCTGTTCGTGGGAGCATCCGAGACTTGGGGCAAGCTTAGAATGAGTCCTTCACTGAACCAGATGGTAATCAGGATTCTAGTGATAAGGTCCCTGATTTTGTTGAGACTATGATATACTGTCCAAACGAGGCCGTTCATATGGTTGGTCGCTATGCATCGAAGGAGGAATGGATACATATGGAAACATCCAAGGATTTCTTATCAATAAAGATTTTAAAGCACACATTACAATTTGGGACTTCAAAAGAAAGAGATCAAGGGGACAAGTGTGTTATGAATAACATACTTCAGTTTATTCAAACATTTGTTTGCAGAAACATACACGTGTGAAAACAACAATGAATCAAGGTTTGCTACCCATGTTTATGGAAGAAATCTCATCTTTCTTAAAGAAGGATTTGAATGGCGAAAGGGGGGGGGGAAAGTTCATTGAATCCAGGACCTCCCCGTGCTCGAAATGGGAGAGCTATTTTTGAAATGGCGGTTGTTATTCTTGGAAAAGGAGGGCATTCGGGAGGATTCTGCGGAGGATAAGAGAGAGGGAGTGGAACGCATCACTGTGGTTCGGAGGGATCAGTGTGAAATGGATTGATTTTTTTTGCCTGGTTTTTGGAAAACACAGAGAGGGAGCTCTAAATCGGGAACCGTGTGCTGAAACCTGTGTAGGAGGGAGGCGGAAGGAACAGTTCCAGTGTCGAATCTTCAGCGCAACACCCACAAGATATGCTAGAAGTTAACCTCCTTCAAGAAGAATCGCCTTGCCATTGACAGGAGTGGCAATTCAATGGATTTGCACCAGCAACGGATAAAGGAAGGAGCCTTTCAGTGGCCGTCTCAAGTTTAACCAGCAATGCTTACAAAATTGTTATGCTTCAGCAGTCGGGTGCTGTACTTGGATGTAGAGTTGCATAAGCGTGTGATGGACTAGGATCCGGCAATTAAGGTAGTTGCAGAAGCCGCCAGTCTGCAGGAACTTTGGAGCTCATGCCTCGGATCCTGCTGAAAAGGACCGATTGAAGTTTCTGACTTGGCCTCGACAAGGATGAGTATCAGCAATGGATAACCATCAATTTCCCCACAGCTGGATTACTTGAAGTTTACACGCCGAGGTTTCTTCCACCTTTCCGACCATCATCTTCTGAAAGGCCCCCTCAGGTTTAGGGCTTTGGCGTCCTTTAACAGCCAAGGGCGGGCAGCTGAAGACGACAGAAGTGGATTCATCAGGAAGAAGCTTGCAGTTTTTGTATCCGGCGGTGATTCAAATTTCCAGACACTTCATAAGGCCGCATTGGAGGACACAATCTATGTAGACATCGTTGCCGTAGTCTCTGATAAGCCAGCTTGTAAAGCCTGTGATTACGCTAGAAGCAATAACATTCTAGTTCTTGAATATCCAAAGAATAGTTTTGCACCAGCTGGGCTCTCCCCCGTTGAGCTTGTATCTGCTCTCAGGCAGTTTGAAGTTGATTTTGTGCTGTTGGCGGGATACCTAAAATTACTACCTGGAGAACTTATTAAGGCATACTCAGTTCCAATTTCTGCTTAGCAACATGCTAAGATGAAGAAGAGCCTCACACATGTTGAGCGAACAAAATCCTGTGAAAGTACTCTGCAACATCATGGAGATTTGAAAGTGTGTTAGGGTGGACACATCAACAGCAAAGTATTGTGGAGCCTTGATTGAGATTTGAGTGACATAATTCGCATTTTGTAACTGGTGTACTGTGATAATGTATGGAGCAGAGACATCAGTAACGATGTTTAGGTCTTCTTCCATCTCTATTGTTTAATGGAATATATGCAGTCTGTGTTCTTTGGCCTTTACTTGGTGCCCTGAAAAGCTAGCTCTTATGCCTTATTGTGAAGCAGTGGTCAGATTGTCATACTTTGACATTTATTTTGACTCTTCTCTTGTAAAGTACTTGACAAGCATTATAGTGATCTTTGGCGTCAAATATTGAGACTTTCTTGTTAGCCTCATTTCTTGCTGTACCTTGAACCCAGTGTTCTGCAGCTCTTGCACGATCTCTTTGACATTTCTGGTGAACCCGACGTGAAAGCGCTGCGACATCAGCAAGATGGGAGACTCGCAAGAAGAGATGACAGATGATAATGTCATGAAGAACCTGTTTCAGTCATTTACCATGTATATGCAGCAGCAAGTTCATGCCAAACGAGACAATGATGCTATGGATGCTTTGAAAGCTGTCCAACAGGAGATGAAGCAGTTTAATGGTCAGCAAGTGTCAACTTACCTGCATTTATATGAAGAAAAGATGAAGTTTTTTTGTGTTTCTCAAGATGTTTGGAGCCGCTACTTCTTGCGGATCGTGGTGCGCGCTCTTGAAGGGCGAATTGCAGAAATTCAAGAGGCACATGCAGGTTGGGCTGAATTTAAAAAGGCATTAAAAGATGAATATTTCCTGGAAGATACAGGTCTTATGAATCGCAGGAATTTTTTAACATGGGTTTCTATGCCTAATAAGGGACTTTCTGTTACTGCTCTTTTGCGAGAGTTTGAAAGCCGTTATGATCAGTTGGATGGGACTGAACAGCAAGCTTTGGAGATGCAAAAAGTGGAGTTGTTTTTGCAAGCTGCAGATGCTGATTTGCAGGAAAAGTTGGATGATCTTTTGGAAGATCAAGCTACTGATTCAGGTTTAAAGACTGAGTGGAGACATGTCATTGATGCTGTGAATGCTCTTGTCAAGAAGCAGCGCAGGAGAGTCAGATTGCATCGAAACACAGGATCAGTTCCTGAAAAATCCTTGGAGACTTCTTCTTCTACCCCTGCTACTTCTTTGCCTAAGCCTACTCTTCCTGCTGTGAATCCACCAATACCTGCTGCTCCAGTGTCCTTATCTGTAGATGATGTTATTAAAGGCTTGGCGGATTTGACAATTGAAGCAGTCAAAGCTGAAGTTGGTAAGTTAAAGGAGCAACTTATGTCAGTACCTGCTGTAGCACCTGCTCCAGTGACTGCTTTTCCAGCTGGTCAAAGAAAAGGGCGACGATGTATTTGGTGTGATAGTACAGAGCACCAACACTGCAGAGATTGTGATGCTTTTCAGGAAGCACGTAGGAAGAATGTAGTGTTCTGGGGACAAGATGGAAAGATATGGCTGACAGAGACTGGCGCTCCTCTTGACACGAACTTCGGTAAGGGAGGTATGAAGAAGCTTGTTGATGATATGGCTGCGCGATCAGCTTATGTGAGTGTTAGAGGAGATGCTTCAGCTTTTGGAGTCCAGCTTGAGCAGAAATCTGATGGAGACTCTGCTTTATGGTCTTCGGCCTTGGAGATAGCGAGAAGAGGGAAAGTTCAAACTTCTACTATGACTTGTGTGGGCTCTAGCATCCGAGGAGAAACAGGATGGGATTCTCCTGTTGACAGGTATTCTATTTTTGCTTATATGGCTAAAATGCAGGGTTTAGATGCCATGGTTGAGGAAAAGAGAAGAAGAGATGAGGAGGGTCCTAGCTCCTCCAAAAAGACTAGAGGGGGTGACTTTGTTTCACCACCTATTTCAGCTCCACCTATGTCAAATTCTCCAACCCAAACAGGTTCCGATCAGCCAATGGAAGACAAGCAGAAGGAAAAGAGGCAATCAAGAAAAGAGCCAGGATTCAAGCTCTTGTCAGACCTTGATATGCAAACGGATATGAGTAAGATTTTTCATGAAAGAATTTTGAATAGTGAAGTCACTTTTACTGTTGGAGAGGCTCTTGGGATTGCTAGAAGAGAAATACAGGATCAGATGCAGGATCTTTTGCGAAGGAAACGACATGCGATGGAAGGACCTGCTTTACAGGGATTGTGGCATGGAGCTCTTGGGGAAGAGCATGATGATGCAGTGATGGTTGAGAATGCTTCTGTTAATCCGCAATTAGAGAAAATAGTGCAGCCTATGCAGTATGAAGATGATGAGACCCCTATTCTTATTCCTCGTAGCCATTTTTCACGAAGTCATTGGGCTAGAGCAACCACTGAGACAGTGGTAAGGATTGGAGAGAAACAAATTCCCTTGATTGCTTTAGTTGATCATGGTTCTGAGATTAATCTTATTGCTCGAGGTGTTTATGAGAGTGGCAAGTGGCCTATGGATGCAGAGCATGGCTGGCGCATGAGAGCCGCCAATAATACTTCTGGTGATATGTATGCTGCTTGTCCGAGTATTAGAATTTCTATTGGTAATGTTGAAGAGGATTATCATTGCTTTGTTCAGGATTCATGCTCTTATCCGATTATTCTTGGACAGCCTTTCATTACAGAAGCAAGAATGGAAACAAAAGTGATGGATGATGGATCAGCTTATGCGCGGATACGCAGTAAAGATGGTATGCGAGCTGTTCAGTTTATGACTGTTGGGGTAAATCATCCGAGAAACAGGGACTCCTTGCGTGAGGCACCACTACCTGCGAAGGAGTTGGATTTTCATTAGGTACCGCTGTCTTGCGAGACGCCAGTGGTACGGAGCGGAGAAAAGAGGAGATCTCGCCTCCTGGCAGTCAGTCTTTCTCCAATAACTTTGTTGGATTTACTTCAGATAGTTCGGTAAGTTATCA
This sequence comes from Lygodium microphyllum, assembly GCF_053477565.2. NCBI lineage: Eukaryota > Viridiplantae > Streptophyta > Polypodiopsida > Schizaeales > Lygodiaceae > Lygodium > Lygodium microphyllum. The sequence goes on along the minus strand of NC_141140.1, from coordinate 153,581,570 downwards.
GAAAATTTCAGATTTGCCTAGAGCTGCCAGGCAGTACATTGGTCGTAAGGAGAAAGAGTTGAAGAATGCAGGTATTTTGCAAGCAGAAGAGCATGTGGATGGATTGTATGAAGGGATGTCTTATGCAGATACATTGTTTGAGATGAGAGCAATGCTGAAAACTGATGCATGCAAGGGTTCAAAGATCATACCTGTGCAAACCTTGGATATGTTTCAGGAAATTTCTGGTTTTATGCTGCAAACAGAGTTAGAGACTGAGAAAACTCAGCAAACTGAATTTATGGCTGATCTTGATCAGCTAACAGAATTGCAGAAGGCTGAAATTTTTCAGCCAACAGAGTTGAATGCAGAAAAATTTCTGCATACAGAGTTTCAGGCTGCACCCATGCAGTCCATAGAGCTAAAGGCTGAAATTTTTCAGCCAACAGAGTTGAATGCAGAAAAATTTCTGCATACAGAGTTTCAGACTGCACCCATGCAGTCCATAGAGCTAAAGGCTGAAATTTTTCAGCCAACAAAGTTGAAAGATGCTGAAAATTTGCAGAAATTGCAGCAAAGGAAAGAATGCTTGAATGATGCCAAGGTTGACACGAAGTATAAAACAGTTGATAAGAAGGTTAAGCCGGTTGCAGGCCCGCTTCCTTCTGATAGTGATGAGCAGATTGAAAAAGCTATGAAGCAGCCTATGTTGAGGGATCCTGCAAATATTGGACATAAGTTTACAGCTGAAACTCTTGCAGAATTGAAGATTGGAAATGAAGATTTTTTACTTCCAGTGGAAAAAGAATGTTTTAGAGAGATGCTTGGACGTCATGGTAAGGCATTTGCTTTCTTTCCACATGAAATTGGCTGCATTAGTCCCGAATTGGTAGCACCTATGGTTATCTTCACTGTTCCTCATGTACCATGGAATATACGTCCTATACCTGTGCCTAAAGCACACTTGCCAAAGCTGATAGAGTTGCTGAATGAGAAGATTAAAATGGGGATTCTGGAGCCCTCTTCTGCACCCTATTCTAACAGGTGGTTTACTGTACCAAAGAAGAATGGTACTTTGAGATTCATTCAGGATATGCAGCCCGTGAACAAAGTGACAATCAGGAATGTGGGTACAGGTCCAGTTGTGGATGAATTTGCTGAGGCTTTTGCAGGACGAGCCATCTATTCACTAGGTGACTTGTATTCAGGTTATGATCAGTTTCAGCTTGCCCTGAAAAGCTAGCTCTTATGCCTTATTGTGAAGCAGTGGTCAGATTGTCATACTTTGACATTTATTTTGACTCTTCTCTTGTAAAGTACTTGACAAGCATTATAGTGATCTTTGGCGTCAAATATTGAGACTTTCTTGTTAGCCTCATTTCTTGCTGTACCTTGAACCCAGTGTTCTGCAGCTCTTGCACGATCTCTTTGACACCGTGGTAATATCTATCAAAGTGGCACCCATAGGTGTGCCACCTGCAGACAGCTGAGCAAAAGCCGGAGTAACTGGAGTAGATGTCCCCACAGGTGTGACAAATCTTGGAGGTGACGCAACTCCAGCAGAACAACAAGACGGAGACACCGCGTCCGTGCCTCCACAGCATCTACCTGAGCCTAAGCCATGCTCCCTGGAACCGCCATGAGAGTGAGGAATTGCACCTGTATCCCGTGCTGAACACAAGCTCACTCCCTCCATATCTTTGCAGCATCCCCCTGACCCTGAAGCACTCCCTCCCTCTGGCCCAAGTCGAAGCTGAAGCATCCGATCGCGCCGAAGTAGATCTAGCAGAGCAGCCTGACGATGTCCGAGACAGCTCTTGGTCTGCCATGTCTCTGAATCTTGCGATCTGATCTGGAGACATGCGTGTGAAGATATCCTGCAACTCCTCATAGCTCATCCCTTGACTCATCCTGAAAATGTCACCTACACAGACAAAAAATGATGTTAGCATAATCAATTTAAATCATACAAAGCACGGTAATATAAATCGTAAAAAAATGATCTCACTTAAAATGCATATCTTATGTACCCTTATAAGTGATTAGTCAACGAATTGAGTAAGTGGATGCTCCAAGTATGAAGTATCCTATGGTCCCATGTCAATCTCCTGACACAACTCCGCATATACTGGAAGGTTGATAGACATGTCACCACAAAAGGATGAGTCCACCTCGTTCTCAAAGAATTCTTGGACTCCTGTATTTCCATCATTGTTAGCCGATGCTGGCTCCAAGCTTTCGGTGGCCTCCATCCCTTGCAATATCGACCCCTCTATTTGCATATTGTCCTCATCTATGCTCGAAACATTGCTTTGATCATATACTCTTGCACTTCGGGGAGCTGAAGGTATAACATACCACCATCGAGGTTGTTAGGGGTTTGGATAGAAGATTACATGTTCACAAACAAGTACAAGAGAGTTTAAACTATTGTGACATATACCATATTGTAATACAATTAACAAACAAATGAGTTCATGTACATGTTCACAATGGGCCGACAACACAAAGGTATCGCGCAAATCCGTCCATTTTTTTTTAGGAATCTATTTCGAGAAATCCAGATGGACCTCGTCGAACTGTTGCTCCAGTTCCTTCAAGTACCACTTTGAACCACTGCACATCGAATAGTATCATGGAGAAGCTACGGTAATCCACCGTGATAATATTTTGCAAGTTTTCAAAATACTCCATCTCATCTATAACCGTGTTTGGATCTGTTGCTCGTCGCCGGCTCTCCTGCTCAAACCTTGCCATGATACCATAGTCCATTTTGGAGCGCATTTTGTCAATACACTCCACGCAAAAATGCCGTCCGTGTGACCATGCTGCACTATATATTTTGTACTGTACATTGAAATACTCAAATTAGATATCGCATATAAAATATAGATACGACAAATCCTAAACACCTCATCACCTTTGGACTCTTTGGACTATATCCCCTTGAGAATTCCCACTCCTCCATTGAGACCTCTGCCTCTTCGCAAGACGTTGCGGTCAAAGCTCCATGCAACCATCGCGTTGACATGAACCATGGCATCTCCTCCATGTCCTCGGGATATCGAATTGGTCGATGATGCGTACTACGTCGAAATTCAGATCGTGCTTTCTCTCGATCTTGCCTAGCGATCTAGTACTTGGTGAGCCACGTCTCCATAGAGGCATGGTGCAATATACAAAAGTGATTCACCTTCTCCTCCATTGCAGCATCCATTCTTTTTTCTACCCCATTTCCAACCACCACATCTCCATTCAGTCTATCATTGTCCTTCAGCGACCATAGCATTTTGTTATCTGGATCCACCGTTGGTAGCCATTGTCAAATATGCACTAGCGCCTCAGACAACAACCAACCTTTAGCCATGCTACCTTCTAACCGAGCTCGTTGTTGCACAAAGCCTTTCAGGGTTTTCGTAAAGCACTCCAAGAAGAACATCCATCGCATATGAACAGGTCCAACAATCTCCACTTCATCTACAAGATGCACAAGAAGGTGCATTTGTATCGTGAGCATGTTGGTAGGCAAGTATTTCTCAAAGAGACAGACCGTCTCCACTACTCCCCACGTTGCTGATTCAATAGAGGACATCTTAATCTCCTTCTGTGAGATCCATTTCACCAAAGTCGACAAACTATAAATGGCGCTGCGTATTTCTAGAGTATGGCATCCTACGATCGCGATCGGTAGTACAAACAGCCACAAATGAGAAAGCATTATGAACAATGGCTACACTCCAAATAGCAAAATGTGCACGACAATTACAATCCATTTGTAGTACAAACCTGACATATCTTATGCCAATCATGGGATTTTAGCCCTGATAATTGGTCGTCTTTAGAAAATGCAGACCTAAGAGAATGCATCATACCCATCGGAGTGCGGATAGACTTAACTACTTGCTTCACAATGCGCTCTTCTTAGTGGAAAAAACCTAAGGAGCATGAGGTAGCTACATGCGACCATCAGCACTCGACTGCAGCCAAAGCGCCTCCATCTTGCCTACCTCCTTCAAATCCATTCGTGCCCCTATAGTGTCTCTCTTTCCTATGATGTGGTCCCATAGCAAGCTGCCCACATTCTTGAAAATCTGTATGGGATCCAACAAGTGGTTGACCTGTAAGTGGGTCCAATATGGCAACTCATAGAAAACTCAGAATCGTTGCATTCTGTTTGGATGTGACTCCGCGTGGACCATTTTTAGCTCATACTAGCTTGCGGCATTCATACGTGTTAGAGGTTGTCCAAGAAAACCTTCCCTGAGTTCATGACCCTCTGGCAAGAAAGCGGCATGTCCTTGATATACCATCTTCTTCATGGTTCGTGACCTTTAGGAGTCTAACTATGGCCCGCACAATGGACATGCATGATAACCTGAGGTAACCAGACCTGTTCCAATACCATGACGTAGTGAATACAAGCTTGAACGAGATAAAATATAGATATTACCAACGAGAACGGAAGCCTATTTACCTGAGCACTCTCCAAATCCTGGAAAGTGATGCATCGTCCACATGAGAATGGCTCGAATATTGGCAGACCGTTGACCATGGCGCTTGCTCATATCTTGCACGGTGACCCCCTCCTCCCACAAAATCTTAAGCTCATCGACTAATGGACGAAGATACACATCCATATTTTTTACTTTGTAGCGACCGGAGATGAGTAAGCTAAGGATGAGATGTCCTTTCTTCATAGAAAGCCATGAAGGGATATTGTAGTTGACAAGGACTATAGGCCACACACTGTAAGAAGTTGAGCGCAGACCGAATGGGTTCAAGCCATCCATTGCAAGACCGAGCCGAAGATTCCTTGGCTCTTAGGCAAAGCCTAGAAAGGTAGAGTCAATGTGGCTCCATGCGCGTGAATCTGCTGATATTCGTTGAACTCCATTCGTGGACCTATTCTGTGCATGCCATGTTGTCAAGCTCGCCATGCCGGACGTACGAAACATGTGGTTTATGCGGGGGATAAACGAAAAGTGTCTGAGAACTTTTTGAGAGATGGTTTGTCCTTGCAAGTTCTATCGATACCTGTGAGCACCACACTTTGGACATGTCTCCATAGTCTCGTATTCTCCTCGAAATAGTATGCAATCATTGATACATGCATGGATGTTGTTGTAGTCCATGCCAAGCTTTCGTAAAACATGTCGTGCATCATCGCGAGACTTAGGCATGGTATTTGCAGGTGGTAATAAATGATATTTCAATAACTTGAAAAAAAATCATAAAACACCTTGAAAAAGCACAAAATTTTTTACTAATAGTGCTGAAAAGAAATCAACGAAGTGTATGTATAAGATACCTGAACAACTCACTCGCATCGCTCCACCCGTATTTTACTTGCACACTTAAGAGTGCCAGTAGTATCTTCAGGCGAGATACTCGGCACCCATCATATAATGATATGGATGCTTCCTCTCTAAGAAAATTAAAAGTCTTGAGATCCATGGGAATCAATGCATCGATCATTGCCTCCATCTTAGGCTCCAAGATTGTAGGTAGGTCTGGAAGGCTGCTTGTCTCCTCTGGCATTAATGGTATAGATTGGCCTTGCAAGTGGTGGATTGGCTCATGCACTCCATCTATCGCACGCCCACAAACTCTTCTAATTGGCTGCAAAGGGCGCACTCCTCCTTGGGACGAGACGTCACCTCCCTAGATAGAAAATTTGCCAGCCAGACCCAATCTTATTGTATATGGTATTCAATTAGCTTGTGAGTACAATGCATGATTGATATTAACTTTTCTTACCATTTGCTAAAAATCCACAATCGCCTATCAATGATCTCAGATTGAAATTTGCCAAATCGTCGTACGTGTTCTATAGACAATCGACGTTTTCGTCTAATTGCCAGCTTGCATTGAGAGCAAGGACATGGGACATGCTGATTAAGATATGTCTCGCAATCTTGAACAACAGGATCTTCATCATTTTCCATTTTGTCTATGTTACGACAAACAATTTGTTTTTGTTATCATTCTTTTTTTCTTTTTTAAATTGTTATCTTCTCCTTCCATCTCTCTCTTTTTTTTTCTTTCTTAAATTGTTATCCTCTCCTTCCATCTCTCTCTCTTTTTCTACATTACGACTATGATCACGACCATGACTACGACTATGACTACAACCACGAACACGACCACAACCACGAATACGACCATGACCACGACCACGACCACAACCACGACCATGACTATGACCACGAACACCATGACCACAACCACGACCACGGCCATGAGCACAATGACCACGATGACCACGACTATGACTACGACCACGACTATGACTATGACTACCACGACCACGACCATGACCACGACTACCACCATGACCACGACCACGACCACGACCACGACCACGACCACCACGACTACCACGACCACGACTATGACTATGACTACGACTACGAACATGACCATGACTACGACCACGACCACAACTACGATGATGATGACGACGACTACGACTACGACTACGACTACGACCACCACTACGATGACCATGACCACGACTATGAGCATGACCATGACCACGACCACAACGACGACCATGACCACGACCACGACCACGGCGACCACCACTACGACCACGACCATGACCATGACTACGACTACGACTATTTATATAGAGATGAAGAGAGAGACAAGAGTTAGGGAGAGAGTAAAGTTAGAGAAGAAGAGGAGAGAAGTGAGAGAGGTAGACATAGAAATAGAGATATAGAGAGAAAAGAGATAGGGGGAGATAGAAGGATTTAGGGAGAGTATAGGAAGAGAGAAAGAGGGAAGATTGAGGGAGAGAGAAGGGTTGAGAGAAGAGAGAGGAGAAAGAGAGAGAGATCCGACTAGAGAATTTGACACCCATAGTCAACACACCGTGGAAAACACAAGCACAAATTGACATTGAATTATGGCAAGAAAATCCACCACAAAACAATAGTTATAATACTTGAGGTAGGATTTCAAAGTCTTACTTATTTCAATCTGTCATGGATGCCATACTATAGGTAGGTTGCACTCACTAAGAATAGAATTGACGATTCACCTCATCTTCTCTCCATCATCAATAGAATTCTCCTTTACCATTTACAACTCACCCACCTTCTGATCTCCACACTATTGCACACTACAGTCTCTATGAGGGCATGAGATTGGGATCTCTACAGATACCAAAGCATGATCTCTAGCTTGATGGTTGCATATATACTACTACTACTCATGGAATAAACCTTAAAATAGTTATTATGCTCAAATATATGCTTGTTAGAGTAGAAATTTGTTCCTAAGACTATTCTAAGGAAGAAAGAGGGTTAATGATAAAAGAGTGTCCTTCCTTGCAAGTGATTTTATATTATATTTTAAAATTAAAATTGATAGTTGAAGATGAGTTTCCTAAGAGATCTTGTGGTGATGCTATTTTAGTTTTGCGAAGCATATGAATGATGTTATTTTAGTTTTTTGTATTTGTCTTTTTAAGAAGAGATTGATTTTTATGGAATATCCAAAGTTATTTTTGGATTTACGTTATGAAAAATGAATGTTTTTCTAACTGATAGGCTGATTGCCTTCATTGTATACTTGCGTAGTGGAGGTTAAAACAAGCCCCATGTATGAGAGGTCTCTTTGCAGGAAGAACATTATGCTAGGAGGCACAAGTGTGCTAGGGTTCTCTAGCCATATATCCCTTAGGTTTGTTGAGGATCGGCCTAATCCCTATGAGCCTAGGATGAGCTTATTGTAAGGTCTTATTTCCTTTTCTCTCTTTCTCTTCCTCTCTCATTTTCTCTCCCTCCCTCACCCTCACCCTCTCTTTTTCTCTTTCCCTATTACATTTAATGATTTTTCTATCTTTTTATCTCTCCTCTCCCTCTCTCATTTTTTCTCTCTCCTCTCCCTCTATCATTTCCTTTTCTCTCTTTCTCTCCCTCCCTCACCCTCACCCTCACCCTCACCCTCTCTTTCTCTCTTTCCCTATTTTGTTTAATGATTTTTCTCTCTTTTTCTCTTTCCTCTCTCTCTCTCATTTCTTTTTCTCTCTCCTCTCCCTCTCGCATTTCCTCTCTCTCCCTCACCCTCACCCTCACCCTCACCCTCTCTTTCTCTCTTTCCCTATTATGTTTAACATCTTTTCTCTCTTTTTCTCTCTCCTCTCATTCTCTCATTTTTTTCTCTCCCCTCTCCCTCTCTCATTTCCTTTTGCTCTCTTCCTCTTCCTCTCTCATTTCTTCTCCCTCCCTCTCCCTCTCTTATTTCCCTATTATGTTTAATGTCTCTCTCCCTCTCCCTCCCTTCCTCTCCCTCTCTCATTTCCCTATTATGTTTAAAGTCTCCCTCTCCCTCTCTCATTTCCTCTCCCTCCCCCTCTCTTTCTCTCTCCCTCCCTCTCCCTTTCCCATTTCCTCCCCCTCCCCCTCTCTTTCTCTCTCTCTCCCTCCCTCTCCCTCTCTCATTTCCTCCCCCTCCCTCTCCCTCTCTCATTTTCTCTCCCTCCCTCTCCATCTCCCTCTTTCTCTCTCATTTCCTCTCCCTCTCTCAGTATACACAAATTATACAAAAACAAAGTAAAAGAGAGACAGAATGCACTCTCCCTCCCTCTCCCTCTCTCATTTCCTCCATCTCCCTCTCCCATGTCCTCCCTCTCCCTCTCCCTCTTCCTCTCCCTCTCCCTCTCCCTCTTCCTCTCCCTCTCCCTCTCTTTCTCTCTCTCTCCCTCCCTTTCCCTCTCTCATTTCCTCCCCCTCCCTCTCCCATTTCCTCCCTCTACAAAAACAAGTAAAAGAGAGAGAGAATGCACTCTCCCTCCCTCTCCCTCTCTCATTTCTTCCACTTCTCTCTCCCATTTCCTCCCTCTCCCTCTCCCTCTCCCTCTCTTTCTCTCTCTCTCCCTCCCTCTCCCTCTTCATTTCCTCCCCCTCCCTCTCCCTCTCCCTCTCTTTCTCTCTCATTTCCTCTCCCTCTCTCAATATACACAAATTATATAAAAAACAAGTAAAAAAGAGAGAAAATGCACTCACCGAAAAGACTCGAAGAAGGGTTTGGTAGCTCCTCTTCGCGACGGTGGCTCCTCTTCGCCCTCCGTACACCTCCTTCTCTTCTTCGCGAATGGCGGCGGCGGTGGCGGTGGCGGTAAGAAGCCTTCTTTCTCTCTTTCTCTCTCTCTCTCAGCAAAACGATCACTCTCTCTCTCACTCTCCCTCTCAAAATATTTTGTGAATGCGCAAAATGAAACACACTCGGGTTTCGGCTCGTGTTTTTTTTCTCTGGGTACCGTTGTTATTTGCGTCGCAATAGCGACGCGGCTATTTGTCGTCGCTAATCGGTGTCGCTATGGCCTGATATCCTTGTAGTGAAGTAATTCTTGTGCAACTATCAATGCATGCACAAATAAAAAAAGAAACAACAACAAGTATTTTTAGCATAGGAAGTAGTGCCACCCAAATCTAGGTTTCTCATTTAAGGTCGCATCTTATTCTTAGGATATTGCTTCCTACTTGCAACTCTTTTTCGGGATCTGCAAGTTATTTTTCGAATTTGAAGTCTATTTTATCCATATGAAAAAAATGATATTTTCACCCTAAAAGATAATATGGGCATTTATACTTATTATGGCATGCAATTCATGCACTATCCTACCGTAACCTGCACTTAATAGGATTTCAAATGCTTTTCCAAGTCTATTTAAACTTTTAGAATTTGTATCGACAAATTCTTATCAATGTCCAATAAGTCCTACACACTTTTGATATTTATTTGATTTCATGCTACAGATAGTTTCAGGGTTGTCGAGTATTTCCTAATTGTTTTTCCTTCAACATTCTTGATATTTTAGGTTAGGTTTTCTCGTTGATTCATACGTGGGTTAACTCATGATATTGACGCTCTTGCTAATATAATCATTAATATTTACATTGCGTGTGTTTTCATCTAGAAAATAAATTTTATTTTATTCTACTCATATTTCATGGTTCAATCGACGATGTTTGAGTTTTCAACGTTATTTAGAAAGAAAGATCAATTTTCATTTAGCTATGTCCTAAGTGCAATGTTGATTGTTTTTTCAAAAACTTTATTCTAAGCAATGCAAAAATCATTAACTGTAATTTTTCTTTCATATTTCATACATAAAATTATATTTCCACGCACCTAGTTTATGTGCGTCTAGTATATATTTTCCTATGTAATTTTTTGTTGATTTAATGGATTGATTATTTCATGATATTATCTAAATAATTTTCTATAAATTATTATAAAACTTATATGCATCTTTTTATCATTAGAAAAATGAAATAGAGATAGCCACGTTTAGGAAAATTATAAAATATTTCATTTCCTAACACCATCTATCTTTTTTATGATATTATGATCACATGTGTCATTAATAAAATAACAATAAATATCACGACATAAACCATAAATAAGATATTTTCTTTATGATAGACATATAATCATTTTCCAAGTGAAAGAGTCTTTTCACTAAATTTTTAATTATTATATTACTTAGGCTATTTTCTTAAGCAGTAGTTCATATGAATTTTTTTAAAAATGTATTTATAATCATTTAAAGCCAAATATAACAATAAGATTATATTAAAAAAAATTCCCAAACCTATGAGATATTACCTCTCTTAGGTTTGCTATAACATGGGTTTTGCCAATTCCTACCGCATCATTTTCTTTATCGGCCGCATTCTTTGCTTCCCTTGCTTCAAGATGCCTTTTTGAATTTTTGTGACCTCGTGGAGCCATGGATGTCAGGGAAATTGACATGGTAGTTCAAGGAGAGTGGGTGGTCATTTCAAAAAATTTCACCATTGTTTTGCTTAGGGATATGGCTGTATGGGAGGAATGCATAACAGGGGGTAGATAAAATGAAAATGAGGTAGAAGAGGGGTATTTTCCTCCTTCAAGGCTCAAGCTATAATACTTTTTTCTTGCTTTCTTTGTGAAGGAGAGGGGGTGTATTTATAGGCATGAGGGGGAGCATGCAGTCGACTCATTCTTTTGGCTACTTGTCAAGAGCCAAGTAAGATTTATAAAAAATACATTTTGATTGGCTACCTGTTCTATGGTGGCATATGGATGATTTTAAAATGCTTTCTCTCCCTCTAGGCAGTAAAAAGTCATGAATTTTAGCCTATTATTTCAAAAATATCTTTTTTTCTTCAAAACAATTTCATCTGGTGGTTTTTGGCTAAGTTACCTCATGACTCATCTAGTTTATAAAGTCACGTCATACTTTTGATACTTAACGTACTCAATATCATGCTCGTTCTTGCGTGCTCTTCGTCTACCAATTAAGGCTTTGCGATTTGTCTTGTGGTTATGAAATCAATGCGATATTTGACGCATTGAATAGAATCAGGAATGCTAAATCAAATATAATGTGGAAAATTTATGATCAAGCCATTGTAATGTTATTTACGAGGCGTCTTTGTTTTTTGTTGGCTAGGAACATTGAGGCGTCTTCTTATGTGGGATTGTGGAACTGATTTGATGTAAGACTTGATATTAAGAAAATTACGTGTAGTCACTTATGTGATAGCTAGACGAGTAACTTTTAAAACATCTCAAGCCCAAATTTGTTTCTTGATATGAAGTGTTATGGCAGAAATTAAAATAAGCCTCAAGTGGAGGGAGCAACCGAGAAAGAAGCGAGAGCAAGATTCATACCTCAGGAAGAAGAATCCATGGTTAGCATTGAAAATGTGAGATGAAGTTTTTCTCCACAAGCTGTAGCAATGTTGGGTTAGGCTCAAGCCCTTAGGGAAGATGGCTCTAATACCATTTGAAGGGAGTGAGCCTTGAAGTGGAACTATAGAGTGGAATCAAGAGCTATGGTGGAAGGAGCAAGAGCAAGAGAGAGAGAGACACACAAGATGCGGGAACTGGAATAGTCACAATGTGTGATTGGCCATTGTCGTGCTGCTGCGCATCCGAGCCGTATACACCTCCATTTCTTTTGTTGTGCATTTGTGTTATTTTTCCACGTGTGATTCATTGTGTGTGAGATGCATTACCATAATCCGCATCCAATGTATATATTCCGTTAGTGTGTGTATGCGATTCTGTTTGGATGCATGATGTGTGTGTGTTAGAAAAATATGAAAAACTGATGCCAAAGGACATTATCAAGCTGATAATTTCAATGATGATCTCTAAGGAAAGTGTAGGGAATTGTGGAGTCAAAGGAAGCTTTGTGGAAGCCGATCATCTAAGTTCAAAAGTTCCAAAGACATAGAGTTGAAGGAAGTCTCTCAAAAGCTACTTAAGCGAGTAAAGCACTAGTAAAGCACCGAGGGAGCATTTTGCCACCCAATTCTCAAGACCGAAGTCGAAGTTTGTGCGCAGATCACTCATCGTAAAGCTGACTGTCAATGGGGCAATGCATGAATCCAAAGATAGTCCTCAAGGTTAAAATCAATGTTGGTGCATAGATCTCATAAGGGTGAAATCCCGCTCAGCTAAAAGAGGAGAAGGGGAGACTAGTTTAGTTTGAACCGTTTTTAGGAGGGAGAAAAGCATAAGGAGAGAATGGTATCTCGAAGATGAGGCAATGAAGGGAAGAAGAATCCAAAATCTGAGAGGGTTTCCACGTCCTGCAACCTTGCTTCACCTTCAGGATAGTGAGGATCTTTAGCTCTTGGGCCAGCTCTGCTCTGACACCATGTAAAGACACGGAAGGGTTTGCAGGAACACTGTGTGTCTCGGCAAATACTAAGGCACAGCACTTGGAAACACAGAAAATGAATGAAATGATGAACCATGTATAGAGTGGGCCTCAGGGTTCTGTGTGATCAAATATTCTTCTTGCAATTATGATACAGGGCTGTACAGGGTAGGTGATGATTCAAATCTATTCTGTCTAGTTGTAATCTATCAAAGCTGACATATGGTTAGCTCATACCATATTTTACCTGGTTGAGCTTATGTTGGGAGCGTAACTTGCATCCTGGGCTTTAAGAGGCTAGATATTTCATCTACGATGCCAGTGCTAGATAGTTCAAGCTTTTGATAAGGGAATTCCAATGCATAATAGCTTGACTGCATCATACCTAGAATAGAGTGTTGAGATGTATGGGTAACATTCCGGTTCAGTATAAAGGCTGCCTACACCGTATGATCATCACAACACATACATATTATTTGTGTCAGCAGATTGCAATGGCAGCAATGTGAGACACGGCCTATGCTTAAGAGGTTTGAGTTCCAGTGGTTACATGATGGATGCTGCTTGTGAAAGTGCCGTAACAGACAGGGTAGTAGTCTGCACCACAGACTTCTGAGTGGAGTGCAGAGCAACGTTCAAACCAACTGTGTTCACCTTCTACTGCTGTGTACTTTGAAATTTTAGGGATTCCTTTTACCTTTTCTCGCATACTCTCTCAAAGTTATCATGCATAGTAGGTGTGTTGAAGCAGTACAACAGTACAAGGGCACCAGGATGACTCCCTTTGATGACAGGTGTTGTAGGTTGTGGCGGTTCTTTGCCAAGAGATGACAATTATTCAAAGCCAAAAGGACTTCAGAAAGTTTGACAGTCTCTCAGCCTTGTGGGGAGGCTTAGTCAACACTTAATGGTTCTGGATTTGGTGGCTTGTGACATTGGTTTGTATTTAAGGGTACCCAGCTCAGTGCCTTGAGTAGTTGGCTCTTCCCCAGCAAGCTAAGATGATGTCCTAATGAGTAGTTACAATTCCCATTCTCACTGATCTCCAACTCCTATGTGTGAAGTTACAGTGGACATAACTACAATCGGTGGAGTTCTGATGGACATAACTTCTAGTTCGGGAGACTTGATGGAAAGTATTTGGTCCTCGATTATGACCCATGTGAACACATAGCATCTGGGTACAGGGCAGATTCATACATGGATGCACATGTGCAAGTGATATACATCGTTTGGATAGACATGCAATTGAGTCATAGACAGCTAGAATGATGAGCAGTGGGAACAGGGAATGGGTGGCTGCATGGCCATAGCACAAGGCCAGAAAGACCAGCAGAGTAGCAACATGTTTGTGTCTTAAGAGAAGTGCCTGCCTATCCTCTCTCAGAAATGAATACTCTCACCTTTTTATGAAGACAATTTAATACCCTGCTTTGCCTTTGGAGATACAATTAGATTGTTCCTCATTTTGTGCTTGACTAGGCATACATCTTTTGTTGTCTACTAAACTCCTACTTTGTATGGAATCCTGAAAATTTGTTCACAGGAATTATTTCCCAGCAGAATTTATCAAGTGCCAATGGAAAAACTGAACTCAAGCATCTGAATGTAAAACTGAATATGTTCAGATTTTTCTGAACATGAACTTCATGTAACTCACTTGACAAGGAATATAGTGAACTTTGGCATCAAAAATTCGATTTTCTTCTTGTTAGTCTCTTCCATTGCTCTATCTTGAACCCTGTGTTCTGCAGCCCTTGCGTGAACTCTACGACATTTCTGGTGAACCCGACGTGAAAGTGCTGCGTCACTTTTCAGCAAGATGGGAGAATCGCAAGAAGAGATGACAGATGACAATGTCATGAAGAACCTGTTTCAATCATTTACCACTTATATGCAGCAGCAAGCTCACGCGAAACGTGATAATGATGCCATGGATGCCTTGAAAGCTATCCAACAGGAGATGAAGCAGTTTAATGGCCAACAAGTGTCAAGTTACCTGCATTTGTATGAAGAAAAGATGAAGTTTTTTGGGGTTTCTCAAGATGTTTGGAGCCGCTACTTCTTGCGGATCGTGGTGCGCACTCTTGAAGTCCGAATTTCAAAAATTCAAGAAACACATGCAGGTTGGGCAGAGTTTAAGAAGGCATTAAAAGATGAATATTTCCTGGAGGATACAGGTCTTATGAATCGCAGGAATTTCTTAGCATGGGTTTCTATGCCTAATAAGGGACTTTCAGTTACCGCTCTTCTGCGAGAGTTTGAGAGCCGCTATGATCAGTTGGATGGAACTGAGAAGCAAGCTTTGGAGATGCAGAAAGTGGAGTTATTTTTACAAGCTGCTGATGCTGATTTATAGGAAAAGTTGGATGATCTTTTGGAAGATCAAGCTACTGATTCAGGTTTAAAGACCGAGTGGAGACATGTCATTGATGCTATGAATGCTCTTGTTAAGAAGCAGTGCAGGAGAGTACGATTGCATCGTAATACAAGATCAGTTTCTGAAAAATCCTTGGAGACTTCTTCTTCTACCCCTGCTACAACTTCTTTGCCTAAGCCTACTCCTCCTGTTGTGAATCCACCAGTTCCTGCTGCTCCAGTGCCCTTATTTGTAGATAATGTTATTAAAGGCTTGGCAGATTTGACGATTGAAGCAGTCAGAGCTGAAGTTGGTAAGTTAAAAGAGCAACTTATGTCAGTATCTACTGTAGCACCTGCTCCAGCGACTGCTTTTCCAGCTGGTCAAAGAAAATGGAGACGATGTATTTGGTGCGATAGTACAGAGCACCAACACTGCAGAGATTGTGATGCTTTTCAGGAAGCACGTAAGAAGAATGTAGTGTTTTGGGGACAAGATGGGAAGATATGGCTGACAGAAACTGGCGCTCCTCTTGACATGAACTTTGGTAAGGGAGGCATGAAGAAGCTTGTTGATGATATGGCTGCGCGATCAGCTTATGTGAGTGTTAGAGGAGATGCTTCAGCTTATGGAGTCCAGCTTGAGCAGAAATCAGATGGAGACTCTGCTTTATGGTCCCCTGCCTTGGAGATAGCGAGAAGAAGGAAAGTTCAGGCATCTACTATGACTTGTGTGGGCTCCAGCATCCGAGGAGAAACGGGATGGGATTCTCCTGTTGACAGGTATTCTATTTTTGCTTATATGGCTAAAACACAGGGTTTAGATGCCATGGTTGAGGAAAAGAGAAGAAGAGATGAGGAGGGTCCTAGCACCTCCAAAAAGAATAGAGGGGGTGACTTTGTTTCACCACCTGTTACAGCTCCACCTATGTCAAGTTCTTCAGCTCAATCAGATCTTGAACAACCTATGGGAGACAAGCAGATGAAAGAGAAGAGGCAACCAAGAAAGGAGCTCCACCTACGTTGATATGTAGACGGATATGAGTAAGATTTTTCATGAAAGAATTTTGAATAGTGAAGTCACTTTTACTGTTGGAGAAGCTCTTGGGATTGCTAGAAGAGAAATACAGGATCAGATGCAGGATCATTTGCGGAGGAAACGACATGCGATGGAAGGACCTGCTTTACAGGGATTGTTGCATGGAGCTCTTGGGGATGAGCATGATGATGCAGTGATGGTTGAGAATGCTTCTGTTAATCCGCAATTGGAGAAAATAGTTCAACCTATGCAGTATGAAGATGATGATACCCCTATTCTCATTCCTCGCAACTATTTTTCACGAAGTCATTGGGCTAGAGCAACCACTAAAACGGTGGTAAGGATTGGAGAGAAACAAAATCCTTTGGTCGCTTTAGTCGATCATGGTTCCGAGATTAATCTTATTGCTCGAGGTGTTTATGAGATTGGCAAGTGGGCTATGGATACAGAGCATGGCTGGCACATGAGAGCCGCCAATAATACTTCTGGTGATATGTATGCTACTTGTCCGAGTATCAGAATTTCTATTGGTAATGTTGAAGAGGATTATCATTGCTTTGTTCAGGATTCTTGCTCTTATCCGATTATTCTTGGACAGCCTTTCATTACAGAAGCAAGAATGGAAACGAAAGTGATGGATGACGGGTCAGCTTATGCACGGATACACAGTTAAGATGGTATGCGAGCTGTTCAGTTTATGACTGTTGGGGTAAATCATCTGAGAAACAGGGACTCCTTGCGTGAGGCACCACTGCCTGCGAAGGAGTTGGATTTTCATTAGATACCGCTATCTTGCGAGACGCTTGTGGTACGGAGCGGAGAAAAGAGGAGATCTTGCCTCCTGACAGCCAATCTTTCTCCAATAATTTTGTTGGTTTTTCTTCTGATAGTTCAGTGAGTTATCAGAAAATTTCAGATTTGCCTAGAGCTGCCAAGCAGTACATTGGTCGTAAGGAGAAAGAGTTGAAGAATGCAGGTATTTTGCAAGCAGAAGAGCATGTAGATGGATTGTATGAAGGGATGTCTTATGCAGATACATTGTTTGAGATGGGAGCAATGCTGAAAACTGATGTATGTAAGGGTTCAAAGATCATACCTGTGCAAACCTTGGATATGTTTCAGGAAATTTCTGGTTTTATGCTGAAAACAGAGTTAGAGGCTGAGAAAACTCAGCAAACTGAATTTATGGCTGATCTTGATCAGCTACTAACAGAGTTGCAGAGGGCTAAAACCTTTCAGCCAACATAGTTAAATGGTGGAAAAATTCGGCATATGGAGTATGAGGCTGCACCCATGTAGTCCATAGACCCGAGGGCTGAATCCATTCAGCCAACAGAGTTGAATGCTGAAAAATTTCAGCATACAGAGTTTCAGGCTGCACCCATGCAGTCCATAGAGCAAAGGGCTGAAATCTTTCAGTCAACAGAGTTGAGAGTTGCTGAAAATTTGCAGAAATTGCAGCAAAGAAAAGAGTGCTTGATTGATGCCAAGGTTGACACGAAGTATAAAATAGTTGATAAGAAGGTTAAGCCGGTTGCAGGGCCGCTTCCTCCTGATAGTGATAAGCAGATAGAAAAAGCTATGAAGCAGCCTATGTTGAGAGATCCTGCAAATATTGGACATAAATTTACAACTGAAACTCTTGCAGAATTGAAGATTGGAAATGATGATTTCTTGCTTCCAGTGGAAAACGAATGTTTTAGAGAGATGCTTGGACGTCATGGTAAGGCATTTGCTTTCTTTCCGCATGAAATTGGCTGCATTAGTCCCGAATTGGTTGCACCTATGGTCATCTTCACTGTTCCTCATGTACCATGGAATATACGTCCTATACCTGTGCCTAAAGCACACTTGCCAAAGCTAATAGAGTTGCTGAATGAGAAGATTAAGATGGGGATTTTGGAACCCTCTTCTGCACCCTATTCTAACAGGTGGTTTATTGTACCAAAGAAGAATGGTACTTTGAGATTTATTCAGGATATGCAGCCCGTGAAGAAAGTGACAATCAGGAATGTGGGAACAGGTCCAATTGTGGATGAATTTGCTGAGGCTTTTGCAGGACAAGCCATCTATTCTCTAGGTGACTTGTATTTAGGTTATGATCAGTTTCAGCTTGCCTTGGAAAGTAGGGATATTACTACTATGCGAACACCTATTGGTCTTGTGAGGATGTGTACCTTGCCTCAAGGTGCCACCAACTCAGTTGCTCATATGATGAATGCTATGCATAGAGTTCTACGAGACTATATTCCGCAGTATACCATGCCTTTCCTAGATGATGTGCCTATTAAGGGTTGTGAAGAAGAAGAAAAGAATGAATGTCTTGATTTGCGAGGATGTAGACAGTTTGTGGCTGACCACTTGGTTGCTTGTGAGCAAATATTGACACGATTAGAGGAGGTAAACTTGACTCTTTCAGGGCTGAAATCTGTCTTTGGTGTTAATGAAGTCATCATAGTTGGGCATATGGTTGGATATTATGGCGGGAAGCCTTCACCTGCAAAGGTGGATGCCTTAAGCAGGATTGCAGAGTATTGCTCGACTACTTCAGAGGTGCGGAGATTTGTGGGAGCTTGTGTATTTTACATGATTTGGATTCAACACTATATTAGGAAATTTGGGAATTCTCATATAGTTTGGGAATTTCCAATATAGTTAATACTTGGCCACATGATCAAATCTTGTCTCCTTACTTGAAAGTGGAGTCTACCCTAATTACTATAAAGGTTGTCTTTCCTAGTCCCACTTTGAAGCATGAGTTAAGATTTAGCCACATGGCCAAATCTTTACTCCTTATTTGAAAGTGGGACTTGGGAGATTCCCAAATTCTCTAATATGGTGTTATTCCTCACTTTGCTCATATAGCAGATGTTCTCTATCAGTTGCTTCGAAAGGGGCAGAAATTTCATTGGGATGAGAAGCATTTGAAAGCCATGCGTAAACTCAAGAAGCTATTACAATCAGCTCCTACTCTTCGCAAGGCGGATTATCAGTGTGGACGGCCGATCATGTTGATAGTTGATACTAGCCCTATTGGCATAGGTTGGGCAGTGGGACAGGCTGATGTTGATGGAAATAGATATGCACTACAAGATATAGACATTATAGTGACGTTTAAAGCGACGAAAATACAAACAAAAAAATTTGCCCCCGTCGTCACAAAAAGCGTCGTTATTGACGACGCCATAGAACCGTCGCTATATGCGTCGCTATATACGTATATAGCGACGTATATAGGGATGGTTACAGAGAATTTGCGACGCTTATAGCGACGACAATAGCGACGCGTGCAGTAAATTTGCGACGCAAATAGCGACGGTAACAGAGAAAAAAAAAACTGTGGCAGGGCAGCAAGCTGCCCTGCCACATATAACACTGTGTGCTGTATGAGAGCCATATAAAATAGTTTCTGCACTGCTGCATACAAAGCGTTTGCAAACAAAAAGAATGTATATTGAAATCATAAAACTGATAGATGAAATAAATACATGATATCGCATAAAATACGATTGGCACAATCATAAAACAATATCACTAATACATAGAAAATGTCTACATAGATCGGGCGACTAAAAACTAAAGGTATCTGAGCTCTAAGGATCCAAGGGCGAGCTACAAATCCTCATCCCCCGAAAGCTCTTCCCGCTGCAAAGGAGCATCAAACGGATTCTGCAGAAAAAGAAACAACATATCAATCCACCATACAATAATGCATTCAAATATCTCATGGTAACTACGGACAAGAAAGATGAGTGACTTACTGGGCCGCCGCGTCTATACAATCGGTCGATCAATGATCTGAGACCGTGCCTCTCTGCATATCGAGTCTCAAGGCCTTGCAGATCGCGATTTGTAATGGAGTGCTGCAAAGAAAACAAAATGCTAACTGTTAGAAACATGATTGTCAGTACAAAGAATATCTCAAAAAAACAAATAAGCAAAACAAAAGAGAAACTTACAAAGTCCTCCAAATATGTCCTGTGGCTGCCACTCCCAAGATGATGTACCGATCCGGCCTCGATTCGTGCCCTCGCCGCCTCCCGCTGCTGACTCCAACGTCCTGGCGAATTTGTAGCCTCCTCCCTCAGTCGGTGCCAGTCGTCTGCATCTAACCACTCGGGCTTTGGAGCCCCACTCTTGATTGCCTTGCGTGCGTTGGATCGTCTATGTGACATGTATGCACGCATGCAATCCATCATCCAGCCCATAGAGAATCTATCCACTGTGGCTGGCACCGAGAACTCCTCGTGCAAGGATGCTACTATGTACTCCTTGCTCCCCTCCGGTATGTTCCTCCAATGATCTAGGACGTTGTGCCGAAAAACTTGTTGGCACAACTCCCTCATGCGAGCCATCACCCTCCTCCCCTCATCATTCATGATGATGGCTCCTGACCTGCCATCCACTAGGTATCCATAATCCCTAGGAGTATGCCTTGTATGGGCCCTCTCCCATCTCCATCCACGCTCCTAGGCATATCTAGGAGACCCCTGTACATCCGGTGTACCGACGGGGGTACCCTCTCCCGGAGTGCCACTCAAAGGGGTGCCACCAAAGGGGGTGCCACCAAAAGGAGTGCCACCAAAAGGCGTGCCATCTGCCGACGACTGCGCAAAAGCTGGAGTAACTGGAGTGGACGTCCCCACAGGTGTGACAAATCCTGGAGGTGACCGAGCTCCAGCTGAACGACGAGACGGAGACACCGCGTCCGTGTCTCCATAGCAGCACCCCCCTGATCCTCCTGCAGTCGCAGTCCCTCCCTTTGGCCCAAGTCGCGAGCGTCGAGATTGTCTGCTCGAAGCTGAAGCATCTGATCGCGCTGAAGCTGATCTAGCAGAGCGCCCTGACGAAGAACGAGACAGCTCCTGATCCGCCATCTCTCTGAATCTCGTGAGCTAATCTGGAGACATGCGTGCCATCATCTCCTGAAACTCCTCATCACTCATCCCTCGACTCATCCTGAAAATGTCGATACCTGCACAGATAAAAAATGATGTTAGAATAATCAATTTAAACTATACAAAGCACATTAATATAAATCATTTTTGAAAAATCCCTCTTAAAATGCATATCTTATCTACCTTTATGGAAGATCTAAACAACGAATTCAGTAATACAATTCTCCAAGAATGAAGTATTCTATGGTCCCATGTTAATCTCTTGACACAACTTTGCATACACTAGAAGGTCGATAGACATGTCACTACAAAAGAACGAGTCTGCCTCGTTCTCAAAAAATTCTACGACTTCTGTATTTCCATCATTGTTAGCCGATGCGGGCTCCAAGCTTGCGGTGGCCTCCACCCCTTGTAATTTCGATCCCTCTATTTGCATATTTTCTTCATCTATGCCTGGAACATCGCTTTGATCGTATACTCTCGCACCTCGAGGAGTTGAAGGTATAACATACCACCATCGAGGTTGTCGGGGATTTGGATAGAAGATTACCTGTTCACAAACATTTACAAAGCGTCTTCAAACCATTGTGACATAAACCATGTCGTATTACAATTAGCAAGCAAATGACTATTTGTACCTGTTCACAATGGGCCGGCAACACAAAGGTGTCGCGCAAATCCATCCATTTTTTTTCGGAATCTATTTTGAGAAATCCAGATGGACCTCGTCGAACTGTTGCGCCAACTCCTCCAAGTACCACTTTGAACCACTGCACATTGAATATTATCATGGAGAAGCTACGGTAATCCACCGTAATAATACTTTGCAAGTTCCCAAAATACTCCATCTCATCCACAACCGTGTTCGGATCCGTTGCTCCTCGCCGGCTCTCTTGCTCAAAACTTGCCATGACACCACAGTCCATTGTGGAGCGCATTTGGTCAATACGCTCCACCCAAAAATGCCGTCCGCGCGACCACGCTGCACTATATATTTTGTACTGCACATTGAAACACTCAAATTAGATGTAGCAAGAAAATTTAGATACGACACATTCTAAACCCCTCATTACCTTTGGACTACATCCCCTCGAGAACTCCCACTCCTCCATTGAGACCTATGTCCCTTCGCTGGATGCTGCGGTCAAGGCTCCATGCAACCATCGTGTTGACATAAACTGCGGCATCTCCTCCATGCCTTCGGGATATCGAATCAGTCGGTGACGCGTACTGTGTCGAAATTCAGCTCCCGCTTCCTCTCGATCTTGCCTTGCAATCTGGTACTTGGCGAGCCACGTCTCCATAGAGGCATGGTGCAACATACAAAAGCGATTCACCTTCTCTTCCATTGAGGCATCCATTCTTTTTTCTACCCCATTTCCAACCACCACATCTCCAATCAGTCTGTCATCGTCCTTTAGCGTCCATAGCATTTCATTGTCTAGTTCCACCGTTGGTAGCCATTGTGAGATATGCACTAATGCCTCTAACACCAACCAACCTTCCGCCATGCTACCTTTCGGACGAGCTCGTTGTCGCACAAAGCCTTTCAGGGTTTTCATGAAGCACTCCAAGAAGAACATCCATCGCGTATGGACAGGTCCAGCAATCTCCACTTCGTCCACAAGATGCACAAGAAGGTGAACTTGTATCATGAGCATGCTAGTGGGCAAGTATTTCTCAAAGAGACAGACCGTCTCAACTGCTCCCCGCCTTGCGGATTCAATAGAGGACGTCTTAATCTCTTTCTGTGAGATCCATTGCACCAAAGTTGACAACTTGTAAATGGCCCCACGAATTTCTGGAGTTAGGCATCCCGCGATCGCGATCAGTAGGACAAACTGCCACAAATGAGAAAGCATTAAGAATAATGGTCACTTTTCAAATTTCAAAATGTCCACGCTAATTAAAATCCATTCTGTTCACAAACCTGACATATCTTATGCCAATCATGGGATTTTAGCCCAGACATTTGGTCATCTTTAGAAAATGCGGACCTGAGAGAACGCATCATACCCGTCGGAGTGTGGATAGACTTGATTACTTGCTTCACAATGCGCTCTTCTTTGGAAGACAAAACCCAGGGAGCGCAAGGAAGCTGCACTCCCCCTTCAGCACTCGACTGCGGCCAAAGCGCCTCCATCTTACCTACCTCCTTTAAATCCATTCGTGACCCTATAGTGTCTCTCTTTCCTGTGATGTGGTCCCATAGCAAGCTGCCCACATTTTTAAATGCATGGGATCCAACAAGTGGTTGACCTATAAGTGGGTCCAATATGGCAACTCATAGAAAACTGAGAACCGTCACATTCCATTTGGATGTGATTCCGGGTTTACCATTTTTAGCTCGTACCAGCTTGCAGTGTTCATACGTGCTAGAGGTCGTCCAAGAAAACCTTCCCTGAGTTCATGATCCTCCGGCAAGAAGGCGGCGTGTCCTTGATATACCATCTTCTTCATGGTTCGTGACCTTCGGGAGTCTAACTGTGGCCCACACAATGGACATGCATGATAACCTGAGGTAATGAGACCTGCAAGGCGATCCAGCACCTAGTGAATACTTGATTGAATGAAATAAAATATAGATATTACCAGCGAGAACAAAGGTCTGCTCACCTGAGCACTCTCCCAATCCCGGAAAGTCATGCATCGTCCACATGAGAATGGCTCAAATGTTGGCTGACCGCCGACCATCGCGCCTGCTCATATCTTGCACCGTGACCCCCTCCTCCCACAAAATCTTAAGCTCATCGACTAATGGACGAAGATACACGTCCATATTTTTTACTTTGTAGCGGCCCGGGATGAGCAAGCTAAGGATGAGATGTCCTTTCTTCGTAGAAAGCCATGGAGGAATGTTGTAGTTGACAAGCACTATAGGCCACACACTGTAAGAAGTCGAGCGCAGACCGAATGGGTTCACACCATCCATGGCGAGACCGAGCCGAAGATTCCTTGGCTCTCGCGCAAAGCCTGGGAAGGTAGAGTCAATGTGGCTCCATGCGCGCGAATCTGCTGATATTCGTTGCACTCCATCCGTGGACCTATTCTGCATATGCCACGTTGTCAAGCTTGCCATGGCAGACGAAACATGTGGTTTATGCGGGGGATGAGCGGAAAGTGTCTGTGGACTTTTTGAGGGATGGTCTGCCCTTGCAAGTCCTGTCGATACCTGTGAGCACCACACTTTGGACATGTATCCATAGTCTTGTATTCATCTCGAAACAATATGCAGTCGTTGATACATGCATGGATGTTATTGTAGTCCATGCCAAGCTTTCGTAAAACATGTCGTGCATCATCACGAGACTCAGGCATGGTGTTTGCAGGTGGCAATATATGATATTTCAATAACCTGAAAAAATCATAAAACACCTTGAAAAATCCATCCATGTTTGCAATAATACTGATTTAAAAAAAAAACAATGAAGTCTGTGTGCAAGGTACCTGAATAACTCAGTCACACTCATATCGCTCCAACCGTATTTTGCTTGCATACTTAAGAGTGCAAGCAATGTCTTCAACCGAGATACTCGGCACCCATCATATAATGGTGTGGATGCTTCCTCTCTAAGCGGGTCAGATGTCTCAACATCCATGGGAATCAATGCATCGATCATTGCCTCCATCTCAGGCTCCAAGATTGTAGGCAAGTCGAGAAGGTTGTTTGTCTCCTCTGGCATTGACGGTATAGATGGGCCTTGCGAGTGGTTGATTGGCTCCTGCAATCCATCCATCGCACGTCCAGGAACTCTTCTAATTGGTCGCAAAGGGTGCACTCTCCCTTGGGTTGAGACATCACCCCCCTGGATGCAAAATTTGCCAACAAGACCCAATCTTATTGTGTATGGTTTTCAATTAGCTTGAGAGTACAATGCATGAAAAATGCTAACTTCAAATTACCGTTTGCTGAAAATCTGCAATCGCCCGATCAATGATCTCAGATTGAAACTCGCCAAATCTCGTACGTGTTCTATAGACAATCGGCATTTTCGTCTAATTGCCAACTTGCATTGAGAGCAAGGACATGGGACACGCTGATTAAGATACGACTCACGGTCTTGAACAACAAGACCTTCTTCGTTTGCCATCTTATCTACATTACAGCAAACGAGGCTTAAATGGATAGCTTTATGGAGATGTACGTCAAGTTGCAAGTTGACCATAAACCTTGCATTGTATATAGTAGTCAAGAGATTTTCCGATGTTATATCTCGGCCTTGTATCATGCTCAACGATTTGTTTGTCCCGGTAGATAATTTTTTGTTATATCTCGGCTTTGAGTATAAGTAATCCATTTTAAAATTAATGCGTGCCATCTATGAAATTTTATAACTATAGTAATAAAATTTATTTCAATCAATTCTACTCATAGTCATAAGACCTGAGAGAAATTATCCTATACTCAATTTAAGGGTTTCTTCTTCTATAACAATAATTTTGGGTTCATTTTGATGAAGTACCTGGCCATATGCAAAGCACATTGCATACCATTATCAATACGTATATTATCTTAAATTTCCTTCCCCTCCCTCTCCCTCTCTTTCTCTCTCTCTCCCTCTCTTCCTCTCTTTCTCTCACCCTCTCCCTCTCCCTCTCGTTCTCTTTCTCTCCCTCTCTCATTTCCTCCCTCCCCCTCCCTCTCCCTCTCCCTCCCTCTTTCTCCCTCTCCCTCTCCCTTCCTCCCTCTCCCTCCCCCTCCCTCTTTCTCTCCCTCTCTCATTTCCTTCCCCTCCCCCTCCCTCTCCCTCTCCCTCTCTTTCTCTTTTTCTCCCTCTCCCTCTCTATCTCTCTTTCTCTCTCATTTCCTAAACAAGCAAAAAATAAAGTGATTTAAACATCCTCCAAGCAAAAGGGAGAGGGAGAGATACAATGCACTCTCCCTCTCTTTCTCTTCTTCCCTCTCTCATTTCCTCCCCCTTCCTCTCCCTCGCACTCTCTTTCTCTCTCATTTCCTCTCCTAAACAAGCAAAAGATAAAGTGATTCAAACATTAAACAAGCAAAAGGGAGAGGGAGGGAGAGAGAGAATGCACTCTCCCTCCTTCTCCCTCTCTTTCTCTTTCTCTCCCTCTCCGATTTCCTCCCCCTCCCTCTCCCTCTCCCTCTATTTCTCTTTCTCTTTCTTTCCCTCTCTCTCTCCCTCTCCCTCTCTTTCTCTCTTACTCTCTCGTTTCCTCTCCTAAACAAGCAAAAAAGAAAGTAATTTAAATATTAAACAAGCAAAAGGGAGAGAGAGAGAGAATGCACTCTCCCTCTCTTTCTCTCCATCTCCATCTCCCTCTCCCTCTCCCTCTCTTTCTCTCCCTCTCTCTCCCTCTCCCTCTCCTTCTCTTTCATTTCCTCTCCTAAACAAACAAAAGAGAATGATTTAAACCTTCAACAAGTAAAAGAAAGAGAGAGGGAGACTCACCAATGAGATATGGCGAGCGTGGGCGGCTTCTCTTTGCAACGAGGGCTCCTCCTCTCCTTCGCAAACAACGGCGGTGGCGGTGGCGGCGGCGGCGGCGGCAGCAAGTCTCTTCCTCTTCTTCTCTCACAAAGCCTTGGCTCTCTCCCTCGCTCTCTCCCTCGCTCTCGCTCTCAAAAGGCGAAGAAAAGAAAATGAAAACGACGCTCTGGTTTCGGCCGCGCTTTTTTTCCCTGCGGCGTCGCTATTTGCGTCGCAAATAGCGACGCCGATATCCACCGTCGCTAAAATTGGCGTCGCTAATTGCCCAATTCCTTGTAGTGATGCAATCCGCTTTGGAGCTAAAGTTCTTAATGAGCGACAGAGGAGATATCCGCAGATCAAAAGAGAGTTGTGGGGAGTAGTCACTGCACTGAAGTGTGATAAAGGGTATTTTATTGGAGCTTCAGTTGTTGTGGAAAAAGATTGTTTGCCTTTGCTTGGCATGATTACTAGTTGCTCGACTCCAGATATAGCGATGCTTCGGTGGATTGCCTATATCAAATCATTGAATCCAGAATTTCGACACATAGCAGGGAAAGATAATCCAGTTGCTGACATGCTATCTAGAGTGAGATATGAGGATGAGGAGTCAATGCTTGCAGAAGATGATGAGACAGTGTTTGCAGCTTCTGTTCTTGTTCATGATTCTCATGTATCTACTGTTGAAGCCTTTATTGAAGAACTTTATGTTAATGAGTGGCTGCAAATTGGACAGTATCTAATTTTATTGACTCGAAGAGCTGATTGGACAGATGATGAATTCAAGAAAATCAGAAGGAAGGCTTATGGGTATTTTTTGAAAGATGGTTTTCTTTGGAAGCATCCAAAGAAGAGAGGCGGCTTACCCTTGAGAGTAGTTTGTGATGTAGCGATGCAGATACAGATTATGCGAGAGTTTCATGAGAGCTCATGGGCTGGACATAGAGGTGTGTGGGCTACCTATGAGAAAATCAAAGAAAGATACTGGTGGAACGGGATGTATAAAGATGTTTCTCACTTTGTGGAGACTTGTAGAGACTGCCAGCTTTACTCTGTAGTGTGGCATCCTGATGACTTGCATCCGACCTATCCACTATGTATGCATTATAAGTGGGTGGTGGACTTGGTTACTTTGCAAGTGGGACTTTGGCAGATGAGATATCTTGTCTTGGCTAGGGAGGATCTTACAAACTATGTTGAAGGCAGATCTTTGCGGACAAAGACCACCACTACAGTATGTAAATTCTTGTTGTAAGAAATATTTTGCAGGTATGGATGTATAGGCAAGATTACAGCTGATCGTGGAGAGCTAGATGCAGATGAAGCTAGAGAATTTTTCTCACAGCTTGGGATTAAATTGGCTCTTACTACTGCCTATAATCCAGAGGGAAATGGCAAGAGTAAAAGAGGACATCCGGCGATAGTTAAAGCATTGGCAAAAGCTTGTAGAGGTCAGATTGGGGATTGGCCGAAATTACTACCTTTTGCATTGTGGGCTGATCGCTCTACACATAGTGTAACTACTGGTTACATGCCTACAGAGTTGATGTATGGGCAAAAACCTGTCATGCCTACAGAAATTTGTGCTCTCACTTGGAGTGTTCTTCCGTGGCATTAGAATTTATCAAGGGAGGAGCTTCTAGCTCTTCGGATTCGTCAACTAGAGAGAAGAACAGAAGATGTGCAGCTAGCAGTTGATCGTTTGAAGGCAGCCCGACTCAGAAACAAGGACAGGTTTGATTTGAGGCATCGCTTGAGGCCTAGAGCCATAAAAGAAGGAGATTGGGTTCTAGTCTACGACAGTAGTCTAGAGAATCAGCATAGTAGCATGAGAAAAATGGTTCAAAGATGGTTTGGACCGTATGAGGTGAAACATGTTTTTGACAATGGTACCTATGAGTTGGCTGAATTAGATGGAACAGTATTGAGGGTGCCCATTGCTGGAAAACGAGTCAAGATTTTCAAAAGAAGAGAAGATGAAGAATATTCACTTGAAGCATTGGCAGAAGAAGAGCAGGTAGAAGAAAGTCAAGCAGAAGAAGCAAAGAATATGGATGATGAAGCTAATGGAGAAACAAGTCTACTAGAAACTGAAGAAGGACTCGACCTGTTTGTGGACTTGAATGGACTCGACCTGTTTGTGGACTTGAATGATCCTAGATAGTTGGCTCATCCGAAGGATGCGCAGGTTTAGACGGGGTGGATGTCGTGCTGCTGCACATCCAAGCCGTATACACCTCCATTTCTTTTGTTGTGCATTTGTGTTATTTTTCCGCGTGTGATTCATTGTGTGTGAGATGCATTAGGATAATCCACATCCAATGTATATATTCCATTTGTGTGTGTGTGTGATTTTGTTTGGATGCATGATGTGTGTGTGTTAGAAAAATATGAAAAACTGATGCCAAAGGACATTATCAAGCTGATAATTTCAATGATGATCTCTAAGGAAAGTGCAGGGAATTGTGGAATCAAAGGAAGCTTTGTGGAAGCCGATCATCTAAGTTCAAAAGTTCCCATGACATAGAGTTGAAGGAAGTCTCTCAAAAGCTGCTTAAGCGAGTAAAGCACTAGTAAAGCACAGAGGGAGCATTTTGCCACCCAATTCTCAAGACCGAAGTCGAAGTTTGTGCGCAAATCACTCATCGTAAAGCTGACTGTCAATGGGGCAATGCATGACTCCAAAGACAGTCCTCAAGGTTAAAATCAATGTTGGTGCATAGATCTCGTAAGGGTGAAAAGAAACTATCTTGTCAAAGAGGAGTTTTTTTTTATCCCCGCTCAGCTAAAAGAGGAGAAGGGGAGACTAATTTAGTTTGAACCATTTTTAGGAGGGAGAAAAGCATAAGGAGAGAATGGTATCTCGAAGATGAGGCAACGAAGGGAAGAAGAATCCAGAATCTGAGAGGGTTGCCACGTCCTGCAACCTTGCTTCACCTTCAGGATAGTGAGGATCTTTAGCTCTTGGGCCAGCTCTGCTCTGACACCATGTAAAGACACGGAAGGGTTTGCAGGAACACAGTGTGTCTCGGCAAATACTAAGGCACAGCACTTGGAAACACAGAAAATGAATGAAATGATGAACCATGTATAGAGTGGGCCTCAGGGTTCCGTGTGATCAGATATTCTTCTTGCAATTATGATCCAGGGCTGTACAGGATAGGTGATGATTCAAATCTATTCTGTCTGGTTGTAATCTATCAAAGCTGACATATGGTTAGCTCATACCATATTCTACCAGGTTGAGCTTATGTTGGGAGTGTAACTTGCATCCTGGGCTTTAAGAGGCTAGATATTTCATCTATGATGCCAGTGCTGGATAGTTCAAGCTTTTGATAAGGGAATTTCAATGCATAATAGCTTGACTGCATCATACCTGGAATACAGTGTTGAGATGTATGGGTAACATTCCGGTTCAGTATAAAGGCTGCCTACACTGTATGATCATCACAACACATACATATTATTTGTGTCAGCAGATTGCAATGGCAGCAATGTGAGACACGGCCTACGCTTAGGAGGTTTGAGTTCCAGTGGTTACATGATGGATGCCACTTGTGAAAGTGCCATAACAGACAAGGTAGCAGTCTGCACAACAGACTTCTGAGTGGAGTGCAGAGCAACGTTCAAACCAACTGTGTTCGCCTTCTACTACTGTGTACTTTGAAATTTTAGGGATTCCTTTTACCTTTTCTCGCATACTCTCTCAAAGTTATCATGCATAATAGGTGTGTTGAAGCAGTACAACAGTACAAGGGCACCAGGATGACTCCCTTTGATGACAGGTGTTGTAGGTTGTGGTGGTTCTTTGCCAAGAGATGACAATTATTCAAAGCCAAAAGGACTTCAGAAAGTTTGACAGTCTCTCAGCCTTGTGGGGAGGCTTAGTCAACACTTAATGGTTCTGGATTTGGTGGCTTGTGACATTGGTTTGTATTTAAGGGTACCCAGCTCAATGCCTTGAGTAGTTGGCTCTTCCCCAGCAAGCTAAGATGATGTCCTAATGAGTAGTTACAATTCCCATTCTCACTGATCTCCAACTCCTATGTGTGAAGTTATAGTGGACATAACTACAATCGGTGGAGTTCTGATGGACTTAACTTCTAGTTGGGGAGACTTGATGGAAAGTATTTGGTCCTCGATTATGACCCATGCGAACACATAGCATCTGGGTACAGGGCAGATTCATACATGGATGCACATGTGCATGTGATATACATCGTTTGGATAGACATGCAGTTGAGTCATAGACAGCCAAACTGATGAGCAGTGGGAACAGGGAATGGGTGGCTGCATGGCCACAACACAAGGCTAGAAAGACCAGTAGAGTAGCAACATGTTTGTGGCTTAAGAGAAGTGCCTGCCTATCCTCTCTCAGAAATGAATACTCTCACATTTTTATGAAGACAATTTAATACCCTGCTTTGCCTTTGGAGATACAATCAGATTGTTCCTCATTTTGTGCTTGACTGGGCATACATCTTTTGTTATCTACTAAACTCCTACTTTGTATGGAATCTTGAAAATTTGTTCACAGGAATTATTTCCTAGCAAAATTTATCAAGTGCCAATGGAAAAACTGAACCAAGCATCTGAATGTAAAACTGAATATGTTCAGATTTTTCTAAACATGAACTTCATGTAACTCACTTGACAAGGAATATAGTGAACTTTGGCATCAAAAATTCGATTTTCTTCTTGTTAGTCTCTTCCATTGCTGTATCTTTTGCGTCACTTTTCAGCACGATGGGAGACTCCAAGAAGAGATGACAGATGACAATGTCATGAAGAACCTGTTTCAGTCATTTACCACTTATATGCAGCAGCAAGCTCATGCGAAACGTGATAGTGATGCCATGGATGCCTTGAAAGCTGTCCAACAGGAGATGAAGTAGTTTAATGGCCAACAAGTGTCAACTTACCTGCATTTGTATGAAGAAAAGATGAAGTTTTTTGGGGTTTCTCAAGATGTTTGGAGCCGCTACTTCTTGCAGATCGTGGTGCACGCTCTTGAAGTCCGAATTTCAGAAATTCAAGAAACACATGCAGGTTGGGAAGAGTTTAAGAAGGCATTAAAAGATGAATATTTCCTGGAGGATACAGGTCTTATGAATCACAGGAATTTCTTAGCATGGGTTTCTATGCCTAATAAGAGACTTTCAGTTACCGCTCTTCTGCGAGAGTTTGAGAGTCCCTATGATCAGTTGGATGGAACTGAGCAGCAAGCTTTGGAGATGCAGAAAGTGGAGTTATTTTTACAAGCTGCTGATGCTGATTTACAGGAAAAATTGGATGATCTTTTGGAAGATCAAGCTACTAATTCAGGTTTAAAGACCGAGTGGAGACATGTCATTGATGCTGTGAATGCTCTTGTTAAGAAGCAGCGCAGGAGAGTACGATTGCATCGTAATACAGGATCGGTTTCTGAAAAATCCTTGGAGACTTCTTCTTCTACCCCTGCTGCAACTTCTTTGCCTAAGCCTACTCCTCCTGTTGTGAATCCACCAGTTCCTGCTGCTCCAGTGCCCTTATCTGTAGATGATGTTATTAAAGGCTTGGCAGATTTGATGATTGAAGTAGTCAAAGCTGAAGTTGGTAAGTTAAAGGAGCAACTTATGTTAGTACCTGCTGTAGCACCTACTCCAGCGACTACTTTTCCAGCTGGTCAAAGAAAAGGGAGACGATGTATTTGGTGCGATAGTACAGAGCACCAACACTGCAGAGATTGTGATGCTTTTCAAGAAGCGCGTAAGAAGAATGTAGTGTTCTGGGGACAAGATGGGAAGATATGGCTGACAGAGACTGGCGCTCCTCTTGACACGAACTTTGGTAAGGGAGGCATGAAGAAGCTTGATGATATGGCTGCGCGATCTTATGTGAGTGTTAGAGGAGATGCTTCAGCTTATGGAGTCCAGTTTGAGCAGAAATCAGATGGAGACTCTGCTTTATGGTCCTCTGCCTTGGAGAGAGCGAGAAGAAGGAAAGTTCAAGCATCTACTATGACTTGTGTGGGCTCCAGCATCCGAGGAGAAACAGGATGGGATTCTCCTATTGACTGGTATTCTATTTTTGCTTATATGGCTAAAACACAGGGTTTAGATGCCATGGTTGAGGAAAAGAGAAGAAGAGATGAGGAGGGTCCCAGCACCTCCAAAAAGACTAGAGGGGGTGACTTTGTTTCACCACCTATTACAGCTCCAACCATGTCAAGTTCTCCAGCTCAATCAGGTCCTGAACAACCTATGGGAGACAAGCAGATGAAAGAGAAGAGGCAACCAAGAAAGGAGCCAGGATTCAAGATCTTGTCAGACCTTGATATGCAGACGGATATGAGTAAGATTTTTCATGAAAGAATTTTGAATAGTGAAGTCACTTTTACTGTTGGAGAAGCTCTTGGGATTGCTAGAAGAGAAATACAGGATCAGATGCAGGATCTTTTCTGGAGGAAATGACATGCGATGGAAGGACCTGCTTTACAGGGATTGTGGCATGGAGCTCTTGGGGATGAGCATGATGATGCAGTGATGGTTGAGAATGCTTCTGTTAATCCGCAATATGAGAAAATAGTTCAGCCTATGCAGTATGAAGATGATGATACCCCTATTCTCATTCCTCGCAGCCATTTTTCACTAAGTCATTGGGCTAGAGCAACCACTGAAACGGTGGTAAGGATTGGAGAGAAACAAATTCCTTTGGTCGCTTTAGTCGATCATGGTTCCGAGATTAATCTTATTGCTCGAGGTGTTTATGAGATTGGCAAGTGGGCTATGGATGCAGAGCATGGCTGGCACATGAGAGCCGCCAATAATACTTCTGGTGATATGTATGCTACTTGTCCGAGTATCAGAATTTCTATTGGTAATGTTGAAGAGGATTATCATTGCTTTGTTCAGGATTCTTGCTCTTATCCGATTATTCTTGGACAGCCTTTCATTACAGAAGCAAGAATGGAAACAAAAGTGATGGATGACGGGTCAGCTTATGCACGGATACGCAGTAAAGATGGTATGCGAGCTGTTCAGTTTATGACTGTTGGGGTAAATCATCCGAGAAATAGGGACTCCTTGCGTGAGGCACCACTACCTGCGAAGGAGTTGGATTTTCATTAGGTACCGCTGTCTTACGAGACGCCAGTGGTACGGACCGGAGAAAAGAGGAGATCTCGCCTCCTGGCAGCCAGTCTTTCTCCAATAATTTTGTTGGTTTTTCTTCAGATAGTTCAGTGAGCTATCAGAAAATTTCAGATTTGCGTATAGCTGCCAAGAAGTACATTGGTCGTAAGGAGAAAGAGTTGAAGAATGCAGGTATTTTGCAAGCAGAAGAGCATGTAGATGGATTGTATGAAGGGATGTCTTATGCAGATACATTGTTTGAGATGG
This sequence comes from Lygodium microphyllum, assembly GCF_053477565.2. Classification (NCBI taxonomy): domain Eukaryota; kingdom Viridiplantae; phylum Streptophyta; class Polypodiopsida; order Schizaeales; family Lygodiaceae; genus Lygodium; species Lygodium microphyllum. Next base: position 153,547,821 of record NC_141140.1, on the reverse strand, counting down.
GAGCAATGCTGAAAACTGATCTATGTAAGGGTTCAAAGATCATACATGTGCAAACCTTGGATATGTTTCAGGAAATTTCTGGTTTTATGCTGAAAACAGAGTTAGAGGCTGAGAAAAATCAACAAACTGAATTTATGGCTGATCTTGATCAGCTTTAACAGAGTTGCAGAGGGCTGAAACCTTTCAGCCAACAGAGTTAAATGCTGGAAAAATTCAGCATATGGAGTATGAGGCTGCACCCATGCAGTCCATAGAGCTGAGGGCTGAATCCATTCAGCCAACAGAGTTGAATGCTGAAAAATTTCAACATGCAGAGTTTCAGGCTGCACCCATGCAATCCATAGAGCAAAGGGCTGAAATCTTTCAGTCAACAGAGTTGAGAGTTGCTGAAAATTTGCAGAAATTGCAGCAAAGAAAAGAGTACTTGATTGATGCCAAGGTTGACACGAAGTATAAAATAGTTCATAAGAAGGTTAAGCCAGTTGCAGGGCCGCTTCCTCCTGATAGTGATGAGCAGATAGAAAAAGCTATGAAGCAGCCTATGTTGAGAGATCCTACAAATATTGGACATAAATTTACAGCTGAAACTCTTGCAGAAACGAAGATTGGAAATGATGATTTCTTGCTTCCAGTGGAAAAAGAATGTTTTAGAGAGATGCTTGGACGTCATGGTAAGGCATTTGCTTTCTTTCCGCATGAAATTGGCTGCATTAGTCCCGAATTGGTTGCACCTATGGTCATCTTCACTGTTCCTCATGTACCATGGAATATACGTCCTATACCTGTGCCTAAAGCACACTTGCCAAAGCTGATAGAGTTGCTGAATGAGAAGATTAAGATGGGGATTTTGGAATGCTCTTCCGCACCCTATTCTAACAGGTGGTTTACTGTACCAAAGAAGAATGGTACTTTGAGATTTATTTAGGATATGCAGCCCGTGAAGAAAGTGACAATCAGGAATGTGAAAATAGGTCCAGTTGTGGATGAATTTGCTGAGGCTTTTGCAGGACGAGCCATCTATTCTCTAGGTGACTTGTATTCAGGTTATGATCAGTTTCAGCTTGCCTTGGAAAGCAGGGATATTACTACTATGCGAACACCTATTGGTCTTGTGAGGATGTGTACATTGCCTCAAGGTGCCACCAACTCAGTTGCTCATATGATGAATGCTATGCATAGAGTTCTACGAGACTATATTCCACAATATACCATGCCTTTCCTAGATGATGTGCCTATTAAGGGTTGTGCAGAAGAAGAAAAGAATGAAAGTCTTGATTTGCGAGGATGTAGATAGTTTGTGGCTGACCACTTGGTTGCTTGTGAGCAAATATTGACACGATTAGAGGAGGTAAACTTGACTCTTTCAGGGTTGAAATCTGTCTTTGGTGTTAATGAAGTCATCATAGTTGGGCATATGGTTGGATATTATGGCAGGAAGCCTTCACCTGCAAAGGTGGATGCCTTAAGCAAGATTGCAGAGTATTGCTCGACTACTTCAGAGGTGTGGAGATTTGTGGGAGCTTGTGTATTTTACATGATTTGGATTCCTCATTTTGCTCATATAGCAGATGTTGTCTATCAGCTGCTTCGAAAGGGGCAGAAATTTCATTGGGATGAGAAGCATTCGAAAGCCATGCGTAAACTCAAGAAGCTGTTACAGTCAGCTCCTACTCTTCACAAGGTGGATTATCAGTGTGGACGGCCGATCATGTTGACAGTTGATACTAGCCCTATTGGCATAGGTTGGGCAGTGGGACAGGATGATGCTGATGGAAATAGATATGCAATCCACTTTGGAGCTAAAGTTCTTAATGAGCGACAGAGGAGATATCCGCAGATCAAAAGAGAGTTGTGGGGAGTACTCACTGCATTGAAGTGTGATATGGGTATTTTATTGGAGCTTTAGTTGTTGTGGAAACAGATTGTTTGCCTTTGCTTGGCATGATTACTAGTTACTCGACTCCAGATATAGCGATGCTTCGGTGGATTGCCTATATCAAATCATTGAATCCAGAATTTCGACACATAGCAGGGAAAGATAATCCAGTTGTTTGCTAACATGCTATCTAGAGCGAGATATGAGGATGAGGAGTCAATGCTTGCAGAAGATGATGAGACAGTGTTTGCAGCTTCTGTTCTTGTTCATGATTGTCATATATCTACTGTTGAAGCCTTTATTGAAGAACTTTATGTTGATGAGTGGCTGCAAATTGGACAGTAGCTAAGTTCATTGACTCCAAGAGCTGATTGGACAGATGATGAATTCAAGAAAATCAGAAGGAAGGCTTATGGGTATTTTTTGAAAGATGGTTTTCTTTGGAAGCATCCAAAGAAGAGAGGCGGCTTGCCCTTTGTCAAGAATCGCGTGGTGGAGGGGGTTGCTCAAGATGCTGCGCCGAACACACACAGAATGCATAAGGAGAAGCTCACTCAAGAGACAAGAAGAGAGATGGAGGCCAAAACGTTTTCTTGCTGATTTCTTCTTCTTCTTCCACACACTTTACAATGTACACAAAGTATAGATAAGATACAACATAAAAGGAAAGTGGCCTACTAAGTCAAACAATGCATAACCGACTACACTAGTCGACTGGCGCTATAACTATGCCAGCTGTAAATAGGTGTAATGACCTGAATATAATAAGTAATGAGTTAGTGGCCATGTGAGATGCATAATGACCACCGACGTGCTAAGTGTAGACATGTGGACCTATCTAACCAGGCGGTCCATCATCAATGTCCGCATGTGTTGAGCTTGTCATCTCAACACCCTTGAGAGTAGTTTGTGATGTAGCGATGCAGATACAGATTATGCAAGAGTTTCATGAGAGCTCATGGGCTGGACATAAAGGTGTGTGGGCTACCTATGAGAAAATCAAAGAAAGATACTGGTGGAAAGGGATGTATAAAGATGTTTCTCACTTTGTGGAGACTTGCAGGGACTGCCAGCTTTACTCTTTAGTGCGGCATCGTGATGAGTTGCATCCAACCTATCCACTATGTATGCATTATAAGTGGGTGGTGGACTTGGTTACTTTGCAAGTGGGACTTTGGCAGATGAGATATCTTGTCTTGGCTAGGGAGGATCTTACAAACTATGTTGAAGGCAGATCTTTGCGGACAAAGACCACCACTACAGTATGTAAATTCTTGTTGTAAGAAATATTTTGCAGGTATGGATGTATAGGCAAGATTACAGTTGATCATGGAGAGCTAGATGCAGATGAAGCTAGAGAATTTTTCTCATAGCTTGGGATTAAATTGGCTCTTACTACTGCCTATAATCCAGAGGGAAATGGCAAGAGTAAAAGAGGACATCCGGCGATAGTTAAAGCATTGGCAAAAGCTTGTAGAGGTCGGATTGGGGATTGGCCGAGATTACTACCTTTTGCATTGTGGGCTGATCGCTCTACACATAGTGTGACTACTGGTTACATGCCTGCAGAGTTGATGTATGGGCAAAAACCTGTCATGCCTACAGAAATTTGTGCTCTCACTTGGAGTGTTCTTCCGTGGCATTATAGTTTATCAAGGGAGGAGCTTCTAGCTCTTCGGATTCGTCAACTAGAGAGAAGAACAGAAGATGTGCAGCTAGCAATTGATCGTTTGAAGGCAGCTCGACTCAGAAACAAGGACAGGTTTGATTTGGGGCATCACTTGAGGCCATAAAAGAAGGAGATTGGGTTCTAGTCTATGACAGTAGTCTAGAGAATCAGCATAGTAGCATGAGAAAAATGGTTCAAAGATGGTTTGGACCGTATGAGGTGAAACAGGTTTTTGACAATGGTACCTATGAGTTGGCTGAATTAGATGGAACAGTATTGAGGGTGCCCATTGCTGGAAAACGAGTCAAGATTTTCAAAAGAAGAGAAGATGAAGAATATTCACTTGAAGCATTGGCAAAAGAAGAGTAGGTAGAAGAAAGTCAAGCAGAAGAAGCAGAGAATATGGATGATGAAGCTGATGGAGAAACAGGTCTACTACAAACTGAAGAAGGACTCGACCTGTTTGTGGACTTGAATGATCCTAGATAGTTGGCTCATCCGGAGGACGCGTAGGTTTAGAGGGGGTGGATGTCGTGCTGCTGCGCATCCGAGCCGTATACACCTCCATTTCTTTTGTTGTGCATTTGTGTTATTTTTTCGCGTGTGATTCATTCTGTGTGAGATGCATTACGATACTCCGCATCCAATGTATATGTTCCGTTAGTGTGTGTGTGTGATTCTGTTTGGATGCATGATGTGTGTGTGTTAGAAAAATATGAAAAATTGATGCCAAAGGACATTATCAAGCTGATAATTTCAATGATGATCTCTAAGGAAAGTGCAGGGAATTGTGGAATCAAAGGAAGCTTTGTGGAAGCCGATCATCTAAGTTCAAAAGTTCCCATGACATAGAGTTGAAGGAAGTCTCTCAAAAGCTACTTAAGCAAGTAAAGCACTAGTAAAGCACCGAGGGAGCATTTTGCCACCCAATTCTCAAGACCGAAGTCGAAGTTTGTGCACAGATCACTCATCGTAAAGCTGACTGTTAATGGGGCAATGCATGACTCCAAAGATAGTCCTCAAGGTTAAAATCAATGTTGGTGCATAGATCTCGTAAGGGTTAAAAGAAACTATCTTGTCAAAGAGGAGTTTTTTTTTATCCCCGCTCAGCTAAAAGAGGAAAAGGGGAGACTAATTTAGTTTGAACCGTTTTTAGGAGGGAGAAAAGCATAAGGAGAGAATGGTATCTCGAAGATGAGGCAACGAAGGGAAGAAGAATCCAGAATCTGAGAGGGTTGCCACGTCCTGCAACCTTGCTTTACCTTCAGGATAGTGAGGATCTTTAGCTCTTGGGCCAGCTCTGCTCTGACACCATGTAAAGACACGGAAGGGTTTGCAGGAACACAGTGTGTCTTGGCAAATACTAAGGCACAGCACTTGGAAACACAGAAAATGAATGAAATGATGAACCATGTATAGAGTGGGCCTCAGGGTTCCGTGTGATCATATATTCTTCTTGCAATTATGATACAGGGCTGTACAGGATAGGTGATTATTCAAATCTATTCTGTCTGGTTGTAATCTATCAAAGCTGACATATGGTTAGCTCATACCATATTTTACCTGGTTGAGCTTATGTTGGGAGTGTAACTTGCATCCTGGGCTTTAAGAGGCTAGATATTTCATCTATGATGCCAGTGCTGGATAGTTCAAGCTTTTGATAAGGGAATTCCAATGCATAATAGCTTCACTGCATCATACCTGGAATACAATGTTGAAATGTATGGGTAACATTCCGGTTCAGTATAAAGGATGCCTACACCGTATGATCATCACAACACATACATATTATTTGTGTCAGCAGATTGCAATGGCAACAATGTGAGACACAGCCTATGCTTAGGAGGTTTGAGTTCCAGTGGTTACATGATGGATGTTGCTTGTGAAAGTGCCGTAACAGACAGGGTAACAGTCTGCACCACAGACTTCTGAGTGGAGTGCAGAGCAACGTTCAAACCAACTGTGTTCACCTTCTACTGCTGTGTACTTTGAAATTTTAGGGATTCCTTTTACCTTTTCTCGCATACTCTCTCAAAGTTATCATGCATAGTAGGTGTGTTGAAGCAGTACAATAGTACAAGGGCACCAGGATGACTCCCTTTGATGACAGGTGTTGTAGGTTGTGGTGGTTCTTTGCCAAGAGATGACAATTATTCAAAGACAAAAGGACTTCAGAAAATTTGACAGTCTCTCAGCCTTGTGGGGAGGCTTAGTCAACACTTAATGGTTCTGGATTTGGTGGCTTGTGACATTGGTTTGTATTTAAGGGTACCCAGCTCAGTGCCTTGAGTAGTTGGCTCTTCCCCAGCAAGCTAAGATGATGTCCTAATGAGTAGTTACAATTCCCATTCTCACTGATCTCCAACTCCTATGTGTGAAGTTACAGTGGACATAACTACAATTGGTGAAGTTCTCATGGACTTAACTTCTAGTCGGGGAGACTTGATGGAAAGTATTTGGTCCTCGATTATGACCCATGTGAACACATAGCATCTGGGTACAGGGCAGATTCATACATGGATGCACATGTGCATGTGATATACATCATTTGGATAGACATGCAGTTGAGTCATAGACAGCCAGAATGATGAGCAGTGGGAACAGGGAATGGGTGGCTGCATGGCCACAGCACAAGGCCAGAAAGACCAACAGAGTAGCAACATGTTTGTGGCTTAAGAGAAGTGCCTGCCTATCCTCTCTCAGAAATGAATACTGTCACCTTTTTATGAAGACAATTTAATACCCTGCTTTGCCTTTGGAGATACAATCAGATTGTTCCTCATTTTGTGCTTGACTGGGCATACATCTTTTGTTGTCTACTAAACTCCTACTTTGTATGGAATCCTGAAAATTTGTTCACAGGAATTATTTCCCAGCAGAATTTATCAAGTGCCAATGGAAAAACTGAACTCAAGCATCTGAATGTAAAACTGAATATGTTCAAATTTTTCTGAACATGAACTTCATGTAACTCACTTGACAAGGAATATAGTGAACTTTGGCATCAAAAATTCGATTTTCTTCTTGTTAGTCTCTTCCATTGCTGTATCTTGAACCACGTGTTCTGCAGCCCTTGTGTGAACTCTACGACATTTCTAGTGAACCCGACGTGAAAGTGCTGCGTCACTTTTCAGCAAGATGGGAGACTCGCAAGAAGAGATGACAAATGACAATGTCATGAAGAACCTGTTTCAGTCATTTACCACTTATATGCAGCAGCAAGCTCACGCGAAACGTGATAGTGATGCCATGGATGCCTTGAAAGCTGTCCAACAGGAGATGAAGCAGTTTAATGGCCAACAAGTGTCAACTTACCTGCATTTGTATGAAGAAAAGATGAAGTTGTTTGGGGTTTCTTAAGATGTTTGGAGCCGCTACTTCTTGCGGATCGTGGTGCGCGCTCTTGAAGTCCAAATTTCAGAAATTCAAGAAACACATGCAGGTTGGGCAGAGTTTAAGAAGGCATTAAAAGATGAATATTTCCTGGAGGATACAGGTCATGAATCCTAGGAATTTCTTAGCATGGGTTTCTATGCCTAATAAGGGACTTTCAGTTACCGCTCTTGTGCGAGAGTTTGAGAGCCCCTATGATCAATTGGATGGAATTGAGCAGCAAGCTTTGGAGATGCAGAAAGTGGAGTTATTTTTACAAGCTGCTGATGCTGATTTACAGGAAAAATTGGATGATCTTTTGGAAGATCAAGCTACTAATTCAGGTTTAAAGACCGAGTGGAGACATGTCATTGATGCTGTGAATGCTCTTGTTAAGAAGCAGCGCAGGAGAGTACGATTGCATCATAATACAGGATCAGTTTCTGAAAAATCCTTGGAGACTTCTTCTACCCCTGCTGCAACTTCTTTGCCTAAGCCTACTCCTCCTGTTGTGAATCCACCAGTTCCTGCTGCTCCAGTGCCCTTATCTGTAGATGATGTTATTAAAGGCTCGGCAAATTTGACGATTGAAGCAGTCAAAGCTGAAGTTGGTAAGTTAAAAGAGCAACTTATGTCAGTACCTGCTGTAGCACCTGCTCCAGCAAGTGCTTTTCCAGCTGGTCAAAGAAAAGGGAGACGATGTATTTGGTGCGATAGTACAGAGCACCAACACTGCAGAGATTGTGATGCTTTTCAGGAAGTGCGTAAGAAGAATGTAGTGTTCTGGGGACAAGATGGGAAGATATGGCTGACAGAGACTGGCGCTCCTCTTGACACGAAATCCAGATAGACCTCGTCGAACTGTTGCTCCAGCTCCTCCAAGTACCACTTTGAACGACTGCACATCGAATAGTATCATGGAGAAGCTACGGTAATCCACCATAATAATACTTTTCAAGTTCCCAAAATACTCCATCTCATGCACAACCGTGTTCGGATCCGTTGCTCGTCGCTGGCTCTCTTGCTCGAACCTTGCCATGACACCACAGTCCATTGTGGAGCGCATTTTGTCAATATGCTCCACGCGAAAATATCGTCCGTGCGACCATACTGTGCTATATATTTTGTACTGTACATTGAAACACTCAAATTAGATGTCGCATATAAAATTTAGATATGACATATTCTAAACCCCTCATCACCTTTGGACTACATCCCCTCGAGAATTCCAACTCCTCCATTGAGACCTTTGTCCCTTCGCTGGATCCTGCGGTCAAGGATCCATGCAACCATCGTGTTGACATAAACCGCGTCATCTCCTCCATGCCTTCGGGATATCGAATCGGTCAATGACGCATACTACGTCGGAATTCAGCTCGCGCTTCCTCTCGATCTTGCCTTGCAATCTGGTACTTGGCGAGCCACGTCTCCATGGAGGCATGGTGCAACATACAAAAGTGATTCACCTTCTCTTCCATTGAGGCATCCATTCTTTTTTCTACCTCATTTTCAACCACCACATCTCCAGTCAGTCTATCATCATCCTTCAGCGTCCATAGCATTTCATTGTCTGGTTCCACCGTTGGTAGCCATTGTGAGATATGCACTAATGCCTCTGACACCAACCAACCTTTGGCCATGCTACCTTCTGGCTGAGCTTGTTGTCGCACAAAGCCTTTCAAGGTTTTCATGAAGCGCTCCAGGAAGAACATCCATCGCGTATGGATAGGTCCAGCAATCTCCACTTCGTCCACAAGATGCACAAGAAGGTGGACTTGTATCGTGAGCATGCTAATGGGCAGGTATTTCTCAAAGAGACAGACCATCTCCACTGCTCTCCGCCTCGCGGATTCAATAGAGGACGTCTTAATCTCTTTCTGTGAGATCCATTGCACCAAAGTCGACAACCTGTAAATGGCCCCGTGAATTTCTAGAATGAGGTATCCTACGATCGCGATTGGTAGGACAAACTGCCACAAATGAGAAAGCATTATGAATAATGGCCACTTTTCAAATTGCAAAATGCCCACGCTAATTACAATCCATTCTATTCACAAACCTGACATATCTTATGCCAATCATGGGATTTTAGCCCCGACAATTGGTCATCTTTAGAAACCATAACAGGTTTCTGACCATACATCAACTCTGCGGGCATATATCTTGTGGTAACACTATGATTGGTACGATCAGCCCACAAAGCAAATGGTAGAAGTCTCGGCCATTCTCCAATCCGTCCTTTGCATGCTTTGGCTAATGCTTTCACTATAGGCAGATGCCCTCTTTCACTCTTCCCATTTCCCTCTGGATTGTATGCTGTGGTTAGAGCCAACTTGATTCCTAGTTGAGAGAAAAACTCCCTAGCTTCATCTGCATCCAATTCACCGCAATCCGCAGTGATCTTACCCACACAGTCATACCTGCAGAAAATTTCTTCCAGTAAGAACTTACACACTGCACTAGTGGTCTTCGTTCTCAAAGATCTGCCCTCAGCATGATTGGTAAGATCCTCTCTAGCCAAAACAATATACCTCATCTGCCATAGACCCATAGGCATAGTAACCAAATCAACTACCCACTTATAATGAATGCATAGTGGATAGGTCGGATGAAGCTCATCTCGATGACGCACTACTGAATACATCTGGCAGTCCCTGCAAGTCTCTACAAAGTGAGAAACATCTCTATACATGCCTTTCCACCAATATTTCTCCTTGATTTTCTCATAAGTAGCCCACACTCCTCTATGACCAGCCCAAGGACTCTCATGAAACTCCCTCATCACCTGTAACTGTGTCCCTCTATCGCAAACAACCCGCAAAGGTAATCCGCCTCTTTTCTTCGAATGCTTCCAAAGAAATCCATCCTTGAGAAATAACCATAGGCTTTCCTTCTGATCTTCTTGAACTCTTCATCTGTCCATTCATCTCTTTTGCTTAGTGTACTAAGGTACTTGCCAATCTGCAACCAATCTCCAACATAGAGTTCTTCTATGAAAGCCACAATATCATAGACATGGCAAACATGATCAACCATAGTGGGACTGAAATTTCTGCATCATCCTCTTTTGCAAATAACATCTCCTCATCATCATATCTAGCTCTAGACAGCATATCTGCCCAGTGGATTATCCTTCCGTGCTATGAGTTCAAATTCTGGATTTAATGACTTGATGTATGCAATCCATCTCAACATAGCTATATCCGGAGTAGAGCAACTCGTAATCATACCAATCAATGGCAAGCAGTCTGTCTCTACCATAACTAAAGCTCCAATAAAGTACTCCTTGTCATATTTGAGAGCTGTAACAACCCCCAATAACTCCCTCTTGATTTGCGGATATCTCCTATGTCTCTCGTTTAGGACTTTCGCCCGAAACCGAATAGCATACCTGTTTCCATCTGCATCATCTTGACCCACAGCCCAACCTATGCCAATTGGACTAGTGTCAACTGTCAATACAATAGGCCTTCCACAATTATAATCCGCTTTCCTGAGAGTAGGAGCATTCTGCAATGACTTCTTCAATTTCCGCATGGCTCTAGTGTGGCTCTCATCCCAATAGAATTTTTGCCCCTTTCGAAGCAGCTGATATAAACAATCTGCTATGTGTGCAAAATGAGGTATCCAAATCATATAAAACACACAAGCTCCAATGAATCTCCACACCTCTAAAGTGGTAGAACAATACTCCGCAATCTTGCCTATAGCATTCACCTTATCAGGTGAGGGTTTCCTGCCATAATATCCACACATATGTCCAACAATGACAACCTCATTCACTCCAAAAATATATTTTTGCCCTGAAAGTGTCAAGTTCACTTCTTCTAACCTGGCCAAAATCTTCTCACAAGTTGAAATATAATCAGCCACAAAGTATCTGCATCCCTACTCATTTAGACTCTCATTCTTCTCTTCTTCTGCACACCCCTTAATGGCACATCATCCAAGAAAGGCATAGTAAGCTTAGGTATGTAATCACGAAGGACCTTAAGCATGGCATTCATCATATGTGCAACAGAATTAGTGGCACCTTGAGGCAAGGTACACATCCTGACAAGCCCAATAGGAGTTCTCATAGTGGTTATGTCCCTGCTTTCCAAAGCCACCTGAAACTGATCATATCCTGAATACAAATCACCTAAAGAATAGATGGCACGTCCAGCAAATGCCTCTGCAAACTCATCCACAACTGGACCTATACCAACATTCCTGATAGTAACTCTGTTCACTGGCTGCATGTCTTGTATAAATCGGAGAGTACCATTCTTCTTTGGAAATGTAAACCACCTGTTTGAGTATGGTGCAGATAAAGGCTCAAGAATTCCCATCCTGATTTTCTCATTCAACAAATCAATCAACTTTGGCAGGTGTGCCTTGGGCACTGGAATAGGTCGGAGGTTCCATGGAATATGAGGAATAGTAAAAATGACCATATGAGCAACAATATCCGGATTCACACATCCAATCTCATGCGGGAAAAAAGCAAATCCCCTTCCATCTTGCTCAAACATCTCTTGAAAGCACTACTTCTCTGTGGGTAGCAAGAAATCACCATTCCCAATTTTCAATTCAGCAAGAGTCTCTGCTGAAAATTTATGACCAATATGCTCCAGATTCCTCAAAATTGGCTATTTGGCAGCCCTCTCTATTTGCTGATCACTGTCAGGTGGAAGCGGTACAGCTACCGGCTTCACCTTCTTATCCACAGTTTTGTATTTCGTGCCAACCCTGGCTTCATTATGCTCTTCTGCATTACTCAAATCTTGCTGTAAATCAGCAATTCTGCACTCCAATTGTTGAATATCCTCAGCCCTTTGCTCTATGGACTGCATAGGAACAGCCCTGAACTTTGGATGCTGAAATATTTCAGCAGTAAACTCTGTTGGCTGAAAATTTTCAGCCCTCTGTGTCTCTGTAAGCTGATCATAATCAGCCGGAAACTCTGTTTGCTGAATTTCTTCAGCACTCAACACTTTTTGTTGAGTCACCTCAGCCTCTGATTCAATCTGTGACATAAAATCTGCAATTTCATGAAACATGTCCAGGGATTGCACTAATACATTACTGTGACAACTCTGCACATCAGCTTTCAGCATATTTTCCATCTCTATCATTGTATCTGCACAAATCATACTCTCATACATCCCATCTATATGCTCATCATCCTCTAAAATTCTTGCATTTTTCAAATATTTCTCCTTCCTGCATATGTACTGCCTGGCAGCTCTAGGCAACCTAGAAGTCTTCTGATAGCTCATTGAACTGTTTGCTGAAAATCCAACAAAACCGAAGGAGAAAACACTGCTGCCAGGAGGCAAGAACTCCACAAATCTTACCATCCTGTCCCCAAAAAACCAAATTCTTCCTTCTTGCATCCTGAAAAGATTCACAATCCCTGCAATGCTGATGGTCCGTACTATCACACCAAATACATCTCCGATCTCTCCTAGGTGCATTAGGAGCACTCCTAGGTGCAGTAGGAGCACTAGAAGAAATAGTAGGCGCACTAGAAGCAAATTGCTCTTTCAATGTTCCCACCAACTCCGCTTTAACTGACTCCAGTGTCAAATCCGTTATGCCTTTAATTATGTCATCAAGAGAGGTAGGCACCGACGGAGTGGATGGTTTTGGAGTAGAAGGTGCAGGCATCGGTCGTGGAACAGGAGGAATAGGAGGAGTAGAAACAGTAGGCACTGGCATAGGCCAAGAAACTGGCTGAGGAGGAGAAGAAATAACAGGGATAGAAGCAGGCATAGGAACAGAAGATGGTGTCAGTGTCATAGAACCATTCTGTAAGCGGGTCTTCCATATCCTCCTCTTGGTCAAAGTCGAGACTGCATCCTGGGCATCCTACCAATCTGTTTTAAGACCCATAGGCTTTGTGCGATCCTCAAGAAGTTCTCCCAATTCTTCCTGAAGAGCAGGATCTGCAACTTGCAAGAAAAGCTCAACTTTTTCAACATCCAATGCTCTTTGTTCAATGGCATCAAGCTGATATACCTCTCTTCAAATTCTCGAATCGACTCTAAAGCAGCTAGACCTTTGTTTGGCATGTAGACCCACTCTCGGAATGACCGCCGTGTAGCCATCCCAAAGTCCTCAAGGAAATACTCTTCTTTCAGGGCCTTCTTAAAATCTTGCCAATGTGAATTTTGAATAAAAAGATTAGTCGCTTTTGCCTTCAAGGCGGGTGTGACAAGACGAAGAAAGTACTTACTCATAAGTCCAGCTGGAACTCCAAAAAACCCCATCTTGATATCATATGTCTTCAAATATGCTGAAACATTACGGCCATCAAATAGCTTCTTCTCATTCTCAACTGCTTCAATAGGCTTAGTCGCGCTGTTTGCATTATCCTGCTCCGAATATAGTTGCCTTTGCTGAGACAACTGTTATTGATGTTGCTGCTGCATATACAATTGTGTCTGCTGATTTTGAAGCTGCATATACATGGACATATTCTGCAAAATCTGCTTTAGATCATGTGTTGAAGTACTTGACGCAGCAGTCATTGATGGAGCTGAAGTAGAGGACGCAGCTGGAATTGTAGAAGAGGCTGAAATAGATGCTGAAGTATCTCCCATCCTGAATATTCTGCGACGCTTTCACGTCGCGTTCACCAAAGATGTCGAAGGATTTGCCAAAGCAAAGCAAAGTCGTGTCTATTGAAGACCTTGACTAATTTCAGGATAAAAGATCAAACAGGTGAATAAGCAGGATGAGAAAATGATGCCAAGACTCTGCTTTATTTCTACCAATAATAAATACAAGGTACAAGAAGAAGAAACCCAAGCAACCTCTGGGCATAGGCCATCCATACATATCAAAGAGAATTTCCAAGAGTATGGTCTTCATCGATGAGTGAGAAAGTGGATGAACGTGGATAATCTTCTGATCCAAGTTCCATCATGGTGATTATTTACTGATATTGAGATGGCTTACGGTTAGAGACAGTCTTCAAATTTTCCATATTTATATATTATGTTAGCCTTCAATCTGCCCTGTTCCTGGATCTGTCACACCCAGAGATAGTCATCAGTTGTGGCTAATAAGTCAGATTTCTAGCACTCTTTATCAAGAACAAACATAATTTCTATTGGGGAATATGGATGGTCAAAGGAAAGCTTAGAATCTGCCTTGAAATCTCATGTTTTCTCATCAACCATGATGCACAGGCATAAAAAATAGAAATAGCAATCGATGAACTAGAAATTTGGACAACACTACTTCTTTCTTCAAGATAGTTTGATGGTATGGTTCAAGGACTAATGGTAGTTGATTCAAGACAAAACTGCTGTGGGATGAGCATCTATACATGGCTCTTCATGAAGCATTGACATGCCATCATCTGGATTAGAAGAAAGCTTTGCAACATCTGGATGAGGGCTTTCCAATTCAAAATCTTTTCAGACCATATCTATTAGCACCGTATGGGAAAACATACTATTTCCCAAGCTCAAGTATCAGTTGTAATTACTGTTGTTATTCTCCCAAGGATGACTATCCTAATTTTCCCTAGAACGATTGTTTTTCTACTCCCCTCCCCAGGATGGCTCTTCTTCTCCTCAGGACGGGCATTTCTTCTTCTTCTCAGGACAGGTTAGAGTTGATACAAGTTTCATCCCTCCATACCTAAATCTTTCTGCTTTGGTAATGTGCCAAAAGGTAGTCTTCTTTGACTGCACGGGTTCACCCTGCACCTAAATGCCAAGATCCTTCAAGTACACACAGCGATGTGAAGTCTTCGAATCAAACAAAGTGCTCTGGACTCTATTTTTCCCTATGAGTTGAAGCACAAAGGAGTCGGACTAGCCTTGAAGTGAACTGCGAAAATCCCAGTTCGCAGAGCCCACTTTTTTTTCTCTTCCTTGAATTGGGTGATACATAAAATGGTACAGGACCTCAACCCTCTTGTCGAAGAATTTCAATCACCCCCCTTCCAATCGACGACATCTTCTTCCGTTTCAGGCGGCTCCTAAATTCACCTTCAGACTAACAAAGCGGCCCCAGAAAAGCTTCCATTTTCCACGCTAATATTCACGAGTTGTACCCAATGACACCACTTATTGCAGCTCCTTTAGAAACAGTAGGCCATATTAGCATAAATGAGAGTGGAGGAACTGTTGATGAAACCATCAATCCCATAACCAGAAAGAGGAAGTTCACGTCGATTTTAACCATGTAAATGAGGCATGAAAATCCTCCCGTGGCGGTCCCAATTATGAGAACTGCAGTTCAAGAAACATAAAGCCATTCTTTACCGTCAGTTTTAGGCCTAATATGTGCTTTATAAACATCGTATGTAAAAAGAGAACTCATTGCAATAAATTCTGCAGATCCTGTAGAAGTTACTGCCATGAATACAATAGACAATATCAAAATCACTCCCCCTGCCAATATGCTTGATCTGTCCACCCAAATGATGCAATAAAATTCAGGACTGCAAATTCTAGACCCCCTTTGCTCAATATTGACAAATAACTGCCATCTTTATTTCCTGAAACTGGTACAAAATGGGCATATGTTTTGAGGTTTCTCTAGACATTGCCAATGCTTCCCAATGGATAGACATCTGATGAATAGACCTGAATCGAGATTTTTGAAAGATTACAAAGCTAACAGCATGACCCCAGCGATGTCGAACAAGTTCCAAAACAGTGTGAGCCTTTGGTGCCCTTCGCTTAATTTCCATTGCAATGATACCGAAGAGAAGTATTTGTATGATGAGCTAGTGGCATACCAAAAAGATCCACTTATTCCATATGTAAAAGTCTCATTCGCTGACTGTAATATAGTTGAAACCCATGTCCAATGGCTAACAACATCTGGACAGACACCCTCTAATTACATGTGATGATAAGAAGCAAGTGCCTTGACAAATGGTCCATGTTCAGCATAACCTTTTTGGTGGATTCCACATCTCGGATGCGCAGCAGTAGGACAACGCGATGATAGACGCGCCCGACTTTGCGCGTCTATGCCTCGTTTTTGTTGTAGTGGAAGTACATACAACAAGGATTGATTCCCCTTTAAGTTTTATATAAAGGGTATGGGTCTTGCCCGTGTTATAGAGTAATAACTTTGTCATGAGAATCAATGACTAAATGGACTCTATGGCACCATGGAATACCAAGCAAAACATCACAACCATCAAGTGGTGCAATGAAGAAGTCTTCGCTGTCCATGTAACTTCGAATATGCAACCAAAGCTTCCCAATGAGAGTATGAGGTACAAGACACATGTCCCAAAAAACCTTTTGACCTTTGAAATGCTTGTAGAGGTATCTTCCATCTTGTCAATCCCATCTACCTTCGTTGGTGAAGGCTTTCTGTCATAGGGTCTACATATATGACCCACAATTAATACCTTTTCAACTCCAAATACAGACTTTTGGCTCAAAAGAGTCAAATGCACTCCCTCTAGGCAAACTGAAGCCTTTTCACAGTCAGCTATATGATTGATAACAAACTCTCTACAACCATGCTTATTTAGCTCTTCAATCTTCTCATCCTCTGCAAAACCCTTTATTGGTACATTGTCTACGAATGGCATAGTTAACTGTGGTATGTAATCCCTTAAGACCTTGTTCATTGCATTCATCATATGCGCCACAAAGTTTGTTGCACCTTGAGAAAGAGTACATATTTGTACCAATCTCAAGGTGTCTTCATGATAGTAATATCCCCGCTTTCCATTGTTAACTGGAATTGGCTATACCCTGAGTATAAATCCCCCAAAGAATAAATCACTCAACCAACAAATGCCTTAGCAAACTCATCGACTACAAGTCTTGCACCAACATTTCTAATTGTCACTTTGTTGACTAGCTGCATGTCTTGGATATATCTTAATGCATCATTCTTCTTGTGCATAGTCAACTATTTATTTGAGTACGATGCTAATGATGGCTCCAAAATTTTCATTGGTATCTTCTCATTTAGCAACTCCATTAGTTTAGGCAAATAAGCCCATGTCACAGGAATTGGCCTCAAAGTCCATGGAACATACAGAATTGTAAATATTACCATTGGAGCCACTACATTCGGCTCCACACAAGCTATTTTAGTTGGCTAAAATGCAAAAGCCTTCCCATGTCTGTATAACATCAGCTCAAAACATTCCCTTTCTGCAAGCTCAAAAAATACATTGTAGTCAATTTTTAACTCTCTCAATGTTTTAGTAGTAAATTTATGCCCAATGCCCTTTGGATCTCTCAAACTCTGTTTTCTAGACACTAACTCATATATCCCATCACTACCAGGTAGTAGTGGCATAGCAACTCGCTTGACCTTTTGTCTATAGTCTTGTATTTTGTTTCACAATTGCATTCGCCTATTCGTTCAACAATAAACCTTCTTGTTGAGCAAACTCTTCTATGACTTGGAACATGTCCAAAGAGCAAACCTGTAGTACATCGTTTTCATATTTCAGAATTTATTACTACTGAAACTTCAACCAGTGTCTATAAAATTTGGCCCTTCAGATAGTCTTCAAATGCCCTCATTTGTAGCCAATAAACCATAACTTTTCTGTCTCAGCTTTATATATGTACACCCTTTCAACCTTGCACATGGAATCCATCCTCTCAAAACATTTGAAATTGTGTGCTGTAAACTCAGTAAAATCAACAGAAAATATATATTTTCCCGCACTAGGAGGCAAGAGCTTCCTCCAGGAAACACTACTGTAGCCCAATGAAAACCTGCTTCCTTAAATTCCTTTGCATTTGGAAGCAACGGATAATCCTTTGATGTATCTCTATTTCTCTAGCATATGCCGATCCATCATCCAACACCTTTGTCTCCATATGGCTGTCCCAAAATCATTGGATAAGAAGAACTGTCTTGTACAAAAAAATGTGGCTCCTTTCGTATATCACCAATGGTTATCTTAACATTTTGAGATGTTGCATAAAGATCTCTTGAGGAGTTTTTGTTGTCCACCGACCATGATCAATGTAAACCAGCCATGCACCATTTTCATATAAACTCTTGACAATTACATTAATCTCTAATCCATGGTCAAGCAATGCAATGCACGGAAACTCAAGCTTCCCAATTTTAACCATGGTTTTTGTTGTTGCCTGAGCTCAATAGTTTTGAGTATAATGACTTCTAGGGTAAATCCTAAAGCCTCATCATCAGTGAGATGCCTCTAGCTGATTCCCCTTTGAGTAGTGTTGCACATAACTGAATTTTTTGGCCAATATGTAAGCATTTTAACTCTCAGCTAGCTCATTTAGAGAATCAGCCCTTTCCAAAATGGAACATGTAATTTTTCCATAATCAGCCTTTATACCTTGCAAACTATCATTTCTTGGGGATCATCAAGAAATTGTCATTTCCTCTTTATAATGTCAATAAATTTATCATGAAACTCATGTTTTGCAATACCAAGCACCTCCCCAAGAGTAAATTCCACCTTGCTATTGATAATATACTCTTCAACCACTTTTTTTATATCTATCACAGTCTCAACGTGGGACTATAACTTATAACTTTGCTATTGAGAATATACTCTTCAAGCACTTTCTTTATATTTATCACAGTCTCAATGTGGGACTATAGCTTATAACCTGGATGTTTACCTTTTTTCTTCCTATCCTGTTTTCCATCCTATTTTTTTTCTTGAGATACATCCTCGATTACATACTCAAGAGTAGGCTGAACTAAAGCCTTAGATTGCTCAAGATTTCTATGTGTCACTCTTTTTGAAGTCCCTACACTATCTTTATCATTCTTCTCCACAATTACATTTGCGTTTTGCAACTTAGCTAGATAGGCATACAGTGAGAAGGAATCAATCAGCGAGTCCGATCCGATCATGTCACGAATGCTTTTACTTGCATTAGTTAATTCACTCCTTGATACTTTTCTCTTCTTAGTTGCATGCATCACATGAGACCATGTCTTAGCTTTTTGACTAGCCATAACATTCCTAGGGACTTTCTCTATATGCAATCCAAATGTGGCAGCATACGTTGCTGCGTAATATTTCTGGCAACCATATCATCCAATTATCTTTATGTTCCTCATTCTCCAAAGTTCAAGGAAAGTGGAAGACCTATTTCTTTCTCATGGATTTTTCTATCCTTTCAAAAGATTAAATTCCTCTCTAATGCATCACGGTGCATGTCACAATTACTCCTCTCATATTGAGGGCTGTCACACCATGTACAATGATGAACAAAGCCCTCTTGATTAGGTTTAGGAGTTGGAGTCAGTCCCTTTTCATCAAACTTTGCGACCTTCAGCTATAGGTTTCACATCCCCTTCACTAACTCATCTATGGTGTCCTCTTTCTGTGTAGGTATAGCAGGTACAACCATAGGCACAAGTGGCTTAATTGTAGATTCTATTGCCAAGACCAATTTCTTTCTCATGAATTCAAAAGACTAAATTCCTCTCTAATGCATCACGGTGCATGTCACAATCACGCCTCTCATACTAAGGGCTGTCACACCATATACAACGATGAACAAAGCCCTCTCGAGTAGGCTTAGGAGTTGGAGGCTGTCCCTTTTCATCCAACTTTGCAACCTTCAGCTATAGGTCGCACATCCCCTTCACTAACTCATCTATGACATCCTCTTTCTTTGTAGGTATAGTAGGTACAACCATAGGCACAAGTGGCTTAACTGTAGATTCTGTTGCCTTGCTAGAGGTGGTAGGCATAGTCCCAACATGCAGTGGTTTTTCTTCTTTATTTCTTCACAAGTGCATTAATAGTCTCATTGTAACCGTGGCTTAAGCTCCATTTTTGTTGTTTGATCTTCCAAACTCTCCTATAAGGCAAGATTTGTTGCCTGTAAAAACATCTTGATATTTGTGCCTCTAGAGCTTGGTGCTCTACTGTATCTAACTAATCATATTTGCTTTCAAATTCATGTAACAATTTTGTGGCTATAAGTCCCTTGTTATGCTTACTTACCCACTCTTGGAATGTTTTACAAGTAACCAAATTAGCATCCTCTATGTAAAAATTTCCATTGCATACAAGAGCCAAAACATTACAAACTTTACATAGTTTCAATTCATTTTCCACAGTTCTGCAAAGCCTTAACCACTGTAGATATCTATTTTGCAAAAGCTTATATCCGTTGTTGTTGTTGTAGCAGCTACTACTATGATTGCAAATATATATGAAAAGTTTGAATCAATTGCTTCATCTCATTATATGCTCTTGTAGAAAAACCCAAACTTGATACATCACCCATCTTGCACCCTTCTGATGGCCTTCATGTCAGGTTGGGGATATTAAGCCAAAAGGCCTTAATCGTAGGGTTTAAGAGAGAAGGATGCAGAGTGTAGGGTTAGAAAAGTATAAGAAAATAGAAGATGTTATCAATTTGAGAATAGAGAAACGTTGATTAAAGCTATCACAAAGTCCTTTGTTTCATTTGATGCACAACAAAACAAATCCAATACATGCACTTAATGTATGAGTGCAATATAGAGTGTTGGGACGATTTTCCAAAAAGCTCTAAGATGAAAACTCAGAGATAACCTTGCTGTAAGACAACACTTTGCGGTACTTAGGCTTTATGCAATCACATAAGCTTCAAAACTTATATTCAATTCAAGAAAATTTGTAGCATATAGTAGCTACCATCAACTGGTTATGAAACCAAGTAACAGTAAGTGAAGAAACCAATGAAATCCTTGTATGGGCCTTAATGCATGATTTCAAAGCTATTTTACTATTATTTACAGCAGTAAAAAACCACCTGTATACTACCCCAAAAACAATGTAGAGTGGGCTCTTCATATACTTGAAGCATCTACCTATTGCAGGTGAGTAAATGCTTCAAAATCCTTGTAACCAAAGATTCAAGATGAAAACTCACGACAGCAGTGTTCAGCTTGAGTACCCTAATTTACCCTGCTTCTCACAGCTCGAGTGAGCCATAAGAACCCTCTTTGATGCCCAAAACAATATCGTGAGTGTCCAAGAGTCTTCAGCCCTGATCCCTCTTGCCAAAGCTTCACACGTGCATGATATTTTTCCCTCATCCTCACCAAGAATGGTTTGGCCCCCTCCAAGCCTGCTTGTGCCCTGAATTCACGTTGAATGACTGCCCATTTCCTCATGTTTCAATCTTGCTTTTCCTACTCCACAAGCAGTCTCTAGAGTCTCCCACTTACTCCCTACATGAGGTCACATGCCTTCTTACAGTTGTGACTAGGCTACTAAATCAAAACTCTGCAGTGACTCAAGATCTCATATAACCTATCTTCTCATGTCATGTTTTTAGACCCCTAAACGCATGGGCTACAGGTTCTCATCTGCCTTTCATAGTATGGACATAAAATTTAATGACACCTTGATTTCTTTAGAGGTCTCTATCAGCCCCAACATACTCCTATAGGCTGCATTTTGCTGCCAACCCCTCTTCTACAGCTTTGACTGGTGGATTTTGGCACTCGGTATCTGTCTTCGATGGATGTCACCCTCCGACATCATTCACCACTAGCACTTTGTATACTCTTCCATCCCTCTATTGCATTGATTCATTCACTTCAAAGTTTCTCTTTTCTCTCATGTAACCAGCCTTCCTTCTTGGAATGGGTGGTGATAACCTAATTTAAGAGTTAATTATAGCAATAAATAAATGCACATAAAATGAAATACACACTTTACCATAACTTTCTTGGATAGTAGACACCCTGTTGGTCCCAAAATTGGTGCCCCTTGCAGTATTTCTTTAGCTTATGTTCAATTGGAAGAAGTACAACTTGAGATTTTTCAATCTCCTCCTGCTAACCAATTGCTCTTGCTGTCATAAATGACCAGCAAGCCTTTTGGGTCATTTGCCCCTTGATTCACCCAGGACTTCTTCTCCAATTTGACCCTTGGCTGGCCAAATGTTGCCCCAAATCAATTCGAGATGGGCTGGATCCTGAAATCCCTTGATAATCTTCAATTATCAGCTGGTTGATTTCAGCCCCTTGAGCCTTCCTTCTCTGGTGCAGATCCCAAGGTGGCTCCTAAGCCCTAATTTCTGCTGTAAATTAGGGTTTACTAAAGAAATTACAGATCAGCCCACCAAGAAAGGCTGAAATCTCCTCCAAATGGCTAAGAATTGCTGAGAATGGCTGAGCATAGGTTGAAGGAGATGAGAGAATGCTGTAGAGAGAGAAAATTCTGAGATTTGTTGCGAAGTACTGATTAAAATTAGTTGCTGCCCTATTGTACCAGTCCCAAACAGATGTACCAACAACAGTAGGGGCTTCAGAGACTGTGATCTTTAGGAGAAAATGCATAAGCAGCAATTGTCAGCTTCCCAAGGTCAAGAATATGCAATCTCCATCACCAAAATGGTCGCCAATGGCTGGGAAATGACCCTAAAAGCTGACAGCAACAGTCCAACACCTCTTTGCAACAGCTCCAAAATGAAAAAACAAGATTTCCCTCTCCCTTCAGCCCTATTTAGCCTTTCCCCCACTTGCATGGGAAATTTTTGCCAAGTGGTAGCTTTCTTAATCCATTTTCAACAATTTCCAGCCATTTAATTAATTAATTCAACCCTTAATCCATGCCCAAAAAATTGACCTTGCCCATCCAGAAATTAATTGGGTAGGCCATTTGCAACCCAAAGTGGTCCCATGCATTAATTGACCCTTGGACAAGCATTAGTCCATTAATTAATGCCTAGTCTCCCTAGTGTCACCACTAACACTTAATGGCCAATTAATGGTCCTAGGGACAAACTGACACCAAAATTCACCTAGAAACTAACAAATGTAACTTGTTACAACCTTTGCCTTTGACACCCAACTTTTTCACAAGGTCCTTGGACCTTAAACTGTAAAAAAAGTAGCTTGCACCTCACACCACCCCCTTGAAATCCTTGCAATCATCCTCGATTGCACTGTAATGTGTCAAAGCAAACAATATTGCACTAGAATTTTCACAAGGCATCATAGTTAACACAACATTGGCCACTGCTGGCTAACTATCTCATATGCCTAGCATTTGCTGAAAATTTCTAGCCAGCATAAAGCTCAACAATAGTCTAGAACTGTTGCTAGAAACTCATCGGATGCATCCCAAATGCTTGTTTCTCAACAGTGCTAACTACATAATCATAGTAAAGCATAAACTGAGCCAAAACCATGGCTGAATTGTCAATGAAATTCAATACACATGCTGTTGTCCATAGAACTAGCTGAATACCACTAAAACTAATGATCATACACTGAAAATTAGCACTCGATAATCAGTCTCTCGTGATCATAACCTGATGCAAATGTACAGTTTCAGAGTTGTAGTGAAAACCATACTCATCTGCATACATACCACAGTGACTAGTACACTGAATAGTGACCTCATGGTAGACATGCTGTCAGCATAGTACCTTGGATGCATGCTGAATACATCCGAGATCCACTTTATACGAGAGTAGTCCATAACCGGTGGAGTGGAAGTGCTACCTTCCCCTTGAGTATCAAGTGGTACTTTGGACCCTTGCCCTGTTGAACCTGAAAGAGCCCGACCCAAAGTCGGCTCTAACTGAAAGGCATCAAGGTAAAGCTGCAACAACTGAGGATGGTTTGCCAAGTCATCCTCTTCCCATCCATTGGTGAACAGTTGTAAAACTTCACCCAATAGCTTATGGAAGCTTTACCTTTGACCTTTTCTCTTTATGTGCCAAAATCTGCTCAAATACCAATATCTCATTCAGCTCTTCTACATTGGACTGAATTTCAGTAGATACATCCTTAGGCACATCAGCATAAAAAGGCCTCAACAAGCTCACATGAAAGGCATAGTATATCCGCTAGTGTAGAGGAAATTTCCATGATAGCCAGCATTAAACGGAGCATTTGCATGACCAGCACTTATTCCTCGAGCCCCAAAAGCACGACGGAGTACCGATGCTTGCCCATATGTGTGATTTTGCACACCATGCATTATACCGATGCCGCCATACATCGGATTATGCATTCCATGAGCCATACCCGAGTACATTGGGCTATGTAAGCCATGTTTTGGTTGCTGAAAATTATGGGGAGGTGTGCCATACATTCCCACATTTGGTCGCTCACCCACCATAGCATGAAAAATTGTGCTACCACCAAAGTAAGCTGGCTGCCCCAAATTCTCATGCAAACCTTGCTGTCCAAAAACCATAGGATTAGCATTTACATCATGAACTTGCATTTGCATTTCTTGCCCAACTCGCACCAACTACTTTTCACCATGAGCATCTTTAGGAGCATCTTGAGAAGGCTTTGGCTTGTTCTTCGGTGCATCTTGTTGTCCCGAAGTTCTAAAAGAGGATTTTCTCTTCTTGCCCTTGTTGTCCTTTGTAGGAGTGTTCAAAAACCGAGTAAACTGAGGATCTTTTGCCAATTCAGCAAAGATATTGGCTGCTTCCCTCATTCGATTCTTGAATGCATAATCAAATTCCATTTCCCCTTTCTGATCATCATCCTCTTTCTGCATTGAGGGTCCAACATCTTGGCCTTCAACCACATTTTCAGCATGCTATCCATGATTCGTGCCTTGTCCAAGATCAGGCATTGCATTTCCTTCTTCCCTATGTGAATGTGCATCATGAGAGGCATCATTAGTGCTTGATTGCATCCCACTGTATGAAAACATCTTACTGTAATTTCTCAGCTGAGTACAAAGATCAACACTAGCACAAAGCTTTGGTTTGCAATCAGGTGCCTCGGGCCCAAATCAAGAGATTTGATGTATCCCGTGGAACCATGTAACTAGCCGTCCTTCTTGGAATGGGTGGTGATAACCTGATTTAAGAGTTAATTACAGCAATAAATAAATGCACATAAAATGAAATACACACTTTACCATAACATTCTTGGACAGTAGGCACCCTGTTGGCCCCAAAATTGGCGCCCCTTGCGGTATTTCTTTAGCTTATGTTCAATTGGAAGGAGTACAACTTGAGATTCTTCAATATCCTCTTACTAACCAATTGCTCTTGCTGTCATATATGACCAGCAAGCGAAGGAGATGAGAGAATGCTGTAGAGAGAGAAAATTCTGAGATTTGTCGCAAAGAACTGATCAAAATTAGTTGCTGCCCTACTGTACCAGCCCCAAAGAGATGCACCAACAACAATAGGAGCATTAGATACTGTGATCTTCAGGAGAAAATGCATCAGCAGCAATTGTCAAGAATATGCAATCTCCATCACCAAAATGGTCTCCAATGACTGGGAAATGGCCCCAAAAGCTGGCAGCAACAGCCCAACACCTCTTTCCAACAGCTCCAAAATGAAAAAACGATATTTCCCTCTCCCTTCAGCACTATTTAGCCTTTCCCCCACTTGCATGGGAAAGTTTTGAAAAGTGGCAGCTTTCTTAATCCATTTTCAGCAAATTTCAGTCATTTAATTAATTAATTCAGCCCTTAATCCATGCCCAAAAATTTGACCTTGCCCATCCAAAAATTAATTGGCTAGGCCATTTGCAACCCAAAGTGGTCCATGCATTAATTGACCCTTGGACAAGCATTAATCCATTAATTAATGCCCAGTCCCTAGTATCACCACTGACACTTAATGGCCAATTAAAGGTCCTAGGGGCAAACTGACACCAAAATTCACCTAAAATCTAACAAGTGTAACTTGTTACAACTTTTGCCTTTGACACCCACTTTTTCACAGGGTCCTTGGGCCTTAAACTGTAAAAAAAGTAGCTTGCACCTCACATGTGTATCTTTTCATTGCACATTTGATTAATCCTTTAATCAAGTGTCAATTAAATATAAGCAAAGCATCAAATTTTCACGCCCTTGTGACACTAGATCTATGTACTAGTTCACATTTGGGGAGACATACTGGAGCATGTGAGAGAATATGTCTATTTGGGAGTCACCTTCTCTGGCCCACATTTTCGTAGAGAGGGGCATCAGAGGCACGTCTGGCATGTGGATACGCAGAACTAGGGGCACTCGAAAGTCAATGTGCTCACATACAGTTCGAGAAGCCCCATACCAAACTCTGGTTGTTTGACACCCTAGTCACACCTACATTACTATATGGAGCAGAGATATGGGATTCCAGCTTGTACCACAAGCGTCTTAGCCCACTCACTGATCAGATTGGAGTAGAGAGGGATTATCATGATGGTTGGGATAGCATGGAAAGGCCATTGACCATGATGATAGTACTCGTGATTAGGAGTAAGCCCTCCACCCCACATCCCATTGACAGAGCAGAGCTAGGAGCAATATCTATAGTTATGGAGGCACTTTTCAGGGCAGTGACCTTTTGGCACGGACTATAGGAATTTCCATGCCATAGATACTCTAGATTGGCACTAATCTCGTCTAGACAACTAGCAGCAGGAGGTGAGAAGAACTGTTGGTTTTCACATATGACTATTTGGATGAGCCCACATGGTTTGGATATTGACTGTGTCTTCCACATTTGGATTATAGCCTTGACTTCCCTACACTTTCTCTTAGCTGATCAAAGTTGAACTAGGTGATCGGAGTTGATATCTTGAGGATTGAGATAGCAAGGACATGGATCCATCCACCACTCCCTCTAGGATCAAGGATGCAGTTCTAAGGAGTCATTTCTTGTGTCTCTCTGATGATGGTTTCACTATTCGGCCAGCATATATGGACACCCATCTCTCCCATAGCGTACAGGTTGCTCTCGAACAAATTCACGCCTCCTCACATAAGCTTCAAATGTAGATAGGCAAATGGACAAATACCCTAGCAGAAGATAGAACTTGCCAGCTTTTTGGTCGAGAGCCTGAGATGGAGGAGCACTACATACGCAAATGCACATTATACTATGACATACAAGGACAGTACCATTGCCTCTTCCGTGATGGATTTAGACCCCTTCGTCGCATCATGGAGTACGACGACTAGAGATGCCTAGGTCTCTTTCTCCTGGAGCTCGAGAGGCGCCGAATTGCACTACTGCAAGATAGGAGGCTAACTCACCCAAAGGGACACACACACAGAGTAGTGATAGACTTCTTCTACAGAGTTGACCCTACTGACACTACCAGCCTAGTAAAGAGAGAGCCACCCCGCCAGACACCTTACAAGACACACCATGGAGTCACATTGAATGGAGCCATTTCCCTTCGTTGCACGATGACCCCGTCTACCACGACCACGTCCAACGAGGCCACACCACAGTCGGATTAGAGCCATTATTACGAGACACCGAAGACTCACCACCAGGCATATCAGTGAAGCAGCTAGGGACCGCATCATAGCTGAGATCATGTGTAGATCTTGAGATTAGCTACAACCCATAATCTCCAGCACACTTTTGTGCATGGTTCTATCAGATCTTGTTCTCCCTTTCTTTCCTTTTTCTTTTCTATCAATGGAACAACACTACACATGTTTCAACCCTAGTATAGTCCTATCATATAGTTATTTTCAGTATTGTTTCATAGGCCACCCACTTATTTGTAATGTTATCTTTACCTTATTGATGAGATGACATTAGACATGGATGTACTCTGGATTTTGTCTCATAGGCCACATTGGCCTTATGTAGACGTTTATATATCTATCTTTCTTTCTTTCTTTCTATTGAAGTCGTAGCCTATCTTGATCCTAGACTTGCAGATTTGAACCGGCTATCTATTAATCTTCGGCCAACATTCTTGGAATCCTTGCTCTAGAGGAGGAGCTTACAAGCCTATCAAAAGGTCATAACTAGATAGAGTCTAATATAGACAAACTATTGGGTTCCTATGATGTCAAATCCCACTTGGGAAGCCTTAGGTGACTAAGTTCCCTAGACAAAACTCTCATGTTTTCTCCACCTATGATCGCTCTATTGTTGGCCGACTTGGAAAACTTGGAGTCCCCATTGATTGTTTGCCAAGGAAAGCCTAATCAGGCCATGATAACCTCCATGAAGTCCCATTTTGTAAAGAAATACTTTTCTACTGATAACAAACACAATCGTATGACAAAGCATAGATGGATAAAAGAACTTTGTATGGTTAGGGTAACTCACAAACAATGAACATTGAAGATGAAATGAATAAATACAATGCTCAATGCAGCAAACACAATATGCAAGATGAATAACGTGAATACTAAAACTTGAACTCATGTGTCTCTAGGACCGGGGTAGAGAGTATGAGCTACAGATTGTGTCATATCCCAATAGATTCCAGAATGCAGCAAGCAACCTCCAAAAATGTCAGGCAGCAGCAAATGCCAGATGAAGTCGGAAAGCTCGGAGAAGGAGCAAACTAATGAGAAAGCAACAAACCTGGAAACACAGCGAGCTGAGATGACATGGCAGCTAGGCGACTATAGGAAACTGCAAAACACAGGCTGAATACTGACATGGTAGGCTAGACAGCAAATGCAGTGTTGATGATGACATGGCAGGTTTGTGAGACAGGCTGAAGGCTAAGAGATCATGCAAAAAATGGTTGTACAACAGTATACACACCCTGTCTGGCGATGGCAGCATACTAATCAGTAGTTGTCAGCTGATGAAAGGTGTCTGGATGCAGGTGCCGGTAGTGAATATTAGTTTTAAAAAAATTGACTAAGATATCCTTCATAGATGGGGTGTGGACAGCAGAGGCATGTGCCATTAATGTCATGAGGACATGAAATTTTGATGCTTTGCTTAGCATTTGATTAAATGTTAGTCAAATATGCAAATGTGAGATACACATGTGATGTGCAAGTTAGTTATTTCACAATGATGGGCCAAGGACTCAAGATGCCAGTGGGTGTGAAAGGTAAAAGTTGTTATAAGTTGTACTTTACAGGTACTAGATGGTATCTTTTTTGAGCAAGAATTTATAATTAAATTAATTTTGAGAATTAGTATTCTGAAATTTATTTTAATTGGGCTGAAAGTTACTAAAAAATGCAATCACAAGGCTGCCACTTGGCAAAACCTTCCCATGCAAGTGAGGGCAAGGTTATATGAGGCTATTGGAGGCTCATTTCAGCATGGTGGAGATTGGGAGAGGAAGAGAGAGAGTTATTGCTGCAATTTTCCAGCCATTGGTAATTAGCCTAGCCATTAGAGATTGCCAAAGAGCTGCCTCTAGCTGGTCAGGAGGCCATTGGAGGCAAGGTGAGAGCCCTTATAGGGTGTCTACAGGTAGGAGACTGTCAAAGAGCTACCTCTAGTTGGTCAAGAGGCCATTGGAGGCAAGTGATAGCCCCTGTAGGGTGTCTACAGGTAGGCAAGAAAGTTTGGGGCCCACAAGGGCAAGTGACTACATATGGAGCTTTTGTTGATGGTGGGCTGTAGTAAATCAGTCATTTACAACAAGGCAGCATCAATTTCAGCTAATTTTAGTGATGAAACTCTAAAATTTATCCCTCTCCAACTTCCTCTCCATTCTCTCAGCCAATTCAAAGCTTCTCTTAAGAGATCTCAGCCAAATTTAGTCCTAAGAGAGTGCAATTGAAGTATTTCTATTGTAGACCCTAATTTGTAGTAGAAACTAGGGTTTACTAGCCACCTTGGAAAGAGTGCTTAGAATTGGGGGACCTAGTACTTAAAATTCAGCAACTAAATATGGGGATATCAGAGAATTTCAAGAGGCCAGGCAACGAATATTAAGTTTGGGGCAAAATTCGTCATCCAAGGAGTAGATTGAAGGCCAGTCCCCAAGCACACCAAGGGGAAAATTCATTTGAAGGCTTGCTTTGTGCTACAGACAACAAGATGTATTGAAGATTGAAGGAGATCAAGTTGGATCTCATTGTGCTTCAACCTCTAGTAATACAAGGAGAAATGTGGATCCTCCCAAATTAAGGTTTGGCTTATGAGACACAGACACTCGCTAGGAACGTGCACTATCTAATAAAACTTTTGTTAATAATTGGGTTTTGGGGATGTAATAAAGAGTGAATCAACTTATACTATATTTTTTAGCCCAACACAATTCAACCCTATCGTATGCCCTCTTAAAATCCAAGAGAAGTATGACAATTCTCTGCCCATTATGCTAGGCTCACTTTGTAGCCTCAAAGAAGGCGAAGGCATTACTCAAGTTGCATGAATCTTGAACAAAACTTCTTTGTGTATCATGAATGATGTTTGGAAAGAGGGGCCGAAGTCTGCTATTGATCATCTTTGCTAGTGACTTATAGGCCACTAACAACAAGGTGATTGGATGCCATCAGCTCTAGTTGGTCCCCCTCTTTGGGGAGGAGATAGATAAGACTTGTAGACAAGCTATCTAGCATGTGCCAAGAGCTGAAGATCTTTGAAAGGCATGTAGTAGGAGATCTGACACCTCCTCCCAAAAGGTGAAAAGAATGCCGTAAAGAAACCATCCTCTCTTGGGCAAATTTTTCCATCCTATGATTGGAGGGCACAAAACAAATCCTTTGTGGCCCACATCTACTCTGTGCAATGAAATGCATGGATTGAGATCACAACATGCCAAAAAAGGTGTCTGTAGATGTCAATGGCTAGCTCTATCACCTCCTTAGGGCAAGATCTAACTCCCTCATATTGATCATGCAAGATGTGGATCCGATTTCCTTAAGTGTTGGATGGATGCAGCTTGAAGTACTCTTGGCATAGTGTGCCCTTTCCCTGCCATAAGGCAACTACGGTGCAGAAAGAGTACTCTGTCCTCTTCTCCTCTAGGCTTACTAAAGTGGCTCATGCCTACAACTCTTGGGCTTGGAGAGTGTGGTCTCTGAGGGATTCATATAGCAATCTCTAAAAGTGGCTGCTAGGTGCTGTTACAAAGCTCACTCCTCCCAACACTGCTGCCTTGCAGAGAGAGCCTTCTCTTGGAAAATCGTGCTTGACTCTCCTAGGGTTTATGCCACATTCTTCGAGAACTCTGAAGTGAATGAATCAATGCTATAAATGTAGGAAAGAATATAGAGAATGCTCAGGGAGAGAGCTGTCCAACAGCTGGTGGCTCTCGTGGGAGTGGGCTGAGCGAGTAGTTGGAGTGTGATGTCCACTGGAGATGGATCTGGAGTACTGTAACCACAAAACACAGCTGAGAGAGTGCAGAATATTGAAGGGAAGCAGGCTGGTCACTGAAACGTAGTAGTTTGGATGGTGGAAACTGGTAAACATAGCAGTGTACCATGGCAAGGAAAGAGGCGGCAGGAGGAGAGGTGAAGGGGGCATGAAGGTGGAAATGCTGGCAGCAGCTCATGTTGAGGCGGAGCTCATTAGTCTATGCAAACATTGTAAAACTAGCATCAAATACATTTGTGCTTCTCTAGTGCTTGTCCAACCTTGAAACCCTATCAAGGTGTGTCAAAAGCAAAACCCAATGCTTTCATAGGTGTTGTTATAAAAAATTTCACCGTTGATAATGGTATGGTTGTATGACTGCCTTACTGCCTTCTTAAGCACCTTTGTGAAACAACTTGTTGACTGGATGTTGTGCTATTACAAAGGACTCTTAGGGGCCTTATGAAACTCTTCAAAATCAGCCATAAAGTTCAATGAATGGAGTATAGGTACTGAATCTAAGGAAAATCAAGAATTGATAGAATGAGCTATGGCTTCCCTACAGAGACGTGAAGTTTGAGCCCTTCAATGCCAAGCTAGATGCACCAAAGTCAAAGAGGGTGAACATACCTTTTTGTGCCTATGAGTTGGCTTGAGATGTGATGCCATTTGATGCCCTATATCTTGGCTTTCAGATAAGTAGACTAGTCTATTGATTGCACTTCTATAGCTAGCAATGGACTAATTCACTTTCTTATGCTTGTCAAAGCTGCTAAGAATGGACTACAATGGACTTTTTCACTTTCTTATGCTTGTGAAAGCTGCCTAGAATGGATGTAAGCTGGACACTATGAGAATAATTGATGGTTAGGGTGATAGAAAGAGTGTATTAAGCTTTGAACCATGTTGAAAATGCCATTAAGCTTTGACTCTCCAAGTTCATGGTGAAAGGGTGCCATGAGAGAAAGAGAGATTTGTAAGTCCACCCCTTTTTAATCTTCATTATGAGGTCTTTTAAATAGGCATATATTACATCCATTCTGGTTCCCAAGGGATAGCCCACAATCTTGATTCCACCTCTGTAAAGTGGAGGATGCACCCCTATGTTGTCTCCACCTCTTGGGGACTGATAGAGTCCTATTCTAACTAAAACTCTCTTTATTTTTTTCCAAAGAAAAAAATTTCAATAATGACACCTCGGAGAAAATTCCCTTGAGGTGAAGGTGCATAGTATGGAGATGGAATAGCACTGAAGCTTGACTCTAGTATGATTGTACCTACTTGTGTCATTGAGTTCTCTCTTTTCCTTTTCAATACTTTGAATTTTTTTAAAACCATGAAGCTGTTGCAATACAATGAGCTCCCAAAAGAAACTTTGCACCAACTATAGGGAAAAAGCATGGACCAGTAGGTTTTGCGTGATGAGCTCCATTTTCTCTCAGACGATTCCATTTAAAGTTGTTCTTTTCAAACTAAGACAACCAAATTAGAGCAGGCTTGGGTGCATTTGCACTAATGAAGACAAAATTTCCTACTAAATCCATTCTTATTCTCCAAAATTAGAGAATCAACACCTATATGTGTGCCTCATGTTCTATAGCCACTAGCTTTTAGTCTCACAATTGTTTTGTCTGAAGAAGCTTGAGCTCTTAAAGCCCATCAGCTGAGAATTCCATGACTTGGGAGGCTTCTGGATCTACCCAACCCTCTGTTGCTCGCGCAGTCAAACTTGAAGTTCCCCGAAGTGGCTTCTCCAGTATCTATCACACCAGCCTCTCCCACATCAAGCCAAAAAGAGAAAGTATATTGTGGAAAAACTCATCAGTTAAGAATGCAAGGGTAGATTATGGTTTCACTAAATCAATAGCTAAGATTACTCCTAGGCAAGGACATTGTCATAGATGGAGCTGATGGTTAGTATCATTGCTTGGTTCATTTGGACTGAGGGTAATATGCTATTAACCTCAAGATGTATCCATCGCAGAGGTCTTTTGATGCTTAGGACAGAGATCATCCATAGTCTCCATAGGAGATGGGAGAGACTGCAGGGTGGTTCTAAGTGGATGAGGAGGAGAGACGCTTTCATCCAGACATGGGATTCTGGCACCTCCTTTTACCTAGCCTCTCAGATGGTTTGACACTAAAGCACACCAGATTGATTAATCATGCAACCTCTATACTTATGATGTACTCAGTTGCTCTTTTTAGAATAGGCTAGCCAAGCACCAAGTTACTATACTTTTCTATGATGTTTGCAGAGCTATTGTTTTCCAAATGTTGTGGTCTGGTTCTGTAATAATAACTTCTTTTGAGTATAAGCTCAAGGAGAATGTGAGATAATGATTGAATGCACAATGTCTGGGATAAACCAGAGCTAGCAATCCTTGAAATCATCATGAGCTGAAGTTTAAAGGAGACCACTTTGCATGCTAATAAATGTGAAGATTCTAGGAGGATGATCTGAACTTCGAGTTAGCAGTAGACACAAAGTAGGCTTATGAAAGTCGGATGTGCTGCTTCAGGTTAGGGAATCACCTTTATTATAGGCCAAACTTTCTCAAAAGAGGCCACAGAAGATTCTGTTGTGTGGGTGGCGGCGAGATATTGAAGATATGATAAAGGTCATAATCTACTCTCTGCTATCTATGCTCATTTAGTCCACACACTGCTGCAGGTACGCAGAGGGCGCTTGCCCAAGGTTTTTGTTCCTCCAAGTGTTGGAGAGAAGATTTTATTCTGTGGTTGGCGTCGAGACATTCAGGATATGATCAAGGTGACTGGCAGATTCCGTGCAGATATGGCTGCTGGGTTTTTTCAAGCTCATACCTATGAGCTTTCTATATATTATTCCTTAATTTTTGTATAATGTGAACTGCGTTTTTCTTGACAATATTGCAAAATTCTGTTTCTCTCATCAAAATTACAGTTGTAATATCTATATTTTAACTTTCTTACACAATTTTGTAAAATTAGTATAATGTTGCATCTCTTTTGACAGGTCTTGGATGCTTTTCTTGCACCTGGATCTGAGCTTTGGATATTTAGTGATGTTCCAGAGTGTGATAGAGAAAAGAAACTACTATATGGTAATTTAAACCCTGACAGCCTAGAAAACATACAGCTTGTCCATCGAGAAGGAAATACAGTTATTCGGCGGCACTTAGAGAGTCTTCCACTAGAAGATTTTGATTCTGTAAGGTTTTTCCTTGGACCAATGTGCTATTAACTCTCTCATTTCAAAAGCCTCAACACAAGGACTTAATTATTTTCTGAAAGTACTTGCATTACAGATAATGCAGTTTTGTAACTTTCTGCATCTAATTGCTTTGATAATCATTCGACCTCTTGTTGCAGATATTGATATTAGCAGATGAGAAGTTAGAGGATACTGTTGTTAATGCAGACTCCAGCTCTCTTGCTACCCTGCTTTTAATCCGAGACATACAGGTATGATGGGTACAAATAGTATTTATTTGCAATGACAGTCAGTCAATATCCCTTGGATCTATACGAAATTTTAGAAGATATGCATTATTGTGCATTGGCATCCATTATAAAGTAGTTCTCTATAGTCTTAACTATATAGTTATTCCAGGGCTATGTTCAGTGATGTCTTCTTCAAGGTCAAATGCACCCCTTAAGACCAAACTTTAGTCTAGTGGATGTGTAAAGATATAATCACTAAGCCACCTGTTGAAAGCACATAGGGATTTGTGTAATGAAATGAGACTTGTGCTAGCATCTTTGAGGAGCAATTGGCACTTACAAGGATTGACTCGTGATGCATGTTGGGATGATGTTGTAGAAGTAATGCTTTTACATAGTAGACATCTATAGAATCTCATACTAAAATGTGAGTTAACTGAATGAGAGATTTTGGGTTTAAGGTTAGACAGTACATGATTGAAATGAATCAAAAAGTTAAAGAAGCTGCCAAAGGCACCAACAATTACTAAAAACATTATTGTTAGAAGCTGTCAAAATAGTGATCATGAAAAATAGGAGCTACTAAATAGTAAGTGAAGGTTAGCAACTAGAAATAGCTGGAAGAGACCAAGATAGAGCATTGGTTGCCAATCCAATGTGGCTAGAAGGCTGCAGCCTTGCCACCCAATTTTTTTCCTACAACCATCTCTATTAGCATTGGTATTTTTTTCCTATAACCATCGCTATTAGTGTCACTAGTGAGGCTACACTAATTGATGAAGACCTTTCTATTGAATGGCAAGAGGATACCTTAAAAGAGATGTCATGAGTCATGTGATGGGGGGGATTTGCTTGAATTACTTTGTTAAACACATACAACACATGCGAGGGGAAGCTCACTTAAGAACACAAGAAGAGAGATGGAGGCCAAAACATTTTCTTACTAGTTTTTTGCTTCTCCTTCTACCCAATATACAATGTATACAAAGTAAAGATAAGACACAACATAAAGGATACTGGTCTACTAAGTCGAATAGTGCATAATTGACTATACTAATCGACTGGTGTGGGTAGGTGTAACTAAATAAATACAATAAGTAATGATTCAGTAGCCATATCAGAATCGTAATGATCACTGATGTGCTAAGTATAGACGTGCAGATCCATTCAACTAGGCGGTTCATCATTAATGTTTGCATGTGTTGAGCTTGCCATCTCAATACTTCCCATCAAGCTCTCTAATATAAAATCCAATGTTGACAAGATACTCTCTAATATTGTTAGACCATGCTCTAGGTGCTTGCTTCATCCCATAGAGTGCATTCTTTAACTCTGACACATACATGGGATGCTCTAAATCCTCATAACCTATTGACTGCTCCATGTAAACCTCTTCTTGCAAATCACCATGTAAGAAGGTATTCTTTATATCCATTTGTTGAAACCTCCAATCTTTAGTTGCTTCCAAAGCAATCACACACTTGATAGTTGTCATTCCAACAACGAAACTAAATCTCTTCATAGTCTATGCCATATTTCTAAGCATATCCTTTTGCAATAATCCTTGCCTTATAGTTGCTATCAGAACTATTTGCATTATGCTTAATTTTATAGAACTACTTATAACCAATAGCTTTCTTGCCCTTAGGCTATGATACTAGCTCCCAAGTCTTGTTGGCCTCTAACATAGCTATCTCTTGATCCATTGCTACATCCCAATGTGCATGACCAACAACTTTCTTAAAACAAGTGGCCTCAATATCCTAACTACTTTTACTATATAAGCCTGATGGTGAGATGTATAACCCTCAAAACCAAATCTTCTGATAGGGTATCTCACCCTACTGAACGTGTGGCTTAAGCTAAAAATACATTACAGACTAATTAACTCTAAAACAACCCCCAAACATGTAAAAAGTTTTAGTAAATGGTGCATGAACCTAGAGAGTTCTTGTATCTCATAAGTAGAAGTCTAATTTGGGAGGATCCTTTTGCATCTATAAATAGATAGGTTGCCCACCATTCATCCAATTCCTTGTCTTGTAGGTTTCAACCATCAGCTCTCGCTCCAATGGCTATCTATACTATTGCCATGTCATCACTAACTCCTAGCCCCTGTCCACCATTGTTGCCTTATTGTCCACAGTGTATACTATAGCTTGCGTTTACTATAGTGCAATCCTAGTTAGCATTTGTCTTGCCCCCTAATTGTGCATAAGCTCTTGCTGAATTTTAGTTTCAGTACTTTGCTGAATATTCAGATCAGCTAATGGCTGATTTTCTGCATTTTCCAAAGGAGTAGCTGGTTGAACATTGAGTTCACTTGCTGAAAATCCAGCTGAATCACCAAATGTAATGGGCAATAGCCCTTCAAATACACCATAAGTAGCCTAATATGTGTCTAAACCAGCCAGGGACAATTCTGATTTTTCATCAAATGGTACATCCCTACTGACAAACACCTTTTTAGAAATAGGATAATAGAGTCTGTAGCCTTTGCTCTCACTGCTATATCCCATAAAAATGCATTTAATAGCTTTGTTATCCAACTTTTTCCTGAGTACCTTTGGAATATGTGCATATGCAAGGCACCCAAAGGTATGAAAGTGTTCGACAGAAGGTTTTCGGTTGTTCCAAGCCTCAAAAGGTGTAATTTTCTTCAAAGCTTTGGTGGGGCATCTGTTCAAAACATGGCAAGCACACATGACAGCTTCCATCCAAAAACTGTGAGGCAAGCTCTTTGCCTTCAGCATACATTTGGCCATCTCCATGAGTGACCGATTCTTTCTCTCTGCAACCCCATTCTACTGTGGAGTATAAGCAGTAGTGTACTAATGGAGAATGTCTTTCTGCTTCAAAAAGGAATTCAACATAGAGGACATGTATTCCCCCCCTCAGTCCGAACGGAGAGTTATGACATGCCCTGTCCAAGCATGTCATAACTCTGCCTGTATCATAGCAGGAGTAAGAGTGGATGTCAAATATGCTGATTGATCAACTGAAAGAGCATCCAACTCGTATAACATATGACATAAAGTGCCTATCAAAACCAAAATCGTGTTCTTTGTCTCTCACCATGTATCGGTCATCATCAAATGCGAGCTTCAATCCACAACGTGCCAAAGAAGAGATAGAGAGAAAATTTTTCTTTATGCCTAGCACAAATAAAGCTTCCTATAGGCGAAGAATAGAGCCATCAATGGCTGCGAGCACAATCTCCCCAATACCTCTAACAGGGTATGATGCATTGTTGGCACACTGTACAGACTTGCCAACTGGAGCTGCATGAACAGATGCAAATAGATCTCTGCGAAATGTAATATGCCTAGAAGCACCATTGTCAAAAAACCAAGTGTCTGCATCCTCAGTAAAACTGAATGCTTGATCTGCCCAAGAGGTGTCATAATTGCATGTGTAAAAACAATAGTCCATGTATGCAACAAAAGATGCGGACTTAGTAGTAGTGGAAGGAGCATCAGAAACAGACATTCCTGACTCCTTTTTTTTCTCTTTGGCAATGCGCTTTTTGCACTCAGTGATGTAGTGGCCTGACTTCTTGCAATGATGGCATTTGTCCTTTTTGGCTTGCATGCCCCCTTGTTTTTTGTTTGCCTCTGATGTGCCAGAAGTCCTAGAACTTTGCGGAGCATTCTTCACTTGGCTACCTTTGCCCTTCTGTCCAGCCCCATAAAAGCCTGCTCAAAGGCTATAGCATCCACACCACTATTCCTCCGTGTTTGCTCCTCCTCTAGAAGCAAATTGAATAACTGAAGAAAAGTGATTGGCTGCATGGCAATCCTCATGATGAGGTTTAAGGCCATATGAAAAGCCAAGTACGAAGGAGGTAATGAGTTCAAAGTGGTAGATATCATCTATGCATCCGAATAGTACTCATCAACATTCATGAGTTGCTCTGGCAAGTCCTGAATTTTGTTCAAGTGATCCTGAATAGAATCACCTTTATCCATTTTCAATGAGATGCGAGTCTCATTCTTGTCTACAAACATCTGCTCCAAAGTTAGCCAAGCTTCTCGTGAAGAAGCTGCTAAACGAATGTGCGGGATTATTGACTGCTGAACTGCAAATGCAATCAGTGACAAAGCTTGTGCATCCCGTGTATCCCATGCTTTTTGAGTTGCTGTTCTTTGGGGAAGTGGCTGAAGTGGAGCAGGCTAAGGTGCCTGTGGTGCACGTCCTCCCGGAGGAGAAGTAGCTGGAGCCACAACTCCAAGTCGAGCTTCTTCTCCACTGACATAATCCCAAAGATTTTTCGCCACAAGTACATTCTTCATCATGAAGGACCAAAGTAAATAGTTATTTCCATCCAATCTGTCCTCCTTGGATACATAGGTAAAGACATCTCCTCCTTGATTTGCCATGATAATCAATTACCAAAAGAAGAAAAAGAGCAATGTCAAAGCGGGACCAAACTGAAAATCTGAAAATTTCCAGAAATTGTAGGAAATAACTTTATGCAATTATTATACAGAGGTGCACTCTGTCAAAACTGTCTTTAATACACGAATCCAAGGTGAAATCAGTGTCCAGCAACATTGTATCAGCAAAATTCCCAAAATTTATTGCCCCAGATTTGTTCAAAATAGTCTATCAATGACTGTAACTGCAGTACATATGCCAATGTCCTAAAAAAGCATAAAAGCTCCAAATTTTTTTATGAATGTGCCTAGAAATTTGCATCCAATGTGTCCCAAACACGTATCTCAAATTCTGTGCTTGTTGCTGCATAGGAATCCCCTCTTTCAGAAATTTATTTTGGAATAAAAGGATAAAATTTTTATAAAAAAACCTTAGTGATGACGAGCTTTTGCTGACGATAGACGGGTGTCAGGGGAGTGGTTAATGTGGCTAACGTGAGGGCAGTCAGGCTAGACGTCGCAGGCGAGTTTGCGGGCGTTAGAGCTATGGCGAACTGGCGCAATGGCGAACGGGCGGCCTGAGCAGGCTTCGAGCTGCAGAGCGTGGCGTGGCGACTACTGAGGGGCGGTACAGAGGACTAGTCTACTGAGGCATTACAGCTGATAAAGTTGCTGACGGGCGGCACAGGAGACCCAACAAATGGGCAACGCTGGTGAGCTGATGGGCGTGACGTTTCGCGGGTGCACAACAGACGGAACTAGCGGGACGAGCTGCTGGCACTTTAGATGGATTGGCGAGGCAACTGACGAGGCGTGCAGCATAGGGGCGGACAGGAGGCAGTCTAGCGGTGGGGCAAGAAGCAACTCGAGTTGTTGCAGGTCGTGGCGAATCTGATAGGGTAGAGTGAACAAAGCCAGAAGCTCCCAAAGGCTGAGTGGAGCTGATGAGAACCTGAGCTTCAGCTGAACAGAGCCAATGCTGCTCTGATGCCAAATGTGAGATGAAGGCAGGATCAAAGCTCGGCACAGAAATCAGTAGAGAGTATGAGAGTGAAGCACGACACCCAATGCAATAAACCGAAGGAGTGTAAACTGAAAGTACAAGGTACAACCCTTAAACCTTAGGGTTGTACGGGGATGTTCACACGCGAACACGGTAAGTGCCTGTATGTGTGTCATAAGCACATACGAAATAATACCATAAGTCTGTGGAAAAAAACCTCTTCTACTGAGAGTAGAAAGTGCCCCAGTGTCCTACTGACCACCGACACTCCTATGTGGGCGTAAGCGTGAGGCGTGAGTGAAATATCCAACAGCCGTTACATTGGTGCATTTACAATTTCCAACC
This sequence comes from Lygodium microphyllum, assembly GCF_053477565.2. Lineage (NCBI taxonomy): Eukaryota > Viridiplantae > Streptophyta > Polypodiopsida > Schizaeales > Lygodiaceae > Lygodium > Lygodium microphyllum. The sequence continues at coordinate 153,507,824 of NC_141140.1, read as the reverse complement.
CTAGAGATTACTGTGTTTTGGTTTTTAACCTATTGCCTTTCCACTTTCAGCCTTACCTTACCTTTGACTAGTGGTTAAAATACTAGCTATCCATCTCTGGTGGACGTCATGCTCTGACTACTCCCTTAGCCTGCTTCCATGAGAGCCATTAGCTATTGGATAGGTCTACCGTTGAGCATCTTGTATACTCTTTCGTTTATTTACAACATTCATTCATTCACTTCAAAGTCATCTTTCTTCTCTATTTGTGTTTATGTTTGCATTTTGTATTTGTGATTGAGTTCTTCGTGTTTCAGTTGTGGTCATTCACTCTGTTTTCTTTTGCAAATACTAGTATATCTCTACACTATGTACAATTGGATCACTTATTAATGGAGCTTTTACATTATCATGTACTCCTTGTACACCTAGTGTTTAGATTGAAGGAATACCAAGCTCATAAGTCAAACTCTCTAACCCACTAGAGTCTCCATTAAGAACTAAATGGTTGCTAGATACATCATTACTATCAGACACTTTCTTTTTTTCATTGTCATTACTTGCAACACTACTAGATGGACTTGAAGATGAGGGGTTGCTCCTTAGTCTCCCAGACCAAGGACTAAATGCAAATCTATTATCAAATGATTTCTTTGGTCTACTAAGGATCTCTGATTCTTGCTTCTCTATCTGCATAGACCATCATGATCATGATGGTCATCCAATATATATTGGATGATGATCATCATCCAATATATATCCACTAGATTCATACCAATTGCTTATCTCATCAAAGATAATATCCCTGCTTACTCTAAACTCACCACTAATAGGATTATAACAACAATATCCTTTTTGTCAGTAGAGTATCCAATGAAGGTACATTTTTCAGCTTTTGGATCCAGTTTTTTTCTCAACTCATTTACTACATAAATATACATAATACAACCAAACACTTTTTAAGTGAGATACATTATGTTTCCTTCCTATAAAGCATTCTTTAGGTATCATACCATGAATTGCAGCTATGGAAGTTCTATTCATAATATGTACAACAATATGAACAGCCTTAGACAAAAAATGCTTATGTAATTTCTTTCTCGACTCATTTGCGACATAAACATACACAATACAACCAAACACTTTTTAAGTGAGATACATTGTGTTTCCTTCCTGTAAAGCATTCTTTAGGTGTCATACCATGGATTGCAACTGTGGGAGTTCTATTCATAATATGCACAATAATATAAATAGCCTTAGATAAAAAATGCTTATGTAATTTTTTTTCAGCCATCAATGCTCGTGTAACTTCTGCAATATGCATGGTTTTTCTTTCTGCAATCCCATTTTATTGTGGGGTATACTTGGATGTAAACTGTTGCAATAACATGAATCCTTAAAATGTCACTAAACTCACTAGAGAGGTATTCTTTCTCTCCATCTAGTCTCAAGCAAATAAATGAAATTTTCTGATGTGTAAGATTAGGTGATATAAATCATCATCCGTCTCCACATAAGCTAGACTCTCCAAATCGTGTATTTTTCCAAACCATTCAATTTGACTAGTCATGTGATTTGATATCAGAATCTACATACTAGATATCATTATTTATGTCCTTTCTTGCAAAAACATACATTATATGCTATATAATAACAGCACGACTAGCCGTTTGCTCAGCCCGTCACGTCGCACTGCTGTCCCCCTGCCCCGACTATGCACGCCTGTCCGTCTGCTTGCGCCATTCGACTGGTCGCCTGCTATCCGAGCGATCGCCCCACTCCGACTGATCGCCCCCCCACCCTGACTGATCGTGGCCATTCGACTATTCGCCCCCCGCACTAGTTGTGCCTCCCTGCACTGTTCGCGCGCCCCCGCTCCAACATTTTGCAACGGTCGCATGTCTGCCGTTTCCCCCTCCTGCTTGGCTATTTTCCCCTTGCTTGGTTGTTTCCCCCCTCCCCCCCCTCACCATCGACAGCCACCTGTGCCCATCTCTCCCCTCCCCCCCCCGCCAGGGCCCGTCGACAGTTAATTGCGCACTCTGCCTGCGTCCGCCCTGCCCCCCCCCTCGAGTGTTGCCTTGACGGGAGGCCTGGCCCGCTATCAGGTTGCAACACCACCGCTATTGAAAACAGACCCCCCTCCCCCCCCTTTTCTCCTCCTCCAGTTGCTCCCTCCTCCTGCAGCAACTCCCCATTTAGCAGCACAACAGCGCGATAGGTAGGTTCTCCCAGAAGGGACGCGCAATGGAAACCTTTGGTCAGATACCAGTGTACTCACCGAGTACCCCCAAGTCGAACACCTTACGCGTAGTCCTCTCTGAGGATCAGCTCTTAGCCATCTGAACTAAGAAGCTGGAGCTTATGGAAACAGTAATTTATGGTGAGGTAGTAGGACATTCCCCAGCCAGGGCCCAGCTTTGGGACTAGCTCCACTCCACGCTGAGCATTGGCACAGCGCAGATCATGGAGGCGGTCCTGTTGGGCCAAGGGATCTTCATGGTTCGCCTCAGTTCGGCAGACATAGCTCACAAGCTACTCGCTAGTTCACCATATGCATCCACGAAGGGGGTCATATACATGGTCCCTTGATACAGTGGCTTCACTGTGGAGGCATTTGCACTCCACAACAGGTTTCTTCGACACCCGGTCACCCTTCTCTTTCCCGACTTGGCAATTAAGTACCGCCAGTTGGTGGAAGACTTTGGGAGGCTCTTTGGCACTGTCTTTCCTGTGTCCTTAACAGATGCAGTGACAGCGGCAGGGGTTCCAAAGGTACGGGTGGCAATGAAGGAGGTCAAGAATATCCCACAGTTTCTAGAGATTGAGGCAGGCGGGCATTTCTTTTGGCAGCAGATCATTGTGACTGGGCAACCAGGGCAGTGCTTGCACTGCCACGACTTTGGGCATCAGGCAGTAGTTTATACACGGTTTGGAGACAAGGTGGCTCCGCCCATAGATCCACAGGTGGATGCTGAAAGGTTCACAAGGGTCCAAAGGCGACAAAGAGGGAGACGACAAGGGGGGGCATAGCCAGCCCCTCAAGCCCAGCCTCGTCAGTAGGGTGATGGCAGATGAGCGGCCCCCTTTAGGCAAAGCACTTCACAGCCCCCCTTGTCTGCCCCACCCGACAAGACCGCTCCCCCCACTTTCTCCACATGTGCCACAGACTGCCTCGCCTGAGCCCCCACAGGCCCCTCACCCCCCCCCCCCCAACACCCACCATGCATCTCTAGCCATCCCACCATAGCTCAATCCACTCCATCCCCATCACCCCCCCTACCGAGTACCCCCCCGATCCGCACCCAGGTCAAGTGAGCCTCCCCAGACCCACCCCCCTCCTCCCACAGGAGGTGATAAGCCACACACACCTACCTCCTCTGCACACCAGCAGTCCCCACCCGTCCACACAGCCACCAGCTCATCCGCCCTTGCCACCCAACATACTTTCCTGAGACATGCACACCTGTTGCCACAAGAGTTTTTCCGTAGTGGCCCATGGTCCTACCTGCGAGTTGTGGAGCGCGGAGAGTTCCCACTACCTCTAGAGGTGCGGATCTTTGTGGTTCATAAGTCAAGGAGGGGCAAGGTCCACTTACTAGCACCACCGGATGGACCAAACTACACTTTCTTTTTTCAGTCATCTTTCTCAAAGGAGTGGATGACTATACAGATTGAGGAGGAGTTGAAGAGTCAAGAGGCGGATCACATCTCCCAGTGGATGGGAGATGAAGGATTAGCACTGTTCACACAATAGTGGCCAGGTTGCATAATGGACATTAACTGGTGGGCTGGCACCGACGTCCCGCATTTGAGCATTATCTTTCGAGCCCCCCCACAATGGAGAGCGTCGAGGGATGTGATCGAGTGGCCCCCAAACACAAGCGGCCCACTTCTACCAGTGTACAGAGTCGTGCTTTTTAGCATGGCTGATAGATGCATTGATAGTACTACCTGGAGCATCTATCACCCCTATGGTGGCCACCATGGGGGACTGGAGCTCACCATCCAGACTGGCGGCAAAACGTACCTGCACGCCTCACAATCTCTCTTCCTCTGCAACATCCACACCGAACAGATGCCTGTTCGGTTAGTCAGAGGTTTCCCCATGAGTCTACATCTTGCATCCTGGAATGTGAACAGTCTCTACTACAGTGGGGCGCGTGGCTCGAGGAAGCTGATTGTCCGGCAGAAGCTCCAGCTAGCCCTCGCCCGACAGATAGACATCTTGCTACTGCAGGAGCACAAGCTCACCCTCGCCCACCCTCAATGGGTTGGGAAGGTACTCCCGGGCAGCTCGCATACTTACTGGGAGCAAGCCATAGGTGCCCACGGCAGGAGCGGAGGTGTATGCACCTCTATTGGCCCGAGTCTCACCACTTGCGTACGAGACCGCGGGATGATAGTGGCAGGAAGGGCTCTATGGATCAGACTGCAACCACAAATTTTGGCAATGTTGAGCTTTGGAGTGCCCAATCTCAAGGTGTTATGTGATAGCAAGCTTTTCCTTGAGGAAAGGCACAACTCTCTAGAAGGAATCTTTTCAAAGATATGACCTCTATGATGAGATATGAAAGCTCCAAGTACAGCAGGTCCTGTCTAGCTAGGCAGTCACAAGCTTGTTGACTGAAGATGAAGTTGAAAAAATGAAGTCATGAGCTAAATGTGAGCTAGGCAGAGATGGTCAGAGGTGAGAAGAGACTGGAGAGGTAGTGCCATGCTTAACTGAGATCTTATACCATGTAAAAAGACACGGGATCTAGAGCATGGCAGTGGCTATGGTGGATCAAAGAGGAAGATTAAGCTCATGATGACATAGACACAACTTGACCTATTACACAAGGCAGTGGCTATGGTGGATCGAAGAGGAAGATTAAGCTCATGATGACATAGACATGACTTGACCTGTTATACAAGTGAATTAGGTTCCAAGATTGAGACTTGGACTCATAAACACAATCTTGTGTATAATTCTGACAATGACCAAGACACTAACTAAAATGGGAAAGCATCATGATATTGCATTCATCATATATCAAAAAGTGGTACTCAAGCACAATGCTTTATAGTTGTTGGATGGGTAGCAGTTTCCATTTCTGTGCATATGGGATTTAGTCTCCCTACATGTCCTAAGCCCGATATTGGGGACTCGTATACTAGAGTCCTCAATGTCTATGCCCCTAGGGAGGTTAGGGCACGCAGCAAGTTCTGGGTGGAGATTGTAGATGGACTCCCAGAGGTGGACTCCTGGATTGTTAGAGGAGATTTCAACAATCTGGAGGCTTTGGAGGACCAACAGGGCAGAGGAAGAAACTACCAGGGCATGGCTGGGGAGGAGTAGAAGGCATGGGAGGTCTTTTTGCTTGCAGTCGGAGCACGGGATGCCTGGAAAGACCCTGCCTTCCACAGGAGGGAGAGGTCGTTGGACTTTTCCTGGGGATATAGGCGGCTAGGTGGAGCCTTGCTGGAGTAGTTTGATAGGTTTTATGTGGGAGAGTGGGGAGGCTCTCGTGGAGGCTAGATTGAGCAATTGGTAGGCACCACATTATCCGATCACTACCCAGTTCTACTGGCACTTGATCCCCCAACATCCGCCCTAGATACACGATCCTGTCAGATCCCTGACTCGATCTATAGGAGGGATGAGATGTCAAGGCAGATAGAGCAGATCTAGACCAGAGAGTGGGTCAGGAGGGACAGGATAGCAGAGGAGGTTGCAGAGGTTCTAGTCGAGTCAAGCAGAATTTGCCAAGAGGCAGCCCTACAAGCCAGGTAGCAGTGCTGGGAGGAGGAAGGAGCACTCCGGCGGGACTTGGCAGCTATGCAGAGATTGCTGCAAGAGGCACCATGGGACCCCACCCTCCACGCACAGGTGGTGCATGCGTGTGCAACCATTGCTGGCCTAGAGAACAGACGCTCGAAGTTCTCTTTCCGCACTTCAGCAGCCTTTTGGGCGCGGAAGGGAGACATGATGTGCAGGGAGTTCTTCCAGGTGCACCAGCCCCGCACCGCGGGAGAGCAAATACACAACCATAGGGATCAGTATGGGAGGACCCGTTCTAGCCCTGATGAGGTGATGGAGATTGCCACCAACTATTACACGCGCCTCTTCCAACAGGAGACAGCTTCAATTAGAGGACAGAGATGCAAACCATAGGTATTGGATCACACCCCGTCCCTCGTCACAGAGGAGACAGGGCACACCCTACTAGTCCCCTTCACAGAAAAGGAACTAGAAAAGGCTTTCCATACACAGGATGGGCAAAAATGCCTAGGGGAGGATAGTCTCTCTAAGGCCTTCTTCACTACCTACTGGGAGGTGGTGAAGGATCCCCTGTTGAGGGCTTTCCAAGAGATATTCACCTCAGGACAGATACCAAGGAGTCTCTCGGCAGGCCTTATCAATCTTCTCCCTAAAGGGGGAGACCGGTTGAGCTATCCCAGTGGAGACCGATCACCTTATTGTCAGTGATCTATAAGGCTCTGGCAAAGATGATTGGTAGACGATTACACCATGTGCTTCTAGATATCATTCATGACACATAGACAGGATTTGTCTAGGATAGGAGCATCCTAGACAATGTATTTACATTCTTTGAGGCGACAGAGTGGGCCCAGCACAGTGGGAAAAGACTGGCAGTACTACTCTTGGACTTCGAGAAAGCCTATGACAGGGTGGACTGGGATTTCCTAGAGGGTACCATGGTGAAGTTAGGATTTCCCCACGCTTGGATTCGCGGGGTCTTCGGCATGTACAGATCAGCCACCAATAGGGTTCTCATAGGCGGAAGGTGAGGGGAGGAGTTCCGGTTGGAGAGATCGGTCCGACATGGCTGTCCCCTGGCCCCATACCTGTTCCTACTCTTCGCAGAGGCGATGTCTCACTTTCTCAAGTCACGTGTGAGCGGACTACGCGGCTTCTGACTTCCAGTGAGAGAGGAGACTGAGTTGTTAGACTCGGAGTATGCAGATGACACAGGACTCTACATAGAGGACGATGAGGTGATGTTGGAAAGAATGAGGCTGGCTCTTGATGTGTTATGTGTTGCAGCGGGTGCAAAAATCAACTTGCAAAAGTCGGTTGGTTTCCTCATAGACCCAGACTCCAGCACGGAGTGGGGAGTCCACTTGGGATATAGATCCGATACCTAGGGTTCCAGGTGGGACTTGATATCACTCTTGCCCGGCAGTTTTTTCCTATTCTAGATTCTATTAGGAGGAAACTGACCTACTGGAGCACGGTTCGCCTCTCACTAGCCGATCGAGCCCTGGTAGTTAACCAGGTCCTCCTAGCGACGGCTTGGTACATCGCCTCGTGTTGGTGTTTCTCCTCATCGTGCATAGGGCAGCTTCGCCGCCTAGTGCGGAATTTCCTTTGGTCGGGGTCTGATGGCTCCACAGACTCCAAGGCCAAGGTGGCGTGGGCCACCATCATAAAACATCGATCAGAGGGAGGCCTTGGGATCATAGACCCAGAATATCAAAGTATGGCCCTCTTGGGCAAGCTAGTTGTTCGCGGTCTCACACCAGGCAGGTAGAGCTAGAAATTCTTACTGCAAGAGGGCCTTCAGGACTGTAAACCGAGGCTTGGCGGGGAGTGAAGCCCATCCTTGAGATGGATTTTCACTTTAGCACAGATTACCCCGCCTAGATCACCTTTCCTACGGAGCCTACTCCGCGTGTGGCATGGCCTCCGTAAGGCCCTAATCCAGAGCCCCCCAGGTTGCCAAGAGGAAATAGACGGTCAGCCGGTGATCTAGAACCTCCAGGTCAAAGATAGGGAAGGGGCATAGATAGGTGAGCGCCTCCACATCCAGTGGGCTGGGTGGGAGGCCTGGGTGGGAGGCCGGCCCGACTCACTCCATCAGGACATGGCGGGAGGTGTACAGGATGGTAGATGAGGAGGTGCTACAGTGAGTATCAGGGTGCACGAGAGGAGTGGAGTTGAGGAGAAGAGAGATAGACGCAGTAATACCTCCGGAGTGGCTTGCCCCCCCGATACGAGAACCAATAGAGGCCGAGGAGGTATGGGCAACTAGGTTCTCTCCAGCAGGCATCCCTCTTTAGGTGGCAGGTAGAGTGGGTGGCGCCCCCCAGGGGACCTTTTTTGCCATTCAGAAGGGGGGATTTCTGGCCCTTGAGAGAGGGCAAGAGGATGAGGGGATTGCCACTCTTTCATGGAGGAGAATTTGGGTGGTGGGTCTTCAAGGGAAGACTTGGCCACTGGACCCCTATGTTTTCTAGATGGAGCTCAAGGAGTGGCGCCTTTGGATTTGGGAGGGTAGACCACTTGATGAGCTGGAGTGGGATCCAGGAGAGTGGCTATGGCCAGCCTCTGTGGTTGCCAAAAAGCCACCCAGGTTTCTAGAATACACTGCCAGGATTGGCAGACATGTACTGATGCAGGAGGATATGGACAAGGCGCCGTCACACAGCAGGGACTGGGCGGAGCATAACATCACGAAGCCCTTCCGACGGACCTTCTCGCACTGCTTATGGGATAACTGAAGGCTGAGGAGGGTGTCGTATTTTTTATGGCTGGTGGCACATGGAGGTTTGGCGGTGGGAAGCTGGCTTGCCTAGATGCAGAAGAAGGGAGGTTGTAAGCGTTGCACACAGCAACCTCTAGAAACCCCAAAGCACTGCCTTTGGTCTTGTGAGGAGACACAGCTTGTGTGGAGAGGAGCATGCCGTATCCTTCGACGTATAGCCCCTAGCCTCGGGTGTATTTCATGGGGAGCTTTCTGTTGGCAGGCAGTTAGCCAGGCCCGTCACCTTCTGTATGAGGCCAGGATGCAGAACACGATTTTCATGATCGAGGCAGGGCCATGCGCAGTGGTTGGTCTGGAGGCTTTACCCATCCGCCAGGTACTGGAGCCCACAGCAGACTGTTCAGAGATATGGGAGATCATAGGGAGTCTTACTGGATGGCATATCTGGAAGACGCGATGCCAGGTGGCTTTCGGCAGAGAGAGACTTTCAGCACTTGTGACCTTAGCAAAGCTATGGACCTCCATCATTCACTCCCTCCGTAGGCTGATGGGAGCAGGTGCAGGGCGAGTCCAGGGCTCGTCAAGAGCTCTGTGGTCACTTCATGCGTACTTGGGGTGGCCATGGCCTATTCTTTGTGATGCAGGCAGGCAGTCCCGTTTGGCGATATACCCCTCCCCCATGGCTCCTTGCCCCCATCCCCCTTAGACCGCCTGGAGAGGCTTGTATAGATGATGTAGTGGTGACTTTGCATGAGCTCCAGTTTATTTTGTTGAGCATGAGCACTCTGTTGTGATCAGCTTTTTGAGTAATATAATCAGCCACATTTTACTTGTAAAAAAATATATGCTGTATAACAAATAAACACTCATTTCTATAATCATTGTGCACTGAAGATTATGCATAATTCCCTTGTTGCAATTCACCGTTGCAAATGTCATCCTTCTTATCGCAACAATGGGCTACAACATGACCTATTTTTCCACAATAATAACAGATAATGCTAGACTTCAAATGGCACATCAAATCTTACAACAATGTGGGATTTTTGCTTTGCCCTTGTTTTAATGCCTCAACAAGTACTATTCAAGGGAAAGAGTGGGAGAATAGGAGAGCTTACCCATTGCTTGCTTGCTCAAATCCTTACTCATTCTCCTTCACTTTAAACTCCAAAAGTAGCCTCTATCAATGGTATAACTTTGATACAAGGTTATATTTTGCATGGTGAAGAGATTTACTTGAATTATTGCATCAAAAACACACCATACCTATGTGAGAAAGCTCACTCAAGAATACAAGAAGAGGGATAGAGCCTAGAATGTTTTCTTGTTAGGTTTTTCTTTCTTTTTCTACTGACTATATACAATGTACACAAAGTATAGATAAGATACAACATAAAGGAAATTGGGCTACTAAGTCAAATAGTGTATAACTGACAATACTAATCGATTGGTACTCTAACTATGCTAGCTATCGGTAGATGTAACTAAGCGAATACAATAAATGAGGAGTTAGTGGCCATGTAAAAATCATGACCATCGACGTGCTAAGTGTAGACTTGCAGGCCTATCTAACTAGGCAGTCCATCATCAATGTCTGCACATGTTGAGCTTGCCATCTCAATAGGAGCCACGCAAGGAGGTGAGCTCAAAGGTTGGAGCCTTACGGATAAAGTTCTATAAGGGACATAAAGAATGTAAGAAGTATGTTGAAAATTTGATTAGTGAGACCGAGATAAATTTGGCAAGAAAGGGACCGAGTAAGAGCAATCTCTTTAGTTATCACCCCATTAAGTGCTATGCATGCCACTCCATTAGAAAAGTCTGTTAGCAATGATCCTAGAGAAAATTTTATACAATGAACCCATAACAATAATGGGTCTCTACTACTGTAGAGCCTAAGGGGGAGGAAATTTTGGCAATAATCCAAGCACTGCAATCTTTCACTTGATGGCATTTAGCTCATTCTCCAAACTTGCTGACAAAGTTAGGTAGATCCTATGCATGTTCTCCTTGTGGCAAACTAGTTGCTTTCCCTTTATTTTGCATGAACATAATCACTCATTAAGCTGCAACACAATGTCTGTCCCCAGAACTATCATTGCATGTTCTTCTGGCAAATTAGGTTTCTGTTCCCTTCATTTGCAGGAATATAATTACTCATCAAGCTATTAGCTTCAGAAAGCATACATTGAAACTCTCATTCCTCTTGTATTGAGGAGGATGAGAGGCCTTATGAGGGGCCATTGGAATGCTGCTTGAGCCTCAAGAATCGACCGCTAGCTTGCGCACTTGTGTACTTCTCCTTCTCCATGATCCTGAAAATCCTTCTGCTCGGGATTCCACATTTGACTCAGAGTGCCTTTCTCCACAAAACGCTTGATCTTTTGGCCTAAAACGGCCCATTTTTTGCTACTCATGACACTGATTAAGTAAATGTAATTGATTCGTGTCTATATAATACATACCAAATAATATGACTGTCCATAATATCAAATATTAGTCTACAATATCGAATATTAGCTTAGGAAGCTTCAACACAACAGATGGAGAAAATCTTAAATGTTTCGACCTTTGTAAAGTCCTGGTGATGTCTTTCCTCAAATTATCTTTTGTTTCACAGAATTGGTTTGATGTAGAATCTTTTCGGGCATTTGCACATGTTGTCCATGAACGTCTTGTAACGTGTGAACTTTGTCTCAATGGGATTTGTTCCAAGTCAACCAACAAAACATGACTGACTCTCCTTCATGGCGCGTGCTTAAGAGCAGTCAAAGCGACTACCTCTCAAAGCTACTAAAGAAACGAGCGCACGATCATCTGGATTTTCTCAGAGCTCTTGGATTCGTGAAATGCACGAGGCCTCGAGTAAAACAATAACTATCAGTGAGATTTTGGATTCTCGAACAAAGAATCTTGTCACTGTTTCAAAGATCAGTGATTATGTATTATCAAATGAGCTCGTGATCAGTATGGCCCTGGCGATGGTAGCTGAGGATAAGCAGATAAATCGTGTTTTGGAAGAGCTTTTTGCTGAAGAGGTACAGCTTTGAAGCAAGCGCATATTTGATTGCACTGCTGAAATGTGGATAAGAGCAGGACTTAATCCATTGTGTTTACTGTTGCTGTTTCAGGGAAATGAACTGTACATCAGGCCAGCTGAGTTCTTCTTACATGATCAGGATGAGCTTTCCTTTTTTGAAATAATGATTCGTGCCCGACAGAGAGATGAGTTAGTGATTGGATATTGTCGAGCTTCAGCAGACCAAGCAGTCATAAATCCTCCAGATAAGGGTGTTCTGAAAAGATGGTCTATACATGATGTTTTTGTTGTTCTAGCCTTTGAAGAGTAAGCCCTGCGCCTGTCATCCGCAACAAGGACAAAGATCACAGAAGATTTCAGCTGAGGTGAAGTTGACGTACCACTCGTTGCCAAGAGGCAGTGGGATGAATTTGCACAGTTGTGGACCCTGTATATGATTTTACTGCCGACACCATGAATATGCAATCTGAGAAAACACTTTCAAGAAGCAGCACATTTTGAGACAAAGGTGTGGGCCGTGGCTAAGGCTTCGATGTGGTAAAACAGGCGGATGGGGTGAATTTACAGATTTCTACTATATTATGATTTCACCGCAAACATCATGAACATGCAATCTGAGAGCACTGTTTCAGGAGGAAGTACGTGTTGAGACAAAGCTGTTGCTAAGTCTTCTAGATGTGGGACAAGATAATGCTGTGACCTTAGTCATGGGTGCAGGAGACCAAGTGGGATTGCTGTAGCCATGGCTGTTGCCCAACAGTGCCATAGCTTTCTCTGCCCATTGTTGATCTGCCAGCTCCTCCAAAATAGCTGCCGTGGGGAGACTCATTCCTACCAAATGAGGATTCAGTTGGAGCTCTTTATCACTGATTTTGAGAAGCAGATGCTTCACCCTCTGTGAATGTACAATAGTCTGTACTTATAGTGATTCTAGTAAACCATTCGTGTGTATAATATAAGGGGCAAAGGGCCTAAAGGGCAAACATTTTGATTGACTCGTTGTATAAGGGGTGGTGTTGTCAGGATGCCAAAGTACCACAACGAATGCATGAAGAGCATTGGGTACTACATTCTTATCATCGAGAGAAATATAATCATACAATGATTGTTGCAAAGACCTACGGCGCAAAAAGCCCAGAAGGATGATGATGCAAAAGTGGCATGGTTGCAAACTAGTGCCTAGAATTGAGTCCAAGCAAACATCTGAACACTCTTGGAACTTTGCATTTCTAGTGGAAGCCTAAGAGATGAAAATGGCAAAACAAGAAAATAGCAAAACCTTGCTTATGTCCAAAATTGAAGGTTAACGGTAATAATAAATAATACAAAACTTATAATGACCAAGAGTTACTTGGCCATATGACATATGTATCTAGTTGTCATCTTATCTTACTACTATATTATTTTCGCTATAGATTTGCTAGAAAGCCCCAAACCTCTAGAGGGCTTCTCTAACTTACCCCATTTTCCAAACCTCCCTTTTTCAATCAAAACCCCCTTCCTTCCCCTCTTTTTCACTTGTAATCTCTCTTTTTATCTTTCCCTTCCTTTTTCATTAAAATTCTTCTCTTTCTCACTTGGAATCTCTCCTTTTATCCCCCCCTCTTTTTTTTATAATTAAAACCCTCTCCTCTCTCTCTCACTTATAATCTCTCTTTTTTTTCCCTTCCTTTTTTAAATTAAATCCCTCCCCCTCCCCCCCTCCCCCCCTTCTCTATCATGTGTAAGGCCTAAGTTTTCTCTCTCTCTTTCTCTCTCTCTCTCTCTCTCAATTAAATTAAACTTTTTAAATCAAAAGTCTCTCTCCCTCTCTCTCTCTCTCTCTTTGTCTTTGATTAAGCTTTTTAATTTAAAATTTTCTTTTAATTAAACATTTTTAAAACTCTATTTAATTTAAATATTTTCGAGCATGGTATTTTACACACTTTGAGAAAAAGAAGAAGAAGACCGAGAAAGGAGGGGGGGAGAGGAAAGAGAACAATTTTTTTAAATAAAACATTTTTTTTCTCCCCCTTCCCCCTCTCTCTCATGTATGGGGCTTAGGTTTTCTCTTTCTCTCTCTCTCTCTCTCTCTCTCTCAGTTAGATTAAATTTGTTAATTTAAAATTTTAAAATATTTTTCAATTTAAAGTTTTTTGGACATAGTTTTTCACACACTTTGAGAGGGAGATAGAAGAAGAAGAAGGAAAAGGAGTAAAAGACGAAGAGACAAGGGAAAGAGAAAAGAAAATAGTCTTTTTTAAATTAAAATTTTTTAAATATAGTTTTTAACTTAGAGAGAGAGAGACAAAGAGGAAATATATGATTTGAAAGAGAGGGAAAATAGGGAGAGAGAAAGGAAAAGAGAAAAGAGAAAAAAAATTTGAAAGAGGAAAAGAAAAATAATGAGAGAGAGAGAGAGAGAGAGAGAGAGAGAGAATCCAGGAGAAATATACAAAGAGCAAAAAAGAAAGAAGAGGAGAGGGACAGGAAAGAGAGAAAGAATTATAGAGAGGAAATATGAAATTCAAGAGGAAAAGAAAAAAGGAAAAGAGAGGAGAGGGGAGAAGAAAAACGAGGAGAGAGACAGAGAAGAAAAGGAGAGAGAAAAGAAGATAGAGAATTCAAAAGAAAGAAAGAAAATTAAAAGGAAAGATAAAATTTAAAAGAAATAAAGAAAATTTAAAATTTAAAAAAGGAGAAGAAAAAAAGAAAAGAAAGGAGAGGGGGGAGAGAAGAAAAGCACACACAGATATATATATATATATATATATATATATATATATATATATATATATATTAGAATAACAAGAAGAAGAAGAAGAAAAGGAAAAGAGGAAGAGAGATGGAAAAAAAGAGAAAAGTGAATAGTCTTTTTAAAATTTAAATATTTTTTGAGAGAGGAAGGGAGAGAATGAGAGAGGCGGAAGAGAGAGAAAATATAATTTAAAAGAGGGAGAGAAGAAAAAAAAATATGAGAAAGGGAAGTAGAAAAGGAAAGAGAGAGAGAAAGAGAGAGAGAGAGAGAGAAGAAGAGAGAATATAAACATAAAGAGAATTATATATAGGGAAAAGATAAAATTTATATACTTTAAGAGAGATTTGGGGGGGAAGAAAGTGAAAGGAAGAGAGAGAGAGAGAGAGAGAGAGAGAGAGAAATAGATAGGGAAAAGAGGAGAGAGAAAGATGATAAATGGATTGTTGAGCGAAGTTGTCGTGCAATAGTAGGATAACTTCGCTTATCGCTTCAAGGCAGCAAAGTTGCCGTGGAATGCTAGTCAAAGATTAAATAACATTCCCAAGAATTAAGAGATGATATAATAATGCTTTCCATTATGGCGTCATCCTCGAAGGAATATCATATATCATCAGCACCACCACAGTAGCAATTCATAAACGCTTTGAAGTGCCAAAGCTGGAGCTATGCGCTAGCTTAAGTTTGGTAGTTCACACTAGACTTTGAAACACTACCATTACTATTAGTTAACAAATAATCGTATATAAAAATAATGGTAGAGAGAAAGAGAGACCATAATATAAAGTTAAAGAGAGAGTTCTTAAAAAAATCAAAGAACTATTAGCACTTAAAAATTAAAGAGCCTATATCAAGGAACATAGAAATATTAAAGTATTAATGAACTATTAATAATTAAAGACATTACAAGTTTTTAAAAAAACTATCAAGGAAGAGAGAGAGAGAGAGAGAGAAAGTTACTACTCTCTCTCTCTCTCTCTCTCTCTCTCTATATATATATATATATATATATATATATATATATATGATGGCTTCATGACATGTGCCTTAAGAGTACAATCGCTCCAGGATATTGAGGCCCATTACAGAGGTAGCTCACATACTTATTTGCAAAGGAGACTCAAGAGACTTCAGTACAGTTACAGTCCCAGTCCACACGAGAGACTTTGATTGCCACAATCCACACATAAACAAGGAGTATTGATTGATCAGGCTGTTAAGCTTAGTCGGTCTAGATGTTCTAGGTCTTATCACAAACATCGACGACAATACCTTCATAGGCAGATACAAGGGATTATTGCTTGGGCTAGAGCTACATCATGTCAAGATTGTGGGAGAGAAGGAAGGAGTGTCACTTGTAGCTTTCCTGCTTGCACAATGGGGGAATACACACAAAGGTGGAGGCTGAAAATAGTTTTCCTCTTCTTAGTTCTGTAAGCCAAAAGAACTCAAGTACATAGAAAAATAGAAAAACCTTATATATGGGTCTCAAACCAAACTCAACTAAGGTGACATACTAACTGAGCCACGAACTAGAGTAGATAAGGATAGCTGTCATCTAGCTATTATTCATGGGCAGTGTACTAACCACATCTGCAACTAACAAGTCAATGACATAAATGCACAACGGTCACCCTGGCATATCACGAGTGGAGCTCGATGTCTCAACACTCCCCCTCAAGCTCAATCCCAATTGCTGCACCCCAAGCAGGTCTCTGAACTTGCGCAGCTTCTCTGCACCCAATGCCTTTGTGAATATGTCAGCTACCTGATCCTCTGTGCTGACATTAACTAGATCAATAAGACCTAGTAAAACCCTCTCCCGCACATAGTGATAATGCACCTCAATGTGCTTGGTTCTAGCATGATAAACTGGGTTATTTGCCAAGTGTGTACTACTCATGTTGTCACAATAAATGACAACTGGCCCATCTGTAGGCTGATGCATATCATAAAGTAGCTTATACAACCAAGCTACCTCACATGCAGCCATTGCTGCACCTCTGTACTTAGCCTCTGTGCTCGATAAGGCAATTGTAGGCTGTTTCTTGCTACTCCAAGTGAGTGCAGCACTTCCAAAAGAGAACACATATCCACTGGTAGATCGTCTATCAGAAATACTACCAGCCCAATCAGCATCAGTGTATCCATGCAACTGTATCTGAACCCGTCTCATAAAATAGTCCATACTGCAATGTGGACTTCACATACCTGAGTATGCGTCTAGCCGCATCCAAATGTGGTTTCCTTAGAGCCTGCATAAACTGACTTACCAATCCAACAACATAGCTCAAATCTGGCCTGGTAATAGTTATATAAATCAAACTTCCTACTATGCGTCTGTACATAGTAGGGTCTTCCAGAAGCTCACCTGCATCTGCACTCAGCTTCACATTCTGCTCCAAAGGAACTGAAATAGGCTTACAGCCTGTCATCCCATATTTGTACAGCATGTCCAATCCATATTGCCTCTACAAGAGCCATATCCCACTTGGTGATCTTATCACCTCAATGCCCAAGAAATAACGCAGCTCTCCCAAATCCTTCATCTCAAACTTTTGCTTCAATAGCATTTTCACATGAAGGATATCTTCATCACTATCACCTGTGATAATCAAATCATCAACATAAATGACAAGCAGCATAATACCTTTCTCTGTTTTTCTCACATAAAGTCAGAAATCTGCCTTGGAAATCTGAAAGCCAATAGTGACAAGATACTGTCCTATCTTGTCAGACCATGCTCTAGGTGCTTGTTTTAAGCCATACAAGGCTTTCTTCAACCTGCAAACAAACTCAGGATGAACAGTATGCACATAACCTGGTGGCTGCTCCATATAGACCTCTTCTTGCAAATCACCATGCAAAAAGGCATTCTTTACATCCATCTGATGTAAAGACCATCCCTTTGATGCAGCCATAGCAATGACTACTCTTACGGTTGCCATCCTTGCAACCGGACTGAATGTTTCTTCATAATCAATGCCATATGTTTGTGCATACCCCTTGACTACTAATCTTGCCTTGTATCTATTCACAAAACCATCTGCATTGTGTTTCACCTTATAAACCCACTTACAACCAATTGCATTCTTATCTTTAGGCAAAGGTACCAATTCCCATGTAGCATTTACTTCCAAGGCATCCATTTCTTCATCCATGGCTTTCTCCCATTTTTCTTTTTCCATGGCTTGCTCAAAAGAAGTGGGTTCGGGTTCCTGTATCACTTTGACCATATATGTATAGTGAATGGCTGTAAATCCATCATATTTCAGCCTATCCACAGGATACCTAGCTCTGGTAGACCTGCGCAAAGTAGGTTCAGTCCCAGGTGCTCTTAAAACATCCCTGGTCTTCCTTACTCCAAGTGTAATAATAGAAGGAATACCCAACTCATCATCAATGCTCTGTTCTGAGCCACTGGATTCACCATCCACATAAGAGTGACCTACATTCACATCAAACATGGGCTGATCTACCTTCTCTTTTCCTTTTCGTGATACCTGCATACCACTATCTGCATTGCTTTGAGAAGATTCTCCTGATCTCAATCTGCCTATCCATGGTGAAGAATGCGAACCACTGCTAGAGGACGCTCCAGGTCCACTAATATCTTGTGACTGCTGCTGTGAATTCTGTGCAGCATTACCATTTTGTGCATCTACATTATCAATCACATTTATTGGTTTATACCATCTACTCATCTCATCAAAAACAACATCTCTGCTCACTGTAAACTTACGAGTAGAAGGGTTATAACATCTATACCCTTTTTGCTACAGAGAGTAACCAATAAAGATGCACTTCTCAGCTTTTGGATCCAACTTGGATCTCAACTCATCTGGCACATGAACATAGGCAATGCAACAAAAAATTTTCAAATGAGAAATATCTGGTTTCCTACCAGTATACCTCTCCTCTGGACTTATGCCATGTATTGCTGCATTGGGAGTCCTGTTCATTATGTAGACTGCTGTAGCAACTGCCTCAGCCCAGTAAAAATCTGGCAAGTCTTTTTTGTTGAGCATGGGAATGGGTTGGCTCAAGAAGAACAAAGCCCATATTATGTGTGTTAAAGAGGAAATAATCTTTCAAGACTTGGAAGGAGAAAATGTAAAGGCATATGGGAAAGTTGGAAGAACTAGAGTACTAGAGTCCAACTAGCCAAGGCAAGCCGACTTGGGAAAGGATTGAAGAAAAGTCAACCAATCTACATGACCCGGTTGAATAAGGTTGAAAAGACTAATGAAGGCACTCTACCTTCCTGGATCAATGACTTTGAGGATGTCTTTCCAGAAAAACTAACTCAACTACCTCCAAATCCTGAGGTTGATCATGAAATAGAATTGGTTCTTGGAGCCGAATTAGTATCAAAATGATTGTACAAAATTTCTATTTTGCTGAAGCTATTGAGCTTAAGGAGCAACTGAGGCAACTGATAGAGCAAGGATTTATCCGCCCAAGTAATTCACCTTGGGGAGCATCTGTCATCTTCTGGAAAAAGAAGGATGGAACATTTAGACTCTACATTGACTTCAGAGGACTAAACCAGGTCAGGGTCAAGAACAAGTACCCCATATCCAAGATAGATGAACTTTCAGATCACCTACATGGAACCAATGTTTTTTCCAAGATTGATCTAAGGTCCGAATACTATCAAATTAGAATTAGGGAATAAGATATCCCAAAGACTGCCTTCAACACTAGGTATGGTCATGCCATTCGGATTGACTAATGCCCCAGCCACATTCAACCGTCTAATGCAAGACATCTTTTGACCATATCTAGATGATTTTGTGCTAATATTCTTTGATGATATACTAGTGCACTCCAAATCAATATAGGAACATGAAGGTCACTTAAAGATCACTCTAGTAACACTCCCTGAAAATCAGCTCTATGCCAAGATGAGTAAATGCATATTTCTCACTGACATGATTGAATATCTTGGATACATTGTTTCTGCTAATGAAATCTTACTAGACCCTACCAAAGTAAAAGATATCCTAGAATGGCCAATACCTAAGACAATAAAAAGAAATCCAAGGATTTTTGGGACTGACAGGATGGTACCGAATCTTCATCAAAGATTATTCCCTCATTTCTACACCCTTGACAAATCTTTTGAAGAAAAATACAGTAATCGTTTGGATCATTGAGCATCAAGAAAGCTTTGATAAGCTGTAACCACTACACCTGTACTAAAACTTCCTGATTTCAGTCAACCATTTGAGGTGATCATTAATATAGGTGGACTTGCAATCGATGGGGTGCTAGTACAAGAAGGAAGACTAGTGGCCTATACTTCTAGAAAATTGAAGCTCTACGAGTCCAACTATGCCACTCATGACCTTGAGTTACTCGTAGTAATCCATGCCTTGAAACAATGGAGACACTATCTATTGGGAAGGAAATTCACTTTAGTGATATATCGTAAAAGTCTTAAGTGGATCTTCACCCAAGCTAACCTAAACATGAGGCAAATAAGATGGATAGAGATACTGCAAGAATTTGATTTTAAAATCAAATATCATCCAGGGAAGGACAATGTTGTTGCAGATGCCTTTAACTGAAAAGCCTTCTTATAAGCATTGTAGAATTTTGAAGATTAAGAATTGTATCCATACCTGATAATCCTGTACTTGAGCTTGTATGCCAAGCTATTTCTCAGGATAAGGAATATGAAGGACTCATGGCTAAGGTACTTCAAGGAGGAAGCTCTAACAAAGAAATGCCTAAGATTAAGGATTATTGTGCTAGAAATGGTTTCCTATATTAGCGTGATCGCCTTTGTGTCCCAAAAGGACCAGAAGGGAAGGCCAAGATCTTATGGGAAGCACATGATAGGCCCATTGCATGATCACTGACCAGGATTGAAAAGGGATGTATTAAAGTCAGTCCTTGACTTGTCAAATAGTGAAGGTAGAAAGGATCAAGATGCCTGGAGAGTTACAACCCTTGGGCATTCCACAAATGAAATGGGAGTCAATAAGTATAGACTTTGTTGTGGGATTACCTATTGCTACTACTGGATATGATTCCATCATGGTAGTAGTTGATAGATTGACAAAAGTTGCACACTTGAACCTTGTCAAAACAACCTATAAGTCATTTGAAATTGCTCGAGTCTTTATCAAAGAAATATTTAGGTTACATGAATTTCCAAAGAGTATAATGAGTGAACGAGACTCTAGGTTCACCTCTAAGTTTTGGACTTGCCTATTCCAAGAAATTGGAACGCAGCTATGCTTCAATACTGCTTGTCATCCTCAAACTGATAGCCAAACTGAGAGGGTGAACCAGACCATTGAAGATATTCTAAGGTCTTATTGTGGCAAAGAACCAAGATGGTGAATTGAACATCTACCTTTGGTAGAATTTTTTTATAACACTACCTTTCAACAAACAATCAAGATGTCACCATGTCAAGCCTTGTATGGGCAAAATGTCGTACACCCCTAAATCTCTGAAATCCCACTCTCAAGCTAGAGGCTTCTAAGGCTATGCTTGAAGAGATGGACCAACAAATCCACTTGATTCAACATCACATTCAAGCTGCTCAAGATTGGCAAAAGTCTTATGCAGATATTTAAAGATCCATAAGAACATTCAAGGAAAGTGACATGGTGTTTCTAAGGGTAAGACCCGAAAAGAGCTCATTATCCTTGGGGAAATACAAAAAGCTTAGTCTATGGTACTGTGGACCATATGAATTAATCAAAGTAATGGGAAGGCAAGCCTACAAGCTTAAATTGCCACCCCATCTGAAGATTCACAACATATTTCATGTAAGCCTACTGAAACCTTATGTAACAAACCCGGATCATGTGATTAATGACGAACAAATAGTCATGCCTACTAAAGGAGTTTTGGAAATGCAACCCAAGAAGATTCTAGATACAAGGGAGAAACCTCTAAGAAGCTTAATCCTAAGAGAACACCTAGTACAATGGAAGGATTATCCTTAGGAGGATGCCACTTGGATCGATGAGGCAACCCTTATAAAATAATATCTCCAATTTCTCTCAAGATGAGGACATCTCCATTTCTCTAAGGAGGGAAGAATGTAACATTCCCATTACTTAGTTTATTTTAATAAACAATGTGTATATACATTTTAAAAATTGATTTATGTTAAAAAAATGATAAAGATTATACATTTTCAAAAATAGCTCTAACTATGAAGATAATTGTTATTATTAATGAGGTATTATATGGAAGGAAGAGTTGGGAAACCCTCCCAAGACAAGCTTATTAAAACTATGTTTATAGTATAGAACAACAAAAAGAACTAGTCTAGTGAATAGTCACCTGGTAGTTAAGGGCACTTGGGTGATGACACTAGCGGGGTGGGTAACCTCCTAGGAAGCTTTTTCTACAAAAGCTAGTGGGAGCTTCTCGCATGCAGCCAATGGCGCCAATGAAGCCTTCACAGCCCATTGCCAAGTATGCCAAGGTCTA
This sequence comes from Lygodium microphyllum, assembly GCF_053477565.2. Taxonomy (NCBI): domain Eukaryota; kingdom Viridiplantae; phylum Streptophyta; class Polypodiopsida; order Schizaeales; family Lygodiaceae; genus Lygodium; species Lygodium microphyllum. The sequence goes on along the minus strand of NC_141140.1, from coordinate 153,486,118 downwards.
TGCCTTCATCACTACCTTAGTCATCGCCTTTAGCCTTGGAGTGATGCCCGCTTGACGATGTGACACATGGTGCTCATTGTATATTCGTAAATTCTTATCTTTATCTCCATGCTATGTTTCAAAAATGGAGCCCCCTATATACACAGAAGCATTGCTCAAATCCATCAAGCTTCTTCCATGGCTCCCAAGAGACGTCAAGATGCTAAGGGAGGTCATGCTCAAAGAGCTCCCCAACATGAGGAAGTAGTCATTGCACCGAGGGAACTCAATACGAAGCTGAAGCACAAGTAGAAGTTACCCCGAATCCATTCAACCCGAAGGACTAGTTATTCCACAACAAACCGAGGTTGCGATCATACCTTGTAATCACAATGGATGGCCAAATGATGATAATAAGGTTTGGTACATTAAAAAAGGATTACTTTTAAGCTATTAACTCTACAACTTTCTAGTTTTTCTATTTTATGTTATTACTTTTTTGCATCTTACGATAAAATGAGGGATAAGTTAGTGATGTTAGAAAAGCCTATATGATAAGTTTGTTATATAGATTACGATTAGTTTAGAACATACTTAAATTTACAAAAACATGTTAGTATTATCAATTCCTTTTTAGGAAAGAATATAAAAATTGATGAGGGGGATAGATTCTATGCATCTCATACATTGACAAGTGTGTTAAAAATGTTTTATGGTTATGACTGCTTGTGGATTTGTGAATGATGAATTATGTCTCTTATGATTCCATGCTTGTAATACCCGGATGCGTTGTGGATTGTGGTGGTTTGGGACGTTGAGATCCCCAACCCAATGCTCCCTAACACTCTCTACGGAGTGTGAAAAAACTCACCTGCGAATGGGGGTCCTATGCTCTCGAGGGAGGTAGGTGTTTTTAGTTTTTGATCACTCAAGCACCGGAGAGAGAAAAGGGCTGAGTGATAAGTGCCCCTGCTATGTAGAACGGCTCTTGAGGCTCTAGGGAAGCTTAGAGGGGCTCTGAGCCAGTAAATTCCTTGTTGACTGCGGACAGAGTGTGATCACATACAGAACCCAATCCTATGAGATTGGAAGGTCTTAGACAGTATCTTTTTGTGGAATGACAGTTTTGTACCACTCTGCGGAGTGATGGTTCTACTTATTATTATGAAATAAAGTGTTTGATTTTCGAATTTTTTGTTATGTGCTAAAGATTGACTTTAACAAACCCAGTTTAATTAAGTAATTAAAGGAAGCTATTTTTCTAATGTCCAAACATGGTGGTAGTATGCTTTGCTAATTAGAAAACTAAACCAAACCTAATCGACGAAAGTGGGCAGCTTTGATCCTAATGATCAAACGCCTATGGCTGGGTGGACCTGATAAGTTGGGCAACTTTTAAACACTAGGTAGAGCTGATTAAATTATTGTGACCCTCCCAATATCAGTAGGATTAGTTACCAGGTTCAACACCATTTTAGGGGGGCCGAAGCTGAAATTTTACCTTATGGATAGGGGGATCGAGTTACAATCTCCCCTGTCTCTCACTCTCTTGAACTAAATGTGGTGTTAATCTCACTCCTGCCTTTGATCGATTACAAAGTAGTCTTTCTTATAGGTGGGCGTGTTAAAAAGCACGGATGTAGAGCATGGCAGGAGCTATGGAGGATGGAAGATGAAGACAAAACTCATGTTGACATAGACAAAGAGAGACCAACTGTTGCACAAGTGAATTAGGTTCCAATATAGATTAGCTTGGACTCATAAAGACAATCTTGTGTAATGGACTGACACTGACAAGACACTAAGTGAAAGTATAAAGCATCATGATATTGTATTCATTCCATAGTGAAAGTGATAGTCAAGTATAATACTTTATAGAAGCTGGGTTGTTCCACTCTCCTCACTATGCATCTGGGATTCAAGACATCTCTTCCTAGAGCATACATCATTTGTAATGTATTACCTGCCCCCCCCCCCCCAAATGACAAGTTCCTACACTTGCTGGCTTCTACCCCCCCTTCATGAGATGACATGGCCCGAGAGACTAGCTCATAGGCACCCTAGTCAAGTTAAAGCTTGAAACTTTACATCTTTGGAAAAAGTTTTTACAAAGCAAATCCATTAAGGGAAAAAGCATATGAAAGATACAATGAAAATTCTTTTAGAATAGTCTGTCACATCAGAGTTGTTGATGGTAGTTGAAGCATCTTCTTCTTCTTCTTCATTCATGAATTGGTTCTGATGGTGATCATTCTGTATCTATTGTGCTCTTTTCTTGTGAAAACATTCACTGGCTATATGACCAGTCTTACCACAATAATGATATATCATTCGATTTTTGTTGTCAATGTTGAATCCTTGACATCTTCCTTTAAGTCTAGCAGCTCCTTTGGTGTATAAGATATTTTTCTTAGATGATGAAATACCATCTTTTGCATTCTTGTTCTTCTATTTTTTCTCTTCATCAAGAAGAGAGTGCTCAATATCTTTAAGTGAGAGACTTGGAACATTACTTAGGGTGGATACAAGATTCTCATATGGATTCTTATTTATACTTGTAAGCAGTACAACTATTGCTCCATCTTCATCAATATTTTTCTTAAGAGTTGCAAACTAGGCTTTTAGGCTCTTGAACTTGTTAATGTGTATGGTCATGGAAGCATTGTCCTTTATATCCAATTTATAAAACTACATTAGTAATTTTACCTTTGAATTCTTTGCATGGGCACCAAACATCTTGTCAAGTTCCTCCCAAGCAGTTCTAGAATCTCTAATGCTAGAGATATGATGTAACACATCATCACTTAGTCCCCATGCAATGAAGCCTAGTGCCTTTTTATTCATCTTCTTCCATTCTTTGGTTTTTGGTGACATTCCTGCAAGGATCCCACTTTCTCAATCTTATGTTCCGTCATCTGCATCACCTTCATCATCTTCAAGGACATCCCAGAGATCTTTTCTCATGAGGTGGTACATGGTCTTTTCCTTCCACGCATGGAAACCTTCTCCATTGAATTTTGCTATTTGCTCAAGCTCTACCATGTTGATTAACCAACAAAAGAGTTGTATTTCAATGTGTCAAGAGACACAAGTGCAAGGTAGTGTGAAGACACACTTTATAGTATCAAGTGATAATATGTCTGATATTGAGCTTGAATCTTATCCTTGTGTCAAAGAGAGAACTAGGGAGAGAGAAAGTGGAGAGAGAAGACTGCATAAGAGAGAGAAAGACTGTAGGAAGAGAGAGAAGAAGAGTGACGAGGAGAGACAAAGACTAGATTTAGAGAGAGAAAGACAGGATAGAAGGGGAAGCCATAGAAGCTATGAGCAAGAAGGGAGAGAAAGTCTGTAATTGTATTAATGTGTCAAAAAGATGTGCAAAATTACATGTCCTCTCCTTTTATACCAATGTCAGTGTGACATGGCATAATATCAATATTATTTACACTAATTCCTTATTCTCAGCTTCTTACAATCCATCCCCACTCAAAAATGAAGTTTTTGTCCTCAAAAACAAAGATCTAGTATAACCAAGTAGTGGGCTGCAGAGTAATACTCTGTTCAGCATTACAAGTGGTAAAAGAAAAGATTACCTAATATTCAATAGCAGTACTAATCTATACAGAGGGTCAAAATCAGCCTATAGCCACCCGGATCAAAAGGGAAAGTGGTATCGTTGCCATGCATTGGATCAACTTTCATAAGATCATAGTCAAGTACAACTGGAAGCTTGATCATCATGATGGTATTCACTAACTCTTCCATAAGTTTCTCAGGTATCACCATGTTCTGTATAACTGAAGCATATGAGGTTGAAGTCACCATTGCATGATGATCATCCAAATCCACATGCTATCCATGATTTGCTTTCTTGAACTGAGGTTCTTGTGGTGGACTCATACCAAAATGGTCTTCAACAAGGTCTTCTCCATCATTTGCATCATAATATTCAAATACCAAGAATATTTTGGCAATCTTTGCCTTGCATGTGGCTTGGTGATTATAAGATATTGGATTAGCACATCGATAGCATAAGCCCGCAGCATGTAGTTCCCGTATCGTATCACTAGTAAGGTGTCTAACGCGTTTAGCCTTAGATAGCAATTTACACACCTGCTCATCGCCATTGGTCAGCTCTATAATAGTTTTGACATGCTGCTCATAGTCATCTTGCTGCTCATGTACAACAGATGGCTGTCCATACTCATGACCATAATGCTCATGCTGTCCATACTGCATATGGTAATAATAGTCCTGTTGCGCATCAGAAAGATAGTTTGGTTGAGCATATGCATTTGCTTCCACTGATGTTTGCTGCTCACATACATGAGCATGCTTCCTTTGATCATTGATCCCACAGCATTGGTCATGCTGTCCATAATCTCTATGAGAATACATGTCACAAAAATGTTCATGCTGCTATCCAAATACATCTATTGCTGATGCCTGCTACCAAAACTTTGGTCATATTGTTGCCCATAAACATGCTGTCCAAGATTGCATGATGACTGTCCAACATGATTACAATGATGTGCTTGCATCCTAGGCTTTCCATAAGTATGATGATTGGCAAGTCCATGAGCATAGGTATTGGCATAATGTCGATCATAATCACTTGCTCGTTGTTGATCAAAGCTAGAAGGGTATTGATAAGCATTACCATTTCTGTCACATCCATAAGAACTGGGCTAGTCAACCAAGAGAGCCTCACAAGTATAATCATAACTATGTTGTTGAAGAGGTGGATGCTCATAAACATAAGCATGTTGACCATAATAGCCATTCTGCTGCCAAGGCTCAATGGAATGATACTCATCAGCATATACATGTTGGCCATAAGCATAAGCATTTGATTCAAGTGTACCATCAGCATATACATGTTGGCCATAAGCATAAGCATTTGATTCAAGTGTACCATCAGCATATACATGTTGGCCATAAGCAGAAGCATTTGATTCAGGTCTTGCTGTTTTTTCCATAACCGCCTTCATAAGAGCAATACACTGATCAGTTAAAACTCCAAGTTTGTCAATTTTAGCCTGTGTTTGAAACCAACCTTGTTCACTAGAGCTGGAGCTATGCCCTGCTCCTAATCTTTGGTCTTTGAAACAAAAATCCTTGTCTCCCACCATATAGTCACCGAGTCCATACAATCCTTGCAATCCTGTTGGCTTGCCATCTTCAGGCCTACCTTGAGAAATATAAGTCCAAATAAGTATGATAGCTTGACTCAAAAGTTAGGATTTCTAGTATCAAGTAGAAATCCTGGTTTGAATTTAGGAGTAGCAATACCCCTCTCTATTTAAGAATTTCCAAAACTGTCCACAGTGAACTGCCGGTACTAAATAGGCTCTAGCTTGAGAAATATGTGTCCAAATGAGACGTTTGATGGCTCCACTCAAAGCTTGTGATGTCTAGTATCAATTCCAATTGTTCCTTTGTCGTTAGAATGATGCTATTAATTTCTGTAGCAACTTTCCCAAATCTGTCCCTGTTTGGACTGCACCTTGTTTAGCACTGTAATGACCCTATTTTGCCTCGTAATCATTACCTTTCATCTAGGGAAAGTTGTAAGGCACTTAAGATCAGTAAGAACACTGATTAGACATGCAGAAACCCTGCAATTACATCCTTGATACATCCAAGAATTGGTCTACAAATAGCCCAACTGATCCTTACTACATACTCTCAACCACTTGATTAAGCAAAACCCATAAGTATTGAGAACTCCAATAGTTGCTTCAAAATGGAGTTAACCAAGAAAAAAACTCCAATATAGCTTGAGTTGGTTGCAAGCTTCAAAGTACCCAATGAATTGAATCATACCAAGTAGATTCAAAGGTAAGAAGATACCCAATTACTTGAGCTTGCTTGATGAACTCCTCAAAGCCAATCTTGTAGTAAAACACTTGAACCAAAATAGTAGTATATCCCAGCATCATACTCTACTCAATAATGCTCCAATGGTTCTCCATGAACCATATCTTGTTGAAGAAGAACCAAATGGCACAAGACTTTGTTGAATCTTCAAGAGAAGTGTTGATGAGCCTTCCAAGAAATGGTCTAATACCTTCAATGTTGATGAAGATCCTTCAAATATTGGTGACTCTTTCAACACATCTGTTTCCTACTTGCATTTCACTATCAAACTGGAAAATTCTCTCAAGGACTAGAGGATTTCCCCAAGAAGGCTTCACACAACTTCTTTCCCACAAGACCTTCATCCAAGACAAAGCTCTCCCGGTGAGTCAAATACAACTCACTAAGCACTCAGTTGCATTTGAAATTGTTGATGGACAGCTAATGCCTTTGCAGAGTTAAGCCTAAATGTAGCAGCCCTTGCTCCCCCTGTACTTTGGAAGAGCTCTACAATGGATCTATGAGGAAAATGAAAATATCTTGAAATGTGTTGGGTGCTGGCGGGAAGACATCAACTGTTGAAGAGGTTCTGTCGATCAAGATAAAACCTGATAGTGATTCAGAAAATATCACTTGCAGAAGCTCTTAGTGGCTACACCATTTCTCTTCCATTGTTAAATGGGAAGTCACTAACTTTCCTTTGCAAGCAAGGGTGCCTTTAGGCAACCTGTCAGACAAATACATATGCATCCTCAAGGCATCCAAGTTTTGCATACAAATCCGTAAGGACAATCCCTGCAATTTCTTTGTCCAATTTCTAGAATGGATTGGGGTATGAACACTAACTTTCAGAAAGTGTTTCGGATGCTTCTAGAGCTTGCCCGGGCCTCTGAATTGCCCCCAGAGAAAATGATCCAGCGGTTGTTTGTGTTTAGTGACATGTAGTTTGATCAATCTGCCTCTGCAGAGTACATGCCAGCAATGGGCAAAACAACTGCACCTCTAACCAGCATGCCCAACACCACAGCTATACATGCAGAATCACCTCAACCAGGAGTGCAAGTCTCTTCAACACACTGTTCTCAGTCTAAGTCTAGCTCTTCAAGAGGAAGTGCCACTCACAATGGCATAGCTGAGGCTAATGGCGATTCTGCTTTTCATCACAGGATTATGAAAAATGATGGCCAGCTGTATCCGCTCAGGGCCTCACTTGCAGCTCTGTTGTTTGACCAAAATGGAAGCCGTTCCGAGTGATAAACGCATCCAAACAAGGAAGCCTCAACAACCCTGGCCTCTCCAAGTCATAAGTCGAGCAATGAGAACACCTACAAGGTGAGTTTCACTGGTGCACTCATGGACCTGTTCGGAAAATACATGGAGCCTGCCAAGCGACTCATTGGTCGCAGATTTTCGGATCCTTTTGTTCAAAGTGACATGAAGATGTGGCCATTTAAGGTCATAGCTGGGCGTGGCGATAAGCCTATGATTGTCTTGCACTACAAAGGCGAGGAGAAGCAGTTCGCTGCGGAGGAATCTCTTCCATGGTGCTTACCAAAATGAAGGAGATTGCCGAAGCTTACTTAGGAACTAGCATAAGAAATGTTGTGGTCACAGTGCATGATTTTTGACTTGAACGTGATGAGAATTATCAATGAGCTGACTGCTGCAGCTATTGCCTATGGTGTGGACAAAAAGGCAAGCACAGTTGGTGAGAAGAACGTGCTCATCTTCAATCTTGGTGGTGGTACGTTTGATATGTCCCTCTTGACTATCGAAGAAGGCATCTTTGAAGTGAAAGCAATTGCTAGTGATATGCACAGGAAATGCCAGAGCCCTACGGAGGTTGAGAACAGCCTGTGAAAGAGCGAAGAGGACACTTTCATCTACTGCTCAAACAACCATTGAGATTGACTCCCTTTACGAAGGCATTGATTTCTATTCAACAATCACGCGAGCTCGTTTTGAAGAGCTCAACATGGATCTATTTAGAAAGTGCATGGAGCCTATTGAGAAGTGCTTGAGGGATCGCTTTGACGGCCTGCAAGTCCATGGGAGGCAAGGCCCCCCCCGGCAAGCAGATGGCCACAAAGGCTACCCGCAAGTCTGCCCCTGCCATGCTTTGATCTTTACTGCCTTACTTTGAGGATCCACCACCAGCAATCTTGCAAAAGGGTGCTCCCTTTGCTCATTGAGATGCAAGGGATGATGCTTTGTAGGTCATAGAGAAAGATTAGGTCACAAAGAGAAGATCATGTCAAAGAAAAAACTCCATGGAAGCTTCAGCAAAATGAGGAGAAAGGAAAGTGAAAGACCCTGGGTCTCAGAAAAAAACTAGTGTCATTGTCTCGAACTCCAATCCCCTTCTCTTTTGACAAGAAAGGATCCAAACATGTCTTTAATTTGATGTTGACTTGTTTAAAATAGCAAGAAGACCACCATTCTTTTGCCAAGAACCTCCATAATGTCTTCAACTACAACCATGGATAACTGTGGACGTCTTGTAGTTAGACTTGACATAGCAACCAAGATCAATGTAACCAGATCTTCCATGAAAATGACCTTTCCCATGGATCAAAATCCATGCTCTGATACCACTTGTCAAAGAGAGAACTAGGGAGAGAGAAAGAGGAGAGAGAAGACTACAGAAGAGAGAGAAATACTGCAAGAAGAGAGAGAAGAAGAGTGACGAGGAGAGAGAAAGAATAGATTTAGAGAGAGAAAGACAGGAAAGAAAGGGAAGCCATAGAAGCTGTGAGCAAGAAGGGAGAGAAAGTCTGTAATTGTATTAATGTGTCAAAAAGATGTGTAAAATTACATGTCCTCTCCTTTTATACCAATGTCAGTGTGACATGGCATAATATCAATATTATTTACACTAATTCCTTATTCTCAGCTTCTTACACCTTGTCTTGTCCTTCAATTTATGTCTTCTCCTTATAGGTAAATGATGCCTAAATGTTTGTTGAAAACTAAGGTTAGAATGGTAGAAACTCTAGTATGTGAAATTGAAGTGTTTTATGAGCTTGAAGAAACTTGGCTATGGCTGCCCTTTAGGGTTTCAAGACAAGGGCTTGATTTTTCACTCATTGCATCTCACAGAGGTAGCCATTTTGAAAACCCTCTGAGTGGGAGAGAGTTTAGGTGTAGAGCTTCCAAAGCCCTATGGCCTTGGGAAGGATTGTGGAGCACCATGAGAGACACCAAGGAAAAGGAGTTTCTACTGCAAGAAAATCTATCTTATAACATCAACAAGATTTTGTTTCATTGTAATAACTTCGATTCCTAAATAAATGCGTTGTTCACATGAAACTCCTCTAAATAGGAGGTCATGAGCATAGTTAATTGGATAATGGCAATTTTTTAAAGCATCCCTGTTGGGTGCCATGGAGGGGGTGAAGGCATGCGGGATGCTGCATGGGGGAGGGAGGATCCCCCTCCCCTCACCTATATAAGTGGTATTGGAGACAACCAGGGGAATTCCCTGCGTCGTCTGCCGTAGGCTAGAGGGGGAAGGCTGGAGAAAAGAGCCAAGACCCTGTTGTCGCTGCCATTGAGAGAGGAGGAGGCATCAAAATGCTGAGGATCGTCAGCTGCTGCCGTGCAGAACGTGGCCGCTGCCGCCAAAATCGAATCCCATTTGGCCTCCATCCACGTGGGCTTCTACAGTCTCCAGAAGCTTTAGAAGCTTCTTGGAAGCTTCTAAGGGTGGGTCTCCTAAGCCCCCTTTCCCAAGTAATTCTTTTTTTTCCATCTCCTTTTTCCTTCGTAGTTTTAGTCCCTTTTCCCCCTTGGGCCCCTCACAAAAATTCTTCCTTGTGGGTTTCCTTAAAGACCTTTTTAAGTGGGTTTAATAATACCCCCCCTCCCCCCCTCGGGATCCAAAGCCCCTTCCCGCGCCCCTTTCCTATTGCCTTTACAAAGCGGGTTTTTATGACCCCACCCCCCAGGATTTAACCCCTTCACAAGCGGCCCTTACACTTCCTTTCCCTCCTTGCATTCCTATACAAAGGGAGTCTCACCCCGGAATTTAGGGCCTCCCATTCCACAAAGCCTTGTTTTTAAACTCCATTTCCGTGGATTTTCCTTTCCATACATCTCCCATAAAGCTCACAATAACCATTTTTTTTTTAAAACCCATTTTCATAGCATCCCCACAAAGTTTTAAACCCGTTTCTTTTCATTGATTCTCCTCAAGTTCATTTTAACCACTGGATCAAAAACCATATTTCCTATTGCAACTCCCATAAGTCTTTAAGGCCTTCTAAAGCCAATTCACAAAGGGAGTTTCGCGTACGAAGGAGATGGACAAGATCATAACTCTGCGTCCAAGGTGAAAAGGCGGAATTCGCGATGGCCCCTAAGAAGGCACAAGGTGCAACCGTAGGAGGATCGTCTCCTAACATCCATGTGGACATTTCACCACAAGTCCAGGTTCTTCTTCCTAAATTTGATTAATGTCATAATATTCCAATTATGCATGGATCATTTTTGGAGATAGGATGCATTTTTCGATTTAAATACTTTGGTTAATTTAAAAGAAATAGCTCACAATGGAAGAATTCGAACATTAATATATTTTTCAATAAAACGAACAAAATAAAGCAAGCATAAGATTTCTATGCATTTCTAGCAAGTGGCTTTATGCATTAATTAGATTGATTAATGCCGATCTTTACAAAACTGAATTATGATAGTACACTTCGATTAAGCATGGAAGGAATAAACTGCATATTGCATTATTGAACATCTTTTTCGAAATGATTCTTAGAGAAAGTTGCTAGCAACCATATGAAATTGCTAGGGTTGCAAGAGGAAGATTTAACTCTAGGCATGTGGCCTAAAAACTCTAATCAACGAAAGATTGTGTAAGTTCTGCATACGACAAATTCATTTCGAAATGAATGTAGAAAAAGGCTGCATGTTTTAGCATGAATCTTGTTTGCATGTTATAGGATGATCAGTTGGAATTAGGCTATAACTTATCCTATGCTTTGACCTTAAACCGAAAAGTTAGGGTTTGTAAATCAACGTACACATGGACAATGAATCATGTGGTTACGGAAATGCTAGTGTAATTATCTTTAAGAATAGACAAGTTAAATTGGTTTAAAACTAAACACTTAATACCGCGAGGTACTCGTTTAGGAAGGGTTAATTCAATGCAACATATTCCAAAGAACTAACTAGGATTTAACACGTTGAGGACAAGACCTAGTTGCTCATATTGCCAAAGCTGAAACTCCTATACCCTAAAGACTTGCCCACATTCACGGAATGTAGGGACATTGCAACATACTTGCGAGAAGTGATCTAGGGATTTCCTAAGAATCTCTCGCTAAAAATATAAAACTTGGAACCCTAGGACCGACAATGTCAGCTTAATGCAATCAGGAACGGATTGTCATATCTAACCATGATACCATGATTAGAAGACACCATTGATGGGTAGAATAGTCCCATGGATTAGGTGCAACACTTGGCAACAAGTTGCAGAGTCGCATGATCTTGTGATTTGATCACAAGGGAATGGCCAATTCCTCGGAATGAGATTGGCAGATTCTTACGCAAGTTTATCTTGCAAGAGGATGAATAATTGTCATGATATAGTATCTTTCTCGTGTAAAGTGACCAAGATACGGGAATTAGATATTTGCTTGGAAGCAAAAGACCAATCAATAAATTGGAATAATATATGAACTTAAGGTATTGACTAAGTCGGGTTAGTAGGGTATGGCCCTAACCTACGATATAGGGCTAACAAATAAACCCTTGGGAATCTTGCCAAGTCGCAATTGATCTTGGATCGAGTGCTGGATGCATTCAAAAAGAAGGATTCGTTCCTTAGCAGTTGCCCAAAAATGACAACCAATGGTAACGATTGTGCTTGTAACAATTTTAAGAGCACTGTTTTGCTTTGTTTGCTCAAAGAATTAAAGGATAAATGGATATCTAATGCTTCACATTGAAGGCCTGAAGGGAGAGGCAGCTTCAATTACCCCCGACTACCTGCCTGACCCTAACCAAGGGGGTTGTTAACTGCGTCGAGAAGGTGGACCGAACCCGCTGCGAGAGGTCTCTCCGTTGAGCACTACTTGGAGCAGGAGGACGCTTGGGTGCCAAAAGGGGCTTTGGCCGTAAATCCCTTGCCTTTCGGGCCCTGCACAAGAGGCCAACGTGACTCGGGATTGGATCTCGAGGCTCGCATACTAGTCTACGGACGGAATCTTGGATTAGTAATCCCTGTGGATTGTTGGATAGCCTTCAGGTGGATTATGGATAAGCCTTTGGGCTGGAGTTTATGTATTTCAAAGATAAATATGATAACGTGTTGAAAAGAAACTTGTTTGACATTGCTTTTCAGTGTTAAGTGCTATGATTACGTGAAGGAACCAGTGCCTAACGGGCTAATTAAGGAAGCTGATTGATACATATCCAACTAAATGTGTTAGGTAATTAAATAACTAAAACAACTTGAGGAAAGTGCGGTGGATGTGGCCATGGGTCCGTCCTATGGATGGGTGGTTCCGATTGGCCGGGAATTTTCTCAATCATGATGGATAGCGAGAAGATCGTTTCAACGGATATGAACAAAAAAAGGGTGCTGACCTAGAGTCTAAGTTATAAATTTACACTGTTTTAGGGGAACGAAATGGGACTATGCCTTAGGTCAGAGAGGTTGAGCTTCGCATCCCTCTCATTTCCCATTCTCCTTGAACCAAGTGCAGCGTGAATCCGCTTCGGACCTGGCGTTTCTGCGTAAAGTAGTTCACTCGGGCTCGACGCTAGTTGCCGTTAGGAAATGACCAATAGGGAAAACCTTTATTCAGGGCGGTTCTAAGTGGGAATGGCTGAAATACTTCCGCTACGTGGTAGAGGCAGAAAGTCCTAGATCGCAAACCCCGTAACATTCCATGGGAGTGCCGGGCAGAGCTTTCTAGGCATCCTTTTCGATGGACTGCTAAGATGTGTCCTGAAGATAACAGGTGGACACGTTACAGTTGGTATCAGAGCGAACCAACGAAGGATTTGTCTTTATGAAATCTTAATAAGATGAAGTGAAGAAAATGTTGTTGTTCCAAACATTTCCTTACTTTCGATGCTGTCTTGCAGAATTACGAAGCATGGAATAAGTTCTTAGTGTTCCAAGTCATGTTTATGACTGCGATGCATTCTTCGGACTATTGACAAAGGGTTGAGATGATGAACATCCTAGAGCGTATCTATAATCCATCACCTTTGTACATGGAACGAAGATGGACGGGTGCCTCAGGAATCTACTATATAGTTGCCTACCAGTTTGCATACCTTCAAACCAACCTAAAGAGGATCAAGTGGTTGGAAGACCTGAAAGTCATGAAGCTGTTCATTTTTATGGAGGCTCATGTGAACTCAACTTTACATATTCAAGGTCGGAGGATTGAGCTAAACTCATATGTATATGTGGAAGTGACTCGTGTAATCCCCACCGATAGGATCAAGGTGTTGGGGTGCCATGAGAAGAATGGGTTCCAAAGGAAAGGATACCTTGATCTTCCAATGACTTATCGATTCCTGAAGATCCATGACCCGAAACCATACTATTATCCAGTTCCTGCAGATAAATATAACACAACATTATTCTCCCCAAACTAAATGTAAAGATTTGGCTTATCATTGTAAGAAATGTTGTATTCCGAAAGGGCTATGCCCATATAAATACAATAAGACTTCTTTTTATCAATGTCTGTTTGTGCATGAGAATTGATAAGAAGTTAAGTGGTTAGATTGCTTGGTTGATAGCTGAAATAGAGATGAAATATAAATCGTAACGATTAACAAGTAATAACGTTAAGAAACCTTTATTCAGGCACAACCCTAGGTACAGAATCCCAGTTCGCCTCCTGCATCAAGTACTGTTGTAATCCAGGAGAAGAAGTTCCTTCTCAAGCAGATTAAGCTGCCCAAATTTGATGGGAGAGGCAGGTCCGTCCAAGCAGATATTGAAATTTGGATTGAATCCATGGAAGATTACTTTGAAGCAGCCGGTACAGCATCCACCAACCAGGCTATGCTCGCCAAGCTGAAGCTCACTGGCGAAGCCAGGCTTTGGTGGAAGCAATAGTGCAGAGATCAAGGGATCACAAAAGGATCTGTTACCTGGGAGAAACTGAAGAAATCCGTGCAGGGAAGATACTTACCACCTGCATATCGCACATAGAAAATGAATGAGTTCTACGAGCTGAAATAGCTGGGACTCACTCTTGATGCATACTACTCAATTTATTTCACTTCTTAAGTATGCGCCACAGATGGACATGACACATTAGGTGTCAAAATTTTGTGCTGGTTTAAACCCACCAGTGAATACCCGTCTCGAATCGATGCGCCCATCAGATCTTTAGGATGCACTCATTCGAGCTGCCCCTATAATTCAGGAGGTGCAAGCTAGACCAAGTGGTAACAAAACATGGTCTTATAATGACCCAAACTGAGCAGCATTCAGGTCTCAAATGAAGAGAGTTCAAGGTCAGAATCAGGGACAAAGAAAGAAAGCAAGGACTAATAATGTCAACAACTTTGTCCTTACTCAAAGCAATGGCCGAAACCTCCTTTGTGTCAACAATCGCGTGGTGGAGGGAGTTGCTCAAGATGCTGCACCGAACACACACAAAAATGCACAAGGAGAAGCTCACTCAAGAGACAAGAAGAGAGATGGAGGCCAAAACGTTTTCTTGCTGATTTCTTCTTCTTCTTCCACACCCTTTACAATGTACACAAAGTATAGATAAGATACAACATAAAAGGAAAGTGGCCTACTAAGTCAAACAATGAATAACCGACTACACTAGTCGACTGGCGCTATAACTATGCCAGCTGTAAATAGGTGTAACGACCTGAATATAATAAGTAATGAGTTAGTGGCCATGTGAGATGCATAATGACCAGCGACGTGCTAAGTGTAGACATGTGGACCCATCTAACCAGGCGGTCCATCATCAATGTCCGCATGTGTTGAGCTTGTCATCTCAACACTCCCCCTCAAGCTCAACTGCATCTCTGCAACTCCAAGTAAGCTTCGAAACTTTTGAAGCTTCTCTGTACCCAATGCCTTCGTGAAGATGTCAGCTATTTGATCTTGTGTGCTGACATACACCAAGTCAATCTCACCTTCTAGTACCTTCTCTCTCACAAAGTGGTAGTGTATCTCAATATGTTTTGTCCTGGCATGGAACACAAGGTTCCTAGCCAACTGTATATTGCTCATGTTGTCACAATAAATGACAACTGGACCTTCCACCTGGACATCCAAATCAGCCAATAGCTTTTGCAGCCATACTACCTCACATGCTGCAACAACGGCACCTCTATACTCAGCCTTTGTACTCGACAAAGCAACTGTAAATTGATTTTTGCTGCTCCATGCAACTACTGCACTACCAAGAGAGAACATGTATCCAATGGTAGATCTTCTATCAGACATACTACTAGCCCAATCTGCATCTGTGTATCCAAATACCTGTACATCTGTACCTGCCTCATAGAAAAGTCCATAATGTAATGTGGACTTCACATATCTCAATATGCGTCTGACTGCATCCAAATGTGGCTTTCTAGGTACTTGCATAAACTGACTCACAAGACCAACAACATAGCTCAAGTCTGGCCTTGTAATGGTCATGTAGATCAAACTCCCCACTATCCTCCTGAACATAGTAGGGTCTTCTATCTCATCCCCAACATCAGCACTCAGCTTTACATTCTGCTCCAACGGGACTGAAAGTGGTTTGCATGCAGTCATACCATATTTGGACAACATATCCAAGCCATACTGTCTTTGAGACAGCCATATATCATCATCACATCTGATCACCTCAATGCCAAGGAAGTACCTTAGCTCACCTAAATTCTTCATCTCAAACTTCATCTTCAAACAGCCCTTGACTTCAGCAATCCCACTATCACTATCACCTGTAATAATCAAGTCATCCACATAGATGACTATGATGACCAAACCTGCATCTCCCTTTCTCACATAAAGTGAGTGATCAGCATCAGAAACATAAAAGCCAATATTGACAAGATACTCTCTAATCTTGTCAGACCATGCTCTAGGTGCTTGCTTGAGCCCATAGAGTGCCTTCTTCAACCTGCACCCATACGTGGAATGCTCTAAATATTCATAACCTGCTGGCTGATCCATATACACTTCTTCCTGCAAATCACCATGCAAGAAGGCATTCTTTACATCCATTTGCTGCAACCTCCAACCTTTGGCTGTTGCCAAAGCAATCACACATCTGATAGTTGCCATCCTAGCAACTGGACTGAAGGTTTCATCATAATCTATGCCATATGTCTGGGCATAGCCTTTTGCAACCAGCCTAGCTTTGTACCTGCTAATAGAACCATCTGCATTGTGCTTAATCTTATAAACCCACTTACATCCAATAGCTTTCTTTCCCTTCGGCAATGATACTAGATCCCAAGTCTTATTGGCCTCTAATGAAGCCATCTCCTCATCCATTGCTGCATCCCAATGAGCATGACCAACAGCCTCCTCAAAACATGTGGGCTCAACATCCTCAACTAGTTTCACCATATAAGCATAATGGTGAGCTGCATAACCTTCAAAACCAAATCTTTTAACAGGGTATCTCACCTTGCTAGACCTGCGTACCACTGGATCACTCAATGGAGTCTTTGCATTAACGCGTGCTCTCTGCACACCTGGAGTCCTCACTGAAGGAATGCCAAGCTCATCATCCAAGCTCTCTGAGCCACTGGAGTCTCCATCAAGAACTGCATCAATGCCTTCTGACACTTTATTCTTTCCTTTGTCTTTACCTGTAGTGCTACTAGATGCACCCGAAGATGTAGAGGTACTCCTTAGTCTCCCAGACCAAGGACTACCAGATGATGTCTCTGGTCCGCTAAGAGTTCGTGATTCTTGCTTTTCAGCCTGCACATGAGTGTCATGATCATCATCATCATCCAATGCATCACCACTAGATGCATACTAACTGCTCATTTAATCAAAGATGACATCCCTGCTCACTCTGAACTTACATGTGACAGGGTTGTAACAACGATACCCTTTCTGCTCTAAAGAGTATCCAATAAAGAGACACTTTTCAGCCTTTGGATCCAGTTTCTTCCGCAACTCATCTGGCACATGAACATACGCAATGCAGCCAAATACTTTCAAGTGTGAAACATCAGGCTTCTTACCTGTAAAACATTCTTCGAGGGTCATACCATGAACTGCAGCTATGGGAGTTCTGTTCATAATATAAACAGCAGTATGAACAGCCTCAGACCAAAAATGCTTAGGCATATTCTTTTTAGCCATCAAGACGCGTGCAACTTCTGCAATATGCCTGTTTTTCCTTTCTGCAACCCCATTTTGTTGTGGGGTATACCTGCATGTGAACTGTCTCTTTATCCCATGAGACCTCAGAAAATCACTGAACTCATTGGAGAGGTACTCTCCCCCTCCATCTGATCTCAAGCACTTTATTTTCAAGCCTGTTTCTTTTTCAACTGCAGCCTTGAAAGTTCTAAAGTGCTCAAAAGCTTCACTCTTTTCCTTCATAAAATATACCCACAGCTTTCTAGAACAATCATCAATGAATGTGACGAAGTATGAACTACCTCCAAGAGATACATTTTGTGTAGGCCCCCAAATGTCTATATGCACAACATCAAGGATATTTCTGCTTACATCTCTCTCATGTGAAAAGGGTTGTCTTGCCTGCTTACCAAACTGACATGCCTCACATACCTTCTGAAATTCTGCAACTTTAAATGTAGGCAAACCTGTAAGCAACCCTTTGGACTGCATTAATTTCAGCCTTTGTACATTTGCATGTCCAATGTGTTTGTGCCAAATTTCAATGTCTGCAACAACACCTTTTCCTTTGGCATACATAGCAGCATTCATAGTAGGAATTCCAGCATCTAGAGTGAACATACATCCAACTCTACTTCCCTTTGCTACCAACCTGCACTTGTCATTGAAGTCTTCTACAAAGCAGCCCTTTGCATTAAATCTGACTTGCAGCCTTGCTCTACCATTTGACCGACTGACACCAAGTTCTTTGCAATAGATGGCACATGTAATACATCTAAAAGACTCTTTGTCTTACCATCATGCAAGGACAACGGAACTTTTCCAATGTGTGAAATTGGGTGGCATGAGTCATCACTCGTCTGCACACACCCTGCATTCTGCAAATCTTGCATCTCTCCAAACCATTCTGCATGGCTGGTCATATGATTGGATGCACCTGAATCAACATACCAAACATCTTCATGTGTTCCCTTTCCTGTAACAGCATTCAGCATATGCTGCATAACAAACAAACGTTCATTTTTGTCTTCATTCTGTCGTGAAGACGATGCATAGTTTCCTTGCTGCAACTTACTACTGCGAATATCATCTTTCTTAGCATAACATTGGGCTACAATATGACCTGTTTTTCCACAGTAGTGGCACACAATACCAGAGTTGTTAGAACCTCTGTTCTGCCATCCACCTCTTCCTCTAAAGCTCCCCCTGCCTCTAAAGTTACCACGGCCTCCTGAAACCTGCATATCGCCAAATTGCTGATTCAATCTATTTTGATGGTTGTCACTACCACGTCCTGTACCACGGCCTCTTGAAGAGAACCTTCCACGTCCCCTTCCAGAACTGGAGTAGAAAGCTTGGACCTGTTCACCACTTCTTTCAGATGTCTCACTCTGCATGTTGATCTCTTCAGTGATCATAAGGGAGACCAATTCATCGAAATTTGGAAATGGCTTTCTGACATATACGGAAGTTACAAAAGACTTCCAAGTCTTTTCATTGTTAAGTCCACCCAAGGTAGACGACACCAAATCATCATCATCGGGCATTGCATCAATCGATGCCAATGCATCTGCAATGCTTCTTACCTTCAGTGCATACTCATTGATAGACATCTTCCCTTTCTTTAATGTATTCAACTCTTGCTTGAGTTGAATCTTTCGTGCCTTTGTATTTACAGAAAACATACTTTCAAGTATGGTCCAAGCTGCATATGAATTCTCTGCATTTCTAATGTGTCCCAGCATATTATTATCAATTACTGCAGACAACCAATACATGACCTTTTTATCCTTTGCATTCCATTCTTTCTGTGCCTTTGTCTCTTCTGCAGTTGGAGGATCACTCATCTCCGGCTCCTTTTCTTCACCTGAAACGAACTCATAGAGGCCTTTTCCAATAAGGAAGTTCGTGACACGGAACTTCCATGAAGGGTAGTTGTTCTTGTCGAGCTTCTCAATGATGGGGCTTCCACTGTTCTCTGCCATTATCACAAAATTAATACCAACAGCAAGCAAATCTTCTGCAACCCTGGACCTGTAGTGCACAGCAATACACCAAACAACCTTTTTCACTGTCTGCTCAATAATACATGAAATCTGCAACCTGTTTGCAGATAAACCTTGTGTTTACTCACTGGTAAACACCTTTGAACTTACAGATCTGAAATCTGTAACCTGCGCAACCACTTTCGGTCAATACAGTCGAAGTCAGAGCGTACCCTGAAACTGCTGTCCGCAACCTTGCGGCTCTAGAACGGGCCCTGAAACGGCCTCAGATGCCCAAAATAACTGCGGACAAGCCATAAAGGGCTTATCTACACAATACACAACGCTCTTCGCGCACACCAAATCTCACTACAATTTGAGATTTTTGCTCTGCCATGCTTCCGGTGCCTCCACAGGCACTATCCAAGAGAAAGAGTTGAAGGATGGGAGAGCTTCTTACCCGTGGCTTGCTTGCTCGAACCTTGCTTCTTCTCCTTTGCTTCAACCTTCGAAATCAGCCTCTCTCAATGGCGCGGCTCTGATACCATGTCAAGAATCGCGTGGTGGAGGGGGTTGCTCAAGATGCTGCACCGAACACACACAAAAATGCACAAGGAGAAGCTCACTCAAGAGACAAGAAGAGAGATGGAGGCCAAAACGTTTTCTTGCTGATTTCTTCTTCTTCTTCCACACCCTTTACAATGTACACAAAGTATAGATAAGATACAACATAAAAGGAAAGTGGCCTACTAAGTCAAACAATGAATAACCGACTACACTAGTCGACTGGCGCTATAACTATGCCAGCTGTAAATAGGTGTAACGACCTGAATATAATAAGTAATGAGTCAGTGGTCATGTGAGATGCATAATGACCACCGACGTGCTAAGTGTAGACATGTGGACCCATCTAACCAAGCGGTCCATCATCAATGTCCGCATATGTTGAGCTTGTCATCTCAACACTTTGTTTCCACTGCAACGAGCCTGGTCATTTCAAGAGGCAATGTCCCAAGCTTGGAGGAGGACATCGCCAAGCACCTTTCCAAGGAACAGGCCGTGGACAGGGAGTTGCTATCCGAGGCAGAGGAAGAACCGCTTGCATTGCCAATAGGCAAATGTGCGAAGAAGAAGAAGATATGAAAGCAGAGTTTGAAAGGGCGACAGTCCATGCCGCTCTACACAAGAAAGGCCCGAATCGCCAGTTCTCGGTGATTCAGATACCGTCGGACTATCAAGGTAAAGGTTTCAAGACCTTGATTGATTGTGGCAGTACACATTCCTTTATCTCACCAGCTTGTGCAAAAAGATTAGGAATAGCCACAGTAGAAGCACCTATTTTGCTGGTGGAATTGGCAAATGGTCGTGAGGTTACTTGCACCTGGCAAACTGCTAAGGTGGAATTCTTTCTAGGAGGAAAGACGACTTCGGTCAAATTCAGAGTCATGAATTTAGGTATCCATGAGTGTCTACTCGGAATGGATTGGCTTGCTTGAGCCTAATGATGCCCATATTCATTGTGGAAAAGGCCAAATTTCCTTTCGAAACTTTGAAGGGGAATTGGTCACAACTCAAGGTGAAGCAGGAAATCCAAAAATTCAATTGGCCAAAGCATCTCGGATCATAAAGGGGGTCAGAAAAGGACTACCTGTCTACTTGATTAAGCTCAACAAGTTAGATCAGGAGTAGGAGTCTAGTGAAGGACCTTCTTGGCTAAAGGAATACGCGGACGTATTTCCTGAGGAGTTAACAGAACTCCCGCCTCAAAGAGAAGTGGATCATGAGATCAAGCTGGTACCAGGAGCTACGCCAATTGCAAAGAGACCTTATAGGATGTCTATACCGGAAGCAATTGAGCTGAAGGAACAACTCAAGCAACTGCTAGATCAAAGCTACATCCGTCCTAGCAGTTCACCATGGGGAGCTCCAGTACTGTTCCAGAAAAAGAAAGATCGAACACTTCGACTATGTATTGATTACCGAGGGTTGAATCAATCAATTGTCAAGAACAAGTATCCTATTCCTAGAATAGATAAGCTTCTTGATCGTCTCCAGGATGCGAAGATCTTCTCCAAGATTGATCTTAAGTCTGGTTACTATCAGATAAGGATCAAGGAAGAAGATATCCCAAAGACGACCTTCAACACAAGATATGGATACTTTGAGTTCCTAGTTATGTCATTTGGGCTTACGAATGCACTTGCCAACTTCAACAGGTTAATGCAGGATATCTTTAGGCCATATCTTTATGACTTCGTACTTGTCTTCTTTGATGAAACTTTAGTCTATTCCAAACAGGAAGAAGATCATGAACCCCAACTTCGGATTGTCCTTGAGACAATGATGGCACATAAGCTATATGCTATGATGAAGAAGTGTGCATTCTTCAAACGTCAGATTGAATATCTGGGATTCATCGTATCAGTGGAAGGAATCTTAGTGGACCCAGCCAAGGTCAGAGATGTGCTAGAATGGCCAATACCAACAATTGTCAAAGTAATACGCAGTTTTCTTGGATTGACAGGATGGTATAGGGTCTTCATAAAAAACTATGCTTTGATAGCAGCACCTCTGATGGACTTACTGAAGAAGCAAACATCCATTGCATGGTCAACTCCCGAACAAACCAACTTTGATAGATTGAAGCAAAGTTTGGTATCAACACCTATCCTAAAACTTCCAGACCTCAATAAGGAGTTCTAGGTAGTAACAGATGCTAGCACGCTTGCCTTAGGTTGTGTGCTCATGCAGGAAGGTCATCCTGTAGCATACTCTTCAAGAAAACTGAAGAGTCATGAGAAGAATAATGCTACCCATGATTTAGAGTTGTTAGCTGTCATCCATGCTCTAAATCTTTGGAGACACTACCTGTTGGGTAACAAGTTTACTCTAGTGACTGATCATAAGAGTCTCAAGTGGATCTTTACCCAGAACGAGCTCAACATGAGGCAACGTCGGTGGATTGAAGTGCTGGAGGAGTATGACTTTGAAATCAAGTACTGACCTGGAAAGGAGAAAATAGTTGCCAATGCACTCATCACAAGGCATTCCTTAATTCCCTAATCTTGCATAACCTATCAATAGCCAGATCTCTAGCCACAAAGGTATCCATGCCGAACAACGCAATACTTGAGCTAGCTAGAGAGGAAGCATGCCATGATCTAGCCTATCCAAAGATGCTAAGGGAGATCTCTATCAAGGACTAGGATCAAAAGCTACAGGCTAAGTATCATGAATTCTCTATCAATAGTGGACTTGTCTACTATAGAACGAGGTTGTGTATACTAGCAAGCCAGTCACTTAAGCAAAAGATATTATGGGAAGCTCATGATTCCCCTTTTTCAGGACATCCTGGCTATGCCAAGACTCTCAATGCAGTTAGAAAGAGCTACTATTGGGAGAGGCTTAAAGGTGACATGCTCAAATATGTCACTGAGTGTTTGTCTTGTCAACGTATCAAAGCATGTCAAAATGCCAGGGAAGTTACAACCACTTGACATTTCCCAAATGAAATGGGAATTCATCAGTATGGATTTTGTTGTTGGCCTACCCCAAGTTCAGGGAGGATACAACTCCATCATGGTTGTAGTTGACATGCTGACTAAGGTTGCACACCTTATTCCAGTAAAGACAAACTATAAAGCCTCAGACATTGCAAGATTGTTTATCAAGTAGATATTCAAGCTACATACCAAGAAGAATCATTAGTGATCATGATTCTCTCTTCACATCACACTTCTGGAGAGCCATCTTTAAAGCCATTAGGACTCAACTCTGTTTTAGCACAGCTTACCATCCCCAAATGGATGGCCAAACAGAGTAAGTCAATCAAGTCATCAAGGATATGCTTAGGGCATACTGCTGTCGTGAACCAAAAAGGTGGATTCAATACTTGCCTTTGATTGAATTTTCCTACAATGCTTCTTACCAACAGAGCATTCAGATGACCCCTTTTCAAGCATTGTATGGTCATGACTGTCAAAGTCCCCTAAACTTCTCAGATCCAACCTTGAGGGTTGAAGCTTCAAGGCCGATGTTGGAAGAGATGGATGACCAAATAAAGTCAATAAGACAGGACATCCAAGCCGCCAAGGATAGGCAGAAGGCATACGCGGATTTAAAGCGTCAATATAGAATCTTTGAGGAAGGAGACATGGTCTTCATTCGCGTACGTCCAAAGAAGAGTTCCCTATCCTTGGGAGATTACAGGAAGCTAAGTCCAAGGTATTTTGGACCGTACAAGATCCTCAAGTGCCTAGGACCTAATGCCTATAGACTGCAACTCCCTGAGAACCTAAAGGTTCATAATGTATTCCATATCAGCCTATTGAAGAAGTATGTACCTAATCCTAACCATGTACTCGATGACCAACAAGTTGTAATGCCTAGTCAAGGAGTCCTTGAACTAAGGCCTGACAGGATCTTAGATTTTAGGGAGAGACAACTGAGATCCAAAACCTTGAGAGAATGCCTCGTCCAGTGGAAAGATTATCCCGAGGAGGATGCCACTTGGATAGATGAAAGCACTATCAACCATCAATATCCGTAGTTTATCTCAAGATGAGGACATCTCGATTCCTCCAAGGGGGAGAGAATGTAATAACTCCGATTCCTAAATAAATGCATTGTTCGCATGAACCTCCTCTTAATAGGAGGTCATCAGGATAGTTAATTGGATAATGGCAATTTTTTTAAATTCCCTCCTTTTCCCCCCAGCCGATTGTCATGCTGGGGGAGAGGGAGGGAAAGCGAGATGATTAAGCATCCCTGCTGGGTGCCATGGAGGGGGCGAACGCATGCGGCATGCCACGTGGGGGAGGGAGGATCCCCTCCCCTCACCTATATAAGTGATATTGGAGATAGCCAGGGGAATTCCCCATGTCATCACTGTCGTAGGCTAGAGGGGGAAGGCTGGAGAAAGGAGCCGAGACCCTACTGTCGCTGCCATTGAGAGAGGAGGAGGCATCGAAACGCTGAGGATCGTCAGCTGCTACCGTGCAGAACGCGGCCGCTGCCACCAATCGAATCCCATTTGGCCTCCATCCACGTGGGCTTCTACAGCCTCCAAAAGTTTTAGAAGCTTCTTGGAAGCTTCTAAGGGTGGGCCTCCTAAACCCCCTTTCCCAAGTAATTCTTTCTTTTCCACCCCCTTTTTCCTTCGTAGTTTTAGTCCCTTTTCCCCCTTGGGCCCCCCGCAAAAATGCTTTCTTGTGGGTTTTGTTAAAGCCCTTTTCAAGTGGGTTTAATAATACCCCCCTCTCACCCCCCCTCAGGATCCAAAGCCCCTTCCCGCACCCCCTTCCTATTGCCTTTACAAAGCAGGTTTTTATGAACCCACCCCCTGGGATTTAACCCCTTCACAAGCGGCCCTTACACTTCCTTTCCCCCCTTGCGTTCCTATACAAAGGGAGTCTCACCCCGGAATTTAGGGCCTCACATTCCACAAAGCCGTGTTTTCAAACTCCATTTTCGTGGATTTTCATTTCCATACATCTTTCATAAAGCTCACAATACCCGTTTTTTTTTTTAACCCATTTTCATAGCATCCCCACAAAGTTTTAAACCCGTTTCTTTTCATTGATTCTCCTCAAGTTCATTTTAACCACCGGATTAAAAACCATCTTTCCTGTTGCAACTCCCACAAGTCTTTAAGGACTTCTAAAGCCAATTCACAAAGGGAGTTTCGCGTACGAAGGAGAGGACAAGATCATAACTCTGCGTCCAAGGTGAAAAGGCAGAATTCTCGATGGCCTCTAAGAAGGCACAAGGCGCAACCGCAGGACGATCGTCTCCTAACATCCATGTGGAAATTTCACCACAAGTCCAGGTTCTTCTTTCTAAATTTGATTAACGTCATAATATTCCAATTATGCATGGATCATTTTTGGAGATATGATGCATTTTTTGATTTAAATACTTTGGTTAATTTAAAAGAAATAGCTCACAATGGAAGAATTCAGTCATTAGTATATTTTTCAATAAAACGAACAAAATAAAGCAAGCATAAGATTTCTATGCATTTCTAGCAAGTGGCTTTATGCATTAATTAGATTGATTAATGCCCATCTTTACAAAACTGAATTATGATAGTACACTTCGATTAAGCATGGAAGGAATAAACCGCATATTGCATTATTGAACATCTTTTTCGAAATGATTCTTAAAGAAAGTTGCTAGCAACCATAGGAAATTGCTAGGGCTGCATGAAGAAGATTTAACTCTAGGCACGTGGCCTAAAAACTCTAATCAACGAAAGATTGTGTAAGTTCTGCATACGACAAATTCATTCCAAAATGAATGTAGAAAAAGGCTGCATGTTTTAGCATGAATCTTGTTTGCATGTTATAGGATGATCAGTTGGAATTAGGCTATAACTTAACCTATGCTTTGACCTTAAACTGAAAAGTTAGGGTTTGTAAATCAACTTACACGTGGACAATGAATCATGTGGTTACGGAAATGCTAGTGTAATTATCTTTAAGAATAGACAAGTTAAATTGGTTTAAAACTAAACACCTAATACCGCGAGGTACTCGTTTAGGAAGGGTTAATTCAATGCAACATATTCCAAAGAACTAACTAGGATTTAACATGTTGAGGACAAGACCTAGTTGCTCATATTGCCAAAGCTGAAACTCCTATACCCTAAAGACTTGCCCACATTCACGGAATGTAGGGACATTGCAACATACTTGCGAGAAGTGATCTAGGGATTTCCTAAGAATCTCTCGCTAAAAATATAAAACTCGGAACCCTAGGAATGACAATGTCAGCTTAATGCAATTAGGAACGGATTGTCATATCTAACCATGATACCGTGATTAGAAGACACCATTGATGGGTAGAATAGTCCCATGGATTAGGTGCAACACTTGGCAACAAGTTGCAGAGTTGCATGATCTTGTGATTTGATCACAAGGGAATGGCCAATTCCTCGGAATGAGATTGGCAGATTCTTACACAAGTTTATCTTGCAAGAGGATGAATAATTGTCCTGATATAGTATCTTTCTCGTGTAAAGTGACCAAGATACGGAAGCAAAAGACCAATCAATAAATTGGAATAATATATGAACTTAAGGTATTGACTAAGTCGGGTTAATAGGGTACGGCCCTAACCCAGGATATAGGGCTAACAAATAAACCCTTGGGGATCTTGCCAAGTTGCAATTGATCCTGGATCAAGTGCTGGATGCATTCGGAAAGAAGGATTCGCTCCTTAGCAGTTGGCCAAAAATAACGACCAATGGTAATGATTGTGCTTGTAACAGTTTTAAGAGCACTATTTTGCTTTGTTTGCTCAAGGAATTAAAGGATAAATGGATATCTAATGCTTCAGGTTGAAGGCCTGAAGGGAGAGGCAGCTTCAGTTACCCCCGACTACCTGCCTGACCCTAACCAAGGGGGTTGTTAACCGCGTCGGGAAGGTGGACCAAACCCACCGCGAGAGGTCTCTTCATTGAGCACTACTTGGAGTAGGAGGACGCTTGTGTGCCAGAGGGGGCTCTGGCCGTAAATCCTTCACCTTCCAGGCCCTACACAAGAGGCCAACGTGACTCGGGATTGGATCTCGAGGCCCGCAAACTAGTCTACAGGCGGAATCTTGGATTAGTAATCCCTGTGGATTGGTGGATAGCCTTCGGGTGGATTATGGATAAGTCTACGGGCTGGACTTTATATATTTTAAAGATAAATATGATAACCTGTTGAAAAGGAACTTGTTTGACATTACTTTTTTGTGTTAAGTGCTATGATTACTTGAAGGAACCAGTGCCTAACGGGCTAATTAAGAAAGCTGGTTGATACATGTCCAATTAAATGTGTTGGGTAATTAAATAACTAAAACAACTTGAGGAAACAGCGGTGGATGTGGCCATGGGTCCATCCTACGGATGGGTGGTCCCGATTGGCCGAAAACTTTTCTCAATCATGATGGACAACGAGAAGATCGTTTCAAAGGATACGAACAGAAAAAGGGTGCTGGCCTAGAGTCTAAGTTATAAATGATCCTGATTGATGCTGTTTTAGGGAACGGAATGGGACTATGCCTGAGGGCAGAGAGGTTGAGCTTCACATCCCTCTCGTTTCCCATTCTCCTTGAACCAAGTGCAGCGTGAATCCGCTTCAGACATGGCATTTCTGCATAAAGTAGTTCACTCGGGTTCCATGCTAGTTGCCATTAGGAAATGACCAATAGGAAAAACCCTAATTCAGGTCGATCCTAAGTGGGAATGGACGGAATACTTCCGCTATGTGGCAGATGCGAAAAGTCCTAGATCGCAAACCCCGTAACATTCCATGGGAGTGCCAGGCGAAGCTTTCTAGGCATCCTTTCCAATGGACTGCTAAGACGTGTCTTGAAGATAACAGGTGGACATGTTACATTCATTCTTTAGAGAACCACAACAAGGAAAAGAACACCACAAGCAAGAAATCTTCACCTAGCTTCATAGAAATAATTCTCCCATGGCTTTATCTTTAACAAAATCCATCATTCTCTTCATATTCTTCATATTATTCTTTGATAGACATAGAAAATACAAAAGAATTCTCCACTTTGAATGGAAAAATATCACATATGATCATCTTCAAAGTTTCCATAGCTTTCTCTCACAAATAGATACATTGTTTTGGATAGAATTGGCTATCTTTGACTGTCTCTCTCTCAATAAATAGTATATTATATACTCACTATAATACTCAATAATCACTCATAATACTCCTTCTTTGGTCGTGGATACCCCTTCCAAAAGATATGCCTAATATGAAAGGTTTCTAAAGCCACTACAGTGACTCCTCTCAGCTTACTACCGTCACTTCACTCTAGTCTTCTCTTGAGTCTTCAACAACTGCTTCTTCCACTTCCTTGAGATTTTTTGAACTTACATTCACCTCTTTCCAAGGCTAGAAAACTTTTTCAAAGTTAAACATACATTCCAAGAACACTTATAGAAGCATACAGAACAAAACATAACAGAAGCAGACACTCTACAGAAGCTCATCAGAAGGTTTATAGAAGGTCAATCGAAAATATCATAACCACATAACTCATACTAAAATCGTTCAAAAATATCAAAAGCCATTCAATGATATTTTAAACATTCTCAACTTCCATCAATCATTAATCCATGCTTCATACAGAAGAAAAATAGGACAAAATAGAAGCTAAACAGAACCAATCAGAACCTCAATAGAACCTATCAAAACATCATAGAGTCTCATATCTCTACTGTAAATCATCATGAGCTTCCAAAACATAATCAATCTCATCCAAAACACTCTCAAATACTTCCAAAACAACTAGTCATCACTCAAATCCATTAAAAATCAACCATTTAGGCCTTAGAAACAAGAAAAAATCAACCAAAAAACCAAGTCAATTTAGTATTCAACATATCCTCACATTTAGTAAGGGAGTGTCCTCGCAACCAAAGAAAAAGGGAATACAAGTTCATTAAAGAGCTTAACTCAATCTTCTTTAGTATCTTCAATAATCCACCCGACCACAACCCCAAATTATAACCTGTATCTAAGAAAACACACAATGAAAGGAAAACCCTTTACCATTAATAAATCTTATAAACAATAGCAAATTATAACAAATTCATAGAGGATATAAAAGGTTCTTCCATCCTTCAATCAAATAGAATCACCAACCACTATCCATAAGCTTCTCAATTAGGTCCATCTTCCTCTTGAACTCCACATAAAAGGATAATACACCACACCGTATATATCACAAAACATACACAAAACTCACAAAGACACAATACCAGCTAGTCTGAATGGCACATGCCTCCAAAAAATGAAGAGTAAAGAAAAAACTTTTTATTAAGAAAAGATAATACTATAAAAAAAAGGCTTCACTTCGAAGTAGGACAAATATATTTCTTTTTAAACTTCATGCTAAGATTGAGACGCTCGAGAGCTTTACTCTCATCTATAAAATATTGAGGTATATTCTGTAGGAACTGTAAACAACATATCCTTTCCAAAAAAATAAGGAACATGGTAGGGAAGTAATACAAGACATCCATTTGAGCAATAGTCACGTCCACATTTGGATTTATGATTAGTTGCGGGATACTCTTTCGAGTATTCAAATGAGATTGTTGATGCATGAAAGCAAGATACCAACAAAAGTGAGTAGCAAGGCTTACAAAAGTATCCTCAGATTGAACATGCATCATCCAAGAAAAATGAAGATAAGAAGTCAAACATGTAGCAGACATCTCCCAGAACCCTGGAATAAGAGGCGAGTTAAACATTGGTCCTATCAAAGAATCATGCAATGTCCATTGCCTTCTGTGAAGAATATCCCTATTATATCTAGGTGTATCCGACATTGATTAGGGAGGAAGGTTAATAGAATCAGATGGAGATGGTAATGGAATAAGAGGGGAACATTGCAAAGGTGGATAAGACAAATCATAAAATGAAGGTAAGTGAAGGGATAAGGAAGATAGAAAAGACGAAGAATTCATAAAAAACGTTTGAAGAGAGTTTGTTGAGAAAACAAAAGGGATATGAGGAGCTATAGGAGTAAATTCAGAAGGAGTAGGAGGAGATCCAGAAGGACTAAAGAATAAAAGAGGAATAGTGTCAGGGCTAGAAGAAAGAAGGAAAAAATATAAAGAAAAATGATAGGACATGAGAGAATAGAAAAGAAGATCAATAGGATCCAAAGGATAAATAGAACAATGAAAATTAAGGGCTTGGAAAAAGAAATCAGTAAACAATGGATGATCAACAATATAGCTCAACAATTGAGTTTGCAATGGCTGGATATCAAACTTATAAAAGACACTTGGTAAAAGGCGAGGTTCTAAAGAATCATCCTCCAAAGGTGGATGCCAAGCATGCCCTCGATACCAAGATGTTTGCTGATGATAAGTCTTCAAGCTTTTTGCTAATAAGAGCTCCACTGAATGAACATACATGACTGCTTGCAAAATGACATCCCCATATAAACATTCAAATCTTCCTCATCAAGAATTTGTAGATGTCCTGTGAGATACATAAAAGATAATAATTGGGTTTCATGTGAAACTAAATCATCCACAAATTTATCAAAGACAACTCTCAACAAATTTGCAATCCATAAAGTTGACCACCCATCCTCTAGAGGCTCCAAATCCACATTACTTAAAGAAATATTTAGGGAAAACCTCTTTTTATTATACTTAATCCAGAAAGAGGGGGGAGATGACACCAATTTAACATAACAAGAAAAGTTATCCTACACATAGTTCATTCATTGCCGAAGGTGTTCTACCTTAGCAAAAAACCCATCACACAGCTTAGCCTTTTGCTACAACTAATCAAGCTCCTCTGTAGAAGATAAGACAAAAGAAACTTGTTGGGGTAAAAGGCCTCTGGGCCTACCTGTGCATACTGTGATCGCCCATTCTTTATTCATATATAATATGATAGTGCAATAAGGCTCTCAGTTTAGTTGGACATCACCTACATTGTGTGTGCTCTTCTCTCCCGCATCTTTGACCTCTTCTCCTTCTCCACTACCATTGCATCCCCTTCAACTGGTATCAGAGTGGGTCTTCAAGAGCTCATCCTAGCCTTCCACATGAGGTATGAGATCTTCATGCTTTACTGTACTATGGTTGATTATGTCATGCAGTTGGCTACGACTCTTCTTTATGTGGGAGCTTTTGCATCCTTGATTGATGCCTTTATGTCCTCCCATCCATTGAGGTTTCATGAGCATTTGCAGCATGCTTCTACCACTGATGTACTAGCAGATGATTGTCTTTATGAGTAGGTTCCCTATGTTGGAACAGCCCTCAACTGCTTTAGCTCCGTGGATGCTATGGATGGCCCTATTCATGATGACTTGGATTCCTTGTCATCTTCTACAAGTTCTTCTACTTTAGATGTTGCTTGCTTCCATTGTGGGAAGCTTGGGCATGTTCAAAGAAAATTCTTTAGATGGATTAGAGTAGCAGAGACAGAGATGGACTCGACATGAGCAGAGAGTCAGCGATACAGCAGGTATTACCACTCTTTCTAGTGGTGAGGTTTATGAAGTTACCCATGATGATGCAGTTGAGCATGTCCTCCTGTCATCTAGTTTCCCTAGCTTACTTGCTCAATGATGAGGTCCATGCCTTTGATTGGCTTTTCGACTCTATGGCATCTTGTCATGCTACCCCTCATAGAGCATGGTTCTCTTCTTATAGGGAGGTTGATGGATGTATTGATCTGGGCCTTGAGAAAACTTATGCTATTGTTGGTACAGGGAACATACACCTAGCTTTGCCTAATGGGACTTCTCTTATGCTCAGGGATGTTCTACATGTTCCCATGCTCAGTAAGAGCTTGATTTCTGTCAGTCAGTTGCATGATGGAGGTTACTCTGTTTCTCTTCAGGATAGGTCATGGAAGATCTGTCATGGTTGCTTGGTTTTGGCCAGAGGTTCTCGAGTTGGTTCTCATTACCTAGTGCATGTCTCTCATGTGGGAGATTCTATGGTTGCAATCATTCGGATACCACATGCATTGTTATGGCATTATCACCTAGGCCATATGCGCCATAGAGAGATGGAGATCTTGTCTCGTTCAGACTCATTGCTACCTCCTATGTCACTTACAGATCTTGATGCTTGCCCTGATTGTACTCTTGGTCCTTGCAGAGCCCCCTTGGCTTTTGGCGATCATATGAGGCATGCTCCTCTAGATCTTGTCAATTGTGCAATATATGGATCTATGCCTTCCCAGTCACTTGGTGGAGCGTCGTACTTTGTGACCTTTGTTGATCATGCTACCCATCGTGTTTGGGCTTTTTCCTTGGTGCAGATTGAGGATGCTGCAGCTATGCTTGACAGGTTTATGGATTCTGCTGGTAGCAGGCCTAGGTGCTTGTAGATGGAATATGAGAGTCATGCTCTCTCTCCCATCTTTCAGACCTCTTGTCAGCAGTATGGCATTGATTTCTTATGCCCACGATATTATGGGATTGCTCATGGCATGTGTCTGACCTTACAGGCAAAGGTTGCTTCTATGCTTACCACAACTGGGTTATCTTATGGCTTTTGGGCCGAGCCCCTTATGACAACAGTCTATTTGGTTAACAGGATGCTGTGCTTGAACTTGGATGGTATTACACCCCATGAGGCATGGAGTGGCATGCAACCCTCCTATGATTACTTGAGGATGTTTGGCTGCCAAGCATCTGTACATATGCCACATGAGTCTATGTCACGTAGATGTATCCTCCTCGGTTATGGAGATGGTGACTTTAAGGCCTACAGATTATGGGATTTGGATGCCCAGCAGGTCATATGCAATCGTCATGCTGTCTTCTATGAGATGCAGACACTTCTTAGCCCTCTTGATGAGCATTCAGTACACTTTATGGCTGATTTTATAGCAACTATAGTGCCATTACAGCAAGCTATTTATGCTGAAAATGTGGCACTTACTGGCCCAGATGATGTAGCTATGCATAGTAGTCAAGTTCAGGATGTTGGTGGTCAGTTGCTAGACCCCTAGGCTCATGAGAGCCATTTTCTTGTAGTTTTGCAGGCTAGATAGCCAGCGATATGTCAGTCTTCCGCTTCACTGAGGCCACATGTAGCTTGAGACCCCATTGGACGAGTGTCCAAGATGTTGGCCCTCTTTCAATGATTGACTTTGGAGATTTTGACTGCTCTCTGCTGTCTTATATGCACCATTTTGATGCTATACGCGACTTTGATGCTTTATAGCTGTGCATTGATGAGTTGTGCTTGCTTCATGAGAAGCATTCTTGGATTACTCCCTTGTATGGAGCTGCGGGATCGCTTATCTCCTGGATGTCATGGACTCACGGATGCTTGACTCTTCTTCTGCAGAGATTCCCGACACTTCTTGCATAGCTTGCTTTTTGATTGGGTGTTGGGTGAGATGTTATGATTCCTTACCTTGTCTTTTTCTTTTCTTTTCTTTGTTTTCACTCCCTAGCCACATTGGCCTTCTAGTGGGAGGTTGTTGGGGTAGAAGGCCTCTAGGCCTACCCGTGTATACTATGACTACCCATTCTTTATTCATATATAATATGATAGTGCAATAAGGCTATCAGTTTAGTTAAGCCCCGCATCTTCCTCTTCTCCTTCTCCACTATACAATTAGCAAGAGGAATAGAGAAAACGACAATTCATTTTTAGAAATTAAACTGCAAGAGGAATAGAGAAAACAACAATTTGTTGGTTAAGCTCTTTAATAAGCTTCTTTTGCGATTCAACAATGTCTTGGGAATGTTGCAATTCACCCTCACAAGCTCCCAACTTACGAGCTGACTCTATCATGTCCTCAAGAGCCGCATTATTTTCTTGAGTTAAGGCCACATTCGCAGCTTCCAAATTAGCTAATTTATTTTGTAGCTGTTTGATTTGGGGTTGCTGGGAATCCATCAAAGCAGTAGCATCAATCATCTGTTTATGAATATCACTGAGGGTAGCTTTTCGGATGCCAAGTCCTCCAAATGTTTGCTCAACTAATTAATCAGGGAGCCAACATTATCTTGCAATGAATTATAAATCCGCGTATAGATAGATTGAAGACATGAAGTAAGGGAAGTCTTCAACTTAGACTGGACACCAAAAATCAACTGGGAAAGCAAAGATACAGACTGCATTGTCTGTAAGGAAGAGGGAATTTGCTGATCTAGCTGGCAATCCCTTTGGGAAGAAAATAAGTTAGGAGAAGATAGGAATGAAGGGAAGGAACTGCTAGAAACAAGAGGGGTAGTGTCTTGCACAGGAAGATTGGCAACTGAAGCTGAAGAGGGACTAGACAGTACTGTGGTACATCTACACTTAGTTCGAAGGAACCTAGGAGGGGGCGCATCCTCCATGTCTGAATTTGGCTGTAATGGAGGAGGAGATGGAACAGAAGGTGGAGGCTACTTCGGAACAGGAGCAAGATCAAGCACTGGTATGCCACTAGGAGGAGGGGCAAAAGTAATAATCTTTTAAAGGAAGACACCATAAGAAACATTACTATCTTGATCTTTTTTGACTCGTTGAAAATGTTCATCCATCTTAGCCAACATGAATGCAACCCAATTAAACTTGGATCCCTCAAGGATTCGAACAAACACGGTAAAAAGCTCCCTGGAAAGACATTTGGAAGCAGGCTTTCTGAACATGAATCTGTCTTGTAGGAATTGGCAGAGTTGCTTCCACACCGGAGAGGAGATATGAGCAAAAGAAACCCCAGAACTAGTAATAATTTTGCTAGCCAACAAAGAGGTAGATGTTTCCTTCTAAATGATGCCAGGAGGCATATTCCACGGTGGATTCCGTGAGGTTTTACGGTGGATTCCGTAAACTTAGATGACCGGGGCTCATACGCAAAGAGGATTCTTTGTGCGAGAAGTTGATGGGGACGCCTGTCCTTTTCGGGCGTTTCATTAATTTAGTGTGTACATGGGTGATTTCATAGCGGGTGATTCCGCAAAATGCATATTAAATTAATAAACGTTTATGAGTTTAGAGTGCGCACTCGTAATAAATTAAGGTTAGGATTTATTTCTAACCAGTTGATTTATTTATGTAGCTGAAGACTGCTAGGTATTCACTTTTGTCGGTTTAATTGTGTTATTTTACTAACGATTGTGAATGCTTCAGTTGATGTGTAGAGATAGCAGCAGTGGCGGAGGAAAGCATTGGAGTCTAGCGGGTTTTCGACCTTTGGACTATATTTTGATAGGCGGCACGCCTATATTTTGTTATGTCTATAGAGACATCGATTATTTATTATTATTTTGTATGCGCTTATGCGCTTGGATATGTTATTTCTACTTGGACATTGAGATTGGGCGTGCCAGACACTATGGGCACCGTCCATTAGCTTTATTTTCTTATTTTTGGTAGAAAGCAAACTCAAAAGCTAAAAGCTTGTATATTTTTGTAATTGGGCTATTTTTGAGCATAAAGATTGGAAATATACATTAAATACATGCTTTGTGAAGCGCTCACACAAGGCATGGGGGGAGATTGAACCCAATTTGTCTCTTGTCTCATGTCGTGCTTGCTTTTACATTGGTTTTTGTGCTAAAAAGTAAAGTACTTTGTTCTTGGGGACCTTCCGGGATTCACCACGTGAGCTATCTGCGTCCGATCTGCGCAGCAGTGGTATCAGAGCGGAGCAGAGATCAAGGGCTTCCAATCGCTACCAATCTCGGGCGAAGGCGGAGCTCCAGGAACAAACGGCCTCTACAGTCAATCTCGTCGCGAACCGTCGATACAGGCAGACTTCTGGCGATCAAGAACCCCTGTTTCCACTCTCAGATCGCGAAGAACCAATCTCTGTCGGCGGAGGACCACTCATCAATTCTCTTCATCAAGTCGTTGCAAACAGAGATAAGATTTCTTCTTAATCAAGTTTAGTTTGACCTTAAAGCTTAGTCTTAAGCTTGAGAAGCTTTAAAAGCTTCAAATCGTCAAATCGTCTGGCAAGAGGAGGGTCCCGAAATTTTCACGCAGTCAAAACGGCTCCCCCCCCTCACGAAAAAACGGCGGCCTGTTTAAGCTTATTAAGCTTAAGCTTAATTCATTAAGCTTAAGTTACTTCAAACTCTGCAAGTCAGTGAAGGCAAACAAGTCTGTAAACTCCGGGTCCTGCGCATCAGAAGTCAAGTTTCGCAAGTCGACTCTAATCAAGTACTGCAAGTTCTGCGAGTCGGCTAAGTCCAGCAAGTCTACAACTCTGTAAGTCTGCTAAGTCTGCAACTCTGCAAGTCAGACTAAATCAGAACTGACTAACGCTCGAAACTCATAGAAGACTTGTTCGTTTGCGAAAACTCTGAATTGGAAAGTTGTTCGCAGCAAGCTGTTTTACCTATCTGCAAGTTTGTTGAAGTACTTTCAGCAAACAGATACAGAAATATTGCAGAATTTCTGAAAATTGAAGAAGAAAATACCCAAAAATACATAGCCTTGTAACCCCAAATTTGAGCTACGCTCATCCCGCTAACTGATTTTGAGTGAGAAAGGTTTGTTGAGTTTTACAGGATGACTACCCCACATATGGATGATCCTATGGCTGAAGACGACCTACCCGAGCCTACCATGGAGCAAAAGCTGGATCTTATCATGCTGCAATTGGACGAAGAGCGAAGAGCTAGGCAAGCCTTGCAAGTGCAATTGACAAAGCTACAAGGAGCGTCCATTGACAAAGAAGAACCCCAAGCTGAAGATCTGATTCGCCGTACCATCGACGCCACTCTTGAAGCACAAACCATTCGCAAGGAATCCAAGATAAGTAAACGAAGTTTCAAGTTTCGCACTTTCAATGGCATAAGAGAAGGAAAGACTATTTTATCATTCATTAGCCAGTTTGATGACTATTTCCATGAGGAAACTTATCCTGAGAAAGATAAAATCAAGTGTGTTACTAATCATCTGATAGATAGAGCATCACTTTGGTGGACTGTAGTCCGCAAGAGTATAGAATGTCCTGCTACATGGGAAGATTTCAAGAAGAAGTTCATGCAAAATTTCCTACCACCGCAATTTCATGAGAAGGCTATCAAGCAATGGGATTTACTTCAACAGCGCGATCGTGAGCCTATTCCACAGTATACAGAGCGTTTTTGGAATGCACTCCTACATCTACGCATGCTTGAAGATGTACCAGAGACGACACATAAGCGGAAGTACATGTCTGGACTTCTTGGACATTACTACGCTGAGGTGAATATGTTCAAGCCTGCTACCCTTGAAGATGCCATCTCCTTAGCTCACGACACTGAAGATAAGTTACGTGGAAGAGATCGACGACCACAGCCATTCCAAGCAAACGGTAATTATGGATCTAAACAATTCAATTCAAATTTCAGAAGGTTTAATCCAGGTCGTTTCTCATCACCATCTTTCCGCAAGAATTGGCCTAAACCACCTGCATTACCATCCACTGTCAATCCAAATCCTAAGCCTATCCAACAAGCAAATCCAAATATACCCAAACTTCCAGCCATTGCAAATAATGTGACCAAAGCCAAGCCCATCGTATGTTACAAGTGTCACCAGCCAGGCCATCTCCCAGCAAATTATCATTCAAAGAAGCCATCAGCACATATCAACTACCTTGGAGCCATGGACGAAGACGAGCATGAGGATATGCCGGATTTCACTGAAGATGAAGATGATCCTACTACTACTTCCGACACTTTACCAGGTATGCCTACTTTACATTCATTGTTGACTATGAAATGTATGGTGCATGGAAAAGAAAGAATTATATTACATGATGACGGTAGTACCCATGACTTTATTTCAGCAAAATTGGTAAAAGAATTGAAATTGCATACTGTACCTACGCACTATCGCATAAAAGCTGCATTTTTAGGCACTAGGTACAATGGCACACAAGAAGTTCAAGATTTAGAAATTCAAATTGGTCCATATATTGAAAGAAGAAATTTCTTAGTTGTCCCATTACAATCAAGCGACATTATTCTAGGAATGCCATGGAGACACCAACATAATCCCAATATAGATTATTCCACACACACAATGAATATTAATTTTCAAGGAAAATCTATTACATTATTTGGTATGCATGCATCTCATATGTTTCCACTGCTTTCGCATACTCAAGCAAAACGTGCACTACGCAAGAATACTAAATCATATCTCATTTGGGTGAATGAATTGCACGCAAAAGAAACTCATATGCACCCTAAGCATAAGGAATTTCTTGCATATTTTAAGGACTGTTTTGCAGAAGACCTACCACCAGGTTTACCTCCATCACGTCCAGAAGACCATAAAATTGACCTAATACCTGGCACACAACCACCTTGCAAAGCCCCATATAGGCACAATCAAATAGAGCAAAAAGAAATTCAGAGTCAAGTAGAAGAATTACTAAATAGAGGTTTAATTCGACCTAGCAGTTCTCCATTCGGTGCACCTGTGCTCTTAGTCAAGAAAAAGAATAATACTTATCGGATGTGTATTGACTACCGAGCATTAAACAAGATCACTGTAAAGAATAGGTATCCTATACCTAGAGTTGATGACCTTATGGACAAACTGCAAGGATCTTCTATATTTAGTAAAATTGACCTTAAATCTGGATATCATCAGGTGAGGCTAGATAGATCCGACATATTTAAGACTGCATTCAGGACACAGTTTGGCCATTATGAATTCTTAGTCATGCCATTCGGATTAACTAATGCACCTGCCACTTTCAGTAGAATGATGAACCGTATTTTTCTAAAATATCAATATTGTGTGATTGTTTTCTTCGATGATATTTTAGTATTCAGTCAAAGTGAAAAAGAGCATTATGAGCATTTATTATTAGTTTTTCAATTACTGAAAGAAAATCAATTGTTTGCAAATCCTGACAAGAGTGAATTCTTTAAGACAGAAATAGAATATCTAGGTCATATTGTATCAAAAGAAGGAATAAAAGTTGATCCTAAGAAAATTGATGCAATATTGCATTGGCCTATTCCTAAAAATGTACATGAATTACGCTCATTCCTTGGTCTTGCTAGTTTCTATAGGAAGTTTGTACGTAATTTCTCATTACTTGCTTTACCACTGACCAAACTTCTTAAGAAAGGCATTGTTTATCAATGGACTGAAAACCAGCAGAAATCCTTTGATTTACTTAAACGTGCATTGACCAATGCCCCTGTTCTACAATTGCCTGATTTTAACAGACCATTCTTTCTAGTTGTGACTGATGCTAGCGGATCAGGAATAGGAGCCGTGCTAATGCAAGACAACCATCCAATAGCATATTCTAGTTCTAAGCTGAAACCCTCTGAGCTCAAATATTCCACTTATGACAAGGAACTCTTAGCAGTTGTCCAAGCATTAAAACAATGGAAGCATTATTTAATGGGTTCAGAATTCATGATAAAGACCGACCAGCAAAGCATTAGACATCTACTTAGCCAACCCCAAATTTCTGACCGTCATATCAAATGGGCT
The DNA here is from genome assembly GCF_053477565.2 of Lygodium microphyllum. Taxonomy (NCBI): domain Eukaryota; kingdom Viridiplantae; phylum Streptophyta; class Polypodiopsida; order Schizaeales; family Lygodiaceae; genus Lygodium; species Lygodium microphyllum. The sequence goes on along the minus strand of NC_141140.1, from coordinate 153,447,015 downwards.
TCATTCATTCAAAGTTTCCATCCTATCATCTAATACCAACCTGGAAAAGAAAATGTAGTTGCTGATGCATTGAGTAGAAGACCTGCAATTCATAACATTTCTATCATATCTTTTGATTCTTTGATTGCTATGAAAGACACATATCACCAGGATATCACTTTTCATTCTGATTGGCAAAGATTAGTTCAAAATAATTTCATTCCTGTTGATTCATTGTCATATAATGATGGATTCATGTTCTTTGAAAAGAGACTGTGTGTTACTATTCCATTCCGATCTTTTGTTTTGAATGAAATTCATTGTCCCCCATATCAAGGTCATAGAGGTATCATCTCTACATTACGCATGTTAACTGAAGATTTTTATTGGCCGCATATGGATGCAGATGTGTCTAATTTTGTTTCTGAATGTCTGATTTGTCAAAGAATAAAGAGACATCATGGTAAACAGTATGGATTACTAATGCCTTTGTCTATTCCATCTAAACCTTGGGAACATATATCTATGGATTTCATTACTGGCTTACCAAATACTAAATCTAACCATGACATGATTTGGACAATTGTAGATAGATTTAGTAAGCAAGCATATTTTATTGCATGTAAGAAAACTTTAACAGCATCACAAGCAGCACAGTTATTTTTGAAAACTGTTTTTACTAACCATGGATTGCCAAAAGTGATTATTTCAGATAGAGATTCTAGATTTTGTAATAATTTCTGGATTACACTGTTTGCAAATCTAGGCACAAAGATTGATTTCTCATCTGCATTTCATCCAGAAACAAATGGACAAACAGAAGCCACAAATAGCACCATTCTAGATCTTTTACATGCATACACTATCTCTAAACCTCAGACATGGGATACTTATTTACATCTATTACAGTTTGCTTACAATAATACACCGCACACATCTACAAAGAAAGCACCTTTTGAAGTTATTTATGGATATAGATTATCTACACCTGTTGCATCTTTGTCTAATAGAATACAAAGTGCCGATGATATTGCTGTTATGCATAACACTATTTTTGATGAAGTAAAGGATATGATTGCTAAAGCCCAACAATCATATACCAAACAAGCTAACAAGAAAAGACAAGCCATGAATTTCAAAGTTGATGATTATGTTTGGCTTAGAATAGAAAAGCGTAGACTGCAAAGTGTAGATAGACATCCAGTTGTTAAATTAGCCCCTAGATTCTACGGACCATTTAGAATCATTCACAAGATCAATGACAATGCATTCAAGTTAGAATTGCCATCTCATTGGAAAATTCATAATACATTTCATATTAGTTTATTGAGACCATTTAGAGGACAATTACCTATCCACCCTGTCTATGAAAACCCACCTTTACTAGAAGAAGAGACTGAAATACTTGAACCAGAAGCCATTATAGACACTGACTACATGACCACTAGAACTGGCCGAAGGTATTCTAGATATCTAGTAAAATTTAAGAACCATCCTGTAGAGGAAGCACAATGGATGCACGCTAGAGACTTAAATGCTTTCCCCACTCTATTAGCTCCACATTGAGCTAATAGCAATTGAGGTCAATTGCTATCCCACCCCGGGGGTATGATGCCAGGAGGCATATTCCACGGTGGATTCCGTGAGGTTTTACGGTGGATTCCGTAAACTTAGATGACCGGGGCTCATACGCAAAGAGGATTCTTTGTGCGAGAAGTTGATGGGGACGCCTGTCCTTTTTGGGCGTTTCATTAATTTAGTGTGTACATGGGTGATTCCATAGCGGGTGATTCCGCAAAATGCATATTAAATTAATAAACGTTTATGAGTTTAGAGTGCGCACTCGTAATAAATTAAGGTTAGGATTTATTTCTAACCAGTTGATTTATTTATGTAGCTGAAGACTGCTAGGTATTCACTTTTGTCGGTTTAATTGTGTTATTTTACTAACGATTGTGAATGCTTCAGTTGATGTGTAGAGATAGCAGCAGTGGCGGAGGAAAGCATTGGAGTCTAGCGGGTTTTCGACCTTTGGACTATATTTTGATAGGCGCCACGCCTATATTTTGTTATGTCTATAGAGACATCGATTATTTATTATTATTTTGTATGCGCTTATGCGCTTGGATATGTTATTTCTATTTGGACATTGAGATTGGGCGTGCCAGACACTATGGGCACCGTCCATTAGCTTTATTTTCTTATTTTTGGTAGAAAGCAAACTCAAAAGCTAAAAGCTTGTATATTTTTGTAATTGGGCTATTTTTGAGCATAAAGATTGGAAATATACATTAAATACATGCTTTGTGAAGCTCTCACACAAGGCATGGGGGGAGATTGAACCCAATTTGTCTCTTGTCTCATGTCGTGCTTGCTTTTACATTGGTTTTTGTGCTAAAAAGTAGAGTACTTTGTTCTTGGGGACCTTCCGGGATTCACCACGTGAGCTATCTGCGTCCGATCTGCGCACCACTAAAGAAGTGAAAGGATCTCCTCGACGGTCAATAATTGATTGCCGCTAGGTACAAAGGAAGCAGAAAGAGGCAGACATAATGCTTCACTAATATCAGCAGTGGAGAGACAGAAGCGTGCGGTCATAGATCAAACTAGATTGTTTTTTGTATGACACCAAGAAAGAGTAGTAGAGCTTGTTATCCACAGGCATAAACTTAAGCGCTACGAATGAACGAAAACCAACACAGCGAATACAATCCGCTTCCTAGAGAAGGGAATAGTCATACACCAGCAATGGCACATGTTGGATCACAATCAGGGGAGTAGAGGAAGATACCATTCAGACTACACACGATATCCACACACACAACCAAGAAAAATAGGAAAATTCCTGCAAAACCCAAACACACCATCACTAAGAAAAAAATCAGGACAAAGAAATATAAGAACAGACAAGACTGGACCATACCTCCCCAAGCAATCCACATCCTACGTAAAAAATTCGACATGACCTACGTACTCATGTGACCGAAAGTTTCATGGTATGCAAACAATCAAGCATACGGAAACCCCATATTCAAGCATTCCAAAAGAATAAAAATTCAAGCACACCGTATCCCAGACACTGAGACTAGACACAAAACAGAATCACGAATTCAGATCATCAAAATAACTCAGAACAATATGACAGACACCTTTTAAAAAAATCCCAATCCTCGTAAACATTGGCGTATAACTAAGGTGTGGTGAAGTGAGCGGGTGATTGCTAGTGAATTCATTTGTAAGATGATTAATTAAACTTGGTTAATTATTAAATTAATCTGTTAATGCAGGGTGAGCTATTTGCATAGCCCATTCCCCATGCATTTTGACTTGATTGGATGGGAGTCTCTACTATACAATTCATTTTTAGAAATTACATGATCTTTGGCGCAAAGCGCATACTTGTGTGACTTTGGGGGTTTCATTTTTAGTTACAAATACTAATTGTGTTTGAATAACGCATGTGCGCGTGCACTGTGGATGAATTTTAGAAATTAGGTGGGTTATTGTGCCAAAGTGCGCGTGTAATGACGGGGGTTTCTTTTATAATTAATGATCGAGTTTATTCTAATTACAAATTTTAGGAAAGTGCATTGTGTTAATTTTGTGTGTGCAACAATTGAGTGATTTTTATTTACAATTACTTGTGTGTTGATGTGCATGTGAAGGAGAGAAAGAGGAGAAGAAAGAACCTGGTGGTGTATGAACACCCACAAAGTCTGTTGCGCAAAATCCCATTGGTAAAGTATCCAAAAGACATGAAAAATCCATGCACACAACCAACAAGGCAACCAAAAAACAGTTGGCCTCCTGACATTTACAAAATACCACATCAAAATATAAAATCGAACAGGGACACTAGAAGGTTTGGCAGTTAGGTAATTATATATCAAGTTTGTGGATTTTGTTGTTTTTTTAAAAAAAATTATGTTGTTTTATTTTTAAACAAATGTATTTTTATGTTTTTGTTTTCTTGATTTAAATAAATTTTAAAGATTTGGGTGTATGTATGTGGAGTTGGATTTAGGGTGAAATCAGTTATAGGATGACTAGAGGATGAATATATTATTTGATTGTTTTTTATAGTTTTTTTCTTAAAATTTTAATGGTGTGTTTTTAAAATTTTAATTTTAGTCCTTCAACCAAATATAGGTGGGAAGCTAAGAAGAGAGGTCTAATCAATTTTTCAACATTGTCCAAAATTATCTAACTCTTTTTGAAGTGAAAAAGATTTTTTTTTGGTTTTTTTTCATAAAAATATAAGAGTTTTTGTAAAACTTGATTGTTTCAAATTAATGGTAATTATTTAAGCACATAAAAATGATCCAAAAATATAAGAAAAGGTGAATATGATTTTTTGATTTTTTTGGAAATTTATTAAGATTTTCAATTATTTTTAAATTTATAATTTATATTATCCATTAAGAAAAAATCTAAAATTTGTCAAAATATTAGTAAATGATTTCAGTAAATTTTCAAATTTCTTTCATAAATGTGGGTATTTCTATGAATTTTTAGGATTTTTATGAGGTTTATTATATTTTAAATATTTACTTATTTATTTATTTATGACTTTTATTATTATTGCATCATGTTTCCAAATTTAGTATTAAAATTTCAGAAAATTGGTGGAAAAGTTTTTACTTTTTAATATCATTTTTAGTATTTTAATGAATTTTTTATTGATTTGTTTACACATTTTTCCAAATTTTTAATGAATTTAAGTGTTTTTCTAATTTATGAGAATAAAATAATTAAAGTTGGGACATGAAGGTACTCGACAGCAGTTGTATGTGAACGACAACTCCGCGGCACGGACAAGACAAGACATGTGTCCTCGCGCATGAACAGGGGCGGAAACGAGACACGTACGCATGAACGGAATGAAACACGCACTCCTGGCATGCGAACAATTGCGTTGTCGTGATGCTATGTGGACACAGTGTGAAAAGGCATGGAATGCATCATCATCTGACTTCTTATTAATCAAGAGAGTCAATGTGATCAGAGTCACTAGTATTAGTGTGAGTTGCATGGATTATCCAAAATTACTAGATTTTTGGATAATTTTAGCCTATTTTTGATATTATCTATTGTAAAAATTTGAAAAAGTTAGAAAAAGCTTCTAGATTAGGATGGCATGTAAAAAGCTAGTTACTTTTTCAGCCAATTATGGGTTTTTCATAAAAAAGACAGATGGACGAAATCGCGCACGTCGCGATCGTTGTAAACAGGCTGAAAACTGCAGTTTGAACTAAAAGAATAAGGAGTAATGTGGGAGATCCATGATCAGGTGTCTTGGGGTTTTACCTCCCCTTTCGGAGCCAATAGAGCCATTAGATTTGGGTTCAGAGCAGCAGAGAAGGAGTTGTAATTTTGATGCACGTTTTGTTCTACAAAGAAGCTCCAAGAGATCTAATGCCTGGAGATTGCTTCTGAGTAGTGCAAAGATTCCAGATTCTTTCATTACATATTGATTTAGTTCATTGTGCTTTGTCTTTGTAGTGTTTACCACTTGTGTATTCTCTATCTTCTCTTCCATCTCCTATCTCTACTTATTTCTACCTCTGATCCTCAGTGGATTCGACCTTTCGACAAAAACCCCTCCGACATTGATGAACCCGACGTGAAAGGTCGTTAGAAGAAGGAAAGTCAAGATGGGAGAATCTTCGAATACAATCTCCAATGATGTTTTGCAATAGTTGGTGCAAAATATGAATATGCTTATGCATGTAAAACAACAACAACAGGTGATGCAAGCTTCTGCTCAAACAGAAAGTGTTGTGATGAATGCTTTGCAAGCAGTTGAGCGTGAGGTGAAGTTATTCAATGGCATGATTGTATTTGCATATGTACATACCTATGCTCAGAAGATGGAATTCTTTGGGGTGGCTCAATCTGCATGGAGCCGGTATTTTGCACGTGTTACTATTCATGAACTGAAAGCACGGATTACTGAATTATACTTGTAGGATGCTGATTGGGTAGCCTTCAAGAAGACACTTAGAGAAAAATTTTACATTGAGGACACCAGTTTGATTACGCACAAGACTTTTCAGGAGTGGGTTTTACAACCCAATAAGGGTCTTGTGGCTATAGAATTGCTAAGAGAATTTGAAAGTCCATTTGAGCAGTTGGATCTTGCAGAACAACAAGCTCTTGCAAGTCAAAAAATTGAATTGTTTCTATAGGCAGCTGATCCTGAGCTTCAAGAGAATCTTGATGATTTACTGGAGGATCACACTACAGAGACAGATTTGAAAACAAAGTGGAGACATGTCAAGGAAGCTGTTACTGCACTTGTGAAGAAGCATAGAAGAAGAGAAAGATTGCATGTCTCTAGCTTGCCCACTGCTACGGGCAAGACAATTGATGTATCCAATAAGCCATCTACTTCTTGGCTAACCCTATGGCTGTACCTGCTATTGTTCCCTCTGTTAGGGAACATGTCTTAGATGAATTGGTCAAAGGGATGAGGGATCTTCAATTGAAGGTTGCAAAATTGGATGAAAAAGGACAAGAGGAAAGGGGATGGGTAGCAGCCCCTAAGCCAGGAAAAAGATGTATGTGGTGTGACAGTTTGCAGTATGAGAGAAAGGATTGTGCTGCCTATCAGGAGGCCTTGGCACGACAGCTCATCTTTTGGAAAGATGGCAAGATCCATGCACAAGAAATTGGATTGCCTCTTGCTTTGAATTTTGGAAAGGGAGGTATGCAAAAGTCGCTAGAAGACTTGGCAATTCGAAATGCTTATGTGGCAGTACATGCTTCTACTTTTGGTCTATAGTTGGATAGAATGCATGGCCAAGTGATGGTTGGTCCAAAGGCTGAAATATGGACACACACTTTACATGCAGCTGAAAAGAGAAAGGTCACTGGTAGTGAAATGTCTCATGCAGGGCAAGACATTCATGGCATAACTAGTTGGGAATCACTGGTAGATGCATATTCAGTGTATGCATATCTAACAAAAGTACAAAACACGGATGTACTTGTGGAAGAAAAATGAATAAGAGATGAAGATATTTCAAGGACATCTAAAAGAATGACAAGAAGAAGTGTGGATTAGCCTAAAGCTACAAATTAGCCACCTCCCGAGCATGTTATGGAAGAGGTCAGTCAGGAGCAAAAACATGATAACAAACAAGAGGGCAAAAAGAAGGGCAAGCAGCCAGGATATAAGTTGCAATCTGACATTGAGACAGCCACAGATCTTAAGAAGGTTCTTGAAGAACGGATCTTAAACAGTCGGGTGGAATTTACCTTGGGAGAGGTGCTTGGCATTGCCAAGCTAGAATTTCATGATGAGATCATTGACATAATTAAGAGGAAGCGTCAGTTTCTTGGTGATACCACTAGTGCATTGCTGCAATTTGAAGAGGAAACTGGTTTGTTGGGTATTCGAGCTGAATATGAGCATGAAGTAGGTACAAGATTGTCTATGCAAGATGCTACTAATCAGTGGACAGCATGTGGAAAAGAGAAGAAAGTGGCTGAAAATGCATTGTCTTGTAGCAATATGCATGGTGGAGTAAGGTAGATGCAACAATATGGGGAAGAGACTCTAGGATTTATTCCTCGAAGTCACTACACAAGAAATCATTGGGCTAGGGCTACTATTGAAACGGTAGTGAAAATAGGAGAACATGAAACTCCTTGTGTTGCTTTACTTGACCATGGGTCTGAGATAAATGTCATTAAGCGTGGATTGTATGAAAATGGTGCATGGCTTGTAGATACTGATCATGGTTGGTGTATGAGGGCTGCAAATAATTCTTCGGGAGAGCTTTATGTTGCATTTCCTAATGTAAAAGTGACAATTGGTGATGTACAAGAAGAGCAACACTTCTTTGTGCAAGATAATTGCTCATATGCAGTGATTTTGGGACAGCCCTATATTACAGGAGTGCGTATGAAAACAAAGGTGCTTCATGATGGTTCTGCTTATGCAAGAGTTAGAAGCAAGGATGGGAGGAAAGAAATCCAATTTCTTACTGTTTGTGTTAATCATCCTAGAAATCGGGATATGCTTTGAGAAACTCCTTTGGCTCAAATGCAAGGGAATTCAAAGACCTGGATTTTCATTAAGCACTGTTGTAATGCGGGGCTACAATAGTGCTGTTTAGAGGGTGTACTCGCCTCTTGATGAAATGAAGCATGTATTTCCTATTGGTTATTCGCAATTTACAGCAAACATTTCATGTTGGGTTAAGCCTACGGAAGCTATGCGCAAGGCTGAATGCATATCTATGAAATGGGCTACTAAGGAACTGAGAGCATTGGGGTTATTAGCTAAAAATGATGACATTTTAGGCATATTTTATGGGCTGAATATTAATGACACTATGACTGAAATTTCAGCAATTATACATGTAGAAAATGAGGCTGAAAACAGAGTGTTGTCAGTATGTTCTTTGGATATGTATGATGCTATAATATTGTTTGCTCAGCAGGAAGGATTACAATGGGCTGAAGCACTTGTGGAGACAAAGTATAAGACAATTGACAAAAAGGTAAAACCAATTGCTTTGCCACTTCCACCAGAGAGTGAGGGTATATATGAAAAAGTGTCAAGGCAGCGAAGCTTACGGGATCCTAAAGATATAGGTAATCAGTTTACATTTGAAATATTACAGGAATTGAAAGTTGGTGTGGAAGGGTTTCTTTTGCCTGCTGAGAGAGACTGTTTTATGTGGATGTTGGCTAGACATGGAAAGGCATTTGCATTTCAGCCAAGTGAAATAGGTTATGTGGATCCAAATGTTGTCTCTCCTATGGTCATATTTACTATGGCACATATACAATGGAACTTGAGACATATTCCAGTGCCTAAAGCTTACTTACCAAAGTTGATGGATTTGCTAAATGAAAATGTTGTCTCTCCTATGGTCATATTTACTATGCCACATGTACCATGGAACTTGAGACATATTCCAGTGCCTAAAGCTTACTTGCCAAAGCTGATGGATTTGCTAAATGAAAATGTTGTCTCTTCTATGGTCATATTTACTATGCCACATGTACCATGGAACTTGAGACATATTCCTGTGCCTAAAACTTACTTGCCAAAGCTGATGGATTTGCTAAATGAAAATATTCACATGAAGATCTTGGAGCCTTCTTCATCCCCGTACTCAAATCGTTGGTTTACTGTGCCCAAAAAGAATGGGGCTTTGAGATTTATTCAAGACATGCAACCGGTCAATAAAGTAACCATAAGAAATGTAGGTACAGGTCTTGTGATTGATGAATTTGCAGAGGCTTTTGCAGGCAGAGTGATCTATTCTTTGGGTGATCTTTACTTAGGGTATGATCAGTTTCAGCTTCCAATTGAAAGCAAGGATATCACAACCATGAATACTCCCTTGGGGTTAGTACGGATGTGTACTCTCCCACAGGGTGCAACAAACTCAGTGGCACACATGACAAATGCTATGAATAGGGTACTCATGGATTTTATACCACAATTGACAATGCCCTTCTTGGACGATGTTCCAATCAAAGGGTGTACAGTGGATGAAAACAATGAAGAGATGGATGCTCATGGATGCAGATAGTTTGTTGCAGACCATATTGTGGATTGCGAGAGGATTTTGACACGTCTAGAAGAGGTGCATTTAACTCTTTCTGGACAAAGTATGTATTTGGAGTTGAAGAGGTTTTGATTGTTGGGCATATGTGTGGGCCTTATGGGCGAAGACCATCACCAGCAAAAATAGATGGGATTGACAGAATGCAAGATGTATGCACAAATGTATGAGAGGTGCGTAGATTCTTGGGTGCATGTGTGTTCTATTTAATATGGATTTCTCACTTTGCACATGTAGCTGATGCTCTTTATCATCTTCTAAGGAAAGGTCAGAAATTTCATTGGGAAAGGAAGCATCAGATAGCAATGAAGAAATTGAAGCAACTCTTAAAATCTACTCCTACATTGAGAAAGGCTGACTATTCACATGGAAAGCCTATCATTATTAATGTTGATACAAGCCCAATTGGGATTGGATGGGCAATTGGCCAAGATGATGAGGAAGGACAAAGATATGCAATTCGCTTTGGTGCTAAAGTATTGACTGAACGACAGAGAAGATATCCATAGGTAAAAAGATAATTATGGAAAATTGTGTCATCCCTTAAATGTGATAAGGAGTATTTTATGGGTGCTCATGTAGTCATTGAGACCGATTGTCTGCCAGTATTGGGTATGATTACTAGTTGTGCTACCTTGGACATTGCTATGCTCCGATGGATTGTATACATTAAATCTTTGAACCCTGAATTTTAGTATATTGCAGGAAGAGATAACCCAGTGGAGCAGACATGTTATCTCGAGCACGTTATGAGAATGAGGATGGGATGATGGATGAGGAGGAAGAAGATTACTTTCTCGTGGCTGAAAATGATGTTGCAAGAGTGAATTTAGCAATGCAAGGTGTTGCTACACTATTAACAGAAGCTTGGACAACAAAGAGAAGACACTTTAGATGTTTTGCATCTTATATAGAAGTATTTCTGGAAGACAAATATGCAGGAGAGTGGCTGAGAATTGGTTAATACCTCAGTACATTAACAAAGAGAGATGAATGGTCAAATGAGGAGTTTAAGAAAATCAAGAGGAAAGCTTATGGATTTTTCTTAAAAGATGGATACTTATGGAAGCATGCTAAAAATAAACAGAGTATGCCATTGCGAGTTTTGGGTGATAGAGCTTCACAAGTAAATATTATGCAAGAATTTCATGAAAGCTTGTGGGCTAGTCATAGAGGTGTTTGGGGTACTTTTGCAAAGATCAAAGGTAGGGTATGTATAAGGATGTTGTTCACTTTATGGAAACATGTACGACATGTCAAATGTATTCATCTGTGAAACATCGGGATGGATTGCAGCCCACATATCCATTGTCTCTTCATTTTAAGTGGGTGGTGGATTTGGTCACAATGCCTACAGGTCTTTGGCAAATGAGGTATCTTGTGCTTGCTCGTGAAGACTTGACTAATTAATTGGAAGGGAAAGATTTATGTACTAAGACAACAAATGCTGTGTGTACTTTTCTCTTAGAAGGAGATCTTTTATCGGTACAGTTGTGTGGGAAAAATTACAATAGATAGGGGTGAGTTGGATGGAGATGAAGCTCATGATTTCTTTGCACGGTTGGGGATAAAGCTTGCTTTAACTTCAGCCTATAACCCTGAAGGAAATGGTAAAAGTGAAAGAGGTCATCCACCTATTGTGAAGGCATTGGCAAAAGAATGTGGAGAGAAGGTAAAAGAGCGGCCACGATTGCTCCCTTATGCTTTGTGGACCAACATAACAACTCATAGTGCTGTTACAAGATATATGCCTGCAGAATTGATGTATGGTGAAAAACCTATCATACCGATAGAAGAGATGACAGTCACATGGAGTGTGTTACCTTGGGAGGAGGAGTTGAATTGAGAGGAGTTGTTGTTGGCCTTACGCATTAGACAGTTGAAAAGAAAGTCAAAAGACATAGAGGCAACAATTGCAAAGTTGAGGGCAACATGGATACAGAACAAGAAATAGTTTGACAAAAGACATAGACTGAGACCAAGAACCATACAAGATGGGGATTGGGCATTCGTTTATGATAGCAGTTTAGACAATCAGCATAGTGCCATGCGTAAAGTTTCTAAAAGTTGGTTTGGACCCTATGTGGTAAGATAGGTATTTGACAATGCTACTTATGCATTAAATGAGTTGGATGGAACATCCATAAAACTTTCGGTAGCAGGGAAAAGAATCAAATTATTCAAGAGGCAGGAATCTACTGCCTATGAGTTGTAGAATTGGAAGAAAATGGTGGCTATGATACAGGGTATAGCCAGGAAGATATAGAAGATGAAGAAGCAAAGGATGTGGTTACAGAGGATGAGGACTCAAAATCCGGTGACAACTAGGATTTTGGCACATACTGGAGGATGTGCAAGTTTAGAGGGGGTGGATGTCGTGATGCTATGCGGACACAGTGTAAAAAAGCATGGAACGCATCATCATCCAACTTCTTATTAATCAAGACTGATCTGAGTCACTAGTATTAGTGTGAGTTGCATGGATTATCAAAAAATACTAGAATTGGATCATTTTAGCCTATTTTTTATATTATTTATTGTAAAAAATTAAAAAAGTTAGAAAAAGTTTCTAGATTAGGATGACATGCAAAAAGCTAGTTGCTTTTTCAACCAATTATGGGTTTTTCATAAAAAAGACAGATGAACAAAATCGCAAGCATCGCGATCGCTGTAAACAGGCTGAAAACTGCAGTTTGAACTAAAAGAATAAGGAGTGATGTGGGAGATCCATGATCAGGTGTCTTGGGGTTTTACCCCCCTTTCGGAGCCAATAAAGCCATCAGATTTGGGTTTTGAGTAGCAGAGAAGGAGCTGTAATTTTGATGCACGTTTTGTTCTACGAAGAAGCTCCAGGAGATCTAATGCCTAGAGATTGCTTCTGAGTAGTGCAAAGATTCCAGATTCTTTCATCACATATTGATTTAGTTCATTGTGCTTTGTCTTTGTACTATTTACCACTTATGTATTCTCTATCTTCTCTTCCATCTCCTATCTCTACTTCCTTCTACCTCTGATCCTCGGTGGATTCAACCTTTCGACAAAAACCCCTCCGACAGCGTCCAGCATACACAAAATCCAAAAGCACACCCACGCGCGAACAACCTGTGTTGGGTGTAGGATGTCGTGTTGGAGGAGGATGCATGCAGTGGCTTCATAGGGCATCGGGGAGAAAAGGGGGCCTGCGGAGGGGTAGGGGCATGTGGGGAGAAGTGGTGGGAAAGGGGGTTAAAGAAGGGAAATAGGGGGGTTTAGTTGGGGGGAGAGGGGGGAGGCATGGGGGCTAAGCGGGTGGGTAGTGGGGGTGGGAGGAAAGGGCGGCACGCCGTCGGTGGCAAGCGGACCAAAGACGGCAGCAGGCGGCGTCGAGTGGGGCAGCGAAAACAGCTACTGGCGAGTGGGGCACGACAACGTACTCGCTAGGTGGTAGCGGATAGACAAATGTAGGTGGGATGGGGTGACAAAGAGGAGGAGGAGGGGGAGGAAGGAGGAGGAGGAGGAGGAGGAGGAGGAGGAGGAGGAGGAGGAGGAGGAGGAGGAGAGAGAGGGGGGAGAGAGAGGGATCGGGGAGAAAAGAAAAAGAAAGAGAGTGAGAGTGAAATTAAAGGAGAGAGAAGAGGGAGAGGGAGGGTATGAGGGGACATAGGAGGGCAATTAGAGGGGGGAAATACATAGGAGGGCAGTTAGAGGGGGGCAGTTAGAGGGAGAGGGAGGGTATGAGGGGACATAGGAGGGCAGTTAGAGGGAGGGTATGAGGGGACATAAGAGGGCAATTAGAGGCGGGGAATGGCGTCGAGTGGGGCAGCGAAAACAACTACTGGCGAGTGGCCTGTGACGAGCACGACAACGTACTCGCTAGGGTGGTAGCGGATAGACAAAGGTAGGTGGGATGGGGTGACAAAGAGGAGGAGGAGGGGGACGAAGGAGGAGGAGGAGGAGGAGGAGGGGTCGGGGAGAAAAGAAAAAGAAAGAGAGAGAGAGTGAAATTAAAGGAGAGAAAAGAGGGAGAGGGAGGGTATGAGGGGACATAGGAGGGCAGTTAGAGGGGGGAAATATATATATATATATATATATATATATATATATATAAATCAATGAATCAATCAAAAGATACAGAGAAACCCTCCCCCCATCCAGTGCACCGGCTCGGACGAAGGGTAAAAAAATTTGTGGTGCCAGGAACGGGGACCAAATGGTTAGCGAACAACAATTTGACAACACATCAGAAGACGGAAATGAGGGCATTCGTGCACAAACCCATGCGACTTCGAGACGCAAAAATAGACAAAAATTAATTGCAGAAAATCCGTTCACCCGAACGAAGTGTGAAAAGAAGAAAAAGTTTGCAAGAGGACGATGTGTCGAACCGGCTTAACACTTCAAAACGCAGTTCCGACCGGGATAGGAACCGTTCATGTGAAAAAATCCACAAAAATGCACTCGAAACATGATATAAAATTTTATACGGGGGGATACGAAGGTCGAAACTGTAATATTTCTGCTCGAAAATATTATTGAACTTGACTCCCCACACGCCGCGTAAAACCTGTGCAAGATTATCTTCCAAAGCATAATTATCGGTAGCTTAATCCATACCCCGCACGTGCAAAAATGAGGCCTCCGCATTGAGCAATTGAGGCCAGGGGTTCAAGACTGCATAGCCGTGGAAGAACACCCCTTTTGAAGGGGCAATTGGGATAATGATGAAATTTAAGTCAAGTTTTTTTATTATTATCCCTTCCCCCAGCCGATACATGGTTGGATGGGAGGGAGTGGGAGAAGGAGGTGAATAGGTGGAGTGCATGGGAAGGGGAGAGAAGCATGAGAACTCCACGTGTGTGGAGTCTCTCACCCCCCCTAAGCACTATATAAACACTCCCCTATGGAGCAAAGGAGAAAAAAAGGAGGCGGCCGTGCTATTGAAGGGAGGATAGAATAGGGAGAGAGGCTGCCGTATTGAGGTCGAAGGAGGCAACATCACCTTGTTGCAGGAGCAATTGGCATACTGCCGTGAAGCCATGGTGCTTCTCACAAAGAAGCTCAATGCCTTTGTTGGGTGTCGGTGCCTATCGGAGCTTATCAGGGGGCTTGCTCCAGAGGATCAGATGATCAGAGAGAGGGATATTAACGGCTGCTCCAAATCGATGCCATCCCCATCTGCTATTGTCGCCTTGTGCCAGGCACCGCCCTCAACACCGTCGTCATCATCTTCATCCCCACCTCCTTCAAATCGACGCCATCACCCTCCTCCCTAATCATTTCCTTTCCGTCATGTTTTCTATATTAATCAGAAGCTTCCAAGGGGGGCTTCCATAAGCCCCATTCCCACAAGCCTTCCGGGTTTTTAAAGAACCGCGTTTTGGTGAAATATTTTCCTGCGCACGGGGGGAGAGGGAAGATCTTGAAGCTGTTTACCAAGCTTGGAGAAAATTCGCTGATCGCATAAGGGTGAAGGCAAACCGGAAGTCCATAATCATGTCCATGATGACTCCCAAGAAGTTGCAAGGCGCACCCGCGGGTGGTTCTTCCCCGAACATACACGTGGACATCCCCACGGATCCACAAGCCTAGGTTTTATGCTTTTAATCCCACGTATAAGAAATGCTTTAAACATGCTTAATTCCATAGGGAGAATGCATTTTACGCTTATCGTTAATTCATGCGGTAGTGATAACAGTACATTTGATAAATTATCTCTTTGAACGATGGACAAGGGTTGGTGCATGTCATGGAAATTGGATTGTTTGCATCTCCAAAAGTTGCGAACATAAACTACTTTTCCGTTTTACGAGTTTAGTAGCATGTTGCCTTACCGTGCATTTCAAAGTGGCAAGCCTAAAACGCATATTGCCTGGCATTAAAAGGTTGAAATTGTCAAATGCATCCTTGTTTGGCCGTGAAAGAACAAGTGTATTTTGTGTTTAGTTAATAACTTCCTTGTTATGCCTCGCTTGGAAAGAGTTGTTAACGTCCGTTGCACGGCATGAGAATGAAACCCTGGACAATTGCATAGTATGGGAATGGAACCATGGACTTGTAAGTTGCATGAAAAAGATGCTTGGAAATGGAATAAGTCAACACTAGCCTTAGTCTTGCATGAACTTCATTTACGATGTTGTATCTAAGGGTCGCACGTTACATATTCGTCGTGTGTAAATTTCATTTCATTGAGTTGCATTTAGAAAAGATTGCATGGCTTATCAAAGCATGAAATTCTAAAGCTTAGACAAAAGGGTTGTAGGCATGATTCTTTGATGTAAAGCCTAGTACGTCCTATGTAAGTTACTCTCCAAATTATCATGCGGGTTATTGCAAACCTTTTGGTGTGTAGAAGTAATGATTCGCATGTTTACAAGTATTGTGACGTCTTGCAAACTAGTTTAGCATCTCTAGGAAAGAATCGTCCTTGTCGCAATACAAGTAGGTCAATTTACCCAAATCACTTGTGATATTATAACTGTTAGGGTTTCGTATAGGCATAACTAGTCGACACGATAAACACCTCAAGTACTAGCTAGGGCTTGGCACGTCAGAAATGTAGCCTAGTATCATACTTGGACGCCAAGTGGAAGCCCTCAAACCCAAAGGTGCTACCCACATTCGCGGAATGTTTGGGTCAATTGGACACTCATGCAAACAACGATCTATCGTACTTGGACACCAAGTCGAATCCCTCAAACCCAAAAGTCCCACCCACATTCATGGATTTTTTGGGTCAATTGCACGTCAGAAATGCAGCCTAGTATCGTACTTGGATGCCAAGTGGAAGCCCTCAAACCCAAAGGTCCTACCCACATTCACGGAATGTTTGGGTCAATTGGACACTCATGCAAACAACGATCTCGGGTTTCTACCTTAAGGATTGTTCGACCTAATGCTAAAACTCGGATTGAGTTTGGAAACCCTAGGACCGAACATTGTCGGCCTAGTACAATTAGGGTTGGGTTGGTAAGAAGACACCCCAAACCCTGCGTCTTGTCTAAACATAATTCCTTGACTAGCAAATGCCATTCAATGGGCGAAATGATCCCATGAGTTAGGTGTGACACTTGTGCAACAAGTTGCAACGTCGCGTGGCTTTGTGGTTTATTCACAAGAGAGATTTGCCACTCCTTGGAATGAGGTTGGTAGTTTCTAGCACAAGTCTAACTTGAGAGGGGATGAGTAGTCATCCTGCTACATCTCCTTTCTTGGACTGATTTGCCAAGTTAAGGGAAGTTATCTATTTGCTTGGAAAGCAAAGGATCAATCAAGTTAGAGTGACATGGTCGCCAGGATTTACTGTTAATTTATGAAACCTAAGGTGTTAGTTAAGTTGGGTTAATAGGGTATGGCCCCAACCCAAGGACAAAGGGTGAACAAACCAAGCCTTGGGGGATCTTGCCAAGTTGCAACTGATCCCGGATCGAATGCTAGATGCATTCAGAGATAAGGATTCACTCCTTAGCAGTTGGCCAAATAAACAACCACTGGATTGATTGTGCTTGTAACAGTTTAGGAGCACTGTTTGCATTGTTTGCTCAAGGAACTAAAGATGGAAAGTTAATTAATGCTTTAGGTTGAAGGCCTGAAGGGAGAGGCAGCATGAGTTACCCCCGATTGTCTGCCTAACCCTAACCAAGGGGGTTGTTAGCCACGTCGAGAACATGGACTGAACCCGCCGCGAGAGGTCTCTCCATTGGGCACTACTTGGAGCAAGAGGACGCTTGGTGTAGGGGGGCTCTGGCCGTAAATCCCTTACCTCGGGATTGGATCTCGAGGATTGGATCTCGAGGCCCGCATACTAGTCTACGGGCGGAATCTTGGATTAGTAATCCCTGTGGATTGCTGGATAGCCTTCGGGCGGATTATGGATTAGCGTATGGGCTGGATTTTATGGATGTATTCCAAAGATAATAAGATAACCTGTTGAAAAGGAACTTGTTTGACATTGTTTTTCTATGTCAAGTGCTAAGATTACGCAAAGGAACTGGTGTCTAACTGGCTAATTAAGGAAGCTATTTATGCGTGTCCTTCTAAATGTGGTAGGTAACTAGACAACTAAAACAACCCTGAGGAAAGTGCGGTGGATGTGGCCATGGGTCCGTCCTACAGATGGGTGGTCCCGGTTGGCCGGGAACTTTTCTCAAGCGAAATGGACAGCAAGGAACTTTTCTTGAAGGGAATGAATAGCAGGAAATGCTCACCTAGAGTTCAGGTTACTAAAATCCTGATTTATGCTGTTTTAGGGGAATGGAATGGGATTATGCCTTATGGGCAGAGAGGTCGAGCATTGCATCCCTCTCCTTTCCCATTCTCCTTGAACCAAGTGCAGCATGAATCCGCTTCAAACATGGCATTTCTGCGTAAAGTAGTTCGCCTAGGGTTCGATGCTAGCCGCCGTTCTAGGAGTTTGACCACTAGGAAAACCCTGATTCAGGTCGGTCCTAAGTGGGAATGGTATGTGTACGGGGAAGTGACTCGAGTAATCCTTGCCGACCGAATTAAGGTGTTGGGACGTTACGAGAAGAACGGATACCAAAGGAAAAGATACCCTAATCTTCCAATGACTTATCGATTCCTGAAAATCCATGACCCCAATCCATACTATTACACAATTCCCGTATAGCTGAATGCAACGACATCTTATTTTCCTCGAATTAATGTATCAGCTTGTTCCATTGCCCCAAGAATAATTGTACTCCGAAAGGGCTATCCCCATATGAATGAAATAAGACTTCTTCTTATCAATGATTGTCTTGACTATGAGTATTGATAAAAATTTAAGTGATTGGGTCTCTTGGCCGAAAGCTGAATTGGGCATAAAATGTAATGTGAGGAACGCTTGGCAAGTTTTAACGTAAAGAAACTTATTGCCTAAGTGCATCCTTAGGAGGAATTCCTACTAGGAGGAAAGTTGACTTCGGTCAGATTCAGGGTCATGAACCTAGGTATCCATGAGTGCTTGCTCGGAATGGATTGGCTTAAACTTAATGATGCCCACATTCATTGTGGAAAGGGTCAAGTTTCCTTTTGAAACTCTGAAGGGGAATTGGTCACAACTCAAGGAGAGGCTGGAAAGCCGAAAATTCAATTTGCCAAAGCATCTCGGATTATAAAGGGAGTTAGAAAGGGGCTACCTATCTACTTGATTAAGCTTAATAAGCTAGATCAGAATCAGAAGTTTAGTGAAGAATCTTCATGGCTAAAGGAGTACGCAGACATATTTCTTGAAGAGCTGACATAACTTCCACCTCAACAGGAAGTTGATCATGAGATCAAGCTAGTGCCGGGAGCTGCCCCAATTGCAAAGAGGCCTTATAGAATGTCCATCCCGGAAGCAATTGAGCTGAAGGAACAACTCAAGCAACTGTTAGATCAGGGCTATATCCATCCTAGCAGTTCACCATGGGGAGCTCCAGTGCTGTTCCAGAATGCTTCGGCTGTGTATTGATTACAGAGGGTTGAATCAATCAACCATTAAGAACAAGTATCCTATTCTAAGAATAGATGAGCTTCTTGACCGTCTTCAAGGTGCGAAGATCTTCTCCAAGATTGATCTCAGGTCTGGTTACTATCAGATAAGGATCAAGGAAGAAGATATCCCAAAGACGGCATTCAACACAAGATATGGACACTTTGAGTTCCTAGTCATGTCGTTTGGGCTGAAAAATGCACCTGCCACCTTCAACATGTTAATGCAGGATATCTTTAGGCCATATCTTGATGACTTTGTACTCGTCTTCTTTAACAATACCTTAGTGTACTCCAAACAGGAAGAAGATCATGAACCCCAGCTTCGGTTTGTCCTTTTGAGACAGTGAAGGCACACAAGCTTTATGCCAAGATGAAGAAGTGTGCATTCTTTAAACATCAAATTGAGTATCTGGGATTCATCGTGTCAGCGGAGGGAATCTCAGTGGATGGCCAAAGTCAGAGATGTTCTAGAATGGCCAATACCAACAACTGTCAAAGAAATACGCAGTTTTCTTGGACTAACAGGATGGTATAGGGTCTTTATCAAAAACTATGCTTTGATTGCAGTTCCTCTGACGGATCTACTGAAGAAGCAAACATTGATTGCATGGTCAACTACCGAACAATCTAGCTTTGATAGATTAAAGCAAAGTTGGTATCAGCACCTATCCTGAAACTTCTAGACCTTGGTATGGAGTTAGAAGTAGTAACTGATGCTAGGACGCTTACCTTAGGATGTGTGCTTATGCAAGGAGGACATCCTGTAGCATACTCTTCAAGGAAATTGAAGGGACATGAGAGGAATTATGCTACCCATGATCTGGAGTTGTTAGCTGTCATCCATGCTCTCAAGCTTTGGAGACACTACCTGTTGGGTAACAAGTTTATCCCAGTGAGACAGATCATAAAATTCTCAAGTGGATCTTTACCCAGAACAAGCTCAACATGGGGCAACGTCGATGGATTGAAGTGCCGGAGGAGTATGATTTTGAAATCAAATACCGGCCTGGAAAGGAGAATGTAGTTGCTGATGCACTCAATCGCAAGGCATTTCTAAATTCTCTAATCTTGTAAGATCCATCAACAGCTAGATCTCTAGCCACAAAGGTATTCATGCCAAACAACCCAATACTTGAGCTAGCTAGAGAAGAAGCATGCCATGATCCAATCTATCAGAAGATGCTAAGGGAGATCCCTATCAAGAATCATGACCAAAAGCTACAGGCTAAGTATCAAGAGTTCTCTATCAATAGTGGACTTGTCCACTATAGAGCGAGATTATGTATACCGACAAGCCAATGACTCAAGCAAAAGATACTTTGGGAAGCTCATGATTCCCCTTTCTCAAGACATCCTGGCTATGCCAAGACCCTCAATGCAGTCAAGAAGAGCTATTATTGGGAGAGGCTTAAAGGTGACGTTCTCACATATGTCAGTGAGTGTTTGTCTTGTCAACGTATTAAGGCCGAACATGTCAAAATGCCAGGAAAGTTGCAACCACTTGACATTCCTCAAATGAAATGGGAATTCATCAGTATGGACTTTGTTGTTGGCCTACCCCAGGTCTAGGGAGGATACAACTCCATTATGGTTGTGGTGGATATGCTCACTAAGGTTGCACAGCTTATTCCTGTTAAGACAAACTATAAAGCCTCAGACATTGCAAGGTTATTTATCAAGGAGATATTCAAACTACATGGGTTGCCCAGAAGAATCATTAGTGATTGTGATTCTCTCTTCACATCACACTTCTAGAGAGCTATCTTTGAAGCCATTGGGACTCAACTTTGTTTTAGTACAGCTTACCATCCCCAAACCGATGGTCAAACAGAGTGAGTCAACCAAGTCATCGAGGATATGCTAAGGGCGCACTGCTGCCGTGAACCAAAAAGGTGGATTCAATACTTGCCACTAGTTGAGTTTGGCTACAATGCTTCTTACCAACAAAGCATTCAGATGACCCCTTTCCAAGCATTGTATGGGCATGACTGTCGAAGTCCTTTAAACTTCTTGGATCCAACCTTGAGGGTTGAAGCTTCAAGGTAGATGCTGGAAGATATGGATAACCAAATGAAGTCAATAAGATAGGACATCCAAAGCTGCCAAGGATAGATAGAAGGCATACGTGAATTTGAAACGTCAAGATAGAACCTTCGAGGAAGGAGACATGGTCTTCATTCGCGTACGCCCCAATAAGAGTTCCCTATCCTTAGGAGATTGCAAGAAGCTAAGTCCAAGGTATTGTGGACCTTACAAGTTCCTCAAGTGCCTAGGACCCAATGCTTATAGACTGCAACTCCCTGAGAACCTAAAGGTTCATAATGTATTCCATATCAGCCTACTAAAGAAGTATGTACCTAGTCCTATCCATGTACTTGATGATCAACAAGTTGTAATACCTAGCCAAGGAGTCCTTGAGCTACAGCCTGACAGGATCTTAGATGTTAGGGAGAGACAATTGAGATCCAGAACCTTGAGAGAATTCCTCCTCTAGTGGAAAGATTATCCCGAGGAGGATGCCACTTGGATGGATGAAAATACTCTCAACCAACAATACCCCCAGTTCTTCTAGAGATGAGGACATCTCGATTCCTCCAAGGAGGAGAGAATGTAATATTTCTGCTCAAAAATATTATTGAACTTGACTCCCCGTACGCTGCATAAAACCTGTGCAAGGTTATCTCCCACATCGTAATTATTGGTAGCTATATTCGTATCCCACACACGCAAAAATGAGGCCTCCGCGTTTAGCTTATCCCTTCCCCCAACCGATGCATGGCTGGAGGGGAGGGAGTGGGAGAAGGAGGTGAAGAGGTGGAGTGCATGGGGAGAGGAGAGAAGCATGAGAGCTCCACATGTATGGAGTCTCTGCCCCCCCTAAGCACTATATAAACACTCCCCTATGGAGAACAGGAGAAAAAAAGGAGGTGGCTATGCTGTTGAAGGAAGGATAGAACAGGGAGAGAGGCTGCTGTATTGAGGTCAAAGGAGGAAACATCACCTTGTCGTAGGAGCAATTGGCATACTACCGTGAAGCCCTAGTGCTTCTCACAAAGAAGCTCAATGCCTTTGTTGGGCATCGGCGCCTAGCAAAGCTTATCAAGGGGCTTGCTCAAGAGGATCAGACGATCAGAGAGAGGGAGATTAACGGCTCCTCCAAATCGACGCCGTCCCCATTTGCCATCACCGCCTTGTGCTAGGCGTCGCCCTCAACACCGTCATCATCATCTTCATCCCCACCTCCTTCAATTCAACGCCGTCATCCTCCAATCATTTCCTTTCCATCACGTTTTCTATATTAATCAGAAGCTTCTTATAAGCTTTTTGAGAAGCTTCTAAGGGGGGCTTCCATAAGCCCCTTTCCCACAAGCCTTCCCAGGTCTTTAAAGAAGTGCGTTTTAGTGAAAGATTTTCCTGTGCATGGGGGGGAGAGGGTAGATCTTGAGGCTGTTTACCAAGCCTGGAGGAAATTCGCCGATCGTGTAAGGGTGAAGGCAAACCGAAAGTCCATAATCACGTCCACGATGGCTCCCAAGAAGTTGTAAGGCGCACCCACGGGTGGTTCTTCCCGGAACATACAGGTGGACATCCCCACGGATCCACAAGCCCAGGTTTTATGTTTTTAATCTCACGTATAAGAAATGCTTTAAACACACTTACTTCCATAGGGCGAATGCATTTTATGCTTATCATTAGTTCATGCAGTAGTGATAAAAGTACATTTGATAAATTATCTCTTTGAATGATGGACAAGGATTGGTGCATGTCATGGAAATTGGATCGTTTGCATCTCCAAAAGTTGCTAACATAAACTACTTGTTCGTTTTACGACTTTAGTAGCATGTTGCCTTGCCGTGGATTTCAAAGTGACAAGCCTAAAACCCATATTGCCTGGCATTAAGCGGTTGAAATTGTCAAATGCATCCTTGTTTGGCCGTGAAAGAACAAGTATATTTTGTGTTTAGTTAATAACTTCCTTGTTATGCATTGCTTGGAAAGAGTTGTTAACGTTCGTTGCACGACATGAGAATGAAACCCTAGACAATTGCATAGTATGGGAATGGAACCACGGACTTGTAAGTTGCATGAAAAAGATGCTTGGAAATGGATTAAGTTAACACTAGCCTTAGTCTTGCATGAACTTCATTTACGATGTTGTGTCTAAGGGTCGCACGTTACATATTCGTCGTGCATAAATTTCATTTCATTGAGTTGCATTTAGAAAATATTTCATGGCTTATCAAAGCATGAAATTCTAAAGCTTGGACAAATGGGTTGTAGGCATGATTCTTTGATGTAAAGCCTAGTAGGTCCTATGTAAGTTACTCTCCAAATTATCATGCGTAATGACTTTAGCAAGAAAAATTAGGGTTATTGCAAACCTTTTGGTGCGTAGAAGTAATGATTCGCATGTTTACAAGTATTGTGACGTCTTGCAAACTACTTTAGCATCTCTAGGAAAGAATCGTCCTTGTCCCAATACAAGTAGGTCAATTTACCCAAATCACTTGTGATATTATAACTGTTAGGGTTTTGTATAGGCATAACTAGTCGACACGATAAACACCTCAAGTACTAGCTAGGGCTTGGCACGTCAGAAATGCAGCCTAGTATCGTACTTGGACGCCAAGTGGAAGCCCTCAAACCCAAAGGTGCTACCCACATTCACGAAATGTTTGGGTCAATTGGACACTCATGCAAACAACGATCTAGGGTTTCTACCTTAAGGCTTTTTTGACCTAATGCTAAAACTCAGATTGAGTTTGGAAACCCTAGGACTGAATGTTGTCGGCCTAGTACAACTAGGGTTGGGTTGGTAAGAAGACACCCCAAAGCATGCCTCTTATCTAAACATAATTCCTTGACCAGGAAATGCCGTTCAATGGGCCAAATGATCCCATGAGTTAGGTGGGACACTTGTGCAACAAGTTGCAACGTCACGCGGCTTTGTGGTTTATTCACAAGAGAGATTTGCCACTCCTTGGAATGAGGTTGGCAGGTTCTAGCACAAGTCTAACTTGCAAGGGGATGAGTAGTCATCCTGCTACATCTTCTTTCTTGGGCTGATTTGCCAAGTTAAGGGAAGTTATGTATTTTCTTGGTAAGCAAAAGATCAATCAAGTTAGAGTGACATGGTCTCCAGGATTTACTGTCAATTTATGAAACCTAAGGTGTTGGTTAAGTTGGGTTAACAGGGTATGGCCCTAGCCCAAGGACAAAGGGTGAACAAACAAACCCTTGGGGGATCTTGCCAAGTTGTGCAACTCATCCCGGATTGAATGCTCGATGCATTCGGAGATAAGGATTCACTCCTTAGCAGAGCTGGCAAAATAAATGACCACTGGATTGATTGTGCTTGTAACAGTTTAGGAGAGTTGTTTGCATTATTTGCTCAAGGAACTAAAGATGGAAAGTTAATTAATGCTTCAGGTTGAAGGCCTGAAGGGAGAGGCAGCATCAATTACCCTCGATTGTCTGCCTGACCCTAAGTAAGGGGGTTGTTAGCCGTGCCGGGAACGTGGACCGAACCCACCATGAGAGCTCTCTCCGTTGGGCGCTACTTGGAGCAGGAGGACACTTGAGTGCAAGGGGGGGCTCTAGCCATAAATCCCTTGCCTTTCGGGCCCTGCACAAGAGGCCAACGTGACTTGGGATTGGATCTCGAGGTCTGCATACTAGTCTATGGACAGAATCTTGGATTACTAATCCCTGTGGATTGCTGGATAGCCTTCAAGCGGATTATGGATTGCCTTCGGGCGGATTATGGATTAGCCTATGGGCTAGATTTTATGGATGTATTCCAAAGATAATAAGATAACCTGTTGAAAAGGAACTTGTCTGACATTATTTTTCTATGTCAAGTGCTAAGATTACGCGAAGGAATCGGTGTCTAACTGGCTATTTAAGGAAGTTGTTTATGCGTGTCCAACTAAATGTGGTAGGTAATTAGACAACTAAAACAACCCTGAGGAAAGTGCGGTGGATGTGGCCATGGGTCCGTCCTATGGATGGGTGGTCTCGGTTGGCTGGAAACTTTTCTCAAGCGAAATGGACAACAAGGAACTTTTCTCGAAGGGAATGATTAGCAGGCAACGCTGACCTAGAGTTCAAGTTACTAGCTGTTTTAGGGGAACGAAATGGGATTATGCCTTATAGGCAGAGAGGTTGAGCATTGCATCCCTCTCATTTCCCATTCTCCTTGAACCAAGTGCAGCATGAATCCGCTTCGACGCTGGCGTTTCTGCGTAAAGAAGTTCGCTTGGGGTTCGAGGCTAGTCGCCATTCTAGGAGTTTGACCACTAGGAAAACCCTGATTCAGGTCAGCCCTAAGTGGGAACGACTGGAATACTTCCGTTATGTGGTAGACTCGGAAAGACCTAGATCGCAAACCCCGTAACATTCCATGGGAGTGCCGGGCGGAGCTTTCCAGACCCTCTTTCCGATGGGTTGCTAAGACATGTCCTGCAAGGAGACAGGTGGACACGCTACAGAAACCCAGCAAGATGAAAATAAAAAAGGTCCATAGTGAGGTGTTGGACTCAATCGATATGGGAAAATGCAATTCTGGGGGAGGTAAAGTGCATTCGCATGGAAAAAACAATAAAAATGCACATGCAACTGGACTCGAAATTTAATTGTGGAAGATTCAGACATCGAACAAAAGGCAATAAAAAGGAAAGATATCTGGACAAGGGTGGGTGAGAGGGCTATTAGGTCAGAATGCATTTTTGGGGACATGAAGATTACATTTGCTGGCCTGTCATCAATATTTCCAAGACAGATTTGACTAGGAAGGGCACCTTGAGTCACCATGGGGACTTCTGTAAAGAGTGCTTTAAGGACATCAAAGGAGGCTTCTGCTGTGCAAGCTCATTCTCAACCTTGATTTTTGCCCTCTCTCTTCTCACGTACCTCTGGACTCATTCTAGTGCTTGCCTCTTGATTGGGTCATTCATCAGGGGGTTGGCTCCTACCAGTTGGTATGTACTCAATAGAAGAGAATCAGAGGGAGCTTCAGTCTCTTTAGGACTCTCTAGCCAACATTTCTTCTACTTCCTTCTTCTCTACATCTCTAAATTCAGCCTTCAAACCACTACATAGGAAGAGATATTCCGTTCTGAAGGTATCAAAACTCATTCTTTTGAGGATCGTTGTTGTGCCATCATCATAATAATGCAAGCTTCTGATAGTTTCAATAGTGTATGTTGTAAAAAATACTCTATCTACCAACTTTCAATGGGTTGCTAATTGGGCAAATAGGAGATTGTTAGTGTATCAAGCGTCCCACGTGTCTTGCTGTTGAGCATCTACGAACAAATTCCAACTCTTTTCTTTATTGTTTTCGTGAACCTCCACTGACCACGACTCCTAAAGCTTCTTCACGATCTTCCACTTGATGATTTCTGAAAACTTCTCAATGAATGCCAAATCTTCCATGGATGGTTATTCTCTCTGTTTTTGCACTTCAATTGTTTCCAAACAATTTGCTACCAAGATGCACATCTCTATTGCTTCAACTGAAAGAGGAAATAGTCCACCACATAGAGCGTGCATCATGATGGTGATATGTTTCCGCCATTGTGGGATGAACTTCTTGTAAAAGTACATTTGGCAATGAGAATCTCCAATTCTTCAGTGGCAAAAGAAACTTTGCAAATATCCATTGAATTCTTCTCTTCTTGGCAATGCCATTTTCTTCATTTTCATCCTCGTTTGATACTTGTTGATTGTAGTTTTCCCCGACTGCGTATCAAAAACATGGAGCCCCAAGAGAGACACCAAGGAAAATGAGTTTCTACCGCAAGAAAATCTATCTTGTAACATCAACAAGCTTTTGTTTCATTCTTTAGAGAATCACAACAAGAAAAAAAACACCACAAGCAAGAAATCTTCATGCAACTTCATAGACACTACAAGGATACAGAGGTATAGCGATGACGCTTTTCGACGCAAAATAGCGGTGTCGCTATTTGTATCTCAAATGCGACACTAACAATGACGAAAATAACGGCAGAAATAGCGACGGTGCTCAGATGAAAAAAACGTGGGCCGAAACCCGAGCGCATTATTTTGCGCGAGTAAACGAAAGAGAGAGCGAAAGGGAGAGCGAACTCCATCTTGCATTTGAGAGGGAGAGGGAGATAAAGAGACAAAGAGGGAGAAGGAAAGCTTCTCGCTGCCGCCGCCGCTGTTGCGAAGAAGAGGAGGAAGTGATAGAGGGCGAAGAGGAGCCGTTGAATCCATCCTTGGGCCTTATAGTGAGTGTATTGTTTCTTATTGCTTTATTTTTGTGTTTTCTCTTTTTCTTTTACTTGTTTTTGTTAAAAATCATGTGTATTGAGAGAGGGAGAGGAAATGAGAGAGGGAGACGAAGAGAGAAAATGAAAGAAGGAACAAGAGAGAGATGGAGAAAACATTAAACATAATAGGGAAAGAGAGAAAGAGAGAGAAATGAAGAGGGAGGGAGAAGAAATGAGAGAGGGAGAGGAAGAGAGAAAAGAAAAGAAGGAACAAGAGAGAGAGGAAGAAAACATTAAACATAATAGGGAAAGAGAGAAAGAGAGGGAGAGGGAGGGAGGGAGAGAGAGAAGGAGGGAGAGGTTGTTGTTATTGTTGTTGTTGTTGTTTTATTTTTTCTGTTCTTTGTTTATTGTTTGTTGTTGTTGTGGTAATCGTAGTAGTGGAATCGGTAGCGGTAGCAATAGCAGTAGTGGTAGTTGTTGTTTAATTTGTTATTTTCTTATTTGTTATTTTTGTGGTAGCGGTAGTGATGATCGAGAGTAAGCCTCACTCACAATCCAATAACGAGACAATAAGGAGTGCCGATTGGGGTAATTGACTTTGTCGGATGCACAACACAAAAATTTAAATATTTTGACATACACCACACGAATCACACATGAAAAACAAAACAATAAAAAACGCCTCTTGTAGCTCAAAACAACTAAAAAACCTGAATGTGGGTAGAGCATCACACAAATACAACACAAAAAAATACCAATAATTTGAAAACAAACCAAGTGAAATATATTCTCGTACCTTAATAACCTTGATCCGACACTCGGCGCCACAAATCCAAATTCTTCAACTTCCAAATCGGCATGACAAGAGCTCACTCTAGCATGCGACCCTTCACTCTCCTCTCTCATAAAATACAATTGTAATCAAGGGGGAAGACTCCTAACTCTTCAATTTCCTCTCCTTATATAGTTTTCTATCCACAGTCACATACATTAGGCTTTTTGCTTTCAACTTTTGGCTTTTGCTTTTCTACTACTTTTCACTATTTTCGTTTTCTCTGCTCTATGCTTATTTACAACTTGTTTGGATCATAACTTCGTCATTTGAACTTCGAATATAGTCGTTCGGGTACTCAAAATGATTGGAACACATATGATCGACAAGTATATCTAGGCAGAATTACAAAAATCCATTAAAAATGGGTAAAAATATTGATATTCGTAAATCGCATCATTTTTTTCCATCTTTTATCTTGAATGACTTATTCCCTTCCTTGGCCTATTGTTCTTGTACTTGCACACACTTTCACCACACATGCCCTCTTTTCCTTCAAGAAATACTCGCTGATGATGTAAAACGTACTATCTTTTTCTTTGATCCTTGAGTCTTCAAAATAAATATTCTCTAGATATGAACTTGATTTTTTAATGTAGTGTGCCCTAGCAAAAATATGCTATGAAAGAGAACTCCGTGCATAACCATACATGATTTGAGAAAACATGCAATTGATCGAATCCATGACATGCTACCATTCAAACAATGCTCACACAAAAAATCTGGATGCACTGAAGAACTGTGCCTAGCCTATCTATATGTGATCATGCGTAATGCAAAATGCAAACAAAATTCCTTGTTAATTTAAAATTCATTATCCTCATCTCTCAACTCTCTTCAAAAAGATATGATATACTCTGCTCCTCCCATCCAATTCTCACAATCACTCTAGAAATGATGGTCCTCAAAATGTTGATAAGATAAGAATAACCCATCTCACAATTGGCGGCGTCCTTCACGACCCTCTAACTCACCCAACCACTTTACATGCTCAACTAGAGGTTCCGCATTGTGTGATGAATATCCCTAATATCGTGCAAGAAATGTGCATGCTCAATGACAGGTGCTCTCTCAAGTGTGCGTGCATCTAAAATTTACTGCATATAGCTGCAGCGGACCTCATGCCATGCTAGTGCTCAACGATGGTGCAAAATGTGCTTAATTCCATCCCATGGCATGGAACTATTTGATAAGAACAGAAGACGATGAGTTCAGTGCATCAACAAGTGCAACGTGAAGTGCTCGTGAACCCATAATCCCTGTGATGTGCAAAAGTCTCAACAAAAAAACATATCTTGCTCCACAATGTTCGGTAGCTAATAGCAAACTCCAACTTCAACCTGTCCAAAAAAATACCAAGCTCTACCAAGGCTATCAAGTTTCACACTCAACAAATCAAACAAAATGATAGAAAAAAATCCAAAGCTAGACAAACACAAGAAATCCAATTACGAAACAACAAAAAAAACTGTCACGCAAACAACTAAGCTAGCCGAGATCAAACCTAACTACAATTTGACTAGGGCTTTTCAGTTTTCAGAAAAATGCTTGACATATTTAGCCCTTCCCCTAGTCTGCAAATATTCATGTGCATCATTTCTTATAAAATGATGCAACATTTATAAGCCAATCAAAAATCAAATCCAATGATCTATCCGCAATCTTCTCAACAAATACAAATGGCACATTTCTCTCAAACAACTCCTTTACAGGTAGACAAAACTCATCCATGAAATTCTCATCAAAATCCTTGAGACAATGCTCTCCGTCTAAGGAAAATACATCATCCTCCAAATTCTTCAAATCCCAACCATAATCCAAAATCTTCATATCCCACCCATCCTCCCTAGGAAAAAACATGGTACTTCTAGAGTCTTTGAATAAATTTTTGACCCTTTCTTTGTTGCCAATCTCAAATCCATCCATTGATTTATCTACAACTTCTCCTAAAGATACTATGCAAGGATCTCCCAACTCAATATCCACATCAGACACAACATCAAAAGGAGTCAACTCCGGACTCACAACACCACAAGAACCAAAAACATCCACAAATGGGGTCACTCCAGGACACCAAGCCACATCACTCAACTCATCAACAATGCAAGTCTCCATCGAATCTTTCACACACAAAGAGTGGTAGACACCTTCCATAGTATCCTTACAAGAAACCTCACAAGAAACATCATCATTACAAATAACATCTTCACATTACAATAACTTCGGATCAATAACCTCAGCCAAAGATTCAACTACCAAATCCCCAACTACCTCCTCACACATACCTTTCAACTCTATTTTCTTGATTTTAAACCGCTCTTCCCTCAAATTCTCAATCCTTTTTAAAGCCTTACTCAAATTCTCTCTCACATTCTCATCAATTTCACTCTCAAGGTCATTAAATCCCTAATCAAAATCATCACAAACTTCTAGAGAATTCAAAGAAACTACAAGACTATCAAATGAAGTTTTCTCTTCGACATTGTTGCCTAAAACAACCAAACAATCATCATCACAACTATCAAGGAGTAAGAGATTAGGTCTACTCAAAACCACATCATCAACATCACAAACAAAAGTCTCTCCAGGGCTACTCAAACCATCAACAACCAACTCACAAGACTCAACAGAGTCAGCAACACCAACACTTAAATCACCACAAGAGTCAGAACCTAAATCCTCCATACTCTCTTGATCATAAAACTCACAACAAATCTCAACAAACTCATCAGGCAACAAATTCGAACCCTTGACTTCATCTTGAAAACGTACAGTTTCTAAGCCCTCCCCCTCATGGTCTTCTAACAAACTCAAAAATCCATCCTCTATTCTCTCTTCATCTTTCAAACAATCAGATCCATCTATACTATCACCAAGGCAAACAAGCTCACTCTCTAAATTGTCTTTACTCTCTTCAACACTGCCATGACTATCAGAATTTTCATCACACCTTCCCTCATCAGAAATATCAAAACTTTCTTGACTCTCATCCTCTCCCAAAGAACATGAAAACTCTTGGTCCTTAAAACAATATGGTCTCTCATTTTCTTCTTTACAACTCAGATCCATCTCTAGCTCATCTCTAAAGTCCTTAAGCTCCAAAGTATCATCAGTCGATCCCTCTTCTTTAGTTAAATCACTAATCACTGAACTAGAAGTATCCGTGGTCAATGGGTATGAATTCACACTCCTAGACTCTTCACTCCAATCAGTCAAACAAGTATTTTTCTCCTCAACCACCCTAGGGAGCTTCTCCTCACATACTTCAATTGATTTCTCACTAGTCAACTCATCTCTCCTAAATAGAGAATATAGTATACCTCTCTCAAGATAGACATAACTAACTCTCTGCTCCTCAAAAACTTTTCTCTCAACTCACCTTGAACTCAACTTTTCCCTAGGTTCATCAAACCCTAACTCTTTTTTTCTTTTGGTCTTCCTCTCTTGATATTGAGCTATCTTCACTGCTTCCTCAAAAGTCTTAGGGTTTTTTACCTCTAATTTCACTCTCCAATCTTCTAATTTTAATCCATTTACAAAATACATTATCTTCAACATAACTGGGGTTATCTCACCTTCTAACAATGTTAAACTCTATCGATTCCACAATCTTTCAACTCCCTAGCAAAGTCCTCAACACACTGATCATCTTTTTGAACACAAGTTTTTATTTTTGCCCAAATCTCACTTTTACATTTTCTTTTTTTAAACCTAGATAAAAAAGCATTTTTAATGGTCTCATAGTCCATATTTTGTCTCTTAAATTTCAGGCTTCTCTCAAAGTCAAACAACCAATTTCGTGCTTCTCCTTGTAATTGATACCTAAGATTTTGGAGTTTATCCTTAGGGTTAGTCACTCCCTCTATCAAACAACATAGCTCTATTTTTTCTAAAAATCTTACGAGATCTTTAGTATGACTACCATGGAACTCAGAAAAATCATTAGCCATTTTTAACAATCACAAGAAATCAAAACTAGGTCACATACAAGTAAAACATCAAAACAAAGTCATTTTCGACACTCCTCAGTGGGGGCACCAAAAAAGAGGTATTACATGAGCGGTGATCGAGACCAAGCCTCTCTCACAACCCAATAACAAGACGATAAGGAGTGCCGGTTGGGGTAATTGACTTTGTCGGATGCACAACACAAAAATTTAAATATTTTGACAGACACCACATGAACCACACACAAAAAACAAAACAATAAACAACGTCTCTTGTAGCTCAAAACAACTAAAAAACCCGAATGTGGATAGAGCATCACACAAATACAACACAAAAAAAATACCAACAATTCAAAAACAAATCAAGTGAAATATATTCTTGTACCTTAATAACCTTGAGCCGACACTCGGTGCCACAAATCCAAATTCTTCAACGTCCAAATCGGCATGACAAGAGCTCACTCTAGTATGTGACCCTCCACACTCCTCTCTCACAAAATACAATTGTAATCAAGAGGGAAGGCCCCTAACTCTTCAATTTCCTCTCCTTATATAGTTTTCTATCCACACTCACATACATTAGGCTTTTTGCTTTCAACTTTTGGCTTTTGCTTTTCTACTGCTTTTCACTATTTTCGTTTTTTCTGCTCTATGCATGTTTGCAACTTGTTTGGATCATAACTTCGTCATTTGAACTCCGAATATAGTCGTTAGGGTACTCAAAACGATTGGAACACATCTAGTTGACAAGCCATTGCAGACAAAATTACAAAAATCCATAAAAAATGGGAGAAAATATTGATATTCGTAAATCGCATCATTTTTCTCCATCTTTTATCTTGGACGACTTATTTCCTTCCTTGGCCTATTGTTCTTGTAATTACACACACTTTCACCACATATGTCCTCTTTTCCTTCAAGAAATACTCGCTGACGATGTAAAACGTACGATCTTCTCCTTTGATCCTTGAGTCTTCAAAATAAATATTCTCTAGATACGAACCTGATTTTTTAATGTAGTGTGCCCTAGCAGGAATATGCTATGAAAGAGAACTCCGTGAACAACCATACATGATTTGAGAAAACATGCAATTGATAGAATCCATGACATGCTACCATTCAAACAATGCTCACACAAAAAATATGGATGCACTGAAGAATTGTGCCTAGCCTATCTATATGTAATTGTACGTTATACAAAATGCAAACAAAATTCCTTGTTAACTTAAAAGTCCTTATCCTCACCTCTCAACTCTCTTTAAAAAGATATGATATACTCCGCTCCTCCCATTCTCACAATCACTCTAGAAATGATGGTCCTCAAGATGTTGTTCAGATAAGAACACCCCATCTCACAATTGGTAGCATCCTTCACGACCCTCTAACTCACCCAACCACCTTACATTCTCAACTAGAGGTTCCTAATTTTGTTATGAATATCCCAAATATCATGCAAGAAATGTGCATGCTCAATGATAGGTGCTCTCTCAAGTGCGTGTGCATCTAAAATTTACTACATATAGCTGCAGCGGATCTCATGCCATGCTAGTGCTCAACGATGGTACAAAATGTGCTTAATCCCATTCTATGGCATGAAAGTATTTGATAAGAATAGGAGACGATCCCCGAGTGCAATGCATCAACAAGTGTAACATGAAGTGCTCGTGAACCCATAATCCCTGCGATGTGCAAGAGTCTCAACTAAAAAACATACCTTACTTCATAATGTTCGGTAGCTAATAGCAAACTTCAACTTCAACCTGTCCAAAAAAATACGAAGCTCGACCAAGGCTATCAAGTTTCACACTCAACAAAGCAAACAAAATGATAGAAATAAATCCAAAGCTACACAAACACAAGAAATCCAATTACAAAACAACAAAACAAACTGTCACACAAACAATTAAGCTAGCCGAAATCAAACCTAACTACAACTTGACTAGGGGTTTTTAGTTTTTGAAAAAATGTTTGACAGCGGTAGCGGTAGTTGTTATTGAATTTCTTATTTTCTTGTTTGTTGTTTTGTGGTAGTCGTAGTAGTAGTACTGGTAGTAGTAGTGATAGTAGTAGTTATTGTTTAATTTCTTCTCTTCTAGTTTGTTATTGTTATGGTAGTCGTAGTCGTAGTTGTAGTAGTAGTAGTAGTAGTAGTAGTAGTAGTAGTAGTAGTAGTAGTAGTAGTAGTAGTAGTAGTAGTAGTAGTAGTAGTAGTAGTAGTTCTCTTGTTTGTTATTGTTGTAGTAGTAGTAGTTTTTTTTCTTTTCTTGTTTATTGTTGTTTAGTTTTCTTGTTTGTTGTTGTTGTTGTTGTTGTAGTAATAGTAGTAGTAGTAGTAGTAGTAGTAGTAGTAGTTTTTTCTTCTTTTCTTATTTGTTGTTATTGTAGTAGTAGTAGTAGTTGTTGTTGTTATTGTTTTTTCTTCTTTTCTTGTTTATTGTAGTGGTAGTGGTTTGTTATTGTGGTAGTCATAGTCGTGGTCGTAGTTGTAGTCGTCGTAGTCATGGTAGTAGTGGTTTTCTTATTTGTTGTTGTTGTTGTTGTTATTTTTGTAGTAGTAGTAGTTTTTCTTTTCTTTTCTTATTTATTGTTGTTTAGTTTTCTTGTTTGTTGTTGTTGTAGTAGTGGTAGTAAAAGTAGTTTTTTCTTCTTTTCTTGTTTGTTGTTGTAGTGGTGGTAGTAGTAGTTTTTTCTTCTTTTCTTGTTTATTGTAGTGGTAGTGGTAGTGGTAGTGGTAGTAGAGAGATAGAGTTATTGTGGTAGTCATAGTCATGGTCGTAGTCATCATAGTCGTGATTGTAGTAGTAGTACTAGTAGTAATAATAGTAGTTTTCTTGTTTGTTATTGTAGTAGTAGTAGTAGTAGTTTTTTTTCTTTTCTTTTTTATTGTTGTTTAGTTTTCTTGTTTTTTTTTTGTAGTGGTAGTAGTAGTTTTTTCTTCTTTTCTTGTTTATTATAGTGGCACTGGCGGTGGCAATGGCAGTGGCAGTGGCAGTTGTTTGTTGTAGTTGTAGTCGTAGTCATAGTCATAGTCTTGGTCGTAGACGTAATCGTAGTCATGGTTGCAGTAGTAGTAGTAGTTTTCTTATTTGTTGTTGTTGTTGTTGTTGTCGTAGTAATAGTTTTTTTTATTTTCTTATTTATTGTTGTTTAGTTTTCTTGTTTGTAGTAGTAGTAGTTGTTGTTGTTGTTGTTGTTTTTTTTTTTCCCTTCTTCTTCTTCTTGTCGTCATTGTTGTTTTTTCTTCTTTTCTTGTTTATTGTAGTGGTAGTGGTAGTGGTAGTGGTAGAGAGAGAGATATGTTTTGTTAAAGGAAATGAGAGAGGGGAGGAAGAGAAAAAGGAAGAAGGAACAAGAGAGAGGGAATAAACATACATCATAATAAAGAAAGAGAAAAAGAGAGAGAGATGGAAGGAGAGGAGAGAATGAATGGATAAAAAACAAAGAGAGAGTGGTGGCGAGGTCCGATGAGGTCTAGTGCAATATCACGAGATGGAAAACACTCCGATATACGTTAAATTGTGGGTGGGTGAAGACTTTACATACGTTAATTTTTGCTGAGTTACAAGAGAAGAAATCCCTTCTTAAACAATTTAAGAAAGAAAAAAAGAATGATAACAAAAACAAATTGTTTGTCGTAACATAGACAAAATGGAAAACGATGAAGGTTGTGATGTTTAAGATTGTGAGGTGTATCTTAATCAGTGTGTCCCATGTCCTTGCTCTCAATGTAAGCTGGCAATTAGACGAAAACGTCGATTGTCTATAGAACGCGTACAACGCTTCGGCGAGTTTCAATCTGAGATCATTGATTAGATGATCTTATATTTTGAGCAAACGATAAGAAAAGTTTATATCAATCATGCATTGTATTTGCAAGCTAATTGAATACCATATACAAAAAGGTTGGGTGTGGTTAGCAAATTTTCTATCCAGTGAGGTGACGTCTCGTCCCAAGGAGGAGTGCACCCTTTGCGGCCAATTAGAAGAGTTTATGGGCATGCGATGGATGGAGTGCCTGAGCCAATCCACCACTTGGAAGGTACTACCCAATCTATACCGTCAATACCAGAGGAGACAGACAACCTTCGAGACTTACCTACAATCTAGGAGCCTGAGATGGAGTAAATGATCGATGCATTAATGCCCATGGATGTCGAGACTTCTAATCCGCTTAGAGAAGAAGCATCCATACCATTATATGATGGGTGCTGAGTATCTCACCTGAAGACATTGCTTGCACTCCTAAGTGTGCAAGCAAAATACGGGTGGAGCGATGCGAGTGTGACCGAGTTGATCAAGTACCTTGTACGTATGCTTTGTTGATTTCTTTTCGGCACTATCATTAAAAAAATTTGTGCTTTTCCAAGGTGTTTTATGATTTTTTAAAGGTTACTGAAGTATCATATATTACCACTTACAAATACCCTGCCTGAGTCTCGTGATGATGCATGACATATTTTACGAAAGCTTGGCATGGACTACAACAGCATCCATACATGTATCAACGATTGCATAATGTTTTGAGGAGAATACAAGACTATGGAGACATGTCCAAAGTTTGGTTCTCATAGGTATTGGCAGGACTTGCAAGGGCAAACCATCCCTCAAAAAGTTCTTAGACACTTTTCCTTATCCCCCGCATAAACCACATGTTTCATACGTCCAACATGGTGAGCTTGACAACGTGGCATGCGCAGAATCGGTCCACAGATGGAGTTCAACGAATATCAGCGGATTCACATGCATGGAGCCACATTGACTCTACATTCCCACGCTTTGCTCGAGAGCCAAGAAATCTTCGGCTTGGTCTTGCAATGGATGGCATGAACCCATTCGGTCCTGCGCTCAACTTCTTACAGTGTGTGGTCTATAGTTATTATCAACTACAATATCCCTCCATGGCTTTCTATGAAGAAAGGGCATCTCATCCTTAGCTTACTTGTTCTCGGCCACTACAAAGTCAAAAATATGGACGTGTATCTTCATCCATTATTCGATGAACTTAAGATTTTGTGAGAGAAGGGGGTCATCGTGTAAGATATGAGCAAGCGCGATGGTCGACGGTCCGCCAATATTCAAGCCATTCTCATGTGGACAATGCATGAATTTTCAGGATTCAGAGAGTGCTCAGGTAAGTAGGCTTCCGTTCTCATTTGTAATATCTATTATAGCTCGTTCAAGTTTGTATTCACTGGATAGAGGTGTTGGGACAGGTCTGGTTACCTCATGTTATCACGCATGTCCATTGTGTGGGACTCCCCAAGGTCATGAGCCATGAAGAAGATGGTATATCAAGGACACGCCGCTTTCTTACCAGCGGGTCATGAACTCAAGGAAGGTTTTCTTGGATGACCTCCAACACGTATGAATGCCCAAAGCTGGTACGAGCTGAAAATGGTCCACATGGAGTCACATCCAAACACAATGCGATGGTTCTCAGTTTTCTACGAGTTACCATATTGGACCTACTTATAGATTAACCATTTGTTGGATCCCATGTATATTTTCAAGAATGTGGGCAGCTTGCTATGGGACCACATCACAGGAAAGAGAGACACTATAGGGGCACGAATGGATTTGAAGGATATAGGCAAGATGGAGGCGCTTTGGCCGCAGTCGAGTGCTAATGGTCGCTTGCAGATACCTCGCACTCCTTGGGTTTTTTCTACTAAAGAAGAGCGCATTGTGAAGAAAATAGTCAAGTCTATCCGCACTTCGATGGGTATGATGCGTTCTCTCAGGTTTGCGTTTTCTAAAGACAACCAATTATCGGGGCTAAAATCCCATGATTGGCATAAGATATGTCAGGTTTTTACTACGAATGGATTATAAGTGGCCTGCGTATTTTTCTATTTGGAGTGTAGTCATTGTTCATAATGCTTTCTCATTTGTGGGAATTTGTACGACCGATCACAATTGTAGGATGCCTTACTACAGAAATATGCGGGGCAATTTACAGGTTGTCGACTTTAGTGCAATGGATCTCACAGAAGGAGATTAAGGCATCCTCTACTGAATCCGCGAGGCAAGGAGCAGTGGAGACGGTCTGTCTCTTTGAGAAATACTTGCCTACTAGCATGCTCATGATACAAATCCACCTTCTTGTGCATCTTGTAGATGAAGTAGAAATTGCTGGACTTGTCCATACGCGATGGATGTTCTTCTTGGAGCGCTTCATGAAAACCCTGAAAGGCTTTGTGCAACAATGAGCTCAGCCAGAAGGTAGCATGGCTGAAGGTTGGTTGGTGTCTAAGGCACTAGTGCATATTTCAAAATGGCTACCAACGGTGGATTCAGACAACAGTATGCTATGGTCGCTGAAGGACAATAATAGACTGACCGGAGATGTGGTGGTTGGAAATGGGGTAGAAAAAATAATGGATGCTACAATGGAGGAGAAAATGAATCACTTTTGTATGTTGCACTATGTCTCTATGGAGATGTGGCCCGCTAGGTACTAGCAAGCTAGGAAAGATCGAGAGGAAGCGCGATCTAAATTTCGACATAGTATACGCCATCAACCGATTCGATATCCCGAGGGCATGGAGAAGATGCTGCGGTTTATGTCAACACGATGGTTGCATGGAGCTTTAAACACAGCGTCTCACAAAGGGGTGGAGGTCTCAACCGAGTGAAAATTCTCGAGAGGATGTAGTCCAAAGGTGATGACATGTTTAGGATTTGTTATATCTATATTTTATATGCAACAACTAATTGAGTGTTCCAATGTACAATACAAAATATATAGTGCAACATGGTCACGCGGACGATATTTCCACGTGGAGCGTATTGACAAAATGCGCTCCACAATAGATTGTGGTATCATGGCAAGGTTCGAGCAAGAGAGCCGACGACGAGCAATGGATCCAAACACGGTTATAGATGAGATGAGTTATTTTGGAAACTTGTAAAGTATTGTTACAGTGGATTACCATAGCTTCTCCATGATCCTATTCTATGTACAGTGGTTCAAAGTGGTACTTGAAGGAGCTAGAGCAACAGTTGACGAGGTCCATCTGGATTTCTCAAAATAGATTTCAAAAAAAAATGGACGGATTTGCGTGACACCTTTGTGTTGCCGGCCCATTGTGAAGACCTGCATAAACTCATTTGTTTTTTAATTGTATTGCGACATGGTATATGTCACAATAGTTAAATCTTTCTTGTACGTGATTGTGAACAAGTAATCTTCTATCCAAACCCCTGACAATCTCGATGGTGGTATGTTATACCTTCAGCTCTTCGAAGTGTGAGAGTATATGATCAAAGCAATGTTCCGAGAATAGATGAGGATAATATGCAAATAGAGGGGTTGCAAGGGTGGAGGCCACCGAAATCTTGGAGCATGTAGAGGAGCTAGCATTGGGTAACAATGATGGAAATACAAAAGTCCAAGAATTCTTTGAGAACGAGCTGGACTCATCCTTTTGTGGTGACATATCTATCGACCTTCCAGTGTATGCGGAGTTGTGTCAGGAGATTGACATGAGACCATAGGATACTTCATACTTGGAGCATTTACCTACTCAATTCGTTGACGAATCACTTATAAGGGTACACAAGATATGCATTTTAAGTAAGATCATTTTTTTAAGATTTATATTATCGTGCTTTGTATGATTTAAATTGATTATGCTAACATCATTTTTGTCTGTGCAAGTGACCTTTGTGGATATTTAGATCATCAGGATGAGTCGAGGAATCAACGATGAGGAGCTGCAGGAGATCTTCATGCATATGTCTCCAGATTAGATAGCATGATTCAAAGACATGGCAGACCATGAGCTGTCTCGGACACCATCAAGCTGCTCTATTAGATCTACTTTGGCGCGATCTAATACTTTAGTTTCGAGTAGATGAGATCGACGCTCCAGACTTGGGCCAGATGGAGGGAGTGATTTAGGGGGATGCTGTAGAGATCCGGATGTAGTGAGCCCACGGTCCGCTCACGATACAGGTGCTATTTCTTGCTCTCATGGCGGTTCAAGAGCATGGCTCATGTGGTTTTTGTGGCGGCACGGACGCGGTGCCTCCATCTCGTCATTCTGCTGGAGTTGCATCACCTCCAAGATTTGTCACACCTGTGGAGATGTCTACTCCACTCACTCCTTCTTTTGCTCAGCCATCCGCATGTGGCACCCCTATGGGTGCTACTCCAATAGATACTACCCCGGTCAGTACACCAAATGTACAGGGGTCTCCTGGATATATCCAGGAGTAGGGTCGTAGGTGGGAGAGGACCCATCTTAGGCATACTTAGAGAGGTATGCCTACCTTGTAGATGATAGGCTAGGAGCCATCATCATGAATGATGAGGGGAGGAGGGTGATGGCTCGCATGAGAGAGTTATGCCAACAAGTTTTTAAGCACAACGTCTTGGATCATTGGAAGAACATACCGGAGGGGAGCAAGGACTACATAGTAGCATCCTTGCATGAGGATTTTCCGGTACCAACCATAGCAGATAGGTCTTCTACAGGCTGGATGATGGAGTACATGCATGCATATATGTCACACAGACGATCGGTCGCACGCAAGACACTCAAGAGTGGGGCTTCAAAGCTCGAGTGGCTAGACGCGAACGACTAGCGCTGACGCAGGGAGGAGGCTACAGATTCTCCAGGACATTGGAGACAACAGCGCGAGGCGACGAGTGCACGACTAGAGGCCGGAGGGGTCCATCATCTTGGGAGTGGCAGCCACATGACATATCTTTAGGAATTTGTAAGTTTTTCTTTTGTTTTTCTTGCTTTTTTTTTGCAATATCCTTTGTACTGACAATCCTGTTTCTAACCCTGGAGCTCACACACCCTTCTTTTTTTGTCACATGATCTGTGTAGACATTTTCTATGTAGTAGTATCTTGCCATGATTGTATCGGTCGCTTTCATTATGCAATCATGTATTTATTTCATGTATCAGTGTTATGATTTAATTACACTTTGTCTTTATTTACACGAGCATTGTATACATTTCTGAAACTATTTTGTATGATCCAAATAAAGCACATAGTGCTAATGGCCTTGCCATAGAAAATTTTTTCCCTGACCGTCGCTATTAGCATCGCAAATTTACTGCATGAGTCGCTATTAGCATTGCAAAATGCATCGCAAAGCGTCATTTTATCAGCGTCATTATTTGCGTCAGTATCTATGATGCTGATAATGACGCTAATACCGACTATTCTATAGTGTCACCAATAATGACGATATTTGCGACGACGGGGGCAAATTTTTTTATGAACATTTTCGTCGCTTTTAATGTTAGTATGAGGCCTATATCTTGTAATGAGAAACAATTCTCCCATGGCTTTGTCTTTAACAAAATTCATCATTCTCTTCATGTTCTTCATATTATTCTTTGATAGACATAGAAAACACAAAAGAATGCTCCACTTTGAATGGAAAAA
Source organism: Lygodium microphyllum (assembly GCF_053477565.2). NCBI lineage: Eukaryota > Viridiplantae > Streptophyta > Polypodiopsida > Schizaeales > Lygodiaceae > Lygodium > Lygodium microphyllum. Next base: position 153,405,566 of record NC_141140.1, on the reverse strand, counting down.
TATCACATGATTCATCTTCAAAGTTTCCACAACTTTCTCTCACAAATAAATACATTTTTTTGCATAGAATTGGCTATCTCTGATTCTCTCTCTCTCTCTCACTCTCTCTCTCAATCAATCAATATTACATCATCTCCTCACTACAATACTCAATAATCACTCATAATACTCCTTCTTTGGTCATGGATGCCCTTTCCAAAAGGTGTGTCTAATATGAAAGGTCACCAGAGCCACTACAATGACTCCTCACAACTCACTATTGTCACTTCACTCCAGTCTTCTCTTGAGTCTTCAGCAGTTGCTTCTTCCACTTCCTTGAGCTCTTTTGAACTTACATTAACCTCTTTCGAAGGCTAGAAAACTTTTCCAAAGTCACACATACATTCCACAGAACACTTACAGAAGCATATAGAACAAAACAGAACAGAAGCAGAAGCTCTACAAAAGCTCATCAGAAGGTTTATAGAAGGTCAACAAAAAAAGTAGAAACTCATACTAAAATCATTCCAAACTATCAAAAACCATTCAATGAGCTTTCAAACATTCTCAACTTCCATCAATTATTAATCCATGCTTTATACAAAAGAAAAACAAGATAAAACAGAAGCTAAACAAAACCAATCAAAACCTCAATAGAACCTCAGAACATCACAAAGCCTCATATCTCAAATTCCATCAATCATTGATCTATGCTTTATACATAAGAAAAACAAGACAAAATAGAAGCTAAATAAAACCAATCAGAACCTCAAGAGAACCTATTAGAATATCACAAAGCCTCATATCTCTACTGTAAATCATCATGAGCTGCCAAAACATAATCAATCTCATCCAAAACTTTCTCAAACACTTCCCAAACAACTAGTCATCACTCAAAATCCATAAAAAATTAACTATTCTGGTCTCAGAAACAACAAAAAATCAATAAAAAAATAAGTCAATTCAGCATTCAATAGATTGTGTCGCGTGCAAGGAGTCCAGATGTACGGATGACCAACAGGCTCATTTCAAGGCAACATGACAAATTTCATCAATGTTGGAGCCAAGGAGCACCAATGTCACACTGTAATGTGCCAGGCAGGAGCATAGGGAGTTCAAAAATGTATCCCCATAAGAGATCTTGGAGAGATATGACCTATATGTGGAGATCCAACTCCTCCAAGTTAGGTAGGTCCTACTATCCATAGACACAGTTATGGTAGTGACTCTAAAAAGAGGCAATGCTGAAGCTATAGTTGCCCAATGCCAGTGATTGAGGTGCACATGAGAGGCTCTCAGAGAAACAATTCTCTAGAAGGAAGTTTAGAGAAATTTGGCCTGTGGAGAGAGATATGAAAGCTTCAAGTTGACATGGTGTTGTTGGCTATGGCTGTCATGGAAGCTTAATTGAAGGCAGAAATGCAAATGAAGTTGGAGATGGAATCCAGCACTCAAACTGAGCTGAGAAGAGATGGAGATGAGCTAAGTCATGCCTGATTGGACTCTGATACCATGTTAAAAAGCGTAGATCTATACCATGGCAGGAGCTATGGAGGATGGAAGATGAAGACAAGACTCATGTTGACATAGATAAAGAGAGACCAATTGTTTTACAAGTGAATTAGGTTCCAAGATAGAGTAGCTTGGACTCATAAAGACAATCTTGTGTAATGGACTGACACTAACAAGACACTAAGTAAAAGTACACATCATCATGATATTGTATTCATTCTATAGTGAAAGTGATAGTCAAGTACAATACTTTATAGAAGTTGGGTTGTTCCACTCTCCTCACTGTGCATATGGGATTCAGGACATCTCTTCCTGGAGCATACATCATTTGTCATTTCTTAAGGCATTAGATTGCTATTAGAGGTGACTTGTCCATGCTTCCCCTATGAAGTAGAACTGAGATTCCCATGTTCAACTAAGTCCTAGATTTCCCATGGGGAGACTAGATGGTGATGTGTATGGATATGCATTTCGATTGAATACTAAGAGGACTCCTCCGGGTCTGTTGGAGGAGGCACCTCACAATTTGGATGGTTGACGTGTTAGTAGATATTCACTAGATATAACCCTCAACTTATAGATTAATGTGCTTCTATTATTCATTTCCTAACCTTTTGGCTTCAACTTGATTAATGAGAATTTTTTGGTTCTTTTCTATCAGTGTGAAATATGGTTCTTCTAGTGAACATAAACTTTCTTTTTTGTTGGATCGTTATCCATGTCTCTTGAGAGGAAGATAAAGAATTGCAATAATTCTTATAAATATCACAAAAAATTAAAAATAATAAAGAGAACTTTAAAGTAAATCATAAAGCTCCTTGAGCTACTTGTTGCATTGATTTGAAAGAATAGAGTCTTAGTAAAAATCTATTTTATAGCAACTTGAAGTATCTCTTAATAATGTATTTGAGTGCCAAAAAAATCTAAGAGCTAATATATGTTTTTGTAAGAAACTAGGAAGATATATTATTTTTAGTGAGTTTGATTAAATAATACTATGTCACACTGGCATAGATATATAAGGTGTTGAAACTTGTAAAATTTCACCATTTCTTAATACAAGATTACAATCTCTTCATTTTACCTTCTTCTCTCAGCTTTCATGGCTTCTCTTACCTCTCTTCATGTCAGTCTTTATCTCTTCTCTTTTCTCTCTATTTTGTACTCTTGTCTCTCATCCCTAGTCCTCTTCTTGAAAAGTGGTATTAGAGCATTGGTCTTTGATCCATCTAGTCACATTCTAACCAAGATTCTCCCACTTAGACAATCACTCTAAGTTACTTAGGTACAAGCTGTACAACTCTTGAAGGGGAGTGGTGTAGAGACCAAGGAGCCTTCAAGTGCACAGGATAGCCTAGTTAGAGCTATTTCTAGAACAGAGAGGCAAAGTTAGAGGAAAAATGGACAAGATAGCATGTTATCACCAAGAAATAGGCTAATTTTGAAGGTGCTTTGGTTAGATAGGAGACCACAAGATTTAGCCAAGTTTAAAGCTTACTTACTTTTTGCAAAAGGCTTTCTCTCTCTTCTTCTTACAAGCTTCTTTTCAAGCTCCCATGGTGTATGGTCATTGATCTTCTTCTACTGCTCTTAGGAGTTCATATCCTTCTCTTTGACACAACAAGTATACATTTAGCTAATCTTGTTGGTGGAGATCAACAACAATGCAAATTGCACTAATTTTCTACATTACACATAGACCTTGACAACCATTGCTCTCCCTCTTTTGCTTCAAATACTTCATCTTGTCTTCATTTTATAGGTGATTTGGCTTTAGATTTGGCTCCCTTTTCCCTCTTTTCTTTAGGAAACCCTAAAGTATAGTAGGCTATCAATAGCTTCAAGCTTTGAGCTTCCATTTTCTTCAATATTTATCATTCTGTGATATTCAAGGTTCTTCTTCAATCATTCTACTCCAATAACAGGACCAAGATTGCAAAAATTGAAGGGGATTTGAGAATTTTAAGGCATTATGGAGAAAAAAATGTACACATAGAGCTCAAATTTCTTCATTAGTGAGCATTCAAAGGGGTTGAAGACTTCAAAGCTTTTATGCTCTGCAAGCATTGGATTGTGCTGATTCATGAAGATTATGGCTATGGAGCATTATATACCAACTTGGGGATTATCAATCCACTCCTTTTAATATCTAAAATCTCTCTTTATCCAATTGTTCAAGCTTATCCAACAATTGCCAAGACATTATGGATTGTTTAGGCTTTCGATGAGCCATAAATCAGAGATTAATTCCTCTTTAGATTGATTAAAGACTTTTGATCAATTTTTAGCATTGAATTCATTTCAATTGCAAATATATCTCCATTCATTTATGATTTCATGGATAATTGTGATTTTTGTATTGGATCTTATTGTGCTTAAGAAAATATTGTAAAAGGGTACACATTGCAATCACTGAGTCACTAATTTTCAATGGTAAGACCCTCATCCTACTCTTCATTTCAATTCTCTCTTTTCGATTGATCCATGCACTTCATTGAACATTGTCAATTTTAGAAATGCATAACATTCTTCTTTTCATAGATTAGTATGCTCTTGCCATGGATATTCCCATTGAGGAAAAAGATAAATCCCGAGGAAGATAGTGGGACAAAAGAAAGGTAACCATCCCTCATTATCAAAGATCGTGAAGGGGTGTAAGTAACTGACTTGGGGGAACTTTGCCCATCTCCCAATTATTCAAATCCCATGTAGGGGAGCTTGTCATGTTGTTTTATCCCTCATATATGTACCATGAGTAGACTTATTGAATATTTTGAATACTTGAGCTGAAGAGCATCAAAATAGGGTATATATTGATCAACCCACATGGATTATATGTTCTTTTGCCCATAAAGAATATGACAGAGGTACTTGCAACCAAAACAAGACACTAGGACTTATTTTGGGGATGACCTTAATCCATTCAGAGGTGTTGTAGACTATTATAGGTCTTATATAGGTTCATTATGGGTTACGTGAAACGAGGCACTAGAGTTCATTTTAGGGCTAATACTCACTCATCTACGGGTATTATAGGTCATTACAAGGCTTAAATAGGGCTATTATAGATCACTGCATGTTGTTTATAGTACCCACATGTCATATACAGGTTGCTACAAGGTTTAGATACCTTAATTTGGACCTATGGGTTGTTTGAACACCAAAATAGTGAATTTATAGGGTGTTGGGATATCTCTATATAGTAGTAAAAGAACATTCCTAAAGTATTTTGACCTAATTCTAATGGAGTATTTGATAGCTCATCTTGAAGTGCTATTAATTAGCTTTTATTTAATCAAAAAGTAGCTCATTTGCATATTGTAGTCAAAAGCTAAAGCTATTTTTGTGACAGGAGATATGTTTGACACCAGTTGGTGACAACAATTGGACACCATACAAAAATGGCATAGAATAGGGAAAAGAACAAGGCAAATGAGGATTTTCATTAATAAATTAAGAAATTACGTGATGCAATGAAAAAGCCACACCATGAGGATGAGGAATCACAAGAATATGGGGCTTATAGTACCTTGAATGCACTCTTTGTAACCACAAGATAGACATTCCATCAAGCACATGGAGCTTGTTTCAAAGTTAGATTGGGTGGTTGAGTAGATGGTTCATTCTACTGCTCAAATCAAAGAAGCAATGGAGAAAATGGCTCATTCTACCAAATACTCTTTGGAGAAATTTACTGCTTTCACTAAAGAATTATTGGACAAGCTTACTGCTTAAATATCTTAGCTTGTGGCAGCATAGTTGAGAAACAAAGAAAGTAGAGATAAATAGTCATTTAAACCCCCTAATCCTAATCCATAGCCTGAAATCATTGGCAAGAAAGGCATACCTCATACTACCTATAAGATAGGGGAAACATCCTTTAGGAATATCTTGAGTAACCCTATAAGGGTAAGAAGTTGGCTACCTCTATCTCCAAGAAGCTTCCAAATTTTCTATCATAGGAGTGTCTCAAATAATTCAGCTCCCATTTGTAGTTACATGGACACACATCCCCAAGCTTCTAATGAGTAGTAGGGACTTGGGAAAAGAGAACTCTATGATAAGATAGTGTTGACTAAGTATAGTGGACATTCGTCTTCCCTTTCAGATTTAGAGGAGTGGACATCCAAATTAGAGTCATATTTTGATATCTTCCCTAGATCTAATTATTACAAAATCCATTTTTCTATGGTTCGCCTTAAGGGATTTACTCATACATGATGGAGGTATATTAAAAGGGAAAATTAGTAGGTTGATAGTTGGGAGGATTTCGAATCAAGATGGCTCAAGTGTTTGTGCCCTCTATTGAAAATGAGATATTGGCTAGGAGGTGGCATTAGCTAGACCAAAGAAGCTTGATCGTTAGGGAGTATATGAATTAGTTCCTAAACCTTACTATGTATATGGAGAGGGTGAGTGATGATGCAAAGCTACATAAATACATTTATGGTTTGGATCCTAGTTTATTAGTTGATGTCACAGTCCAAAAACCAACCACGCTGCGATTGAATTAGTTGAAATGTATGTACACAAGTGCAAGAAGGATGTCACTCCTCAGCCTAGTTTTAAATAGCAAAGGGATGTAAATAGGTAGGGAAACTTTGGGAGTAAATGTTGGTGGCTCTAGTATGCATTTTAGTAGCTCTAAGGTCCTTATATACCCAACATTTAATGCTTCAAGGTATGAAAGCATTCAAATCTTGTAATTAGCCATAAATTTGAGCATAAATAAGGTGACAATAGATCCAAAAGTAAGTTAGAAAATGAGGGAAAGTTATACCTACGGATCTCTTTAGAATTGGAAAGAGAAGAGTCTATGCTTTAAATGTGGTGAAAAGTATATAGTTGACCACGCTTCAAAATGCATCTATAAGAATGATAATGCTAAAAACTACAATATGATTATCCTTGAAGATATTAATGAGGAAGAAATTGAGGATCAAATTGTGGGTGGAAATGCTAAAATGGAAGACTATGAAGAGAATCTTGAGCAGGATCAATTCTATGACCGAACAGATGGCTTTCTATTTGATCAAGGTGGAAATGCAACATTTGTTCCAGGTGGGATTGATATGCATATGACTACCACTACACTTTGTTCTATTTCCATGGATACTTGGACAGGTTCTAAGAGCCCGAATATACTTTGTATGGAGGATACCATTTATGGAAAAGATATTTTTATCTCAATAGACAGTAGCAATACACATAGCTTTGTAAATAAGTCAATTGTTGATAAGTGAACTTGTCTCCCCACATATTTATAGTAGTCCATAAAGGTTTAAGTAGCCAATGGAAAAGAGAAAATTGGCACCTAAATGTGTCTGCAAGTTCACATACATTTGCTAAAAACTATAAAGCAAAAGTGAACATGATTACCTTAGAAATAGGGCCCATAGATGTAGCACTTAGTAGTTGGGTGTGATTGGTTGATGACTTTGGATAAGAATATTATGGATTTTTCATAGTTGTACATGAAGTTTGCCATTGATGAGCATCCTATCCATCTATATAGGGAATCTATATTAAGTCCGATTTTTAGCTTATCACCATAAAGCATCTCAAGGAGTATAAAAAGTGCTCTGAAATCTTTATATTACACCCACATAAAGAGGTAATAGATAAATCTAAGGAGGTAGTTGTTAATTCATCATTGAAAGTTCTTCTTCAAGAGTACATGGATTTGTTTAAGATTCCTATAGCACTATCTTCCAATAGAGCACTTGATCACCCTATTGATCTAGAGCCTCACTCCAAGCCTCAACAAGCTACCTTATAAACTATCCAAATGTGAGCACGAGAAAGTGGCCAAGAAAATCAAGGAGCTATTAGAGATGGGTCTCATTGAGTCTAGTTTTTCATTGTATGCTTCACCAATCTTGTTAGTAAAGAAGAAGAATGGATCTTTCAGAATGTGTGTAGATTACAAAGATCTAAATAAGATCATAATGAAGAACATGTACCATATTCCCATAGTGTATGATTTATTGAATGAGCTTAAGGAAGCTAATTATGAAGATTGACTTAAGGTGAGGTTACCATCAGATCTGCATGAGAGAGGGTGATGAGGTCAAAACAGTCTTTAGAACTGATCATGAGCTCTACTATTTCTTGGTGAAACCATTTGGGATAACCAATGTCCCATTCACTTTCTAGAGTTTGATAAAAAAATATTACAGCATTTTGTCTCCAATTTTATTTTGGTGTTCTTTGATGATATACTCATTTACAACAAGTTATTGGAGAATCATCTTTCACATATGAGAAAGGTATTTGATATGTTAAGATTCCATTGACTTTTTACTAAGGAGACACTGTTGAAGGGGTTTTAGTCAAAAGGTCCTATCCATCAAGGATCAGATATAGAAGGAGGTAGAGAATAGGAGATAGAAGAGAAGGAAAAGAATAGACAAGAGGTACACAAGATAAAGACAAAGCACAATGAATCAAAGCATTATGTATTGATAGAGCCTGAGAAGATAAACAAACTCCTTTTCTAGCACTACTCATAAGCAATCTCCAAGCATTAGATGTCTTGGAGCTCCCTTGTAGACAAAAAATGTGCATCAAATATTAGTTTCTTCTTTGCTACTCAGACTGCAAATCTGATGGTTCCGTTGGCTCCAAAAGGGGGGTAAAACCCTAAGTCACTTGGTCAGAAATCTCCCAGATCACTCCTTCTTCTTCTAGTTCAGAGCGTTGTTTGATGTCTATAAATTGCAATCGCGACGCTCACAATTTTGCCAATCCTTCTTTTTTGCATGAAAATCTCCAAAATTGGTTGTAAAAGCAACTTGATTTTTGCAATACCACCTTATTCTAGAACTTTTCTATAGTTTTTAAGGATATTTACAAGAAATAATATCCAAAATATAAAAAATAGGCTAAACTTATCCAAAAATCTAGTATTTTTGAACCATCCATACTATGGACACTGACCCTAATGACTAATATGGCATTGACTCTCTAGATCAATAAAAAAGTTGGATAACGATGCACTCTAGAGTTTTTCACACTATGTTCGTGTAGTAGTGGCACGACATCCACCCCCTCTGAATCTGCACATCCTTCGGTATGTGCCAAAGTACTAGTTGTCATCATATTCTGAGTCCTCCTCATCCTCTACAACCATATCCTTTGCTTCTTCATCTTCCATATCTTCTTGGCTAGCCCCTCCATCATGGCCACTATTTTCCTCTAATTCTAGCAACTCATAGGTAGTAGATTCCCGCTTTTTGAGTAATTTGATTATTTTTCCTACTATCCAAAGTTTTATGGTTGTCCCATCCAGCTATTTAATGCATAAGTAGCATTATCAAACACCTGTCTTACCACATAGGGTCCAATCCATCTTTTGGAGACTTTATGTATAGCACTATGCTGATGGTCTAAACTACTATTATAAACCGGCACCCAATCCCCATCTTGTATGGTTATTGGCCTCAATCTATGTCTTTTGTCAAACTGTTTCTTGTTCTGTATCCTTGCTGCCCTTAACTTTGCAACTGTTGCCTCTATATCTTTTGACTTTCTTTCCAACTATCTAATACGTAAGGCCAACAACTCCTCTCGATTCAACTCCTCTTCCCAAGGTAGCACACTCCATGTGGCTGTCATCTCTTCTATCAACATGATAGGTTTTTTATCATACATCAATTCAACATGCATATATTCTATAACAGCACTATGAGTTGTTCTGTCAGCCACAAAGCATAAGGGAGCAATCGTGGTCACTCTTTTACCTTCTCTCCATATGCTTTTGCTAATGCCTTCACAATAGGTGGATGACCTATTTCACTTTTGTAATTTCCTTTAGGGTTATACGTTAAAGTTAAAGCAAGCTTTATCTCCAACTGTGCAAAGAAATCATGAGCTTCATCTGCATCCAGCTCACCCCTATCTACTGTAATTTTTCCCACACAGCCATACCGACAAAAGATCTCTTCTAAGAGAAAAGTACACATTGCATTTGTTGTCTTAATATGTAGAGCTCTCCCTTCCACTTGATTAGTCAAGTCTTCTTGGGCAAGTACAAGATATCTCATTTTCCAAAGACATGTAGGCATCGTAACTAAATCCACCGCCCACTTAAAACGAAGAGACAAGGGATATGTGGCCTGCAATCCATCCCGATGTCTCACAAATGAATACATTTGACATGTCATAAATGTTTCCACAAAGTGAGCAATATCCTTATACATACTTTGTCACCAATATCTTTCTTTGATCTTTGCAAAAGTACCCCAAACATTTATATGACTAGACCATAAGCTTTCATGAAATTCTTGCATAACATTTATTTCTGAAGCTCTGTCACCCAAAACTTGCAATGGCATACCTTGTTTCTATTTAGCATGTTTCCACAAGTATCCATCTTTTAAGAAAAAAACATAGGCTTTCCTCTTGATCTTCTTAAACTCCTCAATCTGACCACTCATCTCTCTTTGTTAATGTACTAAGGTATTGACCAATTCTCAGCCATTCCCCTACATATTTGTCTTCCAGAAACACTTCTACACAAGATACATAACATCTAAAGTGTCTTCTCTTTGTTGTCCAAGATTTTTTTAGTGCTGTGGTAACTCGTTGCATGGTTAAATTCACTCTTACAATATCATTTTTAGTTGTATGAAAGTCATCGTCTTCCTTCTCATCCATCATCCCATCTTCATTCTCATAGCGTGCCCGAGATAACATGTCTTCCAATTAGGTTATCTCTTCTTACAACATGCTGAAATTCAGGGTTCAAAGATTTTATGTATGCAATCCACTGGAGCATAGCAATGTTCGAGGTAGTACAAATAGTATCCTTACCAATATTGGCAAACAATCGATCTCAATAACTACATGAGCACCCATAAAATACTTCTTATCACATTTAAGGGGTGTCACAATTCCCCATAATTCTCTTTTTACTTGTGGATACCTTCTCTGTCCTTCAGTCAATACTTTAGCACCAAAGTGAATTGCATACATTTTCCCTTCCTCATCATCTTGCCCAATCGCCCATTGAGCTCGTATCAACAGTAATAATGATAGGATTTTCATGTGAATAATCAACCTTTCTCAATGTAGGAGCAAATTTCAAGAGTTACTTCAATTTTTTCATTGCATTCGGATTCTTTCTTTCCCAATGAAATATCAAAACTTTCCTCAAGAGTTGATATAGAGCATCAACTACATGTGCAAAGTGAGGGATCCATATCAAATAGAACACACATGCACCCAAGAATCTACGCACCTCAGATACATTCGTGCATACATCTTGCATTCTATCAATCCCATCTATTTTTGTTGGTGATGGTCTTTGCCCATAGGGCCCACACATATGCTGACAATCAAAACCTCTTCAACTCCAAAGACAAACTTTTGTCCAAAAAAGGGTTAAATGCACATTTTTTAGATGTGTCAAAACCCTTTCACAATCCACATTATGGTTTGCAGCAAAGTGTCTACACCCATGAGCATTCATCTCTTCATTCTTTTCATCCACTGCACACCCTTTGATTGGAACATCATTTAAGAAGGGCATTGTCAATTGTGGTATAAAATCCATGAGTACCCTATTCGTAACATTTGTCATGTGTGCCACTGCGTTTGTTGCACCCTGAGGGAGAGTACACATCCATACTAGCCCCAAGGGAATCTTCATTGTTATGATATCCTTGCTTTCAACTACAAGTTGAAACTGATCATACCACAAGTAAATATCGGCCAAAGAATAGATCATTCTACTTGCAAAAGCCTCTACAAATTCATCAACCATAGGATCGACACTCACATTTCTTATGGTCACTTTATTGACCAGTTGCATGTCTTGAATAAATCTCAAAGTCCAATTATTTTTAAGCATAGTAAACCAATGATTTGAGTACAAAACTGAATTTGGATCTGCACAACCAATTTGAGTTGGTTGAAATGAAAATGCTTTTCCATGCCTAGACAACATCTACATAAAATAGACTCTTTCAATAGGCAAAAGAAACCCTTCTGCACCAACTTTCAATTCTTGTAATGTTTCAAATGTAAACTAATGACCTATATCTTTAGGATCCCGTAAGCTTGGCTGCCTTGACACTTTTTCATATAGACTCTCACTTTCTGGTGGAAGTGGCAAGGCAGGTGGTTTCACCTTTTTGTCAACCATCTTATACTTTCTCTCTATAACTTCTTCAGCCCATTGTACTCCTTCCTGATGAGCAAACAATGCTATAACATCATACATGTACAAAGAATATACTGACAACACTTTATTTTCAGCGTCATTTTTTGCATGTATAGTTGCTAAAATTTCATCCATGGTGTCATTAATATTTAGCCCATAAAATATACCTAAAATGCCTTCATTTTCAAGTAACAACCCCAATGCTCTCAGTTCCTTAGTAGCCCGTTTCATAGATATGCATTCAGCCTTGCACATAGCTGCCATAGGCTTAAATCAAAATGAACTGATAATAACCAATAGTAAATGCATGCTTTGTTCCATCAAGAGGCGAGTACATTCTTTGAATAGCACTACTGTAGCCCTGCATTACAGCAGTGCTTAATGAAAATCTAGGTCTTTGAATTCCCTTGCATTTGGAGGCAAAGGAGACTCTCGAAGCGTATCCTGATTCCTAGGATGATTAACATAAAATGTAAAAAATCGAACTACTTTCCTCCCATCGTTGCTTCAGACTCTTGCATAAGCAGAACCATCATCAAGTACTTTTGTTTCCATATGCACTCCTGTAATATAGGGCTGTCCCAAAATCACTGCATATGAGGAATTATCTTGCACAAAGAAGTGTTGCTCTTCTTGTACATCACCAATCATCACTTTTACATTAGGACATGCAACATAGACTTCCCCCGAAGAATTATTTGCAGCCCTCATACGCCAACCATGATTAGTGTCCACACGCCATACACCATTCTCATACAATCCACACTCAATGACATTAATCTCAGACCCATGGCTAAGCAAAGTAACACAAGGTGTTTCACACTCCTCTATTTTCACTACCATTTCAGTGGTAGCCCTGGTCTAGTGATTTCTTGTGTAATGACTTCAAGGAATAAATCCTAGAGTCTCTTCCCCATATTGTTGCATCTACCTTACTCCACCATGCATATTGCTACAAGACAATGCATTTTCAGCCACTTTCTTCCCTTTTTCACATGCTGTCCCACTGATTAGAACCATCCTGCATAGATAAACTAGCACTTTTATCATACTCATATTCAGCTTGAATACCACAAACTAGTTTCCTCTTCGAATTGCAACAATACTCTAGTGGTATCACCAAGAAACTGACGCTTTCCTCTTAACTATATCAATGATTTCATCATGAAATTCCCACTTGGGGATGCCAAGAACCCCTCCCAAGGTGAATTCCACTTGACTATTTAAAATCCATTCTTCAAGAACCCACTTGGGGATGCCAAGTACCTCTCCCAAGGTGAATTCCACTTGACTATTTAAAATCCATTCTTCAAGAACCTTCTTAAGTTCGGTGGTTGTCTCTATATCAAACTGCAACTTATATCCTGGCTACTTTTCCTTCTTTTTTCCCTCTTGTTTGCTATCCTATTTTTGCATATGGCCAACCTCTTCCATAACATGCTCGTGAGGTGGATGATTTGTAGATTTAGGCTAATCCACACTTCTTTTTGTCACTCTTTTAAATGTCCCCGCATTTGTTTCTCTTCCATAAGTACATTCGTGTTTTGCACCTTTGCTAAATATGCATACACTAAATATTCACCTACTAGTGATTCCTAACCAGTTATGTCACGAATGTCTTGCCCTGCATGAGACATTTCACTATAAGTAACTTTTCTCTTTTTAGCTACATGCAAAGCATGTGTCCATATTGTATCCTTTGGACCAACCATGGCCAAGTATTCTGTCCAATTGTAGGCCAAAAGTAGAAGCATGTACAACAGCATAAGCATTTCGGACAGCTAAGTCTTCCAACAACTTTTGCATACCTCACTTTCCAAAATTCAAAGCAAGAGGCAATCCTATTTCTTGTGCATGGATCTTGCTATCTTTCCAAAAGATGAGTTGTCATGCCAAGGCCTCATGATAAGCATCATAATCCTTTCTTTCATGCTACAAAGTATTGCACCATATATATATTTTCCCTGGTTTAGGGGATGCTGCTTGTCCCCTTTCCTCTTGTCCTTTCTCGTCCAATTTTGCAACCTTCAATTGAAGATCCCGCATGCCTTTGAACAATTCATCTAATACATCTTCCCTAATAGTGGGAACAATAGTAGGTGTTGCCATAGGGTTAGCTAGAGAAGTGGGTGGCTTACTAGATACATAAACTATTTTGCTCGTAACAATGGGCAAGCTAGATACATGCAATCTTTCTCTTCTTCTATGCTTTTTCACCAATGCAGTAACAACTTCCTTAACATGCCTCCACTCTATTTTAAGACCTATCTCTATAGTCTGCTGATCCTCTAGCAAATTATCAAGCTTTTCTTAAATCTCAGGATCTACTACTTGTAGAAAAAAATTCAATTTTCTAACTTGCAAGAGCTTGCTATTCTGCAAGATCTAATTGCTCAAATCGACTTTCAAATTCTCTTAATAACTCTATAGCCACAAGACCCTTATTGGGTTGTAGAACCCATTCTTGGAAAGTATTACGGGTAATCAAAATGGTGTATTCAATGTAAAATTCTTCCCTGAGTGTCTTCTTGAAAGCTACCTAGTCAGCATCTTGCATGTATAATTCAGTAACTTGGGATTTTAATTCATGTACACTGACCCATAGAAAATATTAGCTCCATGCAAGTTTATCTACCCCAAAGAATTCCATCTTTTGAGCATAGGTATGCACATATGCAGATACATTTCTTCCATTGAATAACTTCATCTCAGGCTCAACTGCTTGTAGAGCATTCATCACAATAGTTTCTGTTTGAGCAAAAGCATGCATCACTTGTTGTTGTTGTTGTACCTACATAAGCATGTTCATATTCTGCACTAACTTTTGCAAAACATCATTAGAAATTGTGCTTCAAGGTTCTTCCATCTCGTCTTTCCTTCTAACAACCTTTCATGTCGAGTTCACCAATGTCAAAGAGGTTTTTAGTTGAAAGGTCGTATCCAGTGGGGATCAGAGATAGAAGGAAGCAGAGAATAAGAGATAGAAGAGAAGAAAAAGAATAGACAAGAGGTACATAAGATAAAGAAAAAGCACAATGAATCAAAGCACTATGTATTGATAAAACTTGAGAAGATAAACAAATTCCTTGTTTAGCACTACTCAGAAGCAACCTCCAAGCATTAGATCTCCTAGAGTTCCCTTGTAGACAAAAAACATGTATCAAATAGTAGCTTCTTCTCTACTACTCAGACCACAAATCTGATGGTTTCATTGGCTCCAAAAGGGGGGTAAATTTGTAAGACACTTGCAGAATACTTGGATAGAAATCTCCCAAATCACTCCTTCTTCTTCTCCTAGTTTTTACAAATTTTTAGGATATTTATAAGAAATAATATCCAAAATATCAAAAATAGGCTAAACTTGTCCAAAAATCTAGTATTTTTGAACCATCCACACTATGGACACTGATAGGAATGAATAATATGGCATTGACTTTCTAGATCAGTAAGAAAGCCGGATGACGATGCACTCAAGAGTTTTTCACATTGTGTTCATGTAGTGGCACGAGATCTTGTGCTTTTTTATGCAAATGGAGGTGGAGTACTTAGGCCATATTGTTAGTGGGGAATGTATCCAAGTTTACCCTAAGAAGGTACAAACACTGCCTCTCTTAGAGGATTTCTTGGTATTTCATTGTTTTGTTATAGTTTCATTAAGAATTTTGCAACTATAGCACCTTCTTTGACTGACATATTGAAGAAGGAAGCTTTTCTTTGGGATGCCATTGTAGATAGAAGCTTCAATTGGTTGAAGAAACTTCTCATTTATGCTGATATGTTAGTATATCGAGACTTCTCTAAACAGTTTACTATATAGTGTGATGCTAGTGACAGAGGCATAGACACTCTATTTTTACACAAGCATTGTGTCATTGCCTTTGAGAGTGACAAGCTTACAAATAAAGAGATGCCTATGAGTGTGTATGACTAAGAGATGTTGGCTATAATCTATACAATCAAGAAGTGGCACCATTAGTTGTATGGCAACAAGATTTAAGTCAAGAGCCATCATAGGGTTCTTAAGCACTTCTTTACTTAGTTAAATCTCACTATTAAGTAGCATAGTTGGGTGGTTGTATTGCAAAATTATGACATGGAGAAAGGATAATATATATTGCTAAGTATCTTTCAAGGATGTGGGTATGTAAAGTTTTAACCATTAGCCTGTTGAAGAGCTACAAAAACTTTACTTTTTGGATGAAGAGCTCAACCATATATTTCAAAAACTATAGCTGCAAGGATTAATAGACAAAAACTAACATTTTTAGCTTAAGAATGTCTCATTCGGTTTAATGGAAAGATTATCATTACCTCTCTTCTTGTCAATTCAAGCTGAACATTATAGAGGAGATACATTCTTTGCCCATGGGTTGGACATTTAGGTGTGTTCAAGACCTATAATAAGATCTCTAAGATTTTTGATTAGGAGGAATTATGGGAGGATGTAAAAGACTATGCTATGAAGTGCATTCTATGCTAAGAGAATAAGGACAACGCTCATAAGCCAAGTGGTTTGTTGCAGCCGTTGCCCATTCCTGAAGGAAAGTGGATGTGTATAACCATGGATTTTATTATTGGCTTGCCTATGACTATAAAAGGATGGAATAATGTCTAACTACTGGTAGATAGAGTCCCAAGGTAGCCCATTTTATTCTTGCAAAGATATAGTTTACTACATCACAGGTGGCTAGTTAGTTCATGGAGCACATCTTTAAGTTACATAGATTATCACATGTGATTGTGCATGGTAGGGACTCTAAATTTATGAGTAACTTTTGGTAGACAATATTTAAGTGGCTAGAGACCTACCTTAGACATTTCTATCATGGTGTGTAGATGCATGGGACTTTTAGTTACACTTGGTTGAGTTTTCTTATAACAAATCTACCCAAAGGATACTAAGCTCTAAGAATGAGACTCTAGATACTCATTCATTCACTCTTCCTAGAACTTTCCAATGTCTTTTGTGGAAAATGTCTTGCCAAACCGAGATCACCCTACCATAAGACAAGCCATTAGGAATTCATCCTTCCATTTTCCATGGAAACATGTTTTTTAAGTTTCCTAATTACCTGTCACATTTTTTAACATATAAAACAACTTCCTTAATAAGACCCTTTATAATATGTTTTTTTTTATAATTTTAGCACAAAAAATACTAAATCCTCATGGGAAACAGGAGAAGAGTGCATTTTTTAGCGCACCCATTCATGCCCCCAAAAATGGCAATTTTTACCCGGTGAAATAACACGGATCATGCTTGGCTATGGCTTCCTACAATGTTTTGCTCTATTTTGCCCAACAAGTAAGAGTAATGATGCATTAAATGAAAATATCAAAATCTAGTCTTTCTCTCTCTTGCCATAATTACTATTTGTATGGGTTAACAAAATGAGGGAGAATGGGTGCCAGATCATAGCAAGACGCAAAGAATGAAGCGAGGAAGTGCGAAGGTGGTTGGTAGTGGCTATGTGATGGCATCAATGGCTCAGGTTTTTGAAAATTTGTGATGTGTCATGTCTACGGGGTTTAGTGTAAGTGTTGATTTATTATATATTATGTTATATCTCTTGTGTCTATCATGAAAAATTGTTGAAAATGCTCGAGTTATGTTTGTTGATCTCTAAAATCATAAGAAACTTAGTCACTTTCAACCATTTACATTAAAAAAATATTAAAATCGTAAAACCTAAGATATGAGATCTTATACAAAAATGGAGATGTTGGGTTTGAGGGTTCAATGTTGCTCACATGGAATAATAATTGATATGCTGATTAGTCCGTACTAGTCACATAAATCAGAAAGTTAGAGAAAATCGGTAACTTATATTCAAATAAATAAAAAACCATGAAATTTGTCTTTTAGAATGAGAAAAATAGAAAAAAAATTAATGCACTAAAAATGATTAAAATTTGAGTGTGTATGTGGATATATAATGAGGGTAGGACATGAGGTTTTACCTGAATCTACCTCAATTTATGTGTGAAAAGTGTATATTTACCACTTATTCAAACAAAATGATGAAAAAACTATTTTATACATATGCATGAAAGAAAAATCTAAGCAGTAGGAAAAAAGGGCTGAAAAGAGATGATATTTGAATAACTTTTGATTTCATTGCATATTATAGCATATAGGCTTTGGTTTATTTAATATTGTGAAGAGGAATAGTGGTATGGATTAGCTCGGTACTGTCCCTTTGCAATGAAGTATAATGTTAGAGAAAATAAATTATGGAAAGATTACTTTCATATAACACTTGGCTGATTTATAGTAAAAATTATTTGACCACAATGAGTCATATACATTACGTTTTCATGTAAGCATGGTATCAAAAGGAAAACTCCTAGATGCATAACACTTGTACACCTAGTTGTGACCAATGCCGAGTGTGTGAGGTTTCTTTACTATAGGGTAGTACGGTGATCTTTGGGGAGATGTTATGTGAGGTTGAAAGAGTCTTGGATCGTTATATACATCATGAGATGATTTTTTAAATGTTTTTTCTTTATGTTTGAGACAAGGCATCCTAGGGCTACAATCCATGCTATGAAGAAGAGCTCTAGGAGCCATATGGGATGATAGACCCTCTACTATAGTTTAAAAATCATGTCTACAAATGCATTCATTTGATAAAAATTTACGTAGCATCTAGATGCTCTTGGCAGTGAGGTCATGGAGGTTGTTTGGAGACTGTAAGAGCCCCGGCTAGAAACTTAGAGTGAATGTCAGCCCTTATTTGGTCCCGACAGGTGGTGCATTTGTTGGGAGTTACTTGTAAGTGATGATTTCCAAACCTTGGTAGAAAAGGGGTTTAAAAATTTGTAACCTTGATCATTAGGGGGTATGCTAAAATATTCACAAAATGTGATTTTTCCAAGGACTAAAACACTTGGCTTGCTCTATACAAAACCTATCGATGGACCTATTTAATTATGTAGAGCATGAATCCACTATGAGGGATAATTCATGTGATATGAAAATTAACAATTTAGTGGTTATTCCATCCTCTAGTACGATGGCATGGGCCGATGTTTCTATTCAAGAATGTTGAGTGTGGAAATGATTTGTTTTTTGGGCTATTTTTTATTATTTTTGTTATTTAATGGTTGTTTTTTGTGATTGATTGTTTGAATTTAAAGGTATTTTGAAGTGTTTGGAATGGTTTGAGTATGCTTGAAGGGTTTATGTTGGTTTTTTATGAGGATATGTTGTTTTAAAGGGTTCTATGATTCTCTCTGTTTGGTTCTATAAGGTCTGATTTTTTTTTTGTTTTGATAGTTGAGATGGTTCAATGGATGTTTTGAGAGATGGTTGAGGTTGTGTTAAAAGGTTTATGAAATATTGAATTGGTTTTGGTTTGGTTTTTATGGTCTTTGTTGATCTTTTATAAGGTTTTGTAGCTTCTGTAGTTCTATTCTTCTATTGTCCTATTGTTCTGTGATCTGTGCTATTGTTTTTGTTGAGTGTTATGTTGAATGTATGGATATTTTAGGAAGTGTTATTGTCTTAGAAAATGATGAATGGAAGCTCTATTCAAGCTAATTGAAGTGAAGAAGTAGCCGTTGAAGATTCACATAAGATTACACAAGAACAGTGACAGAAGCCAAATCTCACAGGATACTATGATTTCTCTGGTACCTCTTTGTATCTGACACTTTTGGGAGGCATATCCACGACCTAAGAAGGATCAATTTGAGTGATTATTGTGTATTGTAGTGAGGTGTTTGGATGTACTATTGAGAGTATACTATTGTGAGAGAGATCATATGCAAGAGATAGCTGATTCTATACAAAACAATGTATCTATCTATGAGAGATGGAGAGAGAAAACTATGAAGACAATGAAGATGAATACTATGTGATTATTTCCATTCAAAGTTGTGTTTCTCTTATTTTATCTTTGTCTATCAATGAAAAATATGAAGAATATGAAGAGAATGATGAATTTTGTTGAAGATAAAACCATGGGAGATTGTTTCTATGATGTTTTGTGAAGATTTCTTGCAAGTGGTGTTTTTTTTCCTTGTTGTGGTTCTCTAAAGAATGAAACAAAAGATTGTTGATGTCACAAGATAGATTTTCTTGTAGTAGAAACCTTTTTTCCTTAGTGTCTCTCTCGGGGCTTCATGTTTTGGGTGCGCAATCAGGGAAAACTTGCCATCAACAAGCATCAGAAGAGGCTGAAAATGAAGGAAATGTTATTGCCAAGAAGAGAAGAATTGAATGGATGTTTGCAAAGTTTCTTCTTTCACAGAAGAATTGGATATTCTCGTTTCTAAAGCCACTTTCCAGAAGAAGTTCAATCCACAATGGCGGAAGCATATTACCATCATGACGCAAGCTCTATGTGGTGGACTATTTCCTCTTTCAGTTGAAGTAATAGAAACTTGCATCTTGGTGACAAATTGTTTGGTACAAACTGAAGAGCAGAAATAGAGAGAATGACCATCCATGGAAGATTTGTCATTCATTGAGAAGTTTCCAAACATCATCAAGTGGGAGATCGTGAAGAAGCTTCAGGAGTCGTGGTCACTGGAGGTTCACAAAAACAAGAAAGAAAAGAGTTGGCATTTGTTCGTGGATGCTCAATACCCGGACACGTGGGATGCATGGTGCACTAACAATCTCCTGTTTGTCCAATTAGCAACCCACTGGAAGTGGGTAGACAGAGTGTTCTTTACAACATACACTATTGAAACCATTAGAAGATGGCATTATCATGATGATGGCACAACAACGATCCTCGGAAGAACGAGTTTTGATACCTTCAGAACAGAATATCTCCCCCTCTGTAGTGGTTTGAAGGCTGAATTCAAAGATGTAGAGAAGAATGAAGTAGAAGAAATGTTGGCTAGAGAGTCCCACAAAGGCTGAAGCTCCCTCTGATTTTGTTCTGCTGAGAACTAATTGGTTGGAGATCAAACCATTGGGCATCCTCCCATACGTAAAGACAACCCTCATAGGAAGAGACTATTGGCTGACATATCTAATGGTCAAACCAAATTCCTACGAGACCTCATACCCTCTGCTATTGGGAAGACCTTGGCTTTTTGAAGTAAGAGCAAAGACGGATTGGTTCAAAGGGACCCTACCCCTAGGCAGAGGACCCAAAAAAGTGGTGTTGAAGTTGTATGGATTGCAAAAAGACAATGGATCCACATCCATTGAAGTCATGACCAACTCCTCTAATGAAGTAACAAATGGCACATCAGGAGATGAAGAGGCTATCAAACTGATCTTTCCCAAGAAAACAGAGGCATAGTCCCTAACAGTGGGCACTGTAAGCCAACTACCAAAGGAAGCAAAGTCCTTGGCTATGGATGAATACCTCCTGTTTGAACCCGAATTGACTTTTGAAATCACCTCTGATAGCGAAATAGAAGCATGGATGTACTGTTCTCCCTGTTACATGGCAGTTGTAGAGAACAAAGCCAGAGATAGGGACATGAGCAGAGATAGAGACAGAGACAGAGGCAGAAGCAGAAGCAAAAGACAGAACAGAGAGCTTGCTCTTCTCTTGCAGAGCTCCCATAGAGATAGAAACAGATTCTAAAGAGGACAAAGGTGATAATGCAGAAGAAGATTATGGATGCGAGCTAGAAGGATCTATCATACTCACAGAAGGCAAAGATGAGGAAGAAGTTCTTGAAGCCTCAAAAGTAGAAGATCCCTCTCTGATCGACAGAATGATTATGATACCTTTTGGACTAATTAATGAGTCACATCATGAGAAAATCCTCTATAAGAAATGGATTAAGAAGAATAGGCCTTCCTTCAATAGTGGCTCTTGTCATTCAAAGTTACCCTTCCTTAAAGAAGATGATGATGATGCACCTTGCCAACAACCCCCAGTTCTGTTATGTGACGTTCTTGGATGCATCTTCAGAAGACAAATCCTCGAGCCAAGAAGTAACTCATTTCCAACCCAAACTCGAAACCTCAATGATACCCTTTTAGCCTACCAAAGAGAGCTAAGCCTCCATTAAAAGACAACAATAGTTCTAGTGCATCGTCAGAAGATGAGACCACTCCCTTGAAGGATTCGGATCTTTACCCAAAAGCAGTGCGTGGGACATTTATCGGTAAAGTGGAAGGAGAAAGGTAATTGATGTTCATGGATGCTGATGATACTGAATGTCACCTGAAGGCAGGTCTAAATCTTCCAGAAGAGGAACTAGTGGTCTTGTAAGATCTACTAAAGGAGAACTTAGATGTGTTTGCATGGTCATACAAAGATCTAAAGGGGATTGATCCCACAGTACGCCAACACCACATCGATCTAGAGCCTGATGCCAAACCTGCGAGAGTAAAGACAGAGGCGTATGAATCCCAATTATTCTGCTCTAGGTGAAAACTGAATTATTGAAGGTCCTTGAATCTGAGTTCATTTATTGAGTGGCTAACAGTGAATGAGTTTCATCCATTGTGGTCGTACCCAAGAAGAACAGGAAACTTCAAATATGTGTGGACTTTCGAAAGCTAAATTCCAAGACAAAGAAGGATCATTTCCTTATCCCTTTTATAGAGCAATTGTTGGACACAGTGGTAGGCCATGAGCTCTATTCCCTCTTGGATGGATTCAACAGATACAACCAAGTCCAAATCACAAAAGAATACCAATCTAAAACAACCTTCACAACCGAATGGGAAACCTATGCTTACAGAGTGATGCCATTTGGGCTCTGTAATGCTCCTGCTACCTTCCAACAAGTGATGATAGCTGCCTTCTAGAACCATCTACATGATTTCATTGACATGTATCTCGATGAATTCTGTGTCTATAGCTTGATCAGTGATCATTGGGGACACCTAGAGTAGTATTTTGATAGATATCAAGAGTATGGGATTTCTCTCAACCCCGACAAATGTGTCTTTGTGGTATCTCATTAGGAGTTCTTTTGGGTCACATTGTCTCTGCACAAGGGATAGCAACAGATCTTGCTAAGATTGAGAAGATTACTGCTTTGATAGCCCTAACTAACCTTAAGCAATTGAGGGGATTCCTTGGCCATGTGGGCTATTACAAAAGATTTATTGAACACTTTGTGACGAAGGCAGCCCCTTTGCATAAGCTTCTAAGGAAAGATGCGGAGTTTATTTGGACAGAAGAATGTGACAAAGCCTTTAGCACTCTGAAGCAGTTTTTGATTGAAGTACCCATCATGTAGCCTCTTGATTGGATGAAGGAATTCCATGTGCACAACATTGATGTATCAGTTGAAGGCCTAGGTACAGTCTTATGCCAAAAGGGCCCCTTTAAGTTAGATCAACCAATCTATTATGCAATTCGGAAAGTAACCGATAAAAAGCAGTACTACATAGTGATAGAGCTTGAATATCTAGCAATGGTGTTTGCTTTGGAGAAGTTCTGAAATTATCTGATGTCAACTCATTTTAAACTTTCGTGGACCATGAAGCCCTATCCTTCCTAATGAACAAGGCAGATGTGAAGTAAATAATGATGAGATGGCTCCTTCTATTCCAGGAGTTTGA
Organism: Lygodium microphyllum; assembly: GCF_053477565.2. Taxonomy (NCBI): domain Eukaryota; kingdom Viridiplantae; phylum Streptophyta; class Polypodiopsida; order Schizaeales; family Lygodiaceae; genus Lygodium; species Lygodium microphyllum. Next base: position 153,382,413 of record NC_141140.1, on the reverse strand, counting down.
CTTCGAGGTAATCACCAAACTTGGTCACTCTCATGTTTTGGCTGATCATCTATTGCGTATTCTAGAGACTGTAGAAGAGGTGCAAGAGGATGATCCAGACCTCCCTGATGCTTCCCTGTTCCTGGTAGAAATTATCACTCCCTCGTATGCAGACATCACTAATCTACTGGCAACCCAACAATATCCTCATGGCATCTCTAGCTGGGAAAGGAAGAAGATTTTGTTAGAATCATCCCCCTATACCATGTTAGGCGGTGCATTGTACAAGAAAGGAAAAGATAAAGTACTCAGACGATGTGTTGTAGGAGGTGAGATTGGGATTATCCTGAAGGCTTGCTATGATGAGCCATGTGGAGGCCACTTTGTAGGAGAAGCCAAAGCCATGAAGGCTTTGATCATCGGATACTAGTGGTGGTTGACCCTCCACAAGGATGCCTATGACTACTATAAGCGATGTGGTGCCTGTCAACAAATGGGAAAACCCACCAAGACTAGTGCCATGCCACTATAACCTATCCTTCCCTTGAAGCCGTTCAAGAAGTTGGGCATCGACTTCGTAGGTCCAATCGATCCCCCCACCAGATGGAAGCAGAACAGATACACCTTGGTATAGGGATTATGTCACCAAGTGGTGTGAAGCTAAAGCTCTAAAGCGAGACGATGGTAATAGCATGGCCTTATTCCTTTACAAGAACATCATCACCCATTTTGGCAGTGCCCTAGAGCTTGTTAGTGACAGAGGTACCCACTTCCTTAACAAAATCATGGACTCAATTGATAGAATTGTATAAGATTCGCCATTGCAAGTCCACCCCCTATTAGCCCAAAGCCAATGACCAAGTTGAAGTCACCAATCACATCCTCTGCTCAATCTTGACAAGGAAAATTTCTACACATCACCGTGATTGGGATGATCGACTTACAAAGGCCCTCTAGGTGTACAGAACCTCTCATAAAGCAACTACAAGACATACCCCATTCCAGTTGGTGTATGGAGTATAAACCGTCTTTCCTGTTGACCTTGAGCTACCCTCTCTATGCGTGACCATCAATGAATGCTTGGGAGATGATGAGTCCTTGCAATGCTGTCTCCTGCACTTGGAGTGTCTTGATGAGATTTGCAAGATGACTCTATAGTGCATGGAAGCCACACAAGCTTGCAGAAAGGTCCATCATGACAGCTTCATCAAAGCAGAAGGAGTTCAAGGAAGGTGACTTAGTTCTCACTTATGATTTCCGATTTGGCAAGTTTCCAAGAAAGCTTCAACAACAATGGATGGGTCCTTATAAGATACTTGCCATCAATCCAAATGGCTAGCCAAACAATTGATGCCTCTAATGATCCCTTCCTGATCAATGGCTATCACCTGAAGAAGTACTTCCCTCCCTCGCAATCTTGACAATCACAGCCGACTCACCCTTTCCCTTTTGGGAGTTGCACTATCCTTCTCCTTGTGCTACTGATAGCCATTATGCTCTTCTTTATGAGGCGGCATCTGTCTGCTAGCCCCACTCAGACACCTCCCATCCTTACTATGTTCTCCTCTCATCTGATCCAATAGTGGTGGCGAGGATGGTTCTAACACATGGTATTTCTACCATTCTCTTTTTTAAGTTAAAAAAAACAAAGAGTTTATATATATATATATATATATATATATATATATATATATATATATATATATATATATATATTGATATTGATTATGGAAGAAAAGAACTTCAATCCTTGTCATGCTGACCTATTCTTTGAGAAAAGGTGGAAACACCCTTGGGAGTAGGAAATAAAAAAAGAAGAAAAAAATAATAAAGTGAAAAAAAAAACAAAGTTCTATGGGAGAAAAGGAAGCAATTCCTTGTCATAGTAGGCCTCGTTTCAAGAAAAGATGGTAAATACCCTTGGGTGGGAAGCTGGCTATGGAAAAGGTAGTAACACCCCACAGTTCAGCATAGCTGACTCACTAGCAGAACTTCTTTAAATACAATTTCAAGCCACCTCCCTTAGTGTGTTGTCTCTGCAACTTCATTAGTAGTTCTAACCCCTTCAACAAACAATCTATTTTCCAACCCAATCGAAGTACCAGACATGTTGGCTACCTCCATGGGTACGCCTCATCTTCAACAGCCTGATGACAATAATAGATGAAGCAATCTTCATCAACAACCCCTTGAGTGATGCGAGCTTTCATCCTAACCAGATGGGGATGTGAGTATGGTCTGCCCTCTATATCTATTAATGAGTGTGAGACAAAGGGTGGAGTGAGTGACCAGTCCTTACCCTTTACATTTAATAGAGAGGTGTGATGTGTGAATGGAGTGTTGCACGCACAGGTTGGGCCTCTCAATACTCAAAGCAAGATTTGTTTTTGTACATTGCACTATAATGCTCCCTGGCCTTTCTTCTTGCATCGTATGCCAACCAAGAGGTGGGTTGCACAATTGCACCATCAATTGCGCACAAGGTATACAACCTTTGTACAAGTGACTATGAGGATAACATCAAAGGGTTTTAGGAATGGACTACCCTTCTATATCTATTAGTAGAGTGTGAGACAGAGGGGGGTTGAATGTGACAAGTGTTTCCTAAATTAATTATTGAGAGGTGAGGATTGAGGGACATTATGACAATTGGAGTCATGTACGTTCTCATTCCCTATGCACACACGGGATTGGTCTCTGCTATCACCACATGACATATCATCCTCTTCTGTACACTGCATAGCAAGGCTCCCTGGCCTTCATACTTGCACCTATGCTAGACGGGGTTGGACGCACTAATGCACCATCAACTGTGCACCCTACCATACTCCCTTTGCACCACCCGCCTTGTCGATTCCTAACCCATGTGTGAGATTATGGTTTTCATCATGATTCACTTGAGTGATGTCAGTAATGGGACGCATGACCATTCTTTCATTCCATTGAGTGACCATGAGCTAAGTGCAATATTCTTCGTCATTGATGGTTTTCCTCGATTCCCTCAACAAAGTTGCCTCCTTGGGTATTGCTACTGCGTGGTCCCTACCCTATTGGACGTGTACGTGCTGCAAAGACACCTTGATCTCTCCTGCATCCGACTGCGATACAGTATGCGACATTGCCAGTCAACCTCGATCCTCTCCAGCATGGGCCAATTTTTTCTAATCCTACATCTTTTGTTTATTAGTGATGGTCAATTCTTAAGTGTGAGGATGCCAGCAGTTGGTCTGTTGTGTGGTCCTAGGTTCCTGATGTTCGGTTTACCCTTCCTGTTAAGGTTTTAAGTGTGGGGACACGACCCTGTGCATCTATGATGCATATCCCCTTGCATATGCCTCAATTTAATCATGAATCTATGCCATGACCTACTTTTACCCTGATGGGGTCCCTTCCACACCCACCCTTTTACTTTCACCCCACATTTGGGGCTGTTTCTTCTCTCTTTCCCTTTCTCCCTTGTTTTGACGTTTTTTTATGTGAGCACACTCTACGTTCACCAGAATCTAAATCCACCCAGTTCTTGAGTTATTAATTTTTGAACCATTTTTTGTCAATTGGATGTGTTTCCATGTGAACGCATCCTTTTTGATTTGGAACAATAATCTGACGTGAGTGCCCTATTCCTACACCTGTGGCTTGACATTTTTCCTTTTTATCTCTTGTCATTCCAATGCACGGTTTATCGGTTATTCATTCGGTGGGTTTTCAAGACATTTTCATGTGTATTTTTTACATTTTTCCATGTGAACATGCCCTATTTTCATCGTCATTTCAATTCAACTTGACAATTGTATCCAACCAACCTTTCCCACATTTTTTCTCTTTTCTCCACCCTCTTTCGCCCGTTGGATTTTTAGTTATTAATTTTTCAATGTGTTTTTTCGGGCGTCTTTTTTGTGTTTTTCGCATGTGAACCCCTCCTTATTCCCCCGAAAATGAGTTTTGATGTGACAGCCATGTGAATCCCCTTCCCTCGAGCATTTTTTCTTTTTAATGTCGTACATTCCAGTACTTGATTATTCTTCCATTAATTTTCGAGTTCATTTTTACGTATGCATTTTGGTTTTTTCCCATGTGAACGTATCTTATCTTGTTCAAAACCATGTTTTAACATGATAAAATTTTTGGGCACATTATTTTGTAAATTTTTTCTTCTTTTCACCCTGCATTTTGACAAGCAGATTTTCTAATATTAATCATTGTATGTATTTTTTGGCTCATTTTTCACATTTTTTCCATGTGAACTCCCTGATCTCGCCTTGGACACCCTGTTGTACTTTTTCGTTATCTTCCCCTCGTCACTCGGCCCATTTTTCCTTTTTATGAAATTTCATTCAGATGCATGATTTGCGTGTTATTAATTTTTCTTTGTCTCACCATGTTGCCGCGTGAATGCGCGTGTTTTCGCTTTTACGCACCTCGCAATGCCCCTGTTGCATCCGTGACTCCAGTGCCACCATATCTTGGCCCTGTTTGATCCCTTTGACGTAAAAATTTTTACCCCCGCTCTGCGCATGCATATAGGACGAGGGTGAGCCCCTCTTTTTAATGGTTTTTTTCCATCGATTTTCCTACTTTTAAACAAAAAAACACACCTTTATTTTTTAAAAAAAAAATCACCCCCCTTACCTCCCATTTCCCGTGACTCCCCTCCCCCAACTACCTTCTCTCTCCCCACTCCACCCCATTTCCCTCTCTTCTTCTCTCCCTCTCCTCCTCCTCTTCCTTTTTCTCATTCTAGTGTGCAAATTGAATGTTGTATGCGCGTGTAGTGAACGCCGGAAGGTCTCTAAGAACAGAGAACTCTACAAAAGCTTCATAAAAGCAAAAAGAGATTTTACACGACAAGAGATAAGAATGGGTGCAATCTTCCCCCATGCCTTGTGTGAGTACTTCACAAGGCATGTATTTATAGATGTATTAATCTCCAAGCTAAAAAATAGCCCACTTTACAATTAGCATGCTTTTGGCTTTTGTGTTTGCTTTTGTCCAAATAAAGAGTAAAGCATTTGAGCATTCCAAAAGTTGGATTGTGTCCAAATACAATGTCAAATAATGGAATATTTAACTGAGCACCTATGCACATACAAAATAATAAATGTTTATCAAACACTTTAATAAATAAGCACGCCTAAATAAATAATGGTGCCACGCCTTTAGTGATAAGACGTGTGCCCATCAAAAAAATTAATTCTTTTAGGTATTTGGAATTCACGCCATCGCCCAGTGCTCGCAATACCACAAATGCCTACTTTACACATCAACTGAAGCATTCACAATTGTTAGAAAATAATAAGATAAATCTCTTTATGGCATTGATATGGAGAACAATGAATTTCGTGCAACACAAATGATCTAAATTGAACAGTGACACAATCTTTTCTCATAAAACATAAATCCATCAGCTTGAAAAGTGGGGTCATGGTCATAGTATCCTTCATAGGAATAAGGGAATCAAAAGATAGAATGGAAATATTATGGATACTTGGTCTTCTACTCAATATATCGGCAACAACATTCTCTCTTTTGAGTTGATATTGGATAAGTGGATGGAAACTTTGAATAAAAGCAACCCATTTAATATGATGGTTATAAATTTCTGGCTGACTAAGGAGATGTTTGATACTTTGCTAGTCAAATTTGATCATAAATTCGGATCCCATTAGATAATGTTTCCATTGACTTAAGGCTTGAAATACAGCTAATAATTCTTTATCATAGGTGAAATAATTCAATTCAAAGGGTTTAAGTTTGCAACTAGAATAGGCTATGGGATGTGAATCTTGCATGAGGACAACTCCTATTCCTGATCCGCTAGCATCAGTGAACACTAGAAAGAACGGTCGATTAAAATCAGGTAATTGCAAAATAAGTGCATGTGCTAAAGCATGTTTCAATAAATCAAAAGACCATTGCTGTTTGTCAGATCAATGATATACAAAACCTTTCTTTAATAATTTCGTCAAAGGCAATGCAAGCAATGAAAAATTTCTCACAAATTTTCTATAAAAGTTGGCAATAACTTAGAAAGAATGCAACTCGTGTACACCTAAGTATTCAATTTGAGTTTGGAAAGATTTACTCTTGTCAGGGTTAGTATACAATTGATTATCTTTCAAAAATTTGAAAACCAAAGATAGATGTTCACAATACTCATTCTCATTCTTACTAAAAATCAATATTTCATCAAAGAAAACAATCACACAATTTTAATACTTCAAAAATATGCGATTCATCATACGATTGAATGTAGCTGGTGCATTGGTCAAACCGAAAGGCATAACAAGAAATTCATAATGAAATATGCGATTCATCATACGATTGAATGTAGCTGGTGCATTGGTCAAACCGAAAGGCATAACAAGAAATTCATAATGACCAAACTAAGTTCTAAATGCAGTCTTGAAAATGTCAGGTGTATCCAATCATACTTGATGATATCCAAATTTGAGATCTATCTTGCTAAAAATAGTGGCCCCTTGTAGTTTATCCATGAGGTCATCTACCCTAGGGAACAGATATCTATTCTCAACAGTGATCTTGTTTAGGGCACGACAGTTAATGCACATCCTATAGGTATTATTTTTCTTCTTAACAAGACAGGTGCACCAAAAGGAGAACTACTGGGCCTAATGAGTCCTCAGTTCAATAGCAACTTATGCTTGGATTTATTTTTTCTCAATCTGATTGTGTCTATAAGGTGCTTTACATGGTGGTTAAGAACCTATGATTAAGTCTATTTTATGGTCTTTGGGACCTGTATCTGGTAAACTTGGTGGCAAATCAATAGTAAAACAATCTTGAAATTGTGAAAGGGATTGTGTATTCCTAGGATACATCTAATTTTTCTTAGCTTCAATTTCATTCACCCATACTAATATATGATTTACTACCTTTTCGTAATGCATGTTTAGCCTGTGTGTGACTAAGCATGGGAAAATTATCAAAGGTGTGCATTCCATATAATGTGATTTGTTTTCCATTAGAATGAAATTTCATGGAATGTATGGAATAATCTATGTCGCGATTATATTTGTGATGCTAAGGCATTCCTAAAATAATATTACTAGCTTGCAAAGGGACAACCAAGATATTTCTATGCTCAACATAATCACCAATTTTAATTTCTAAATCATGAACTTCTTAATATGTTCCATTGTATCTATTGCTTAAGAATATAGCCTTTATGCGATAATGAGTTGGAACAATAGGTAAATTCAATTCTTTTACCAACTTTGTGGAAATAAAATCATGCGTGCTTCTATCATCATGAAAAATAATATTTTCTTGACCATACACAAAACATTTCATCATTAATAATGAATGAGGATTTGGCATACCTGGTAAAGTATCTGAAGCATCACCGATATCATCATCATCTTTAGTGAGGTCTGGCATATCTTCATGATCTTCGTATTCAATCGCTCCTAAGTGATTGATTTGAACAGCTTGCTTCTTGGATTGATAGTTCACTACTAAGTGTCTAGGTTGATGACACTTGTAGCAAACTATAGACTTTGCTTTGGAGACATTATTGGTAAGGGCTGAAAATTTGGGTATGTTGGGATTTGGCTGGAGAGAAGGCTTAGGGTTAGAATTTGTATTTGATGGTAAAGCAGGAGCACGAGTCTAGGGTTTATGGAAAGAAGAAGGAATAAAGCGATTTTGATTGAATCTTCAGAAGTTAAAATTAAATTGCTTTGTACCAAAGTTACCATTAGTCGAAAATTGTTGCGATTGCTTTTCTCTTCCACGAAGTTTGTCTTGCACATCATGCGCTAAAGAAATTGCATCCTCCAAAGTCTTTGGCTTGAATATATTCACTTGTGCATAGAAATGACCAAGAAAATCAGACATATACTTGCGCTTGTGGATCGACTCAAGAACATCTTCAAGCATTCGAAGTTGTAGTAAGGCACTCTAAAAACACTTAATGTATTACGGGATGAATTCACGATCTCTTTGTTGCAGGAGATCCCACTACTTGATAACATTTTCATGGAATTGAGATGAAAGAAAATTATGCAAAAATTTCTTTTGAAAGGCCTCCCAAGTAGAGTGACAATCAACACTCTTGCGGGGATAATAGTCGACCATAACGATGCTCTGTCTGCTAGATGGTTAGTGATGCATTTAAGTTTATCTTTTTTTGCATATTGCTCTTCATGAAAATAGTCATCAAATAGACTGATGAAAGGAAGAATAATTTTGTTGTCACGTTGCCCATTAAAAGTATGGTATTTGAAATTTATTTTACTTATCTTGGCCTCTTTTGTGAGAGACTATGCATCGAATGTGGTGTCAATCGTACGTCGAATAACATCTTCAGATTGTACTTGGTCTTGATCGACAATGGATCATTGAAGTGTAGCCAGTTGTGCTTGCAAATTTTGATGTACTCTTTGCTCTTCTTAAAGTTGCATCATAATTAAATCGTCCATAGTTGGCTCTGGTGAATCACCTTCACCCATAAAATCTTCCATGCTTTGATCGAACATCCTATAAAAATCTCAAACAACCTCATACACTCAAAATCTCGTTAGAAGGATGAGCATAGCTCAAATTTGGATTTACAAGGCTTGCATTTTTTAAAAAAATTGGCTTTTGCTTTTACGATCTTGTTTTTTCGCGGGTACGAAAATTAATGATGGTCTTCTTCCAAGCGAAAATTTCTTCCGTATAGACTGCATGTGACAGCTTGCTTGCTCTTAATTAACTCTATCAAATTGCAGGTGGGAACAGAGGCTTGCTAGGACTACGAAACTGGTTTGGGAGTAACTCGGTGTGAACACTTGCTATGGAGGAAATTGAAGATTGAAAATTTTAAGCTTTAGTAAGCTTAATAACCTTAAGCTTTATAAAAAGCTTAATGATTGTTATGAATTCCACAGGACAATGACACGTTCTGGATAGATTCGACGACCGTGAGTATATGCTTCCACCACAGATCGTGAGATTTTGGAGACCTTAGTTAAGCTCTCTAAGCTTAAGCTTTTTTTAAAGCTTATTAAGCTTAACAATTTACAATTTCATTTTGAGAAAAAATGTATTAACAAAGAGACTTCTCGAGTGGTCCTCCGTCTCCTGGAAGTGGTCCTTCGCGATTTGAGAGCATAGTAGGAGGTTCTTCACTGCCAGGAACATGCCTATATTGACATTTCGTCGTGAGACTGCATGTAGAGTCCGTTCGTTCTAGGAGCTTTGCCTTCGCAGGAGATAGTAAGTGATTGAAAGCCCTTGATCTTAGCTTCACTCTGATACTATTGGTGCGCAAATCAGATGTTGTATACACCGTAGTGAACGCTAGAAGGTCCCCAAGAACGAAAAACTCTACAAAATCTTCATAAAAGAAAAAAGATATTTTGCACAACAAGAAACCCGTCCCAAAAGTCGGGCTATGTCCAAATACAATGTCAAATAATGGAATATTTAACCGAGTGCCTATGCACATACAAAATAATAAATATTTGTCAAGTGCTTTAGTAAATAAGCGCGCCTAAATAAATATAGGCGCCACTCCTTTAGTGATAATGTGTGCACCCATTAAAAAAAATTTTATTCTAGGTATTTTGAATTTACGCCATTGTATGCTACTTCCCAATGCCACCACTGCTTGCTCTACACATCACCCGAAGCATTCACAATTGTTAGAAAATAAAAAGATAAAACCCACAAAAGTGAATAGCTAACAGTCTTGAGCTACAAAATAACTAAATAGGTTGGAACTTTGCCCTAACCTTAATTTAATTTGAATGCACTCTAAACTCATAAACGTCCATTAATTTAAATATGTATTTTGTGGAATCACCCATGTGCAGATTAAATTAATCTGACGCCCAAAAAGGACAGGCTTCCCCATCAACTTCTTGCACAAGGAATCCACCTTGTGTATGAGCCTCGACAAATAAATATAGTTTTATGGAATCCACCGAAAAACCTCACGGAATCCATCACGGAATATGCCTCCTGGCATCACCTTCTTATTCTCCCCATAGCATCGCCACTCGCTCCCTCTCCAACCCTTCCCCTCCCCATAGCACCGCCACTCCCTCTCCCTCCCACCCTTCTCCTCCACACCGGCCGCCTCCTCTCCCTCTCCCTCATGTCGCCCAGTCCACACTCCTCCCCCTGCTGCTGCCCGCGCTCCATGCTCCTCCCGCCTGCTACGGCCCTGCTCCTCCTTCTTCTTCCACTTCTTCCTCTTCTTCTTTTCCTTCTCTCCTCCCCCGTCCCACCCCCCACCCCTCCTGTTGCCTGGCCACCCTCCCACCCACTAACCCCCATCCCCTATTAAATCCCCTTTCCTCCCACCCCTCCTGAAAACCCCTCCCCCCCATAAGCCCCTTTCTTACACCGCCCTCATCAACCCGCCACCCAAATTCCACCCCCCCCCTCTCGCAGCGTACCCTCTACCTACGCGTGCATGCTCCTCCCCATGCAGGTCCAATTTTTTTCTACCTTGGTTTGCATGCCATGTCTTCAGCATGGATTCGTGCGTGTTTGCGTGCGTGGACGTGCTTTCAGGTTTTCTTAGCAGCTATTCACACGCAGCCGTGTGTAGTCGGTGTGCCCGTGGTCTTCACGAGTGTTCAGGCGCGAGGACATGCTTTCAACTAGTTTGTGGACATACGAGGTTACTGCTATTCACACGTGTATACTTGGGTATTCATTTTTTAATCCTGAAAATCCCTTCACAATCATTAAATCCATAAAAAAACATTTAAAATTAAAAAAAATCATAATTTTAAAAAAGTCTACAAAAATTTACTAAAAATCTTTTTCCTACATTTTGTAAATTTTTCCTCATGATAAATGCCATTAAATATTTTTTAAAAAAAATTTAAAATTGGTAAAAATCAATCATAAAATGATGGAAATTCATAAACATGCCAAAAATACATTTAAAAAAAAAACAATTTTCCAAAAAACCAAAAAATCACATTCATATTATTTCACATTTTGGATAAATTTTTGGAATGAAAAATATATTTAAAAAACCACAAAACCAAACAAATAAAAACACACAAAGCAAAATCCAAACCACAACAAACCAAAATGTTGCTCATATATCTTTTTATCACACTCCACATTCCACCTCATTGACAAGAAGAGGGAGAAAAATAAACTCTCCCTTAATTGATCCAATTTTTCTCTTTCACATCTATTTTTTAATTTATTTTGGTCATGCGTATCATTTTTTTTGTTTGGTCAAGGTGCTGGTTGGTTTTCGTTTTTTCTGTATGATAAGACGATTATTGTTAGTCGACCTTCTATTAGTTTTTTGTGGATTTTCGTGGATTGTGCATTCCATCTTTGAGAACGTGGTATCAGACTCTGCAAACAGACCCACATATCACCAGGTTTTTTCTCTTTTCTCTCTCTCACGTTGCACCATAACACACATTTAATTGTAATACAAATCAATTGACCGTTGCACACACCAAATTACCAGAATGCACATTAAAAATTGTAAATAAAATGAATTGGACGTTAATATTAGAAGATAAGCATAGGAACCCACTATAATTAAGGGTGTATGAGGGTAGATGGGTGTGAATAGCCTTAGGGGTAGGGAAAACCCTAACCCTAGCTTGGTAGAGGCTATATAAACAACCTATGGGTCACTATCATGTGTGGGAGAGTGTACCCAAGTTGTGCTTGTAAGCAACTTAGTAAACAAGATATTTTTCTTGTACTTTTGAGCTCTCTTCTCCCTCTTGCAGTAGACCTGCCTAGAGTACTCCTAGATCACTCCTTCTTCTCCTAGTCTGGAGTCTTGTTTACTACGTGAAAACTGCAATCACACGTTGTGTGATTTCGCCAATGCTTCTTTTTGCATAATATCCTTCCAAAATGGTTGAAAGCTACTTCTTTACTTTACATGTCATTCTATTCTAGAAGTTGACAGCTTTTGGATATTTACAAGAGATAACATCTAGAATATGATAAATTGGCTAAACTTGACCAAAAACGGGCTTGACAACACTCGCTATACGCACTAGTTGGACCTCTAACACTCACAAGACAACCCCACACAGCCTCATGGCCAGGACTGTCCAAGGGACACATTGCCCTAATTGCTAATGTAGATATTGTGTTTGTAGTGGAAGGTAGTCCAATGATTACCCTTTCTTACACCTGAGAGGGAGATCCTACACATCTTGGTGTAGTACACTAACATTGTCAAAGCATTTGGGGTCCAAAGTCTACCAACAAGGGGATAAGAGATAGTAGGGTGAAGGGAGATTCGAGAGGAGTAGGCTGAAGAGAAGGGGTTTAAAGAAATAGAAGATGTACAAGAATACTCATAGAAGCGAAGTCTCTCAATTTATTTTTGTATATCTTGACAAGATAAATCTCTTGTAGATAAAAAAATGTGCATAAAATAATAGCTCCTTCTCTGCTACTCAGACTGCCAATATGATGCTTCCATTGTCTCTGAAAGGGGGGTAAAATAGCAGGAGACCTGCCTAGAGTACTCCCAGATCACTCCTTCTTCTTCTCCTAGTTCAAAGTGTTGTTTGCTGCCTAAAAACTGTGATCGCACGTCGTGCAATTTCGCCAATCCTTCTTTTTGCATAAAATCCTCCCAAAATGGTTGAAAGCTACCTTCTTTATTTTACATGCCATCCTATTTTAGAAGTTGTCTAGCTTTTGGATATTTATAAGAGATAACATCTAAAAGATAAAAAATTGGATAAACTTGTCTAAAAATCTAATATTTTTGAATCATCTACACTACGGTCACTAAAATTAATGACTAATATGGCATTGGCTCTCTAGATCAATAAGAAAGTTGCACTCTAAATTTTTTCACATTGTGTTCGTGTAGCGGCATGACATCCACCCCCTCTTAACCTGCACATCCTCTCTGGCATGTGCCAAAGTCTTATGGATTTGTATTGTTAGAAGAAGCATCGTCTACCATGTCAATGTCTTCATCTTCTAACTCTTTTTCTTCTTCCATATTCTCATGTTCATGGTTAGTATCCTCTTGAATGACTTCATACATCTCTAAAGTGTCAACATACATAACCTCTTTTTCTGCCTTGTTTTTAGCATTACTTGTTGTAGAAATTTCAACCATTGTATCAACATCAACCATCCTTGAAAATAGCCCTGAAATACCTTCATTTGAGCCATCAAACCATATGCCTTGAGCTCCTAGTATTTTTGAATCATCCACACTATGATCACTAACATTAATGACTGATATGGCATTGTCTCTCTATATCAATAAGAAAGCTGCACTCTAGAGTTTTTCACATTGTGTTCGTGTAGCGGCACGACATCCACCTGCTCTTAACTAGCACATCCTCTCTGGCATGTGCCAAAGTCTTATGGATCTGCACTGTCAAAAGAAGTATCATCTATCATGTCAATGTCTTCATCTTGTACCTCTTCTTTTTCCATATTCTCATGCTCATGGTCAGTATCCTTTCGAATAACTTCATACATCTTTAAAGTGTCAACATAAATAATCTCTTTTTCTACCCTGTTTTCAACATTAATTGTTGTAGAAATTTCAACCATTGTATCAACATCAACCAGTCTTGAAAACAGCCCTGAAATACCTTGATTTGAGCCATCAAACCATATGTCTTTATCTCTTTTTTAGCCCATCCTACATATTTCTTTTCAACTATGTACATGGTTGAATTATTCTTAAAACTACCAAGACTACATGCTGTCCATTCTTGCAATCCGGACACAAACATAGTTTTTTCATTTCTTGGAGGCATAGTTATCTTCTTAGAGGTACTACCATAGTCTACAACAGTTTTGTCAAAAAACCCTTAAACTCTCGTGCATTAGGTGGCATGGGATTATTCCACATCCTATCCCAATTACAGGGATGATTTACACAAATAGTGAGAAACTGTACAGCCTTTGTATTGTCTTTACTTCGAACCTGAGCATATAAAGAACCATCACCCAAGGCTTTTGTTTCTAGCCTTGATTCAAAAATATAGAGCTGCCCCAAAATCATTGCATAGCTACATGAATCCTGAAAAAAAAAAGATATTCATCCCAAATATCTTCAATAGCCACAATTACATTCGGACAAGCCACATAAGGATCCCCTGATGAATTGTTTATTGCCTACATGTGCCACCCTAGATTTACATTAATTGAACAACCTCCATTCTCATACAAGTTGTGTGCCATAACATTGATTTTGCAACCATGATCTAAGAGATCTATGCATGGCGTCTCTCTTTCTCCCACTTTAACAATTGTTTCGAGCTCATGTCTCGAGCCCAATGCATTCATGATTAATGACTGGTTGGAATAGAATGAGAATCTTCTTAATGTGCTTGTTGATGGACATTCCCATTATACATAGCATTTTCTCTATGCTTCTACTACCCATAATACCAATTTTAGCCACAAGCTTGCTATCTACACTCCCATTTAACCCATTTTCAACATCAACCTGTTCCAAATCAACATTACATGCATCATCATATTCCCTTAGAAGTTGTTTCTCTATGTCTTTGTCAACCTACATCAATGCTTGCAAAACTTCACTATGAAAGTGTCCTTTTTGTTTTAGCATATCAATGATTGCATCATGAAATTCATGCTTTGCGATTCCAAGAACTTTGCCAAGTGTGAATTCCACTCTATTGCCAAGTATGCAATCTTCCAAGACCTTTTAAAGATTTGTGGTAGTCTCAAGATTCGCAACTGTAACGTGTAACTAAGCTGCTTGTCCCTTTTCTTCCCTTCTTTTTTCTTCTCTTGAGATGCATCCTCCATAACATGCTTAGGTATGGCATTTTTAGCCTCTTTCTGCCGCTACATTTTTCTTCATGTTACACATTTAAATGGGCGTGAAGAGGAAGGACTAGCAATGTCCTTATCTCTTCTTCTCTTTTCTTCCACAAGAACTTCTTAATTATGAACCTCACAGCGAAATAAGCAGAGGCTCAAAATGAATTTACTTGTGCACTCCATCTTGTTCTCCCTCATATACTTTGACTTGCATTAGCCAATTCAAACTTTGCTATTTTTTCTTTTTCCATGCAATCTAATGCTTGCATCCAAATGCAAGATTTTTCTTCAGTCATGCCTTCTTTATAAGCTTCATCAGTCCTTTCAATTCTCAACCCATTTGTGGTTGCATCTATGTCAACAAATGTTGTCCTTGTAGCCATCTCTTCCAACCTCTTTTGCATGCCACCATTTTCAAAAATTGGCTCTATTGGAAGACTAGTTTTTGTTGCATGTATTTTTCCATCTTTCCAAAAAACTAACATTTTTGCTTCTACTTTAGGATAGGTTGTACAGTTTCACTCTTCATGCTATAAATTGCCACACCAAATTCATCTCCTCTTGTATCCTTCTCTATATGGCCTTTGGGCTGTTGCTTCTCTTCTACCTTAGCATCCAAATTTTTGACTTTTGCATAGATTTCAGTCAAATTCAGCCTCAAATCACGCATGCCTTTGATTAAATCATCGACAACATCACCTTTAAGAGCCAGACCAATGGTATAGTTGATTGTTCTGCCATAGCTACATGCACCTTGGCTGTAGTTTCAGCCCCCCTTCTGAGCACTTGCAAGTGTGGTGCTTGTGCCCCCATCTTAATTTCATCCACTCTCTCTTTTCCAACATATGCACTGCCTCAATTACATTAGCCCAATCTGATTTTAGTCTCATTTCAGAAGAGGAATCTTCTAAACAATTAGTCATCTTCTCCTACAAGACAGGATTTGCAACCTTTAGAATCAAATCAATTTTTTGAGTCTCCAATGATTGTTGCTCGTCGGCATCCAACTACGTATACTGACTTTCAAATTCATGAAGAAAAGCTATAGCAACCAACCCTTTATTGGGCTTTTCAACCCAATATGTAAATCTCTTTTTAGATATCAATCTTGCATCTTCCAAGAAAAACTCTTCTCTCAAAGATTTCTTAAAAGCTGCCCAATCACCATCTCTTCTATGTAACTCATCAATCCGATCATGTAATGGATGCATGGCCAAACGGGAGAAATACTGAATCCATGCATACTACGGTACCCAATGAAACAACATCTTTGCTTCGTACAACTGAATGAAGAGACTGAAATATTTTGACCCTTAAACTGCTTCAATTCCTATCCCATTACCTACAATGCATTCATAGCTAAGGAGTCAATTCTTTCTGCTTCTATCAAGTTTGCATCTGCTATTGCCACAACAATTGCTAATGTTGTTGTTATTGCAATAAAGAAATTATCTATTGTAAAGCATCACTACCACTTGAACTTGCAAAATCCCCCATCTTTACACACCTGTTGCCAACTTTCACGTCGGGTTCACCACTGTCAAAGCGTTTGGGATCAAAAGACTACCACGAGGGTAAGAGACAGTAGGGTGAAGGGAGATTCAAGGAGAGGAGTACACTGAAGAGAAGGGGTTTAAAGAAATAGAAGATGTAGAAGAATACTCATAGAAGTGAAGCCTGTTAGTTTATTTATGCATCTTGAGAAGATAAATCTCTTGTATACCAAAAACGTGCATAAAACAATAGCTTCCTCTCTACTACTTAGACCACCAATTTGATGCTTTCATTGGCTCCAAAAGGGGGGGTAAAATACTAGGATATTTGGCTAGAGTACTCCTAGATTACTCATTCTTCTTCTCCCAGTTTGGAGTATTATTTACTGCCTGAAAACTGTGATGATTTCGCTAATTCTTCTTTTTGCATAAAATCCTCTCAAAATGGCTAAAAGCTACATTCTTTCTTTTACATGTCATCCTATTCTAGAGGCGTTTACAACTTCTGGATATTTACAATATATAATATCTAAAATATAAAAAATTGGCCAAACTTTTCAAAAAATCTAGTACTTCTGAACCATCCACTTTACGGTCACTAACATTAATGACTAATATGGCATTGTCTCTCTAGATCAATAAGAAAGCCACACTCTGGAGTTTTTCACACTGTATCCATGTAGCTACACGATAATGTGATGCAAACATAAAGGAGGAGCCCCTCCGACACATGTCGTGGTCCCACAGCAGCTCTTCTACACCGAGGGATTGGCCCCAATATGCGTTGCTCTAACATAAATCACATATGAACATACTATGCTCCTATATAATTCAAATTTTCTATGATATTTTGTGTTTCCTTACCAATCTCACCCCCAAAGGTTCGATCGTCTAGCCTACAACTTGGGTTTCCTTACAACTCAGCATAGGTAATGTGTTTGGCAATCAATTGCTATGCATCTAGGAGTTACCATGTGATATGCACAATACAATTGTGGATGGCACACCTCATGCTCAAGAATTTTATGATAAAAACAAGAAACATGAGATGAAAAGAAAATCCTTTAATGATTTCCAAGCTACTCGTAATTGCGACATTGCTAGAGACTAGTATTGAGTTTTCTCGTGCTACTAGTCTCTCTTAAATTTAAATGGTGATCATCCTATATATTATGCATAATCAAATAATCCTATATGTTATGCATAATCAAATAAATAAAATTTTTAAAAATTATAAGTGACCACTCACTTTTACAACCCCTCTTTCCTCCTACCATTTAGGTTTTACATTTGTTGGATAGGTGTAGTGTTCATTTTTTTGTAGTTTTTCATGTAAAAATCAATAAAAACCATAGTCTAACATAGAAACAAGGCTGAACTTAGGCTTAACCCTCATGCTCCAGCCTTGTTATATGTTCACAAACATAAAGTATATTTTTTTCTAAAATTTTCAGTACAAAAAATATTTTTTCCCTATTTTTTCTATTTTTCTCACTTATTTGTTCATAAAAATGTGGTATTTTCTTATTTATATTTATTGACTAATCATATTTTTTGAAAAATGGGTTTTATCAGTTTTTTATTCCATATGAACTTCATTTCCCAACCTAAAATGAAAGAAACCCTCATTTTCCCTCTTTAAAGATGCATTTCGGGTTTTGAATTATTTATTACGACCATGTGTGACAATGGGTTCTACATTTTATCATGTGCAGCCCTCAAACTATTACAACTATATATACCATCTCTCACTTGACTTGGGTCTCACCTATATATACTAACTCTACATCAATATGAATCATTCTTTGGGAGCATGTCTTGTGTATCTCTCTCGTACTCTCTCTCTCTCTTAACATGGTATGAGAGCTATGGATGCGTAGCAACAACAAGGAAGATAAGTTGTTTCATTGTTTATCTTTGATTCAATTCTTTGCACAAGCGATGATTTGATACATGAACTTGTTCAAATTAGAAGTATTAGTTAATTTTGTCTTTAAAAAGGGCAAGTATTGACGAGCCATATCCTATTTTTTTAGGCAAGCAACAGGAACCCTTAAACCCTTTTAAACAACCAAAACCAGGTCTGGGTGCGTAGCTCTTGTCGTGCTCTCGAATCCTGTCAAAACGGCTTGTCAATCGAAGTTCTGGATCAAAAGTTATGACAGTTCAGGATTCAAGACAACAATTCTGCTCGAATCTGCGATTCTTTATTTAAAACTGTAATTCTAATTACAGTTCGTTAATCCCCAATTACAGTTCATCGTCTTCGTTAATGACGTTGATTACGACAAGCAAATATCTTGCTATTTTTAGCAATGTCTTATTATCGTTCACGTTCTTTGCTCGACCGAAATATCACTTTTCTTATATGCGTCATCTCGTCTTGCACGTTACGTCTCTCTATTTCAGGCTTTCTTTTTAGTCACTCAATACTTTTTGTCGTTCTTACGTACATCTCCCTATTTTGGTTGTCATGCGTCTCAACTACGCTCGTCTTGATCATGGTTTGCAGATTCTGCGATCTCATCTTATTTGTTTTCTCTCGACATACAGGCATGGCCAATTGCATAATTGTTAACGGATATCCATCTGGCCAATGTTGGGTTCCCTTCTTCCAAGGACAAGGCTTTCCTGGGTGGAAAGCAAAGATGATGCTAATTCTTAAAGGTGATGAATTATCTGATATTGTTTTGGGCGACCTGTCTTGCCCAGTTCAACCTATTGATGTGATGAATAACAATTCTATGATTACTGATGGCCCATTATTTGAACAATGGAAAATTGATCATACTGATTGGATTTGTCGTGACAAAGCGGCTCATCGTTATATATTGTCTGCACTTCCTGACTCACTTATGTTGGATGTCTTTCATCTGGAAACCTCTCATGCTGTTTGGGAGTATCTTATCTCAACGTTTGAGAAGAAATCGGTCACCGAAATTTTATATCTCCAAACTTTTTTGAAGAATCTTCAATATAAGGTTGGTACTTATATGCACTCTCATATCGAGGATTTTAAAGATATTATCAATCAGCTTGGTGCTGCCGGCACTCCTGTTGCTAAAAATCAGATTATTACTCAACTTCTTCATACCATCAAAGATCCTTTATATGACAATATCATCACTATTTTGTCTAACAAGGATGATATCCACTTTGACAAAGCATGTATTTCTCTTATTGAATATTCTCAACATCATAAGCATCATTTGGAAAAATCTGATGCTGTTTTGGTCACTCGCGAACAAAGGGATTTTGATGCTGCTTTTGTTGCTTGCAAGCATCCCACTTCACGTTTTCAGCAAGGTGGATGCCCTAATCAAGGTAGTAAATCTTATTGTCTTGCTTATCCTAACAAACATTGTTCTTATTGTGATAAGAAAGGCCATGTGGCTTCTGATTGCTGGGCACGTCAATATGATGAGGAGCATGGAGTTACTACAAAGCAACCTCGCTCGTCCAAAAGTTTTCCTCCTTGTGATTATTGTGCACATACAGATCATCCATCTCGTTGTTGTTATAAACACAGATATGATGAAGAACGTTCTCGAGCTTATATTGTTCAACAAACTACAACTGATGATGATCATACTCATGAGGAGCTCAATTTCGTCCATCATGATATCTCTCTAGAAAAGGTACTTCATGTTCATGATGGTTCTCTATTCATCGTTGATTCAGGTGCCACTGGAAACATGACATACCAATCGCAATGGCTTCACAATTATCATTCTCTTCCTGTCAAGAAGTTTGTTTACCTTGCCGATGATACGACTTGTCAAGTCAAAGGAGTGGGTGATTTATATCTGGGGACTGTTTCATCCACTAGAATATTAAGAGGAGTTCTTCATGTTCCATATTTGCAAAGAAATATTCTTTCTGTTGCTCGTTTAGTTGATCTTGGTTTGTTTGTTGGCTTTGATCATAATCAATGTCGTATAGAGAAAGACGGACATACTATAGCAGTGGCTCCTTGACATGGTAATCTATTTGAGCTATCATTGAACGATACAGTTGCAAATGTTGTTACTGCTCCTGGAGATGCAGATTGCAAATTATGGCATCAACGATTTGCACACTCCGATTTTGCCAAACTTCTTGATCTTCATCGTCATGGTCTTGTGCAAGGTATGGATCTTAAATCTCATCCACGTATGGGAATATGTGAGTATTGTGCACTTGGAAAACACCATCGTTCTCCTTTCCACACTTCTACTTCATCACATTCCTGTGCTCTCTTGGATTTGGTTCATACCGATATTTGCGGTCCTTTTCTTGCCTCAAAGTCTCAATATCGATATTTTATAACTTTCATTGATGATTTCTCACGGTACACACATGTCTATCTTCTTCGACATAAGTCTGAGGCTTTATCTATATTTAAAGAATACAAGATAAGTGTAGAGCTTCAAACTGGATTCTCTATAAAAACGCTTTGCAGTGACAATGGCGGTGAATATGTATCCAATCTATTTGATGACTTTTGTAAGGATCAAGGTATTCATCATGAGTTTACAGTTCCTTATTCTCCTAAGCAAAATGGTGTTGCTGAGCGCAAAAATCACACTATTCTTAATGCTATACGTTGCATGCTTATACACTCTGGTTTGTCTCGAAAGTTTTGGACCGAAGCACTTCTAACAGCTGTTTTTATTCAAAATCATCTTCCAACTACTGCACCTGCTGGTAAAATTCCTATAACAATCTGGATAGGGAACACACCTTCAGTCTCTCACTTTCGCACATTTGGCTGCATTGCTTATATTCATGTGCCCAAGGACACTCGACATAAGTTGGATCCTCTAGGTTTGAAGGTTATTTTTCTTGGTTATTCAGATCATTCCAAAGGTTAAAAATTTTATGATCCTTCTACTCAAAAGGTTATCATTAGTCGTGATGCTATATTTGATGAGAAGACTATGGGTGGTACATGGTCGTCAGATGTTTCAGATGATACACAGTCTTTGCTTAGTGCATTTCCTTACTTGCTTTGTGAGTCTACTAATTCTGATGATCATAAACCTCCTTCACCTCCAAAGAAGATTGATGAAAATTTGGAGATCTATGTCGATATTCCTATTGAGATAGAGCATGGATTCTATTCTATTGAATATGATATCTTTGATGATGCTATGTCTGTCCAAGAGGATCCAATATCGTATATGGAAGCTATCAATTCGTCTCAAAGGGATCAATGGCAAGAAGCTATGCAAGCTGAGTACGATTCTTTAATCTCCAAAGGTACATGGATTCTTACTGAACTTCCCCCAAATCGTGTTCCTATCAAATGTAAATGGGTTTATAAAACCAAGACCAAAGCTGATGGCTCATTTGATAAGTTCAAAGCACGACTTGTTGCAAAAGGCTACTCGCAGATGGCAGGAGTAGATTATCAAGAAACATTTTCTCCCGTTGTGCGCTCCACAACTGTTCGTGTGATTTTGCCTTTTGCAACACTATTTGATCTAGAAATTCACCAAATGGATATTCAAACGGCTTTTCTCAATGGAGATTGTTAACGGTATTTTGAGGAGGCTGTAGAAAGCGCAAGTGCTGGATACTATTTTTTGGTGGATTACTATTTTGTGGAGATTCATTGTATTACTTTGGGCTCTTGTGTATTACTTTTTACTCATGGACATCATCAGACTATCATGGTTGTATTATTTTGTGAGAGCCGGGCTCCCTCGCTCACTCCCGTGCACATTGTATTTATCACCCGTAGTTGTATTTGTCGCACCTGTATGTGTTGCATGGGTTGCGCACATGTAATTGTGATTAGAATAGTGTAGGCTTGGTCTATTTAGGCTAAGGTTCAAGCATGTTTCAAGGATTGACCGGCCTAAAGCCCACTATGTGGGTAGGATGCCCAAAGAGGGTGCAAACCCTAATTCATAGTTGTGGAAACCCTAAACGCAAAAGGGGCACAAACCCTAACCCTAACCCTAATTCTATGTCTATATAAGGGTGGGAGGTCTCAGTTGTATTCACCCCCTTTGGCACATTCATGCTGCGGAAGCTCTGTTAGTGCAACCATTCAATCTTTCTATTCTATCATCTTGCTTCCATTGTGTTGAGAGTGACTGAGAGGGAGAGAGTGAGAGGTGTGTTGAGAGAGGGATTGAGGGAAGGTGAAGCTCTTCGTCGTCTTCTTGCTTTTCTCGTCGTCTCTACTAGCTCTTCGACTCGTTGGTGTGCTTGTTGGTGGATGCGAAGGAGCGACGGCATCGGATCGTGTTGATCGTGGTCGTGGAACTATCTTCGAGCCTTTGAAAGGTAAGTTAGGTGAGTTCACTATAACTCGAGCTAGTCTTGTGTTCTTGCTTCCTTGGGTTGGAGAGGAGAATGCTTGGTTAGTTAGAGTGGAGAGTGAGAGACAAGGTGAGAGATTGTCGCCAACGTGAGTTGCAGATTCTGAAAGAATAGAAGTCCGTCCAAAGTCTCGACTGTTGGTGTGTTTGCCTCAACATTTTGGTTCCGGGCCGGGACATAGGATGGTGCAACCGCCGAGGTTCTCACACTCCCACCGTGTGGCGGAATAGGAGGCTTGTGCATGGGCGTGGATAGGATCGATGTGGTTCCGATCGTCTGCGTTTGTGGCTAGCTTCTGAAACCCATGCGACTAGGTTAGGAAGGGCCAAATCGGAAGGAACCGGTTTGTTGGATTGAGATTGGAATAGGGTAGAATAGAAGAAAACACAAACCATAAACTCAAAAATACAAAAACACAAAACTCAAAACTCAAAACTCAAAGCGCTCTTCTTGTTGTTGGACATCTTGTGTGGGAACGTTGGGAGATGAGGGTTCATCGTTCTTGCTTTTGTCATTGGTTACATACATGTTTATGGTTGAGATCTAACCAAATATACTGCTTGCCTTTGTACTCGTCTTCTAAAGTTCTTGGCTTGTGAGGTAGAGGAAGGAGAAAGCAAAGAAGGCCAAGAAGAAATGGATAGAAGATGGTTGGGAAGAAGAAGAGATAGATGAAAAAAAGGGTGAAATAGAGAAAAAGGTAGGGCAAGAGGTAGTGAGGAAGAGAGCTAGAAGAAGAAGAGTAAGAAGAAGAGAAGAAGAATACAAGAAGAAGAAGAAGAAGAAGAAGAAGAAGAAGAAGATGCAAGGATTGAGATAGAAGAACGATAGAAGAAGAAGAAGAAGAGGAGGATAGAAAAACAAGAGAAGAAGAAAGTAAGGAGTGAGGAAGAAGAATAAGAGAAGTGGAAGAAAGAGGGGAAGAAGGTGAATAAGAAGAATAAGAAGAAGGGGATAGAAGAAGATAAGAGTATGAAGAAGAGGAAGCGTAGGAGAATATGAGAAGTTGAGGAAGAAGACTAGGAGAGAAGGGAAGTGGAAGCAGTTGAGAAGGAAAAGTGGAAGAAAGAGGGGAAGAAGGTGAATAAGAAGAATAAGAAGAAGGGGATAGAAGAAGATAAGAGTACGAAGAAGCAGAAGCGTAGGAGAATATGAGAAGTTGAGGAAGAAGACTAGGAGAGAAGGGAAGTGGAAGCAGTTGAGAAGGAGAAGCGGATTAACGAGAATAAGTAGGGAAGTCGGCCAGAAGGGTCGGTAGGGGAATAGGAAAGAGATATATATATATATATATATATATTTCTCTTTTTTTTTCTCACCTTGCTCTAACACATCAACTCGCACTACCTCACTTACTCACACCACCATCCTTGAACCGCCTAGGGTTTGCACAATCTTACAACTCGCACCACCTCATTTGCACTTGGTCATACTCATTCGCACCACCTAGGTCATACTCATTCGCACCACCTAGGTCATACTCATTCGCACCACCTCATTCGCATTCGCACCACCTCATTCGCACCACCTAGGTCATACTCATTCGCACCACCTCATTTGCATTCACACCACCTAGGTCATACTCATTCGCACCACCTAGGTCACACTCATTCGCACCACCTCATTCGCATTCGCACCACCTAGGTCATACTCATTTGCACCACCTCATTCGCACCACCTAGGTCACACTCATTTGCACCACCTCATTCGCATTCGCACCACCTCATTCGCACCACCTAGGTCATACTCATTCGCACCACCTCATTCGCACCCACCTAGCACCTTATTCACTCGCACCACCTCTTATCACTCACTAGTACCACCCCGACCCTAATCCCTCACAAACCCTAATTATCACTTGCACCAATCACCCCTCACTCATACTCCTCTCTCACTAATCCCCCACTTACTTCTCCACACTCATCTCTCACTCATCCCTACTCACTCATCCTCTCTTAACTCTCACTGACATTCCCACCCATAGTCTCTTAACCTATGCCTTAAGCTTCACTCTTACTTGTTTTACTCACATTCTAAATTTGAACCTCTTGCTTTGAGTATTGGTATCAAGTGCCGTCCTTACTTGCCATATTGTCATCATGACCTGGTTGTGATACTTGGCGGAATTGCTTGTCCCCATGCACATTGTATTTGAAAGGAAGAAAGCTTGATTTCATACTTCGTGTGTTTTTCTTTAAAAATGGAAACGATGAAGAGAATGTGTGTATTTGACCAATATTGAGAGAACCCTTCAGGTACTTTTCACTCCCAATCAACAACTCAACAAAACAACCAATTCGGACGTTCTGAAACATTTGAACCATCATTCACTGAGGACCATTGCTAAGACCTAGGTTAACTTCTCATTGATTTAGTTGTATGTGCTTGCGAAACGGCAAGGTGATCCTCTCTCCTCCTAGGGAGCGGAGCCCTAGCCCCGAGACTCTTACTGTCCCAACAACCTTCACAATGGATGAAGCAACATTTTTAGACTCTCTTCCACAAGATGTCCGAGAGTCCTTGGATAGCTACCAAATAGTTGCACGCTTTGATCCTGCTCTACTCTCCCCAGCAAACCTTGAGGAAAAACTCATGATCCTCAAATACCAAGGAACTAGTACTTTTAGCAAGATCCTCGAACACACCATGGACACAAAGCAAGAGCTTTTGAATATGAAAACCGAACTGGATGGGATCAAGCACATGTTGCTGAATGCTAGAACATCAGGATCATCCACTAATACTTTAACGGACCTCATCCAATGCAGGCTCTTTGATCATACCGACTTGCTCACTGTGGGAGCTCACATGGCTCAAACACTGCTTACTGGGATGGGTAATACACCTACCCAATGAGACCAAGCCAAAGTTCCCCTAGTGGCCAAGCAGATTGATAAGTATCATGCTGGCGACGACCCATACAGCTTCATAGAGCAATTTGAGCAAGTTTGCAAGGCCAATAACCTTATAGGCAATGCCAAGCAGGCTCAAGCCTTTGGGCTTTGCATGGGCGAGAAGGGTCGTACTTGGTTTACTGGCCTCGATCCAGCTGAGAAGGCTTCCTTCGCAGCTCTTAAGACTCTCTTCATAAAGCGATTTGCTGAGGCAGGCTACGGGGACAATTTAATTGTCCGACTCATGAATATCGAACAACACGACGAAGAGAGCATGAGAGACTATGTGTCTCGATTAAAAGGCCTCTACAAGAGAATCCCACTAGCTAAAAAACTAGCTGCTAAAGCAGTCACGAAGGCTTTCATCAAGGGTATCCGTGATGAAAAGATCTATGAGGCACTGGCTAGCAATTCCGTGCTAGATCGAGCAAATCTCAATGGAGTCTTAGATGAAGCAATCCGCATAGAAGACCTACACAAGGAGAGAACTCGCGACAAGAAAGGAAAAAGCCTAGCATCTAAATCCCAATCTAGTAGAGGCAAACTTGAGATAGGAAACACCCAGACTCAGCATCTCATGGCTGATGTGATGAAACAACAGCAAGAGCTCTTAAAAATGATCGACTCATTCAGGCAGCCATGACCATACCGACAAAACGTGCAGTGCATACATTGCGGCGGTGATCACTTGCCATCCGAATGCTCTCGACAGAGTAGGACCTGCAAAAATTGTGGGCGGTTTGGTCACGAAGCTTCTACTTGTAGAGCACCTAGGCAGCTTCCCTATGCTGCACCCTACGCAAATCGTGGGTTTCCATACCCCAGACCTCAGCAGATGGCTCTTCCTGCTCCTCCTGACCATAGACCTGTAGCTCCTCGAGCTGACATTAACCCATCCGGCATCCCACGGCCTCCGGGCCCTATCATAACTCACCCACCTAGTGATCCCCCTGTCCACTATGTTGAAGAGCCCGTTGAGGACGATGATTATACCAACCCATTTGTCTCTTATGACAAAGAAGGAAATGTGGTGCTTATGGACTATAGACCAATCCCGATCATGATGTTGGGACGGGGTCGAGGGCGCGGCTTGATACAACCCCGCGAGACTCGCAACCTGGTCACATCTCCACACGTTGCCCGCAAAAACACGAACAATCAAAGGAGAACAAATTTGATCAAAGGTGTCCTGAGTGTGGAATCACTCACATGTATTCCGATTGCCTGAAGCGGAAAGCTAGCCCTAGCAAAGCTATTGTTCCCACTGTTCCCTTGACTCTCTTTGCAATAGAAATGCTGAAAGATGAGGATGTGATTCCCATTCCGATTAATGCCATTTCCCGAGCACAATCTAAGCAGGGTGGCGTCAGTATCCCTGGCCCATCTCTAGCTACTGGTTCTATCATTGGAAAGAAGAATGCAAAGAAGAAAACTAAGCGTGCTGCTCTCAAACTCAAGAGTGACGGGGTGACTTCAGTTCCTGCAGTTGCCTCGACTGCTGAGCAAGCCACGTTTGCTCCACACACAGAAATGGTTACTTCAGCCAAAGTAGGTGAATACCCCAATCCTGAGCATCAACTTAAGTTGATTAGCAAAGTAAAGAATTGGGTGGAAGAGGCTCAAGCTGAGATTAGGGCTGAAGAAGCCAAGGATAATTTCCAACCACATGGCATCAATAGCATACTTCCCTTGGCCTCAACAATTGGCCCTAACACCTTTGGACGACCCGCTACCGACCTTGGTGCACAACCACTTGCCCAAGGTCAGCCAAGGAAGTTACAGTATCAGAAAGTAGGCCCTGGGTTGCTAGCTGCCTTAGCCTCTACTAGTGTTTCCATCCCATTGGGCATGCTCTTCAAGAACAATCCTACCATTTGGACAACATTCAAGACTTGGATTGATGGAAGCACTGAGACCCAACCTATTGAGGATAACCCCCAACATCCATTGCCTCGCTCCTCTCCTACCCCCGTCCTCGGAGCTCTTGGAGTTGCTACATTCTGGGAGGGTGCTAAACAACATGCAGTACTCCCTATGGAAGCACTTGGTGATTCCACGAGAAGAGGCATTATTGATACTAGAGCTGGTGTCAGCATCGTGAATCAAGCAGTACTTAAGACGTGGGGCAACCCTCCAATTGAGCCTGTCCACTTTAATCTCACCGTCGCTGATGGTTCTAAGGTCCGACCCTTGGGCATGTTGAAGGACTGGCCGGTGAAGATCGCTGGTGTTAAGTTCTGTGTCACATTTGTAGTCATGAAAGGCATTGACTATGATCTATTTCTTGGCCAACCCTAGATGCGTAATGCAAGACTCATTGAAGATTGGGGCAATGGTCTAGTCTTTTTAGGAAATCGTACTGAGGCTGTATGCATTGAAATGGATAGCTGGAAGATTACCTCAGTCGACCTAGATGCTATCTCCAGCCTGTTGCGTGGTGACACTATCTGTCCCCCAACCCAGAAGCCCTTAAACAAATATATTCCATGTCCGGAAGATGAGCAGGACTGGCTTCATATTCTTGCTACCTTGGAGTTGCCCTTCACGGAAGAAGGAGAGTACAAAGAAGCTAACGAACGTTTGAGTCGACATAGACTTAAGGAAGCCCCTGTAAACAAGCTTGATATTCCTGATGAACTTCCTTCTATGCTGTTGTTGATGATGCATGCTGGACCATCATGCACATCTAAGCCAAAAGGTTTCCGTGTACCTACTGATCGCCTTGAGCTCCGTAAACTCATCTTCTCATGGAGACCAGCCTTCAAGAATGTGGCTGAGGCTAACCTACTGATCTTTGAAGAGCTTTTAACGTGTCCCGTATGGCATTGGACTAAACTTCATCAAGTTTTGTTCGATTATCATAATCACCTTTTTGTCTCCATGATGCCTCCGGATGACTCGGACACAGAAGAGGATGGTGACTTTGAAGATGACCCAACTGAGTATGCAAGTGATACCGGTTCTGATGTAGACTATGACTCTAATGGAAGAACCATTGAGCAAATCACAGTTGACCAAAAACCCTCCAAAAGCCCCACTTTTCACATTGATGCTGGCCTGGTCCGTGTTAAATCCGATTTAGAATGGTTGGAATACTTGCAAGCCATGGACTATGCACAGCTGGAATCCTATACTTTTGACCCCACTTCCAACCCTAATTTGTTTACTACCGAGCCCTCAGACAACCTCCCTTTTGATGCTCCACCAACGTCAGAGGAGTCTGATTCTGAGTCCGATGCTAGTACTGACTCTGATCCTGAAATCCCTCAGCCCACCCCAACTCCATGCTCTAAGATGAACTTTTCGGTTCACTTGAGAAGGATGCATCTTAAGGAAGCTCCGAAGAACCCTGACTCTGACACAGGCTCTCAACGTAAGCCCCAAGATCTCCCTAAATGCTTTACTCAATTCAAGAAAGGGGATTAGATTGTCATTATGCTTGGTGCCAAACGCCAGGGCGCAACTAGTGAGTCTATTGAAGGGCCTGCAAAAGTAAAGGAAGTTGACCTTGCTGAGGAAGGGGAATCGCCTAAACCCACCTTTATCGCTGAGGATTTACGCAAGGAAGATGAGGAGGCACTCATCCAGTTGCTCAAGGAGTTTCAAGACGTGTTTGCCTGGAACTACACAGATCTCAAAGGAGTGCCACCTTAGGTACTTACTCACACTATTCCCATGCCCCCTCCTGATGTTCCTGTCAGTGCAGTCATGGTGGCTGAAAAAACCTGGTATGAGCAACTTGAGCAGAAGGCAGATGCTCATAAGTTGTCTTCATCTAGCACCACATAGAATTCCTCTTCATTTTTTAATGTACGAGCTGTTTCCATTTTCTTTACTTGACCCTGAGGATGACCTTGTCATTCCCCCGGCTTTTCTTCAAATCCAGTTGATTGCTGCCAAGCAGGTCACTACTGACGCTCTCATTGATGAAGGTTCTGACTTCAACACCCTTCCATATAACCTCTGGATGGATTTGGGCCAACCCACCTTGACACCCACTCACACTAAGCTTAACCCCTATGGTGGCCAACCTTACTCGCTCTTGGGTAAATGTAAGCTTTTGCTTACTATTGCAACTGACAGCATCCCTCTTCTTTTTTATGTTCTTCCGAACCACGAAGATGTGGGTAAGGTGTCAAGATTGTGGGAGAGAAGGAAGGAGTCTCACTTGAAGCTTTCTTGCTTGCACAATGGGGGAATACACACAAGGGTGGAGGCTGAAAACAATTTTTCTCTTCTTAGTTGTGTAAGCCAAAAAGAACTCAAGTACAAAGAAATAGAAGAACCCTATATATGGGTCTCAAAACAAACTCGACTAACTAAGGTGGCATACTAACTGAGCCACAAACTAGAGTAGATAAGGATAGCTGTCATGTAGCTATTATTCATAGGCGGTGTACCAACCGCGTCTGCAACTGACAAGTCGGTGACATAAATACACAACGGTCACCCTGGCGTATCACGAGTGGAGCTCGATACCTCAACACTCCCCCTCGAGCTCAATCCCAATTCCTGCACACCAAGCAGGTCTCTGAACTTGCGCAGCTTCTCTGCGCCCAATGCCTTCGTGAATATATCATCTACCTGATCCTCTGTGCTGACATAAACTAGATTAATAAGACCTAGTAAAACCCTCTCTCGCACATAGTGATAATGCACCTCAATGTGCTTTGTTCTAGCATGATAGACTGGGTTATTTGCCAAGTGTATACTACTCATGTTGTCACAATAGATGACAACTGGCCCATCTGTAGACTGATGCATATCATAAATTAGCTTATGCAACCAAGCTACCTCACATGCAGCCATTGCTGCACCCCGGTACTCAGTCTTTGTGCTCGACAAGGCAATTGTAGGCTGTTTCTTGCTGCTCCAAGTGACTGCAGCACTCCCAAAAGAGAACACATATCCACTGGTAGATCGTCTATCAGAAATACTACCAGCCCAATCAGCATCAGTGTATCCATGCAACTGTATCTGAATCCCAGTCTCATAAAATAGTCCATACTACAATGTGGACTTCACATACCTGAGTATGCGTCTAGCCGCATCCAAATGTGGTTTCCTTGGAGCCTGCATAAACTGACTTACCAGTCAACAGCATAGCTCAAATATGGCCTGGTAATAGTCATATAAATCAAACTTCCTACTATGCATCTGTACATAGTAGGGTCTTCCAGAAGCTCACCTACATCTGCGCTCAACTTCACATTCTGCTCCAAAGGAACTGAAATAGGCTTACAGCCTGTCGTCACATATTTGGACAGCATGTCCAATCCATACTGCCTCTGCAAGAGCTGTATCCCACTTGGTGATCTAATCACCTCAATGGCCAAGAAATAACGCAGCTCTCCCAAATCCTTCATCTCAAACTTTTGCTTCAATAGTATTTTCACATGAAGGATATCTTCATCACTGTCACATGTCATAATCAAATCATCAACATAAATGACAAGTAGCATAATACCTTTCTCTGTTTTTCTCACATAAAGTGAGAAATCTCCCTTGGAAATCTGAAAGCCAATAGTGACAAGATACTGTCCTATCTTGTCAGACCATGCTCTAGGTGCTTGCTTCAAGCCATACAAGGCTTTCTTCAACCTGCAAACAACCTCATGATGAACAACATGCACATAACCTGGTGGCTGCTCCATATATACCTCTTCTTGCAAATCACCATGTAAGAAGGCATTCTTTACATCCATCTGATGTAAAGACCATTCCTTTGATGCAGCCATAGCAATGACTGCTCTTACAGTTGCCATCCTTGCAACCGGACTGAATGTTTCTTCATAGTCAATGCCATATGTTTGTGCATACCCCTTGACTACTAATCTTGCCTTGTATCTATTCACAGAACCATCTGCATTGTGCTTCACCTTATAAACCCACTTACAACCAATTGCATTCTTACCTTTAGGCAAAGGTACCAATTCCCATGTAGCATTTTCTTCCAAGGCATCCATTTCTTCATCCATGGCTTTCTCCCATTTTTCTTTTCCCATGGCTTGCTCAAAAGAAGTGGGTTCTGGTTCCTGTATCACTTTGACCATATATGCATAGTGAATGGCTATAAATCTATCATATTTCAGCCTATCCACAGGATACCTAACTCTGGTTGACCTGCGCAAAGTAGGTTCACTCCCAGGTGCTCTCAAAACATCCCTGGTCTTCCTTACTCCAGGTGTAACAATAGAAGGAATACCCAACTCATCATCAATGCTCTGTTCTGAGCCACTAGATTCACCATCCACATAAGAGTGACCTGCATTCACATCAAACATGGGCTGATCTACCTTCTCTTTTCCTTTTCGTGACACCTGCATACCACTATTTGCACTGCCTTGAGAAGATTCTCTTGATCTCAATCTGCCTGTCCATGGCGAAGAATGTGAACCATTGCTAGAGGACGCTCCAGGTCCACTAATATTTTGTGACTGCTGATGTGAATTCTGTGCAGCATTACCATTTTGTGCATCTACATCATCAATCAGATTTACTGGTTTATACCAGCTACTCATCTCATCAAAAACAACATCTCTGCTCACTGTAAACTTACGAGTAGAAGGGTTATAGCATCTATACCCTTTTTGCTGCAGAGAGTAACCAATAAAGATACACTTCTCAGCTTTTGGATCCAACTTGGATCTCAACTCGTCTAGCACATGTACATAGGCAATGCAACCAAAAATTTTCAAATGAGAAATATCTGGTTTCCTACTAGTATACCTCTCCTCTGGAGTCATCCCATATATAGCTGCAGTGGGAGTCATGTTCATTATGTAGACTACTGTAGCAACTGCTTCAGCCCAGTAAAAATCTGGCAAGTCTTTTTCATTGAGCATGGCACGAGATACCTCTCCAATATGCCTGTTTTTCCTTTCTACAATTCCATTTTGTTGTGGGGTATAACTGCATGAATATTGCTGCTTTATGCCATGCTCCTACAAGAACTTTGCAAACTCATTTGAGAGGTACTCTCCCCCTCCATCTAACCTTAGGCATTTTATCTGCAGGCCTGTTTCTTTTTCAACCATAGCTTTAAGAGTTTTGAAATGCCCAAAAACTTCACTTTTCTTTTTCATAAAATACACCCAAACTTTTCTGCTATAGTCATCAATAAAAGTGACAAAATAATGACAGCTTCCAAGAGATGCAGCTTTAGTAGTCCACACATCAGAGTGGATTAATTCCAATGGCTTCTCACTCTCTTGAACATGTCTAGGAAATGGTTTCCTTGCCTGTTTTCCAAACTGACAGGCTTCACATACCTTATGCATTTCTGCAACCTTGAATTTGGGTAATCCTGCAACAATATTTTGGGCCTGCATTGATTTAAGTCACTGTACATTAACATGACCAATGCGTTTATGCCAGATATCAATATCTGCAACTACACCAGTCCCATATGCAAACATTGCTGCACTCAATTCAGGCATGTCTGCATCCAATGTAAACATTCTGCCCTTCTTCTTTCCTTTTGCTATCAAGTGACCTTTATTTTTCATATCCTCAACAAAGCATCCATGAGGATTAAATCTGACCTGCAAGCCCTGCTCAACCATTTGACCAACAGAAACTAGATTCTTGGTGATATTCGGGACATGAAATACATCGGACAGGTATTTCGTTTTCCCATCCTGCATAGACAAAGGAATTTTTCCAATCTGCATAATAGGATGTGCAGTATCATCACCAGTCTCCACAAATCCTGGTTTTTCCATTTTCCTTGCATCCTCCATCCATTCTGCATGACCTGTCATGTGGTTTGATGCACCTGAGTCAACATACCATACATCATTGCTTTCTTCTGCACTTGTCACAGAATTGTTCATGTGTTGCACCATAAACAAGTGCTCATTTCTGTCATCACCCTGTCTACTAGAAGATGCATAATTCCCTTGTTGCAATTTCCCATTCATGATGTCATTCTGCTTTTTATAGTAGTCTTTAGCCATATGACCCATTTTACCACAGTAGTAGCATTCAATGTTACTGTTTGCATTTTGGCCTCTTTGCCATCCACCACGACCTCTTTGGCTCCCCCTGCCTCTTGAGTTACCACGTCCTCCTCCATAGGACTGGTTTTCTTGAGTTTGCTACATATTCTGATTTCTACCACGGCCTCCAAAGCGGCCTCCTCTACCTCTGTCTCTACCTCTTCCAGCATTTGAGTAGAAGACAGCTTTTTTTGAAGTTCCTCCTGAAGAGGATGCACCACCATTTCTCTGCTCCTCAGAAATTAGAAGAGCAATCAGCTCCTCAAAATCAGGAAATCTTTCACGAACTGAAATGGATGTCCAAAACTGTGCATAATCCCTTCCTAGACCATTCAAGGTCACGGAAACTAAATCATCATCTTCCACTGGTGACCCGATGGAAGCAAGTGCATCTGCAATCTTCTTCACCTTCATGTGGTAGTCATTGATGCTCATATTTTCTCTTTGTGCATTATGCAACTCTTGCTTGAGCTGCATTTTCCTGGCTTGCGTATTTGTGCTATAAATTTTTGACAAAGTATCCCATGCCTCCTTTGGCGTACTTGCATCTTGAATATGCACAATCATAGAGTGTGAAATGCTGATAGACAGCCAGTACATAACTTTCCTGGCTCTCTCATGCCATGCTTTAAATGCCTGCATTTGCTGTTGATTGGGAACATCATGAAGAACTGGTTCTTCTTCATTTCCTGCAACAAATTCCCAATATCCTTTTCCCATAAGGAAATTTGTCATTCTAAACTTCCATGCTTGGAAGTTGTTCTTGTCAAGCTTTTCAGTGACAATCTGAGAGAGAGAATCAGACGCCATTACAGAACACTGCAAAAAATTCTGTCACTGCAAAGAACACAGCTTCAGCCTCACAAAGGCAAATCTACAAAACTGACGAAAGTGGTATTTGACCACACAGTCACTTCCTAGTGACGATTTTGCATCAACAGGCAACAGGGATGATTTTGTAACTCCCAATGTCTCTGCGCACAAGCATACGATGCAATTTCTACAGAAACTTTTCACCGACCTGTAGAACAGTGGCTGCACAGCATAAAACTGGGCCTTTTCTTGAGTGCGTGCAGAAAACTTCCGCCTCCAAAACAGGCCCCGAAATGGCCTCAAATAAAAAAAACAAGGTCGCCAAGGGCCAAATCCCTCTCCCGCAGCATATAATGCCCTCTTGCTTCACCGCGAAGGGCGTCTCAACCTGAGACAATGCACTCTTGCAATTTCCAGCTGTGCTACCTACAGAGATCTGCTCCCGAAACAGAAAATGAAAGCAACACTGCTCCTCTTACCAGAACACCGCGAGCTTGGCTTGCTTTCTTGAGCTCCTTACCATGAACAAGGCTCTGATACCATGTCAAGATTGTGGGAGAGAAGGAAGGAGTCTCACTTGAAGCTTTCTCGCTTGCACAATGGGGGAATACACACAAGGGTGGAGGCTGAAAACAGTTTTTCTCTTCTTAGTTGTGTAAGCCAAAAAGAACTCAAGTACAAAGAAATAGAAGAACCCTATATATGGGTCTCAAAACAAACTCGACTAACTAAGGTGGCATACTAACTGAGCCACAAACTAGAGTAGATAAGGATAGCTGTCATGTAGCTATTATTCATGGGCGGTGTACCAACCGCATCTGCAACTGACAAGTCGGTGACATAAATACACAACGGTCACCCTGGCGTATCACGAGTGGAGCTCGATACCTCAACACAAGGAACTTCTCTTGGGCCGACCTTTCAAGTATCAGGTTCCATGCACTATCAACTATGTTGATCAGCGCATTACATTGCAATTTCCAAGTGCCCATGTAGTTTCTGCTTTCAGTAAAGGGGATCTTTCTGCGAGGCCAACGCCAATTCCTCTTCCCACCCCTTCTCAGTCCGATAGTTCCTTATTTCATCAGTTGCTGCAAGCCCAACATCGCCATGCTACTCCTATTAGTCGCGCCTCAAAACCCATGCCTATGAAGTTTCCTCACTTCCAGTGGCGACCTCGCCTCCCCTCACCACCTCCATTTCCACCTTCACCACCCTCAAAGCCGTTGCATCAGCAACCGAGTCGATGTCATCGAACTCCTCCAAAGCCCACAATCTCCTTGTGTTGGGTGGCACGTGCTCTCTTGGAGGCTCAGGGCTATTACCAGGGTAACACCTACATTTGGATTCCCAAAGGATCTAACTTCTCATCTATCCCTTTTTCTTGGGCTTCGTCCACCGTTCCTCCAGGCTGCTCGAAGCGCCGACTGTCTTATACGCGGGTTTCTCATTTCTTCCTACCTCCAGTCACCCCGTCTCATGACGAGTTAGAGTCTACACCCCATTCCGCTTCCCTTAACCAACCACCTCCTAATAAGAAGTCATTTCCACTACCTTCCTCTGTCTCCTCATCTCCATCTTTTGCTCTGGAACCCCCTCCTGACCCTCTTCTCACACCTTTCCTTGGGCCCTCAGCTTCCTCTGAGGCATCCTCCTCTTCCAATCTCTCTTGGCCAGTCCACCAGTTGGATCAGGCAGCCCAAGCTAAACTCCAACATGAACGCGGGGACCCGATTCCACCTCATCTTCAGATTAGTTCCACCGCTCCTGATCCCCCTTCTGGTCTAAAACCTCTGCTCATTTGCCGCTCTTTTAGTGGCATGGCTGCAGACTTGGCCACAAAGGACCACTCCTCCGACGCTAGTTGGTTACTCCAATTCGATTCTATGTTTACCACCTTTGCGAAATTGTTTGCTATGATTGACCTCGGCCTTGCCAACAATGAGGCACTTGAACTTGCTACTCGATGGAATCCCACGTGGGAGGAGCATGAACATCTCTTCCGCAAAAGTCTCTTGGTGTAGGCTGAGTACGTCAAGACTCTTCCTCAGAAGCGTCTCCAGTCCTCCCGATTAATCTCTTCTTATGCTCAAGTGACCAAATGTGTTGATTCTGCCGAGCTTGCAGCTCTTATCACCAAACAAACCACTTCTAGTCTTTTCTTACGCCTCTGGTATAACCATCGGCTTGAGATTGCTCAAGCTGGCAGTCGTCTGATGACCACTGCCGAGCAACGGCGCGCCATTAGTAACCTTCGGTCTGATCCTACATATCATTCTCCTGTTTCACTCCATGCCATTATTTTGGCTCGTGACCTAGAAGTGCCTTCCAATTTGCAACACCATCCCCTGTTTAATAAAATTCTAACGGCGGAAGAACTACATGTGGCTAGTCGCTTTGCTGGTCCATGTCTCCTCACAGATATTACCACTTATTTGTGTGGTTTGGCTATGCGCCCATTTGACCTTGATACATTTGCGGAATTGGAGTATAACCCCAACTTTTACGCTTGGTGGATGTCCATCCTTCCTTCATTTTCCCCGTCCACCTAGTTGTCTTTCCATTTTCTTTGTCCATCCTTCATCTTCTTTTTCTTTTTCCTTTTTGTGTTGCCCTGTCATCTTTTCCGTCCTTTGTCGCTTACCCCTGCAAGCTAGGAAGCTTGCTAGGTCTTTTTGTTGCAGGACGGCAATTGGCAATCCATTTTGGCATTATTTTTATAAGAAGGCAAAGATATAGTTTGACTTTTATATTTTGTGTGATGGTTAGCTAGAAATTTCTCAAGATGTGGTCTTATCTTTTGATTAAGCAGATGACAGGTTCACAGTTTGAAATGTCTACAATGTCGACATTGGTGGCTGTCAAGGATCATCATTATGAGGACAGGGGAGTATTCACTATGGAGCAATGCAAGGAGTTTGGTCTAGAGACTAGCATATGGAGTTTTGGGGCCTTGAAGTTTCGTCAACTTACCAACTTGGAGAATATTGTCAACAGGGTATCCTAAAATTAGGGAGTTGGTGGCTAAATGTGGGCTAACCGACTATATTAGAGCAACCAATGGGCCTATTCACTTTGCCAATTGCTACAACTTTGTTCAAAACTATGATCTTAAGACTAAAACAAGTAGGATGAGCTACTGGGATGAAAAAGTGCAAAAAGTTGGGGAAGTAGCACTTACTTCTAAGCTAATAGAACAAGCCTTAGGTCTTTGTCAAGGGTCAAGAGGGCATGGTAAAGCTAGTAAAACTCATCTAGTGGATCAAAGGTGGGAGGGTAAGCCTAATGTTACTACTGGTGGTCTATTGTTCTCTGCCATTGAGGAGTTGGATCTTAGAGCCACTGCACAGGTGTTTCACCATTTGTTTACCTACAACAAAACCAGCACTCGTGTAGGGAGAATACCCAAGGGCTTCATGGAAGATATCTTATCAGACAGGATACTTGATGAGGATTTAAATAAGTTTTGGATGGATCAGATTTGTGAATCCCTTGCCAAGGCACATGAGACTCTTCCTAAAACTCCTGAAGGGAGACTCACCACTACTGAGGCCAAGATATGCATGATAAATTACGGTGGTGCACTCAGTAAGGTCATCACCATAGCCTTGGGACTCTCCGAGCCCTTTCAGGTGACACCCGCAGTTTTGCTGAGATGGGTCAATTGAAGGACAAACGACCAAGGGAGGAACAAGAGCCAAGTGTTGAGAGTTCACTAAAGAAGATGGGTCAAAAAAATAGTAAGAAAGGAAAATTTAAGAGAGAGCACCACGTAGCGATCAAGGAGTCGCTAGAGAATGCACAACACTTGGGGGAAGCTCTCCACAAGGAAAAGGAGAATCAAGCCACAACCATACAGGAATCATCCATTAAGGACATGAGAGGGAAGGAAGCCTCCGCTTCACAGGAAGTTGAAGAAGACGTTGCTAGGAAACCTAGAGATTCTGACAAAGGAAAGGGAAAGACTCAAGGAAAACAATCGGTGATTGGTCGAGGAGATTTTCAGATGCTCATGACCACTTTACAAACCATGCAAGCCCAGATAAACATGTTGGAACATGGTAGACAGAATGAAGAAATTACAGTCACTTCTAGTGTAGAGAAGCTGCGACCGGATGAGACTACCACTAGTTCAAAAGTTTGCATCAGAAGGACATCAGCGAATTTGGATGGTCTTACTACATTAGAGCTCTTATGTGAAGAGTTGAAACAGGACAAGGATCAAGCAATTCTGGAAAAATTGGAATTACAAAAGAAGTATGAGGCAGAGAGATCATCTCATCAAGAATTTTTGAAACACTCAGCCCAGCAGTTACACGACTTACAGACTCAGATTGTGGAGAACAATAAGGAGATGGAGGGCCTAAGGGAACAGTTGCAAGAAGTTGAGGTCCTGAGGAAAAGGGAAGAAATTCTTTGTGCTCAGGGTGCAGATCTTGTGGTTCAGTTAAAGGAGGAAAAGGCAAGGACATCAACTCTCACTAGAGAGTTGTCAGAAGCACATCGGACTCAGACGCAGATGAAGATAGCCTTTAGAGGGTTGCAAGATACAATTGCAATGAGTCTGGCTATTGCTGTCAATCAAGTTGAGAAAAAAGCTAACAGAGCTTACGGGGAGATGTTACAATAGCTACTCACAGACTTGGCTCATTCCCTTCACAAGGAATGCCAGTTTAAGCTTCATGCAACTGCCTATCAACATGCACTATCATTACAGCAGGGGCTTTATCATCAGGCCGTTTGCACTTTATCATCCAAAAGCATCGATGATGTGGAGGAACTCAAAGCTCAGTTGGGAATTGCTACCGGTGCCTTAGCCGCTTTTGACCAGGGTAAGGAGCTCATGTTGTTGACCTCAGACCCAACTAGCAGCCAGATGATTGATCATTTGCATGACATGGGCTATAATGATCAAGAATTGAGGGATGTAGGAATGATGCAGCCAACATCTACTGAACCATGTGACTTACAATATGAGACACTTGTTGAAGACCCTATTGCAGTAGAGCCTTTTGAAGATATGGTTCCTTCTGAGGATTATATGGATCCTCAAGATTTTGCTGAGCAAGAAGATGGAGCTACTGAGGAAATACAGGTACCCCCAACAGTGTCGGACAAGGAACTTGAGGTCCAAGAGTGCTTTGATAGGATGGTTCAAGTTCTTGGGGATACCCCTCAGGATGTGCTAGAGTATTCCATTGACATGCAAGGCATCGAGGCACAGAGAGAGGATCTAGATGAGCCCATTAAGACCTATCATGAGAAGCAGACGAGGGAGGAGACCATCATTTTTTATTTCAATGTCTATGGAGATGCCAAATTCAGAACACCCTTACCAATCAGTACAGTGCAAAAGCTTATTAAAGTGGGAGAGAAGATTGCTAAGAAGTGGTTGAAGAAACAGGATAGGTCGGCTTTGAAAGGAGCTTGTAAGATTCCCAAGGAGAAGAACAAGAGGGAGTATCTCACCGAGAAGCCACGAGAGGTGTGGAAGCTTCAACCAGAATGGCGATATCCTATCCTTGAAGCGGATGAAATGGCCCATTCTGCCTTTTGCTTCTCAAATCGGAAGCCAGATGTACTCCATTGCCCCTATCCGAGAAGGTATGGCAGAAACTATGAAGCTAAGAAGCATGGCAGGCATAACTTCCCAAAATTCCCAATATCAATGCTCTGCATGAGAGTGATATCTATCACTTCCAGTTGCATGATCTGCTACCCTCTTTTGACAGTTTCCTTAAACTCTACTCAAATTGCCCCGATGTTGCCTTCATAGTCACTTGAAATTATCTCCGCCTCATAGTCAAGCTCTTACAACAGCCACCGACTCCCTATGAGGATGGCCTGCCACCCTTATTCTTCGACATTAACACAGGGATTGACCGCATTGCCATGGCAAGACTTCTTCTTCGAGCTGTATTATTCCCCTCTTACTGCGTAGCCTTGCTTGAGGATATGGTGGATAGCAGATTTGCTCGATGTACCCATCCTTTTTATCCAGAATCACCCATTTATCTCCGAACCTTTCTTAAGCCATATCTTTTGAGCAAAGGGTGTCTTTCACTTACCTTGCAGCCACTTCGTGAGGAGTGACTCCCTTGTGCATCACATGATGAAAAAAAAGAAGAAGGAAAAAAACCAAAAAAAAAAGAGAAAGCAAAAAAAAAGAAAAAAGAAAAAAGAAAAAAGAAAATAATAATAATATATATATATATATATATGCACTCACATGCACTGCACTGCACCTAGGGGTCCTCAAGTTGGATGGTCGGCTAGCTCCGTCTCTAACCCCCTAGCCCTTTTTCCATTTGCTTAGGGCACATCAAGGTCAGGACATACCTAGGGAGTCTCGGCTCGCCTAGGTTAGACCTGTCTCCCTGAGTCACGTGCACTTTTCATTTCTACTTCATTTATCTCAGTAACACCACATCACCTCATGTTACCTACCACATGTGGTTGCTCTAGTGGAGAACCATGCGCTTCAAGAATTCCTTTATCTATCCCACTTAGGTGTCTCCCTTGCCTCTTCAACAACAACCTTTTTTTTTCTCAGTACCTACCATTCTTTCCATCTTCATCAGATCAAGCTCCCTTGCTTCCTCATCATCGAGCATCATCATCAACAGAAGCACCCATGGAGAAGTCTTCTACCTATGTATTAGACTATGTATGCACGTGCACACACTAAGTATTTGCACCATAACCTATTCACGGTTTTGGGTCCTCAAGTGTGGGACAACACTTCAGGCTTGCCTGGAGTTCGACCCATCTCCCAAACCAACATCATCATATGTCCTGTGCACGATCAGAAGACTAGCACTTTTCCCCTAGGGAGTGACTGCACGTGAGGTTTTACTTTGCACGTATTCGAGTTGTGGAGAATCATGCGCATCACTTCTACATCAACATTGCATCTCCCCTCTTCTACGACCTCTATTCCATTTTCCAATGACCATTCAAGTTCTATTCATCAGAAGGATCAACAGTCAAGTGCATCTTCAGCATAGCCAACTTTTATAGGATTTGTCACCAGCAACACCATCAGTCTCACCATCTACCACAATTTGAGCAACATCATTTGTACCACCCACAGCAGGCAACATCCTCATCTTCAACAACCACCGTTCTTCATCAGCCACATCCATTTCTTCTCCATCAGGACTACTACTTGATCAGGACTGTTCCCAGCATTCCGCGTCTTCGGTGCAAGCTACAGCATGCTACCTACGACGTGAGTGCCATGCGACTGGCACTCGTCTAGGGGGGAAATAATGTTAACGGTATTTTGAGAAGGTTGTAGAAAGTGCAAGTGCTGGATACTATTTTTTGGTGGATTACTATTTTGTGGAGCTTCATTGTATTACTTTGGGCACTTGTGTATTACTTTTTACTCATGGACATCATCAGACTATCATGGTTGTATTATTTTGTGAGAGCCGGTCTCACTCCCGTGCACATTGTATTTATCACCCGTAGTTGTATTTGTCGCACCCGCATGTGTTGCATGGGTTGCACACATGTAATTGTGATTAGAATAGTGTAGGCTTGGTCTATTTAGGCTAAGGTTCAAGCATGTTTCAAGGATTGACCAGCCTAAAGCCCACTATGTGGGTAGGATGCCCAAAGAGGGTGCAAACCCTAATTCATAGTTGTGGAAACCCTAAACGCAAAAGGGGCGCAAACCCTAACCCTAACCCTAAATGCAAAAGGGGCGCAAACCTTAACCCTAACCCTAATTCTATGTCTATATAAGGGTGGGAGGTCTCAGTTGTATTCACCCCCTTTGGCACATTCACGCTGCGGAAGCTCTGTTAGTGCAACCATTCAATCTTTCTATTCTATCATCTTGCTTCCATTGTGTTGAGAGTGACTGAGAGGGAGAGAGTGAGAGGTGTGTTGAGCGAGGGACTGAGGGAAGGTGAAGCTCTTCGTCATCTTCTTGCTTTTCTCATCATCTCTACTAGCTCTTCGACTCCTTGGTGTGCTTGGTGGTGGATGCGAAGGAGCGACGGCATCGGATCGTGTTGATCGTGGTCGTGGAACTATCTTTGAGCCTTTGAAAGGTAAGTTAGGTGAGTTCACTACAACTCGAGCTAGTCTTGTGTTCTTGCTTTCTTGGGTTGGAGAGGAGAATGCTTGGTTAGTTAGAGCGGAGCGTGAGAGACAAGGTGAGAGATTGTCGCCAACGTGAGTTGCAGCTTCTGAAAGAATAGAAGTCCGTCCAAAGT
This sequence comes from Lygodium microphyllum, assembly GCF_053477565.2. Lineage (NCBI taxonomy): Eukaryota > Viridiplantae > Streptophyta > Polypodiopsida > Schizaeales > Lygodiaceae > Lygodium > Lygodium microphyllum. Next base: position 153,339,919 of record NC_141140.1, on the reverse strand, counting down.
CCCGACTGTTGGTGCGTTTGCCTCAACAGAGATCTTGAAGAAGAAATCTATATGGAGCAACTTGAAGGTTTTATGATTGCAGGAAAGGAGCATCTTGTATGCCATCTTCATCGTGCATTATATGGATTGAAGCAAGCCTCTCGTGCTTGGTATATTAAGATTGATCAATTCCTCACATCTAAAGGTTTTGTTGCATGTGTTGCTGACCCAAATCTTTACATCAAAAGGGAGGAAAAATGTTTTATTATTCTTGCTCTATATGTTGATGATACTATTCTTGTGTCAAATAATATTACTTTCTTGGATGCTATGAAGAATCTTTTATCGACTGCATTTGAAATGGTGGATCTTGGTGAGATACATTCTTGTTTGGGTATTCAAGTTCAACGACACCGGCAACAAGGCATTCTTCTTCTTCGCCAGACAAAGTTTATTAATGATATTGTTAAGAAGTTTGGGTTGACAAATGTGCACTCTGCCAACACTCCCATTCTTTCGAGCTCTACCAAGGGTACATCTACAACACGCAATGAAGAATCAGCCATTCATCAACCTTTCGCTAATCTTGTTGGTTGTCTTCAATTTATTGGTTTAAACACAAGACCAGATATTTTATTTGCAGCTAACTTTTTGGGACAATATCTTTCTTCCCCTTCCACTATTCATTGGAGTGCTGCAAAATGTATTCTTAAGTACCTCAAGGGTACTAAGGAATTTGGTCTTATTTATCGTCGTCGAGAGGATTCTTCTTTATCTTCTTCAACTTCTCTTGACCTTATTGGATATACAGATGCTGATTGGGCAAGTTCACACTTATCCATGCGATCTACAAGTGGGAATTGTTTCTTTGTAAATGGATGTTTGGTTTCTTGGTCCAGCAAGAAACAACGACGTGTTGCGGTTTCTACAACTGAGGCCGAATATGTTGCTACATCATTAGCAGCTCGCGAGCTAGTTTGGCTTCGACAACTACTTACAGATTTGGGACATCCTTCATCATCTAGTACACGTCTTCGATGCGATAACCAAAGTGCTATTAGTCTTACCAAAGACTATATACAACATAGTAAATCAAAGCATATTGCTATTCATTATCATTATGTTCGACATGAAGTCAAGAAAGGTTCCATTATGGTGGAGCATTGTCCCAGTGAGAGATTGTTCCAAGTTCTTGTCTCACTGATTGAGGCATGTATCATTGTATTCAACAAAACTTTATAGTAAATCATTTTTGTATCGTAGGTATGTGTAGGGGCTCGGGTTTTTGCCTTGTTCTCCCCAAAGGTTTTTTCACTCATAGCCAGAGACCTTTGTTTGAGTGGGGATGTTACAACTATATATACCATCTCTCACTTGACTTGGGTCTCACCTATATATACTAACTCTACATCAATATGAATCATTCTTTGGGAGCATGTCTTGTGTATCTCTCTCGTACTCTCTCTCTCTCTTAACACAAACATACTTCAAACATGATTCATGCGTACATAATTTAAGTCATCAACCATTAAAACAATAAAATTTTCTTTGTAAAAAATGAGCATAGAGCTTATTTGTGTGTTGTGTGTTATTATAAATAGCTTTGGTGCAGCCAACATACCCATCATTAATTCCCCAAGAGTGTTGGACATCATCTCTCAGCATCACCTTGGCCCTTACAACAATCCAATCCATGTCGGATAAGCATTCTTTATCCCCCTTTCTTCTTGATTCTTTGCATGTAACTAGCCTCTTAGAGGAGAGAGAAAGACTTAGTTTGTGGCTTCTCCATCAGACGGCCATTTTACGAGTGGAGACTGGTGATCAAATTTGAAAAATTAGAGAAATTCATGGCGTGGATCTATTGTATAGATTCTTCTATGCTTGATAATGGCATCTAAAAAAAAACATCGCCATATGGAGGGGGGTGGCACATCCTAAACAATGCCGTTTCAAATGGCACTCCCCCCTCCCCTCCCCCCCCCCCCCCCCCCCAGCAAAAAACTTCCTAAAGTTTGGCCATTTTGGCCTGTGAACTATAAGCCTTCTTGCATTTCTCTTGTTCAACCTCCATTTCATGCTCTGAAAAGTTTTGCCTGGCAGTGGGCTCGCGATCTCGCGCTACTGGCCACTTGCACTAGTCTAACCACGCACCTAGAAAAACTATGAAAAATTTGCAACTACTACTTGATCCATCTTCAAAACTGCTTTCAAATCCCATCTTCCACTACTTGTAAAAATTGGCGAATCCATCTCTATTGCTTCCAACGAGGTTTAATTCCCGCCTTGGGGTAAAATATTTTGGCACATTTTTGTCGCTTTTTGGGATCTAAAATCCATCTCTCATAGTTCGAGTCTAGGACTCAGACAAGTACAGTTTGCTCGAGTGCATTAAGGACTCTAATTTTTTGAGTGGTAGTGGGACTCAAATGATTGTGACTCCATCTGAGTAGTGTGATGCCAAAAGTTCTAGAACGGTCAAAATCATGCTAAATCTCACATGCGCCTTGATCAATCTCTCAACTATAATCATGGAGCAAAAATCCAACACAAAGGCACACTTAGAGCTTACCTATGGGGCTCAATGGCATAATGGTGAAGATTGCCAAGCACGAAATGGTTTCTAGTCTTGTAGTTGCCTCTCTCTATATCAAGCTCTCTCCCTCAACTCAGAAATGACAAATGAGCTCTCCCCCTGCCCTCTTGGCTTGTTAAACCTCTCTTTTCTTAGTCTTTTACCTCCCTCTTGTCTCTCTTTGCTGTCTTAATTCCTTGAAGCTCTCTTTTCCCTCTTTTTTTCCTATTTTGGGCTTGTTGTTTTATAGTAGAAACCCTACTATGTGTTTCTTTGTTTTCCTTGTTTTTTCCTTACCTAAATGCATCCAAATCACATGCAACCACTTACACTAATCCAATCTACTTATCTAAATTCAAAAAACCAAAAAACTTACTTACAAAGGAGATTGAATATCTCTTCAACTCCCTAACTTTCTCCCTATCTTAAGCATTGATTTAGAAAACTCTACTTCAATGCTTGATTTGGAGTGCACAAGTACTCAAAGCTTGAATCTGTGGTCCTGGCAATGAAACCAAAATGTGGGAGCTCTTGGTCAACCGCCAAGATCATGGACCACTTATTGCTTCAAGCATTTCAAGCCAAGTGCAATGGCTACCTCTCACATAGCTGTGTGCACTCTCATGCCTACAAGTATAGTGAGCTTACCTCCATACTCAATCGAGTTTCCTCCTCCCTCAAGAATTCCAGTAGCTCCACGATCCAAGGTACAAACCTAAGTAATCTCGATCCTCAAGCTCCAAGCATCATTGCCAAGCACGAGACAAGAGAAGAGAAGAGAAGAGGAAGAAGAAGAAGAAGAGAGAAAACGATGGAGAACTTCTCCACCATGGTCCCTTACCCTCAAACACTTACTCCCTCACTCTCCCTCTCTCAAGCGTAAGCACAAGCAAAAACAAGAAGAGAAGGAAAGAGCTAGGTTTGGCCATAAACAAGATTGAGCTTCTTCATTCACTTTTTGCTTTTATATAAGCCCTAATCCCCTTTGGGCACCCATCCCCTTTTTTATATGACTAATCATTTTAGCCTATGCCCTCTTTTCCTAAAAATTTGGGGTGTGCCTTTGCATTTAAAATGTGCCTTCCCTCTTTTATATTTGCCCTGAACTTTTAATCTTGCCCTTGCACTTTTGGTATTTTTCCTCATATTTCTTTAGTTAGACCCCCTTTTTCCACTAAGTTGCTTTGCATCTTTTTATTTCTTTTTGCACTACTGGGGTTAGCATAACTTACAACTTCTAAAAGAATATATGTCCTTCCAATATCCTAACTATTGTGCATTTAACTCAACATTTTGATTTCATTGCTTGGATAAAGGATAGTGCAATCATGACTAAGGTTCTCTCTCTTATAGTGTAGTCAAATAGGAGGCTTGTCCGCTTGAACATAGATGGGATCAATGGATGATCCTCCACACTTCCATACCTCAAAACACACACAACTAGTTTAGTAAGGCCAAATTTGAAGGAATCAATTTTGTCAAATTAGATTAGAAAGATTGAGTTTTTTAGAGTAAAAGAAAATACAAAAATTAAAATTAAAAATATAATTAAAAAAAACAAAACATAAAACTCAAACTCATTTTGTATAAATAAACCATGTGACATTATCGTGGATTGAAGATACATCATTCTTGTCATGTTTCTTTGATTGCCTATGCATTGAAACAAAAACAACACAAGAAGATAAAAACACATAAATGAAAATGCAAATAAAAAATGTAAAACTTAAAAATTCAAGACTTGATTGTGCATACTTAAAAATTTTAATCTTAAGATTGTGTGTGTGTATTGAAGAAAGACAAGTGAAAAAGCTCAAAAAATGCAAAATTACAAAACATGAAGCAAAAACTCAAAACTCAAACTTATCTTACTTGAACAATTAGTGTGACACTATTATGCATTGAAAATATATCATGCTTGTCATAGTTATTTGATTGTATATACATTAAAGAAAGGGAAGTGATCTAATCTCAAAAAACACGAAATCAACATGCAGGAATCAAATACATAGCCATTGTTTTCATTCTTTGGTTGATTGTTGTTTATTGTCCTATGTTGACATAGTTGATCTCTTTTGGCACTTTACTATTGTCTAGTTCACCTCTCATCACCAAGTCTCATCATCATAAGATCTCATCATACCCTCTCATCACAACCTTTCACCACCTTCTCTCATCACAAGATCTTGTCATATCCTCTTGTAAAAACCTCTTATCACTAGCCCTTGTCATACCCTCTCATTACTAGCCCTTATCATACCCTCTCACAATCTCTCATCACAAGCTCTCATCCCAAACTTTCATCACAACCTCTTGTCACTAGTTCCTGTTACTATTCTCTTATTACTATCTCTCGTCACTATCCCTCATCATACCCTCTCACCATTAGCTCTCATTACTAGCCCTTGCCATATCCTCTGGTCACAAGCTCACACCATACCCTCTCGTCACAATCTCTTATCAGTGGTCCTCGTCATACCTTCTCATCACAACCTCTCATCACAAGCTCTTGTCCATTAGGTCTCATCCACATTCACTTGTACACTCACACTCTCACACCCACTTATAATGGTAACACTTATCCTTGTATACCACCATAATCCAACTATAAGCCACACTACAGACACACCCTTAATATCCACACACTAGCTATATGTGCATTTCAATTGCATCCAGGAGCCTCATACTTGCAGTGCACTAGAATCAACTTGACATATACCCTTTTTCATGATTTTGGTACTTGGGGGACTTTCTTTCACACATCTAGATTGAGTTGGAAAGGAAGAAAACTTGATTGTCAAGCATATCACTCTAAGGAACATTAGTCCATTGTACTATGGGCAACAACACTAACTTCTGTAGGTTTTATAACCAACAATATACTTAGCTTCCATCTACCATATTACCAATCAATCATCATCCATATCTCCAATAGTAAGGACATCATCTTTATCGTAAAAAACCATTCATTATTAACAAGAAAAAGTACTCTTCCATTAGGACTTTTTTCAAATCACTTGTCCTAGCATTCTACATCTACATATTATTGGGGGTAAAGGCGCTTTTGTCTACCCATGCAAGTCTTGGTATAGTGATAGCTACACACATGTAGAGTGTTGTTGGGGGTAAAGGTGCCTATGTCTAGTTGGGCATGTATTAGTTACACTAACAATACCCACACACTTATACACTATAGGTAGCGGGTGACCATCATTGTCACTTCATTCTTTATTCTTTCAGTGATATTTGAATAAGGGAAGGCTGGTCACACATTATGACTATTGGAGTTTCCACATTCTCTCTCTCTCTCTCTCTCTCTCTCTCTCTCTCTCTCCTTTCACCATAGCTTTTACTTTTAATCATATGCTTCCACTCAAGGCTCACTCCCTTTAATTAGTATCATAGCCACCTTCATTGAGAGCTTGGATCTGGACCAACTTCCATTTGAATACCTATAGCAAGGTTTCTTGGTAGCCATAGCTTCCACCTTCAAGCTACTGACTTATGAGCTTCCAATAGTTCTGCCTCTTCAACCACACCTTCATTGGATTTCATATTTAATGAGCTTATCCCAAGCCTTCTTGAGATGGCATTACGCATTGTCAAAGTGAGTTTTTGGCTCAATTGGTTCAACATCCCCTTAGTCTAGGTCTGCACTATTTGTGCCTATTACTATCCAAACGCCCATGATTATCATCTATAACTCTTGCTCATCATTTGTAGCTTATGAATGCTAAATCTAGCACTTGGTTAGTATTCTTGGGCATTAGATCATGGGCTTTTGGCATTGTATGCATTGACTTTAAGCTCCTAAGCTTCAATTCACTGGCGTGTATAGTAGTCATTTACTATAATCTATCGGGGTAGCACACTTATCATTATTTTTTAGCTCCTTTTGATGTCTACTAGTGATGTTCATTTGATGTTGACACATTGGTAGATGTTCAATTCTTTCTTGGAGATGATTTGTGGGTTAGATTGAGCTCATTTGGACTAGTTTATAGAGATTGTCTCATTGCTGGAATAACATGGTAACAGACTACTCTATCAATGATCTTGTATGCTTATTGCTTAGTTTTCTCAGAGATTTCCTTGCTGGAATAATAGGGCAACATACTCTTTTATCAGTGATCTTATATGCTTGTTTTCATTAGATACTTCTCTGGTACTTTGGATGCTACATTGTGATATACCATTGATCATAAATTCTTAGTTGCGCTTCTAACATGCAATTGAGTTGAGATTGGAGCTTGGATTTTTTGACATTGATTGTCATTCACTGTTATGGATGCTACTTGGATGCCATGACAAGAGCTTTGAAAACTACTTGGATCCCATGCTTTTAGATGTTTGTAATATGGATCTTGGATGTCTAGATGCCACACATGTGATGTTTTGAGCTTCTTATGCTTGTTTGGCATTCAACCTTTGTTCCAGTGGGAGCTACTACTTAACACTTGGATTTTACATAGAGTACTTGATATTTGCAATTGAGCTTGAGTGTATTATAGTGAGGTAGTGGAACTCATTGTGACATGTACATGCTCTCTTGATATGTATTGGATGCAATTACTCTATCATGGGTTGATTTGATCTCTTGACTTGGACCTAACACTTATGTCTGTTTGTGTGTTGTTACTGGTATTTTTATACTTTTGGGTTATGCATTGAGCTTTGCTTAGTGGGTTATGCATCTAGAAATTCTCTTCATTTACCTTTGAGACCTACCATATGCATGATATCTATGCCTATTGCATATATGGTTATTGACATACATCAATTGTGATAGTCTTCAGTATTAGTTGTTCTTGGCTTTTCATATTGATTGCTCATAATAGGTTGTTGACCTATTGCTGTAGTTTATTATAGCAGTTTTTGGTTTCTAATCTATGCATTTTTTATGAGAAAAATTACTTGTACTTGACAGTTTCTTGATTGCAATTTGTGAATAGTCCATTATCTTGGCAATCTTTCTTATTTAGAGCTTGATTTGGCCATAGCTTTGGGATTGATTTATAGGAAATTACATAAGTCTATTTTGCTCTTTGTGCACTTGCTTATTCTCGTTATGGCTAGTGGTTCTCATGATAATGGTATCTTCAATATTGAAAAACTCAATGGGACTAACTACATATATTGAAAGACATAGTCTATATGGTAGTTTTTAATGTAGAAATTGCAAGTTAGACCACTAAAAAATGAGGGTGCCAAATTTGCTATGGATTGGGTTGAGCTATACAAGTCCACAATCGTTTTATCACTCTCTAAGAAGGTTCGCTACAATGTTGTGACTAAAAATCAAAATGTATGTTAGCTTTTGGACACTGATTAAGAATCTTTATGACAAGCAGAGTCTTTCATCTCAAATGTATTGGCTAAAATAGTTAATAGACCTTTGCATGAAGGTAGGAACTTCTATTTCTACATATTTGAATGAGTTTTATTCCATCATTAGCCATTTATTTTTGCAAGATATTGAGTTTAAGGATACTTTGCATCCTTTATTACTACTTGATACACTAGTCATGGGACACTTTTCATATAGCTTTATGTGCTAACACTTTAAAGGATGGGTTGAAATTGTAGGATGTTGAAACTACCCTCTTGATAGAAGACGTGAATGAAAGAATGTGAATGCTTCTCGCATTGACTATGAGAGACTAGCATGATAGCAAAGGTTGTGGTAGAGACTTTCAAAGGTCCCTGTCTAAGACATGTGGACACTCTTATAGTAAGTCATGTGGCCATAAGTATGATATCTTACTTATCATTATTTGGAAAAGCATGTCATATTTAGACATAGTGCCATAAAATGCATAAAGACATGCACAAAAAAGAGAGTAAAGAGAAAGTGTAGGAGAAAAATAATGACAACATTGTGTCTAATAGGTCTAACATCAAGATTTGCGAGATTAATATAGTGCAACTTGATGTGTTTAATAATCTCATATTGACAATTTATTCCTTGGATGCTTCAAAATTGATTAATGATTTGTTAGGACATACTTCATGTTGGTTGATAGATTCAAGGGCTTCCTTTCATGTGACTCCTCGTAGAGAGTGGTTTCACTCCTATCATAGTATGATTGGATCTATCCATTTGGGTAATGACCTAACATTGGAGATAATTGATATTGGTGAGGTCGCAGTTTGGTTCAAGTAGCATGTTCACTCTTTATAATGTACGTCATGTACGAGCTCTCATGAAGAGCCTTATCTCTACTAGCACCTTGGATGATGTAGGTTATTTTGTCGCTTTTGGTGATTCCTCATGGAAGATTACTCATAGGAATCTTGTTATTGCACATGGTGCTAAGTCTAGTACCCTCTATCCGTTGCTTGTATTTGGATAAGTTAACTATGTTTTGGTAGTGGCTTCAATTCCACATATATCTCTTTGGCATTGTTTCCTTAGGCACATGTCCTTGAAAAGAATAAAAATGCCTACCATTTTGTAGTATCTTTCACTCCTTGAGTATAAGTGTTTTGAGTCTTGTGATCATTGTTTATATGGCAAGTGGACACACAATATGCATAAGAAGTCTAGCATGAAGTATATGGGTAAGCATTCGCCTCTTGTTAATTTGGATGTATGTGATCCCATGCCTTGTCGGTCGCTAGGTGGTGAGAAGTACTTTGTCACATTCATTGATGATTACTCACATAAAGTTTGGGCTTGCCCTATTAAAAAACACACATCGTATGTATTGTCTACCTTTCATAATTGGCTTGCTCCTATTGAGAACCAATATAAGTATAGGCTGAAGTGCCTAAGCTTAGATAATGGGAGTGAGTATGTCTTGAAAGCTTTTGAGATGTTTTGTGATGAGCAGGGTATTAAGCATCAATTGACCACCCCTTATATTCCTCCCTAGAATGGTATTGCTGGTGCGCAGATTGGACGCAGATAGCTCACGTGGTGAATCCCGGAAGGTCCCCAAGAACAAAGTACTCTACTTTTTAGCACAAAAACCCATGTAAAAGCAAGCACGACAAGAGTCAAGAGACAAATTGGGTTCAATCTCCCCCATGCCTTGTGTGAGCGCTTCACAAAGCATGTATTTAATGTATATTTCCAATCTTCATGCTCAATAATAGCCCAATTACAAAAATATGACAAGCTTTTAGCTTTTGAGTTTGCTTTCTACAAAAATAGTAAAATAAAGCTAATGGACGGTGCCCATAGTGTTTGGCACGCCCAATCTCAATGTCCAAATAGAAATAACATATCCAGGTGCATAAGCGCATACAAAATAATAATAAATAATCGATGTCTCAATAGACATAACAAAATATAGGCGTGGCGCCTATCAAAATATAGTCCAAAGGTCGAAAACCCGCTAGACTCCAATCCTTTCCTCCGCCACTGCTGATATCTCTACACATCAACTGAAGCATTCACAATCGTTAGTAAAATAACACAATTAAACCGACAAAAGTGAATACCTAGCAGTCTTCAGCTACATAAATAAATCAACTGGTTAGAAATAAATCCTAACCTTAATTTATTACGAGTGCGCACTCTAAACTCATAAACGTTTATTAATTTAATATGCATTTTGCGGAATCACCCGCTATGGAATCACCCATGTACACACTAAATTAATGAAACGCCCGAAAAGAACAGGCGTCCCCATCAACTTCTCGCACAAAGAATCCTCTTTGCGTATGAGCCCCGGTCATCTAAGTTTACGGAATCCACCGTAAAACCTCACGGAATCCACCGTGGAATATGCCTCCTGGCATCATATCCCCGGGGTGGGATAGCAATTGACCTCAATTGCTATTGGCTCAATGTGGAGCTAACAGAGTGGGGAAAGCATTTAAGTCTCTAGCGTGCATCCATTGTGCTTCCTCTACAGCATGGTTCTTAAATTTCACTAAATATCTAGAATACCTTCGGCCAGTTCTAGTGGTCATGTAGTCAGTGTCTATGATGGCTTCTGGTTCAAGTATTTCAGTCTCTTCTTCTAATAAAGGTGGGTTTTCATATACAGGGTGGATAGGTAATTGGCCTCTAAATGGTCTCAATAAACTAATATGAAATGTATTATGAATTTTCCAATGAGATGGCAGTTCCAACTTGAATGCATTGTCATTAATCTTATGAATGATTCTAAATGGTCCGTAGAATCTAGGAGCTAATTTGACAACTGGATGTCTATCTACACTTTGCAGTCTACGCTTTTCTATTCTAAGCCAAACATAATCATGAACTTTGAAATTCATGGCTTGTCTTTTCTTGTTGGCTTGTTTGGTATATGATTGTTGGGCTTTAGCAATCATATCCTTAACCTCATCAAAAATAGTGTTATGCATAACAGCAATATCATCAGCAGTCTGTATTCTATTAGACAAAGATGCAACAGGTGTAGATAATCTATATCCATAAATAACTTCAAAAGGTGCTTTCTTTGTAGATGTGTGCGGTGTATTGTTATATGCAAACTGTAATAAATGTAAATGAGTATCCCAAGTCTGAGGTTTAGAAATAGTGTATGCACGTAAAAGATCTAAAATAGTGCTATTTGTGGCTTCTGTTTGTCCATTTGTTTCTGGATGAAATGCAGATGAGAAATCAATCTTTGTGCCTAGATTTGCAAACAGTGTAATCCAGAAATTATTACAAAGTCTAGAATCTCTATCTGAAATAATCACTTTCGGCAATCCATGGTTAGTAAAAACAATTTTCAAAAATAACTATGCTGCTTGTGATGCTGTTAAAGTTTTCTTACATGCAATGAAATATGCTTGCTTACTAAATCTATCTACAATTGTCCAAATCATGTCATGGTTAGATTTAGTATTTGGTAAACCAGTAATGAAATCCATAGAAATATGTTCCCAAGGTTTAGATGGAATAGACAAAGGTATTAATAATCCATACTGTTTACCATGATGTCTCTTTATTCTTTGACAAATCAAACATTCAGAAATGAAATTAGATACATCTGCATCCATATGGGACCAATAAAAATCTTCAGTTAACATGCGTAATGTAGAAATGATACCTCTATGACCTTGATATGGGGGACAATGAATTTCATTCAAAACAAAAGATCGGAATGGAATAGTAACACACAGTCTCTTTTCAAAGAACATGAATCCATCATTATATGACAATGAATCAACATGAATGAAATTATTTTGAACTAATTTTTACCAATCTGAATGAAAAGTAATATCTTGGTGATATGTGTCTTTCATAGCAATCAAAGAATCAAAAGATATGATAGAAATATTATGAATTGCAGGTCTTCTACTCAATGCATCAGCAACTACATTTTCTTTTCCAGGTTGGTATTGAATGATAGGATGGAAACTTTGAATGAATGAAGCCCATTTGATATGACGGTCAGAAATTTGGGGTTGGCTAAGTAGATGTCTAATGCTTTGCTGGTCGGTCTTTATCATGAATTCTGAACCCATTAAATAATGCTTCCATTGTTTTAATGCTTGGACAACTGCTAAGAGTTCCTTGTCATAAGTGGAATATTTAAGCTCAGAGGGTTTCAGCTTAGAACTATAATATGCTATTGGATGGTTGTCTTGCATTAATACGGCTCCTATGCCTGATCCGCTAGCATCGGTCACAACTAGAAAGAATGGTCTATTAAAGTCAGGCAATTGTAGAACAGGGGCATTGGTTAATACACGTTTGAGTAAATCAAAGGATTTCTGCTGATTTTCAATCCATTGATAAACAATGCCTTTCTTAAGAAGTTTTGTTAATGGTAAAGCAAGTAATGAGAAATTACGTACAAACTTCCTATAGAAACTAGCAAGACCAAGGAATGAGCGTAGTTCATGTACATTTTTAGGAACAGGCCAATGCAATATTGCATCAATTTTCTTAGGATCAACTTTTATTCCTTCTTTTGATACAATATGACCTAGATATTCTATTTCTGCCTTAAAGAATTCACTCTTGTCAGGATTTGCAAACAATTGATTTTCTTTCAGTAATTGAAAAACTAATGATAAATGCTCATAATGCTCTTTTTCACTTTGACTGAACACTAAAATATCATCAAAGAAAACAATCACACAATACTGATATTTTAGAAAAATACGGTTCATCATTCTACTGAAAGTAGCAGGTGCATTAGTTAATCCAAATGGCATGACTAAGAATTCGTAATGGCCAAATTGTGTCCTGAATGCAGTCTTAAATATGTCGGATCTATCTAGCCTCACCTGATGATATCCAGACTTAAGGTCAATTTTACTAAATATAGAAGATCCTTGCAGTTTGTCCATAAGGTCATCAACTCTAGGTATAGGATACCTATTCTTTACAGTGATCTTGTTTAATGCTCGGTAGTCAATACACATCCGATAAGTATTATTCTTTTTCTTGACTAAGAGCACAGGTGCACCGAATGGAGAACTGCTAGGTCGAATTAAGCCTCTATTTAGTAATTCTTCAACTTGACTCTGGATTTCTTTTTGCTCTATTTGATTGTGCCTATATGGGGCTTTGCAAGGTGGTTGTGTGCCAGGTATTAGGTCAATCTTATGGTCTTCTGGACGTGATGGAGGTAAACCTGGTGTAAGTCTTCTGCAAAACAGTCCTTAAAATATGCGAGAAATTCCTTATGCTTAGGGTGCATATGAGTTTCTTTTGCGTGCAATTCATTCACCCAAATGAGATATGATTTAGTATTCTTGCGTAGTGCACGTTTTGCTTGAGTATGCGAAAGCAGTGGAAAAATATGAGATGCATGCATACCAAATAATGTAATAGATTTTCCTTGAAAATTAATAGTCATTGTGTGTGTAGAATAATCTATATTGGGATTATGTTGGTGTCTCCATGGCATTCCTAGAATAATGTCACTTGACTGTAATGGGACAACTAAGAAATTTCTTCTTTCAATATATGGACCAATTTGAATTTCTAAATCTTGAACTTCTTGTGTGCCATTGTACCTAGTGCCTAAAAATGCAGCTTTTATGCGATAATGCGTAGGTACAGTATGCAATTTTAATTCCTTTACCAATTTTGCTGAAATAAAGTCATGGGTACTACCGTCATCATGCAATATAGTTCTTTCTTTTCCATGCACCATACATTTCATAGTCAACAATGAATGTAAAGTAGGCATACCTGGTAGAGTGTTGGAAGTAGTAATAGGATCATCCTCATCTTCAGTAAAATCTGGCATATCCTCATGCTCGTCTTCGTCCATAGCTCCAAGGTAGTTGATATGTGCTGATGGCTTCTTTGAATGACAATTTGCTGCGAGATGCCCTGACTGGTGACACTTGTAGCATACGATGGGCTTGGCTTTGGTCACATTATTTGCAATGGCTGGGAGTCTGGGTACATTTGGATTTGCTTGTGGAATAGGCTTAGGATTTGAATTGACAGTGGATGGTAATGCAGGTGGTTTAGGCCAATTCTTGCGGAAAGATGGTGATGAAAAACGACCTGGATTAAACCTTCTGAAATTGGAATTGAATTGTTTAGATCCATAATTACCGTTTGCTTGGAATGGCTATGGTTGTCGATCTCTTCTGCGTAACTTATCTTCAGTGTCGTGGGCTAAGGAGATGGCGTCTTCAAGGGTAGCAGGCTTGAACATGTTCACTTCAGCGTAGTAATGTCCAAGAAGTCCAGACATATACTTCCGCTTATGTGTCGTCTCTGGTACGTCTTCAAGCATGCGTAGCTGTAGGAGTGCATTCCAAAAACGCTCTGTATATTGTGGAATAGGCTCACGATCGCGCTGTTGGAGTAAATCCCATTGCTTGATAGCCTTCTCATGAAATTGCGGTGGAAGGAAATTCTGCATGAACTTCTTCTTGAAATCTTCCCATGTAGCAGGACATTCTATACTCTTGCGGACTACAGTCCACCAGAGTGATGCTCTGTCTATCAGATGATTAGTAATACACTTGATTTTATCTTTTTCGGGATAAGTTTCCTCATGGAAATAGTCATCAAACTGGCTAATGAATGATAAAACAGTCTTTCCTTCTCTTATGCCATTGAAAGTGCGAAACTTGAAACTTCGTTTACTTATCTTGGATTCCTTGCGAATGGTTTATGCTTCAAGAGTGGCGTCAATGGTACGGCGAATCAAATCTTCAGCTTGAGGTTCTTCTTTGTCAGTGGACGCTCCTTGTAGCTTTGTCAATTGCGCTTGCAAGGCTTGCCTAGCTCTTTGCTCTTCTTCCAATTGTAGCATGACAAGATTCAGCTTTTGTTCCATGGTAGGCTCGGGTAGGTCGTCTTCAGCCATAGGATCATCCATATGTGGGGTAGTCATCCTGTAAAACTCAACAAACCTTTCTCACTCAAAAATCAGTTAGCGGGATGAGCGTAGCTCAAATTTGGGGTCACAAGGCTATGTATTGGTGGGTATTTCTTCTTCAATTTTCAAAAATTCTGCAATATTTCTGTCTCCGTTTGCTGAAAGTACTTCAACGAACTTGTAGATAGGTAGAATAGCTTGCTGCGAACAACTTTCCAGTTCAGAGTTTTTGCAAATGAACAAATATTCTATGAGTTTTAAGCACTAGTCAGTTCTGATTTAGTCTGACTTGCAGAGTTGCAGACTTAACAGACTTGCAGAGTTGTTGACTTGCTGGACTTAGGCCGACTTGCAGAACTTGCAGAACTTGATTAGAGTCGACTTGCGGAACTTGACTTCAGTAGTGCGAGACCCAGAGTTTGCGAACTTGTCAGATCTGTGTAACTTGCAGAGAGTTTTGTGACTTAGCTTAATGAATTAAGCTTAAGCTTAATAAGCTTAGTGACTAAAGCTTATTAAGGGGGAAGAGTCGTCAGTAATCGGCGCAGATCGTGGAGTACAAAAATATATGTTTGATGACGTCGCGGGAATTTCGGACATCCTCAGAGATCACGTCGACAAGTTTTGTGGGACTTCTTCAATTCCTTAAGCCTTTAAACTTGAAGACTAAGCTTTTTGAAGCAATTAGATATGAACTTCTTACTGTATATCCACGACTTCATGAAGGAGATGTATGAGTGGTCCTCCGCCTGCAGAGCCTGGTTCTTCGTGATCTGATAGTGGAAACAGGGGTTCTTGATCGCCAGAAGTCTGCCTGTATCGACGGTTCGCGATGAGATTTACTGTAGAGGCCGTTTGTTCCTGGAGCTCCGCCTTCGCCCGAGATTGGTAGCGATTGGAAGCTCTTGATCTTTGCTCCGCTCTGATACCACTGGTGCGCAGATCGGACGCAGATAGCTCACGTGGTGAATCCCGGAAGGTCCCCAAGAACAAAGTACTCTACTTTTTAGCACAAAAACCCATGTAAAAGCAAGCACGACAAGAGGCAAGAGACAAATTGGGTTCAATCTTCCCCATGCCTTGTGTGAGCGCTTCACAAAGCATGTATTTAATGTATATTTCCAATCTTCATGCTCAATAATAGCCCAATTACAAAAATATGACAAGCTTTTAGCTTTTGAGTTTGCTTTCTACAAAAATAGTAAAATAAAGCTAATGGACGGTGCCCATAGTGTCTGGCACGCCCAATCTCAATGTCCAAATAGAAATAACATATCCAGGCGCATAAGCGCATACAAAATAATAATAAATAATCGATGTCTCAATAGACATAACAAAATATAGGCGTGGCGCCTATCAAAATATAGTCCAAAGGTCGAAAACCCGCTAGACTCCAATCCTTTCCTCCGCCACTGCTGCTATCTCTACACATCAACTGAAGCATTCACAATCGTTAGTAAAATAACACAATTAAACCGACAAAAGTGAATACCTAGCAGTCTTCAGCTACATAAATAAATCAACTGGTTAGAAATAAATCCTAACCTTAATTTATTACGAGTGCGCACTCTAAACTCATAAACGTTTATTAATTTAATATGCATTTTGCGGAATCACCCGCTATGGAATCACCCATGTACACACTAAATTAATGAAACACCCGAAAAGGACAGGCGTCCCCATCAACTTCTCGCACAAAGAATCCTCTTTGCGTATGAGCCCCGGTCATCTAAGTTTACGGAATCCACCGTAAAACCTCACGGAATCCACCGTGGAATATGCCTCCTGGCATCAATTGCCGAATACATGAATATAACGGTTTAGGAGAGAATCTATAGCTAGGTAGGCTTATCACAACACTTTTGGATTGAGGTAGTTACTACTGCTATACACTTGTTTAATAGGTTCCCTTTCAGTGCTATTGATTGTCAGGTTACAGAGGAGGTATGAATTGGAAAACTTGCATCATATGCTCATTTGCTTGTCTTTAGTTGTGAGACATTCTGCCATATTCTAAAGGACAGGTGCAATAAGCTAGATCCTAATTCGATGAAATACATCTTTCTTAGCTATGGGGATGCCGGTGAGATGGCCTATCATCTATGGGATCTACATATTCTTGGGATGGGTATATTCCTGAGATGGCCTATCATATATGGGCTTACTCGCTCTAAGGGGATTCTTTCTTTGTCATAGAAAGAGTATATCTAGAAATTTCTTGAGTAGTTTTACATGTAGAATGGTAAGTCTACTGATTGTCCTCTACCTTCTCATGTGAAGGTTAGTTAGGTTGATTGTCCACAATCATACGAGTAGAGGATTGAGATGGCCAAAATCCCTAATGCATTCACAATGAATAGTTTTATGTATGCCATGATAGCTACTTATCCTGACATAAGCATTTGTAATGGAAGTTGTGGTACGCTATATGGCTATACTTCGCAAGGGGCATTGAGATGCCATGAAGGATAACATGAGGTACCTGAAGGGCACAACAAATATGTGCACATGTTATGGTGCTCAAGATACACGAGTTGTGGGATACATAGACTCTAATTATGTAGGACGTATAGACAGTAGGAAGATTATGTAGGATGTGTAGATAGTAGGAAGTCCATCTCTTGCTATGTCTTCACTCTTGCTCGAGGTGCTATTTCTTGGATATTTAAGGTGTAGAAATGCACAACCCTCTCTACTACCGGGACAAAGTATATTGCAACCCCACTAAGACTTGCAAGAAGTCTCTATGGTTAGGCCCTCTTATGGTAGACCTTTGTGTGATTGATGTGATCCCTACCTCTGCATTTGAATTCTATTAACGCTATTCAGTTGTGGCCAAGAATCAGATCTTCCATACGAAGACAACACACATTGACCTATGTTACAACTTCATTTGAGAGATCGTTGTGAGGATGGGTTTATTGACCTTGCCAATATCTCAACTGACTAGAAGCCTATAGATTTATTCACAAAAAGTCTCCTAGGAGAGCGTTTTGCCTTTCTTAGGAGGTTGAAGGGCATTGGATGAGATGGCATCCTCATCCTATTATACTATATATACATGTTGTACTTTTTTCTTTTTTCTTTTCACTCCTTACTCAAGGCACATTTACCTTTAAGAGGGAGGTTGTTGGGGATAAAGGTACCTGTGCCTAGCCGCTTGTGTATTAGTTACATTGATAGTATCTACACACATGTACACTATTATTGGGGGTAAAGGTGCGTATACCTAGCCTCATGTGTATTAGTTACATTGACAGTACCTGCACACCTGTACATTGTAGGTGGCAGGCACCCATTAATGTCACTTCATTCTTTATTATTTCAATGACATTTGAATAAAAGAAAGCGGATCACACATTGTGACTGTAGCTTCCACATCTTCTCTCACTCACTCACTCTCTCTCTCTCTCTCTCTCTCTCTCTCTCTCTCTCTCTCTCTCTTGCTCATTCCACCATAGCTTTTGTTTTTTCTCACATGCTTCTACTCAGGGTTCACTCCATACCTTCAATGTGAGTGCCATGGAAGTAGCACTAATCTCATATGGGGATAACATAAGTAGTAAATGTGGAATGCTACTGTTAAAGATGAAATTAAAGGAAGTTAAAGACTATAAAAAAGCAAGTATTGGAATTATTTTTGGAAGGATATTATGTTTGGATACTTTTGGTACTTCAAGGACATATCATATTCGTGGTTGTATTTCATTATGAGAGCTAGGCTCACAATATCCATGTGAGAGCTAGATTTTGGGACTTGTTTTTGAAGCGGCAAATTGGTCCAAAAGACGTAAAGAACTAAGTTTTTCATGCAAAATGAAGTAGTTGTGGATCGATGAGCTGGAGTTTTCCTAGATGGAGTTCAATGCTAGGAACCCAATGCAAGTCTCGGTTTGTCAATTGGAGTCCGTTTAACCCCTCATTTAAATCCTGCAAGGTTTCGCATTGTAAAGCAACCATGAGATCTAGGAGTTGGAAAGTGCATAAGAGAGGCTAGATTTATAGCTTTCAATGCTATGAAGCTGAACCTCCAGTCCATTTGGGAATCGGAGTGGTTTGGGCCTCCGTTCGACAAAAATCCACTTCACATAGTGTGAAAACTCCAAAATTGGAGCTAGATATTTTAATGGTTAATCTTAATAAGCTTAAAGTCTAAGTGTAAAGTGAAAAGTCATGAATTGTAGAGGGGCAACATTTTTTTTTCAGTGCCCCCAATTTTGCATTAAAATTTAATTTTTGTGCCTATTAGTATCAGGTAGAGGGTAGAAGGTAGCAACATATTGATTTTCCATGCTCTCTCACACTTCAATCTCATTGGAAATTGACGCATTGTATTAGGAGATTATCTTATAGTATTTCTCTCTCCTCTCTCCTCTCTTATTGTGTGTTTCCATGGATTAATGTAGGAGAGAAGGGGGTGGGTTGAGATGAAAGATTTTGATTGTAGAATGATGCTGAGTGTAAAGGAGCGTAGAACGAAGTTGGAAAGATTGTCAGTGGCTATTGGAAAGTGTTAGTGGGCCTCCAATCACGAGACACGTGCCGTAAGGCATGATTTTATGAGTACGTCATAAGTTCTATTGTCTTATGATAATTTTTGGTTGAAAATGGTTGCATTTGGTTGCCACTGCTTTGATTTATCAGCAATGTTAAAAGAAATCAAGAAAAATTAGTCATCTGGTTATAATTTCTTTGTAAACATGCAAAACTCGCAACGTTGTGATTAAAAAAAATTATACATTTTTTTAGTTTTGTCGTGTGTATAGTGTTTGTATGGGATGAAATATGATAGGAAAATAATTCTCGGTAAGATCAATTTGTCTAAATCAGTTAAATAAAAAATATCAATAATTATCTGATAAATAAATATAATAAATAAATAATAATAATTTTTTTGCATTCAAAAAACAGAAAAAAATAATATTTGTGTTTATGAATGTGTGGTAGGGCTTAGGTGTGAGGTTAGTTTAGCCCTATCTCTATATTAAAGTGGGTCTTTATTATTTTCGTGAAGAAAAAATACATGAAAAATACAACCTACATCTACCACCAAATGCACAATCTTAAGCAGTAGGGAGAAGGGAGGTAGTAAGTGTTTAAAATACACTAAATTTTGATATTTTGCTAGTGCATGGCATAAAGGACACGTGTGGTTTAAAATTAAGAATGTCTAGTAGTATGAGAATACTCGGTGGTAGCCCTAAGCAACGCAGCAATCTCGGTTAGAAGAAAGGCATGAAAAGACATGTTTTTGCACCTTCACAATGTTGGTTGTTAATGAATAAACTTGTTTGAGCACTATACATTATACACAATTGCACTGCACGCACCATATGGTATCATCCTAGATGCATAACATTTATTTTCATGGACGATGACCTACGTTGAGTGTGAGGTACCCTAAGATGTAGGGTTAGTGGTTCATTTTCTTGGGGAATATCTAGTGGAGGACTATCTATTATTTGAGCTATTATCTTTTGGATCAATAGACTAAATGAGTGGATTATCTATTGAATATACTTTATGTGTTCTTGATGCATCTTGGGGCAAATCCTTGAGTTGTAAGAGAGGTATAGTGGGGGACCCATCAATTAGCCGCGAGGGGTCCTCCCTTTGTTTGTGCTTACGTGGTGTATAACACCAATATGTGTAGGCACTCCCTTTGAGGAGTGTGGGAAGGGTTATTCCTTGGATTATAATCCATACAAATGCAAAGTTCTATAATAAAGGTGAGGGTAGCATACCCCTTAGATGCTCCTGGCCATGAGGCCATGTGGGGTGGTTTGGGTGTGTAATAGAGGCTCGGCTAGTGCCATAGAGCCACTGTCCGCGGGTCCATTTTAGGTCCCGACACCATGCACATTGTGTTGTCGCCCATAGTTGTATTTATTACAACCGCAATTACTGTATGCATTATATACATGGATTTTTAATTAGAATAATGATATGTTAGGTCTAGTTAAGGTAAGGTAGAAGTATGATTTATGGCCTAGATTGCACAAAGTGGATAGTATACACAAAAGATTGTGCAAGCCCTATTCACAAGGGTGTAAATTCTAAAACACAAAGTGGGGTGTAAGCCCTAAATGCAAATGGGGCACCGCCCTAGAGGAGTGACCTAGACCTAGCCCTAATTTTGATCTATATAAGGGTGGTAGGTTTTATTCATATTTACCCTTTTGGTGAATCTATACTATAGAAGCTTTATTAGTGTAACTATTGAGCAATCATTCTCTTCTTTTGTTCTATTATCTTGTCTCCATTGTCAAGAGTGTGAGATAGAGAGATTGAGAGACGTGTTGAGTGAGGGGCTGAGGGAAAGTAAAGCTCTACTACTTCTTGCTTTTCCTATTCTTCTATCCATCCATAGTAATAGGGTTGAGTTTGAAGTTTTGTGTGAGATTGTGAGACAATGAGAGATTTGGCAAGGTGAAACTCTTCTTCATATTCTTCTCTATCTTCTTGTCTCGTAGTTGGTATACTTGGTAGTAAATGCAAAAGACCAATGACATCCAATTGTATTGCTTGGATTGTAGAATTGTCTTTGAGTCTTCAAGCTTTCAAACTACTAGTAGCGGAAGCCTCCCATATCTCTCTTTCATCCATGTTGTAGGCTTTGTCTCTAATAGCACACTGCAGTATTTAAGCATTTTAAATGGAACAAAATCCTTAGAACTACTTTTCCATTACAAAATTTTAGTATTTCCACTTTTCTTGAACTTATTTTCAGCTTAATTATACTACATTGTGTATAGTTCTTTCATAAAGGTAAATCATAGACACTTTGAGACTTGTGATCTTTCAATAGCAAACTTACAATCTTTCAACATCAAACCATAATAGTTTAAAAGAATTAGTCGATCATTACATAAGCATAGCTTATTCTCACTTGAGATTGGTGGGATTTTACACAGCGTTACACGCGAAGTGTCTGCTTTAGTGTAGTTCCTTTCTTTTGCTCACAAAAACGTGAAGCAAGCGAGACACATCGTTGTGAGCTTTGCAAACTTGCAAACCACACAACATCTAGTTATTGGACCTAGTTGACAAGCCAACTAGTATTTCTTATTCGTCAATCTTGAGAGAGAGAGAGAGAGAGAGAATGTGTGTATTGATATGCATTTATCTATTCCCACAGCTACAGTACGGGGAGTTGCTGGTCATGTGTTTCCAAAACAAACACAACAATCATCCTCAGATTTGCGCTTGCCTTACAAGTTACCATGGCATGGTACATCCTCGCTACGACTTGCTAATCCAAGTCACAGTTGATCATGTCACATGATCGGCATCACTTCGTGAAGGTTTAGGACGAGGAGACGTGCAATAAGCGATGGAAAGGTAGAAATGAACAGGAGAGTCCACAAACTTTTGTCTGTCGGACAAATGTCACAGCAAGGAATACTTCGTCGCGAAAATCATGGATGCATCCTCTAACACACCGTGAGAATGTTAAAAACTTCACTTTTTTGCTGGCGATTCCTTCCTAGAACACCTCGCTGGAAGGTCCCCTTATGAATGCTTGACACAAGACGGTTAGTGAGGAGTGCATACTTTGATAGAAGATCTTTACCTGTCGTGATTCTGAAGATTGTTACGTTCTTGATTCTTCACGGCAATGCTCAAGGACAAGAGGAAACAACAAATGGGGAATCTAAATGTCAATGTAAATATAAGTCGCGGGCCAGCGAATTGAAGCTTTATATGCGTAGTGGGAACGCCAAAGCCCGGCAATGCCCATGGAGAAAGTATGCGAGGGCGTGGATTTAAACGACGAGGATGAAGTGATGGAGCTGCTGATGCGAGAAGAACAGGCTCTGCGGGCGTGCGGGCAGGGCCATCTCCGGTTGCTGCAGTGGGCCGCCCAGAAGGGCCTCGTGCGCGCCGTTCGCCTCCTCGTCCGGCGTGGCGTCGACGTGGCATGCCGCAACGCCCACGGCGACACGCTCCTCCACTTGGCGGCCCGCTTCCGGCGCGCCGCCGTCGTGGACCTGCTGTCCGAGCTGGACCTCCTCAGCCGCGTGGGCCTCGACGCCCAGAACGAGGACGGCGACACGGCCCTCCACGTGGCGGCGGACTGCGGGGCCATCCACGTGACCAAGCGCCTGTGCTTCGCCGGCGCGGCCCTGAACGCGCAGAACCACAGCGGCGACACGGCCCTCCACGTGGCCTCGCGGTCCGGCTGCGTGCTTATTGCCAAGCTCCTCCTCACGTTCGACGGCCTGGATGCGTCCATCAAGAACGCCGACGGAGACACGGCGCTCCACGTGGCGGTGCGCGGCAGCAAGATCCGGAGCGTGGAGATCCTGCAGTCCATGGCGCAGCGGTCCGGGAAGGTGGATGCTCGCAACAAGGCGAAGCTCACTCCCTTGCAGACTGTTTGCGCTTGCAGCTTGCATGACGCTAATCAGCCGACGCACAAGAACCAGCACGTCTCCAAAGAAGTGGTCGAGATGCTTTTGCGCGAAGGCGCAGACGTGAACGCCAAGTGCCCCAACGGGAACTCGCCCCTCCATTTCGCAGCCTGGAACGGCAACGCTGCCGCCATCGTTGCCTTGCTGAGCTCCAACTACGGCCACTCTGGCGGCTCTTTCCACCTTCCTGACGACGGAGAGGCCGATGCCAATCACCGACGCGATGCAGATGCAGTGCCACCAATCGACACTGCAGTTCAATTTCGTGCTGCCAGTCCCCCAAAACTTGACGCACCGGCAGCTTCTTCCCCTACCGACCGAGAGTCCAAAAGGGCCGAATTCTTGACGTGGATCAAGCAAGCTCTCATAAACGGCGAGGTCGAGGCCGAGGAAATATCGCGTAGTCCCGGGCTGACAGAATTTTACACCACCGAATGGCTTCTCGATAGAAATCCCTCCAGCCCGCAAGCACAAGTGAACATGCCGAACAAGGACGGAGAGACAGCGCTGCATCTGGCGGTGAAGGGAGGGCACAGGTCTGCGGCGGAGGCGCTGCTGAACCTGGGAGCTGACGTAAACAGGATGAACAAGTACTTAGACGCCCCTCTGGACTACGCGTTCAGTACCAAGCATGACGACGTGGCGGCGGTCCTGATAAGGAAAGGGGCTGAGATTACCAACAAGGTGAAGCACGCGCTGGTGGAGCTGGCCATAGCGGAGGCGGAAAAGAATCCGCTGCTGCCGAGACCAAGATACAGCTGGGACCTGCAGGACGCTCTCCTACTGCACATGGCAGCGATGGCGGGACGAGGCAAGATCGTGGAGGCGCTGCTGGTAGTTCTTTACGCTATTCCATGAAGTAGCACTGTATAACCAGTACTAATCTCAGGAGCTAACTGTAGTGGTAATAGCCCAGTGCAACTTCGTGTTATTCTCCTGTAGCAGTGTCAACATCATGATCTCGTATTAGGCCCTAGGGGAATATATAAGGAGTAGTATCAATGCCAGTAATCAGGAGCTAACTTTGGTCGAGTTTGGTAGCAGTAGTCGTACAGCTGCTAAGTGTAGTCATTTCCCAGTGCATTTTGTGCTGTTCTACGACGTTGCAACTTGCACTGTCAACATGATGAGCACGTGTAAGGGAATATCAATAAACAGTATCAATGTCAACGTCGTCACTCTTACACGTTACTGAACTTGGTAACGTATTAATTTATTCTCTTGTCAGTAGTGTAAAAGTGTCATGGACTTCTGCATGGGACTCACCGCAAACTTCAAAGTTGGACTGTTTATGTTTAGTGCCAAGTGCAGCACCAAGCTACAAGTATAATGCATGCATGGTGTGTGTTTGTTATAGTTATAGGGTTTCCTTCTTGAACACATGTGGATGACCCGCTTGAGCTGCGTGGCCAGATGGTGGAGGCGCAGGACGTGAACGCGAGGAACGAGTGGAGGCAGACCCCGTTGCACTGCGCGGCGATACTCGGGAAGACAGGGGTGGTGATGATCCTAGCGGGGATACCGGAGCTGCGGGCCAACGCGGAGGACAAGGCGGGCAAGACGGCGCTGCAGTATGCGGTGGAGTGCAGGCACATGGAGGTGGAGAAGGCGCTCCTGGAGCGGAGAAGCGACGTGAAGGAGGGCCTGGACCGGCTCTACAGGGACCGACAGGTGAACGTGGATGCGGCGAACGCGATCCTGGTGGGGGCGGCGCTAATTGGGGGGGTGACGTTCGCGGGCTGGCTGCAGCCACCGTTGGGCTACCGGTCGGGCGGGTACGCAGACCTGGAGGTGCCGGGCGTGAGGGCGTTCTGGGTGCTGGACAGCCTCTCGTTCTGCTTCGCAATGTGCACGGTGCTGGCCGGGGCCGGAGCGGTGATCCCGCGGCCGGAGGCGTACATCGGCGTGATCGTGCAGGAGGTGCGGCGCGCCCTCGCCCTGGCGGCCTTCCTGATGGTGGCCTCCATCCAGTGCGTGCTGGGGGCCTTTGCCGCCGCCGGCTTCGCTGCGCTGTCCCCCTCCCAGCGCCCCGGCACCTTCATCATGGCCTCCACTGTGGCCCTCGGCGGCGCCCTCGCCCTCGTCCTCATGTTGTGGTTCCTCCATAAGCTCCGCCTGCTCCTGCCCCCTTGGTGCACCGTCTGGTGGCCTCGCCGCTGCTATAACTGCTTATTCTACGATCTACGTTCTGCCACTCCTGATCCGGCCCCAGCCCCATCATCTCCACGCACCTCTGTAATTTCAATGTGCGAGCTCTAGAGGTTATCAGCTTCTTCCGAAGGCTTACATAATCGCAATCCCCAATCCGTACAGGCAAACATGTTACCGCTCAAGTTGATATAGGAGTTTCTCTGGGTGTCACTCCACTCCAATGTTGAATCTGTGGAGCTCAACCAAACAACTCATATTGTGGAATGTGACAATAGTCTAGTACATTATCACACCAACGTCAAACTATAGAGAATACAACAATATCGGTGTGATAAATCCAAGGTCAAGGGTTCCATGATCTTCCATCCACGTGGACATTGGTGAAGCCACTTTGTACAACTAATTCGCACAACAAGCGATACGATATGAGTTGTCTTGGGTTTCAGGATCCAATAGTTCAAGTGGTAATGAGATGGTAGTGTGATAAACCCAATGTAAGTATTCTATTTAAATGGGCAATGGTGAAGGTCCTTGATAATTGCCCAGAGAAAAATGCCCATAATTTTTAGAGATTACTTTTTTTGTAAAATTCAGTTGCATTGAGAGCGGTGCTCCTTCCTATGCAAATTGTAGTAATCAAGTAACACCATGGACATAACAATGAGAAGCTCCTTACATCATTTCCCCTTTTTCTCCATCCCATCTCTTTGGTGAGTGTAAACTTGAATAAGAGTGAGTTGAGGGAGTGAGGGGACATGGTTCGTGAAGCTTTTTTCTTCTCTTCTCCTCATCTGATCCTTGAGTTCTTTTGCATCTTCTCTCATTCATAGGCGGAAGCAAGATCGAGAGTAAAGCAGTGTGCATATATGGATCGAGGACATGGCTCACTGATGCAACTACTAGAATGTGGTGAGTATGGGTAAGTATCTTCTTGAGGGGGTCACTCATAAACATGTAAGCATGTCATGTGGGTTCAAAAAATTCATTTTTAAAATACCATTTTTATATAATTTTTACATACAAAAGGATGCCGAGTATCTTTAAATATGCCTTGAACGCATGTGATATAGAGGGTTTATATATAGTGAATCCGCCAAGGTTGAGGGAGTGAGGGGGACACATTCCCTCATCACATCTAGTTGTATATTTATGTGACATATGAGTAGGCTAGCTGCAAGATCGCCATGCACCTCATTGGTCAAAATCCTTGAAAGAATGTCTTGATGTCAAGCTCACAAAGCATAGCATTTTGGTTCCATTGCTAGGATAAGGATATATCACCCTTAAAGTCACTCACATGCAACTTAACATTGTGGAATAGGAGGTGGTGTATGCATTTCAAATTCAAAATGCTAGTGAGTAGTTTGATCGTGACTTTTGATTTATTGGTTAAAATAACAACATTATGTGATTCGTAGCAAGTAGTGAGCCGTAGAAGAAACATGTTAATTATTCTTATGAGCACATCATGAGAAAGAAAGAATGAAATGAACCATGTTCAAAGCTACAAAAATATAAGAGGAGAGTGTATATGTATTAAAAGTATATTAAATTTTGTACATGTAGTAGGTTCCTATGTGTTCTTGTGATTCATCTCCCAGAGAGAGAGAGAGAGAGAGAGAGAGAGAGATTTCATGCCATCAATCTTGAGTACTATTTGTAGGTATTGTGTGTGATTAAAATAAGTTTATTTTTTAAGAAAAAAATGTACACGTTGTGCCTTGCTTATTTGGGATCCTTCTCCAAAATAGCTTCTTCTTGATCACTCCTTCTATCAATCACCATCAATTTGTGTTGTTTCTCCTCAACTATTGTTTGTGTTATCCACTTGCTATTGTAGCCCCCAGCTCTTCTACGCATTGGTACCCATCGCATGTGGCTGCCATAGGCCATAAATTGATAGTACGATCATTGTCATCACTATCACTAGCATTAACATTATCATCATTATCATTTCATCATTATCATGATCCTTGTTTTCATGGATTGCATATCGATAATAGGATCATCATCATCATTAGGATTTTTACACCTACTATTAGTGGTGTGGGTTGTAGAGTACATGGTGAATCACTTTGCATGCAAGCATATCATGAATATGTTGCCAAGGGACATGTGGCAAATCATCAGCAATAGTTGGTACATCATTATGATTGATCATTAGTACTACTAAGACAATGTCATCCAAATCACCCCTCTAATTAGTCAAACCTACAATCACTATATCCATTTTTCCATGATGATCATGCAAATATTTAATATATTATTATAGATCTTGGACCTTATGAATTAATGTGGATTTTGAAGAGATGAAGATAGGAGGAATTACCATCAATGGGAACAAGGGAGACAATAGTGGTGGTGAGAAAAGACATATCATTGCAAGAAGAGATGTCCCAAATACTACCCCATAGGAGAGGAGGAAGCCACCACCATACCTTTTATTGATCTGCACCACTTATTTTTCACCTCCACCTCCACCTACACCGATACAAGTTTTCTCTTCATTTGTTTGCCTTTGTCCAAATCCCTTCTTCTCAAGGACACAACCAAAAACCTCTCCTCCTTTCCCTTCACCTCACACTCTCTTTCTCTGTCTCACTGTAACTCTCTACTTTTCAACTTAACCAATCCTTAATTCCATCTTGATTCCATCCATCCTTAATATCTTATTGTTTTGTGCCATCACTACAAGAGAAAGGCCCTATAGACACGCATTGTACACGCGAAAAAGTGGGCACGTTTATAAGCGCATGTACTAGCATGTCTATTCACGCTAGTATAAAGAATGCGTCTATATATCCGCGCTTATAGATGCGAAAATAAACGCACATATTTTTCATTTCTCATAAAGTCCCTGAATATGACCAAACCTCTTAACAGCTAGTATTTGTTTGAATAGGTCATGATTGGATAGGGCATGATTGGATGTATATACGACATAATTACACCTGGATCATAAGCTAGGACATGATATACATGTATAGGATCATACAGACATGATATACATGTATATACGACATGATATACATGTATAGGGCATATACATGTATAGGACATGATATCCATTATCAACTTTACTTCTTTCTAAGTATTACAACTATACATCCAATCATTAAAAGCTAATTATATATATGCGATTTCATGCCCTATATACATCCAATCATGCCCTATACAAATGTGATTGGATAGGGAATGATGATTGGATGTATATATGACATAATTATCAGAGAAGTGATTGATATATGCACATGTTACATCTATTGTGCACTTAACCTAGCCATGGCTAAAACTTATAGATCAAAGGTTGACTTGTGCATTTGCAAAATATATATATATATATATATATATATATATATAGAGAGAGAGAGAGAGAGAGAGAGAGAACTGATCAATACACTCACATGTCTCATTTGTTGTGCACTTAACCTAGCCATGCATGCCAATTCATAGCATGAGTAGATTGATGTAAATCAGTTGGCTTGTGCATGTGCAAGCTATTTCAATCATGTCAAGGTGCACTTGTAGCTCACATATAATTTTAGATAAGGTGGACCACATGTAGCCAATGTAGTGCACATGTCCTCTTTTCATCATCTTTAGCCAGTGTGTCCACTTGTTGGTGACTAAAATAGATCACTGCAAGGATACTTTGCAATACCAACAAGCCAACTACAAATCTCTTATCTATTAAATGTATAAGTAAATTAACTTGGTCAATTTGATGAGGTCAAGTTTTCCTTCCATGGATAGTGTGGTTGGCTATATTCTACTTCAAGGTTATAGGAACTTACAGAAGTCAATGGAGCATCCTAAAAATGACGATACTCTAATTACTATATCAAGTCACTTCATGTACATATCTTTGATTGATTGATGGATAATATGTCTTTCTCTATCTCTTTTGTATACACCTTCATTGCATTATCTCTCTCTAGCTAAAAACCATTCGTGCTTTATCCACCTATTGATACTTGCATGTAATTTTAAGTGGCATGGTCTAGTAAGTCACTACATATTTGCCAATTGACTTGCCAATGTGTTATATCTTATCCTCAAGCTTTGTTATATATGTCACCACATAGGTCAATTGATTTGCTAGTGTACCATCTCTTATCTCAAGATTTTCTATATATTTCACTAGTATTCTCAATCAAAAATATCATATGTTGCATTAATCAAGCAGATTTGCCAACCCAACATAAATGAAATTGTATGAATAGCAATGTAGATCAAGATCTTAGCTTAAATCAATGACACCTTTTTGCACAATATAAACTGTTAGAGTTTAACTACAATATATAATGCCTGCAAATAAGAAAGAGGCTTGATTTGTCGGACCACTATGTACATACAATCTATATATGTCATATTCCCTAAATGCATGCATTGATACTTATAACATGGAGGCAAACATTTTGATATTGAAAAACTAGGAAAGTCATGTCATGTTGATCCAAAAACAACCAAAAGCTAGCATCTAATCAGTTTAATTATTCATGCGCGTCTGTAAGTGCGTGTAATATGTATTATCTGCGCATATACATGCACAATTACACGCGCTTACAGATGCGCCACGCAGATATTAAAAAAATGTAAAAAAAGTTGTGGATTTCTTTTCAAACCTGTGCTTTCGTGCGTTTTTTGCATGTTTTCTGTAGTTCGAGCTCGACATCACTACTCATGTCTGTCTATCACTTCATGAAGACAATGAGGCAAGGAAATAAGAGTAAAAAGAGGGCAAGAGGAAAGAAGAGCCAAAGAGTAAAGAACAAGAGCCAAACAACAAGGAAGAGAAGAAGATTCAAGCAACTTACCAAGGGAAGGGAGAAGGAGGACAAGGAGCTTGCAACCTAGCCGCCACCCGTTGGAACAAGCAAAGAAGGTGAGTTCTTCTTCTCTCTCTCAATCTTGTTTGCTTTCTCTATCTGTTTGTCTCTCTCTTTACATGCTATAATCTGTCATCTATGGAGGTTTTTTAACACGTTTTTTAACCAAGTTTGAAAAGAAATGGTCTGATTGTGCACGTCTGCCAGCGCTTCCAAGTGATAGTGTAGACGCAGGTATAGACGCAAAAATAGACGCGCTGACAGACGCACACAGAGACGTGGATATAGACGCAAGATGTAATATGTTTAACCTGCATAGGGTAATATGATTTTTCTTGTGTAGATATGGAATCCTAGATCCTCCAGCACTGATCCTGAGTTGGAACGCATGAACAACACCTTAGCAGAGTTTTCTAGAGGTGTTAGTAGCTTTTTTGGAGGTTTTTCAAACAAGGAGCAATTCATGGGGGAGATGACCAATTATCTTGGTCGCCCTCCCACTGTAGAGGAGGTTTTCAGTGTGATGTCTAGGACACCTATCACATCTTTGCCTAGCACTGTCGCATAAACACCAAACCTTGGCACACCTCTACTAACAGGTACTCCACATACTATGCATACACATAGATCAGTTGATGCACATGGATCAGCTGAGGTATATGGATCGGCCGAAGCACGTGCATCTGTAGAAGCACGTGTATCATGCAAGAGGATGAGGAGGTCGAGGGCTTTGTGGGGGTTGCCTAGGAGGTGGCTCTCGATCACCCTCACTAGAAAATGAGAGAGGTGAGCCTCCACAAATATACTACTCTGTCACTGATGTTGGTGATATCTTGCATGACTCTGAGGGGAGGGAAGTGATAGCCTACTTGAGGAGTATCGTGCATGCCAGATACAAAGATTGCATGATTCCCTTCAAGCACCAAAAAAATAGTTTGTGGCAAGAGGTGCTGCGGGCAGTACATAGAAGGTACCCTAATCCCAAGAATTCACGATTCTCAGATGATTGGGGACGGTCAAAGGTGAGAAACACGCTTCATAACAAGAGGTCTCACCTTATGACGCGCGCCAAGGAGTCACTGCGGAGACAAGAACAAGGGCGCCCTAGATATGGCCAACCACCCAATTGCCACTGCAAGGAGTGGAAAGAGGCCAAGAAGAGAGCAGCGGAGAAAATGACAAGTCGCCAGTATGTAGAGGCGTGACGTGTCCAGATGGCAACGATGGGATCGTCGCATTATGGATCGGGTGGCAAGGAGTCATGGGAGGCTGAGTTTGTAAGTATTATTTGATTTCTTTTTTTAAATTAAATTTTATACTTTGTTTCACTTCATTATGTAGTGTGTTCTAATACGTTGTATGTTTAAATTGTTTTGTAGTATCATATCGTTGGTAGGATGCCTACTCCTAGAGAGGTAGGCTACCATCGAGATCATAATCAGGCGTCCACTTGGCAGCATTTCTACGAGGAGGGACTCATCACGAAGGAGAAATATAATCACTCCATGAGGATTCTACCACCAGAAGAGGTATGTTTTATTTTTTACATGAAAAGTATAGATAACTCTAATTTATTGTTTGTAATGGTATTTATATACCTTAATCATTTGTGTAGGCGAACCCTGATGTAGTTGAGGATAGCGAAGGGGGGACTAGCAGTAGCGGTGGCGACAAGGGCAGCGGCACAAGCAGCGGTGGTGGTAGCAATGATGATGCCTCTTTTGAGGAGATATAGAGAAGCCCCATGCATGCATGCCTCCCCTTGGCTTGTAATTTTTATTTTTGATATGTATTACTTTTAGCTAGTGCTTGCGACCATGACCATGCTTGAGGTCACAAGCACTAGAACTCATAATGTAAAAACGTTTCATCTATATATATGAAATTTCGTGTTCTACATACATTGTTTTGTTTTCAGTATCCAATCTTCGAAATAATATTTCTCTGTTTTCCCTAAGCATACAATTTGATGTTGATGGGGGAAAAAAAACCAGAGAGCATGTGGCTTTGCAAGCCACATGCTTTCTGGTTTTTTTTCATACATGTGTTTTGCACGTCTATCAGCGTGTCTAAATTGCAGGATAAATGCGCGTCTATTCTCGTCAAAAACTTACAGAGTAAACGCTTTTTTAGACGCATAGATACATGCGTCTATAGACGCACAATATGAATATATCCACTTTTTTATAAATATGATTATATATTTACGTAGCGCGTCAATACACACATCTATATGCGCGTCTACATGGGCGTGTAGCTTTGACTATAAGCGCGCTTTTAGACGCGATACTGTAGACGCAGGAGTAGATGCGGTAATAAACGTGCCCGATATTTTTTATCACAGCTCAAATATTGCGTCTACAAGCGCGTCTATGGAGTCTTTTTGTAGTAGTGCATCATCTCTAACTCTTCTTCTATCAATCAATGCCATACTATTACCATCAAGTTTCCATTAAAGGAGGAGGCGAGATAAGAGCTACTGCAAGAGAAGGGTTGCTATCCGCCACCATGGAGAGGAAGAAGAGAAGTCAATAAGGAGGGAAAACTACTTGTAGGAGGAGGAGCTACATGTAGAAGCAAGGCCAAAATCCATAGCCTTTACCACCCCTAACAAGGTACAAATTTATGGTTGCCTCACCTCCAAGCATTCGGATTCGATTACCTATTAGTATTGAAGTTGGGACTATTGCATTTTATAAAGAGGAAGAGATGGGAGGGGCCAATTTTAAAATACCAAATTTTTACATTTTCTACATATAGAAGGGTTCCATATAAAGGAACCATTTCTAGATTGAAAAAAAATGATGTGGTTTATTTTGAAAAAAATCACAAATAAGAGTATTTTTAAATAGACATTGAATGCATGTGATATAGAGGGTTTACATAGTGAATCCCTCGAGAAGGCGAGAGAAGAAGAAGGATTGACTACAAAATTACATTTGGAGGAATCAATTTATTTAATAATAATTAATGCTGAGTATTCATTATTGTGAAGGGAGGTAAGCCTTAAAGTGGAAGCACGGAGCAAAAGCAAGAGTTATGATAAAAGGAGTAAGATAAAGAGCAAGGGCAAGAGAGAGAGACATACACAATGTGGGAACTCTAATAGTCACAATGTGTGACCAACCTTCCCTTTATTCAAATGTCAATGAAAAAATAAAGAATGAAGTGACAATGATGGGTGTCCACCACTTATAGTGTACCCTTGTGTGGGTATGTAGATACTATCAGTGTAACTAATGCACACACAACTAGACACAGCACAAGCGGCTTTACCCTAAACAATCTCCCACTTAAAGATGAATATGCCCCTTGTAAGAAGAGAACAAGAAAAAAGTAACAAAGTACAAATGTACATAAGTACAGTAGGATGAGGAAGGACATCATCTCATTCAACACCCATCAACTTCCTAAGGAAGGAAAAGTGCTTTGCTGAGAGACTTTTAGTGAGCAAATCGACATGATTTTTATCAATTGAGATCTTAACAAGCTCAATTTTCTTTTCCTCAATGACCTGTTGAATAAAGTGGTAACACACCTCAATGTGCTTTGTCTTGGCATGGAAGACATGATTCTTGGTCAATTGAATAGCACTCATAGAGTCTGAGTACAGTGTAGGGACCACATCAATAATATCAAGGTATGTGCCCACCAGACAACCTAACTAGAGAGCCTCCTTACAAGCCTCACTGGCTGCAATATACTCTGCTTCTATAGTAGATAGGGCTATGCATTTTTGCACCTTGAACATCCAAGAAACAACACGTCTATCAAAGATGAAGTCATAGCTAAAGAGGTGGGATTTCTATCTCTTGTATCCTAGCCGCCATAATGGATGCACACAGTTGTTGTGTCCTTCAAGTACCTCATGATGCCCTTGACAACATTCCAATGATGTCTGCAAGGTGTAGCTACATAGCATGTCACAAATCCCACTACACATTCTATGTCAGGATGAGTGGCTATCATGGTATATATCAAACTACCCACTATGGATGCATAATAGATCTTGGCCATCTCGGCCTTCTACTCATTAGACTACGGATGATCCGCCTGGCTAACCTTCATGTGTGAGAAGGTAAAGGACAGCTAACAGGATTAACATCTTGTAGATAAAAACGCTTGAGAACCTTCAGGATGTACTCCTTCTATTATAAGTAGAGGAGCCCCTTAGAGAAATCGTGCATAATGTGCATCCCAAGAATATGTGAGGCATGTCCCATGCCCTTTATGTGAAGGCTCTTCTTGAGCTAACCTTTCAAGAAATTCAATTCATCATGAGCACTCCCAGCAACAATCAACATATCATCCACATAGAGAATCAAAATCATAAGGCTGCTATCTGATTCATGAGACTTCTTTGTGTATATCCACGGATCCATATCACTATGGGAATATCCATGTGAGTATACAAAGGCATCAAACTTGTGAGACTATTCCCTAGGTTCCTACTTAAGGCCATAAAGGCTCTTCCAATCTACACACTAGGTGTTCCCTACCATATTCTACAAAGCCCTTAAGTTGTTCCATGTAAATCTCATCGTGTAAGTCCCCATGAAGAAAAGTTATCTTCACATCCATTTGATAAAGATCCAATTCAAGCTGAGCAATCAAAGCCAGTACTAAGCATAGGGTAGTCATCTTCAAAACATGAGAAAATACTTTATCAAAGTTTACACCATGTTGCCACTTGAAGCCCTTAGCAACCAATCTAGCCTTGTATGCTGTTGTGGGGCATCTAGGGATACTTACTTATACATCCACATGCATGGGAAAGCATTCTTATCACCAAGTAATGGAACCAAATTCCATGTATGGTTTTTCTATAGTGAGTCATACTTTGACTACATGGCTCTCTCCCAAGAGTAGCTATCATCTCTGTGCATGGCCTCGTCATAAGTAAGAGTCTCACTTGCATATGTCACCATAACATAATCCGTAGAGGGCTCACACCATGCAAGCTGTCTTCTATCTCTAATAGACCACCTCAAAGCTGGTTGTGGGGCCTATATATCTTGTGGAGCATCAAGGACCTAGGCCATTGGGGCATCAACTATTGTTCTAGGCTATCTAGTTGGCTATATAGTACAAAGTGATTACTCTCTTGAAAGATCACCCTATATACCTCAATGACATACTTAGGCTGCTTATACATTTTCTCCTCATGGAAAACAAAATCATAGTTGCGGATAACCTTTCACGAGACTGCAAATCCCATCAGCAATAGCCCGTCTCATTTGCATCCCCATAGCTAAGAAATATGCATTTCTTAGACTTAGGATATAGCTTATTATGCATGTCCTCGGGTGCATAGTAGAAAGCCTCGCAACCAAAGATACGCAAATGAGCATATGAGAGGTGTTTTCTAGACCATACCTCCTTTGTAACTTGATAGTCAAGAGTAGCACTACCCAGGGAGGGATCCATTTATCAAGTGTACAACAATAGTAACTACCTCAGCCAAAAAATATTGTGGTAAGCATGCATGGCTCAGCATACTGCAAACTCACTCTTGAATTTCCTATTCATGTACTCAGCTATACCATTCTAAGGTGGGGTGTACGGGGTAGTTAACTAACACTTAATACCCCTCTCATCACAAAAATTCTCAAAGGCTTTAGAGAAATACACTCACCCCCATTATCTAAACTTAGGTATTTAAACCTATACCCAGATTGGTTCTCAACCAAAGCAAGCCAATGCTAAAATGCAGCTAGGACATCCAATTTCTACTTTATAGGAAATGCCTAGACCTTATGCATATAGTCATCAATGAAAGTAATGAAATAATTTGCACCACCTAATAGCTTGTAAAGCATGGGACCACATACATCCAAATGAACAAGAGCCAATGGCTCATCCAAACATTTCATACCAGACCTCTTTTGCATATTATAGGTCTACTTGCCATATAAACAATGATCACAAGACTTAAAGTACTTATAGTCAAGGAGCGAAAGATATTGCAAATGAGTAAGCATTTTCATTCATTTCAAAGACATGTGGCCAAGGTTACAAAGCCAAAGAGATACGTGTAGAATTACATCCATGGTCAAAATATGGTCAACCGACCTAGATATGAGCAAGGGGTAGAGAGTATTGGACTTAGCGCTACATTCAATGATAAGATTCCTATGGTAATCTTCCATGAGGAATCACCAAAAGAAACTACATAACCTATATCATCGAAAGTGCAAACAGAGATAAGGCTCTTAGTGAGAGCTGATACATGATGTACTTCATGAAGAGTAAGCATGCAACATGAACCAAACTTTTGGACATCACCATTACCAACTATCTCAAGTGCCGTATCATTATCCAAATGGACAAATCTAATCAAACTAGGATAGGGGTGAAACCACTCTCTATGAGGGGTCACATGAAAGGAATCCCTTGAATCTATGAGTCCACATTGAGTATACCCTGATAAAGCATCAGGCAGCTATCATTAGGGAGATTTGAACTCAAGTTTGGGCCTTTTAGTTTAAGAGAGAGAGAGCCTCTCAACCAATAGGAGGAGAGCTACAGTTTGGTAAATTAGAAAATTTCCAATTTTTAAGTCATTTATCTATTTTTTATAGATTTTTGAAAAGAAACATTTTAAGGTATTTTTGGAGCATAAATTTGTGGAAGCACAAGAAACAAGAGATACTAGCACGATTAAAGACAGTAGATGGAGATATTTTTTGTCAATCCCAAACAACCTTGTAGTATCCCAATCATTTTCTTGAAATTATTGAATAATACATCCAAACGTTGTCAAAAAGCTTTTTGTTCATAATATAAATCATAGAATTCTTATGTTTACAGAAGAACTTTATTAGGACTTATATGAGGAATTTTCATACATAACTCAATCATTGTTACCCGACAACCAACTTAGATATCACTTAGTTTCATAAGTTCTTTTGTAACTGTCATATAATTTTTAGTTGTACAATGTATATTGACAAAAATTAAGTCTATGGGAACCTACAACTTGATCAGCTGGAAGTAATTGACAGTTTGCAGGCTAAGTCACATTGGTTCAAGAGGAAAATTTGGTTGGAAATCAAGAGAAGTGCCAAAAGTCCACTAGGTTCATGTGGGACCTAAAATAATGGACTAAAATGACTTGTAAATGACCTAAATGGTCAAAATTATAAGTGGGAGCAGAGCAAGATGCAGCCCGCATTTTTCAGCGCAAAAAATGGGCCTGCATACCTGTGGCAGATGAAGGATGAGCTGTGGCCTATGGTGCATGCTCCAAAGCATGCAAACTCAAGGCAAACTAGAGTTGAAGAAGGAGATACAAACAAGGAAGGTGAGAGCTCTTCTTACCCATCCATTTGGTATGATGAAAATGAATGGTATGACAGTCCATAAAAGGGGAAAGCCTCAGAAAAAGTTTTTAGCCTGCTCTTATGTACCTCTTCTCTCATTTCTTTTACCATATTCATGGTCCAATGAAGCCCATCTTGTACCCAAGTACTTGAGTGACTTTGGGGCAAGCAAAGGGGAGGATTTTGAAGGTGTATGGGATGTTATGGACTGAAAAAACCAGTCATAAATAGGGCAGCCCATTGTTCTTGTCCATTTTGATGAGTAAACAAGTGATTAATGTGGTTGTAAGAGAGGAAATCGATCTCTTAACATCAGGGCTTCACTTGTGAATGATTAGAGGAGCTTATTCATGGGATTATGTGCACTTTTGGAGCTTGATTATAGGCTGGAAATTACTGTTTAAAAATAGGGCTGAAGTTAAATTTATGCTTTATCAATGCATTTCATGAGCTTTTGATCTATGTCTTGAATGTATTTGAGTCTACCATCAAAATACTTGTATCTTGGACTTGTTATCCATTCATGTTCATGAAATGGAAACCATTTGAGCTTGCATTTGGAATATGCATTTGGATTAAAACTAAGATTATCCCTAATGTAATGGCTTATTATTCCCATATGCATTTGATGTGATCAAGACAAAGTCTTTTCATGTATGCTAAATAAAAAGAAAAAGCTTGATATCTTCTTCTTCAACTAAGTCATTTCTAAAACCCAAATCTTATCAAACCCTAATCTTTTCTCCTTCTCCAAACCTTGAATCCCACACTCCTCTTCTGCTCTAAACCCCGATGGTAGACCTTCAATCCCCAACACGACGACAATGGTGAACCCGACGTGAAGGTCAACTGCGGAAGAGGAAGTACAATGGGAGAATCATCAAGTTCAGGAGGAGATGCCTTGCAACAGTTGGTTCGTCTGATGCAAGAAAGCCAACAAAAACAATTGCAATTTCAGCAGCAGTTGCAACTGCAACAACAACAGAGACAAGAAGAAGAGTGGAATGATGCTGTTGCCATTAAAGCTTTGGAAGCAGTTGGCAGGAGCTCAAGCAATTTAATGGGAAAAATGTGTCCTCTTTTATCAGCCTCTATACTAACAAGATGTTCTTCTTTGGAATTCCTCATCATGCTTGGAGCCGATACTTTGCCCGTTTGGCCGTGTATGGCCTCCAGGACTGAATTCATGGTATTTTCCAAAAAGACGCGGGATGGTTCGCATTCAAGAAGGCTCTTCGAGAAGAATTTTTTCTTGAAGATTCTGGTCTCATGACGAAGAAAGTCTTCTCACTGAATGGGTCAAAAGGCCCAATAAGGGACTAACCGCCACTTCACTCCATTGCGATTTTGAAAGAAAATTTGCTCAACTAGATCCTGACGATCAACAGGGTATGGAAAGCCAGAAGATTGAATTATTTCTAAAGGCTGCGGATCCTTTTCTTCAAGAGAAGCTAATTGATCGGCTTGAAGATCCTAACTCTGAGACAGGATTGAAGACTGCTTGCAGTGATGTCACTGAAGCAGTTAATATAATTGCTCGAAGAGAGCGAATGCGCCTAAGACGGGGATCAACCTCTGCACCAACTGAATCCATGAAGGAGCCTGTTCCTGTATTTTGACCTCCTGTCTCTATGGTCGAGCAACCAAGAAATTCTGTTGTTCCACCTCCAAAGAAGGATGTCATGGACGAGCTAATTAAGAGCATACGTGATCTCCATCTTAATCTAATAGAGATTAATTCCAAGGTGGAAAGGCTTTATGTGAAAGTGCAAGAAAGAGGATGGGACAACTGCCAAAAGACCCATACTTACGAGAAGGCTTCAAAAGACATTGTATCTGGTGTGATAGCCTATAGCATGATAAGAGGGAGTGCAGTGCATTTCGTGAAGCTGAAGCACAAAAATTAGTCTTTTGGAAGGATGGTAAAATTCATGTAGCCGAAATCGGGCTTCCTCTTGAGCCAAATTTCGGTAATGGTGGCATGAAGAAAAGACTGGAGGATTTGGCAACAAGAACAGCCTATGCAGCTGTTGATACAGCTACCTATGGGTTGCAAATTGAGCCAACTAATGAAATTGTTAAAGCATGTAAAACTGATGCAAAATCTAAAGTGTGGATGCAGGCCTTAGATTGCATGGAGCAAGGCAAGGCAACCAAAGATGATTTAACTACTACTAGTCAATGCATCCGAGAAAGAACCAGATGGACCGAGCCAGTTGATTCATTTTCACAGTTGGCTGAAATTAATAATCATGAAGCTATGGTAGAAGAAAAGAGAAGAATAAATAAAGATGTTGACGGTCCCTCCTTTTCGGGGCCAACTAAACATGTGACAAGAAGTAAACCGGATTAGCAGAAGGCTGTTGAAAATCCACCACCGCCAAAGCTTGATATAGGAGATGCCCCTCAAATAAAGAAGACGAAAGGAAAAAGAAAAGGCAAACATCTCGGCTACAAGTTATAGTCTGACATAGAGACTGCGACGGATCTCAAGCGGATCCTAGAAGAAAGGATTCTTGGAGGAAGTAGAATTGAATTTAGATCAGGTGAAATTCTCAGAATTGCAAAACGAGGATTTCATAATGTAATAATTGATGTAATTGAATGAAAAAGACAGTATGTTGGTGAGGAAACTAAAGAATCTATGCATGCTTTTTTGCAAGCACTTCATGTGTATTTGCAAGATGAAGAGAAGTTGAAAACTCAAGGGATTCGATTGGAGGCAATCAAAGAATTGAATGCAGCCATAGAAGCCAAAGATGAAGACATCTATGGAGCAGAAATTGAAGAAGCTATTACAAAAAATGTTATGGTGGGGACTTCTCAATCCAAAGTGCAGCCCATGCATAAGAAAGAAGCTCATCTTCACAACATACAAGAAGAAAATGATGCTCATTTTATTCCTACTAGTCACTACTCCTGCACCCATTGGGCAAGGGTGACCACCGAAACCGTTGTCAAGATTGGAGAAAAAGAGACTCCATGCATTGCCCTTATAGACCATGGTTCGGAAATCAATGTCATGTCAAGAAGTCTCTACGAGAATGGCGGATGGCCCATAGATGTGGACCTAGGATAGCGCATGAAAGCAGCCAATAACTCCTCTAGCGATCTCTATGCGGCATGCCCTTATGTACAAGTTACTATTGGTGATGTAAAGGATGAATTTCATTTCTTTGTTCAAGATTCCTGCAGCTATCCTATCATTCTTGGTCAACCTTTTAATTTTGAGTCTCGTTTGGAGACAAAGGTCCTTGATGATGGTTCATCATATGCTCGGATAAGAAGTAAGGATAATGACAAAGCTGTCCAATTTTTGACTGTATGTGTAAATCATCACCGGAATAGAGATCAATTAAGAGATCATCCTATACCTCCTAATGCCCGAGAATTTAAGGGTTTTCGGGTAGCACTGCTATAAGTCGAGGCTATGGCAAGGCTATGGCAGTGCTTCATGTTATATAAATTTGCATCCACATGTAAAGGGGGCTATGCCAAAAGCTGACTTGCAGATTTTTACCGCCAATAGTGTGGGCTGTTATAAACACTTTTCAGCCATGAATAGGGTTGAAAGAAAGCATTTATGTCATGTGGAACGAGAGCTGGAGCAAATTGATGTTTTGGCTGAAAACGAAGAAATTTTACGGCTATTTCATGGGCTGATTTATAATGATACATTGGCTGAAATACATGTAGCTGTTCATGCAGAAAAGAAAATTGGAAATCAGTCCATACAGGTATGCACATTGGATATTTATGACATAATTCAAGAATTTGCAGATCAAGAAGCTTTTGGACAGCCAAACAAGGATAAGGTAGAGTAGAAACAAAGTATAAGAAAGTTGATAAGAAGGTCAAGCGGGTGGCTACTCCACTACCTCCCGAAAGGGAAGGACTGGCAGAAAGGGCATCCAAACAGCCAAGCCTTCGTGATCCCAAAGATATTGGTCACCAATTTACAGCTGAAAGTTTACAAGAGCTAAAAATTGGTGAAGACTCTTTTCTCTTGCCAACTGAAAAGTAAATCTTCATGTAGATGTTAAAGAAACATGAAAAATCTTTTTCATTTCAGCCACATGAAATTGGCTGTGTGGATCCAAGTGTTGTGCCACCAATGGTGATCTTTACGGTCCCACACGTTCTTTGGAATCTTAAACCAATTCCGGCACCAAGGGCTCATTTGCCTAAGTTACTGGAGCTTTTAAATGAAAAGAAAAAGATGCGAATATTGGAGCCATCTTCAACTCCATATTCCAACCGATGGTTTACCGTGCCTAAAAAGAATGGATCTTTGCGATTCATTCAAGATTTACAGCCTGTCAATAAAGTCACTATTAGAAATGTTGGTTCGGGGCCAATTTTTTATGAATTTGCTGAGGCTTTTGCAGGCAGAGCAATTTATTCCATGGGAGATTTATATTCAGGCTATGACCAATTTCAGCTTGCTTTGGAGAGCCGAGTCATTACCACAATGAAGACGCCTCTTGGTTTAGTCCGCATGTGTACTCTACCTCAAGGAGCTACAAATTCAGTAGCTCACATGATGAATGCCATGCATAAAGTATTGAGAGATTATATTCCCCAACTAACTCTTCCTTTCCTTAATGATGTACCAATCAAAGGATGTGAAGTTCATGAGAAGAATGAAGAACTCAATGAGCTTGGATGTCACAAGTTTGTTTCCAATCATATTAATGATTGTGCTCAAATCTTGTCTAAATTGGAAGAAGTCCATCTTACTCTTTCAGGTGCTAAATCTATTTTTGGAGTCGAAGATGTTCTTTTGATAGGGCATATGTTTGGTCCATATGGTCGAAAGCCTTCCCCAACCAAGATTGATGCTATCAGCAAAATGCGGGAAATATGCACAAATATTTCAGAGGTGAGAATATTTCTTGGAGCATGTGTCCTCTATCTTATTTGGATCCCACATTTTTCTCATGTTGCTGGAAATCTTTATCAACTGCTAAGAAAAGGCCAAAGGTTTATATGGGAAAAAGAGCATACTCAAGCTATTCGAAAATTGAAGAAATTACTCATT
The DNA here is from genome assembly GCF_053477565.2 of Lygodium microphyllum. Lineage (NCBI taxonomy): Eukaryota > Viridiplantae > Streptophyta > Polypodiopsida > Schizaeales > Lygodiaceae > Lygodium > Lygodium microphyllum. Next base: position 153,297,348 of record NC_141140.1, on the reverse strand, counting down.
TCTTCCCCCACCTTAAAGAGGGCTAATTACTCTAATGGGAAGCCTATCATACTCATAGTGGACACAAGTCCTATTGGAATAGGATGGGTAGTCGGTCAAGACGACCTTGAGGGCAACAGATATGCAATTCGCTTTGGAGCGAAGGTTCTTAATGAATGTCAAAGAAGGTATGCTTAAATTAAAAGAGAACTTTGGGGAGTGGTAACTACATTGAAATGTGACCGGGAGTACTTCATGGGTGCACATGTAATAGTTGAAAGAGATTGTCTTCCACTCTTGGGCATGATTGCCAACTGCTCCACTCCCGACATAGCTATGCTAAGATGGATAGCCTATATTAAATCCTTAAATCTTGATTTGAAACATATTGCAAGAAGAGATAATCCAGTTGGTGACATGCTTTTGCGTGCCATATATAAGGATGAAGAAGAGATGATGGATGAGGAAGAATCAGAGTCTATATTTGCTAAAAATGATACTGTAATTGCAGGTTCAGATCTAAAAATAGCAAGTACAGCTGTAAAAAATGTAGGTACATCATTAATTACAGCAAGTACAATAGGTTCAGCTGCTGCAACAAAATTTACAGCATCAAAGAAAGAAGAAACAACCATGGAAGGACAGTGGGCAGCTGAAAGACAACATGCTCAATGTTTTGTTATGGTTTGTTTGCACTTTAAAGAAGAATATTATGCAGGTGCTTGGCTAAAAATTGGCCAATTTCTAAGCATTATGACAAAGAAGGAAGATTGGACTAATGAAGAGTTCAAGAGAATCAAGAGAAAAGCTTATGGCTTCTTTCTCAATGATGGCTACCTTTGGAGGCATGCAAAAAAGAAAGGAAGAGCACCTGTTCGTCTCTTAGGAGACAAGAAGACTCAAAGACAGGTCATGCAAGAATTTCATGAAAGCCTATTGGCTGGTCATAGAGGCATATGGGGTACTTTTTCCAAAATAAAAGAGAAATTTTGGTGGCAAAACATGTATAAAGACATTGAGCATTTTATTGAGTCTTGTCATGTTTGTCAAATGTACTCTATGGTTAAGCATAGAGATGGGCTTTAGCCTACCTTTCCTTTATCCATTCACTATAAATGGGTTATTGATCTAGTCACCATGCCTACAGGAATTTGGAACATGAGATATCTAGTACTTGCTAGAGAAGATCTCACAAATCAGGTGGAAGGAAAAGCCTTGACAACAAAGTCTACTCAAGCTATTTGTAGATTTTTACTTGAAGAAGTATTTTGCAGGTATTGATGCCAGGAGGCATATTCCACGGTGGATTCCGTGAGGTTTTACGGTGGATTCCGTAAACTTAGATGACCGGGGCTCATACGCAAAGAGGATTCTTTGTGCGAGAAATTGATGGGGACGCCTGTCCTTTTCGGGCGTTTCATTAATTTAGTGTGTACATGGGTGATTCCATAGCGGGTGATTCCGCAAAATGCATATTAAATTAATAAACGTTTATGAGTTTAGAGTGCGCACTCCTAATAAATTAAGGTTAGGATTTATTTCTAGCCAGTTGATTTATTTATGTAGCTGAAGACTGCTAGGTATTCACTTTTGTCGGTTTAATTTTATTATTTTACTAACGATTGTGAATGCTTCAGTTGATGTGTAGAGATAGCAGCAGTGGCGGAGGAAAGCATTGGAGTCTAGCGGGTTTTCGACCTTTGGACTATATTTTGATAGGCGCCACGCCTATATTTTGTTATGTCTATAGAGACATTGATTATTTATTATTATTTTGTATGCGCTTATGTGCCCGGATATGTTATTTCTATTTGGACATTGAGATTGGGCGTGCCAGACTCTATGGGCACCGTCCATTAGCTTTATTTTCCTATTTTTGTAGAAAGCAAACTCAAAAGCTAAAAAGCTTGTCATATTTTTGTAATTGGGTTATTATTGAGCATGAAGATTAGAAATATACATAAAATACATGCTTTGTGAAGCGCTCACACAAGGCATGGGGGAGATTGAACCCAATTTGTCTCTTGCCTCTTGTCGTGCATGCTTTTACATGGGTTTGTGTGCAAAAAAAAGTAGAGTTCTTTGTTCTTGGGGACCTTCTGGGATTCACCACGTGAGCTATCTGCGACCGATCTGCGCACCAGTGGTATCAGAGCGGAGCAGAGATCAAGAGCTTCCAATCGCTACCAATCTCGGGCGAAGGCGGAGCTTCAGGAACAAACGGCCTCTACAGTCAATCTCGTCGCGAACCGTCGATACAGGCAGACTTCTGGCGATCAAGAACCCCTGTTTCCACTGTCGGATCGCGAAGGACCAAGCTCTGTAGGCGGAGGACCACACAATTATCTCCATCAACAAGTTGTTGAAAACCAGTGAGAAAAGTCTTAATCTTCTTCACTAAAAGCTTAATTACAAAGCTTAAAAAGCTTAAAAGAAGCTTAAGCTTCCCCAAAATCTTTTCGGCGTGTTAGAGAGAGGCCCGAAAAATCCGCGCGGGGAAAAAAAAACGGCCCTCCGCCCTCACGAAAAAAAACGGCGGCCTATTTAGTCCACCATTAAGCTTAAGCTTAATTCCTTAAGCTAAATCACACAACTCTCTGTAAGTTACACAGGTCCGACAAGTTCTCAAACTCTGGGTCTCGCACTTCTGAAGTCAAGTTCCGCAAGTCGACAGTAATCAAGTTTTGCAAGTTCTGCAAGTCGGCCTAAGTCCAGCAAGTCAACAACTCTGCAAGTCTGCTAAGTCTGCAACTCTGCAAGTCAGACTAAATCAGAACTGACTAGTGCTTAAAACTCATAGAAGACTTGTTCGTATGCAAAAACTCTAAACTGGAAAGTTGTTCGCAGCAAGGTGTTCTACCTATCTACAAGTTCCTTGAAGTACTTTCAGCAAACGGAGACAGAAATATTGCAGAATTTCTGAAAATCGAAGAAGAAAATACCCAAAAATACATAGCCTTGTAACCCCAAATTTGAGCTACGCTCATCCCGCTAACTGATTTTGAGTGAGAAAGGTTTGTTGAGTTTTACAGGATGACTACCCCACATATGGATGATCCTATGGCTGAAGACGACCTACCCGAGCCTACCATGGAACAAAAGCTGGATCTAATCATGCTACAATTGGAAGAAGAGCAAAGAGCTAGGCAAGCCTTGCAAGCGCAATTGACAAAGCTACAAGGAGCGTCCACTGATAAAGAAGAACCTCAAGCTGAAGATTTGATTCGCCGTACCATCGACGCCACTCTTGAACCACAAACCATTCGCAAGGAATCCAAGATAAGTAAACGAAGTTTCAAGTTTCGCACTTTCAATGGCATAAGAGAAGGAAAGACTGTTTTATCATTCATTAGCCAGTTTGATGACTATTTCCATGAGGAAACTTATCCCGAAAAAGATAAAATCAAGTGTGTTACTAATCATCTGATAGACAGAGCATCACTTTGGTGGACTGTAGTCTGCAAGAGCATAGAATGTCCTGCTACATGGGAAGAATTCAAGAAGAAGTTCATGCAAAATTTCCTTCCACCGCAATTTCATGAGAAGGCTATCAAGCAATGGGATTTACTTCAACAGAGAGATCGTGAGCCTATTCCACAGTATACAGAGCGTTTTTGGAATGCACTCTTACAGTTACGCATGCTTGAAGACGTACCAGAGACGACACATAAGCGGAAGTATATGTCTGGACTTCTTGGACATTACTACGCTGAAGTGAACATGTTCAAGCCTGCTACCCTTGAAGACGCCATCTCCTTAGCTCACGACACTGAAGATAAGTTACGCGAAAGAGATCGATGACCACAGCCATTCCAAGCAAACGGTAATTATGGATCTAAACAATTCAATTCCAATTTCAGAAGGTTTAATCCAGGTCGTTTCTCATCACCATCTTTCCGCAAGAATTGGCCTAAACCACCTGCATTACCATCCACTGTCAATTCAAATCCAAAGCCTATTCCACAAGCAAATCCAAATATACCCAGACTCCCAGCCATTGCAAATAATGTGACCAAAGCTAAGCCAATAGTATGCTACAAGTGTCACCAACTAGGGCATCTCGCAGTAAATTGTCATTCAAAGAAGCCACCAGCACATATCAACTACCTTGGAGCCATGGACGAAGAAGAGCATGAGGATATGCCAGATTTCACTGAAGATGAGGATGATATTACTACTACTTCCGACACTTTACCAGGTATGCCTACTTCACATTCATTGTTGACTATGAAATGTATGGTGCATGGAAAAGAAAAAACTATATTGCATGATGACGGTAGTATCCATGACTTTATTTCAGCAAAATTGGTAAAGGAATTAAAATTGCATACTGTACCTACGCATTATCGCATAAAAGCTGCATTTTTAGGCACTAGGTACAATGGCACACAAGAAGTTCAAGATTTAGAAATTCAAATTGGTCCATATATTGAAAGAAGAAATTTCTTAGTTGTCCCATTACAGTCAAGCGACATTATTCTAGGAATGCCATGGAGACACCAACATAATCCCAATATAGATTATTCCACACACACAATGAATATTAATTTTCAAGGAAAATCTATTACATTATTTGGTATGCATGCATCTCATATTTTTCCACTGCTTTCGCATACTCAAGCAAAACGTGCACTACGCAAGAATACCAAATCATATCTCATTTGGGTGAATGAATTGCACGCAAAGGAAAATCATATCCACCCTAGGCATAAGGAATTTCTTGCATATTTTAAGGACTGTTTTGCAGAAGACCTACCACCAGGTTTACCACCATCACGTCCAGAAGACCATAAGATTGATCTAATTCCTGGTACACAACCACCTTGCAAAGCACCATATAGGCACAATCAAATAGAGCAAAAAGAAATCTAGAGTCAAGTTGAAGAATTACTAAATAGAGGCTTAATTCGACCTAGCAGTTCTCCATTCGGTGCACCTGTGCTCTTAGTCAAGAAAAAGAATAATACTTATCGTATGTGTATTGACTACCGAGCATTAAATAAGATCACTGTAAAGAATAGGTATCCTATACCTAGAGTTGATGACCTTATGGACAAACTGCAAGGATCTTCTATATTTAGTAAAATTGACCTTAAGTCTGGATATCATCAGGTGAGGCTAGATAGATCCGACATATTTAAAACTGCATTCAGGACACAGTTTGGCCATTATGAATTCTTAGTCATGCCATTTGGATTAACTAATGCACCTGCTACTTTCAGTAGAATGATGAACCGTATTTTTCTAAAATATCAGTATTGTGTGATTGTTTTCTTTGATGATATTTTAGTGTTCAGTCAAAGTGAAAAAGAGCATTATGAGCATTTATCATTAGTTTTTCAATTACTGAAAGAAAATCAATTGTTTGCAAATCCTGAAAAGAGTGAATTCTTTAAGACAGAAATAGAATATCTAGGTCATATTGTATCAAAAGAAGGAATCAAAGTTGATCCTAAGAAAATTGACGCAATATTGCATTGGCCTGTTCCTAAAAATGTAAATGAATTACGCTCATTCCTTGGTCTTGCTAGTTTCTATAGGAAGTTTGTACGTAATTTCTCATTACTTGCTTTACCATTAACCAAAATTCTTAAGAAAGGAATTGTTTATCAATGGACTGAAAATCAGCAGAAATCCTTTGACTTACTTAAACGTGCATTAACCAATGCCCCTGTTCTACAATTGCCTGACTTTAATAGACCATTCTTTCTAGTTGTGACCGATGCTAGTGGATCAGGAATAGGAGCCGTATTAATGCAAGACAACCATTCAATAGCATATTCTAGTTCTAAGCTGAAACCCTCTGAGCTTAAATATTCCACTTATAACAAAGAACTCTTAGCAGTTGTACAAGCATTAAAACAATGGAAGCATTATTTAATGGGTTCAGAATTCATGATAAAGACTGACCAGCAAAGCATTAGACATCTACTTAGCCAACCCCAAATTTCTGACCGTCATATCAAATGGGCTTCATTCATTCAAAGTTTTCATCCTATCATTCAATACCAACCTGGAAAAGAAAATGTAGTTGCTGATGCATTGAGTAGAAGACCTGCAATTCATAATATTTCCATCATATCTTTTGATTCTTTGATTGCTATGAAAGACACATATCATCAGGATATTACTTTTCATTCTGATTGGCAAAAATTAGTTCAAAATAATTTCATTCCTGTTGATTCATTGTCATATAATGATGGATTTATGTTTTTTGAAAAGAGACTGTGTGTTACTATTCCATTCTGATCTTTTGTTTTGAATGAAATTCATTGTCCCCCATATCAAGGTCATAGAGGGTATGATGCCAGGAGGCATATTCCACGGTAGATTCCGTGAGGTTTTACGGTGGATTCCGTAAACTTAGATGACCGGGGCTCATACGCAAAGAGGATTCTTTGTGCGAGAAGTTGATGGGGACGCCTGTCCTTTTCGGGCGTTTCATTAATTTAGTGTGTACATGGGCGATTCCATAGCAGGTGATTCTGCAAAATGCATATTAAATTAATAAACGTTTATGAGTTTAGAGTGCGCACTCGTAATAAATTAAGGTTAGGATTTATTTCTAACCAGTTGATTTATTTATGTAGCTGAAGACTGCTAGGTATTCACTTTTGTCGGTTTAATTGTATTATTTTACTAACGATTGTGAATGCTTCAGTTGATGTGTAGAGATAGCAGCAGTGGCGGAGGAAAGCATTGGAGTCTAGCGGGTTTTCGACCTTTGGACTATATTTTGATAGGCGCCACGCCTATATTTTGTTATGTCTATAGAGACATTGATTATTTATTATTATTTTGTATGCGCTTATGTGCCCGGATATGTTATTTCTATTTGGACATTGAGATTGGGCGTGCCAGACTCTATGGGCACCATCCATTAGCTTTATTTTCCTATTTTTGTAGAAAGCAAACTCAAAAGCTAAAAAGCTTGTCATATTTTTGTAATTGGGTTATTATTGAGCATGAAGATTGGAAATATACATAAAATACATGCTTTGTGAAGCGCTCACACAAGGCATGGGGGAGATTGAACCCAATTTGTCTCTTGCCTCTTGTCGTGCATGCTTTTACATGGGTTTGTGTGCAAAAAAAAGTAGAGTTCTTTGTTCTTGGGGACCTTCCGGGATTCACCACGTGAGCTATCTGCGACTGATCTGCGCACCAGGTATGGCTATGTTGCCAAAGTAACTGCTGATAGAGGAGAATTGGATGCCAATGAGGCTCACCATTTCTTTGCTCAATTGGGAATCAAGGTATCTCTTACATCAGCCTACAAGCCTGAAGGAAATGGTAAGAGTGAAAGAGGTCATCAACCAATTCTCAAAGCATTGGCAAAATCTTGTAGAGGAAAGATGAGAGAATGGCCTAGAATGCTTCCATTCGTATTATGGGCTGATAGAACTACCCATAGTGCAGTAACAGGTTATATGCCCACTGAATTGATATATGGGCAGCCACCTATTATGCCTATTGAGGAGTCTATTGTCACATGGAGTATCTTGCCTTGGGATGAAGGCATAAATAGAGAAGAATTGCTGATTTTGTGCATAAGTAATCTTGAAAGAAGGCCAGAAGATGTCAAGACAGCCATTGAAAGGCTAAAGGCAGCAAGATTGAAGAATAAGAAGAGGCTTGACAAGCATCATCGACTCCATCCAAGAGCTATTCAAGAGAATGATTGGGTACTTGTCTATGACAGCAGCCTGGACAATCAATATAGTGCTCATAGGAAGTTAGCCAAGCGATGGTTTGGACCATATGTGGTGAAAGTAGTACATGATAATGTTACTTATACTTTGGCTGAAATGGATGGGACCATGGTCAAGGTACCAATAGCCAATAAACGTATCAAGCTCTTCAAACGAAGAGAGCCTTCTACTTATGAGCTTGATGACTTGGATATGAGCCATCTACTTAAAGACAAGTAAGATGAAGATGAAGATGAAGATATGTCAAAAGAAGACCCTCCTTAACCTATAATTTTGTAAAATGGCACATGCCGGAGGATGTGCAGGTTAGGAGGGGGTGAATGTCAAAAAGTTTTTTGTTCATAATATAAATCACAGAATTCTTATGTTTATAGAATAACTTTATTAGAATTTATATGAGGAATTTTCATACATAATTCAGTCATTCTTACCCGACAACCAACTTAGATATCACTTCGTTTCATAAGTTCTTTTGTAGCTATCATATAATTTTCAATTGTACCATGTATATTGACAAAAACTAAGTCTATGGGAATATACAACTTGATCAGCTGGAAGTAATTGACAGTTTGCAGGCTAAGTCACATTGGTTCAAGAGGGAAATTTGGTTGGAAATCAAGAGAAGTGCCAAAAGTCCACCAGGTTCATGTGGGACCTAAAATAATGGACTAAAATGACTTGTAAGTGACCTAAATGGTCAAAATGATAAATGGGAGCTGAGCAAGATGCAACCCGCATTTTTTGGCACAAAAAAGGGGCCTGCATACCTGTGGCAGATGAAGGATGAGCTGTGGGCTATGGTGCATGCTCCGAAGCATGTAAACTCAAGGCAAACTGGAGCTGAAGAAGGAGATACAAACAAGGAAGGTGAGAGCTCTTCTTACTCGTCCATTTGGTATGATGAAAATGAATGGTATGACAGTCCATAAAAGGGGAAAACCTGAGAAATTTTTTTAAGCCTGCTCTTATGTATGTCTTCTCTCATTTCTTTTACCATATTCATGGTCCAATGAAGCTCGTCTTGTACCCAAGTACTTGAGTGACTTTGGGGCAAGCAAAGGGGAGGATTTTGAAGGTGTATGGGCTGTTATGGACTGAAAAAACCAGTCATAAAACAAGGCAGCCCACTGTTCTTGTCCATTTTGATGAGTAAACAAGTGATTAATGTGGTTGTAAGAGAGGAAATCGACCTCTTAACATCAGGGCTTCACTTGTGAATGATTAGAGGAGCTTATTCATGGGATTATGTGCACTTTTGGAGCTTGATTATAGGTTGGAAATTACTATTTTAAAATAGGGCTGAAGTTAAATTTATGCTTTATCAATGCATTTCATGAGCTTTTGATCTATGTCTTGAATGTATTTGAGTCTACCATCAAAATACTTGTATCTTGGACTTGTTATCCATTCATGTTCATGAAACGGAAACCATTTGAGCTTGCATTTGGAATATGCATTTGGATTAAATCTGAGATTATCCCTAATGTAATGGCTTATTATTCCCATATGCGTTTGATGTGATCAAGACAAAGTCTTTTCATGTATGCTAAATAAAAAGAAAAAGCTTGATATCTTCTTCTTCAACGAAGTCATTTCTAAAACCCAAATCTTATCAAACCCTAATAGTTTCTCCTTCTCCAAACCTTGAATCCCACACTCCTCTTCTGCTCTGAACCTCAGTGGTAGACCTTCAACCCCCAACACGACGACAACGTTTTTCCTCTAGTGTAGTATCCCTTCCTTTTTTCCAAAAAAATCAAATCGTCTAGCAAAGTGTGTGTTATCCCTTCATTTTCACACAATATTTTTAATTCTATTCTCTCTTTTCACTCAAATTCTTCTTTTGCTTCATCTTCTATATCAATGGAAGCCTCACGTCCTCGGCGTCCCTTCTCTTCTATCAGAGCAATCACAATCTACAATAATTTTGATCTTGACAACAATGGGTGGATTCCTATTACCATCTCTATTGATAGTTGGGCTATGTTGCAGAAAGGAAGAGAAGACGTGGAAATGAATTCATTGTCACCTATAAGGGACAAGTCACGGATTTTAAGGTCCAACGACTCTCCAAGGATCAGGACAAAAAATCAAGGAGGTGCTTATACAACATGCATATATACACTCAAAATTGCATTTGCAGAACTGGCCTATTGATGTGCCATGCCATAGATCAAACTACAAGTTCAAAAACTTTCAATAGGCTTGAAATCGAGTTTTTATGTTTTAGGAATTTACTAAAGTCTCTTTAGGGTTGTAGATATATATCCATAAAACCTTGAAGACTGGCAACCTATTGAGAGCATACTTGGAATTGTTGATGCCATACACAGCTCTATCGGCTCACTTATACAAAGCGACCTCTAGCAGGTCATTGGCGAAGGATGGGGTTTTTTATAACGACAAATTTTACAATGCACCATTAAGCATAATAGGATTTGGATCTCTCAACCCTCTTCCACTCCCAGCTTTGGATAGTGCAGAATAGCCAATCCCAAAAGTGAAAACATGTAAATCTTATAGATTAAAGATTTATAAAGATATTCAAAGATATCTACGGCCTAATGTAGCTACAAGATAGGTAAAGATCATAATCTTCATGCCATTATATGTTTTTGTGGATTCTTTTTATGATGAAGAAGTTTGAAAACTAGTATCAATGTTCATATGCAAATCGGATAAATGTATAGACTTCCTAGGTCAGAGCTAGAATATAAAAGAAGTGTGTGGGATTATGTCCAAAATGGAACAGAAATCTATTATTTGCAAATATATGATTGCATCACAAAATTTTATTCTAACCTTATATTATATAAAATGGCAATATGTGAATGGAAAGATTGTGGCCATTGATCAAGACTTACAAGATGATGTTGATAATCCTATGATGATGTTGGAGGTTTGGTTGGAGGATGAGCTCTTAATGATGCTCAACGTAATGGCAAATGTCTCTTTACGTCAAGTGCGAATGAACCTAACAAATGAGGACCTAAATATCCCTGTTACTTATTTGTTCAACTGCAATCATTACAAGGTAAATAGAATATGTAATCCAAAAGTGTAGTACATTGTTTGAGATACATTTTTATTGTTTGCAAATAATATGAATCATGGTGAACCTTATGTGCAGGTACCCTAGAGAAAATAGAAAAATACTTTATGTATGGACATTTACTCTACACAATTTTTCCTCTTACCTCAACCTATCCAATACTACAAATGAAAATATGGATGAAAAATCATAAGAAGGATGAAAAATGATATAAAAACTATTTGAATTCCATTTCCAATTATGAAATTTGATTAAAAAAGCTCTAAATTATGTAAAAGGAATTTTTTTAATTTGAATACTATAATTTTAGCATATTTACAATATTTGCATCCTCTCTATATTAGAATTGTCCAAATAGTCGATGTTGTCAATCAAGTGCACATAATCTAAGTCAATGGCATTGGAATGGGGATATGGTATTTTGAGGTGGGGTTGTAGACATGGAGCTGGAGGGTCATACATAGGTGGTATTGAGAGATTTTGATGAGAAGCGCAGCTAATTAGATTTTCAAGAATCTTTGCTCTAAACAGAAGAATGTCATCATCTTTGTATAAGTTGCTAAGTGCTCATTCTGCATAAAATCGTAGAAATGCGACTAAGTATAAAATTGTTAAGCTATGAGGGTTAAATTAATAAAAATTAAACTTACATCAACCCCAAGTAGATGTTCCAAGAGTAGTTTTGCATTGTAGAAAACTCTCCATTCGTAGCTATGGCCATCACCCTACTCTAACACTCTGTAAAGAATAATTATTGTGTTGTCCAATATTTTGTGGTCTTGAACCATAGCCTCAAAGCCCTTTACTATATTTTCCAAAGAACTATTTTGGTAAAGGAAAACACAGATAATGCTTTTCTTTCGCCCCCTCTTGTTGAAAGATAGGCATGTGAACCCTATGTATACAAGGGTGGATAAGGGTATCTAGGTGTAAATGAATTGGAGGACAAGGGAGTAGGGGGAAACCCTAACCCTACTTCTCCAGAGGCTATATAAACTACCTAAAGGGCACTCCCGCTATAGAGGAGAGTGTACTAGTTATACTTGTGAAAAACTCACTAAGCAATATCTTCTTCTTGTACTTGATCTCTCTCTCTCCCTCTTGTGTACACTCTCATGCTTCCACTCTAATTTCTCAACATGATATTAGAGCCAACTCTGATCCAATAAGCATCCTTCAGCCATATCCTAACCTAATTGCACAAGAAGATCTTTTGCCTTCTCATTTACCTTCTTCTCCACCATAGCCAGCTTGACCCCTTGACCTTGGAGGAGCTAGTGTGTGCAAAGGTGGCAATATTAGCTCCTGATTTCTTCTAGAGACTTCACCCCCAAGTCAGGACGCTCTAGCACAATGCATCAAACACAAAGATTGGGCGATGAGGAGGGTATCATTGCTACGTTCTCTCAGTAAAAAAATGTAGTCTAGGTAGCGTGCCATTTCAGAGCCTAGCATGATCAATAGGCAACACAATCACTCCGAATACCATAGGGATTTCTGAGCCCCCTAGTGGATCATCTCTCTCTAAGAGGGCTTGACCTAATTCCTCTCCTACTGTTTAATGTGATCAAAACCATAGCTATAGGTTTCCTAGCCGGAAATAGCCAAGAAGCTTCAAGCTTTCCTATTTTCACTTTTTTCAATCTCGAAATCATTAATAGCAATTCTAATCACTAAAGCATATGCTATGAAGTGTGTTCATGATCTCTAAGCAACTCCAGCACTCGAGAGACATCATAAGTTCACTGAGAAGCTGACTCTCAACACTGGTCCTCAGTCAAGTATTTCACTAAGCTTGAGAATGTAAAAATCTAAACATCTCAAGTGGTCTTACTCTTAAGATGAGTACTTTTTAGCACTGAAAAGGTATTTAGTGACATTAGTTGCTATTTCCTTATGATGAAAAATGAACATAGATGCAATTGAAATCTCCTCAAACTCTTCACCAATTGTTAAAGTTATTGATTGACCATCCACAATCAAATATTTGTACACTAAACCACAACATGGGGAGGAGCCATAGGTCTAATCAAAGTTCATCTCACATTGAAGCCTAGGAAGATAGTAAAACCTAAATCAAGGGCTGTTTGAAGGAGAGGACCGCTAAAATCTTACCTTGAGATACTACATATGTATGATTTCCAACCTTTTTCATCCTTACAGTTTTAAAGTTTGTTATAATTTGTAAGGCTATCATTTCTGTTAGTTGGTTCATAATTAGTCATTTGTGAAGGACTAGACATTGCCATTGCCAAGGGCAATTGGTAATACCTTCCTATTATGGCCATGACTTATGCAAATGTTCAGCCTTAAAATCTTCAAGTTTAATGGAAAAGATTTCCATCCTTGGCAAGTCCTGGTGAAATATAAAATGATGAAATGGGGCTATTGGCCCTTCATAAAAGGGACCAAAGTTATTGATCCATCAAATCCACTTGATGTAGAAGATGATAAAAGAGTTCAATCCATCATCATGCTTCATTTGGATAAATCCCTAATTCATCATATTGACCAACTCTTCACTGCCAAGGAGAAATGGGATGAGATTGAAAATCTCTATGGTGCTTTAGGGAAGAACTCCAAGATTTTTCTAAAGATTGAATTTTTTAGCTTGAAGTATAAATAAGGAGAAAACCTAGGTAGTTTATTTCACATATGAAGGGGCTCATGGCATAGATGGCCTCCGTTCAAGTACCAATTCATGATGAAGATGCCATTGGCATCCTTTGAAAGGCTGTAAAGAAGGTCTTTCCAACCCTTGTTACTACCCTTACCAATATCCCTAATCCAACTTTGGCAAGCACCATCCAATCCTGCTTAGATTAGGAGAAGAGGAGTCAAAGATCTAATTCAACAACCCATGAGAAAGTCATGGTACATACTGTCTCCACCAAATGCTCCATTTGCAATAAGAAGGAACATCTTGTCACTAATTTTCGGAAAAAATATCCCAACAAAATGAAGTGTAACAAGTGTAAGAAGATAGGACATATTACGAGTAGCCTTACCACTCCTGAGGTGCCAAATAAACTGGAGGACAACTTTGTCTCCAAAACATCTAAAGATAGAATTTTCTAAATCCTCTACTTATAAGCACTCTTGTAGCTTGATTTATAGAGGCATCCCATTTTGTTTAAGGGGGGTTCTTAAACATGCCTTCTAGTCTAATGCCACTCTGGCATTGAGGGGGGGTGTTGAAAGATAGGTATGTGAACAAGGGTGGATAAGGATAGTTGGGTGTAAATGAACTAGAGGACAAGGGAGTAGGGGGAAACCCTAAACCTAACTTCTCCAAAGGCTATATAAACTTTCTAAAGGTCACTCTCACTATAGAGGAGAGTGTACTAGTTGTACTTGTGAACAACTCACTAAGCAAGATCTTCTTCTTATACTTGAGAGCTCTCTCTCGCTCTTGTGCACACTCTCATGCTTTCACACACTGATATTTCAACACCTCTTCCTCTTCCTCTAATGAAACTTACTACTTCACATTGTTATGGTATCCTTCAATTGAGTTGGCTAGAAATCATCTCCATATAGGAATCTCATAAACAATCAGGCTCCAATGAGATCTACAAGACAAGGAAGATAATAAAGTTTGGAAATTTTAAAAAGACTTGAGATAACTTAAAAGAAACATACCAAAAAGGACTTACCTTTTTAACCAAATGTTGTACAAGTTCCAAATTGCAATCTCCATATCATAGACACACGTCTAGATACAATGTTCTCCCTTGCATCAAAACTCTTGATAGGAGAGAATCTATGACAAAATCCTTCTCTTGAATATCAAAGGGAAGGTTTAAAAGAATTAAGCTACAAAATCAAATGAATAGTAAGATTTAGGCCATATGCATATGAGAAAAATATGCAAAATTTTTGGAGTTTCATAATACCTTAAGACTCTGATCATTACACAATCATTGATACCTCCTTTTCAAGGTTTGAGAGGACTCAAATATCCTCCTCGCTAAAGCAAATGGCATTGAGCTACTGTTGCCTTCTTATAGGAAGCACAACATAAAAAAATGGACCCAGCATCTCAAGTGCCTCACAGTTGTCCGCATGCATGCTAAAATGCTTCTCTCTCTTTTCTATGCAATCACTACAAGGATTTAAACGTATACCGACGGCGTGTAGCGACGCAGGTAGCGGCGTCGCTATTTGCGTCCCATTTGTGACGCAAATAGTGATGCAAAATGCGACGCAAATAGCAACGCCCCATAGGGAAAAAAAACAGGCCAAAACCCGAGCGTGGGTTCAATTCGCGCATTTTAGTTGATCGTTTCGAGAGGGAGAGAGAGAGAGAGAGAGCGACCGTCGTGAGAGAGGGAGAGGAAGAAGGCTTGCCGCCGCCACCGTTCGTGAAGGAGAGGAGGAGCCTTCATCGCGAAGAGGAAGAGGAGCCGCCAAACCCTCGCCATATCTCATCAGTGAGTCCATTCTCTCCTTCTTTTGCTTGTTTAGGGTTTAATTCTCTCCTTCTTTTGCTTGTTTAGGAGAGGAAATGAAAGAGAAAGAGAGAGGGAGAGAAAGAGAAAGAGAAAGAGAAAGAGAGGGAGAGGGAGGGGGAGGAAATGAGAGAGGGAGAGAAAGAGAAAGAGAGGGAGAGGGAGAGAGAGAGGGATGGGGAGGAAATGAGAGAGGGAGAGGGAGGGAGAGTGCATTCTCTCTCTCCCTCTCCCTTTTGCTTTTATAATTTGTGTATATATATTGAGAGAGGGAGAGGAAATGAGAGAGAAAGAGAGGGAAAGGGAGAGGGAGGGGGAGAGGGAGGGGGAGGGGGAGGGAGGGAGAGGGAGAGGGAGAGGGATGGCGAGGGAGGACATGGAAGAGAGAGGGGGATGAAATGAGAGAACGAGAGAGAGGGAGAGGGAGGGAGAGAGAAAGAGAAAGAGAAGGAGAAAGAGAAAGAGAAAGAGAAAGAGAAAGAGAGGGAGAGGGAGAGGGAGAGGGAGGGGGAAGGAAATAAGAGAGGGAGAGAAAGAGTAAGAGAGGGAGAGGGAGAGGGAGAGGGATGGGGAGGAAATGAGAGAGGGAGAGGGAGGGAGAGTGCATTCTCTCTCTCCCTCTCCCTTTTGATTTTATAATTTGTGTATATATATTGAGAGAGGGAGAGGAAATGAGAGAGAAAGAGAGGGAGAGGGAGGAAATGGGAGAGGGAGGGAGAGGGGGAGGGAGGAAATGGAAGAGGGAGGGGGATGAAATGAGAGAACGAGAGAGAGGGAGAGTGTATTTTCTCTCTTATTTATTTAATTTGTGTATAATTTGTATATAATGAGAGAGGGAGAACAAATGAGGGAGAGGGAGAGGGAGAAAGAGAGTAAAATTAAAGAGAGGGAGAGGGAGGAAACGGGAGAGGGAGGGGGAGGAAATGAGAGAGAGAAAGAGAGGAAGAGAGAGGGAGAGTGTATTCTCTCTCTTTTTTATTTATTTATTGTATAATTTGTATGTAATGAGAGAGGGAGAAGAAATGAGGGAGAGGGAGAGGGAGAAAGAGAGAGAAATTAAAGAGAGGGAGAGGAAGGGGGAGAGGAAATGAGAGAGGGAGAGGAAGAGGGAGAGGGAGAGGGAGAGGGAATGAGAGAGGGAGAGGGAGGGGGGGAGAGATGAAAAGATAATAGAGAAATGAGAGAGAAAGAGGGAGGGAGAAGAAATGAGAGAAGGAGAGGAAGAGAGCAAAGAGAAATGAGAGAGGTAGAGGAGAGAGAATGAAAGAGATTCTTTAAAATCATCTCAAGTTTATTATCATCATCTTCCTTCAATAGTTTCAAAAGGTATTTTGGAGAAGAAGAAATTTAAAAAGGCAAAGAAACAATGATTGGAGTCATTTATAAAGGATCACTCTTTGGATATTGAGTTAGTGTAGAAAATACTAGATAGTATTGGTATCAATCGAGATGCTTATATGTAACTTTTCTAACTTTTACAATCAAATATGAAACAAGGATAGGTACACAAATGCATACTTCCAAGGCCATCTGAACTATCAAACAGAGAGTGAATAACAAAGTGATGGAGATTTTGGGTGATCCTTTCCATATCAAGGCTATCTTCAAGGGTAGGAAAAAAGAAGTTGTATTCAATGAATTTAAAAATATTTTATTTGACTTTCCCACCCTAATACTTAATGATTAGATTCTATAACTTGTCACTAGAAGAGGCAAAAGGAGTGGCTAGATTTATGGTTGAACTTGATGAAAGTGAGATTTTGAGGTGCACAAAATTAGAGAGGGTCTCTATTACCTTGATGAATAGAGCACATTCATCAGGTCATTGCAATCACTCAATGTCATTTAGTGTTCAAGCTAAACAAAATATATGGTGGCTAAGAGCACTCAAAGTAGATATAGAGAATTTTGATATATTATATTGGATTTTTTATCAAACACCAATACCTAATGTTATTAAGAGAAAACAGATAAGAGAAGAGCTATTTGTTGTAGAATTTGAAAACTATAAGATTGAGTGGCACATAAATGATGACATAAAGACACTCAAATATATGTACAATGTGTCAAATGGAGCCAACTCCAGTTCTCTTGCCTATATTGCATGTCCCCGATCATAAAGTTAAATTCAAGCAAATTGAAATAGAGCTCCCTCTATGCACAACAAGGATCCACAGTTTAAGCATGTCTTAGATATTCCTTTAGTGAATGCCCATATATATATACTTCATGCACTTTGTAGAATACTTGAAAAGCTTTTTCATCTTTATATAAGCTTTGCATGGAAGTTGAAGCTATTATCAACTGCTAGAATAGACACTATAACAAAGATTCAAAAAGTCTTATCTACAATTGGTCTACATGGTGGAAATGTTGTTATTGAACTAGATCTTCAAAAGTATAAGGATGGAAATTGTGTCTCCAAGAAGCCACCTATTGGTGGAGTGAAAGCTAGAAGGTTAGTAGGCTTTCATGGGAGACTTGGTAAGATAAACTCTAGGAATGGTGGCTTAACTATCAGATACAAGCAGTGGAAGTCCCTACATAATGTAGTTAAGGATCATGATGATAATGGGCAAGATTCGAATAGAAAATCCAATGTTTGGGAGACACTAGACAAAGTATTCTTTTATTGTGATAAAACTGAATGGAATGATAATGATCTTAAAGACTTCAAAAACCAATCGAATCTTTTTAAAAATAATGGTGGCAGAAGCTTGGGGTGATCAACACTCGGTCACTATATAGTAAGAAGTTTTCATATGTATATCTCTTTATTGTCCGACTCATATAAGGTTTTTTATTAACTTTCTTTATTTGTTAACTTTGTAGTATATTTAATACAACCATGCTCCATATTTTATCAAGAAATATGGATCTCTATCTATCTCATCGACCCAAGGTATGGAAAAATCACATTATCAAGCAAGAACAAAATGCTTTAGTTACATAAGACATGGAGGTGGAAGCTATAAAGCAGATGGTTTGTTAGAGGCCTTCCAATGGTTCTATAGATCAATTTGGCATAAATTTAAGCTAAAATATACAACCACATCATGTATACATCATCTTTGGCAAGGACTGCGCAAACTATCACCCAAAGAAGAAAAGACATATATTTAAACTCTTGTGCAAAGCAAAGATTTCCAGAATGGTTAAAAACTAGACAAAGAGATGGAAAATGGGTTTCAAAAAACCCTTGATATCTTTTAGCTTGACTCTGTTTTGTAGAAGAGTCTCTAGTTTGAAGCAACTCACTAGGGCCTTTAGAGGAATCTTTTGTTTCATCCCACTCAATAAGACCTCTACATTTTAATAACTCATATTTCCTATAGCTTTGAAGGAGCTTCAAATTCTTGGCATATCCTACATGGGAGAGCAAATAAGAGCCAAGAACTCCAAAGTATCCTGCCTTAGATCCACTATATCTAAACATGAAGCCAAAAACCTCTTACAGCTTCTTTCTTCTCCACTAAAATTATCCTAATTGATCCTCTATTGAAAAATTGGGATCCAATCAACTTGGAGATAGCTTTCTGAAAGGTGAGAAGGATTGAGCAAGATGCACGGAGGTGAGAGCTATGGCGGATGGAGAAAGACCAAGAAAGAGAGAGACTCCAAATGTGGAAACTCCAATAGTCACAATGTTTGACTAGCCTTCCCTTTATTCAAATGTTACTGAAAGAATAAAGAATAAAGTGGCAATGATGGGCGCCCGGTGCCTACAATGTGCAGGTGCGGGTATTGCCAAGTGTAGTAATACATGGGCAACTAGACTGAGGCGCCTTTACACCCAACAACCTCCCACTTAAAGGTGAATTTGCCTCAGTGAGAGGAGTGAGAAGACAAAAGAAAAAAGACAATGCAACATGTACATAGATACAAGAGGATGAGAAAAGACATTGTCGTTACACTATGTGTCCACCATTGCAAATCTAAGGGCGTAGTTTTTTGCCAAGAAATCGCTCACATTAGTCAGTGTCATTAAAAGATTATTTTCTGTTGTGTGTGTCTCCTTGTTTGCATTTTCATGACACATGAGCACCTGTAGTTACGCTAGGCACAAATTATTCAATACATTCATAATTTTTTTTGTAATTGCATAGCATGGATTCTTGGGGAACGAAATCAAGAATGATATAAACCTAAGTACAAATCTCAAGCTTTCATGAAAGGAGTTCAGGAATCTAGTATCGGATTAATGTATGGATTGAATTGGAAAGTGAAATTGTCCCATGCATCACCAATGTATATCGCCATTGTGATGAAAAGTTTGACATTCTTCAAGAAGGAAAAGAGATTGTGGAGGCAACTCCAATATACAATGAAGATAGTTCAAATATTGAAGGAATTTCTTGGGACTATTATTTAGAAGCTAGTTGTGATATGGTGCATAGCAAAAGGTACGTGACAATTAGTGCTTGTAGACGACATCTGAAAATGTTGCAGCGACAACGTGTGTTGAAGATGAAGCTGCGATGAAAGGTGACACACTAGAAAAAGAAGGACGAGGAGGAGATGCCAAAAGCTACAGAAGATGACAACTAGTGTCAACGAGGGGAAGAATACAACAATTGAGGCCGTGAGGAAGAAGATGATAGTAACAAAGGAAGGACAAAGGGTGGAAGCATCAACAAGCTTTGAAGAACAAAGTAGCAAAAACGAAGTGGAGAAGAAGGCATAAGAATGTAAAGACAAAGACAAAGAAGAGGCGACAATGGAGGACGTTTGGAGCTACTGAAGGTGATGAAGGCGATGAGGAGAAGCTTCTAATGAAGTTGGCAATAGAAGAACAACAAGTTTATCTGAAGAAGAAGGAGGACGGGAAACCAAAGTCGACGAGTCAGAAGACAAAGCAAAATAATCAATCAGCAAGCTCAAAGAGTGACGAAAGAACGGAGGACCTGCCTCCTGACGAGGAGCTAGGACCATTCAATCAACGACTACAACATCTGAATTTCAACTCGACCACCTACTTCTCTTCGACGGTGAGGAAGATTCATGTTGGAGTATAAAGGCAACAGCGCAATTGTGGGGCTAAACGAGCTTAATTTTGGCGATGTCTATCCCGAATGTATTAATACATCAGAACCCTTACTATGAGTGTGTCGAGTACTGCTTCCAATCCATCTTTCAAGCCGCATTGTAACCTCTCTTGTAGCAGCACAAGAAGAAGCTGATGAATTAAGAGAATAAGTAACCCTCTGACTTCTCTATTGACTACGATCAATGGCCGTATGCCGAGCTGGGTTAACGCTTAAAATAAGGAGCCGCGAGTCTGATCACACCTTCATCAACAACAAGCACAAACTAATTCCACCACTCTGAATTATCGCTCCCATACGATCACCGTGAATTATTATTAATCTTTCTCCATAGTCTAACTATCATATTTCTTTCCTTGAAATTCAAAGGACATGCTAAAGGTAACTTGTCATGATGAAGATGAACATAGCTCTGACCAAATCAAATCAAATCGGAATCCTAAGATTTATGTTGCTGATGGTGCTACAGTCAAACCTATAAATGGTTCTGCAATAAGTTCAAGTTCCCAATAAATAATCACAACTAGAAAAGCTGATTGAAGACTATTATCTTCATCACAATTCGTATTTCAAGGT
Organism: Lygodium microphyllum; assembly: GCF_053477565.2. Lineage (NCBI taxonomy): Eukaryota > Viridiplantae > Streptophyta > Polypodiopsida > Schizaeales > Lygodiaceae > Lygodium > Lygodium microphyllum. The sequence goes on along the minus strand of NC_141140.1, from coordinate 153,276,533 downwards.
GGCAACAATGTATCTCTGAAGAAGATGTTCTGAAGGAATATTGTGATGGCATACTAAAAGATGCAATCAATTTTGTCTAGAAAGAAGGGTCTTTCTCATCTTTCAGATCCTTATTACTTGGAAGTTCCTTCTTCATCAATACCAAATATACTTCAATTTACCCCCTCTTTTCATGCATATCCATGATGTATAAAGCTCTCTTGTGACTAAACTTAGGAATTATCTTGTGAATTGATTCATTAAACTTCTTCTATTCGATCCCTTGTGTAGCAATCAAGAAATCTATGTGTGACAACATATCGAGAAGATTGAAATCTATATATTCCCACTTCTTCTTATCATGCCGATGTCGTATTGTTGTGCATCCGACGTGTGAAATCCACACAAAAGTTGTGTGTGTGGGATTTGATACTTTTTACATACTTAGTCGTTATGTTTGCATCTTTATTCTGCATGGTAATATAGTAAAGAGGGGCTAGAAAAGGATATTGTTGTTGGCAGTGCATTGGTTGGTATGTATGCCATGTGTGGTTTATTTGCGGAAGCACAGAAAGTGTTTGACAAGCATCGAATTTGTAGCATAATCTCGTGGAATGCTGCATTATCTTGGCTTGAAGGTGACAAGAGGTTTTGTTTGCTTGTATTGTGATGATCAAGGAAAAGAATTCCAAAGTTTGGAGGCAGTTTGAAAGCATATGATATGAAAGAGCCATTGTAAGCTATGATATGAAGATGAGGGCTTGTATGCTTTTCTAAGGGCCGCTTTTCTAGAGCCAATGATGGGATGACTATTTTCAAATGGGCTTTTTGGGGGGAAGAGGCTTAATTGAGAAGAAGGGAAAGGAGGGAATCCGGCAACTGAAAAGACGAAATCAGAGAGCTCTACGTCAACTTCGGGTCCTTCGTATGCCATGGCTTTTTCTGCAAGTCACTTTTTTTGGGAATGCCTCTCGGAGCTTGTCAATGTGTCGGCCTCTCGAAACCTTCCTGACATTACTCTCGGTATAGCTGATCATTATGTGGAAGACGGAGAGGTGGAGAGATTGAATGTCCAGTGTGAGTTCGGGGGCTTCAAGGCTGACAACGCAGGAGAACTGAGCTGTGATTGAAGATTGATTGACTGATCAATCGCATCATCCTTCGTAACGCCTTCACCTCATGGACGAAGCCATGCTGTTCTGACACCTTCTGGAAACTGAAAACCAGGATGAAAGCTAAAGAAGGAGGTCTAAGCTCCAAAAAGCCTACACAGGGTGTCGAGTCGAAGGGAAGCAGAAGAAAAAATTGATCATAAGGAAGACAATTAATCATAGAGAAATCTCTGCAACTTCAAAGGGGAGTTCAGGACAGGAAGAATAGGGGAAGGTAATCTTGATCGAGGGGAAAATTGTTGTTGTGATAGAGGAGGAGAAGAGGGCCATCGACAGTGCTGGGGTCATCACACTACCATGGACTGATTGATACTGCAGAACGAGATGATCCTTCGATTATTGGTCCACAAAAACCCTTTCTGGCTCGTATGATATGCAATAAACAACTTACAGAAAATGCAGATGACAGAGATGTTTTTCATATCGAATTCGACCTTAAAAGTTCTGGCTTAAATAATACCTCTGGAGAGACCTCTCTGATGGCACAAATGATAAAACTCAGGCAGTTATAGAAGCTGGTGTTTGCCCGAGGCTTGTTGCATTGCTTCTACATCCATCTCCATCGGTCCTCATCCCTGCGTTACGAACAGTGGGCAATATCGTCAGAGGGGATGATGCACAAACACAGTATCTTCTCAACCACAATGTACTTCCCTGCCTTCTAAATTTACTCACTTACAACCACAAAAGAAGCATTAAAAAAAAGAAGCATGTTGGACCATATCAAATATAACTGTTGGGAACAAAGAGCAAATTCAGGCCGTTATTGATGCAAACATCATCCATCCTCTTGTATCATTGCTTGGTACAACAGAATTTGAGATTAAAAGAAAATAGGAAGCTTGGGTTATATCAAATGCTACATCGGGTGGTACACACGAACAGATAAAGTTCCTTATAAGCCAAGGTTGCACCAAGCCATTGTGTGATCTATTGACCTGTTCGGATCCTTGAATTGTGACAGTGTGTTTGGAAGGATTAGAAAACATATTGAGGGTTGGGGAAGCCGAGAAGGACCTTGGTAATACAGGTGGCATCAATTTGTATGCTCAGTATATTGATGAAGCAGAAGGCGTTGAAAAGATTGAGACTTTGCAGACCCATGACAATTCTGACATTTATGAGAAGGCAATGAAGCTCTTGGAAACATACTAGCTGGATGAGGAGGAAGATGAGAGCGTTGCTTCTTATAAATTGCTACTGCTTTCCGGAGAGTTAATGAGTTATGGTTAGCTCTAGCTTTTTCTAACACTATTTGACCTCAGTCCTGCTCAATTAGCAACAGTCTGTGCAAGTCTTGTCTCAGAATTCACCATCTTCAACCATTTCTACAGCCTGGCCAGCTATAACAGTTATAATCATAAGCTTGATTATGTTTACAAAGTCGTCATTTTCAAGAGTCAAATTGTCATGATTTGAAGAGCTATTCTCAGTTTTCATACTACTCATGAGAGGGTGGAACAGATTTGTCAACTGTTGCAATCACATATAGATGATGCAAAGCAAGCAGAAACTGTTGTCAATTGTGTGCATTTGAAATCTTGCTTCTCATAAGCTTGGACTCTAATAAGAGCTTGTATACATGGCATGAGTCAATTACATAGATCACATGTGGTTTGTTATGATGTTTCTCTATGCTCAGAGATAACTTGACAGTAATACAATTGTTACTTGGCATCATATTTGTCTTGGTTATTTGCTTCGATTGATCTTCTGTCTTGAAATTTCTCAAGAACCTCTGTGGTTGCGACTTTGCTTTCGAAAACCCTTCGACACCGACACATGAAATCATTCGAATGAGCATCATTCCTTCACTCCATGTATTTATCTTAACTTGAGTACTGTTCTTAATCTTTTTGCTCCCATCTTGCTAAATGTCCCTACGGCGAGTGACTTTCATAAACCCCCCATGCGAATTCCATGCAACACCTGATGAATCCAACATAAAAGCGTCACTTCTGATCGTCAAGATGGGAAACTCTTCGAATAATCCACCCACTTCATGCTCGATTGCTTCTTCCTTTTCGACCGATGAGATGAAGAATTTATTGCAAACTCTTTCTTCATTCATCATTGCAGCATCCATTCTTTTTTCTATTCCATTTCCAACCACCACATCTCTGGTCAATCTACCATCGTCCTTCAGTAACCATAGCATTTTGTTGTCTGGATCCACTGTTGGTAGCCATTGTGAAATATGCACTAGCGCCTTAGACATCAACTAACCTTCAGCCATATTACCTTCTAGTCGAGCTCATTGTCGCACAAAGCCTTTCAGGGTTTTCATGAAGTGCTCCAAGAAGAACACCCATCGCTTGTGGACAGGTCCAGCAATCTCCACTTCATCTACAAGTTGCACAAGAAGGTGGATTTGTATCGTGAGCATGTTGGTAGGTAGGTATTTCTCAAAGAGACAGACCGTCTCCACTACTCCACGCCTCACGGATTCAATAGAGGATGTCTTAATCTCCTTTTGTGAGATCCATTGCACCAAAGTCGACAACGTGTAAATGGCCTCACTATTTCTAGAGTAAGGCATCCTGCGATCGCGATCGGTAGTACAAATTGCCACAAATGAGAAAGCATTATGAACAATGGCTACACTCCAAATAGCAAAATGTGCATGCCAATTACAATCCATTCGTAGTACAAACCTAACATATCTTATGCCAATTATGGGATTTTAGCCCTAAGAATCGGTCGTCTTTAGAAAATGCAGACCTGAGAGAATGCATCATACCCGTCAGAGTGCGGATAGACTTGACTACTTGCTTCACAATGCGCTCTTCTTTATTGGACAAAATCCAAGGAGCGTGAGGTAGATGCATGCGACCCATCAGCACTCAACTGCACCCAAAGCACCTCCATCTTGCCTACCTCCTTCAAGTCCATTCGTGCCCCTATAGTGTCTCTCTTTCCTGTGATGTGGTCCCATAACAAGGTGCCCACATTCTAGAAAATATGCATGAGATCCAACAAGTGGTTGATCTGTAAGTGGGTCCAATATGGAAACTCGTAGAAAACTGAGAATCACCACATTCCATTTGGATGTCACTCGGTGTGGATCATTTTCAGCTCATACCAGCTTGTGGCATTCATACGTGTTGGAGGTCGTCCAACAAAACCTTTCCTAAGTTCATGATCCTCTGGCAAGAAAGCGGGTGTCCTTGATATACCATCTTCTTCATGGTTCATGACCTTCGGGAGTCTGACTGTGGCTTGCAAAATGGATATGCATGATAACCCGAGGTAACCAGACCTGTTCCAACACCTCTATCCAATGAATACAAACTTGAAGGAGATAAAATATAGATATTACCAATGAGAACAGAAGCCTATTTATCTAAAGACTCTCCGAATCCCAGAAAGTCATGCATATTCCACATGAGAATGGCTCGAATATTGGCGGACTGTCGACCATCGTGCTCGCTCATATCTTGCAGGGTGATCCCCTCCTCCCACAAAATCTTAAGCTCATTGACTAATGGATGAAGATAAACATCCATATTTTTGACTTTATAGCGGTTGGGGACGAGTAAGCTAAGGATGAGATGTCCTTTCTTCGTAGAAAGCCATGGAGGGATATTGTAGTTGACAAGGACTATAGGCCACATACTATAAGAAGTTGAGCGTAGACCGAACAGGTTCATGCCATCCATTGCAAGACTGAGAAGTTGAAGATTCCTTGGCTCTTGTGCAAAGCTTGGGAAGGTAGAGTCAACGTGGCTCCATGCGCGTGAATCCCCTAATATTCATTGAACTCCATCTGTGGACCTATTCTGTACATGCCATGTTGCCAAGCTCGCCATGCCGGATATATGAAACATGTGGTTTATGCGGGCGATAAGCGAAAAGTGTCTAAGAACTTTTTGAGGGATGGTTTGCCCTTGCAAGTCCTCTCAATACCTGTGAGCACCACACTTTGGACATATCTCCATAGTCTCGTATTCTCCTCGAAACAGTATGCAATCGTTGATACATGCATGGATGCTATTGTAGTCCATGCCAAGCTTTTGTAAAACATGTCGTGTATCATCACGAGACTCAGGCATGGTATTTACAGGTGGTAATATATGATATTTCAATAACTTGAAAAAAATCATAAAACACCTTGAAAAAGCACAAATGTTTTTAATAATAGTGTCGAAAAGAAATCAACGAAGCGTACGTACAAGGTACTCGAACAAGTCGGTCACACTCGCATCGCTCCACCCGTATTTTGCTTGCACACTTAGAAGTGCAAGCAGTGTCTTCAGGCGAGATACTCAGCACCCATCATATAATAGTGTGGATGCTTCCTCTCTAAGCGAATTAGAAGTCTCGACATCCATGGGAATCAATGCATCGATCATTGCCTCCATCTCAGGCTCCAAGATTGTAGGTAGGTCTGGAAGGCTGCCTATCTCCTCTGGTATTGATGATATAGATTGGGTAGAGCCTTCCAAGTGGTGGATTGGCTTAGGCACTCTATCCATCGTACGCCCACGAACTCTTCTAATTGATCGCAAAGGGTGAACTCCTCCTTGGGATGAGACGTCACCTCCCTGGATAGAAAATTTTCCAGCCACACCCAATCTTCTTGTATATGGTATTCAATTAGCTTGTGGGTACAATGCATGATTGATATTAACTTTTCTTATCGTTTGCTGAAATCCGCAATCGCTTGATCAATGATCTCAGATTGAAACACGCCGAAGCGTCGTACGTGTTCTATAGACAATCGACATTTTCGTCTAATTGCCAGCTTGCATTGAGAGCAAGGACATGGGACATGTTGATTAAGATATGCCTCGCGATCTTGAACAAGAAGACCTTCATCGTTTTCCATTTTATCTATGTTATGACAAACAATTTATTTTTGTTATCATTATTTTTTTCTTTCTTAAATTGTTTGAGAATGGATTTCTTCTCTTATAACTCAACAAAAATTAACGTATGTAAAGTCTCCACCCACCCACCCACAGATTAATATATATATGTCGGAGTGTTTCCCATCTCGTGGTGTTGCACTGGACCTCGCCGCCACTCTCTCTTTGTTTTTTATCCATTCATTATCTCCTCTCTTTCCATCTCTCTCTCTTTTTCTCTTTCTTTATTATGCTATATGTTTATTCCCTCTCTCTCGTTTCTTCTTATTTTTTCTCTTCCTCCCCCTCTCTCATTTTCTTCAACCATCACGACTACAACTACGATGAAGACCACGACCACGACTACGATTACGACCACGACCATGACCACGACTATGACTACGACTACGATGACGACGACCACTACCACTACCACTACCACTACCACTGCCACTACCACTACCACTACCACTACCACGACTACCACTACGACTACCAAATCTACCACTACCACCACCACTACCATGACTATGACCACTATAATAAACAAGAAAAGAAGAAGAAAAACAACAACGACTACTACTACTACTACAATAAATAAGAAAATAAGAAAAAACTACTACTACTATTACATCAAAAAACAAGAAAACTTAACAACAATAAAAAAGAGAGAAAAAAACTACTACTACTACAACAAACAACAACAATTAATTTCATTTTCTCTCTTCCTCTCCCTCTCTCATTTCCTCTCCCTCCCTCACCCTCTCCCTCTCTTTCTCTCTTTTCCTATCAGGTTTAATGTTTTTTCTCTCTTTTTCTCTCTCCTCTCCCTCTCTCATTTCCTTTTCTCTCTTTCTCTCCCTCTCCCATTTTCTCTCCCTCCCTCACCCTCTCCCTCTCTTTCCCTCTTTTCCTATTATGTTTAGTGTATTTTCTCTCTCCTCTCTCTCTCTCATTTCCTTTTCTCTCTTCCTCTCCCTCCTTCATTTCCTCTCCTTGCCTCACCCTCTCCCTCTATTTCTCTCTTTCCCTATTAGGCTTAATGTTTTTTCTCTCTCCTCTCCCTCTCTCATTTTTTTTCTCTCTCCTCCCCCTCTCTTATTTCCTTTTCTCTCTTTCTCTCCCTCTCTCGTTTCCTCTCCCTCCCTCACCCTCTCCCTCTCTTTCTCTCTTTTCCTATTAGGTATATGGGTTTTTTCTCTCTTTTTCTCTCTCCTCTCTCTCTCTCATATTTTTTCTGCCTCCTCTACCTCTTTCATTTCCTTTTCTCTCTTTCTCTCCCTCTCTCCTATACGCTCCCTCCCTCACCCTCTCCCTCTCTTTCTCTCTTTCCCTATCAGGTTTAATGTTTTTTCTCTTTTTCTCTCTCCTCTCTCTCTCATTTTTTCTCTCTTTCTCTCATTTTTTATCCCTCTCATTTTTTTCTCTTTCTCTCATTTTTTCTCTCTTTCTCTCTCCCTCTCATTTCCTCTCCCTCTCTCACCCTCCCCCTCTCTTTCTCTCTTTCCCTATTATGTTTAATGTTTTTTCTCTCTCCTCTCCCTCTCTCATTTCCTTTTCTTGCTTCCTCTCCCTCTGTCACTCTTTCTCCCTGTCTCACCCTCTTCCTCTCTTTCTCTCTTTCCCTATTAGGCTTAATGCTTTTTCTCTCTCCTCTCCCTCCCTCACCCTCACCCTCACCCTCTCTTTCTCTCTTTCCCTATTATGTTTAACATATTTTCTCTCATTTTCTCTCTCCTCTCTTTCTCTCATTTTTTTCTCTCTCCTCTCCCTCTCTCATTTCCTTTTGCTCCCTTCCTCTCCCTTTCTCATTTCTTCTCCCTCCCTCACCCTCTCCCTCTCTTTCTCTCTTCCCCTATTATGTTTAATGTTTTTTCTCTCTTTTTCTCTCTCCTCTCCCTCTCTCATTTTCTTTTCTCTCTTCCTCTCCCTCTCTCATTTCCTCTCCCTCCCTCACCCTCACCCTCTCTTTCTCTCTTTCCCTATTATGTTTAACATTTGTTGTCTCTTTTTCTCTCTCCTCTCCCTCTCTCATTTCCTTTTGCTCTCTTCCTCTCCCTCTCATTTCTTCTCTCTCCCTCACCCTCTCCCTCTTTTTCTCTCTTTTCCTATTATGTTTAATGTTTTTTCTCTCTTTTCCTCTCCCTCCCCCTCTCTTTCTCTCTCCCTCTCCCTCTCCCTCTCCCTCCCCCTCTCCCTCTCTCATTTCCCTATTATGTCTAATGTCTCCCTCCCTCTCCCTCTCCCTCTCCCTCCCTCTTCCTTTCCCATTTCCTCCCTCTCTCAATTCCTCTCCCTCCCTCTCCCTCTATCTCTCTTTCTCTCTCATTTCCTCTCCCTCTCTCAATACATACAAATTATATAAAAAACAAGTAAAAGAGAGAGAGAAAACTCCCTCTCCCTCTCTCATTTTCTCTCCCTCCCCCTCCCCCTCCCCCTCCCCCTCCCCCTCCCTCTCTTTCTCTCTCATTTCCTCTCCCTCTCTCAATACACAGGAATTATACCTCATTTCCTCTCCCTCCCTCCCTCTCTCTCTCTCTCATTTCCTCTCCCTCTCTCAATACACATGAATTATATCTCCCTCCCTCTCCCTCTCCCTCTCCCTCTCTCTTTCTCTCATTTCCTCTCCCTCTCTCAATACACATGAATTATACCTCATTTCCTCTCCCTCCCCCCCTCTCTCTCTCTCTCTCTCTCTCATTTCCTCTCGCTCTCTCAATACACACGAATTATACCAAAAACAAGTAAAAGAGAGAGAGAAAACTCCCTCTTCCTCTCTCATTTTCTCTCCCTCCCCCTCTCTTTCTCTCTCTCCCTTCCCCTCCTCTCTCATTTCCTCTCCCTCCCTCTCCCTCTCTTTCTCTCTCATTTCCTCTCCCTCTCTCAATACACACAAATTATACCTCATTTCCTCTCCCTCCCTCTCCCTCTCCCACTCTTTCTCTCTTATTTCCTCTCCCTCTCTCAATACACACGGATTATACCAAAATAAGTAAAAGAAAGAGAGAAAAATCCCTCTCCCTCTCTCATTTTCTCTCCCTCCCCCTCTCCCTCTCCCTCTCTTTCTCTCTCCCTCTCCCTCTCCCTCTCCCTCTCCCTCTCTCATTTCCTCTCCCTCCCTCTCCCTCTCCATCCCTCTCTCTCTAATTTCCTCTCCCTCTCCCAATACACATGAATCATACCAAAAACAAGTAAAAGAGAGAGAGAAAACACAAAAGCAAAGCAAGAATGGACAATGCACTCACCGTAAAGGCTTGAAGAAGGGTTTGGCGGCTCCTCTTCACGACGGCAGCTCCTGTTCGTCCTCCTACACCTCCTCCTCTTCTTCGCGAATGGCAGTGGCAGCGGCGGCGGTGGTGGTGGTGGTGGTGAAAAGCCTTCTTTCTCTCTCTCTCTCCCTCTCAACAAGATGGTCACTCTCCCTCTCACTCTCTCTTTCGTGAATGCACAAAAAATGATGCGCTCGGGTTTCGGCCTGCATTTTTTACCTCTGGGCATCGTCGTTATTATTTGTCATTGCTAACGCGTGTCACTATAGCCTCATATCCTTGTAGTGGATATCTATCTTTCATTTAAAAATCCATATTTATTTCTTCTAATTTTTAATATTTCTCTTCAAACTATTCATCTCTCTTGGACAACATGCTAAGATACTGCCCTATGTTTAGCCATTCCCATATGAGTGTGCACATGTGACACTAGTGGCATTATGCTTGGTAGATACATGGAAGGATACTAATGTGCCTTATGTTGTGGTGACCATATTATTAGATGGAGTTATGCATAATAAATATATTTATAAAGTACATATTTATGCTTAAAATTAAAATATAATATTATGCTTCCTAGAGTAAGGAAGCTATAAACACGCTGTCGTAGATTTCGTGTAAGGGCTGCTGAACAGAAGTTCAAGTTGCAACAAGTGAAGAGACTAACAAGAATAAATCGAATTTTTGATGCCAAAGTTCACTATATTCCTTGTCAAGTGAGTTACATGAGGTCCATGTTCAGAAAAAAATCTGAAGTATCTCATAAACTGTTTTTCATTCACGTGTATGATGACAGTTGTGTCTTTGGCACATAGACTTGAAGAGACTTGAAGAGTTCTGCTGGAATTAAGGGGTAAGTCTCCACATAAAGGCATTCAGTATGAATCATCGTGTTGGCTTCCAGATCTGCTTAAGTCCTCTTTTCACATGGCAACCTTGGCCAAGGGAAACTTCATTCTTCATTTTATTCAGGTTTGCATGGGAATCATAGTCGTGAAATGTCTCCCATCCTGTTCTCACTGGTTACCCATGATGAGTCTGCCTCTAGAGAGCGCCAAGCTTTGGCTAATGCTTGAGCAGCCTCTCATTGAGGAATTCTGACAGGTAGTAGAGAACGACATATGACATCTTGCCAATCCACTCTAGAACAAGGGTGACCCTTAATAGTCGCGGCTGCAATCACATGCTTGATTAGGATGGCCCAGAGCTAATGCTCATGAGCTGTCTTTGTAAGCTCAGAACTAAGCCGATTAGATTTGTCCTGCAGTGTTTCCAGGCCTGCTCACTGGTCTCTGTATTTGTTCAAATTAATCAGATGGTTCCGAAGGATTTCACAAAGTCTGCGGAACTCAGTGGTCCGCTTGTACTGCACGTAGAACTGGAATGCTCGATGCGCAATCATCGCGTACAAAGCCTCCAGTTTGGAATTGTTTCGAAGTATTTCGAGTACAGTTCGGTAGGTTTCCCACAGGAATTTGAACCAAGGAGTCACAAGCTCTCTATCAGAGCGTTCTTTGCCCTTTACTCCACTAACATAACTGAGCATTAAGTCTTTAGGTCTTTTCTCAGCCTCAAGGTCTTCAACATCCAGAGTGACCTCTTCTGCTGCTTGAGCTTGTGCCTTTTCAGCAATTTGAAAGTGGATATTCAGTGTTAACACGATTTCTAGGACTCCGATGAATTAAAGCCACAGTAGCCTTATGTGTTGAACCAGCCTCTGGACAAAAAGTAGCAGCAACAGCGGAAGAATCAGAGTTAAAGGCCACCGAATTCCAGAGAGAGAGTTCGCCAAGTAATAATCAAATCAGGCTCCAATCCCTAGTGTATACCACACTGCTTCCACCCACTTTGACATAGAGCATCGCCGTTCCAAGCATAATAAGCATGAAGTTGAATATAGTGAACTGCTCCTGTTGGCCTCTTCTCTCCGTCATAACTTTGCGATAATCCTCAAGAAGCCAAGGAGTTAATGCCTTCATAGGAAGAGTCCACCATATCCCAAAAAGTTCTTTTGTCTACTCGATGGCTTTTTTGTTTTCCGTCCATCTCTGCGGAAGCCCCCTTCTCCTCGAAGACTTCCCCCTTGACAACCTACTTTCTTCTCGCTTTTTCCCCTTCAGAAAAATTTAGCAGCCAGCTCCCATATTAGATTCCAAGTACCCCTTTTTAATGGTCTTGCACCATAACTAACTTTAAAAGGTGACCAGATCTTTTTGTTGAGAATTAATTCCTTTCTCAAGCCATGAACCTCATCTGTCAAATCTCTTACCAAGACATGTGGATATTGTTCTCATGAACCTTCTTTTTAATTGGTAAATTTTGGAATTTGCTGGATTGACACGTTCTATGGGGATGCAGTCTTTGAGACAACTGCAGAGATTCCTCCCATCAAAGGGAAAAGCATATGAACCCTTCTTCTCCATGACATGCAGCGATAATGTATCTTCTTCAAAAATGATTTGTCCCGCATATTATGTCTACCTTGTTCTTGTGTAACCTCTATCTTCATAGCTTAAATATCGGCTTCAACAAAGCTTCCTTTGATTCCACAATTCCCTGCACTTTTCTTAGAGATCATCATTGAAATTATTAGCTTGATAATATCCTTTGGCATCAGTTTTTCATATTTTTCTAACACACACACATCATGCATCCAAACAAAAACACACACACACTAGCGGAATATATACATTGAATGCGGGTACTGAAAGGAAGGATTATCGTAATGCATCAATCACACACAATGAATCACACGCAAAAAAATAACACAAATGCAAAACAAAAAAAATGGAGGTGTTTACGGCTCGGATCCGCAGCAGCACGACATCCACCCCCTCTAAACCTACGCATCCTCCGGATGAGCCAACTATCCAGGATCATTCAAGTCCACAAACAGGCGAGTCCTTCATCAGTTTCTATTGGACTTGTTTCTCCATCAGCTTCATCATCCATATTCTCTGCTTCTTTTGCTTGACTTTCTTCTACCCGCTCTTCTTCTGCCAATGCTTCAAGTGAATATTCTTCATCTTCTCTTCTCTTGAAAATCTTGACTCGTTTTCCAGCAATGGGCACCCTCAATATTGTTCCATCTAATTCAGCCAACTCATAAGTACCATTGTCAAAAACCTGTTTCACCTCATACAGTCCAAACCATCTTTGAACCATTTTTCTCATGCTACTATGCTGATTCTCTAGACTACTGTCATAGACTAGAACCCAATCTCCTTCTTTTATGGCTCTAGGCCTCAAGCGATGCCTCAAATCAAACCGATCCTTGTTTCTGAGTCGGGCTGCCTTCAAACGATCAACTGCTAGCTACACATCTTCTGTCCTTCTCTCTAGTTGACGAATCCGAAGAGCTAGAAGCTCCTCCCTTGATAAATTCTCATGCCATGGAAGAACACTCCACGTGAGAGCACAGATTTCTGTAGGCATGACAGGTTTTTGCCCATACATCAACTCTGCAGGCATATATCCAGTAGTCACGCTATGTGTAGAGCGGTCTGTCCACAATGCAAAAGGTAGTAATCTCGGCCAATCCCCAATCTGACCTCTACAAGCTTTTGCCAATGCTTTAACTATTGGTGGATGTCCTCTTTCGCTCTTGCCATTTCCCTCTGGATTATAGGCAGTAGTAAGAGCCAACTTAATCCCAAGCCGTGAGAAAATTTCTCTAGCTTCATCTGCATCTAGCTCTCCACGATCAGTTGTAATCTTGCCTATACATTCATACCTGCAAAATATTTCTTCTAACAAGAATTTACATACTGTAGTGGTGGTCTTCGTCCGCAAAGATCTGCCTTCAACATAGTTTGTAAGATCCTCCCTAGCCAAGACAAGATATCTCATCTGCCAAAGTCCCACTGGCAAAGTAACCAAATCTACCACCCACTTATAATGCATACATAGTGGATAGGTCGGATGCAACTCATCACGATGCCGCACTAAAGAGTAAAGCTAGCAGTCCCTACAAGTCTCCACAAAGTGAGAAACATCTTTATACATCCCTTTCCACCAGTATCTTTCTTTGATTTTCTCATAGGTAGCCCACACACCTCTATGACCAGCCCATGAACTCTCATGAAACTCTTGCATAATCTGTATCTGCATCGCTACCTCACAAACTACTCTCAAGGGTAAGCCGCCTCTCTTCTTTGGATGCTTCCAAAGAAAACCATATTTCAAGAAATACCCATAAGCCTTCCTTCTGATTTTCTTGAATTCATCATCTGTCCAATCAGCTCTTCGAGTCAATGAATTTAGATACTGTCCAATTTGCAGCCACTCGTCAACATAAAGTTCTTCAATAAAGGCTTCAATAGTAGATACATGACAATCATGAACAAGGACAGAAGCTGCAAACTCTGTCTCATCATCTTCTGCAAGCATTGACTCCTCATCCTCATATATCGCTCTAGATAGCATGTCAGCAACCGGATTATCTTTCCCTTCTATGTGTCAAAATTACGGATTCAATGATTTGATATAGGCAATCCACTGAAGCATCGCTATATCTGGAGTCGAGCAGCTAGTAATCATGCCAAGCAAAGGCAAACAATCTGTTTCCACAACAACTGAAGCTCCAATAAAATACCCTTTATCACACTTCAGTGCAGTGACTACTCCCCACAACTCTCTTTTAATCTGCGGATATCTCCTCTGTTGCTCATTAAGAACTTTAGCTCCAAAGCGGATTGCATATCTATTTCCATCAGCATCATCCTGTCCCACTGCCCAGCCTATGCCAATAGGGCTAGTATCAACTGTCAACATGATTGGCCGTCCACACTAATAATCCGCCTTGCGAAGAGTAGGAGCTGACTGCAACACCTTCTTGAGTTTACGCATGGCTTTCGAATGCTTCTCATTCCAATGAAATTTCTGCCCCTTTCGAAGCAGCTGATAGAGAACATCTGCTATGTGAGCAAAATGAGGAATCCAAATCATGTAAAATACACAAGCTCCCACAAATCTCCGCACCTCTGAAGTAGTCGAGCAATACTCTGCAATCCTGCTTATGGCATCCACCTTTGCAGGTGAAAGCTTCCTGCCATAATATCCAACCATATGCCCAACTATGATGACTTCATTAACACCAAAGACAGGTTTCAGCCCTGAAAGAGTCAAGTTTACCTCCTCTAATTGTGTCAATATTTGCTCACAAGGAACCAAGTGTTCAGCCACAAACTGTCTACATCCTCGCAAATCAAGACTTTCATTCTTTTCTTCTTCTGCACAACTCTTAATAGGCACATCATCTAGGAAAGGCATGGTATACTGCGGAATACAGTCTCGTAGAACTCTATGCATAGCATTCATCATATGAGAAACTGAGTTGGTGACACCTTGAGGCAAGGTACACATCCTCACAATACCAATAGGTGTCCGCATAGTAGTAATATCCCTGCTTTCCACGGCAAGCTGAAACTGATCATAACCTAAATACAAGTCACCTAGAGAATAGATGGCTCGTCCTACAAAAGCCTCAACAAATTCATCCACAATTGGACCTGTTCCCACATTCCTAATTGTCACTTTACTCACAGGCTACATATCCTGAATAAATCTCAAAGTACCATTCTTCTTTGGTACAGTAAACCACCTGTTAGAATACGGCGCAGAAGAGGCTTCCAAAATCCCCATCTTAATCTTCTCATTCAGCAACTCTATCAGCTTTGGCAAGTGTGCTTGGTACATGAGGGACAGTGAAGGTGACCATAGGCACAACCAATTCGGGACTAATGCAGCCAATTTCATGAGGAAAGAAAGCAAATGCCTTACCATGACGTCCAAGCATCTTTCTAAAACATTCTTTTTCCACTGGAAGCAAGAAATCATCATTTCCAATCTTCAATTCTGCAAGAGTTTCAGCTATAAATTTATGTCCAATATTTGTAGGATCTCTCAACATAGGCTGCTTCATAACTTTTTCTATCTGCTCATCACTATCAGGAGGAAGCGGCCCTGCAACCGGATTAACCTTCTTATCAACTGTTTTATACTTCGTGTCAACCTTGGCATCAGTCAGGCACTCTTTTCTTTGCTGCAATTTCTGCAAATTTTCAGCAATTCTCAACTCTGTTGGCTGAAAGATTTCAGCCCTTTGCTCTATAGACTGCATGGGTGCAGCCTGAAACTTTGTATGCTGAAATTTTTTAGCATTAAACTCTGTTGGCTGAATGAATTCAGCCCTCGGCTCTATGGACTGCATGGGTGCAGCCTCATACTCCATATGCTGAATTTTTCCAGTATTTAACTCTGTTGGCTGAAAGGTTTCAGCCCTCTGCAACTCTGTAAGCTGATCAAGATCAGCCATAAATTCAGTTTGCTGAGTTCTCTCAGCCTCTAACTCTGTTTTCAGCATAAAATCAGAAATTTCCTGAAACATATCCAAGGTTTACACAGGTATGATCTTTGAACCCTTACATACATCAGTTTTCAGCATTGTTCCCATCTCAAACAATGTATCTGCATAAGACATCCCTTCATACAATCCATCTACATGCTCTTCTGCTAGCAAAATACCTGCAATCTTCAACTCTTTCTCCTTACGACCAATGTACTGCCTCGCAACTCTAGGCAAATCTAGAATTCTCTGATAACTCACTGAACTATCTGAAGAAAAACCAACAAAATTAGTGGAGAAAGACTGGCTGCCAGGAGGCGAGATCTCCTCTTTTCTCTGCTCCATACCACTAGCATCTCACAAGGCAGCAATACCTAATGAAAATCCAACTCCTTCGCAGGTAATGGTGCCTCACGCAAGGAGTCCATGTTTCTCGGATGATTTACCCCAACAGTCATAAACTGAACAGCTCGCATACCATCCTTACTGCGTATCCGTGCATAAGCTGAGCCGTCATCCATCACTTTCGTTTCCATTCTTGCTTCTATAATAAAAGGCTGTCCAAGAATAATCGGATAAGAGCAAGAATCCTGAACAAAGCAATGATAATCTTCTTCAACATTACCAATAGAAATTATGATGCTCGGACAAGAAGCATACATATCACCAGAAGTATTATTGGCAGCTCTCATGCGCCAGCCATGCTCTGGATCCATAGGCCACTTACCACTCTCATAAACACCTCGAGCAATAAGATTAATCTCGAAACCATGATCAACTAAAGTGACCAAAGGAATCTGTTTCTCTCCAATCCTTACCACCGTCTCAGTGGTTGCTCTAGCCCAATGACTACGTGAAAAATGGCTGCGAGGAATGAGGATAGGGGTATCATCATCTTCATATTGCATAGGCTGAACTATTTTCTCCAATTGCGGATTGACAGAAGCATTCTCAACCATCACTGCATCATCATGCTCTTCCCCAAGAGCTCCATGCCATAATCCCTGTAAAGCAGGTCCTTCCATCACATGTCATTTCCTCCGCAAAAGATCCTGCATCTGATCCTGTATTTCTCTTCTAGCAATCCCAAGAGCTTCTCCAACAGTAAAAGTGACTTCACTATTCAAAATTCTTTCATGAAAAATCTTACTCATATCCGTTTGCATATCGAGCTCTGACAAGAGCTTGAATCCTGGCTCCTTTCTTGGTTGCCTCTTCTCTTTCATATGTTTGTCTCTCATAGGTTATTCAGGACCTGATTGAGCTGGAGAACTTGTCATAGGTGGAGCTGTAACAGGTGGTGAAAAAAAGTCACCCCCTCTAGTCTTTTTGGAGGTGCTGAGACCCTCCTCATCTCTTCTTCTCTTTTCCTCAACCATGGCATCTAAACCCTGTGTTTTCGCCATATAGGAAAAAATAGAATACCTGTCACAACAGGAGAATCCCATCCCGTTTCTCCTCGAATGCTAGAGCCCACACAAGTCATAGTAGATGGCTGAACTTTCCCTCTTTTCGCTATCTCCAAGGCAGAGGACCATAAAGCAGAGTCTCCATCTGATTTCTGCTCAAGCTCGACTCCATAAGCTGAAGCATCTCCTCTAACACTCACATAAACTGATTGTGCAGCCATATTATCAACGAGCTTCTTCATGCCTCCTTTACCAAAGTTCGTGTCAAGAGGAGCACCAGTCTCTGTCAGCCATATCTTCCCATCTTGTCCCCAGAACACTACATTCTTCTTACGCACTTCCTGAAAAGCATCACAATGTCTGCAGTGTTGGTGCTCTGTACTATCGCACCAAATACATCGTCTCCCTTTTCTTTGGCCAGCTGGAAAAGCAGTCGCTGGAGCAGGTGCTACAACAGGTACTGACATAAGTTTCTCTTCTAACTTACCAACTTCAGCTTTGACTGCTTCAATCGTCAAATCTGCCAAGCCTTTAATAACATCATCTACAGATAAGGGCACTGGAGCAGCATGAACTGGTGGATTTACAACAGGAGGAGTATGCTTAGGCATAGAACTTGCAGCAGGGGTAGAAGAAGAAGTCTCCAAGGATTTTTGAGAAGTAGATCCTGTATTACGATGCAATCGTACTCTCCTGCGCTGCTTCTTAACAAGAGCATTCACAGCATCAATGACATGTCTCCACTCGGTCTTTAAACCTGAATCGGTAGCTTGATCTTCCAAAAGATCATCCAACTTTTCCTGTAAATCAGCATTAGTGGCTTGTAAAAATAATTCCACTTTCTGCATCTCCAAAGCTTGCTGCTCAGTTCCATCCAACTGATCATAGCGGCTCTCAAACTCTCGCAAAAGGGCGGTAACTGAAAGTTTCTTATTAGGCATAGAAACCCATGCTAAGAAATTCATGTGGTTCATAATACCTGTATCTTCCAGGAAATATTCATCTTTTAATGCCTTCTTAAACTCTGCCCAACCTGCATGTGTTTCTTGAATTTCTGAAATTCGGACTTCAAGAGCGCGCACCACGATCCGCAAGAAATAGCGGCTCCAAACATCTTGAGAAACCCCAAAAAACTTCATCTTTTCTTCATACAAATGCAGGTAAGTTGACACTTGTTGGCCGTTAAACTGCTTCATCTCCTGTTGAACAGCTTTCAAGGCATCCATGGCATCACTATCATGTTTCGCGTGAGCTTGCTGCTGCATATAGATTGTAAATGACTGAAACAGGTTCTTCATGACATTGTCATCTGTCATCTCTTCTTGCGAGTCTCCCATCTTGCTGAAAAGTGATGCAGCACTTTCACTTCGGGTTCACCAGAAATGTCGTAGATTTCATGTAAGGGCTGCCGAACATGGAGTTCAAGTTGCAACAAGTGAAGAGACTAACAAGAAGAAATCAAAATTTTGATGCCAAAGTTCACTATATTCCTTGTCAAGTGAGTTACATGAGGTCCATGTTCAGAAAAAAATCTGAAGTATCTCATAAACTGCTTTTCATTCACGTGTATGATGACAGTTGTGTCTTTGGCACATAGACTTGAAGAGACTTGAAGAGTTCTGCTGGAATTAAGGGGTAAGTCTCCACATAAAGGCATTCAGTATGAATCATCGTGTTGGCTTCCAGATCTGCCTAAGTCCTCTTTTCACATGGCAACCTTGGCCAAGGGAAACTTCATTTTTCATTTTATTCAGGTTTGCATGGGAATCATAGTCGTGAAATGTCTCCCATCCTGTTCTCACTGGTTACCCATGATGAGTCTGCCTCTAGAGAGCACCAAGCTTTGGCTAATGCTTGAGCAGCCTCTCATTGAGGAATTCTGACAGGTAGTAGAGAACGACATATGACATCTTGCCAATCCACTCTAGAACAAGTGTGACCCTTAATAGTCGTTGCTGCAATCACATGCTTGATTAGGATGGCCCATAGCTAATGCTCATGAGCCGTCTTTGTAAGCTCAGAACTAAGCCGATTAGATTTTTCCTACAGTGTTTCCAGGCCTGCTCACTGGTCTCTGTATTTGTTCAAATTAATCGGATGGTTCCGAAGGATTTCACAAAGTCTGCGGAACTCAGTGGTCCACTTGTACTGCAGGCAGAACTGGAATGCTCGATGCGCAGTCATCGCGTACAAAGCCTCCAGTTTGGAATTGTTTCGAAGTATTTTGAGTACAGTTCGGTAGGTTTCCCACAGGAATTTGAACCAAGGAGTCACAAGCTCTCTATCAGAGCGTTCTTTGCCCTTTACTCCATTGACATAACTGAGCATTAAGTCTTCAGGTCTTTTCTCAGCCTCAAGGTCTTCAACATCCAGAGTGACCTCTTCTGCTGCTTGAGCTTGTTCCTTTTCAGCTATTTGAAAGTGGATATTCAGTGTTAACACGATTTCCAGGACTCCGATGAATTAAAGCCACAGTAGCCTTATGTGTTGAACCAGCCTCTGGACAAAAAGCAGCAACAACAGCGGAAGAATCAGAGTTAAAGGCCACCGAATTCCAGAGAGAGAGTTCGCCAAGTAATAATCAAATCAGGCTCCAACCCCTAGTGTATACCACACTGCTTCCACCCACTTTGACATAGAGCATCGTCGTTCCAAGCATAATAAGCATGAAGTTGAATATAGTGAACTGCTCCTGTTGGCCTCTTCTCTCTGTCATAACTTTGCGATAATCCTCAAGAAGCCAAGGAGTTAATGCCTTCATAGGAAGAGTCCACCATATCCCAAAAAGTTCTTTTGTCTACTCGATGGCTTTTCTGTTTTCCGTCCATCTCTGCGGAAGCCCCCTTCTCCTCGAAGACTTCCCCCTTGACAACCTGCTTTCTTCTCGCTTTTTCCCCTTCAGAAAAATTTAGCAGCCAGCTCCCATATTAGATTCCAAGTACCCCTTTTTAATGGTCTTGCACCATAACTAACTTTAAAAGGTGACCAGATCTTTTTGTTGAGAATTAATTCCTTTCTCAAGCCATGAACCTCATCTGTCAAATCTCTTACCAAGACATGTGGATATTGTTCTCATGAACCTTCTTTTTAATTGGTAAATTCTGGAATTTGCTGGATTGACACGTTCTATGGGGATGTAGTCTTTGAGACAACTGCAGAGATTCTTCCCATCAAAGGCAAAGGCATATGAACCCTTCTTCTCCATGACATGTAGCGATAATGTATCTTCTTCGAAAATGATTTGTCCCGCATATTATGTCTACCTTGTTCTCGTGTAACCTCTATCTTCATAGCTTAAATATCGGCTTCAACAAAGCTTCCTTTGATTCCACAATTCCCTGCACTTTTCTTAGAGATCATCATTGAAATTATCAGCTTGATAATATCCTTTGGCATCAATTTTTCATATTTTTCTAACACACACATCATGCATCCAAACAAAAACACACACACACTAGCGGAATATATACATTGAATGCGGGTACTGAAAGGACGGATTATCATAATGCATCAATCACACACAATGAATCACACGCGGAAAAATAACACAAATGCACAACAAAAAAAATGGAGGTGTTTACGGCTTGGATGCGCAGCAGCACGACAACGCACATCCAATTTATCTATTTTAATACTATTGTTTTGTAAGGCCTAGAAGGATGGAATGTTGTTTTGTAAACCTTTGCTTAGGTTTGCTAGATATAAGTTTGAAAACATTGGATCAAAAACATAAAATTCATATAAGAAAAGGAAAAGCCCAAAAAGGAGATACTTTTCAATGTTATTTTTTAGCACGATGGCTGAATAAGAATTATAAATACATGAATGGGAGAGGTGTTGACCCATGCATAGAAGGATATTTTATCAATCTTTTGTTGTGCATGTCTTCTCTAATCTTGTCTTATTGTCATACAATTTTATATCCATACTATGAAGATAGATGAGATCCCATAACTTCATGTATTCAAGAGACTCTATGCAGGACATGACAATATAGGTTGTAGGATATTTGGAGACACTAGCAAGTTTAGATGTAATGGCTTAATCACATTTTGGTCATAGTAGGTAATGAGGTTGAACTCAAGGGCAAGTCAAATAAGTCTATGACTATGAGTAAGAAGGCATGTGATCATGTGTAGGCTCTAAGTAGGGAACTTTTATGAGACCTTATAGGGTAGGAAAGAGAGGAAAAAGGGAGAAAAGGAGACACCATTTTAGCATGAAGGATAGGCACAAATGGGGAAGACCATGCATGGAAAAAATGTGGAGAAGAATGGGACTAAAAACTTATGTAAGTTGAAGGCCTTGGTAAAGGGAAATAGGGTTGAACACTTCTAGACTTTCAAGGCATTGATTGGAGGCAAAAAAGAAGTGATTTGTGGATTATATGAGCTACGGAAAATAGGGATAAGATAGTATATTCATCCTATATATTTCTATCTTGAATTATGAGTGTATGAATGCTTGAACATAGGGATCAATACAAGATGCATATACTTGTCTATAGTAGTAAGTGTATCCTTGAAGTATATGAAGAACCCTCTTTTGAATTATTTTGAGGCACCATAAAAGAGGTTTTCTAGTACTATTTGTAACAATAAAATATGGATAAATTCATATTATTATGCACATATAGAGATTTCATAGGGTTTGGAGCTTACCATTGCTTGGTACCATGCCTAACTGATGTTAGCAACTATCTATTACATTTTTACTTAGATTATAGATGAAATTTGAAGCTTTTGTGGTTAGATAAACATATGCATATCAAGGCATTATTCTACAATAGGGTTATCTCTAAGTTATTGTCTCAAAGCTTTTAGGCAATCATCCCAACACAAGGTATTATGCTCATACATTGAGTGTATGTATTGGTATTGCTTTGTTGTGCATCATAGGAATCAAAGAGTTCTGTGATAACTTGAAGAGTTTCTTGACTCTCAAATTGATTCAACCTTATTTTCTTATGCTCTTTTAATTGTACTCTTTGTACCCTTCTCTCTCTTAAACTCCTATGGTTAAGGCCTTTGACTTATTACCCCTCGACAGGAACCGGATGTGAAGGCCATCAAAAGGGTGCAAGATGGGTGATACATCAAGTTCAGGTTCTTCTGTAGAAACAAAATGTGAGATGAAGCAATTGATTTAGACTTGTAATATGTATAGTCACAGTAGCAACTGCCACAATAGTAATAACAAATGTAAAATTTTGTAAAATTAGAATATGTAGTGGTTAAGGTATAATATTTTGGCTCACTTATATCTCTAGATAGAAAAAATGGAATTCTTTGGGATTGCACAACTTGCATGATGCTAGTACTTTGTTCATAGCTCACTATGCATGAGTTAAAAGCACACATTACTGAATTGTATTTCAAGTATCCAAACTGGGTTGAGTTTGAAAAGACTTTAAGAGAAGAGTTTTACATAGACACTGCTAATTTGATTGCTCACAAAATGTCAATAGTAGTGTGGAATTTACTCTTGTGAATTTTCTTGGGATTGCAATGTGAGTTTCATGATAAAATTATTGATATTATAAAGAGGAAATGATACTAATGATCCAATAAATGATATGGTACAATGGAAAAGGAGCCCACTTTATAGGGCACACAAGCTAATTATGAAGATTGTAATCAATGTATCCAAGCACAACGGCTACAGGATGACAACGGGCATACTCAAAACTGACACATACAGATACTAGCATCATTTTTTACATTCATCGCACCTAAATAGTCCCATTATAGAGATCAAACACCAAAGATACTCAAAAATCAATCCAAAATATATTGCTAAAGTAAGAATCAATACAAAATTTAGGGACCAAAATGGTCACAACACATCTTTGGAAATAAAAGGTACTAAACAACAACAAGGATACAAGACCAAGGCAGTACTACTACCAAATGTAATGACTATGGATAGTATAATATAAGCTTAAATTGCTATTAGAGAGCACTCACGATGCTAGTCAAGAAAGACTAGGAGAAAAGACTTGGGAAGGATATGGCATGGAGCAAGAGGACCCTTTGATACTTGACCTCTATGGCTATGTGTATGCGCGAACAACAATAATAGTGATATGCTCCCTTATTTTATATAGGCCGCTACCTACGCAAAGACATTCTCTCTGTCCATGTGCTATGCTAGGTAGTCTTTACTACTTCTATAAATGTTGACTCTTTAATGTGCTACTAGAAGCTCTTGGATTTGAAGGTCACTAACTACTATTGCCTTTAACACTAGCACATACAGTGCACTTGGATCCATGAAGTCAATTACTAATATCGCCATCGTCCTCTATGTCATTTGTCTGGAACTGATCAGGTGGCAAAGATAGGGTGAGAAGGGTCAATAGTAGAAGGGGAGTTAGTAGGTGTGAGATGGGTTGGGATTGGGTGGGAGCCAAAGTCAATGTGTTAATGGACTAGGACGTGAATGGCAGAGTGCTCAAGTAAGTTACTCATGAATATATGTGTGCATCACAAGGGTTCAAAATAAAGTATTTTTAAAATACCATTTTCATATTACATATAGAAGGATATAATATAAAGGGGTTATTTACAAATTGAAAAGAAAAGGGTTATGTTTTATTCAGGAAAAGAATCCATCAATAAATGACTCTTCAGTAAAAGGGATTTAATGCAATACCACAATAAATTGATCAATTACTAAAATGATAAGAAATATATGATTCACACAAGTAATGAGGGTTCAATCCAATGTATCATTAATTCTTAAATCCCTCCATTGATAACTCAACAATAGGAGGAGATTAAGAAAAATTAAGAATTAAGTACCTTTTCTACCCAATGAAGCTTGATGAATCAAATTTCAGTCTCATAAGTAACTCCCATTTGCACTCATATGCTCCATAGCTCCAATGCTTTATCTTTCCTAGTTATTTAGAATCATTTAATTTAATAAATGAGTTCCAAATATAGATAATCCTTCAACTTTAAATGTATCCAAGTCTCTTTAACCTTCAATGATTAAAGCTCATATGAGCCTCTTATAGTAATTGATCCCCCAATGTGACAAATCCTTGCAAGATTCTCAAAGTGATCGTATTATAAATGAGATACGTGATCTCAAAGAAGTAAAAGCCCTCAATCTTGAAGCATTATTGAACAAATTTTAGAGTTCACTAAATTTTTCTATATTGTAGAATAGAGAGATAAAGTGTAAGAAGAGGAAAAATGGGCTAAATGTTGGCTTGAATGGGTAGAAGGGAGGTTGTAGATGATTTTCTAGGAGCATTTAGAATGATGTTAAGTCATAAATCACTGACATTTAAACCAAATAAAATTTTTGTCCACGATTCTCCATAGCTAGGGTTTGCCAAGCTTCAAGAAAGGAACAATGCCTTCAAGATGAATAATGTTAGTGGGGTACTCTTCAAGTAAGCTTGCTCTATAGGATTATCCCGGAGTAATAAACTAATCAATGCTTCATATGTTTTGAAGCTTTCATCAAGAATTCATGTCTTCCCTTTATGTAATTAAGATATAAAAGGGGAAAGCATATGGCTCATAGAGTATGAAATGTCAAGAAATAGCTATCAACCTTCATGGTAGAAGCTTCCAATGATCATTATCAAGATGCAAGACCACAAATAGAAGAGATTGAAGAGAAAATATAAGGTTAAATCTTGTTTTCCATGTTTATGTAGTTAAAGAAAGAAGCATATAGCCTCAAAGCTTCAACCATAACCTTCAATGGTTGTATAAGAGACTTGCCATGGTTAAGAGAACCATTAGAAGCAATGCAAGCTTAAAATCATGGGATTCAAGGAGTTGAATATTGGGTTTACTAGCTACTTCTATAGCTTGCCTATCGTCATCCTTATTGTCTGAGAATGGTAAGTTGATAGTTGCCAAGACATGCATCCAATCACGCTCATCCTTAGGGCAAATAATATACTTAGTTAAGGGTCCATATTTGTGCTTTCCTTATTAGTCACCCTTTAGAATTGCAGAGATAGCATCAAGGTTAACTAGTAAGGTTTTCCAAGTGTCCACCTCTATTTGAAGAGCTTCTTTTCTATTGCCCAAGAATATCAGGCCATTACCCCAATCCTCTATCACTCAAGCATTTCTCATCCATGCCCTACCTAGCAAAATATCATAGTCCACTCCTTCATGACTATGAAGTTAACCAAGAATTGGATTCATGCTATCTTTAGAGGCCAATCTTTTAGCACTCTGAATGGTCTAACTTTCATTCCATTCACTAGTGTAACACTAAACTGTGTAATTTCCACTTATGGGTTTCCCTAAACTTGCAAAATTGCATGGCTAAGCACACTAACTCCTACTCGTGTGTCCACAATTCCTTTCCATGTGGCATCACATAATGCAACAACAGGTAAGGCTGTGTGCATTTTTGTGCCCTCCCAAAAGGCATTCACTTGTAGAGATTCAAACAATGGGTTCAAAGTTAAGCTTGGTATATGTATCTCTGCATCATGGTCCGACAAGTCAATTACTCCCCATCCATCAGGTCTTTCTACCCACTGCTTCAACACTTGCCATAACATGGGATTTTGCCTAAGCAATTCTCCTAATGACAAGGTTACAAGATTTGATATCAATGTCATGAGCAAATTGCCAACCTTTTCCTTTTCCTCTAGCTCAAGGCCTTTCTACCAATGCTATTGGGAAATTTGTTTGTTTGTGGCATCTAAATTACGCTCATGTGATGCTACATGGGGTGTTGATGTGCCTCTTTATCTCAAGTATGTAGGGGATATTGGTGGACTCATGCTAGAGAGCTTATTAATCTCATCCCTGATGACAAGCTCTACATCCTGCAGATGCGCTTGAGCTTCTTTCACCTACTCTCTGACTTTGTCCACGACTTCTAATTGGTGTTTTGGGTAGGGGTATTCTCCAACTTTGACACTTCCCTTTTCCACTATCTTAGGGGCAAATGTTTCTATCTCCTCATCCATAATCTATTTCCCTCTAGTCAAAGTTGTGGCACTATCAGTTTTGAGTGTTATCTTGGTGTCCTCTTCCTTCTCCTCCTCTAGATCCTCTTTCCATCAGATGTTGCATCTAGGTTGCTAGGTCTAGGTAATGAGATACCAACCTGCTTCGTTTGAGCTCAGTGTCGTGATGTTATGAGGACACAGTGTGAAAAACTATGGAATGCATCATCATCTGACTTCTTTATTGATATTTTGATTATGTGCAAGACTTTTCAAGAGTGGGTTTTACAACCCAATAAGGGTCTTGTGGCTACAGAATTGTTAAGAGAATTTAAAAGTCGATTTGAGCAGTTGGATCTTGCAGAATAGCAAGCTCTTGCAAGTCAGAAAATTGAATTGTTTCTACAGGCAGTTGATCTTGAGCTTCAAGAGAAGCTTGATGATTTGATGGAGGATCAGACTAAAGAGACAAGTTTGAAAATAGAGTGGAGACATGTCAAGGAAGCTGTTGCTGCACTTGTGAAGAAGCATAGAAGAAGAGAAAGATTGCATGTCTCTAGCTTGCCCACTGTTACGGCCAAGACAGTTGATGTATCCACTAAGCCACCTACTTCTGTGGCTAACCCTATGTTTGTACCTGCTATTCTTCTCTTTGTTAGGGAAGATGTCTTAGATGAATTGGTCAAAGGCATGCAGGATCTTCAATTGAAGGTTGCAAAATTGGACGAAAAAGGACAAGAGGAAAGGGGACGAGCAGTAGCCTCTAAGCCTGAAAAAAGATGTATGTGGTGTGACAATTTGCAGCATGAGAGAAAGGATTGTGCTACCTATCAGGAGGCTTTGAATTTTGGAAAGGGAGGTATGCAGAAGTTGTTGGAAGACTTGGCTGTCCGAAATGCTTATGCGGTGATACATGCTTCTACTTCTGGTCTACAATTGGATAGAATGCATGGACAAGTGATGGTTGGTCCAAAGGCTGAAATATGGACACATACTTTACATATAGCTGAAAAGAGAAAGGTCACTGATAGTGAAATGTCTCATGCAGGGCAAGACATTTGTGGCATAATTGGTTGGGGATCACTGGTAGATGCATATTCAATGTATGCATATTTAGCAAAGGTATAAAACACGAATGTCAGTCTCACAGGAGAAAAAATAGGATAACAAACAAGAGGGCAAAAAGAAGGGCAAGCAGCCAGGATATAAGTTGCAATCTGACATTGAGACAGCCACCACTGATCTTAAGAAGGTTCTTGAAGAATGGATCTTAAATAGTCAGGTGGAATTTACCTTGGGAGAGGTGGTTGGCATTGCCAAGCGAGAATTTCATGATGAGATCATTGACATAATTAAAAGGAAGCGTCAGTTTCTTGGTGATACCACTAGTGCATTGCTGCAATTTGAAGAGGAAACTGGTTTGTTGGGTATTTGGGCTGAATATGAGTATGAAGTAAGTAGAGGATTTTCTATGCAGGATGCTACTAATCAATGGACAGCATGTGGAAAATAGAAGAAAGTGGCTGAAAATGCATTGTCTTGTAGCAATATGCATGGTGGAGTAAGGCAAATGTAACAATATGGAGAAGAGACTCTAGGATTTATTCCTTCAAGTCACTACACAAGAAATCATTGGGCTAGAGCTACCACTAAAATGGTAGTAAAAATAGGGGAACGCAAAACTCCTTGTGTTGCTTTACTTGACCATGGGTTTGAGATAAATGTCATTGAGTGTGGATTGTATGAAAATGGTGTATGGCCTGTAGGCATTGATCATGGTTGGCGAATGAGGGCTGCAAATAATTCTTCAGGGGAGCTATGCTACATGTCCTAATGTAAAAGTGATGATTGGTGATGTACAGGAAGAGCAACACTTCTTTGTACAAGATAATTCCTTGTATGTAGTGATTTTGGGATAGCCCTATATTACAAGTTTGCGTATGGAAACAAAGGTGCTTGATGATGGTTCTACTTATGCAAGAGTCAGAAGTAAGGATGGGAGAAAAGCAGTCCAATTTCTTACTATTTGTGTTAATCATCCTAGAAATCAGGATACACTTCGAGAGTCTCATTTGGTTCCAAATGCAAGGGAATTCAAAGACTTGGATTTTCGTTAAGCATTGTTGTAATGCGGGGCTATAGTAGTGTTGTTCAGAGGGTGTACTCGCCTCTCGAGGAATTGAAGCATGAATTTACTATTGGTAATTCTTACTTTACAACAAACAGTTCATGTTGGTTTAAGCCTATGGAAGCTATGTGTAGGGCTGAACGCATATCTATGAAATGGGCTACTAAGAAACTAAGAGCATTGGGGTTGTTAGCTGTAAATGATGGCATTTTAGGCCTCTTTTATGGTCTGAAATTTTAGCAACTATACATGCAGAAAATGAGGCTAAAAGCAGAGTGTTGTCAGTATGTTCTTTGGATATGTATGATGTTATAGCATTCTTTACTCAGTAGAAAGTATTACAATGGGCTGAAGCACTTGTGGAGACAAAGTGTAAGACAATTGACAAAAAGGTGAAACCAATTGCTTTGCCACTTCCACTAGAGAGTGAGGGTATGTATGAAAAAGTGTTAAGGCAGCCAAGCTTACAAGATCCTAAAGATATAGGTCATTAGTTTACATCTGAAACATTACAAGAATTGAAAGTTGGTGCAGAAGGGTTTCTTTTGCTTGTGCTGGGAGAGACTGTTTTATGCAAATGTTGGCTAGACATGGAAAGGCATTTGCATTTCAGCCAAGTGAAATAGGTTGTGTGGATCCAAATGTTGTCTCTCCTATGGTTATATTTACTGTGCCACATGTACCATGGAACTTGAGGCCTATTCCAGTGCCTAAAGCTTACTTGCCAAAGCTGATGGATTTGCTAAATGAAAAGATTCGCATAAAGATCTTAGAGCCTTCTTGAGCCCGGTACTCAAATCATTGGTTTACTATGCCCAAAAAGAATGGGGCTTTGAGATTTATTCAAGACATGCAACTTGTCAATAAAGTGACCATGAGAAATGTGGGTGCAGGTCCCGTGGTTGATGAATTTGCAGAGGCTTTTGCAGGCAGAGTGATCTATTCTTTGGGTGATCTTTACTTGGGTTATGATCAGTTTCAGCTTGCAATTGAAAGCAGGGATATCACAACCATGAAAACTCCTTTGGGGTTAGTACAGATGTGTACTCTCCCACAGGGTGCAACAAACTCAGTGGCACACACATGACAAATGCTATGAATAGGGTACTCAGGGATTTTATACCACAATTGACTATGCCCTTCTTGGATGATGTTCCAATCAAAGGGTGTTTAGTGGATGAAAAGAATAAAGAGATGGATGCTCATGGATGCAGACAGTTTGTTGCAGACCATATTGTGGATTGTGAGAGGATTTTGACACGTCTAGAAGAGGCGTATTTAACTATTTTTGGACAAAATTTTGTCTTTGGAGTTGAAGAGGTCTTGATTGTTGGGCATCTGTGTGGGCCTTATGGGCGAAGGCCATCACCAACAAAAATAGATGGGATTGATAGAATGCAACATGTATGTATGAATGTATCAAAAGTGCGTAGATTCTTGGGTGCATGTGTGTTCTATTTGATATGGATTCCTCACTTTGCACGTCTAGCCAATGCTCTTTATCAGCTTCTAAGGAAAGGTCAGAAATTTCATTGGGAAAAAAAGCATCAGAACACAATGAAGAAATTGAAGCAACTCTTAAAATCTGCTCCTACATTGAGAAAGGCTAACTATTCACATGAAAAGCCTATCATTATTACTTTTGATACAAGCCCAATCAAGATTGGATGGGCAATTGGGCAAGATGATGAGGAAGGACAAAGATATGCAATTCGCTTTGGTGCTAAAGTATTGACTGTATGACAGAGAATATATCCATGTTAGATATGAGTAATGCCCCACCCTCATTAGGTGCCACCAATGATCCATGGTGCTCAAAGTTGTAAGGCCCCCATTATGAGGAGAAGCCAAATGTGAGCCTGGACATTGGTTGGAGTCCTGACTTGTATATCATATGAGGTCTATGTGACCGGATGGCAAAAAGGTGACTGTTGTGGGTCTAATTGAGAGCGGAGTTTTGAGCCCTGGATGTGCCTAAAATTTGCCAAAAATTTCAGAATTTAGGAAAAAAATATTTAACATCGAAGGTGGCGGTTCTAGCTAGGACGATTTTAAGCACCAAGTGAAAGACGGCTTTTAAAAGGTGTCCGAGTGACACTTGTGGATTTTTGATAAATTTTCCAACTACCGTGCAGGATGTCAGGAGCTGCTAGTCAATGCGAGATGTTAAGCCAAATGCCCAGGATTTTTCAGAGCTCGAATCGGAGCCCGGACGGGGAAATGGCCACAAAATGGGCAAGATTTGAAGAGGTGGACAAGTTTGTGACCAAAAGGGGTGGTGCCCTTTGGAGCTTGACCCCCCCCCCCTAAAAATTTTATGCAACATGGGCATGAAAAATCGTGGAGAGAGAAGAAGACATGGCATGGTAGACATGCATCGATTTTTGTGCCAAGATTCTCTCACATCAATCATGGAGATTGAATACAATCCCTGCAACCGGCGTTACCCCTGATCTTCTCCCTCTTTGCTGATCTTATTGCCACTCTTCATGCGTGGAATGGCTACTTGGATGGGAAGAACAGGTTCTAGTCTTTCTCTCTCCTCCCTCTCTCTCTTCTCTATGGGTTGTTTATGTGTGCCATCTTGAAAGAGAAAATGGGGAAGGAGAATAAAGGAAGTGGTGATGGAAATGGATGGAGATACTGAAGATTGAAGTATAGCATTGGATTGAGAGCAATGGAGGCTCTGTCTGCTGATTATGCAATCATTCAAAGCGTCTTAGGTTACGTAAAAACACGGTATTACCATTTTTATGAAGAAAATGAAGGATTTTTTATAGTTTATGATGATAATTCTGCTCTTATTGGATGAAAATTTGTTGGTGTGCTGTCTGCATTATGAGTAATTGCTGTGTATTAGAAAATCATGGTTTTGCAATGATTTACATGCTTTATTTAATTCCTATAGACCCAAAATGCAGTTTTTAAGTGGCAAAATGGTAGTTTTTCCATTTCGGGTGGGTAAAAAGTGTTCCCATGGGGAGAATATGGAAATTAAATTGAATGATAGTATACTGAAGTGATTGGAACAAGAAAAACCAAAAAATAGTATATTTTATTGCCAAATAAATCAAGAAAATGGGAAAAATAAGGGAAAAAATAGAAATACGTCTTGGAAAAATAAGGAAAAATATAATGATTGTTTGTGGATATGTGGTAGTGGTAAAGCATGAGGTTTAGCCTCAGTTTGCCCTATCTCTTTTTCAAAGTTTGTGATTTATCGCTTTCTATACATCAAAACATGATAAAATGAACCTCTACACCTGTGCAACAAAAGAAATACCTAAACGTAGGGGGTTGGGATGTTTGAATGGTGTGATTTGCGTGCTGATTGTTGCTGGATTTTTGATGCACATCATGACATAGAGTTTTGTCGCATTTTGATTAAGAGGATAGTAGCACGAATGTTGTCTTGGTGCTATCCTTTCATCGCCGCAATGGGTTAAGGAATAAGCATAGAAAGCCTGGTTGTGCACAAGCACGTTGCTGATTTGAAAATGATGTTTGAGCACTTTAGAATCATTCACTTTGCATGTGCATGAGACCATGGTATCGGGAAAAAAAACCTGGATGCATAGCACCTGTTTTCAATGACAATGACCCACGTTGAGGGTGGAAAGGCATCCTAAGCCGTAGGATAGATGTTTGTTTCTTGGGGAATTATTTAGTAAGAAAGCATGGTATCTCGTGGATTCGAAATGAAGAGTGGAATTTGTTCGTTTGTTTTATATGTTGAGTAGCACATCAAGAGGCCAATCCCTGCGATGTAGGAGAGCTGCAGTGGGGCCGCGATGTTTCTACCGAGAGGTTGCCTCCCATGTATGTGATTATCGTGGTATTTATTGCCAATGTGTATGGGTTCTCCCTTTGAGGAGTCTAGAAAAAGGGAAACGTTGGACTACAAGACTATAGAACTATAAACTCATAGATTAGGCTTTAGGGCAGTGTGTCCTTTAGTAGTAGATTGATACTCCTGGTCCACGAGGCCATGAGGGTGTATTTGTCTATCATGAGCATGAGGTCCGGCTAGTGCCATAGTCAGTGACAGCCCATTTCAGGTCCCATTGTCGGGAGCTGCCAATAAGTGGTGGTTCTCAAATCTAGGATTTTTAGGGACCAAAAAGTTGGTTTATGCCCTCTGACAAGGACCGTCAAGCCGAAATACAAAAAGAAGAACGTGCTAAGAGGGCTAGACGGCGGTTGGAGATTGTAACTCGCTATTCTTGTCAAAGGAGTAGCCCAATACCCATAAGAGGCAATGGTCTTAGTAACCCAACTGTTGCACATAGTCCTTTAGGTGCAGGAGGAAGCGTAAGTTCTTCCTCTCTTCCACCAAGTCAACCCACTTCAAGTGGGGGTGTGATTCCATCAGTTCAAGCTCCTATTGTGAATTCGATTGTCGTCATGGCACAACCCATTGCAATTCCTACAAGGACACCGGATCTGCCAGCATTAGGAGTGCCTTTGCCCATTTTTAATGGGTTAGCTGAAGAAGATGTGGAGTTTCACATTTGTGAATCCCAAAGGTTAATGTTTAATTACCGCATCCAAGATGAGGGACATCTCATGATGTTCTTTAACATGATGTTAAAAGGAAGGGCTGTGGTATGGTATCATAGCATAGAGTTTGGAACCATAACCACAATTGACCAATTTTATGTAGCTTTCCGAGGAGAATATACCCCTGAAAGAGGTGGCCAATACTGGTTGCGTGTGTTGAATGTAACGCACCAAGACCCCCATGAGAATGTGAAAGTCTATGCTAAGAAGCTTAAGGAAGTATTTTGTAAGTTATAAACTTACATTCCTATTCGGCCGGTTGCCCAATCGCAATACTTCTTGCATGGATTGGATTTCAATATTCAGGTACAATTGAGCAGTGTGGCTTTGGCTGATATAGACATCGCCATCATGTGGGTAGAAGGAGTAGAGTCACGATTAAAAACGGTCTACTCCTCTCGAATAAATGTTAATGCGGGTTTAGTACCTGGAGGAAATTTACCATTGAATGTAACGTGCCAAGACCCCCATGAGAATGTGAAAGTCTATGCTAAGAAGCTTAAGGAAGTATTTCGTAAGTTATAAACTTACATTCCTATTCCGCCAGCTACCCAATTGCAATACTTCTTGCATGGATTGGATTTCAATATTCACGTACAATTGAGCAGTGTGGCTTTGGCTGATATAGACATCGCCATCATGTGGGCAGAAGGAGTAGAGTCACGATTACAAACGGTCTACTCCTCTCGAATAAATGTTAATGCGGGTTTAGTACCTGGAGGAAATTTACCATTGATAAATGGAAGTCAAGGGATGCCTATGAATAACCCTAATGGGAGAGGAAGCATAGTTCAAAATGTACCTTTGCTGCCAGCTCCTCCCACTGTGACTATGTCTATGGCTAGTTAGTTGGCTCCACCAAATGTTGGAGGCCAAGTTTCGAACCCTAATGTTGTTCCTGTGAGTCAACAACCAATGCCCAATCAAATTGTTACGCCAATGGAACGATGGATAGACGATCAAGGCTATGAGTCGAGTGCCTCTAATGTCCTTAGCAAAGTTAAGGATATGATGAAGCACTACACCGATATGATTTCTGAATAATATCGACAAATAGCTGTTGATGTCAATTTCTTGAAGAAGCAGCAGAATCTGATAGGGAATTGACGGCCCCAAGAGGGTGGTCCCTCAAGATTTAGCTGTAAGTGGTGTGGCAGACAACATTTCCCTAGAAACTGTCCAAATGTTAAATGTGATATTGTGCGAAGTCGGGCCATTTAGCCGCTACTTGTTGGAATAAGATTAGTTCCCTCCAACGAGGGAGTAAACAGCCAGGTCCAGTTAATCATAGAGCGTAAGGTAATAACCTACAGCAAAATAATGGACCAAGACAAATATTGCAAAGGGGAAAGACCACTATAGAAAAGTTGCCACAAGGCAATGGAGTTAGCCTTATCAAGGCTATACGCATCAATGACGCTAAAATCTCTAACCTCCGAGCTGTGACAAGAGGCCAAAAGGCTAAAGAGGTTGATAAAGATAATGCAAAACCGGTTGAGGAAAACCCTAAGCAAGGGGATAAGAGGACGCAAGTCCTAAATCCTAGCATGGAAGGTGGACCTCTAAAGCCAGTTGACAAAAGAGTTGATCCTAAGAAGGATGAGGAAGTGCCAAGAAAGAAGGCAAGAGCTAAAAGAGAAGCACCAAAGCCGGTCCCGAGACCACCGAGACCAAAAGAAAGAATGGTCTGGCAAGAAAAGCGAGCTTTGGCTACCTATCATGATTTTGATTTAGCAAGTTCTCTTTGCAAAGTCAAACTAGATGTAAACCTCTTACAGTTGATTAAATTATCTCCATGAGTACGCAAGGAATTCAAGAAGATCCTGCGTATTGGGTATATTGTAGAACCTTTGGGCATAGCACGAATAGGGGAAGATTGGTTTGACCATGCTGAAAAGAATTGCCCTAGGGTTCCAGCATACATGGATGGAATGTTAGTAGAGCATGTTATCGTAGACATTGGGTCCTCTGTCAATATCATGAGTTCAGAGTTGATGGAGAGGTTGGGTTTAGGCATCCAAAAGATAGCTCCACCCTTCTTAGAATGGCTGATGATAGTTTAAGACAACCAGAAGGTTGCGTTACTAAGGCCCATATTACAGTTGCAAGTGTAGAATGCTTCTTGGACTTTAGGGTAATAAGATTTGCAGGACGTCCTAGCTATCGAGTCTTGCTAGGTAGGCCTTGGATCTTACGAACAGACTGTCAAGTCGATATACTTGCCGGTCGAGTGGTTCTAGCTAGAGGTGCTAATCGAGTAATAGTCAATACTTACCCTAAGTCTCCTCAGAGTGAGAGAGCTCCTTTATCCTCTACTAAATTAGAGACAGCAGATGATCCATCTGGCAGTGAGACATCATCCAGTGATGAATCTAAAGAGGGGTCCACTAAAGAGGATATTTATCAGATAACTCTAAATGAGCCGATAGAGCTGCAAGATAGAATAAGAGACGCAAATGTGATTGAGTTGGACCTTGGCATGCTGAATGATTTGCGGCCAATGAAATTAGGTTCCATGCTCAATTCAGCAGAAAGAGAGGACTATGTGTCCTTGATTCAAGAGTTCCACGACATCTTTTCTTGGAGTTATGATGAGTTGAGAGGTATTCCTCCCAGCCTGGCTGTTCATACTATTGCTGTAAAAGAAGGTAGTCCTCCTATGCGTCAGAAGGTAAGGCATATGCCTTTTGGATTGAGGGACGGGTTGTTTGAGGAGTTACAGAAGTTATAGAAAGCTAGTTTAATCTTTCCTGTACAGTACACAAAATGGTGTTCACCAGTTGTTATTAGGAAGAAGAAAAACAACCAGATCCGACTATGTGTAGATTTTAGAGAGCTGAATAAGAAGACAATTAAGGATTACTACCCGCTGCCATTTATTGACCAGATTTTGGATGAATTAGCGGGCAGGGAAATATATTCGTTTATGGATTTCTTTGCAGGTTATAACTAGATGGCAATTGCAGAAGAGGACAAGTTGAAAACGACTTTCATCACTGTCTTTGGTACCTTTGCGTACCATGTGATGGCCTTTGGATTGTGCAATGCACCTGAATCATGGCAACGAACAGCAGACAAGACCTTTGGTGGCATCTCTCCAGATGAGTTGAAAGTGTTTATCGATGACCTGGGGGCAGTCACTATGAGGGAAAGGATGTTGATTATCTTAAGAAAGTGCTTTGAGCGCTAAAGACAGTTTTGTATCGCTCTTAACCCACAAAAGTGTGTCTTTGGAGTGCCTTATGGGCTATTGCTAGGCCATGTGGTCAGTTCATTAGGAATCGCAACTGACCCTGAAAAGATCAAGGTTATAGTCGCTATGAGTCCACCATGCACTCCGAAAGAGGTACATAGCTTTCTATCATCGATAGGGTACTATTGGAGGTTTATAAATGCCTTGGCAGAAAGGACGTTGCCATTAACAAACTTATTATCCTTTAGCTGTCTATTTGTATGGAGTGACCCTTGTAAGGTTGCTTTCGAGGATGTGAAACAAGAGCTAGTAAAAGCACCAGTTTTAAAAGCACTTAAAAGAGGCGAAGCATTTTACATATTTTTAGCAGCCACCACCATGCATAGTATCAACTGCTGTTTACCCAAATCTGGGATGAAAAGTGGTATCATCCGATAGCTTTTGCTAGTAGAAAATTGGGCATTTCAAAAATTAACTATACCTATATGGTAATTTTCTATACAAAGGTGGAAGGGCTTAGATTGCTTATGAACAAGCTACAACCGCCTGATCGTTTGGCAAAGTGGTTAATCACTTTGCAGGAGCTCGATTATGATATTAAGAGTAAGCCACGGAGGTTACAGGGTATTGTGGAATGCCTTGTGGATTTTGGGGAGCCGAAAGAGACTCTGGCTGAACGAAGTGATATTGAAGAAATGTTTAAAATTGATATAGCTTCTATCCCATCTTGGTATGCTGCTATTATGCATTATCTATCAACAGGAGAGACTAGAGCTGGTTTATCAAAATCAGAAAAGAGGAAAATCAAACAACATGCTTTGAAGTTTTCCTTGATCACCGATGTGTGATGCTTGACGAGGTTCCTTTCATCTTGGAAGAGTCCCATGACTCTGCATGTGGAGGGCACTTCACTGGACGGTTGACGGCACACAAAGCTTTAAGAGCTGGATATTGGTGGCCGTCCATCTTCCAAGATTCCTTTGAGTATCTTAAGAGATGTGATACCTGTCAAAGACATGACAGCAGAGAGAGTAGGAAATGCCCACTTACGCCTATCATGGCTATCCTTCCATTTGAGAAGTGGGGCATTGACTTTGTGGGTCCTATCACCTCGTCGTCTACTACCCAGAAGAGGTACATTATAGTAGTAATAACTGATTATTTTACAAAATGGTTAAAAGCGCAGGCGACGAGGCAGGACAATGCAAAAGAGACTACAAGTTTTCTTTTAGAGCAGATTATTTGCCATTTTGGTCCACCGAAGGAACTAGTGTCAGACGTGGAACCCATTTTTTGAATAAGGTGATCAAAAGATTGATTGAAGCTTGGCAAATCAAGCACAATAAAACGACCCCCTATAATCCACAAGCATATGGGCAAGTTGAAAGTACTAATAAGTAGCTTGTGGGTATCTTGTCTAAAATAGTCTATGAGAAGAAACAAGACTGGGACAGGAAGCTGTATGTGGTAGTATGGGCGTACAATACAACGTTCAAGCGAGCTATCGGCCATACTCCATTTAAATTTGTTTATGGGGAAGAGTGTGTGTTACCTCTCGAAATCGAGTTGCCAACCATATGGTTTGCAATTAAACACTCTTTGGGAGATAAGGATGCACTCTTTGAACGTCTGACGACCATAGCCCACCTAGATCAACTGAAGTTGCAGAGCTTATTACACCAGGAGGTAGCTAAACATCGGATGAAGCAGTTGTACGACCTTAAAGCAAAGAAGTATACCTTTAAAAAAGGGTAATTAGTTATGTACTATGATGCGCGTAGGGAGCTGTTTCCAGGGAAGCTGGATACTAGATGGGATGGCCCCTACAAGATTGTTAGGATAGGAAAAAATAGGTCTACGGCTTTACTAGCTGATCTGCAGGGAGTAAAATTTAAAAATAAGGTTAATCTTTATAAGATTAAACCTTATTGTTTTTGAGTATGCTAATACTGAAAAATGCATTGCAGGTCCATACTGGGGCTGATTTGAGACCTGTAAAAGAACTTAAAGTTGGTTAATGGGGCGGTTAATTCCTTATTTGGAGCACCCATCTCTGGAGCAGAGATACCATCAGGGGAAACTTATTTGGTGGAGTAAAGGATACAAAGTGATTGAGCAAGAAGACGAAACCTTTGTATGGGAGATCAAAGTCTTTTGCCATCACTACTTACGAATGTTGACAAGTATCCCTGTTGAGTTTAATGAAGAAGGTGGGATGGAGCCATCAGTTCATCCTCTAAACATGTTAAATTTTAACTATCATAATTACAAATAGAGGAGTTCGTGATGGCAGGCTGTGTAAACCCATTGTGAACGTACACATTATATTTTGACGGAGCGTCCAGGGGCCCTAATATAAAAGGAAGTGTTGGAGTAGTAATTCGAGATCCCCGACGTAGATTTACGATGAAGTTAGCTACTTATCTCGAGGTAGGATTCACTAACAATATGGCGGAGAATAAAGCCTTGATTATGGGACTGCACATTGCCAAACAAGGTGGTACTCGGCGGTTGTTAGTTAAAGGGGATTCCCAAATGATCTTGAATCATCTAGATAGGACATACAGAGTGTGGAATCCCATCCTTTGTATGTATCATCGAACTGCGATGACCCTACTTGAGGAGTTTGAGAGAGTGTCTTTTCAGCTAATTCCACATTATTGGAATTAGTTTGTGGATTCACTAGCAAATCTTGCTTATGAAGAAGACCTTTTCTTCAACTGTGGTCCTATTTTGGATATTGCTATCAATAATGAGACAGGACCCGGTCGCTTGTGGGAAATATTAGCAGAGCATGCAATATATGGCAGGCGATGGTTGATATGGGTGATGCAAAGAGTAGTCGAGATCAATCTACCGTTGTTATCCTAGACCCATATGTTGATTAGATAACATGTTATGCGTACGCCTCTTGCTATATATGCAAGAGGGATGGGTCGTAACCTTATGCATTTAGCTTAGGGCTATAAGTCCTATTTTTTCTCCTTGGAAAGGAGCATATTATTGTATATCTGCACTATTTCGGGGAGGGATGTGTAGGTGCTATTCTGTTTCATTTCATTAGGCCAAGAGGACCGATCTGTTTTTGTAGAGCAATGCTTTATTTCCTTAGGCCAAGAGGGTCAGTTGTCTGTTTAGTACATGTGCAGTTAATGGTTTCTTCTTGTAGTTCTGTGCTGGATATATTTAAAGAAGAGCTTGGAAGGAGCCTTTGTTGCGCAGAAGCTTCTCGTGGCCCTATCTAGGTGATATCTCTCCTTTACAAGTACTGTGTTTTTATGCTATATGTGTCTGTGTGCTTGTAGGGGATTTTCTTTTCTTGCTCGGGACCGGAGTCCAAGGCATGAAGTCCCAAGTTTAGGTTAGGTATGTCTGAGGGAGGTCTGAGTAGTCGTTGCCTCCTGTAAAGACATTGCCAAGCATCAAAAGTCCTATTTTAGAAGGCAGTTCTAGTGACCCTATTCTGCTAGCCTGCTAGGCAGCCGTCCTAGGAGTTCTTGTTAGTTGTGAGGCAGTTAGTGAAGCCTACCGAGGGAAAAATGATGATGATAGAGAGGAAAATAACCCTGAATATCTCAAAAGGCAATAAATATATACAAAGGTGTGTAAAAAGGGATTCTAGCCTCTATTAACCTCTATAAGAATAGGAAAGAAAAGAAAGGAAAATTTATAAGCAGTTGATCATTGCCTTGCGAAGGCCTGGTAGGTTCCTGGGGATGAGTCGCGGATGCCTTGTCTTCTTGGGGGTGGCATATTGCTGGAAAAGAAGAAAGTGGAAGGTTGGAGCGAAAATAAAAGTGAGCGTCAAAAAAGGATTAAGTGTCGCCTTGCGAGGGCTTGGTAGGTTCTTGCGTACCAAGCCAAGACGTGATGCCGATGCCCTGTTCTCCTTGGGTCACTACACTCAGCTCCCTCCTTTTTACATGCCTGAGTATGGGAAATAAAAACCTAAAAAAAGAAATGTACTAAAATAAAATACTTCTTGAACAGGCTATAGGAGTCCTCGCTTAGTAGGAGCTCCTGGTTGTGTTGTCCTTAGTTAGGTAGGTAGTTCAGACCACCACTTCGGACGACTTCCTTAATAGTTTTTTTTAGTTTGGCCGTGTTGGAGCAGTTGGTTATGAGTGACTAGCTTCGGACCTTCTATCAGATTATGCTAGGCCTACTCCTTGTGGATGTCATGCCTTGGTTTTGTCAGGGGGTAGGGTGAGCATTGTGCTGTGTTTTAGTATGTATCTATTTTGTATCAGCTTGATGCTTCCTTTGATTGTTTTGTGCAAATTTGTTGTGGGATTCGACATGCTCAGTCATCTTATCCCGTGGTCACCAATGAGAGCAGAGTTTTGAGCCCGAGATGTGCCTAAAATTTGCCAAAAAATCTAGAATTTAGGGAAAAAATATTTAACATCGAAGGCGGCGGTTCCAGCTCGGACGATTTTAAGCACCAAGTGAAAGACGACTTTTAAAAGGCGCCCAAGCAACACTTGTGGATTTTTTATAGTTTTTTCGACTTTTAAAAGGCGCATAAGCGACACTTGTGGATTTTTGATAATTTTTTTGACTACCGTGTGGGATGTCAAGAGTTGTTAGTCAATGCGGGATGTTAAGCACGCCTAGGATTTTTCAAAGCTCGAATCAGAGCCCGGACGGGAAAATGGCCACAAAATGGGCAAGATTTGAAGAGGTGGACAAGTTTGTGACCAAAAGGGGTGGTGCCCTTTGAAGCTTGAACCCCCCCCCAAAAAAAATAAAATTAATGCAACATGGACATGAAAAATCATGGAGAGAGAAGAAGACATGGCATGGTAGACAGGCGCCGATTTTTGCGCCAAGATTCTCTCACATCAATCATGGAGGCTGAATACAACCCCTACAACCGGTGTTACCCCTAATCTTCTCCCTCTTTGCTGATCTTATCGCCGCTCTTCACGCATGGAATGGCTACCTGGATGGGAAGAACATATTCTAGTATTTCTCTCTCCTTCCTCTCTCTCTTCTCTATGGGCTTTTCATGTGTGCCATCTTGAAAGAGGAAATGGGGAAGGAGAATGAAGGAAGTGGTGATGGAAATGGATGGAGATGCTGAAGATTGAAGTATAACATTGGATTGAGAGCAATGGAGGCTCTTTCCTGCTGATTATGCAATCATTCAAAGCGTCTCAAGTTACGTAAAACCACGGTATGACCATTTTTATGAAGAAAATGAAGGATCTTTTATAGTTTATGATGATAATTATGTTCTTATTAGATGAAAATTAATTTGTGTGTTTTTTGAATTACGAATAACTACTGTGTATCAGAAAATCGTGGTTTTGCAATGATTTACATGCTTTATTTAATTCCCATATACCCGAAATGCGGTTTTTAAGTGGCAAAATGGTAGTTTTTCCGTTTTAGGTGGGTAAAAGGTGTTCCCATGGGGGGAATATGGAAGTTAAATTGAATGATAGTATGCTAAAGTGATTAGAACAAGAAAAACCAAAAATTAGTATATTTTATTACCAAATAAATCAAGAAAATTAGAAAAATAAGGGAAAAAATAGAAATATGTCTTGGAAAAATAAGAAAAAATATAATGATTGTTTGTGGATGTGTGGTAGTGGTAAAGCATGAGGTTTAGCCTCAGTTTGCCATATCTCTTTGTCAAATTTCATGATTTATCACTTTCTATACATCAAAACATGACAAAGTGAACCTCTACACCTGTGCAACGAAAGCAATACCTAAACATAGGGGTTTGGGATGTTTGAATGGTGTGATTTGTGTGCTGATTGTTGTTGATTTTCTGATGCACATCATGACATAGAGTTTTGTCACATTTTGATTAAGAGGATAGTAGCATGGGTGTTGTCTCGGTGCTATCCTTTTATCACTGCAAAACGGGTTAAGGAATAAGCATAGAAAGCCTGGTTGTGCACAAGCACGTTGCTGATTTGAAAATGATGTTTGAGCACTTTAGAATCATTCACTTTGTATGTGCATGAGACCATGGTATCGGAAAAACAAAACCTGGATGCATAGCACATGTTTTCAATGACAATGACCCACGTTGAGGGTGGAAAGGCATCCTAAGCCATAGGATAGACGTTCATTTCTTGGGAAATTATTTAGTAAGGAAGCATGATATCTCCTGGATTAGAAATGAAGAGTGGAGTTTGTTCCTTTGTTTTATATGTTGAGCAGCGCATCAAGGGGCCAATCCCTGCGATGTATGAGAGCTGCAGTGGGGCCACGGTGTTTCTACCGAGAGGATGCCTCCCATGTATGTGATTATCATGGTATTTATTGCCAATGTGTATGGGTTTGTAATATTTCCGCCTGATCGTACCGTAAATATTAACCTTGCGCACGTCGTGTAAACCCTGCACAAAGGGTATCTCTTTGCATTGAAATCATTGACCGCGTAATGTGTGAGCCGCGTGCGGGAAATAGGGTCCTCTGCAAATGGTAAATCAAACCGGGTGTTCAAAACCGCAAGCCGCACGAAAACACCCTCTTGGGAGGGGCAATTTAATTAAATTAATGCAAATTTTTTTATATTTATCCCTTCCCCCAGCCGATGCATGGCTGGAGGAAAGGGAGTGTGGGGGGGGAGGATGGCAAAGTGGGGGTTGCATGGGGAAGATCACCACGTGGGTGGAGACCCCCTTCCCCACCCCCAAAGCCTATAAAAACACCCCCCATCAAGGGGGTGTGTGTAGGGAGAGAGAGGAAAGACTGTGGAAAGGAGGAGCTGTGAGAAGGAGACGTGAAGGAGGTGAAGTCGTCGCCGTGAAGAGGCCGCCAGTCCGTCGCGCTACCGCCCAGCCAACGCCACTCGCTGCTGCCGCCCCAGTCCGCCGCTGCTGCCGACACAGTCGCCAGGCCGCCATCCCACCACCACGCTGTCCACGACGTTTCCCCTGCCCACGTGTTCTCTAAAGAAGAAGCTTCTTTGGAAGCTTCTTTAGAAGCTTCCAAAGGGGGCCTCATTAACCCCCCTTCACACACAACACTTTTCCACCCATTTCCAAAGGCCTTTTCCACCACGGTCCCGAAATACCCTTCCCACCACAATTCCGAATAGGCCATTAACACCCCTTTCCCGGGAATCGAAGAGGGCCATAAGGATCCCACTAGACCGTCGGAAAAGGTCCCGCAATAAGTCTTTTAAAGGCTCTTCACCGCAAGCGACCTACCGTTACAGAATCTTCCGCCTACGAGGAGAGGCAAAGGCCGGAAGGTTGCGTGTCAAAGCAGAACAATCCGTAGGCGACGAAAGCGAGTTCAGAAACCTAACCTACGTGTGCAATGGCTCCAAAAAGATCCCAAGAGGCGACCGCGGGAGGCTCGACTCCGAATGTGCAAGTGGACATCACCCCGACTCCACAAGTCCAGGTTCTTCCGTGTTAATTCC
Source organism: Lygodium microphyllum (assembly GCF_053477565.2). Lineage (NCBI taxonomy): Eukaryota > Viridiplantae > Streptophyta > Polypodiopsida > Schizaeales > Lygodiaceae > Lygodium > Lygodium microphyllum. Next base: position 153,233,299 of record NC_141140.1, on the reverse strand, counting down.
GCATAAGGAAATGATTAGGCGCGCTTAGAAAGGAAATTGCACTTTTACGTTTAATTTGCATATGGAAATTGAAAGAAATGCATCTTTTGAACATTATGAAAGATTGAACGACTAGAGGGTCAGATGCATGTAGTTGGTACCTTATCAAGGTAAGGAATCTAATCCTAAGCAAGGAAACAGAATTTATATGTGCATTATTTGTCATCCTAGATATGGTAGATTAAGCGTATACTGCACATTAGGTAACATACCTCTCGTAATGATTTCATAGGAAAAGGTTAAGCGCCATAAGGTTTCATTCGGAAAGAATTAATAGGGTACTAAAGTGAACGTATGACTTGCAAAATAGTTATAAGATGGAATAGAATAACACTAGTTTCGCTTGTGTTTCACCAACGACTTCGTGGCTAGGAGAATGTTAGAAATTGCGTGTCGTCATGAGAAAAAGGATCAATCATTAAAAAAGCCGCAATTAGGGGTAAAAGCATAAGATGCCAAAAGGTAAACAACAAGGTTGTAGGTACGACTATTGATGTAAGACCTAGTAGGTCCTAGGAAAAGTTAGTAGCCAGATTATCATGCACCAAGGAAAGATAAGTTATCATGAACCATGTGACACGTAGAGGAAATTAATCACATGCTTACGCGTAGTGGTGGAATTGTATCTATTGCTCTCCGTTAGATTTAGATTATTACCCTTGAGAAGGATCATCCTTGTCGCAGGACAAGCATAATTGAATTGACTAAGTAATCTAAACCACAAGGATTCGTATAGTCATGACTGAGTCGATATGATAGGAATCCTAAGTGTTGACTAGGGTTTAGTGCAATAATAATTCGACCTAGTTTTAGACAAAAACCGTGAACCTAAGGATCTTACACATCTTCACAAAAATGTCGAAGCAATTGGATGTTCATCCTAAGGATCATTCGTCTTAATGATGGAACTCCGACAGAGTTGCATATTCTAAAACCAGGGCCAACCTAATTAGGAATGGGTTAGGGGATACCCAAAAATCCTGTTACTCGATGGAGGTAAACTCCGTGATCGGGAAACGCTAAGCAACGGATAGAAGGATTCCGTGGAATAGATGCAATACTTGTGCACAAAGCCGTAACATTGTTGACAAGTTATTGAAAGAATTTAACTTACAAGAGGATGACTAATCATCCTGTTACTTACTTTTCTTGGGAATAATTTGCCAAGGAAGAGTAAAGTTAGGTATTTGAAAATGACCAGACAATAAACTGAAGCGACATGGTCGCTGGATCCTGCCACAACAAACCTAATGTATTGGAAGGTTATGACCCTAACCCAAGAATGATAGGAATCTTGCTAAGTTGCAATTGATTCCGGATCGAATGCGGGTTGCATTCGGAGATAAGGAGTCAATCCTTAACAGTTTGCCAGCTAAACGACCATTGAAATTGATTGTGCTTGTAACAATTTAGAAAGGGCTGTTTGCATTGTTTGCTCAATGAACTAAAGGACGAAAATATATTTAAATACTTCAGGTTGGTGCCTGAGAGGCAGCTTCAGTTACCCCCGACTGCCTGCCTGACCCTAACCAAGGGGGTTGTGAACCGCGCCGGGAACGTGGACCGAACCCGCCGTGAGAGGTCTCTCCGTTGAGTTCTGCTTGGAGCAGGAGGACGCTTGGGTGCCAGAGGGGGCTCTGGCCGTAAATCCCTCGCCTTCCGGGCCCTGCACAAGAGACTAACGTGACTCGGGATTGGATCTCGAGGCCCGCATACTAGTCTACGGGCGGAAACTTGGGATAGTAATCACAGGAAGGATTACTGGATAGCCTTCGGGCGGATTATGAATACGCCTACGGGCGGGAACTCCTTGTATTTCAAAGATAAAAGGATATAATGATAATAAAGGAGTTGTTTGGCATTGTTTTCTTTATGTCCTGTGATAAGATTACGTGAAGGAACCAGTGCTTAACAGGGTTAATCAAGGAAGCTGTTTGTATGTGTCAAACTAATGTGGTAGGTAATTACATAACTAAAACAAACCGAGGAAAGTGCGGAGGATGGACCATGGGTCTGTCCTACGGATGGGTGGTCCCAGTTAGCCGGGAACTTTTCTCAAAGTCTTCGACGAACAGAAGGCTGATCAACATCACCGAAACAAGTAATGAGAACGATGACTTGGAAATACCGATTACCCAATTCAGGCTGTTTTAGGGGAACGGAATGGAACTATGCCTTTTGGCAGAGAGGTCGAGCCTTGCATCCCTCTCGTTTCCCATTCTCCTTGAACCAAGTGCAGCATGAATCCGCTTCAAACTTGGCGTTTCTGCGTAAAGTAGTTCGCTCGGGTCTGACGCTAGTTGTTGCTAGCTAATGACCAAACAGGGAAACCCAAATTCAGGTCGATCCTAAGTGGGAATGGCCAGGATACTTCCGCTACGTGGCAGACTCGGGAAGACCTAGATTGCAAAACCCGTAACATTCTATGGGAGTGCCGGGCGGAGTTTTCTAGACATCCTTTCCGATGGACTGCTAAGACGTGTCTTGAATAGTTCTAGTGGACACGTTACAGTTGGTATCAGAGCAAACCAACAAAGGATTTGTTTTTAGGAAATTTTAATAAGAAGAAGTAAAGCGAATGTTGTGTCCCAAACATTTCCTTACTTTGGTTACTGTCTTCCAGAATTATGAAGCATGGAACAGGTTCTTAGTGTTCCAAGTCATGTTTATGACCGCGATGCATTCCACAAATTATCGACAAAGGGTTGAGATGATGAACATCTTAGACCGTATTTACAATCCATCACCTGTGTACGTGGAATGGAGATGGATGGGTGTTACAGGGATCTATTACATAACTGCCTATCAACCTGCGTACCTTCAAATTAACTTGAAGAGAATCAAGTGGATGGAGGATTTGAAGATCGTAAAGCTGTTCGTCTTTATTGAGGCTCACGCAAACGCGACCCTACAGGTTGGAGGTCGAAGGGTTAACTAGAATAAGTATGTGTACGGGGAAGTGATTCAAAGAATCCCTGCCGACTGAATCAAGATTTTGGGGCGTCGTGAGAAGAATGGATATCGAAGGAAGAGATACCCTAATCTTCCAATGAACTACCGATTCCTGAAGATCAATGACCCCAATCCGTACTACTACTCAGTTCCTGTAGCTGAATGCAATAATATCTTATTCTCTTCGAATTAATGTATTAACTTGTTCCATCGCCCCAAGAAATAATTGTAAGGGCTATGCTGATATGAATGGAATAAAACTTTTTCCCGATTGTCTTGACTATGAATATTGATAAAGAAGTAAAGTGAATTGGTCACTTGACTGAAGGAATACGTGGACGTAGTTCCTAAAGAGTTAACAAAACGCCCACTTCAAAGAGAAGTAGATCATGAGATCAAACCAATAATAGGAGCTGTGCCAATTGTGAAGAGAACCTATAGAATGTCTATGTCGGAAGTAATTGAGTTGAAGGAACAACTCAAGCAACTGTTAGACCAAGGCTACATCAGACCTAGCAGTTCCCCATGGAGAGCTCCAGTATTATTCCAGAAAAAGAAAGATGGGACACTTCGACTATGTATTGATTACCGTAGGTTGAATTAATCAACAGACAAGAACAAGTACCCTATTCCTAGAATAGATGAGCTTCTTGATCGCCTTCAAGGTGCAAAGATCTTTTCCAAAATTGATCTCAGATCAGGCTACTATCAAATCAGGATCAAGGATGAGGATATTCCAAAAACGGCCTTCAATACAAGATATGGGCACTTTGAATTCTTGGTTATGTCATTCAGCTTTACAAATGCACCTGCCACCTTCAATAGATTAATACAGGATATTTTTTAGGCCATATCTTGATGATTTTGTGCTTGTCTTCTTCGACGACATTTTAGTCTATTCTAAACAGGAAGAAGATCATGAACCCCAACTACGGATTGTGTTGGAGACAATGAGGTCTCATAAGTTGTATGCAAAAAAATGAAGAAGTGTGCATTCTTCAAACGTCAGATTGAATATCTAAGATTCATAGTATCATCAGAAGGAATATCAGTAGGTCTAGCCAAAGTCAGAGATGTACTTGAATGGCCAATACCAGTATCTGCCAAAGAGATACGTAGTTTTCTTGGCTTGACAGGATGGTATAGGATCTTTATTAAAAACTATGCTTTGATTGCAGCACCTCTTACTGACTTATTAAGGAAGCAAACGTCCATTGCATGGTCAACTGCCGAGCAAACTAGCTTCGATAGGTTGAAGCAAAGTTTGGTATCAGCACTGATCCTAAAACTTCTAGACCACAGTAAGGAGTAGAGGTAGTAACTGATGCTAGCATGCTTGCCTTAAGATATGTGCTCATGTAGGAAAATCATCCAGTAGCATATTCTTCAAGGAAATTGAAGAATCACGAAAAGAATTATGCCACTCATGATCTGGAGTTATTCGCTGTCATCCATGCTCTAAAGCTTTGGAGACACTACCTGTTGGGTAACAAGTTTACTCTAGTAACAGATCATAAGAGTCTCAAATGGATTTTTACCCAGAACGAGTTCAACATGAGGCAACGTCGACGGATTGAAGTATTGGAGGAATATGATTTTTTAAGATCAAGTACCGACCTGGAAAAATGTAGTTGTTGATGCATTCAAGCGCAAGGCATTCCTTAATTCATTAATCTTGCAAAATCTATCAATAGCCAGATCTCTAGCTACAGAGGTTTCCATGCTAAACGATCTAATACTTGAGCTAGCTAGAGAGGAAGGATGCCATGATCTAGCCTATCAAAGGATGCTAAGGGAAGTCTCTACCAAGGATCAGAATTTGAGGTTACAGGCCAAGTATCATGAATTTTCTGTTGACAATGGACTTATTTACTATAGAACAAGGGTATGTATACGAGCAAGCCAGCTATTTAAGATATTGTGCGAAGCTTATGATTTCACTCTATCGGGACATCAAAGCTGCGAAGGATAGACAGAAGGCATACACGAAATTGAAGTGTCAAGATAGAATATTTGAGGAAGGAGACATGGTCTTCATTCATGTATGCCCAAAGAAGAGTTCTCTATCCTTAGGAGATTGCAGGAAGCTAAGTCCAAGGAATTGTGGACCATACAAGATCCTCAAGTGCTTAAGACCTAATGTTTATAAACTGCAACTCCCTAAAAACCTAAAGGATCATAAAGTATTCCATAACAGTCTATTGAAAAATGAAGTATGCACCTAGCCCTAATCATATACTTGATGACCAACAAATTGTAATGCCTAGTCAAGGAATCCTTGAACTAAGGCCGGAAAAGATTTTAGATGTCAGGGAGAGACAGTTGAGATCTAGAACCTTGAGAGAATGCCTCGTCCAGTGGAAAGATTAACCCGAAGAGGATGCTACCTGGGTGGATGAAAGCTCTCTCAATCCTCAAAATCCCCAGTTTATCTCGAGATGAGGACATCTCGATTCTTTTAAGGGGGAGAGAATGTAATATTTCCGCGTGATCGTACCGTAAATATTAACCTTGCGCACGTCGTGTAAACCCTGCACAAAGGGTATCTCTTTGCATTGAAATCATTGACCGCATAATGTGTGAGCCGCGTGCGGGAAATAGGGTCCTCTGCAAATGGTAAATCAAACCGGGTGTTCAAAACCGCAAGCCGCATGAAAACACCCTCTTGGGAGGGGCAATTTAATTAAATTAATGCAATTTTTTTAATATTTATCCCTTCCCCCAGCCGATGCATGGCTGGAGGAAAGGGAGTGTGGGGGGGAGGATGGCAAAGTGGGGGTTGCATGGGGAAGATCACCACGTGGGTGGAGACCCCCTTCCCCACCCCCAAAGCCTATAAAAACACCCCCCATCAAGGGGGTGTGTGTAGGTAGAGAGAGGAAAGACTGTGGAAAGGAGGAGCTGTGAGAAGGAGACGTGAAGGAGGTGAAGTCGTCGCCGTTAAGAGGCCGCCAGTCCGTCGCGCTGCCGCCCAGCCAACGCCACTCACTGCTGCCGCCCCAGTCCGCCGCTGCTGCCGCTACAGTCGCCAGGCCGCCATCCCACCACCACGCTGTCCACGACGTTTCCCCTGCCCACGTGTTCTCTAAAGAAGAAGCTTCTTTGGAAGCTTCTTTAGAAGCTTCCAAAGGGGGCCTCATTAACCCCCCTTCACACACGACACTTTTCCACCCATTTCCAAAGGCCTTTTCCACCACGGTCCCGAAATACCCTTCCCACCACAATTCCGAATAGGCCATTAACACCCCTTTCCCGGGAATCGAAGAGGGCCATAAGGATCCCACTAGACCGTCGGAAAAGGTCCCGCAATAAGTCTTTTAAAGGCTCTTCACCGCAAGCGACCTACCGTTACAGAATCTTCCGCCTACGAGGAGAGGCAAAGGCCGGAAGGTTGCGTGTCAAAGCAGAACAATCCGTAGGCGACGAAAGCGAGTTCAGATACCTAACCTACGTGTGCAATGGCTCCAAAAAGATCCCAAGAGGCGACCGCGGGAGGCTCGACTCCGAATGTGCAAGTGGACATCACCCCGACTCCACAAGTTCAGGTTCTTCCGTGTTAATTTCGCATAAGGAAATGATTAGGCGCGCTTAGAAAGGAAATTGCACTTTTACGTTTAATTTGCATATGGAAATTGAAAGAAATGCATCTTTTGAACATTATGAAAGATTGAACGATTAGAGGGTCAGATGCATGTAGTTGGTACCTTATCAAGGTAAGGAATCTAATCCTAAGCAAGGAAACGGAATTTATATGTGCATTATTTGTCATCCTAGATATGGTAGATTAAGCGTACACTGCACATTAGGTAACATACCTCTCGTAATGATTTCATAGGAAAAGGTTAAGCGCCATAAGGTTTCATTCGGAAAGAATTAATAGGGTACTAAAGTGAACGTATGACTTGCAAAATAGTTATAAGATGGAATAGAATAACACTAGTTTCGCTTGTGTTTCACCAACGACTTCGTGGCTAGGAGAATGTTAGAAATTGCGTGTCGTCATGAGAAAAAGGATCAATCATTAAAAAAGCCGCAATTAGGGGTAAAAGCATAAGATGCCAAAAGGTAAACAACAAGGTTGTAGGTACGACTATTGATGTAAGACCTAGTAGGTCCTAGGAAAAGTTAGTAGCCAGATTATCATGCACCAAGGAAAGATAAGTTATCGTGAACCATGTGACACGTAGAGGAAATTAATCACATGCTTACGCGTAGTGGTGGAATTGTATCTATTGCTCTCCGTTAGATTTAGATTATTACCCTTGAGAAGGATCATCCTTGTCGCGGGACAAGCATAATTGAATTGACTAAGTAATCTAAACCACAAGGATTCGTATAGTCATGACTGAGTCGATATGATAGGAATCCTAAGTGTTGACTAGGGTTTAGTGCAATAATAATTCGACCTAGTTTTAGACAAAAACCGTGAACCTAAAGATCTTACACATCTTCACAAAAATGTCGAAGCAATTGGATGTTCATCCTAAGGATCATTCGTCTTAATGATGGAACTCCGACAGAGTTGCATATTCTAAAACCAGGGCCAACCTAATTAGGAATGGGTTGGGGGATACCCAAAAATCCTGTTACTCGATGGAGGTAAACTCCGTGATCGGGAAATGCTAAGCAACGGATAGAAGGATTCCGTGGAATAGATGCAATACTTTTGCACAAAGCCGTAACATTGTTGACAAGTTATTGAAAGAATTTAACTTACAAGAGGATGACTAATCATCCTGTTACTTACTTTTCTTGGGAATAATTTGCCAAGGAAGAGTAAAGTTAGGTATTTGAAAATGACTAGACAATAAACTGAAGCGACATGGTCGCTGGATCCTGCCACAACAAACCTAATGTATTGGAAGGTTATGACCCTAACCCAAGAATGATAGGAATCTTGCTAAGTTGCAATTGATTCTGGATCGAATGCGGGTTGCATTCGGAGATAAGGAGTCAATCCTTAACAGTTTGCCAGCTAAACGACCATTGAAATTGATTGTGCTTGTAACAATTTAGAAAGGGCTGTTTGCATTGTTTGCTCAATGAACTAAAGGACGAAAATATATTTAAATACTTCAGGTTGGTGCCTGAGAGGCAGCTTCAGTTACCCCCGACTGCCTGCCTGACCCTAACCAAGGGGGTTGTGAACCGCGCCGGGAACGTGGACCGAACCCGCCGTGAGAGGTCTCTCCGTTGAGTTCTGCTTGGAGCAGGAGGACGCTTGGGTGCCAGAGGGGGCTCTGGCCGTAAATCCCTCGCCTTCCGGGCCCTGCACAAGAGACTAACGTGACTCGGGATTGGATCTCGAGGCCCGCATACTAGTCTACGGGCGGAAACTTGGGATAGTAATCACAGGAAGGATTACTGGATAGCCTTCGGGCGGATTATGAATACGCCTACGGGCGGGAACTCCTTGTATTTCAAAGATAAAAGGATATAATGATAATAAAGGAGTTGTTTGGCATTGTTTTCTTTATGTCCTGTGATAAGATTACGTGAAGGAACCAGTGCTTAACAGGGTTAATCAAGGAAGCTGTTTGTATGTGTCAAACTAATGTGGTAGGTAATTACATAACTAAAACAAACCGAGGAAAGTGCGGAGGATGGACCATGGGTCTGTCCTACGGATGGGTGGTCCCAGTTAGCCGGGAACTTTTCTCAAAGTCTTCGACGAACAGAAGGCTGATCAACATCACCGAAACAAGTAATGAGAACGATGACTTGGAAATACCGATTACCCAATTCAGGCTGTTTTAGGGGAACGGAACGGAACTATGCCTTTTGGCAGAGAGGTCGAGCCTTGCATCCCTCTCGTTTCCCATTCTCCTTGAACCAAGTGCAGCATGAATCCGCTTCAAACCTGGCGTTTCTGCGTAAAGTAGTTCGCTCGGGTCTGACGCTAGTTGTTGCTAGCTAATGACCAAACAGGGAAACCCAAATTCAGGTCGATCCTAAGTGGGAACGGCCAGGATACTTCCGCTACGTGGCAGACTCGGGAAGACCTAGATTGCAAAACCCGTAACATTCTATGGGAGTGCCGGGCGGAGTTTTCTAGACATCCTTTCCGATGGACTGTTAAGACGTGTCCTGAATAGTTCTAGTGGACACGTTACAGGGCTCTCCCTCTGAGGAGTCTAGAAAAAGGGAAATGTTGGATTACAAAACTATAGAACTATAAACGCATAGATTAGGCTTTAGGGCAGTGTGTCCTTTAGTAGTAGATTGACTCTCCTGGTCCGCGAGGCCATGAGGGTGTGTTTGTCTGTCATGAGCATGAGGTCCGGCTAGTACCATAGCCAGTTCTAGCCCATTTTAGGTCCCATCACCAATTTTTGGGCTAGATGGAGTGGTTAAGCTGGTAGCAACTCGAGGCGCATTGCATCAAGTTGCGGCCGATGGTAAAGGGAATATTCCCTAGAATATTCCCTGGTGGACTAGTGTAAGCTCATATGGTAGGTCAGTTAGGCCGACCTAATGGCCTTCATGGGCTATAAAAGTTAAACCCCTTCACAGCCATCTATCACTCATCTTTCACCCATCTTTCACCCAGTCAAAGTTGTTGTTCCAACTAGCCTTAAGCTCTTCACCTATCTTCTGTCTAGATTGCTATCTAAGCTTCACACAGTGTAAGCGCACAGGTGGACAGAACCATCTTTGTATCAGTTGTTTGAAGCTAAAGAATTTACTGATTCTCCTCTTATCTGTTGTGTACTCTCTATCTCTTTCTCAAATTCTGTTCGTTGTGCCGTGTAAAATTTTTTTTTACACGGTATTAGAGCCTAAGGGGCTCTATAGATCAGAGAGTGTGCAAGAGGCAATGGCTTCAACAGCAAAGAGAAACTACGTTGACTTTTGGAAGCAGTTCTGGCGCATCAGGAAGCAGTGTAGGAGGTGGTGCTGCCGTACTAGCTATTCAAACACTAAGGATTCGTCCACCAACCTTCAGCGAAGGTAAGTTAGATGGTACAAGCTACACCTTGTGGAAGCTCAAAATTTTATAACTATCCTTGATTCTTATAAGCTTCTGGAGACTGTGATGGGGACTGACGTAGAACCACAGCCTATACTTGACCCATCAAATTCTAGTGTGATGAGTCCTCTGAATGCAGATCTTCTACGATCTTGGAAACGAAGGAATGTAGATGCATTGTGTGCCTTAGTTACAAGCTGTTTTTGATTCAGCATACAACCAAAGCATCAAAGGCTTGGAATGTACTAACGAGTCAGTATGAAACACAAAACCAAACAAGGATGCAAAACTTGGAGAATCAACTAGCAGCGGAGAAGTTTATTGAAGGAGAGACAGTTGAAGTATTCATCACTCGGATTAAGAATCTGTGCGACGAAATGGCTGGTGCTGGGATACAAAAGACTAGCGAAGAGCTAGCTCGGAGGGGTCTTCGGATTTGTCCACAAAAGTTTGATGGACTAGTAACTTCCCTTAATACTCATGTGAGACCTCAAGCTTTGACTTTTGAGGAGTTTTGTGCATTATTAATGGAGGAGGAGTTGAGGCTGAAAGCCCGAGAAGAAAGCAACAATGGAGATGCTGCATTCTCTGCCAATGCAAAAGGCAAAGGTGGTTCCTCCACCAAAAATGATGGTGGCAAAAAGAAAAAGAGCGGCAAGAAGAAGTTTCAAAGGAGAGTGCTTCTACTGCAAGAAGAAAGGACATGCAATTGCTATTTGTCATGTCAAGAAGGTTGATGAAAAGAATGGTACCCTTAAAAGTAAAGGGAACGAGACAGCCAATACAGCTGAAGCAAAGTTGGAATTATTCATGGCGACCATTGAGGAAGTGTGCTCCTCGGCGCAAGAAGAATCTACCACTGGCTCATGGGTGTTGGATAGTGGGGCCTCCCGTCACATGACCTACAAGAAAGGTCTATACAGTTCTATGCAGCCTCTACAAGAATCCATCACTGTGATGGTTGGAAATGATGCTAAATGCGCTACTGCGGGCATAGGTACTATTTCTTTTATTGCTGCAAATACCATATGTATTGTATGTTCCCAAAATCAAGAGAAATCTATTATTAGTTTGCTGCCATAACTGATCTTGGTCATGAAGTGAGGTTCAAGAAGACAGGTGCAGAAATTCTTGATAGTGCTGGTACAATTGTTGGCAAAGGAGAAAGAAGGAACAACCTATATGAGCTAAGTGCTCTTACAACCACTGCTGGAGTGGGCACAAGTAATCTTTGGCATGAAAGGTTTGGATACATCAGATTTGCAGTGTTTAAGGAGATGCAAAAGCAAGGTATGGTTGCTCACCTACCTGCAATAACTAAATTGAAGGAACCATGTGAAGCTTGTATGATGGGAAAGCAACAGAGAAAGGCATTTCCACAAGAAAGTAAGAATAGAGCAAAGGCTCCTCTAGAGTTGGTGCATGCTGACTTGTGTGGTAAGATGCCTACACATGCCTTGGGGGGATCTTCTTATTTTATGTTGATTTTCGATGACTACAATAAAAAGATGTGGGTGTACTTCCTTTGTGATAAGGCTCAAGATTTTGGTAAGTTTAAAGAATGGCTAAAACTTGTTGAGAATGAAACAAGGAAAAGTGTGAACAAATTTAGAACAGATGGTGGTGGTGAGTTCAACTCAAAGGAGTTTGAAGACTTTTGCAAGAGCAAAGGGATCAAGCGTCAATTGATGACGCTTCATACACCTCAGCAAAATAGTGTTGTGGAACACTGGAATCGCACCATTGTGGAGATGGTAAGATGCATGCTAAAGGGAAAGGCATTGCCTAACCATTTTTGGGCTGAAGCTGTTAATACTGCAGTCTACATTCTAAATCAGAGCTACACAAAGGCTCTCAAGGGAAAAACACCTCATGAGGCTTACACTAGTAAGAAACGGTCTGTCTCACATTTCATAATTTTTGGATGTGAATGTTATGCACATGTTCTAGATGAGAAGAGAAACAAGTTAAAACCAAAAAGTAGAAAATGTATCTTCTTGGGTTATATGATGAGTAGAAGGCTTACAAATTATATGACCAAGAGGCAAAGAAGATCATTACGAGCTGTGATGTGGTGTTCAAGGAGGAGTTACATACAGTGGAGGAGGAGAAGGCAAGTTCTTCCACTTTATCATCAAGCGAAGAAGTAGTCCATTATGAACTTGTCCCGAGAGCTGTCCCTATCCTTAAGGAGGAGGAAGCATCATCTTCAGATGACGAGGAAAAAGTTCACCAACCTGACATCACCCCATCGGAAAAGCCATTGCCGCGCTGGGTGAAGCAACTCTATGACCACAATAATCCTATGCCTGCATCTGTTGAGGAGAAGGCAGATGGACCAAGGAGGTCTCAGAGAATAGAGGAGCAAAGGAGGGCTTCTGCTCACATAGTCAATATGGCGTTGATGGTTGAGATTTTGAGAGAAGTAAAGGAGCCAACTGACTTAGAAGAAGCACTTGCAGATCCATCATGGAAGGTTGCTATGCAAGTGGAGTATGACAGCATAATGAAGAATGACACTTGGGAGCTAGTAGATCGACCAGCAAAGTGGAAGGTTATTGGCACCAAGTGGATCTAGAAGGTAAAGTACAAGGCTGATGGTACCTTAGAAAAGTACAAAGCTAGACTGGTTGCCCAAGGATTTTCACTAGTTGAAGGGTTTGATTTTCAAGAGTCATTTTTCCCAACTGCCAGAATGACCACTATTCACACGGTACTTGCAGTGGCTACCCACAAGAAGTGGCCAGTGTACCAAATGGATGTTAAGTCAACGTTCTTAAATGGTGACCTCAAGGAGGAGGTGTACGTGGCTCAGCCACCAGGGTTTGAGGCCCCCCATTCTGAGAACAAAGTGTGTAAGCTGAAGAAGGCATTGTATGGGCTGAAACAAGCCCCACAGAGCATGGTACCAATGAATAGATAAGTTCTTTTTAAACCTAAACTTCAAAAGATGTGCCTCAGATGCTAACTTGTATGTTTACAGGGATGGTAAAAAGTCTGTAGTGATTGTCCTATATGTTGACGACCTTCTTATTACAGGTGACTATGAAGATATGATCAACCAAACTCGAAAGGCTTTGAGTTCTGAGTTTGAAATGACAGACTTGGGCTTGCTACACTATTGTTTGGGGATTGAAGAAAGATCCTCATCTCTCAGAAGAAGTATGCATGGGAGATCTTGAAGGCATTTGGCATGATCGAGTGCAAGGAGATAGCTACACCTATGGAGGTGAATGCAAAGTTATCTTTGTGAGAAATGCGGGATCTAGAGCATGGCAGTGAGTTATGGTGGATGAAAGGAGAAGTGTGGACTCATGATGAAGAAGATAAAGACACTGTTTGTTACACAAGTGAATTAGGTTCCAAGATTGAGATTTGGACTCATAAACACAATCTTGTGTATGTGGACAATGACATTGACACTTCATTGAAAAGAAAAGAGTACTATCATTGCATTAAGAAAAGGAAGCAAGTACAATGCTTTATAGGAAAGTAGGAAACTGCAGTAGGCAACATTGTGCATATGGGATAGGTTAGCCTGCATATCCTTGACCCTGAAGCTCCATACAAAGAGGCTGTTTAGTGAGTGTGATTGCTAATTCTCAACACCCCTCCTCAATCACAACTAGAAAGGCAGAAAGTGTGTAGAGGTTGTAATGAGAACCACCTGCAAAGTGTGGGCACACCACAAACATGGTAGACACTAGAGGCTATTGCAGAAAAGGCTAATTGTGGGCACCAAAACATGATGGACATCCAGAGGCTGTAACAGGGGCCTCACAAAGTGTACAGGGATTGTAATGCCAAGTTACATAAGGAGTTTACAAAGCTTATGGCAGGAAGCATTAGGGCAAGGAAGTACAAGGCTTTTAAAACAATCTATCAGAGTTATGAGAGTAGAAGGACTGATGAGTCTTCTCCTTCCGATCCTGGTGGTCTTCATCTTCATCTTCTTCTTCCTTTGCTCCATTTTCTTCTTCTTCTTTGACTGCGACTAGATAGGCCTTTTGGGATCTCTTTCTTGCGTGGCAGAACTTCTCGGTGTGTCCGGTCCTTTTGCAGAAGTCATAGAAGAGCTGATCCTTCTTGCCTTTGTACCTGTTGCCAACATATAATGCATGCTCATCTCTAGAGATACTTGGTTCTTCCTTAGTTTTTAGCTTCTTTTCTTCTTCTAATAGTGATGCCTGGATATCAACAAGTTCAGGATTTGTCATGTTGATTAAAGTTGTTGATACATTATTATATTCAGGAGGAAAACTCTTAAGTAGAACACCGATGCAAACATCTTCATCCATTTTAATGTTGATTCCTACAAGTTGGGTTAGGAGTCCTTCCATGTAATTGAGATGTGTGGCAAGTGATGTGTTGGACTTCATTTCAAGCCTGAAGAACTCAATCAGGAGACCATACTTTGATGATTTAGATTGTGCACCGAACAGGGTGTCAAGTCTTTTCCATGTATCTTGTGAGGTCTCACAGTTATCCACATGGTGGATATAACTGTCGTCTAGCTCCAGTTTGATAATGGCCTGGGCTCTGTCATCATTCTTTTGCCAAGTAGTTGCAAGGTCCGCGTCTCGAGGTTTCTTCTCTTTGCCATTTGTGATGGCCCAGAGACCCTTTTTCATCAAGATGAGCTTGATGCAGGTTTGCCAGGTGTGAAACCCGACTCCTTTGAATCGAGCATTTGGAGAGTCTTTTCCCATGTTGAGGTTGCAAGATCAGCAGCAAATCAACACCAGAATTCTGAGATTTTATCAGTAGAAGAGCAGAATGCAGTGTGCCAAGGGACGCAGTTAGTGACAGTGTGAAAACACACTATGACAGTGTTGATGTTGAGCTTGATTCTTCTTGTTCGGGATCGTTCGGTCGTTCTTCAATCTTCTCAGGTCCTTCTCCTCCTTGATTTGATGCTGGGTTAATGGATAAGAGTGACAGAGGCTTGGGTTGAGTGTCAGGAGAAAGAAAAACTGAGGGAAAAAAAAGCTTGAGAAATTTTGGCTATGGTGGAATTAGGATTTCTGAGACATGGGCCTGGTTTTTCTCAAATTGCAGGAGCTATACTTAATCATTTTCAAAATTTTTTACATGCCTAGGAAGCTGACTTCATGGGCTATCAAAGCCCTATGAAAATCGTCAAGATCGTGGACTGTATGAAGCACGCAGGGCACTCTATCACATTCAGCGCAGTTCAGGACAGGTTTCCGCGATTTCCGTAATGCCGGGGTCAGGGCACAGCAATCTAGTCGATTTATGTACCAGGATGAAGCGTCTTGAGTAGAAGAACAATTCCCTAGAAGATATCAAGAGCTGAAGTGGCCTGCTTGAGAAGTTATTGAAGCTCCAAGTGAGGTAGGTCCTATCTGGCTATGGCAGACATAGAGCAGAGATTGAGAATTTTCACAATGCTGAGCTTCAGATGGTCAAATTTCCTGGATTGATGTGATACAGGGAAGCTTTGTGAGTTGGGAAATACTTTTCGAGAAGGAAGCTCCAAGAGATTTGACCTGTGGAGTGAGATATAAGCAGCTTAATTTGACAGGGTGCTGCTGGCTATGGCTGCCATGGAAGCTTCAGTGAGAGTAGAGTTGGGAGATGAAGTCATGAGCTGACATTGAGCTAGATTGAGGTTGAAAGGAATCAAGAGAGGCTGGAGAAGCAATGCCATGCCCAACTGGGCTCTGATACCATGTGAGAAATGCGGGATCTAGAGCATGGCAGTGAGTTATGGTGGATGAAAGGAGAAGTGTGGACTCATGATGAAGAAGATAAAGACACTGTTTGTTACACAAGTGAATTAGGTTCCAGGATTGAGACTTGGACTCATAAACACAATCTTGTGTATGTGGACAATGACATTGACACTTCACTGAAAAGAAAAGATTACTATCATTGCATTAAGAAAAGGAAGCAAGTACAATGCTTTATAGGAAAGTAGGAAACTGCAGTAGGCACCATTGTGCATATGGGATAGGTTAGCCTGCATATCCTTGACCCTAAAGCTCCATACAAAGAGGCTGTTTAGTGAGTGTGATTGCTGATTCTCAACAATCTTTGGGTTAGACGGAGTGGTTAAGTTGGTAGCAACTCAAGGCGCATTGCATCGAGTTGCGAGGTAAGGGAGTTAAAAGGGGTCCCTATCCGGGGGCCACGGAACCGGCCCCTGGCAGGGGTCCAGGGGCAGCGCCCCCGGCCCGATGGTAAAGGAAATATTCCTTGGAATATTCCTTGGCCGACTAGTGGAGGCTCATATGGTAGGTCAGTCAGGCCAACCTAACGGCCTTTGCGGGCTATAAAAGCTAAACCCCTTCACAGCCATCGATCACTCATCTTTCACCCAGTCAGAGTTGTTCCAACTAGCCTTAAGCTCTTCACCTATCTTCTGTCCAGATCGCCATCACACAATGGAAGCACACAGGTGGATAGAGCCATCTTTGTATCAGTTGTTTGGAGCTAAAGAATTTACTGATTCTCCTCTTATCTGTTGTGTACTCTCTATCTCTTTCTCAGATTCTATTCACTGCGCCATGTAAATTTTTTTTTACAATCCACAAGTTAAAAGAGAATTATGGGGAATTGTGACAGTCCTTAAATGTGTTAAGGAGTATGTTATGGGTGCTCATGTAGTCATTGAGACCGATTGTTTGCTGGTATTGGGTATGATTACTAGTTGTGCTACTCTGGGCATTGCTATGCTTCGGTGGATTGCATACATCAAATCTTTGAACCCTAAATTTTAGCATATTGGAGGAAGAGATAACCTAGTGGCAGACATGTTATCTCGATCACATTATGAGAATGAAGATGGGATAATGGATGAAGAGGAAGAATTTGACTTTCTTATGGCTGAAAATGATGTTGCAAGAGTGAATTTAGCAATGCAAGGTGTTGCTACAGCATTAACAGAAGCTTGAACGACACAGAGAAGACACTTTAGATGTTTTTATCTTGTGTAGAAGTGTTTCTAGAAGACAAATATACAGGAGACTGGCTGAGAATTGGTCAATACCTCAGTACATTAACAAAGAGAGATGAATGGTCAAATGAGGAGTTTAAGAAAATCAAGAGGAAAGCGTATGGGTTTTTTCTAAAAGATGGATACTTATGAAAACATGCTAAAAAGAAACAGGGTATGCCATTGCAAGTTCTGGGTGACAGAGCTTCACAAGTAAAAGTAATGCAAGAATTTCATGAAAGCTTGTGGGCTAGTCATAGAGGTGTTTGGGGTACTTTTACAAAGATCAAAGAAAGATATTGGCGGCATGGTGTGTATAAGGATGTTTCTCACTTTGTGGAAACATGTACCACATGTCAAATGTATTCATCTATGAGACATCAGGATGGATTGCAACCCATATATCCATTGTCTCTTCATTTTAAGTGGGTGGTGGATTTGGTCACAATTCCTACAGTCTTTGGCAAATGAGGTATCTTGTGCTTGCTCATGAATACTTGACTAATTAAGTGGAAGGGAAAGCTTTACGTACTAAGACAACAAATGCTGTGTGTACTTTTCTCTTAGAAGAGATCTTTTGTCAGTATGGTTGTGTGGAAAAAATTACACCAGATAGGGAGTTGGATGCAGATGAAGCTCATGATTTCTTTGCATGGTTGGGGATAAATTTTGCTTTAACTTCAGCCTATAACCTTGAAGGAAATGGAAAAAGTGAAAGAGATCACCCACCTATTATGAAGGCATTGGCAAAAGCATGTGGAAAGAAGGTAAATGAGTGGCCACGATTGGTCCCTTATGCTTTGTGGGCCGACAAAACAACTCATAGTGTTGTTATAGGATATATGCCTGCAGAATTGATGTATGGTCAAAAACCTATCATGCCGATAGAAGAGATGACAGCCACATGGAGTGTGTTACCTTGGGAGGAGGAGTTGAATCGAGAGGAGTTGTTGGCCTTATGCATTAGACAATTGGAAAGAAAGTCAAAAGACATAGAGGCAGCAACTGCAAAGTTAAGGATAGCAAGGATACAGAACAAGAAACGGTTTGAAAAAAGACATAGACTAAGACCAAGAACCATAAAATATGGGGATTGGGTATTGGTTTATGATAGCAGTTTAGATAACCAGCATAGTTCCATGCATAAAGTTTCCAAAAGATGGTTTGGACCATATGTGGTAAGACAGGTGTTTGATAATGCTACTTATGCATTAAATGAGCTGGATGGGATAGCCATCAAACTTCCGGTAAGCAGGGAAAAGAATCAAATTATTCGAAAGGTGGGAATCTACTACCTATGAGTTGCTAGAATTGGAAGAAAATAGTGGTCCTTATACAAGGGCTAGCTAGGAAGATATGGAAGATGAAGAAGTAAAGGATATGGTTGCAGAGGATGAGGAGGACTCAGAATCCGGTGACAACTAGGATTTTGGCACGTACCAGAGGATGTGCAGGTTCAGAGGGGGTGGATGTCCTGATGTTATGAGGACACAGTGTGAAAAAGTATGGAATGCATCATCATCCGACTTCTTTATTGATCTAGAGAGTCAATGTGATTTGAGCCATTGGTACTAGTGTGAGTTGCATAGATTATCCAAAAATACTAGAATTTTGGATAATTTTAGCCTATTTTTTATATTATTTATTATAAAAATCTAAAAATTTTTAGAAAAAAACTTTTAGATTAGGATGACATGCAAATAGCTAGTTGCTTTTTCAGCCAATTGGGGGATTTTGACAAGAAGGACAGATTGACGAAATCGTGAGCGTCACGATCACTGTAAACAGGATGAAAACTGTAGATTGAACTAAAAGAAGAAGGAGTGATCTGGGTAATCCGTGACGAGGCGTCTTGGGGTCTTACCCCCCTTTAACGGAGCCATCAAAATTGGGTTCGGAGCAGCAAAGAAGGAGCTGTAATTTTTATGCACATTTTATTCTACGAAGAAGCTCTATGAGATCTAATGTCTGGAGATTGCTTCTGAGTAGTGTTAAGATTCTAGGTTCTTTCAATACATATTGAAAGAACCAATACATATTGATTCAATTCATTGTGATTTGTCTTTGTAGTGTTTACCACTTGGGTATTCTCTATCTTCTCTTCCATCTCCTATCTCTACTTTCTTATGTTGGAAACTGCGAGGAAGACGAGAGACGAAAGGAAGAGAGGAGAGAAGAGAGATATGAGACATCGGAAGTGGAACCCCAGAAGTGTGTCAACTGAGCACACATGATAGGAATATATAGAGGGGACCTGGTGTGCTATATATAGACAAACTATATATAGCTAACACCCCTGCTCAAATAAAGGTCCCTTACTATGGATGAAAAAACCCTTGGGCGCTCAAGGGAAAAACCCACAGCTCTATATAGGCCTACCGTTATATTAATATTCAAAATAAAAAATTACAAAGTTGAACTTACAAGAGCCTAGGTCAAAACGGCTCGAGCGTATTTGTGCGCTCTGATACCATATTGGAAACTGCGAGGAAGACGAGAGACGAAAGGAAGAGAGATATGAGACATCGGAAGTGGAACCCCAGAAGTGTGTCAACTGAGCACACATGATAGGAATATATAGAGGGGACCTGGGGTGCTATATATGGACAAACTATATATAGCTAACACCTTCTACTTCTGATCCCTAGTGGATTCGACCTTTCAATAAAAATCCCTGTGACATTGGATCATGATATTTAGTGGGATTGGTGTGGCTTCATCATCAGGAGTTTCAACGCTAAAGAGTCTAAATAGTAATAAAGGCACAATTGCTATACTAGTGGAGGCTTTCCATCTAGGGCAGGTAGCATACAAATATGTAACTCCACACTCTAGACATCTCAAGTTGGTCTTGACCTTGTTTGCTTGCTCTTTTTCAGGGCAATGAGATGAAATGTGCCATGGATGTCCACAAGTCCAACATGCTAGTGGCTCTTAGTTCAAGTCCCCCTCCTAGACCTCTACTTCCCCTACCTAAATCCATATCTAGCAGTGGTGGTCTAAATTCCATCAATATAGGATTACCCTCCTCGTCATAGGAGATAGAAGGGTTCACATATGTTTTACCCTCCAATGGCTCCTCTGCAAAGTGCATCATGGGATCATCGCTTGATAGAAGGGTCACTATTGATCCAAGTGGTCTAGGGACTCCTGTGGGATTGATGCCAATCCTAGGGGCAGCTAGCTTCAAGTCATTGGGTACTAGGAGAGCTAAGCTCCACTTCCAAAATTGGGGTACCTATTCCCGAGATAGTAGGGCTAAGTATAGGGTTATGGGTATGAAGCCTTCTTAGCAAGTGGTAGTGCATCGCACCATGTCCATATCCACTGTAGTTAGCACAAGGCCATGATCTAGGGTTGGGACATTCAAGTGGAAGATGGTTCCCACCACAGTGCACACACTATATATGGAGTCACACTGGCCTTCTCAACATCTCTTGTAGCTTGGCCAACTCTAACTTCTAGCCAGCTATCTCTTGGTTTTGGTCTATATTTTTTCCCTGCCTTTATGCATTCACAAGGATATTTCTACAGTGATATGGATCCATATTTATACAGAAGAAGGCTCATGATGGCAACCTTATGATTTTGATCCTCTATATGTGGATGATATGTTGATTTCTGGGAGGGCTCATGATGAGTTGGATGCCTTGAAAGGTCAACTCAAGAAGAGATTTGAGATGAAGGACATGAGACATGCCTCGCATATTACTAGGATGCACATTATGTGCAATGGCTCTAAGGGGATCCTCTACTTGTCATAGAATGAGTGTATCCAAGATATGGAAGACGATAATAACAAGATAGAGAACAATGAAACTGATGCCTCTATGGATGAGGAAGGTGGAAATAATGGTGATGAGGGTAACATTGTCAACAACATCAATAGGCCCTAGGATAGGATAGAATGGCTCGAGACTAGTGAAGATGCAATTGAGGGGCACTCAATAGGTGGTAAGGGTGCCATACCATACTGTTAATCTAAAAATAAAGTGAGCCTAACAACTTCCTCCTCCTCCGAGGTCCAAGTGAGGTCCAAAATCCCAAGCCCAACAAGCACAGGGACGGAAGGCACAATGAGGTCTAGCCGAATGAGTCTAGAGTAAATTCTAAAGCAAAGGAAGAATGATCACTAAATGGCTCTTAAGGAGATCCGCAAGTATGAGAAGAGCACGGATCTACTGATCAAGAAAATGCCCTTTGTACGGTTAGTGAAGGACATCCCTCACTCTTATGAATATCAATTCTGCATGCAAGGGATTGCAGTAAAGGCTATCTAGGAAGTTGCAAAAGTGTACCTTGTCACCCTTTTTGAGAATGCATATCTATGTGTGATTCATACCAAGCGAGTGACCATCATGCAGAGAGACATGCAATTAGCTAGACAGATAAGATGTTGGATCTATATGTAGCTCATCCTATCTAGACTAGGTCTCACCTATATATATATATATGTAAATTGTGATCGATACGAAATAGCCTTTGGAAGTGTACATGGTGTATCTCCTCTCTATCACGTCTCTACATATCTTCTCTCTCTACATCTCAACATGGTATTAGAGCTATCACGATCAACTACAACCAATTCCTTGAAGAACACAATAAGGAAGTATACCTATGTAGTATCTCTTCAATTCTTAATTCATGTTCTTTTCATGCTTAAATTTGATGTATTTTGTATGTTATGAGCATCTTATGATATGAATTTTAAGCATAGAAGAAGTTCACTCAATCATCATTTAGATTACAAATATGTTAAATGATAGATATGCCTTGCTCAGACACCCTAAAAGTTTCTATTTGGGAAACTCGTAGGAAACGTCTTTCTAAAAAAAACCAATTTTTGTGATGTGCTAGGAATCACAAGCTTTCTTCCTAGAAAATCCCTACCAATTTGGAGCTATGTATCAAAAGTTATGTTAGTTCAGGTAAACTGAACTTGAAAGAGGAAAACAAACAGGACAACTTTTCATGCTACAGACTTCTACGACACACAGGTTCTGTCACAATTACTCACTTTTGAGTTTCCACCAAAAGTAGTCACATTATCATCTATTTTTGGCTAAAAAGTAAAGTGATAACGTTTTGATCATTTTTCATATTTATCGTCTATGTTAGGCCAATTTATTCTTGTACACATTTTGTTTATTTATGGCTCCTTTATTTTTGCCCACGTTTCATCTATCTTGGATCACTTTATGTTGGAGTATGCTTTTTGAACTAAACGTCTTTTTTTACATTATAGCTTTTGCGTATGACTTATTCTGCTACGCTTTCGTCATCATTTTGTATATGGTGTGCAGATTCTGTGATCTCATATTATACATATTCTCTCAACTAGATATGTCAAATTCTATAATTGTTAATAAATTTCCTTTTGGACAATGTTCTATTCCCCACTTTCAAGGACAATGATTCCTTAGATGGAAAGTAAGGATGTAGCTAATTCTTGAAGGCAATGGCTTGCATGATATTGTTCTTGGTAATTATGAATGTCCACCTCAACCAATTGATCAGACTCATGATAATACCCTTGTAAATAACTGAAGGACCTATCTTTCCAGAATGGTAAACTGTTTATAATGAGTGGGTCAGATGCGACAAAGCAGCTCGTCAGTATATTCTTTCTGCTCTTTAAGAATCTCTTATGCTTGATACATGTAATCTTTCAACCTCACAAGCTATATGGAAGTATTTGATAGCAAATTTTGAGAAGAAATGCATTACAAAAATATGTTACCTTCGTACTTAGCTCACTGGGTTACAATACAACATTAGAACTTCTATGACAACACATATCAAATCATTCAAGAACATTATCACAATCAGTTTGTTGCTAGTAGTGATGCCATTCCATGAAAGCAATTGGTAACACAACTTCTTGACATTGTAAAGGATCCTACTTATAATAATATTGTAGCCATATTATCTAACAAAGATGGGATCAATTTTGATCAAGCTTATATATCTTTGATTGAATATTCACGATGACACACAATGATCTCACAAGAAGACATACCGTCAAAACAAATCGACTAAGCTTTACTTTCTCAAAGGCGTTCCTTTCCATGCTTTACATATAAACACCATATTAGAGAATTTGGAAAATTTCTAAGTCCCAATTTCAAATAAGTGATGTATATTTGACTACATGGCTAAATCTTGATCCATATTTGAAAGTGGGATTTGGAAAGGTAGCTTATATAGTATTTAGGGTAGACTCCACCCTTAAGTAAGACAACAAGATTTGACCATGTTGTCAAATAATAAAGGTATTGGGAAGTCCCAAAGTGCATAGAAATTCCCTAATATTGTGTTTGTAGGAGTTGTCATGGTAGGAGCTTCTCTTGTCCTCAAATTTCCTAATAGACATTATTCTTATTGCAATAGAAATGGTCGAACTATAGATGACTACTAGACAAAACAATATGATGAAGAACATGGTATTACAAATAAACAACCATGTTTATCTAGAGATTATTCTCCTTGTAACTACTACAAAAAGAGTGATCATCCAACCCATCTATGTTTCAAGAGGAATTTGATTCGGATCGTAATAGAGCATATGTTGCTACACATGACAACACTACTAAAGAAGCAAATTGTGTGAGTTATTATATCTCTCCGAAAAGGATACTTCATGTTCGTGATGAATCTCTTTTTATTATTGATTCTGCTACTATGGGAAACATGACATATCACTCCCAATGGTTACATAATTATCATTCTATTCCTGTCAAGAAATTGGTTTATCTTGTTGATGGCACAACCTATCAAATCATAGGTATAGGTGATTTATATCTTGGTACTCTTTCTTCAACAAGAATTCTACGTGGATTTTTACATGTCCTAGATCTACAATGAAATCTTCTTTCAGTTGTTGCATGTAACGTGTCCACTTGTATTTTCAGGACACGTCTTAGCAGTTCATCGGAAAGGATGTCTAGAAAGCTCCGCCCGGCACTCCCATGGAATGTTACGGGGTTTGCAATCTAGGGCTTTCCACGCCTGCCATATAGTGGAAGTATTCCGGCCGTTCCCACTTAGGATCGACCTGAATTAGGGCTTTCCTGATTGGTCATTTCCTAACAGCAACTAGCGTCGAACCCAAGCGAACTAATTTACGTAGAAACACCAGGTCCGAAGCGGATTCACGCTGCACTTGGTTCAAGGAGAATGGGAAACGAGAGGGATGCAAAGCTCAACCTCTTTGCCATAAGGCATAGTCCCATTCCGTTCCCCTAAAACAGCCTAAATTAGGTTCAATCATAACTCTAGGTCAACGCTTTTGTTGTTCGTATTCTTTGACGATCTTCCTACTATCCATCGTGATTTGAGAAAAGTTCCCAGCCAACCGGGAACACCCATCCATAGGACGAACCTATGGCCCATCCTCCGCACTTTCCTTGGTTTATTTTAGTTATTTAATTACCTAACACATTAGTTGGACATGTAGCAATCAGCTTCTTTAATTAGTCCGTTAGGCACTGGTTCCTTCACGTAATTTTATCACTTGAAATAGAAAAACCATATCAGACAAGTTCCTTATTAATAGGTTATCATATTTATCTTTGAAATACAAAGAGTCCAGCCCGAAGGCTTTATCAACAATCCGCTTGAAGGCTATCCAACAATCCACAAGGATCACTAATCCAAGTTTCTGCGCGTAGACTAGTATGCGGGCCTCGAGATCCAATCCCGAGTCACGTTAGCCTCTTGTGTAGGACTCGGAAGGTGAGGGATTTATGGCCAGAGCCCCCTGGCACCCAAGCATCCTCTTGCTCCAAGTAGCGCTCAACGGAGAGAGACCTCTCACGGTGGGTTCGGTCCACTTTCCCGGCGTGGTCAACAACCCCCTTGGTTAGGGTCAGGCAAGCAGTCGGGTGTAATTGAAGCTACCTCTCCCTTCAGGCCTTCGACCTAAAGTATAGATATCCATTTATCTTTTAATTCATTGATCAAACAAAGCCAAACAATGCTCTAAAATCTGTAGCAAGCACAAACATTTCCATTGATCGTTTTTTTGTTGGCAAACTGCTAAGGAATGAATCCTTGCTTTTGAATGCATCCTGCACTCGATCTGGGATGACTTGCAACTTGGCAAGATCCCCTATATCCTCGGTTAGGGCGTACCCTATTAACTCAACTTGACCAAACCTTAAGTTCATATGTTATTTCAGTTTATCGGCTGGTCATTAGCTTCCAATCAATCTTCTTTACTCAAGAAAGATACTAGATTGGGATGATTATTCATCCTCTTGTAAGGACTTGCCATCCTCCTTGCGAGAATTTGGCCATTCCCTTGTGATCCAATCACAATATCATATGACTCCACACTTGTTGCACAAGTGTCGCATTGAATGGAGTCCCGAAACAATCTGTTCCTGATTACATTAGGCTAACATCGTTAGACCTAGGGTTTCCAAGTTCCATCTTGTAAGATTCTTAAGGGAAAACCCTAGCTCACTTTCCAATTTCATTTCATTGTCCCCTACATTTAGTGAATGTGGGCAAGTATTTAAGGTATAGGAGTTTCAGTTTTAGCAATACGTAATTGGTCACGTGTTAATTTCCTAGTGAATTTCTTGGAATTCAACTCTTTCTAAACGATTAATCCGCGGTTTAGGTGTTTTAAGTTCATACCAATTTGGTTAACTCTAGAAAATAATTACGTGATCATTTCCACATGACTCGTTGTCTATGCGTAAATTAATTTTTCAACCTTAACTTATCGATTTAAGGTCAAGCATAGGTAAGGTTAATTCCAACCAATCTTCCTATGCAGTTGATGAACAATATTTTTCCTAGAGTTTATGCATCGTAAGAATCATTTCATGCTTGCACTTTCCATGATGATTCATTGCGAAGAGGATATGGGATAATAGTGCGATACGTAGTTTATACATCTAGGCTTCAACGAAGTATACTATTTTAATGGACAATAATCTAGTTTATAATTCATTTCAATGCATAAAGCTATTTGTTAGAAATGCATTTATGCTTCCTTTAATTTGCATTTTTTATTGAAAGTATTAATGACTAAGTTTCTTCGTCGTGAGCATTTAGGACAAAAATATATCCTATTTCTAACCATTACACTACAACATATAGACCCAATAGCGACGTTTAAAGCGACGAAATTAGTCACGGAAAAAATTATCCCCATCATCGCTATTCGCGTCGCTATTAGCGACGCGATCGATTCGTCGCTATTTGCGTCGCTATATGCGTCACTATTAGCGTCGCTATTTACGTCGCTATTTGCGTCACTAATCCAATTAGCGACGCAAATAGCGACGCATATAGCGACGGTTGCAGAGTAAATTTGCGACGCAAATAGCGACGGTTACAGAGGGGAAAAAAAATAGGTGGCAGGGCATACAGCCCTGCCACCCTTCTAGCTATATGCACTAAATATTCTTGCATAATTCATTTGCCAATGTTAGCTACGTCTAATGTCTAAAAATTGTGTATCAGATTATTTAAAAAAAACTGAATCCTTTGATTGCAAAAGCAAGATATAATTAATTCGAAAAGGTATTTCGCAAGGAGCTTTTTCATCACTTGCTTAGGCCTGAGAAGAAAAAGAGATTGTGATTACAAAAGCTAGATATAATCAATTCAGAAAAGTATTAATCAAGGAGCTTTTTTATCACTCGTTAGGCCCAAGAAAAAGAGCTTCACTTCAAGCTTTCATTATAGTCAGAACCCTGAGGTATAAATAAGTCCCATTGATCTTCTGCTTACTCCAGCTTATTCTCCCCCTTCTCAAACTCCATTTCTTGAGCTCAGATTAGTTACTGTACTCCAAGTAGATCCATGAAACAAACAAATTTCTGTTTACCAAGTGATTTGGTAAAGATATCGGCTACCTAGTCTTGTGTCTTCACATGAAGTAGATCAGTCTGTCCTACAAGTATCATTTCTCTGATGAAATCGTAATGAATCTCTATGTGTTTGGATCTAGCATGATAGACGGGGTTGCTAGTTAGTATCCATATACACCTTAGGTTGTATACATAACCCTCATGCTACTCCATATATACCTCTTCAAGCAAGTCACCATTCATGAATGCATTTTTGACATCCACTTTTCATAATTTTCAGCCCTTAGAAGCCACTAATGCAATGACTATTCTCACCATTTCCATCTTAGCAACCGAGCTGAAATCTCCTCATAATCTAGGCTGTATTGATGTGCATATCTGTTTGTAACGAGCCGGGCTTTATACATTTCCAACGAACCATCTGACTTGCATTTCTCTTTATAAACCCATTTGCTTAAAGACATCGAGTACCTCATCCTTGTACTTCCGAATGTACAGCCATGTGTATCAGTTGAAATCATCTATCCAACCGACACTAGATTCTTGCAAATTTCGTTCTGCCATCTATCCAATCGACAATAGATTCTTGGTAATAGAAGGTACACGTAGTACATCATGTAGGCTCTTCTTTCTATCGTCATAGTTGTAGCAGTCTACCTTCCTACTGGTGGGTTGTCTCACACTTGTGCCTGCTTGGTTTCCATCTCCTCTTCTTCTCTAGTGGTCATTGTGCTCTATGGGGAGTACCTGTTGCTGCACTAGAGGAGGCTCCACCGTGTACTCCAGGTGGCGGGCTTTGGCATGAGGCCTCTCCATGGCCGAGAAACGGGGACATGCTTGCTTGGTGCCTGCCATGCAAGCTCGAGGAGGGCAAGATGGAGAAGAGACAGAGGTTGGCTTCTCCTTTGTAGTTGTCCCCTCTCTTTTAGTGGATGTGCTGGCAATGGTAGTGGCAATGGCAGCTTCTCTCTCTCTCTCCCTCTCTCTCAATCTCCCTTGTGTTGATTTGTCTCCCTTCTTCTCTCTATACATCTATTCATCAACAAAAATAAAAAGAGAAGTAAATAAAAGAGAAAAACAAAGAGAGAAGATATAATACATTTACCTCAAAGCTTGAAGAATAATCCTTTCGCGCTTCTCTCCTTCTTCTTCTTCTCCTTCACGGGTCCCCTCATTCTTCTTTGCAGTTGTCCCCTCTATTTTTGTGGTGGATTGGCGGTGGCAGTGACCTCTCTCTCTCTCTCTCTCTCTCTCTCTCTCTCTCTCTCTCTCTCTCTCTCTCTCTCTCTCTCTCTCAATCTCCCTTGCGCACGTTGATCTCTCTCACTTTTTCTCTCTATACACTCTTCATCAACAAAAAGAAAGAGAGAAGTAAAGAAAAGAGAAAAACAAAGAGAGAATAGATAATGCACTTATCTAAAAGAGAAAAACAAAGAGAGAATAGATAATACACTTACCTCAAAGCTTGAAGAAGAATCCCTTCGCGCTACTCTCCTTCTTCTTCTTCTCCTTCACGGGTTCCCTCCTTCTTCTTTGTAGTTGTCCCCTCTCTTTTTGTGGTGGATTGGTGGTGGCAGCGACCTCTCTCTCTCTCTCTCAATCTCCCTTGCGCATGTTGATCTCTCTCACTTCTTCTCTCTATACACTCTTCATCAACAAAAAGAAAGAGAGAAGTAAATAAAAGAGAAAAACAAAGAGAGAATAGATAATGCACTTACCTCAAAGCTTGAAGAAGAATCCCTTCGTACTTCTCTCATTTTTTTCTTATTCGGGAGTTCCTTCCTTCTCCTTTACACTTGTCTCCTCTCTCTTCATGGATGGTGGCAGTGGGAACGACCTCTCTCTCTCTCTCTCTCTCTCTCTCTCTCTTTTGCTTGTTTACAAACCTGTAAAATGCCATGCTCGGGTTTTGACAAATTTTTATGAAGCCCCTCTCTCTCCTGTTTTTTATTTCTCTCCATCTCTCTCTTCCTTCCCCTCCCTTCTTCTCTCTATTTCTCTCTCTCCTTCCCTCCCCACTCTCACTCAACTCATCTCATTGCAAAGACAATCAAAGATAGAAAATAAAAAGCTTAAGAAACAAAGATATTGAAAGAAATGTCACCCCACCTCTCTTTATCTCTCTCTCCCCCCTCTCCCTTTACTTTTCTTTATTAACATTCTCTCTCATTCTCTCATTGTTTTCCTATTTCTCTCTCCCTCTCTCTCGCTCTCTATTTTTTCTCTCTATCTCTCTTTCTCCCTCTCTCTCTCTCTTCTTTTCACTCTCCTTCCTCTCTTTACCTCACCCTTCTTTTCTACGTCCTCCTCCTCTCTTCCTTCCCTCTCCCTCTCTCTATTTCTCTCCCCCTCCCCTCTCCCTCTCCCTCTCTCTATTTCTCTTCCCCTCCCCTCTCCCTCTCTCTATTTATCTCTCCCTCTCTCTATTTCCCTTTCTTTGTTTCCTCTCTCTTTATTTTTTCCCCCTCTCTCTCTCGTTGTTTCTCTCACTCATCCTCTATCCCTCCCTTTATCTCTCATTTCTCTCTTCCTCTTTCTCTTTATTTCATTTCTCTACCTTTTTCTCTCTTTCTCTCCCTTCATTCTTCTCCCTTCTTTCTTCCCTCCCTCTCTTTCCATGTATTTCTTTGCAAAGAAAAACAAAAAAAGAAAACAAGATAACACAAAAATAAAGCAAGAAGAGGCAATGTACCTACCTCAAAGGCTTGAAGATGAAACCCTTTGTACCTTCTCTTTGCACCTTCCCTCCCTTCTCCATTGCACACTTCTCTTTCTTCTTCATATATAGCGGCGGCGGCATAGTGATGAGCTCCCTCTCTCTCTCTCTCTCCCTCGCAAAGCTTTAAGCTCTCTCGCTCTCTCTTTCATTCTTTCTCGCAAATGTTCTCTCGACGAATATTATGCTCGGGTTTTCGAAATTTTTTCCCCAGACCAGCGTCGCTATTAGCGTCGCTATTTGCGTCTCTATAAGCGTCGCTATTTGCGTCGCTATATGCGTCGCTATATGCCTTGCTATTTGCGTCGCTATTAGCGTCGCTATATGCGTCGCTAATATTAGCGACGCAAATAGCGACGCAAATAGCGACGCATATAGCGACGCAAATAGCGACGCTTTTAGCGACACCGCCTTTTTGCGTCGCAAATGGCCGTCGCTATTGCCCCATTCCCTTGTAGTGTTAACCTTGCATGATTGAATTACAACATTACCAAATAAAAATAGGAAGGAAAACCTGGGCTTGGGGTGAGATGTGCACATGGATACCGGGAGATGACCCTCCCGCGGTTGCGCCTTGGACTTTCTTAGGATGCATCGCAATTGTAGTTTTTCGGACGTGGAAGCAGCTTTACAACTCCTCCTTGGAATTCCATCGTCGCTCCCTTGCACCGTCCATTGAAAGTAGTTTTTGGAAGGCTCCCTCCTTGAAGTCGGGAATTCGAAAGGGTGTTTCAGAATCTTTTACGACTAAGACCCATTGAAGCCATGGGGAAGGCTTAATGGCCCTTGTAAACTCGCACGAAAAGGAATAGAAAGGTGTGGAAAAGACACAAGGTGCCGGAGAGCTCCAAGGGAAAATAATAACCGTAAAGGTTATAAGTAAGGATCTAAAGACCCTTAGGCAAATTAGGAGAAAAGGGGCTTAAGGTTTATAAAACACAAAAAAAGTGGGCTTAAGGAAAGGGGGCTAAGTGAACTTTAAAATCACGGGGGGGAAAAGGGTAGTTTTCCAACATTCATGGAAAGGGCCTAAGGGTTCGTGAGGGTTTTAAACACGGGGGGGTGGGGGGGGGGGGGAAAGAGAGGGTTCAGAGCCCATAAGAAGGGCCTTAAAGGTTTAAATCATGGGGGTAATAAGCCCAAAAGAAAGGTGCTCAAGGGGATTCTAAAACTCGAGGGGGGGGTGATAAGGTTTTGGAAAGGCACAAGAAGGGGGTGAAGGGGGGCTTATTAAGCCCTTTGGAAGCTTCCCCCCCAGGAAGCTTCTAAAGCTTCCCCATGTGGGGGGGGGGGAAATCTTAACGGCGACTGGCAGCGTGATGGACAGGCGGCGAGGCATGCGACTGCAGGTGGCGGTGCTGGGAGGACAGGCAAGCGGATGGCAGAATCAGGCGGCACCGGCAGAGTGCTCCCACACGTCTTCTTTCTCTCCCATCAACTGCATCAGCGTAGGGGCAGCACTCCCTTCATCTTCAGTCCCTCGTCCCTCCTCCTTTTTCTGGCACCAGCCCCCCTTCTGGTTAAATGGGGGGGCGGGGGGGGGGAGATGATTCCTCCCCTTCGTGTCAGCGCGCATGGTTGTGTCCCTCTGCGAGCTCCACCGAGGAGCTTCTGTGACCTTACTATTCCTCCCCCTCCAGCACGACTATCGGCTGGGGGGGAATAAGGAAAAAATTTTGCATTATCGTCAAGAAATTAATAAAATTTCCTTATCATTATCCCCCTTTCCTATAAGGGGTAGTTCACGTGAGGAAAGAGATTTAGAACTTTACATTGCAAGACTTGTGGAACTTGGTTTCTTTGTTGATTTTGACCATACCAAGTGTCACAATGAGAAAGACAACGAAAACCATAGATGTCACTCCTCAAAATGGTAATCTTTTGTGAGTTCTCTTTAAAAGAAGATATTGTAAATGTTGTTACAGCTCCGTCTTAGAGATCTTAACAGAAAATATGGAATCATCACTTGGTTCACTCTGATTTTTCTATGCTTGTTGATCTTTATCAACATGATCTTATTCAAGGTATGGAATTCCAAGCTCATTCGTTACATGGGTATTTATGAATATTGTGCACTTGGAAAGAATTTTTGCAAACCCTTTTCCATTTCCACCACAACTCATTCTAGAGATTTGCTTGATCTTATTCACATTGATATTTGTGGACCCTTTCCTCCATCGAAATCTCAATATCGGTATTTCATGACTTTTATTGATGACTTCTCAAGATACATCAATATTTTTCTCTTGCAACACAAATCAAAAGCATTATTATCTTTTAAGCAATATCAAAAAGCTATAGAACTTCATACTAGTCGTCGCAACAAGAAGCTTCGCAATGATAATGGTGGAGAATACATTTCAAATGATTTTGACAATTATTGTAATAATCAAAGTATTCATCATGAGTATAATATTCCCTGCTCTCCTCAACAAAATGGTATTATTGAATGTAAAAACAGGACTATCCTCAATGCCATGCAATGTATGCTCATTCATTCTAGCTTACCTCAATGTTTCTGAGCTGAAGTAGTCTTAACAATAGTATTTGTGCAAAAGCATCTTCCTACGACCTGCTCATTTTAATAAAATGTCAATAAATACTTGGACATGTGAAACTCCTTCTATTTTATATTTTTGAACCTTTGGATGTATTGCTTATATTCATGTACCCAAAGAGACTCGCAAAAAGCTTGATCGTCCTAGTTTGAAAGTTATTTTCATTGGATATTCAAATTTTTCTAAGGGATACAAGTTTTATGATCCATCCTCCAAGAAGATAATCATAAGTTGTGATGATATTTTCAATGAGCAACTTATAGGCAGCACACGATCTCAGAAGGATGGTGGGAGGACATGACCCTAGGGGACGTTGATGATACAAAGTCATTACTCACTGCTTTTCTTTTTCTATATGATGATGGACCTCCTTCACGGGATAATATTGACTCTTCAAATTAGGATTCACAACCTGCACCTATTTTTGCTAATGATGACCTTGGCATCGATCTTTATATTGATCTTCAAATTGATAATGAGCATGCTACCTACTATTTTTATGATGTTGATATTCTTGAGAATGCTCTCAATATTCATGAAGACATAGGATCTCTTATAGTCATGCCATGTCATCCCCACAAAAGGAACAATGGCAAGATGCTGTGGAAGCTGAGTATGAATCTCTTCTCTCTAAAGGTACATGGGTTCTAACTGAGTTACCACCTGGATGTACTACTATTAAATGTAAATGGGTTTATAATACTAAAACAAAAGTAGATGGAACATTTGACCAATTCAATGCAAGGCTAGTTGCCAAAGGTTTCTCACAAATTGTAGGAGTTGATTATCAAGAAACTTTATCACATGTTGTATTACCAGTATTCGGGTCTTGTTAGTTTTTGCTATTGAGTTTGATTTGGAGTTTCACCAAATGGAAGTAAGAACTGCTTTTCTTAATGGTGATTTAAAGGAAGAGATAAACATGGAGTAACCAGAGGGATGCGCAGTCAAATATAAGGAAAATCTTGCTTGCAAACTTCATTGGGTCTCAAACTAATCTTCATGAGCTTGGCATCAAAAGATTGATCTCTTCCTTACAAATCTTCACGAGCTTGGTATCAAAAGATTGATCTCTTCCTTAAGAAATAATGTTTTATCTCTTGTTATTTAGATCCTAACTTATATGTCAAGCACTGCAATGATAGTTTTGCTATTCTTGCTCTGTATGTGGATGATACCATACTTGTTTCTAACAATCTCAACTTCCTCAACAAGTAAAGAAGGTTTTGTCTTCTGTATTTTACATGGAGGATCTTGGAGACATACACTCATGTCTTGGTATTTAGATTCAATGCTATCGAGAAAAGGATGTTTTATTACTATGTCAAACAAATTTCATTGAATATATTATTCAAAAGTTTGGTTTGGATTCTACACATCCTAGTACTGCTCCTTGTCTTGTGAGCTCTACCAAAACTCTCACTTTTTGCAGAATGATGGACAATTAGCATTACATCAACCTTATGCAAATCTTGTTGGATGTCTACAATTTTTTGGCTTAAATTCTCAACCTGACATTCTTTTTGCTGCAAATTTTATTGGACAATATCTTAGTTTTCCATGTCTTAAACATTGGATTGAAACTAAATGAGTTTTGAAGTATTTGAAATGCACTAAGGATTTTGGTTGGTTTATCAGTGCTAACAAAACTCTGATTCTCTGCATTCACTTCAACTTTTGGGTTATACAGATGCAGATTGGGCAAGCTCTCACTTATTTATGCATTCTAAAATTGGAGATTGTTTCTTTATCAATGGTTTTCTTGTTTCTTAGACTAGTAAGAAATAACGTTGTGTTGTTGTTTCCACTATAAAGGTTGAATATGTAGCTACATATTTAGCAACTCAAGAGTTAGTATGGCTTCGACAAGTTCTATAAGGTATTGGCCGTCCTCCTCTCTCTAACACACCACTTTGATGTGATAACCAAAGTGCTATTAGTTTGCTAAATACTATGTTCAACATAACAAGTCTAAACATATTACAATGCATTATCATTTTGTTCAATATGAAATAAAGAAAGGCAAATCATGAGATTGAACATTATCCAAGTGATTAGATGACTACAGATATATTCACTAAAGGAATCAATGAAGCACGCTTCACTCTACTACACCCACAACTTTGGGTTGTCTCAACTTCAATCTTTGGGAATTAATCTACTATGACATTGTAGTGCCATTGTACATACTCCTTATAGGCACACTCCACACATGCACATACACCTCAAACCTCTTGGTCATCTTTGTATATATGTATTCAATTCACTTCACATGCATGGACTCACTTTAGATGCACACAATAATCCTTCTTGATCATGTTTACACATTTATATATAGGAGCTTGGGTTTTTCCCTTGTGCTCCCCACAAGGGTTTTTACATCCACAACTAGAGACCTTTGTTTTAGTGGGGGTGTTGGAGCTATATATAGCTCACCCTATCTAGACTAGGTCTCACCTATACATATGTAGATTGTGATGAATATGTAATAGTCTTTGGGAGTGTAAATGGTGTGTCTCTTCTCTCTCTCGCATCTCTACATATCTTCTCTCTCTACATCTCAACATGAGAGGGGAGAGAAATAACAGCTGCCCAAGGGCTTAGAGTTTTTGTAACACACTCCAATGCAATGTACTTTGTGAACTTTAACATGTATTAAAAAACCTTTATTTTTTATTGTACCTCGGATGTCTCATCTTGTATTTGTGAATGACAATGAATGATTAAATTTCCAACGTCAATTGAAAACTTGACGATTAAGTAAAACGAGCATTTGATTATCAAGGCAATAATCTAATTAGCCTTGCTTTACCGAATGACGAGTTAGCATATGTCATACAAGCGACGAAGTGTAGAAAATTTTTTAAAAATGTATCAGTCAAAAATTTATGGTTTGACATATCAAAGTACTTACTTTAGGCTCAAAAAGCCCAAAAATGCCAAAAAAAATATTATTTAAGCAATGCAAAACGCCCTAGATGCCATGGTATGTGAATGGGAAGGATAACGAGATTGTTCAAATCACTTTTTTTGGGCATTTTTTAGTTTTTTGAGCCAAAAATAAGCACTTTGGCATGTCAAACTACAAATTTTTTACTAATGAATTTTGTATTTTATTTTTCGTATTTGTCACACTTTGAAAATATTATAGCAGTATCACATAATGTTGGTTATAATACTTCAATCTTATCACAGTTGAATGCTAACAAATAGAAAATATGCTTGAGAGAGATCGCAAGAAAAATATATTTATATTATAGTACAATGGAAAAATGACTTTTTCTTTACAAGGCTATGCTTAGAATCTTAAGGCTCAATACAAGTTTTATGCCATTTTCAAGTGCTCGATTTTCTCATGGGCCTACTTCCATCTCTTCTTGACCTCTAGTAGCAACCCTATCTTGGTGCTCTTTTGTATGGTA
The DNA here is from genome assembly GCF_053477565.2 of Lygodium microphyllum. NCBI lineage: Eukaryota > Viridiplantae > Streptophyta > Polypodiopsida > Schizaeales > Lygodiaceae > Lygodium > Lygodium microphyllum. The sequence continues at coordinate 153,197,857 of NC_141140.1, read as the reverse complement.
GCTCGCTGGCTCCTATGGCTTTACCAATTCCCACAACTTGTAGTATCCTTGCATGTAAGCATGTACCAAAAATGTGCTTCATCGACTCCTTTTTAACAAGAATTATATTGTGCACATTTGAGGTGATGGTGGATGCACACAACACTTTTGATAGGGCCTTTAGGATAGAGAGCCAAGCCCATCTGTCTAGAGTGAATGTGGTATGGACAATGGCTATGTCACCAATGGGGATCCAACCAATATAGTGTCCTTTTGAGGCATCCTTTCCAAATGTTCCCCAATGCTTCTGGCAACTTGTAAAAACATTGATGTTGAGTACGGCCTGCATTGACATGAAGTTAGCTCAAAATAGTGTACATAGTAAAATAACGTGTCTAATTCAAAAAGTCTTATCTACAATTGGTCTACATGGTGGAAATGTTGTTATTGAACTAGATCTTCAAAAGTATAAGGATGGAAATTTTGTCTCCAAGAAGCCACCTATTGGTGGAGTGAAGGCTAGAAGGTTACTAGGCTTTCATGGGAGACTTGGTAAGATAAACTCTAGGAATGGTGGCTTAACTATTAGATACAAGCAGTGGAAGTCCCTACATAATGTAGTAAAGGATCATGGTGGTAATGTGCAAGATCCGAATAGAAAATCCATTGTTTGGGAGACACTAGACAAAGTATTCTTTTATTGTGATAAAACTAAATGGAATGATGATGATCTTAAAGACTTCAAAAACCAATCAAACCTTTTTAAAAAGAATGGTGGCAGAAGCTTGGGGTGATCAACACTCACTGACTATATAGTAAGAAGTTTTCATATGTATATCTCTTTATTGTCTAACTAATATAATGTTTTTTATTAACTTTCTTTATTTGTTAACTATGTAGTATATTTAATATAACCATGCTCCATATTTTATCAATAAATATGGATCTCTATCTATCTGGTCGACCCAAGGTATGGAAAAATCACATTATCAAGCAAGAAAAAAATGATTTAGTTACACAAGACATGGAGGTGGAAGCTACAAAGCAAATAGTTTGTTAGAGGTCTTCCAATGGTTCTATAGATCAATTTGGCATAAATTTAAGCTAAAATATACAACCACATCATGTATACATCATCTTTGGCAAGGGTTACACAAACTATCATCCAAAGATGAAAAGAGGGATATTTAAACTCTTGTGCAAAGCAAAGATTTCTAGAATGGTTAAAAATTGGACAAAGAGATGGACAATGGGTTTCAAAAAACTTTTGATATCTTTTAGCTTGACTCTGTTTTGTAGAAGAGTCTCTAGTTTGAGTCTCTAGTTTGAAGCAACTCACTAGGGCCTTTAGAGGAATCTTTTGTTTCATCCCTCTCAATAAGACCTCTACATTTTAATAACTCATATTTCCTATAGCTTTGAAGGAGCTTCAAATTCTTGGCATCTCCTACATGGGAGAGCAAATAAGAGCCAAGAACTCCAAAGTATCTTGCCTTAGATCCACTATATCCAAACATGAAGCCAAAAACTCTTACAGCTTCTTTCTTCTCAACTAAAATTATCCTAATTGATCCTCTATTGAAAAATTGGGATCCAATCACCTTGGAGATAGCTTTCTGAAAGGTGAGAAGGATTGAGCAAGAGGCATGGAGGTGAGAGCTATGGCGGATGGAGCAAGAGCGAGAAAGAGAGAGACTCCAAATGTGGAAACTCAAGTAGTCACAATGTGTGACTAGCCTTCCCTTTATTCAAATGTCACTAAAAGAATAAAGAATAAAGTGGCAATGATGGGCGCCCACCGCCTACAGTGTGCAGGTGCGGGTATTGCCAAGTGTAGTAATACATGGGCAACTAGACTGAGGCGCCTTTACACTCAACAACCTCCCACTTAAAGGTGAATCTGCCTTAATGAGAGGAGTGAGAAGACAAAAGAAAAAAGACAATGCAACATGTACATAGATACAAGAGGATGAGAAAAGACATTGTCGTGACACTACGCGTCCACCATTGCAAATGTAAAAGCGTAGTTTTTTGCCAAGAAATTACTCACATTAGTCAATGTCATTAAAAGTTTATTTTCCGTTGTGTGTGTCTCTTTGTTTGCATTTGCATGACACACGAGCATCTGTAGTTACGCTAGGCACAAATTCTTCAATACATTCATAATTTTTTGTGTAATTGCATAGGATGGATTCTTGGGGAACGAAATCAAGAATGATATAAAGCTGAGCACAAATCTCAAGCTTTCATGAACGGACTTCAGGAATCTAGTATCAGAATAATGTATGGATTGAATCGGAAAGTGAAATTGTCCCATGCATCACCAATGTATATCGCCATTGTGATGAAGAGTTTGACATTCTTCAAGAAGGAAAAGAGACTGTGGAGGCAACTCCAACATACAATGAAAACGTTGTAGTGACGTGTGTTGAAGATGAAGCTACGATGAAAGGTGACGCAGTAGAAAAAGAAGGACGAGGAGGAGATGCCAAAAGCTGCAGAAGATGACAACTAGTGTCAACGAGGGGAAGACTACAACAATCGAGGCCGTGAGGAAGAAGATGATAGTGACAAAGGAAGGACAAAGGGTGGAAGCATCAACAAGCTTTCAAGAACAAAGTAGCAAAAATGAAGTGGAGAAGGCATAAGAATGTAAAGACGAATACGAAGAAGAGGCGACAAGTGATGAAGGCAATGAGGAGAAGCTCATAATGAAGTTAGTAATAGAAGAACAACAAGCTTATCTGAAGAAGAAGGAGGACGGGAAACCAAAGTTGACGAGTCTAAAGACAAAGAAAAAGAATCAATCAGCAAGCTCGGAGAGTGACGAAAGAACGGACGACCTGCCTGCTGACGAGGAGCTATGACCATTCAATCAACAACTACAACATCTGAATTTTGACTCGACCACCTACTTTTCTTCAACGGTGAGGAAGATTCATGTTGGAGTATAAAGGCAACAGTGCAATTGTGGGGCTAAACGAGCTTAATTTTGGCGATGTCTATCCCGAATGTATTAATACATCAAAACCCTTACTATGAGAGTGGAGTATTGCTTCCAATCCATCTTTCAAGCCGCATCGTAACCTCTCCTGTAGCAGCACAAGAAGAAGATGATGAATTAAGAGAATAAGTAACCCTCCGACTTCTCTATTGACTACGATCAATGGCCATATGCCGAACTGGGTTAACGCTTAAAATAAGGAGCCGCAAGTCTGATCACACCTTTGTCAACAATAAGCACAGACTAATTCCACCACTTTGAATTATCACTCCCATACGATCAACACGAATTATTATTAATCTTTCTCCATAGTCCAACTATCATGCCTTTCTTTCCTTCGATTTCAAGGGACATGCTAAACTGGAGCAACTATTTCTTGCGGCTTATCACGCCTGCTTTGTGGGTCAGAGTGATTGATTTATTTGTGTAAGATTAAAACTAGAATGTTTTCAAGAAGGCGCTCAAAGATGAATATTTTTTGGAGGATTATGATATTGCTACGCGGAAGACATTCAAAGAGTGGATCTATCAACCCAACAAAGGACTTCTTGCTTCTGAATTGTTGCGAGAGTTTGAAGAACGTTACAACCAGTTGGATGAACTTGAGAAAAGAGCCCTAAACTCAGAGAAAGTGGAGTTATTCTTGCAACAAATGATTCTGCACTTCAAGACGAGTTGGGAGAGCTTCTTCAAGACCTTATGCAGCCTATGGGATTGAAGATAGATTGGCAAGATATTGTTGATGTGGTTTCCACATTGACGAAGAGGCATAGATGGAAGGCTCAACATGCAAACACCTCTAGCGATGTCTTCTCCTACCTCGACTTCTCCTGTTGCTCCTTCCACTTCTTCTCCTACTTCCCATCCTGTGTCTATGTCTACTTCTATGCCTATGCCTATGCCTATTCCTGTTGTGGTTGATAGACCATCTGCCAAACCGACTGTCAAAGTCATGGTGGAAGAAATTTCAAAGAACTTGAAAGATCTTCAAATTAAGATGACCAAAAGAGAACATCAACCACTTAACCTAGCTTCAACTTCTTCCCCAACCTCTTCTACTCCTATGAATTCTTCCAAAAATGATCGTGTTCACCGTTGCATGTGATGCGATAGTCCAGACCATGAGCAGAAGGATTTTCAAGACTTTGAAGAGGCTAAAAGACTGAAGTTGGTGGTCTCAAAGAACAAGATGATATGTTTCAAAGATACAAAGCAACCGCCTAAAACAAATTTTGGTAAATGAGGTATGAAGAAATTATTGGAGGATTCTCTTTTATACTCTTCTTATGTGAAGCAAGAGGTGGCAAGAGAAGCTGCTACCTATGGTCTTCAACTGGAGCAGTTGCCAAAGGACAAGTCTCCTTTATGGTCCTATGTGTTGGTGGTGCGCAGATCAGTCGCAAAATGCTCACGTAGTGAATCCCTGAAGGTCCCCAAGAACAATGAACTCTACCTTTTTGCACAAAAAACAATGTAAAAGCATGCACGACAAGAGGCAAGAGACAAATTGGGTTCAATCTCCCCCCATGCCTTGTGTGAGCGCTCCACAAAGCATGTATTTTATGTATATTTCAATCTTCATGCTCAATAATAGCCCAATTTACAAAAATATGACAAGCTTTTAGCTTTTGAGTTTGCTTTCTACAAAAATAGAAAAATAAAGCTAATGGACGGTGCCAATAGAGTCTGGCACGCCCAATCTCAATGTCCAAATAGAAATAACATATCCGGGCGCATAGGCGCATACAAAATAATAATCAATGATCGATGTCTCAATAGATATAACAAAATATAGGCGTGGCGCCTATCAAAATATAGTCCAAAGGTCGAATACTCGCTAGACTCCAATGCTTTCCTCCGCCACTGCTGCTATCTCTACACATCAACTGAAGCATTCACAATCGTTAGTAAAATAATACAATTAAACCGACAAAAGTGAATACCTAGCAGTCTTCAGCTACATAAATAAATCAACTGGTTAGAAATAAATCCTAACCTTAATTTATTACGAGTGCGCACTCTAAACTCATTAACGTTTATTAATTTAATATGCATTTTGCGGAATCACCCGCTATGGAATCACCCATATACACACTAAATTAATGAAACGCCCAAAAAGGACAGGTGTCCCCATCAACTTCTCGCACAAAGAATCCTCTTTGTGTATGAGCCCCGGTCATCTAAGTTTACGGAATCCACCGTAAAACCTCACGGAATCCACCGTGGCACGGAATCCACCGTGGAATATGCCTCCTGGCATCAGTTGGATGCAGAAAAGAAAGGTGAAGCTTCATCATTCGAACTTTCATCCATAGGAGATGCAATCAAAAAAGGGATTGGATGGAATGATCATGCATACATTGTTTCTATCTATGCTTACATTGCAAAATCTCAAGGATTTGAATCACTTGTAGAAGAAAAGTGAAAAAGAGATAATGATCAACCTGAAGGATTGAAGAGGGCGACTAGAAGAGGAGTGAACCAGTTCTTCAGCCTTCTTCTTTAGGACTAGAGCAGAGTATGGCTGATGTACAGAAGCCAAAAGTACAAGAAGATCAGAAGGCCCCAAAGACAAAGGATTCGAAGCCGAAAAAGCAACCTAGATTCAAGTTGCTATCTGACATCGAGATGACCACGGACTTGAAAAAGGTACTTGAGGATCGAATTCTTAATCGCAAAATTGAATTTACACTTGGAGAAGTCTTGGGGATTCCCAAAAGGGAATTTCATGATGTTATCATCAACATCATAAAAAGAAACGCCAAGTTATTGAAGAGCCAACGCAAAATATGATCCATCGAGAGGCTTTAGCTATTGCCGGCTATTCTCTATGGGTTGCAGATTGAGGAGATTGATTTTGAAGAGGAGACTATTGAGGAGTCTACAGATGGAGCTCTATGTATGCAGAAGTCTCTTCATCCTTTTCTTCAACCCATATAGTATGATGAGAGTGAAGATGCGCCTAGAATGGTGCCTCATAGCAATTTTTCTCGAAGTCACTGGGCTCATGCAACTATAGAAATGGTAGTCAAGCTTGGAGAGAATGAGACTCCTTGTGTTGCTCTTTTAAACCATGACTCTGAGATTAATGTCATAGTGTGAGGTTTATATGATACTGGTAGATGGCTAGTTGATGTGGATCATGGTTGGCACATGTGTGCGGCCAACAACACTATGGGAAATTTGTATGCTACTTGTAAACCTAAAGATTTCTATTGGACATGTGGGTGAGTCTTATCATTTCTTTGTGCAAAACTCTTGTTCTTATCCTATTATTTTGGGGCAGCCATTTATTGCTAAGTCTCGGATGGAGACTAAGGTTCTAGATGATGGGTCTGCCTATGCACAGATCCAAAGCAAGGATGGAAAGAGAGCTCTCTAGTTCATGACCATTTATATCAACCATCAGCGAAATAAGGATTCTTTGAGGGATTCCCCTCTTCCAGTAGTAGGAGAGCCAGATTTTTGTTAGGTACCACTATCTTGCGAGACAATGGTGGTACAAGTCAGGGAAAACTCTCACCTCTTGGCAACGACAGTTTTTCCTCATGTGTTTATGGTGTATCCTTTAAAAGTACTTTGTGTTTTCAACATATTTCTGATATGCCTAGAGATGCCATGCAATATGTAAAAAGAAAAGAAAAAGAATTGATGATTTCAGGTGTTTATGATGACCTTTCATGCTCAAATACCATGGAAGAACTTTTGGTATTGCTAAATGCTAACAATCAAGAGTTGTCATATGTCTTACAAGTCCATTATCTAGCGATGTATTGCGAAATTGCTGAGTTCGTGCTTCAAAAGAATTTGGGTACTAAGGGTTCTCAACAAAAAGTAATCTTTGCTGACATATTTCAACAAAAAGATTTGGGTGTTGTTGTTTACACACAACAAAATTTGTGTTTACCAGGGTATTTTCATCGAGGGTTGAAATTTGCAAGTTGTAGCAATGAAGCCAAAGTTCAGGTAAAATATAATAGAGTTGATAAGAAGGTTAGACTAGTTGCAGGACCGCTATCTTTGGACAATGATGAGATGATTAGGAGAGCTACTTTGCAACCTCCTTTACGAGATCCTGTAGGTATCGGACATAAGTTTTCAGTTGAGAGATGAAGATTGGGACCAAATATTTTCTGCTTCCTGAAGACGTAAGATGTTTTGAAGAGATGTTATGCAGACATGAAAAATATTTTTCTTTCTTTCCACATGAGATTGGATGTGTTGATCCTAAGGTTGTGACGCCTATGGTTATTTTTACCATTCCACATGTCCATTGGAATCTATGGCCTATTCCTGTGCCAAGGGCTCACTTGCCCAAATTGGTAGAGCTTTTGAATGAGCAAATTAGGATGGGGATTCTAGAGCCATCTTCAGCTCCATATTCCAACAGATGACTTACAGTTCCTAAGAAGAATGGGACACTCAGATTTATACAGGACCTACAACCAGTAAACAAGGTCACTATTCGAAATGTTGGTGTAGGACCTATTGTGGATGAGTTTGCTGAGGCTTTTGATGGACATGCTATCTATTCACTCGGTGATCTTTATTCCGAATATGATCAGTTCCATCTTGCCCTTGAGAGCAAAGATTTGACTACAATGAAGACACCTCTGGGCCTTGTCCGAATGTGTACACTTCCGCAAGGAGCTACTAATTCGGTTGCCCATATGATGAATGGGATGAACAAGGTTCTATGAGATTTTATTGCTAAGCTTACTATGCCTTTCATTGATGATTTACCTATCAAGGGTTACTTGGAAGAAGGAAAAGATGATTCTTTAGACGACCATGGATGCATGTTCTTTGTGGCTTCACATATTAGAGATGTTGTGAGGATTCTTTACAGACTTGAGGAAGTGAATTTGACCTTGTCAGAGTTGAAGTCTATTTTTGGTGCCATAGAATTTTTTATTGTTGGACATATGCATGGATATTATGGCAGGAAGCCTTCTCCTACGAAGGTTGATGCCATAGAGAAGATTGCAAAGACTTGCTCTTCTACTTTGGAGGTTCGCAGGTTTCTTGGAGCTTATGTGTTTTATCTTTTTTGGATTCTTCATTTTGCTCATATTGTAGATGATCTCTACTAGCTCTTGAGAAAAGGGCAATGTTCTTCTTGGGAGATAAAACATACTAAAGCCATGCAGAAACTGAAGAAATTTTATTGAGAGTTGCTCCAACTCTTTGAAAGGCAGATTATGAGTGTGGGAGACCTATTGTTCTTACTGTTGATACTAGTCCTATCGGCATTGGATGGGCTTTTGGCCAAGATGATGTAGATGGAAATAGGTATGCTATTTGGTTTGGGATGAAAGTCCTAAATGAACGGAAATGAAGGTATTCATGAGTTAAGAGAGAGCTCTTGGGAGTTTTCATTGCTCTCAAGAATGACAAAAAGTACTTCATTGAAGCTGTTGTGGTGATCGAGACTAATTGTCTGCCTCTTCTAGGTATGATCATGAGTTGTTCTACTCCAGATATTGCCATGCTTAGGTGGATTGGGTACATAAAATCCATGAATTCTAAGTTTAGGAACATAGTAGGCAAAGACAACCCAGTAGCCAATATGCTTTCACGAGCAAGGTATGATGATATGGTTTATCTTGCATTGATGATGTTGATGATGGGGCTGATCTTTCAGGCATGCATATTTGAAGAGCAGATACACGTGACCACCATCGACTCGGGAGCTCCCTAGACAGCACTCCAAAGTCTCTTAAACCTTCTTCCTTTCTTCTCGATTCTCACTTAAGATCTTCTTTTCCATGCAATTCTTGGATAGTCGCCAATGTTCTTCCATGAAGATCATTAAACATGAAATTTTTATTGAAAAGAAAGCCTTTGAAACCCTTCTTTCTTGCAAGCTCCATAGCCACCTCTTTCCCAGCCAATGCACCAAATGAAGAGCACCCTGCCATGGCACAATATGAACCATGAACCGGCTAGGTAGAGGCTGCAAATACATTGCTAGCCACAAAAACCTGCAAGAAAACTCTCATTCTCACCAAGAATCTATGCTCTCCAAACACACAAGAGGAAGGCACACAAGAAATTAGGAAATTCTTCCATCCTCACCCTCTTCCTCTTCCTCACTCTCCATTAGATTTTGCAAAGGAGCACAAGAGAGAAAAGCAAGAACAAGAAGGCAAGTGTTGTGCCAAAATGGGAGAGGGAGAAATGAACTGTGAAAGGAGAAGATAAAGGAAGAGACAGGGTGTAACCACCTCAACCTCCCACCTCCCCAAATCCCACGGCTGCAACCACCTCCCTTTCCTTTCTTGAATTATAAAATTCAAATTTGCATACATTGGCTATGGTCTAGGGACCTTTCAATTTTTAGCATGAGACAAAAGGGTTTGACCTTTCCTTTCCCTAGCAATATTTTATAGTGTGTCTCTTTTGGACTACACATTTCACATTGCTTCATATTTGATTTTTTACAAAGGGGTACAAAAGCAAAGTGTCAATTTACAAAGGATGTTTCCATGTTTAGCACATTTTGGTGCCTTTATTTGCACTGATTTCCTGGTTATCAATATTGATCATATTTTTTTATTTGTTTGCTTTGGAAAGCTTTGATGAGACTTTGTATATATGAGAGTATTTGAAAATTGGTCGTTATTTGAGTACTATGTCTAGACAGGATGGATGGATTGATGCAAAGTTCAAGAAAATCAGGAGAAAAGCTTATGGTTTCTTCTTGCGAAGTGGGCTACTTTGGAAGTATCCACGAAAGTGATGAGGACAGCCATGAGAGTTGTCTATGATAGAGCTTCACAAGTGCGGATCATGAAATAATTCCAAGAAAGTCTTTGGGCTGGGCATCGAGCTATTTGGGTGACCTATGAGAAGATCAAAGAGTGCTTTTGGTGGAGAGGCATGTACAGAGATATCTCACAGTTTGTTGAGACATGCCCTGATTGTCAGTTGTTCTCTTGAATGAGGCATAGAGATGATCTTCGTCCTACCTACCTGTTATGTATTCATTACAAGTGGGTTCCTGATTTTATTACTATGCATGTTGGTTTATGCCAGATGCACTACATTGTTTTGGCATGAGAATATCTCACAAATCAAGTGGAAGGAAGAGCATTACGGGGGAGGAATTCTACTTCAGTTGTTTGTAAGTTTCTATTGGAGGATGTTATTTGCAGGTATGGATGTATTGGAAAAGTTACTACAGATAGAGGTGAGTTGGATGCTGATGAGGATAGGGAGTTTTTCTCTCACCTTGGCATTAAAATTGATTTGACTTTGGCATATAATCCAGAAGGCAACGAAAAGAGCGAAAGAGGCCATCTGCCAATTGTGAAAGCCTTGGCCAAATCATGTAGTGGAAGGGTTTGGGATTGGCCTAGGATGTTGCCTTATGCCTTATGGGCTGATCGCACTACTCATATTGTGACTACAGGTTATAAGCCAGATGAGTTGATGTATGAATAGAAGCCAGTCATGCCTACAAAGACTTGCACACTTACTTGGAGTGCTTTACCGTGGTAGCAAGAAGAGATGAGTAGAGAAGATCTTTTGGCTCATCGTATTCATCAGTTGGAGAGAATACCAGAAGATATTGAGAGAGCAATTCGAAGACTCAAAAAGGGCCAAGATTAGCAACAAAGACCACTTTGATAAGCAGACATAGATATGGGCCGAAAGAAATTAAGGAAGGAGATTGGGTGTTGGTCTATGACAGCAATCTAGACAACTAGTATAGTGCTATTTGCAAGGTTTCTAGATGATGGTTTGGGCAACATGTCCATGACAATGCTACATATTCCTTGGCAAAACTTGATGGTATAGTTTTGTAGATTCTGATTGCAGGGAGGAAGAGAATCAAACTATTCAAAAGAAGAGATGATGGAGCCTATGCAGTTGAGGAGTTAGATGATGTGATTTATGATGGACTTGAGCCAAGAGATGATGAAGATGAAGATGAGGACATTGCAAATGCTTTAACAAAAGATGAAGAGATTGCATTGACCATCGAGCTGGGCGGTGATGAGGATGGGTAGCTGTGGCCCACATCTGGAGGATATGTAGGTTTGGAGGGGGCGGATATTGTGACGTTGCGCGCCCACCATTGCAAATCTAAGGGCGGAGTTTTCCGCCAAGAAATTGATCGCATTAGTCAGCATAATTAAAAGTTTATTTTTCGTTCTATGTGTCTCTTTATTTGTGTTTGCATGACGCACAAGCACCTATAGTTAAGTTAGGCACAAATTCTTCAATACATTCATAATTTTTTGTGGGATTGCATAGCATGGATTCTTGGGGAACGAAATCAAGAATGATATAAAGCTTAGCACAAATCTCAGGCTTTCATGAAAGGACTTTAGGAATCCAATATCGGAATAATGTATGGATTGAATTGGAAAGTGAAATTGTCCCATGCATCACCAATGTATATTGCCATTGTGATGAAAAGTTTGATGTTCTTCAAGAAGAAAAAGAGAATGTGGAGGCAACTCCAATATACAATGAAGATAGTTCAAATATTGAAGGATTTTCTTGGGACTATTATTTAGAAGCTAGTTGTGATATGTTGCAGTAGAAGGTATGTGACAATTAAACCAAAAGGCCCATGGATAGCAAGTGATCTTCCCAGAATTCAAACACTACAAGGATTTGAGCTAGTAGCGACGTTTAAAGCGACGAAAATACAAACAACAAAATTTGCCCCCGTCATCGCAAAAAGCGTCGTTATTGACGACGCCATAGAAACGATGCATATAGCGACGCAACCAGTAAATTTGCGACGCACATAGCGACGCCAATAGCGACGCGAGTAGTGAATTTGCGACGCAAATAGCGACGGTAACAGAAAAATAAATTGTGATAGCACTGTGTGCTGTATGAGAGCCATACAAAATAGTTTCTGCACTACTGCATACAAAGCGCTTGCAAACAAAAAGAATGTATACTGAAATCATAAAACTAATACATGAAATAAATACATGATCGCATAAAATGCGATTGGTAAAATCATGAAAGGATATCACTAATACATAGAAAATGTCTACATAGATCAGGCGACTAAAAACTAAAGTTGTGTGAGCTCCAAGGATCCAAGGGTGAGCTACAAATCCTCGTCCCCCGAAAGCTTGTCCCGTCGCAAAGGAGCATCGAACGGATTCTGTAGAAAAAGAAACAACACATCAATCCACCATACAATAATGCTTTCAAATATCTCATGGTAACTACGGACAAGAAAGATGAGTGACTTACAGGGCCGCTGCGTCTATACAATCGGTCGATCAATGCATTGAGACCGTGCCTCTCTACATATCGAGTCTCAAGGCCTTGCGGATCGCGATTTGTAATGGAGTGCTGCAAAGAAAACAAAATGCGAACTGTTAGATACATGATTGTCAGTACAAAGAATATTTCAAAAAAACAAACAAGCAAAACAAAAGAGAAACTTACAAAGTCCTCCAAATATGTCCTGTGGCCGCCACTCCCAAGATGATGGACCACTCCGGCCTCGAGTCGTGCCCTCGCCGCCTCACGCTGCTGACTCCAACGTCCTGGCGAATCTGTAGCCTCCTCCCTCAGTCGGCGCCACTCGTCTACATCTAACCACTCGGGCTTTACATCCCCACTCTTGATTGCCTTGCATGCGTCGGATCGTCTATGTGACATGTATGCACGCATGCAATCCATCATCTAGCCTGTAGAGAATCTATCTACTACAGTTGGCACCGGAAACTCCTCATGCAAGGATGCTACTATGTAGTCCTTGCTCCCCTCCCGTATGTTCTTCCAATGATCCAGGACGTTGTGCCAAAAAACTTTTTGGCACAACTCTCTCATGTGAGCCATCACCCTCCTCCCCTTATCATTCATGATGATGGCTCCTGACCTACTATCAACCAGGTATCCATAACCCCTAGGAGTCTGCCTAAGAATGGTCCTCTCCCATCTCCGTCCACACTCCTAGGCATATCCAGGAGACCCCTCTACATCCGATGTACCGATGGGGGTAACCTCTCTTGGAGTGCCACTCAAAGGGGTGCCACCAAAAGGGGTGCCACCTGCTGAGGGCTGCGCAAAAGCCAGAGTAACTAGAGTAGACGTCCCCACAGGTGTGACAAATCCTGGAGGTGACATAGCTCCAGTTGAACGACGAGACAGAGACACCACATCCGTGTCTCCACAGCGGCATCCCCCTGATCGCGATGCAGTCTCTCCCTCTGGCCCAAGTCATGAGCGTCGAGATTGTCTGCTCGAAGCTGAAGTATCTGATCGCGCTGAAGCAGATCTAGTAGAGCTCCCTGACGAAAAACGAGAAAGCTCCTAGTCTACCATCTCTCTGAATCTCACGAGCTGGTCTGGAGACATGCGTGCCATCATGTCCTGAAACTCCTCATCGCTCATCCCTCGACTCATCCTGAAAATGTCACCTGCACAGATAAAAAATGGTGTTAGAATAATCAATTTAAACTATACAAAGCACAGTAATATAAATCATTTTTAAAAAATCCCTCTTAAAATGCATATCTTATGTACCTTTATGGAAGATCTAAACAACGAATTGAGTAATACAATTCTCCAAGAATGAAGTATTCTATGGTCCCATGTTAATCTCCTGACACAACTCTGCATACACTGGAAGGTCGATAGACATGTCACCGCAAAAGAATGAGTCTGCCTCGTTCTCAAAAAATTCTTGGACTCCTGTATTTTCATCATTGTTACCCGATGCGGGCTCCAAGCTTGCGGCGGCCTCCACCCCTTGTAATATCGACCCCTCTATTTGCATATTATCTTCATCTATGCCCGGAACATCGCTTTGATCATATACTCTCGTACTTCGAGGAGTTGAAGGTATAACATACCACCATCGAGGTTGTCGGGGGTTTGGATAGAAGATTAATTGTTCACAAACACGTACAAAGCGAGTTCAAACCATTGTGACATAAACCATGTCGTATTACAATTAGCAAGCAAATGACTCTATGCACCTATTCACAATGGGCCGGCAACACAAAGGTGTCGCGCAAATCCGTCCATTTTTTTTCGGAATCTATTTTGAGAAATCCAGATGGACCTCGTCGAACTGTTGCTCCAGCTCCTCCAAGTACCACTTTGAACCACTGCACATCGAATAGCATCATGGAGAAGCTACAGTAATCCATCGTAATAATACTTTGCAAGTTCCCAAAATACTCCATCTCATCCACAACCATGTTCGGATCTGTTGCTCGTCCCCGGCTCTCTTGCTCAAACCTTGCCATGACACCACAGTCCATTGTGGAGCGCATTTGGTCAATATGCTCCACGCGAAAATGCCGTCCGCGCGACCACACTGCACTATATATTTTGTATTGTACATTAAAACACTCAAATTAGATCTCGCGTATAAAATTTAGATACGACATATTCTAAACCCCTCATCACCTTTGGACTACATCCCCTCGAGAACTCCCACTCCTCCATTGATACCTCTGTCCCTTCGCTAGATGCTGCGGTCAAGGCTCCATGAAACCATCGTGTTGACATAAACCGCGGCATCTCCTCCATGCCTTCGGGATATCAAATCGGTTGATGACGTGTACTGCATCGGAATTCAGCTCGCACTTTCTCTCGATCTTGCCTTGCAATCTGGTACTTGGCGAGCCACGTCTCCATGGAGGCATGGTGCAACATACAAAAGCGATTCACATTCTCTTCCATTGAGGCATCCATTCTTTTTTCTATCCCATTTTCAACCACCACATCTCGAGTCAGTCTATCATCGTCCTTCAGCGTCCATAGCATTTCATTGTCTGGTTCCACCGTTGGTAGCCATTGTGAGATATGCACTAACGCCTCTAACACCAACCAACCTTCCGCCATGCTACCTTCTGGCCGAGCTCGTTGTCGCACAAAGCCTTTCAGGGTTTTCATGAAGCGCTGCAGGAAGAACATCCATCGCATATGGACAGGTCCAGCAATCTCCACTTCGTCCATCCACAAGATGCACAAGAAGGTGGACTTGTATCGTGAGCATGCTAGTGGGCAGATATTTCTCAAAGAGACAGACTGTCTCCACTGCTCCCCACCTTACAGATTCAATAGAGGACGTCTTAATCTCTTTCTGTGAGATCCATTGCACCAAAGTCGACAACTTGTAAATGGCCCCGCGAATTTCTAGAGTACGGCATCTTGCGATCGCGATCGATAGGACAAACTGCCACAAATGAGAAAGCATTATGAATAATGGCCACTTTTCAAATTGCAAAATGCCCACGCTAATTACAATCCATTTTGTTCACAAATCTGACATATCTTATGCCAATCATGGGATTTTAGCCCCGACAATTGGTCATCTTCAGAAAATGTGGACCTGAGAGAACGCATCATACCCGCCGGAGTATGGATAGACTTGATTACTTGCTTCACAATGCGCTCTTCTTTGGTGCACAAAACCCAAGGAGCACGAGGAAGCTCCACTCCCCCTTCAACACTCGACTACGGTCAAAGCGCCTCTATCTTACCTACCTCCTTCAAATCCATTCGTGACCCTATAGTGTCTCTCTTTCCTGTGATGTGGTCCCATAGCAAGCTGCCCACATTCTTGAAAATATGCATGGGATCCAACAAGTGGTTGACCTGTAAGTGGGTTCAATATGGCAACTCGTAGAAAACTGAGAACCGTCACATTCCATTTGGATGTGATTCCGGGTTTACCATTTTCAACTCGTACCAGCTTGCGGCGTTCATATGTGTTGGAGGTCATCCAAGAAAACCTTTCCTGAGTTCATGATCCTCTGGCAAGAAAGCAGCGTGTCCTTGATATACCATCTTCTTCATGGTTCGTGACCTTCGGGAGTCTAACTGTGGCCCACACAATGGACATGCATGATAACCTGAGGTAACCAGACCTGTAAGGCGAGCCACGACCTAGTGAATACTTGATTGAATGAGATAAAATATAGATATTACCAGCGAGAATGGAGGTCTGCTCACCTGAGCACTCTCCCAATCCCGAAAAGTCATACATCGTCCACATGAGAATGGCTTGAATGTTGGCTGACCGCCGACCATCGCGCCTGCTCATATCTTGCACAGTGACCCCCTCCTCCCACAAAATCTTAAGCTCATTGACTAATGGACGAAGATACACGTCCATACTTTTTACTTTCTAGCGGCCCGGGATGAGCAAGCTAAGGATGAGATGTCCCTTCTTCGTAGAAAGCCATGGAGGGATGTTCTAGTTGACAAGCACTATAGGCCACACACTGTAAGAAGTCGAGCGCAGACCGAATGGGTTCACACCATCCATGGCGAGACCGAGCCGAAGATTCCTTGGCTCTCGCGCAAAGCCTAGGAAGGTAGAGTCAATGTGGCTCCATGCGCGCAAATCTGCTGATATTCGTTGTACTCCATCCATGGACCTATTCTGCACATGCCACGTTGTCAAGCTTGCCATGTCGGACGTGCGAAACATGTGGTTTATGCGGGGGATGAGCGGAAAGTGTCTGAGAACTTTTTGAGGGATGGTTTGCCCTTGCAAGTCCTGTCGATACCTGTGAGCACCACACTTTGGACATGTCTCCATAGTCTCGTATTCATCTCGAAACAGTATGCAGTCGTTGATACATGCATGGATGTTATTGTAGTCCATGCCAAGCTTCCGTAAAACATGTCACGCATCATCACGAGACTCACGCATGGTATTTGCAAGTGGTAATATATGATATTTCAATAACCTGAAAAAAATCATAAAACACCTTGAAAAAACATAAATGTTTGCAATAATACTGTTAAAAAAAATAATCAATGAAGCCTATGTGCAAGGTACCTGAATAACTCGGTCCCACTCGTATCGCTCCAACCGTATTTTGCTTGCACACTTAAGAGTGCAAGCAATGTCTTCAACCGAGATACTCGGCATCCATCATATAATGGTATGGATGCTTCCTCTCTAAGCGGATCAGATGTCTCAACATCCATGGGAATCAATGCATCGATCATTGCCTCCATCTCAAGCTCCAAGATTGTAGGTAGGTTGGGAAGGTTGTCTCTCTTCTCTGGCATTGATAGTATAGATGGGCCTTGCAAGTGGTGGATTGGCTCCTCCAATCCATCCATCGCACGTCCATGAACTCTTCTAATTGGCCGCAAAGGGTGCACTCCCCCTTGGGTCTAGACATCACCCCCCTGGATAGAAAATTTGCCAACAAGACCCAATCTTATTGTGTATGGTTTTTAATTAGCTTACGAGTACAATGCATGATTAATATTAACTTCAAATTACCGTTTGCTAAAAATCCGCAATCGCCTGATCAATGATCTCAGATTGAAACTTGCCAAATCGTCGTACGTGTTCTATAGACAATCGGCGTTTTCGTCTAATTGCCAACTTGCATTGAGAGCAAGGACATGGGACACGCTGATTAAGATACGTCTCGCGATCTTGAACAATAAGACCTTCTTCGTTTTCAATCTTATCTACATTACAGCAAACGAGGCTTAAATGGATAGCTTTATGGAGATGTATGTCAAGTTGCAAGTTGACCATAAATCCTGCATTGTACATAGTAGTTGAGAGATTTATTGATGTTATATCTCGGCCTTATATCATGCTCAAGGATTTGTTTGTCCCGGTAGATAATTATTCGTTATTGTAAAAAACTGCACTAGAGGGCTTTGAGTATAAGTAATCCATTTATGAGCATCATTGAGGATCTCTTAGTCTAATAATAAATCAGTCTCAACAAAAAGCATCTTAGAAATGTGGTTTTTTTGTCCTAGAATCGCATATTAAAATTATTGCCATCTATGAAATTTATCAACTATAGTAATAAAATTTATTTCAATCAATTCTACTCATAGTCATAAGATCTGAGAGAAAATATCCTATACTCAATTTAAGGGATTCTTCTTCTATAACAATACTTTTGGGTTCATTTTGATGAAGTACCGTAATGACCATTAGCTAGGGTATCATTTTCTTTTAGTCCTTCCGTTGACTAGTTGGCATGATTTCTAATTTGTTATGCCTATAAAGTTAATACAAAAATAATGAATTATGCATATCACAATTAGATCCCCTACTTGGACATTATGAAGGACATGACCAATTTTAAGCCATCTTAAAGAGTCACCAATGTACGTGGCCCATGGCAAAGCACATTGCATACCATTATCGATAAGTCTATTATCGTGCATCTTAAACCTCCTAATTAGACTTTATAAACGGTATGACTAATTTTTAGCCCCCTTAAGGAGTCGATGTAATGGTACCCATAAAAAAAGTAAAGTGGATACCATTACTATAATCATGGATATGCTATCATTCCAATATATGTTATCTTTCTCTTTCTCTCCCTCTCCCTCCCTCTCTTTCTCTTTCTCTCGTATTTCCTCTCCCTCTCACAATATATCTTAACACTCTCCAAAAGCAAAAGGGAGAGGGAGAGAGAGAATGCACTCTTCCTCCCTCTCCCTCTCCCTCTCGCTCTCTTTCTCTTTCTCTCCCTCTCTCATTTCCTTCCCCTCCCTCTCCCTCTCTTTCTCTTTCTCTCCCTCTGAAAGGTGAGAAGGATTGAAGCTTGCACGCGAGCTATGGCAGGAGAGCTAGAGCAAGAAAGACAGAGACAAGAAATGGGAACTCCAACAGTCACAATGTGTGACCGGGCCTTCCTTTATTCAAATTGTCACTAAAAGAATAAAGAATAAAGTGACGTGACGGGCGCCTGCCACCTGCAGTGTGCAGTGGTGGGTACTGTCAATGTAGTAATACACGGGGCGGCACGGCGGAGGCGCCTTTACCCCCAACAACCTCCCACTTAAAGGCAAATCTACCCTAGTGAGAGAGAAAAGAAAAAAGAAAAGACAGTACAAATGTACATAGGTACAAGGGATGAGGAAAGGAGACATCTCATCCAACGCCCATCAACCTCCTGAGGAAGGCAAAGTGCTCAGTAGTGAGGCTCTTCGTGAGCAGATCTGCAGGATTCTCGTCAGTGGAGATCTTGACAAGGTCAACAGACCTGTCCTCCACGACACCACGTATGAAGTGATACCTCACCTCAATGTGTTTCGTCTTCGCATGGAAGACCGGATTCTTAGCCAACTGAATGGCACTCATAGAATCCGAATGCAGTGTAGGTGTAGCATCAATCCCAAGGTCAGCAAACTAGACGGCCTAACCATATGGCCTCCTTGCAAGCCTCAGTATTGGCTGCAACATACTCGGTCTCAGTGGTAGACAAAGCCGTACACTTCTAAACCCTGGACATCCAAGAGATAGCCCCTCCAGCATAGGTGAATACATAGCCAAAAGTGGACTTCCTACTATCTGCATGTCCTGCATAATCGGAGTCAGTGTACTCCACAACCCCTGTATCCTGGCTACCATAGCAAATACACATATCTGTTGTGCCCTTCAGGTACCTCATGATACCCTTCACGGCATCCCAATGTCTGCTGCCAGGTGTAGCCATATAGCGTGCCACAACACCAACTGCATGCGCAATATCTGGACGAGTGGCTATCATGGCATACATCAAGCTGCCCATGGCTGAAGCATAAGGGATCTTGGCCATCTCGGCCCTCTGCTCATCTGTCTGCGGACAATCGGCCGGTGATACCTTCACATAAGAAGGTAATGGACAGCCAATAGGCTTTACGTCCTGCATGCGGAAGCGCTCAAGGACTTTATGAATGTACTCCCGCTGTGAGAGATACAAAAGCCCATGATGCCTATCGCGCTTAATGCGCATCCCAAGTATATGTGAGGACTGTCCCAAATCCTTCATCTCAAAGCTCTTCTTCAGCTGAGATTTAAGAGCATCTAGCTCATCATGAGCTTTCCCTACTATCAGCATATCATCAACATAGAGTACCAAGATAAGCAAACTGCCATCACGGGCTTTCTTCATGTAAAGACACGGATCCATAGCACTCGTGCTGTAGCCCTGTGACTGCATAAAGGCATCAAACTTATGATATCATTCCCTAGGTGCCTGCTTCAAGACATACAAGCTCTTCTTCAACTTGCACACTAGGTGCTCCCTGCCAGGTTCTGCAAAGCCCTTAGGCTGATCCATATAGATCTCATCATGCAAGTCCCCATGTAGAAAAGCCGTCTTAACATCCATCTGATATAGATCTAAGTCAAGCTGTGCAACCAAAGCCAAGACTAAGCGCAGGGTGGTCATCTTAACCACAGGAGAGAAGACCTCATCAAAGTCCACACCATGTTCTTGCTTAAAACCCTTTGCTACCAATCTAGCCTTGTATGCCGGCTTGGGGTGTCCAGGGGTACTTTTCAGCTTGTACACCCACTTGTATGGCAAAGCCTTCTTGTCCTTAGGCAAGGCAACCAAATCCCAAGTCTCATTCTTATGCAGGGAGTCTATCTAAGACTACATAGCCCTCTCCCAGGAGTGACTGTCACCCCTGCGCATAGCCTCATCATAAGTGAAAGGCTCTCCTGCATCTGTAACCAAAACATAATGCATAGAGGGCTGAAATCTGTCAGGTGGACGTCTGTCTCTAGCAGACCGTCTCACCGCAGGCTCTACTGCCTGTCTAACTGCTTGTCCAACACCCTGGCCCTGTGGAGGAACTGCTGTAGGCTGTACTACTGGCTGTGCTGGAGCTCTAGGCTCCTCCTGAAAGATCACTTTGCGGATCTCAACCACCTTCTCAGGCTGCCTGTGCATATTGTCTTCATGGAAGACGACATCATGGCTGCGTACTATTTTCCGCGCCTGGGGATCCCATAGGCGATAGCCCATCTCTCCTGACTCACCATAGCCAAGGAATATGCATTTAATGCTCTTTGGATCCAATTTACTCCTCTTGTCCTTGGGCACATGGCAGAATGCCTCACATCCAAAGACACGGAGATGCGCATAAGAGGGTGGCTTACCAGCCCAAACTTCCTCTGCAACCTGGAAATCCAATCCACTGGAAGGCGATCGGTTTATGACATGCACTGCCGTACTAACTGCCTCAGCCCAAAAACTCTGGGGTAGGCCTACATGGCTAAGCATAGAGCGACACGCTCCTGAATAGTCCTGTTCATGCGCTCAGCCAAACCATTCTGGGGTGGGGTGTAAGGGGCGGTCAACTGACGCTTAATACCCCTGTCATCACAAAACTGCTCAAAAGCACGTGAGACATATTCTCCCCCATTATCTGTCCTAAGGCATTTTAGCCTATACCCAGTTTGGTTCTCAACAAGAACAAGCCATCTCTGAAAAACTGCCAAGACATCGGACTTCTGCTTTATGGGATAAGCCCACATTTTCCTAGAAAAATCATCAATGAAGGTAACGAAGTACTTCGCGCCACCCATAGACATGCAAGGCATAGGCCCACAAACATCGGAATGCAACAATGCCCAGGGCTCACTCATGCGTGGCCTACCCGATTCCTAAGGCGTAGACCTATTCTGCTTACCATAAAGACAATGATCACACGAGTCAAAACATGCATAATCCAAAGGCGGAAGATACTGCAAACCAGATAACATTTTCATTCCCTTCAAAGACATGTGCCCTAAACGAGCATGCCAAAGTGGTACATGTGGGATAGAACCCACTGCCAAAACATGGTCAATTGAGGACCCAGATACAACAAGAGGATAGAGGCTGCCAACCTTGGCGCCTCTAGCAAGCACAAGTCTGCCACGAGTAATTTTCCAGGCAGAATCCCCAAAATAGACATGAAACCCTGCATCATCCAACTGTCCTGCAGACATAAGACTGCGCATAAGCGTAGGTACATGACGTACATTCCTGAGCAAAAAGGAACTGCCAGTGGAAAACTGCAACTGAATATCTCCACAGCCCACAATATCAAGAGACCTGTCATCTTCAAGTCTGACTGATCCAGATTCAGTACGATAAGAGTGAAACCACTCACGGTAAGGCGTCACATGGAAGGACGCACCTGAATCCAATAACCAGCACTGTGCATACATACTAGATGTCTCAGTCAAGTGTGAAGCATCAGAAAAACTAGATGCAAGTATAAACTCATCACCACCATCGGACTCCTTAATCTACGTGACATTAATTTTCTCAATCTTGACGCTGGACTTTGCAGGTACTATGCTGCGATCAGAGGACTTCTCCTGCATTTTATCTTTCCCCTTATCCTTGCGCTTCTCATTGCGCAACTCATGACACTGTGGTCTAATATGGCCCTTTTTCCCACAATGATGACAAGTGACATTTGCATTGCGCCCACGCGACTTACTACGCGACTTGCCACGAGATTTAGACCGCCGACCCTTCTGCGAGTCACGGCCTCGGCCATTACCACGGTCATACCTGTCATTCCTACCTCTAACTGTCAAAGCATGACTACCACGAGAGGCATCCAAGTTTTTGCGATTCACCTCTTCCTGAAGAAGAGCACTCTCAACATCTGCCAATTTTAGAGTAGCACTAGAGGCACAAAGAGCAGTGCGGAATACATCCCATGACTCATTCAGAGTCCCAAGCAAGAAAACAGGAGTTACTTCCTCTCCAAAGGTGATATCCTGCGAAGTCAGGTTCTTTAATATAGCATGGAACTGACTCAAGTGAGCAGACATAGTCGCATTATCCTTCATGCGCAGATCCATAAGCTGCTTCAACCAGTACATCTGACTCACCGGACTTTTCTTATCATAAAGATTCTTGATCTTATTCCATAGATCCCATGCACTCTGTGCTTCCTCAAATACATTATAATGTACCTCGTGGACTTGCATAGCTCATCAAGTTCAAGCCAGTCGTCATTGTCCATAGTTTCAGGCTACTCCCCACTCAACCGAAGTGGCTTAATCTGAGATTTTTGCACCAAAACCTGCCATATTTGACTCTTCCAGTAAGAGTAGTTGATACCATCCAACTTTGTAATGTTAAAGATGGCACTATCATGCGAAGATGATGCCATTATGCAGGCTGGAAATGCCCAAACAGTCCAAAATTGCTTGTTGTTTTACTGTAGAAACTGCCCAAAAATGACCAAAACGGGGTCCAAAGGGCGAGCAAAGTGTGCCAAAAGTGGCTGACCACTTAGTACTAGGTGTGGTACACCAAATCAGGATATTTCAGCATGAAAAGTACACCTCAGCCCACCAATAACTGCTTGCTGTAATAAATTGCAGGTATGCAGTCTAGAGAGCAAACTGTCCCAAAATAGGATCCAATGTCAAGCAAACAATGCTAGATCCAAAGCCGGCATGAAACGGACATAAGCAAGGCCAATGACAGTGAAAAGAACATGAGCTCAACACCGAAGCATGTCAAAATAACATCTGCCAGTGAAAGGCACACCCCCAGACACTCTAGGCAAAGTGTTCCTATAACTGTCAAAACCTGACACAAATAGGTGTCTGCTCAAAGAGAAAGATCCAAATATGAGACTCAGCTCATAAGCATCCTGTGAAACAAGAGTACATCAATGCATATCCATAAAGATCGGAGTATGATCCCAAAGTCTCAATGCATATGTAGCTGCTCAAGACATAAACTGCTGCAAATACATGTAAGTGCTCCAATAGCATCCAACTGTCAAAGGTCAAGCAAGCATGTAAAATGCTCCCATTAGCACAAAAGGCGTACAAAGCGAGCTCAGAAGCTCAAACAACCCAAGAGAAAGCACCAGTGATAAGTGACCTTGTCAATGCATCAAGCGCATCCAAGAGAGCATGACATACATGAAGCACCGGTCGTATTAACCATGAAGCTGTACATAAGCCCAAATAAGCTCTCGGTCAACTCAATGACATCCAAATAGCAACCAAGATCAGTGATCAAGTAAGCCAGGAATGCTCAAATACATCCAAATCCAAGCTCCAAATGTCGGTATGGCATGCACGAACCAAATAGCATATGTCACGAACCAAAGCATGTAATGCAAAAGCCTAACTGTCAAGCAGAGACATGAGGCATAGGCGGTCCACGAGCATGCCAAGTCGGTCCAAATGCCAGACGGAGCTAATGCGAAGCTCAAAAGCATCCCATAATCTCATACATATGCTCCAAGTCGTCCCCAAATGTCAGAGACATCATGCCAAAGCTCAAAGCATACATCCAGTATCGGTAGGTAAGTGCCAAAGCATGTAAAGTACCTTCAGCCCACTGTTATTCCAGCATGTATTTACTGTTCTAAACATTAGATTTCAGCCCCGAATTCAAGCCAAAATCATGGTCAAACCAAATGCATACATCCCCAATACATCCGGGTAGGAAGTAGACCGCATATGGGCATCAAATAAGGTAACCGGAGTAGAGTATAAGCATCAAATGCCAATGCCAAGTGTGGCTGCCCTGTTTCCAGCACTGTGTAACAGTAAATAACAGTCCCAAATCAGCCAATATTTCAAGCCAAAATCATGGCATAATCATGTGCATACATTCCCAAGGCACTAGGCATCATGTACACCGCATACGGGCATCAAATAGCACAACCGGAATGGAGTATAAGCAACAAATGCTAATGCCAATGGTGCTGCCCCGTTTTCAGCCTGTTATGACAGTTTATGATAGTCCCAAATCTAAAGAAATCAGCCCCGAATGATCAAGACCAATGCCCAAAGCTTGAATGACATCAAACATGAAGTCTATAGCCCTCTTGATCAAGGTAGAGAGCAAGAAGCAATGGCCAAGTGTGGAGCTGAAGTAGATGAGTGCTCACAGCCTGGAAAAAAATGATGCAATCTGCCCTGTTGGTGCTGAACTTGCTACTGCTCCACATGGGCTGAAAAGGGGGTAATGGGGGGCTCAAGAAGGGCCTATCAAAGGCCTATGACAAGCCTCTTTGAGCCTTGATAGGTGTAAGGCACAATATAAGGGGAATAAGCTTCAAGAGTTTGAAGCCATGGCTACCCTTGCTGTTTGCAACCTGTAGACTGAAATAAAACCCTGAAAGAATGATCAAATACCTCAGTATCAATGCCTTGAAGGTGCCTCAATAGGCTGGGAAGGTGCTCGGGAAGCTGGGGAGTGACGGGAGCTCAGGGAGATCGGATATGGCTGCCGGGATGGAGATCCAATGCATGAAGCGAGTCGATGCGAAGGTCGGGAAGCACCGAATCGAGCTCGAGCAAGAGAATGCCAAGCTCTCATACCAGTTGAAAGGTGAGAAGGATAGAAGCTTGCACGCAAGCTATGGCGGGAGAGCAAGAGCAAGAAAGAGAGAGACAAGAAATGGGAACTCCAACAGTCACAATGTGTGACCGGGCCTTCCTTTATTCAAACTGTCACTAAAAGAATAAAGAATAAAGTGACGTGATGGGCGCCCGCCACCTGCAGTGTGCAGTGGTGGGTACTGTCAGTGTAGTAATACACAGGGCGGCACGGCGGAGGCGCCTTTATCCCCAACACCCTCTCTCTCCCTCTCCCTCTCTTTCTCTCTTTCTCTCTCATTTCCTCTCCTAAACAAGCAAAAAAGAAAGTGATTCAAACATTAAACAAGCAAAAGGGAGAGGGAGAGAGAGAATGCACTCTCCCTCCCTCTCCCTCTCTTTCTCTTTCTCTCCCTCTCTCATTTCCTTCCCCTCCCTCTCCCTCTCCCTCTCTTTCTCTCTTTCTCTCTCATTTCCTAAACAAGCAAAAATAAAGTGATTTATACATTAAACAAGCAAAATGGAGAGGGAGAGAGAGAATGCACTCTCCCTCCCTCTCACTCTCACTCTCACTCTCTTTCTCTTTCTCTCCCTCTCTCATTTCCTTCCCCTCCCTCTCCCTCTCCCTCTCTTTCTCTACCTCTCTTTCTCTATTTCTCTCTCATTTCCTCTCCTAAACAAGCAAAAAATAAAGTGATTTAAACATTAAACAAGCAAAAGGGAGAGGGAGAGAGAGAATGCACTCCCTCTCCCTCTCCCTCTCCCTCTCCCTCTCTTTCTCTTTCTCTCCGTCTCTCATTTCCTTCCCCTCCCTCTCCCTCTCCCTCTCTTTCTCTCTTTCTCTCTCATTTCCTCTCCTAAACAGGAAAAAAATAAAGTGATATAAACATTAAACAAGCAAAAGGGAGAGGGAGAGAGAGAATGCACTCTCCCTCCCTCTCCCTCTCCCTCTCCCTCTCCCTCTCTCTCTCCCTCTCCCTCTCCCTCTCTTTCTCTTTCTCCCCCACTCTCTCCCTCTCCCTCTCTTTCTCTCTCATTTTCTCTCCTAAACAAGCAAAAGAGAAAGTGATTTAAACCTTAAACAAGCAAAAGAAAGAGAGAGGGAGACTCACCGATGAGATATGGCGAGCGTGGGGCGGCTCCTCTTTGTGATGAATTCTCCTCCTCTCCTTTGCGAACAACGGCGGCGGCAGCGGCAAGTCTTCTTCCTCTCCTTCTCTCACGACGGTCGCTCTCTCCCTCGCTCTCGCTCTCAAAACTCACAAGCCACAAATGCGAAATGAAAACCGCTGTGGTACTGCTGCTCATCCGAGGTGCTGGAGGCACTCAACGTCTACCCCGATTAGTTGGTTTGTCAAAAGCCATGGATATGATCCTGACATCAAAGTCTATCTATGCTGAAGAGGCTCTTGAATTGGCCCTTATCGATGCCATTGTGCCATCAGAAGAGCTCCTTGACTACGCCAAAAAGTGGGCTTTAGATATTGCAAATTTTTGCAGGGCATGGATTATTTCTCTTCATAGAACTGACAAACTAGAGCCCTTTGGTGAGGCACAACAAACTTTGAAGCTTATAAGATAGAACCCTTTAATTTGCTTAGATGCTATTAAAAAATGACTATTTTTTAAAAGAGGACAAAGGGGGCGTGAGAAAGAAAAAGCAAGGGAGGACTATTTTTGAAAGGGGAGTTTTGGAGGCAAAAGGCGACGGAAGAAGAAGGCTCGAAAGGGGGCAGATGAGGAGATGGCAATGTTTCTACTTCTTCAATAGCTTTTTCTACAGGAAGCTCACAATGGCATTGATCTGATCCTGAAGCCATTGAGGTTCAATACACAGACCTTCGCCATCTTGGACCTTCTGAGTTTTTGAATGACATGGTTATTGACTTCTACATTAAGTACATCCGAAAAGAGAAGATCTCAGGCAATGATACATGAGAAGAGCAGAGCAGAAAGGATATGAACGGCAATCAGGGAGGATCTCTGCAACTTTGAAGGAGAGCAACGAAAGAGAAGGAGATTTTTTTTACTAAATGAAGAGCTCTATTGAAGGAAAAGGGGAATTGAAGACGATCAGCTAGGCTCTGCGTTCAGAACAGAGGAGGAAGGGGAACAGCCATGGCAGTGCTGGGAGAGAAACGCATGCGCTCTAATGAGCGCTCTCGACGAAGCCAACCAGGCCATTCGCACGTTCACAGGACCTTGGTTCGAGTGCAATCATGTTCAAGATGGTTGCTGAGGATCTAGAAGCTGAAAATCAGACAGAACTCGTGGAGGAGCGAGCATCATCCTGAGAAGCATTGAGGAGATCTTTCTGGATTACAAGGGCAGGCGAGCAGGCTTGATCAAGGTTCTCACTTCAGATGTGGAGGAGTTCTACGACGAATGCGATCCAGAGAAGGAGAACTTGTGTCTGTATGGATACCCGGATGAATCTTGGCAAGTCACCTTACCTGTAGAAGAGGTTCCACCTGAGCTCCCAGAGCCTGCACTAGGCATCAATTTTCCAAGAGATGGGTTGGAGCGCAAGGACTGGCTCTCGCTGGTAGCAGTACACAGTGATGTTTGGCTTCTCTCTGTTGCATCCTTCTATGCAGCACGATTTGACAAAAATGATAGGAAATGATTGTTTAATATGGTTAATGAGCTTCTAACAGTGCTAGAAGTAGTGAGTGGCAAGAAACCAACTAAGGAGAAATCATCTATCAGCAATTCAACATTAAGAAATTCGTATGCCGTCACTTTGATTGCAATTCACTTTCTGAGTGTCTCTCTTTGAGCCTGCCAATGCCGTCAGTCTCTTGAAATCTCTCTAATGTCACCTTTGTCAACATCCTGAAAGCTTGTGTGGCAGTAGACAGCATTAAGTTGATTCATGATGAGGAACATGGAACACAATGATTGCAGAGAGTGCTCAACATGGTATTGGTGTGACTGTGCCCTGGATCTCTTTGAAAAAAGAAACAGTGGCATTGCTGGAAATCTTATATGTATCTTATGGTGTTAGAGAGCTTGCTAGAGACAAACCTAGCCTTCTGCAAAGTTATAGATTCCAGCAGTGAAGTATTGCCATAGAGTTTGTTAAACTCACGCAAGGTTTAATAATTTCTGATCAGAAACTGGCCTTTGATTACTGGAACTGGTGATGCTTGGATTCAATAGCTCTTCAGGTTGTGAACAACAAGTTTATTGAACAGATGCATGTTAAAACAACAACCTTTGCATTCAATATGAAGAGTCTGGAGTTTATTGTTGCATAGCCTGATCTTACTTGTTTAATCTTCTATCTTGAAATTTCTCAAGAACCTCTGTGGTTGCGATTTTATTTTCGAAAACCCTTCGACATCTTTGGTGAACCCGACATGAAAGCGTCGCAGAAATTTCAGGATGGGAGATACTTCAGCATCCATTTCAGCTTCTTCTACGATTCCTGTTGCATCCTCTACTTCAGCTCCATCATTGACTGCTGCGTCAAGTACTTCAACAGATGATCTAAAGTAGATTTTACAGAATATGTCCATGTATATGCAGCTTCAAAATCAGCAGACACAATTGTATATGCAGCAGCAGCAGCAATTGCATCAACAACAGTTGTCTCAACAAAGGCAACTATATTCGGAGCAGGAGAATGCAATCAGCGCAACTAAGGCGATTGAAGCACTTGAGAATGAGAAGAAGCTATTTGATGGCTGTAATGTTTCAGCATATTTGAAGACATTTGAGATCAAGATGGGGTTTTTTGGAGTTCCAGCTGGACTTATCAGTAAGTATTTCCTTCCTCTTGTCACACCCGCCTTGAGGGCAAAAGTGACTAATCTTTTATTCAAAATTCGCATTGGCAAGATTTTAAGAAAGCCTTGAAAGAAGAGTATTTCCTTGAGGACTTTGGGATGGCTACACGGCGATCATTCCGAGAGTGGGTCTACATGCTAAACAAAGGTTTAGATGCTTCAGAGTTGATTCGAGAATTTGAAGAGAGGTATAGTCAGCTTGATGCCATTGAACAAAGAGCATTGGATGTTGAGAAAGTTGAGCTTTTCTTGCAAGCTGCAGATCTTGCTCTTCAGGAAGAATTAGGAGAGCTTCTTGAGGATCGCACGAAGCCTATGGGACTTAAAACAGATTGGCAAGATGCCCAGGAAGCAGTCTCGACTTTGACCAAGAGAAGGATATGGAAGACCCGCCTACAGAATGGTTCTATGACATCGACACCGTCTTCTGATCCTATGCCTGCTTCTATCCCTGTTATTTCTTTTCCTCCTCAGCCAGTTTCTTGGCCTATGCCAGTGCCTACTGTTTCTACTCCTCCGGTTCCTCTTGCTTCAAGACCGATGCTGGCTCCTTCTGCTCCAAAACCATCCACTCCGTCGATGCCTACCTCTCTTGATGACATAATCAAAGGCATAACGGATTTGACACTGGAGTCAGTTAAAGCGGAGTTGGTGGGAAAATTGAAAGAGCAGTTTTCTTCGACTGCGCCTACTATTTCTTCTAGTGCTCCTACTGCACCTAAGAGTGCTCCTAGTGCACCTAGGAGAGATCGAAGATGTATTTGGTGCGATAGTACGGATCATCAGCATTGCAGGGATTGTGAATCTTTTCAGGATGCAAGGAGGAAGAATTTGGTATTTTGGGGACAAGATGGTAAGATTTGGTTGATTGAAACAGGAGCTCCGCTTGCTACCAACTTTGGGAAAGGCGGAATGAAGAAGTTAGTGGATGACATGGCTGCGCGTACTTCTTATGTGACAGCTAGAGGAGATGCTTCTGCATATGGAGTCCAGATTGAGAAAGGATCAGAGAATCAGTTAGCATTATGGACTTATGCTATGGAGACAGCAAATAAGGGAAAAATTCAGCAAACTGTTTTGACTAGTATAGGCTCTAGCATCAGATCTGAGACAGGTTGGGATTCGCCTGTTGACAGGTACTCTATTTATGCCTACTTGGCTAAGTCTCAGGGAGCAGATGTACTTGTTGAGGAGAAGCGTAAGAGGGATGAAGAAAATCCAAGTGCAGCTAAAAAGACTAGAGGGGGTGAGTTTGTTACTCCACCTACTAAAGGACTGTCTTTGAGACCAGGGCTAGAACGACAGATGGAAGATGCTCAAAAGAGAGAGAAGAGGCAAGAGCCTAGAGAGAGAAAGCAGCCATGGTTTAGATTGATGTCTGATATTGAGACATCTACGGACATGAAGAAAATCTTTAATGACAAGATACTTGGCAGTGAGGTGACTTTTACTACTTCTGAGGTTTTGGGCATCTCAAAAAGAGAGTTTCAAGGTCAATTTCAAGAGGTCCTGAAGAGGAAAAGACATGCATTGCCTACTACTGATACACAGGGAGTTTTGATTGGGGAGTTGGATGAGGATGAGGATGAGCTTATGGTTGAGAATGCTTCTGTTTTTCCACAGATAGAGAAGAGGGTTCAGCCTATGCATTATGCTGAAATTGATGAGCCTGTCTTGATACCGCGTAGTCACTTTTCGCGGAGTCATTGGGCTAGGGCAACTACAGAAACGATGGTAAAAATTGGAGAGAAACAGGTGCCTTATGTTGCTTTGGTGGATCATGGTTCAGAGATTAATCTCATAGTTCGTGGAGTTTATGAAAGTAACAGATGGCCTATGGATGTAGAGCATGGGTGGCGTATGAGAGCCGCCAACAACACTGTAGGTGATTTGTATGCTGCATGTCCCAGTGTCAATGTTTCTATTGGAGATGTAGAGGAGGATTTCCATTTTTTTGTGCAGGATTCATGCTCTTATCCCATAATTCTTGGACAGCCATTCATCACAGAGATGCACATGGAAACAAAGGTAATGGATGATGGATCTGCTTATGCACGGATTCGCAGTAAAGATGGCATGAGAGCAGTTCAGTTTATGACTGTGTGTGTGAACCATGTTAGAAATAGGGATACTCTCAGAGATGCACCTTTGCCCACTGTGAGGGATTCGGGTTTTCATTAGGTACCGCCGTTTCGCAAGACGACGGTGGTACAGAGCAGAGGAGATTGGAGTTCTCACCTCCTGGCAGCAGTGTTTTCTCCTCCGATTTTGTTGGGATTTCAGCAAACAATTTGATGAGCTATCAGAAGACTTCTAAGTTGCCTAGAGCTGCCAAGCAGTACATATGCAGGAAGGAGAAAATTTGAAAAATGCAAGAATTTTAGAGGATGATGAGCATATAGATGGGATGTATGACAGTATGATTTGTGCAGATACGATGATAGAGATGGAAAATATGCTGAAAAATGATATGCAGAGTTGTCACAGTAATGTATTAGTGTAATCCCTGGACATGTTTCATGAAATTGCAGATTTTGCGTCACAGATTGAGTCAGAGGCTGAGGTGGCTCAGCAAAAAGTGTTGAGTTGGTACTGAAGAAATTCAGCAAACAGAGTTTCCAGCTGATTATGATCAGCTTACAGAGACACAGAGGGCTGAAAACTTTCAGCCAACAGAGTTTACTGCTAAAATATTTCAGCATCCAGAGTTTAGGGTTGTTCCTATGCAGTCCATAGAGCAGAGGGCTGAGGATATTCAGCCATTGGAGTGCAGAATTGCTGATTTACAGCAATATTTGAGTAATGCAGAGGATCATAATGAAGCCAGGGTTGACACAAAATACAAGACTGTGGATAAGAAGGTGAAGCCGGTAGCTGTACCGCTTCCACCTGACAGTGATCAGCAAATAGAGAGGGCTGCCAAACAGCCAATTTTGAGGAATCCGGAGCATATAGGCCATAAATTTTCAGCAGAGACTCTTGCTAAATTGAAAATTGGAAATGGTGATTTCTTGCTACCCACAGAGAAGCAATGCTTTCAGGAGTTGCTTGAGCGACATGAAAGGGGGTTTGCTTTTTTTCCGCATGAGATTGGATGTGTGAATCCAGATATTGTAGCTCCTATGGTGATCTTTACTATTCCTCATATTCCATGGAGCCTCCGACCTATTCCAGTGCCTAAGGCACACCTGTCAAAGCTGATTGATTTGTTGAATGAGAAAATTAGGATGGGAATTCTTGAGCCTTCATCTGCACCATACTCAAACAGGTGGTTTACGGTTCCAAAGAAGAATGGTACTCTCCGATTTATACAGGACATGCAGCCAGTAAACAGAGTTACTATCAGGAATGTTGGTATAGGTCCAGTTGTGGATGAGTTTGCAGAAGCATTTGCTGGACGTGCCATCTATTCTTTAGGTGATTTGTATTCGGGATATGATCAGTTTCAGTTGGCTTTGGAAAGCAGGGACATAACCACCATGAGAACTCCTATTGGGCTTGTCAGGATGTGTACCTTGTCTCAAGGTGCCACTAATTCTGTTGCGCATATGATGAATGCCATGCATAAGGTCCTTCGTGATTACATACCTAAGCTTACCATGCCTTTCTTGGATGATGTACCCATTAAGGGGTGTGGAGAAGAAGAGAAGAATGAGAGTCTAAATGAGCAGGGATGCAGATACTTTGTGGCTGATCATATTTTAGCTTGTGAAAAGATTTTGACCAGGTTAGAAGAAGTGAACTTGACACTATCAGGGAAAAAATCTATTTTTGGAGTGAATGAGGTTGTCATTGTTGGACATATATGTGGATATTATGGCAGGAAACCCTCACCTAATAAGGTGGATGCTATAGGCAAGATTACGGAGTATTGTTCTACCACTTCAGAGGTACGGAGATTCATTGGAGCTTGTGTGTTTTATATGATTTGGATACCTCATTTTGCACACATAGCAGATTGTTTATATCAGCTGCTTCGAAAGGGGCAGAAATTCTATTGGGATGAGAGCCACACTAGAGCCATGCGAAAATTGAAGAAGCTATTGCAGATTGCTCCTGCTCTCAGAAAAGCGGATTATAATTGTGGAAGGCCTATTGTATTGACAGTTGACACTAGTCCAATTGGCATAGGTTGGGCTGTGGGTCAAAATGATGTAGATGGAAACAGGTATGCTATTCGGTTTGGGGCAAAAGTCCTAAACGAGAGACAGAGGAGATATCCGCCAATCAAGAGGGAGTTACTGGGGATTGTTACGGCTCTCAAATGTGATAAGGAGTAATTTATTGGAGCCTGAGTTGTGGTAGAGACAGATTGCTTGCCATTGATAGGTATGATTACGAGTTGCTCTACTCCGGATATAGCTATGCTGAGATGGATTGCATACATTAAGTCATTAAATTCGGAATTTAAACACATAGCAGGGAAGGATAATCTAGTGGTAGATATGTTGTCTAGAGCCAGATATGATGATGAGGAAATACTACTTGCAGAAGAGGTTCCACCTGAGCTCCCAGAGCTTGCACTAGGCATCAATTTCCCAAGAGATGGGTTGGAGCGCAAGGATTGGCTCTCGCTGGTAGCAGTATACAGTGATGTTTGGCTTCTCTCTGTTGCATCCTTCTATGCAGCACGATTTGACAAAAATGATAGGAAACGCTTGTTTAATATGGTTAATGAGCTTCCAACAGTGCTAGAAGTAGTGAGTGGCAAGAAAACAACTAAGGAGAAATCATCTGTCAGCAATTCAACATTAAGAAATTCGTATGCTGTCACTTTGATTGCAATTCACTTTCTGAGTGTCTCTCTTTGATCCTGCCGATGCCGTCGGTCTCTTGAAATCTCTCTAATGTCACCTTTGTCAACATCCTGAAAGCTTGTGTGATAGTAGACAGCATTAAGTTGATTCATGCTGAGGAACATGGAACACAATGATTGTAGGGAATGCTCAACATGGTATTGGTGACTGTGCCCTGGATCTCTTTGAAAAAAAAAACATTGGCAACCCTTGCTGGAAATCTTATATATATCTTATGGTGTTAGAGAGCTTGCTAGAGACAAACCTAGCCTTCTGCAAAGTTATAGATTCCAACAGTGAAGTATTGCCATAGAGTTTATTAAACTCGCACAGGGTTTAATAATTTCTGATCAAAAACTGGCCTTTGATTACTGGAACTGGTGATGCTTGGATTCAATAGCTCTTCAGGTTGTGAACAACAAGTTTATTGAACAGATGCATGTTAAAACAACAACCTTTGCATTCAATATGAAGAGTCTGGAGTTTATTGTTGCATAGCCTGATCTCACTTGTTTAATCTTCTATCTTGAAATTTCTCAAGGACCTCTGTGGTTGCGACTTTATTTTCAAAAACCCTTCGACACCGCGCTCGGTTTCGGCTTCTTTTTTTCCCTGTGGAGTGTCGCTATTTGCATCGCATTTGCAAATGCGACGCAAATAGCGACACCAATAGCGACGCCGCTATCCTCTGTCGCTAATCGGCGTCGCTACTAGCTCAAATCCTTGTAGTGAAAACAAAATCAGATACTTTAGCTGCCCAAGTGAGAGGCCCTTTTATGGCATACAAAGAAAGCAATGTTTAGAAATGCATTTGCGCAACAATCTGTCATTTATACTCTGACTATATTGAAAAAAAATTTACATTGGAATTCTATGCCTCATATTTGGCAAACTTCTTACTTATGAACCACTGGAAAATCCTGTGATGTTTCCTCTTATTTCTTGAAGAGTCCATGAGGAGTAAAAAGAACGCATTGTAATTGGTGCACACATGAAGTATACTCTTCCTATGGTGATTTTGTAAGAAGGGATGGCTTGGGTAGAAAGGATGATACCTTATGAAGATGATGAAAGATTTAATATTCTTGAAATACATGATTACTTTTAAGTCACAAGTGTATTTTCAACCCTGCACTGAACAAGGTTGAATTTGGATAGTAGAAGTTGCAAAGACGTAATCTCTGACATCAATAGAGAATACTTTCCTTTGACACCTCAAACAGAGAAAGCAATTAACATCGCATGATTCGAATAATGATTTTTTTAAAAAGCTTTATAAAGCTTTTTTGAGGTGATGATTAGTTATAAAAGGCAACGAGGAGTTCATCAACGGAGATAGGGGAAGCACAGCAAGAGATAAACAATGGTACTTGTAGACGACAAACAATAGTGCTTGTAGACGATGACTAAAAATGCTATAGCGAGAACGTGTGTTGAACATGAAGCCACGACGAAAGGTGATGCATTAGCAAAAGAAGGATGAGGAGGAGACGACAAAAGCTGCAGACGACGACGACTAGTGTCGACGAGGGGAAGACTACAATGATCGAGGCCATGAGGAAGAAGATGACAGTAACAAAGGAAGAATGAAGGGTGGAAGCTTCAACGAGCTTTGAAGAATGAAGTAGCAAAAACAAAGCAAAGAAGAAGGCATAAGAACATAAAGACGAAGACAAGGAAGAGGCAACAATGGAGGACGTCTGCAGCTGTTGAAGTTGATGAAGGTGATGAGGATAAGCCAATAACAAAGACAACAATAGAAGAACAATGAGCTTATCTGAAGAAGGAGGACAGGTGATGCCAGGAGGCATATTTCACGATGGATTCCATGAGGTTTTACGGTGGATTTTGTAAACTTTTGTTACTAGGGCTCATACACAAAGTGGATTCTTTGTGCGAGAAGTCGATGGGGACGCCTATCCTTTTTGGGCGTTTTGTTAATTTAGTGTGTACATGGGTGATTCCATAGCGGGTGATTCCGCAAAATACATATTTAAATTAATAAACGTTTATGAGTTTAGAGTGCACACTCGTGATAAATTAAGGTTAGGATTGATTTCTAACCAATTGATTTATTTAGCTGAAGACTGCTCGGTATTCACTTTTGTCGGTTTAATTGTATTATTTTACTAACGATTGTGAATGCTTCAGTTGATGTGTAGAGATAGCAGCGGTGGTAGTGGAAAGGATTGAGGATAGCGTGTATTCAAATTATCGTCAATATTTTTATGGGCGCATACCTTAGGCATGGCGCCTATATTTTGTCGCGCCTATTTATCAAGGTGTTTGATATTTATTTATTATTTTTGTATGTGCATAGGTGCACGATTTAGATATTTGTATTTAGACATTTTATTTGGGTACACCTGACTTCTTGGGCGCCCATTAGCTTTATTCCTATTTGGCACAAAAGCAAATTCAAAAGCTAAAGCGTGCTATTTTGTAATTTGGGCTATTATTTGAGCTTGAAGATGATTAATACATGAAATACATGCTTTGTGGAGCGCTCACAAAAGGCATGGGGGGGAGATTGCACCCAATTGGTCTCTTGTTCATGTCGTGCAAGCTTTCGATATTGATTTGTGTGCAAAAAGTAGAGTTCTTTTGTTCTTGGGGACCTTTTGACGCTCACTACGCGCATTTACGGCATCCGATCTGTGCACCAACAAGAAATCGAAGTTGACGAGTTGAAAGACAAAGCGGAAGATTCAATTAGCAAGCTTGGAGAGTGACGAAAGAACAGATGACGTACTTACCGACGAGAAGCTATGACCATTCAATCAACAACTGCAACATTTTAATTTTGACTTGGCCACCTACTCCTCTTCGACGGTGAAGAAGATTCATGCTGGAGTATAAAGGCAACAACACAATTGTGGGGCTAAACGAGCTTAATTTTGGTGATGTCTATCCTGAATGTATTAATACATCAAAACCCTTACTATGAGTGTATCAAGTACTGCTTCCAATCCATCTTTCAAGCTGCATCATAACCTCTCCTGTAGTAGCACAAGAAGAAGCTAGTGAATTAAGAGAATAAATAACCCTCCAACTTCTCTATTGACTATGATCAACGGCTGTATGCTGAACTGGGTTGACGCTAAAAATAAGGAGTCGCGAGTCTGATCACACCTCCGTCAGCAACAAGTACATACTAATTTTACCACTTTCAATTATTACTCTCGTACAATCACCGCGAATTATTATTAATATTTCTCCATAGTTCGACAATCATGCCTTTCTTTTCTTCAAATTCAAGGAATATGCTAAAGGTAACTTGTCATGATGAAGATTAACACAGCTCTGACCAAATCAAATCAAATCGGAATCTTGAGATTTATGTTGTTGATGCTGCTATAGTCCTCACTATAGTCAAACCTTTAAATGGTTCCGCAATAAGTTCGAGTTCCCAATAAACAATCACAACTGGAAAAGCTAATTGAAGAGTACTATTATCTTCATCACAAGTTGTATTTCAAGGTGGCAACAATGTATCTCTGAAGAAGATGTTTTGAAGGAATATTGTGCTGGCATACTAAAAGATGCAATCAAATTTGTTTATAAAGAAGGGTCTTTCTCATCTTTCAAATCCTTATTACTTAGAAGTTCCTTCTTCATCAATACCAAATATACTTCAATTTACCCCCTCTTTTCATGCATATCCATGATGTATAAATCTCTATTGTGACTAAACTTGGGAATTCTCTTGTGAATTGATTCATTAAACTTATTCTATTCTATCCCTTGTGTGTAGCAATCAAGAAATCTATGTGTGAGAACATATCGAGAATATTGAAATCTATGTATTCCCACTTCTTCTTATCATGCCGACACATGAAATCATTCGAATGAGAATCCTAACCATTCTTTCACTCCACGTATTTATCTTGACTTGAGTACTCTTCTTAATCTTTTTGTTTCCATCTTGCTAAGCATCCCTGCGGTGAGAAACTTTCACGAACCCCCTGTGCGAATTCCATGCAACACCGTCATCTTATCCAATGCCCATCAACTTCGTAAGGAAGGCAAAGCGCTCTAAAGAGAGGCTTTTCGTGAGCAAGTTTGCCGGATTTTGGTCAGTTAAGATCTTGACAAGGTCAATAGGCTTGTTCTCAACGACCCCACAAATGAAGTGATATCATTTTATCTTCGCATGGAAGGCCAGTAAGCTAACTGGATAGCACTCATAGAATCTGAATGCAGTGTAAGGATAAAATCTGCAATATCAAGGTCAATAACCAAATGACCCAACCAAATGGGCCCCTTATAAGCCTCAATGGCTGCAACATACTTGGCCTCTGTAGTAGAAAGAGCCATGCATTTCTACACCCTAGACATCCATGAAACAATACCTCCAGCAAAAGTGAACACATAGCCAGAGGTGGACTTCCAACTATCTGCATCTTAGATTTAAGAAAAGAATAGAGGGTACTATACTTAGCATCACGTGCAATAACAATATTCCCATGGGTAATCTTCCATGAGGAATCATCAAAAGAGACAATATAACGTACATCATCTAAGGTACTAGTAGCAGCAGAGATAAGACTCTTCTAGAGAGCTAATACATGATGTACATCATGAAGAGTGAATATGCTACTAGAATCAAAGCATAGCTGTGGACATTGCCAATACTAACTATCTCCAATGCCAGGTCATTACCCAAACTGATGTATCCAGTTATACCAAAATAGAAGTACAACCTCTTTATGAGGGGTCACATGAAAGGAAGCCCCTAAATCTATCAACCCACACTAAGTATATCCTAACAACAAAGCATCAATCAATTTTGAACCATCAAAGAAGAGTCTACCAACTAGGATGTACCACATTAATCTCCTCAATCTTAGTGTTAGACTTGCTAGGCACAATGGCACGATCATCATTCTTTTCTTGCACTTTACATTTTTTATTTTCCTTGTGCTCGACTTCGTATATTTTATGATATTGTGACCGAATATGACTTGCTTTCCCATAATAATGACAAGTAAGATCAGACTTATAACCATGGGACTTACTGTGAGAGTATCCACCACATGTCCTAGGCTAAGACCGATTAGAGTCTCTAATATGTCATTTTCACCTTGCTGGCCTCTTATAGTCCATTCATGTGACATATGGGAAGCATCCACATTATTTCTATTTATCTCTTCTATGAAGAGAGCTCTTGTAATGTCCTATAATCTTAGCCCACCATCCTTAGCACACAAAGCCCTATGGAAAGTACCCCACAAATCAGGTAGAGTACCAAGCAGAAATAAAGGATGTAAAGTATCCTTTAACTCAATCTCCTATAAAGTTAAATGGCTAATAATGGAGTGAAATTCATTCAAGTATACAGAAATAGAAGTCTCTTCCTTCATGCAAATGTCTATTAACTGTTTCAGCCAATACATTTAAATGACAGGACTCTACTTGTCATAAAAATTCTTAAATTGTGTCCAAATCTTATATGTAGTCAGATTTTTAGTTACAACATTGTAGTAAATCTAGTTAGAGAGTGATAAAATGATTGTAAACTTACATAACTCATTCTATTCATCCCAATCCTTAACCACAATATTTTTGGATTTTGCATCCCCATTTTTGAGTGATCTACGGTATTGTTGCTAGTATGACTAAGCTAAATGCTCACTCAAGTGAGCTCAAAGTATGCCCAATGATACATTGAATAAGCCTCAATAGGCCCTAGTAGATGCTGGAGCAATAAGAGATCGACACATGCCTTGAAGGTTGAAGATATAGCAAGAGCTATGGTGGAAGGGGAGAGAGAGAGAGAGAGAGAGAGAGAGAGATTCTGAAGGTGAGGGTCCACAATATTGTGCATCAAGATGAAACTACGGTAGAAGGGGGCCAATAAAGTGTCACCTAACAATCCTCCATTATAATTTGTTTTTCCATGTTTCGTAAGTATTTTTGAATGACCAAACTATTTATATCATATGGAGCTCAAAGAAAAGATATTAAGGCATTTTGGCATTTTTATCAAGTAGCCACAGTTATAAACGCAAGGTTTATAAAAGAGTGACAGTCCATGGGCTAATAGAGTGACTCTCAAAAATACATTGCTTTAAAGTTTTACAAAGTCCAATTTTATATAAAAAGATTTACATGGCTCAATTGTCTGAGTCACATTAAGCACAAGACCTCATGAATTGGTGAAATTTTGAAGGAAGCGCCGAGGGTACAACTGGTGAAAATCCAAAAACTGGTCGTAGGAGCTGGCCAGGTAAAGCTCAACTCCCGTTTTCTTTTGCCGCTACATCACATCACATCAATAGAAAGGAAGGATGATCATAACTAATGATCGCAGGGCGGGGCGAACTGGGCCGTGTGGATGGGCAACAGGGGGAGGATGTCGGGACTGGTGTAAGTGCGGCCATAACGCACGCCCTTGCTGGCGGGCTGGATGAGGGCGCCCGGGAGCACCGTGCAAAGGCCAGGTGCCGGAGAGTCCATGAGAAGACCAGCAGGGTTGACTATGCGCTGGTTCCAGCGCCTGTCGCTGCAGTCCACCACCAGCAACTCCAGCGGGCAAGCGCAGTTGTTGATCACCTGAAACTCGATCAGCGACGTCACCACGTTGGACGAGAAATCCTGCAGTATCTGCACGTCCGCCGCGGAGCACGCCGCTGCCGCTACGAGTACGCCTGCAATTCATGATAACTAGTGTGTTATATGAAAGTTCGTGATCGATTAAACATATTTTCTAATCGATGCATGCAGGTAATCACTGACGATCAACTCACCAGCACGGCCCGCACCGCCCGCGCACACAAGCACTAGCCCACCGGCCAGCGCCAGCACCAGCAGCGATATTCTCATCATCGGCGCCATGCACTCCGATCGCCAACAATTATCTACTCGTCCTTTGCAGTAAGCGCGCTGGACTTGCGAGTACAGCTGCAGCAGCCGGAGGAGGGCAGATCACACTACACAGCGAACTACTGACGAGATGCACCCTACACATCTTTAATGTTGCTCCCTGCGCCATGCGGGCATCCGACTCCCGTTGTCCGACTGATAATTTCATATACCGCCATCTTCTTCATTACGTTTGTTATTGGTAATTCTCCTTCTGAGTGAAGGGTTTTGTCATGCTAGCGCCTTAGTGAAGAGTTTGGGTGACATTCTTCTTTTCTCAACATGAATAGCCTTTTAAGTTGAGGTTTCATGTGCGTTGATACGTGTAAACACACAAAGGGGTTGGATACATGTATGGTGATCATCCTCGGATGTGTTGAAACAATCAATGCCTTAAGACTATCATCACTCTACATGATAGCACAATGAAGTGATGAAGTCAAAGGGAGCAAGAACATACGAGAAGACTTTGTAGAATTGCGTAGTACTTGTCAAATGTATTCAATAGTGAAGGATAGAGATGAGTTACAACCAACCTGCCCCTTGTCTCTTCATATTACAAATGGTTTACAAATTTCATCACCATGTCTACAAGACTTTGGCAAATGAGATATCTTGTACTTGGACGTGAGGATTTGAATAATCAAGTGGAAGAGAGAGTTCTATATACTAAGAAAACACAAGTTCTATGTAGATTTCTCTCAGAGGAGGTCTTTTGATGCTATGGTTGTTTAAGCAAGATTATTGTTGATCAAGGGGAACGGAGGACACATGGTGTAGTGGCTGCATATATGCCTGTCAAATTGATGTATGAATAAAAGCCCATTTTATCTATTGAAGAGGTGGCTACCACATGGAGTGTGTTACCTTGGGAAAAAGGACTGAGAGTAGAGAAGAACTGCTTACTTTACACATTCTCGATTAGAGAGGAGACCAGAAGACATTGAGATAGGAATTACAAGATTAAAAGCACCAAGGATTCACAATATCTTATTAGAAGCACAATATACTCGAGCCAAGGGGGCAATAAGAGATTGGATGTTAGTTTATAACGACTAAGATAACCACCATAATACTATTCGAAAAGTTTCAAAACAATGGTTTGGTCCATATGGAGTGAGACATGCACATGATAATGCTACCTATTCTCTCAATGAGTTGGATGGGACAACATTAAGGATTCCACTTACAAGGGAATAGATCAAAATCTTCAAAAGATGTGAGTTAGATGTATATAAGATAGAAGTGGTGGTTTCGAGTAGTACCCGAGATAGTGATGAGGAGGAGGATGATGAGGACATTGAGTTGGGAAGCTATAATGCTACCTTTTAACCTTAGTGATCTCGTTGCATTGTTGTGCATAATATCACAATGTATGAATGAGGAGAGAGTATGTGGTTTATATGTATGACTTATTGGGTGATTATGATATGGCCATTTGACCAAAGAACCGATTGTAGAAGGATATTGCTACACTTGACTATTAAAAAGGATTTTGTATTTTAAAATCTGTTGTTAATAAGAGAGGTTCTAATGGTGAATGATGCATCTACACTACACTTATATACCTAAGGAACACGCCTACTAAGTTTGGCCACTAACTGAGTCAATATATTGAAGACACATCATTCAAAAGGTTTATGTCTACAGTGGACTCCACATAGAAAAAGTAAGTTATAGCTAGCACAGAGGTTTTCTTAAGACAAACCTTTGAAACTTTGGCTCTGGTGTCTTTAGGGTAGTTGTGGTTCAAAATTGAGGCCACAATTTTCCTTCAGAATGCTCAGCAATTTGAGTTATTGATTAAGAGTTGTCTCTAGTTGAAGGCAAGGCTAATTGATAAGTATTTAAGAGCAAGAATTGCCTATTCATGGTCGATGCAAGGTACTAACCTGAAACTATGCATCACAATGCTACCTACTCCCTCATCGAACTGAATGGTACATGGTTGAGGATACCAATTGCAAAAAAGTAGATCAAAGTCTTCAAGGGATGTGATTTTAAGGCATATGAGGAAGAGGAGTTGGATACTAGTACTCGAGATAGTATCAAGAATGAGCTTGAAGTGGATGTTGAGGGTTTTGAACCTACAGAAGCATGAGAGTCTACCACGTACCAAAGGATGTATAAGTTTGGACGTAGTGGATATCATATAATTTTATGTCCATACTATGAAGATAGATGAGATCTCATAATTTCATGCATTTACTAGCGTATACGCAAGACATAACAAGATAGATTGTAGGAGACTAGGAGACAATACAAAGGTAATATTTATTGGTTTAGCCACATTTCAATCATCGGTGATGATGTTGAACTCAAGAGGAGAAGGAGAGGTCAAATAAGTTTTGATTACCAGTAAGAAGGCATGTGACCCTATGCAGGGGATAAGTAGGAAACTTGTGGGACTTTGTTGTATATAGGGTAGGAAAGGGAAGAAAAAGGGAGAAAAGGGGGCATCATTTTAGGAATATCTTTATATATTCCTTGTGAGCAATACCTTTTCTTAATCTTCTCAAATGTTTCCCCAAACACCTTTATGGCTAGTTAAGAGACTCTCATGAAACTCTTTCATTATATGTAATTGTGTAGCTCTATCCCTTTTATGACTCACAATGGAGTCATTTTCTTGTTCTTTGCATGTTTTCAGAGGTATCTATCTTTCATATAAAAATCCATATTTATTTCTTCTAATTTTAATATTTCTCTTCAAACTATTCATCTCTCTTGGACAGCATGCTAAGATACTACCCTATTTTTAGCCATTCCCATATGAGTGTGCACATGTGACACTAGTGGCATTATGCTTGGTAGATACATGGAAGGATACTAATGAGCCTTATGTTGTGGTGACCAGATTATTAGATGGAGTTATGCATAATAAATATATTTATAAAGTACATATTGATGCTTAAATTTTAACTATAATATTATGCTTCCTAGAGTAAGGAAGTTGTAAACGCACACATCCAATTTATCTATTTTGATACTATTGTTTTGTAAGGCCTAGAAGGCTGGAATATTGTTTTGTAAACCTTTGTTTAGGTTTGCTAGATATAAGTTAGAAAACATTGGATCAAAAACATAAAATTCATATAAGACAAGCAAAAGCCCAAAAAGGAGATACTTTTCAATGTTATTGTTTAGCACAATGGCTGAATAAGAATTATAAATACATGAATGGGAGAGGTGCTGATCATGTAGAGAAGGATATTTTATCAATCTTTTGTTGTGCATGTCTTCTCTAATCTTGTCTTATTGTCATAAAATTTTATATCCATACTATGAAGATAGATGAGATCCCGTAACTTCATGTCTTCAAGAGATTCTATGCAGGACATGACAAGATAGGTTCTAGGATATTTGGAGACACTAGCAAGTTTAGATGTAGTGGCTTAATCACATTTTGGTCATAGTAGGTAATGAGGTTGAACTCAAGGGCAAGTCAAATAAGTCTATGACTGTGAGTAAGAAGGTATGTGATCATGCGTAGGCTGTAAGTAGGGAACTTATGAGACTTTCTTATAGGGTAGGAAAGAGAAGAAAAAGGGAGAAAAGGAGACACCATTTTAGCATAAAGGATAGGCACAAATGGGGAAGACCATGCATGGAAAATATGTGGAGAAGAAGGGGACTAAAAACTCATGTAAGTTGAAGGCCTTGGTAAAGAGAAATAGGGTTGAACACTTCTAGCCTTTCAAGGCATTGATTAGAGGCAGAAAAGAAGTGGTTTGTGGACTATATGAGCTATGGAAAATAGGGATAAGATAGTATATTCATCCTATATGTTTCTATCTTGAATTATGAGTGCATGAATCCTTGAACATAGGGATCAATACAAGATGCATATACTTGTCTATAGTAGTAAGTGTATCTTTGAAGTATATGAAGAACCCTCTTTTGAATTATTTTGAGGCACCATAAAAGAGGTTTTCTAGTACTATTTATAACAATAAAATATGGATAAATTCATATTATTATACACATATAGAGATTTCATAGGGTTTGAAGCTTACCATTGCTTGGTACCATGCCTAATTGATGTTAGCAACTATCTATTACATTTTTACTTAGGTTACATATGAGATTTGAAGCTTTTGTGGTTACATAAACATATGCATATCAAGGCATTATTCTACAATAGGGTCATCTCTAAGTTATTATCTCAAAGCTTTTAGGCAATCATCCCAACACAAGGTATTATGCTCATACATTGAGTGTATGTACTGGTATTGCTTTGTTGTGCATCATATGAATCAAAGAGTTCTGTGATAACTTGAAGAGTTTCTTGATTCTCAAATTG
Organism: Lygodium microphyllum; assembly: GCF_053477565.2. Lineage (NCBI taxonomy): Eukaryota > Viridiplantae > Streptophyta > Polypodiopsida > Schizaeales > Lygodiaceae > Lygodium > Lygodium microphyllum. The sequence continues at coordinate 153,153,060 of NC_141140.1, read as the reverse complement.
ATTCAACCTTCTTTTTCTTATGCTTTTTTAATTGTAGTCTTTGTACCCTTCTCTCTCTTAAACTCCTATGGTTAAGGCCTTCGACTTATTACCCCTCGACATGAACCGGATGTGAAGGCCATCAAAAGGGTGCAAGATGGGTGATACATCGGGTTTATGTTCTTCTGCAGAAAAAAAATGTGAGATGAAGCAATTGATTTAGACTTGTAATATGTATAGTCACAGTAGCAACTGCCACAATAGTAATAACAGATGTAGAATTTTGTAAAATTAGAATATGTAGTGGTTAAGGTATAATATTTTGGCTCACTTATATCTCTAGATAGCAAAAATGGAATTATTTGGGATTGCACAAATTGCATGATGCTAGTACTTTGTTCATAGCTCACTATGCATGAGTTAAAAGCACACATTACTGAATTGTATTTGAAGTATCCAAACTGGGTTGAATTTGAAAAAAATTTAAGAGAAGAGTTTTACATAGACACTGCTAATTTGATCACTCACAAAATGTTCCAAGAACGGATAACTAAGCCCAAAAAAGGACTTGTGGCCACTAAAGTGCTATGTGAATTTAAAAGAAAATATAATTAATTAAATGTAGAACAGCAAGAGGATCTAAAGGCACAAAAGATTGAGATGTTTTTATAGGAAGCGGATCCCACCTTCAAGAGTTTGGAAGATCTTTTGGAAGATTAAATCATGGAAAAAGGGCTTAAGTCAAATTGGCATAATATAAAAGATACTATTAATGGACTCATGAAGAAGAAAAGAATAATGGCTAGATTGCATGTTGGGACTTTACCTACTTCTTGTAGCAAGGCAAAAGAATATGTAGTTAAGCCACCTATACCTATGGTTGTACCTATAGTGAAAGATAATATCATGGATACGTTAGTGAAGCAGATGCATGAACTAGAACTAAAGGTTGCAAAGTTGGATGAAAAGGGGTGGGGTTGCATCCCCTAAGCCTCCTCAAGAAGGCTTTATTCATCATTGTATATGGTGTGATAGTCCTTAGCATAAAAGTTGTGATTGTGACATATATTGTGATGCATTGGAGAGGGACTTAATCTTTTGGAAGGATGGAAAAGTTCATGCAAAAATACATGTCTTTTTCTTGCTTTGAATTTTGGGAAAGGAGAAATGTAACATTTATTGGACGATATGGTTATTAAAAATGCATACATTGTAGTGCATGCTGCTACGTGTGGATTGCAAATAGAAAAAGTCCCTGGGTATGTAATGGTTGGTCAAAAGCATGAGATATATTATCATGTGATGCATGTAGTTAAGAAAGACAAAGTATTAAGAAGTAATTTAACTAATACAAGTACAAGCATTGGTGACATGATAGGATGGGACTCGCCAATTGACTCCTTATCAGTGTATGCTTATTTGGCTAACTTGTAAAATACAGATGTAATTATGGAGGATAAGATAAGGAGAGATGAAGATACTACATGGACTTCAAAAAGAGTGACATGTAGAAATCATGAGCAATCTAAAAATTTAATTTAGCCTACTCTTGAGCACGCAATGGAGGGTGTATCTCAACAAAAGAATTAGGATGGAAAGAAAAAGGGCAAACAAGCAAGTGAAAAGCTATAATCTAATATTGAGATTGCAATACATAAAAAGAAAATACTTAAAGAGAGTATTGTCAATAGTAGTGTGGAATTTTCTCTTGTGAATTTTCTTGGGATTGCAACGTGAGTTTCATGATAAAAATATTGATATTATAAAGAGGAAATGATACTAATGATCCAATAAATGATATGGTACAATGGAAAAGGAGCCCACTTTATAGGGCACACAAGCTAATTATGAAGATTGTAATCAGTGTGTCCAAACACAACCGCTACAGGAATGACAATGGGCATACTCAAAACTGACACATACAGATACTAGCATCATTTTTGACATTCATCGCACCTAAATAGTCCCAGCACAGAGATCAGACACCAAAGATGCTCAAGACTCAATCCAAAATATATTGCTAAAGTAAGAATCAATACAAAAGCTAGGGACCAAAATGGTCACAACACAGATCTTTGGAAACAAAAGGTACTAAACAACTACAAGGATACAAGACCAAGGTAGTACTACTACCAAATGTAACGATTATGGATAGTACAATATCAGCTTAAATTGCTATTAGAGAGCACTCACGATGCTAGTCAAGAAAGACTAGGAGAAAAGACTTAGGAAGGATATGGCATGGAGAAAGAGGACCCTTTGATACTTGACCTCTATGGCTATGTGTATGCTCGAACAACAATAATAGTGATATGCTCCCTTATTTTATATAGGCCACTACCTACGCCAAGACATTCTCTTTGTCCATGTGCTATGCTAGGTAGTCTTTACTACTTCTATACATGTTCACTCTTTAATGTGCTACTAGAAGCTCTTTGCTTTAAAGGTCACTAACTACTACTGCCTTTAACACTAGCACATATAGTGCACTCAGATCCATGAAGTCAATTACTGATATCGCCATCGTCCTCTATGTCATTTGTCTGGAACCGATCAGATGGCAAAGATAGGGTGAGAAGAGCCAATAGTAGAAGGGGAGTTAGTAGGTGTGAGATGGGTTGGGATTGGGTGGGAGCCAAAGTCAATGTGTTAATGGACTAGGACATGAATGGCAAAGTGCTCAGGTAAGTTACTCATGAATATATGTGTGCATCACAAGGGTTCAAAATAAAGTATTTTTAAAATACCATTTTTATATTACATATAGAAGGATATAATATAAACGGGTTATTTAAAAATTGAAAAGAAAAGGGTTATGTTTTATTTAGGAAAAGAATCCATCAGTAAATGACTCTTCAGTAAAAAGGATTTAATGCAATACCACAATAAATTGATCAATTATACTGAGACGATAAGAAATATATGATTCACATATAGTAATGAGGGTTCAATCCAATAAGTATCATTAATTCTAAAATCCCTCCATTGATAACTCAACAATAGGAGGAGATTAAGACAAATCAAGAATTAAGTACTTTTCTACCCAATGAATCTTGATGAATCAAATTTCAATCATAAGTAACTCCCATTTGCACTCATATGCTCCATAGCTCCAATGCTTTATCTTTCCTAGTGATTTAGAATCATTTAATTTACTAAATGAGTTCCAAATATAGATTAATCCTTCAACTTGAAATGTATCCAAGTCTCTTTAACCTTCAATGATTAAAGCTCATATGAGGCTCTTATACCAATTGATCCCCCAATGTGACAAATCCTTGCAAGATTCTCAAAGTGATCATATTATAAATGAGATACGTGATCTCAAAGAAGTAAAAACCCTCAATCTTGAAGCATTATTAAACAAATTTTAGTGTTCACTAAATTTGTCTATACTGTAGAATAGAGAGATAAAGTGTAAGAAGAGGAAAAATGTTGGCTTGAATGGGTAGAAGGGAGATTGTAGATGATTTCCTAGGAGCATTTAGAATGAAGTTAAGTCATAAATCACTGACATTTAAACCAAATAAAATTGTTGTCCACAATTCTCCATAGCTAGGGTTTGCCAAGCTTCAAGAAAGGAAAACAATGCCTTCAAGATTAATAATGTTAGTGGGGTACTCTTCAAGTAAGCTTGCTCTATAGGATGATCCCGGAGTAATAAACTAATCAATGCTTCATATATTTAGAAGCTTTCATCAAGAATTCATGTATTCCCTTTATGTAATTAAGAGATAAAAGGGGAAAGCATATGGCTCATAGAGTGTGAATGTCAAGAAATAGCTATCAACCTTCATGGTAGAAGCTTCCAATGATCATTACCAAGATGCAAGACCACAAATAGAAGAGAATGAAGAGAAAATATAAGGTTAAAGCTTGTTTTCCATGTTTATGTAGTTAAAGAAATAAGCATATAGCTTCAAAACTTCAACCATAACCTTCAATGGTTGTATGAGAGACTTGCCATGGTTAAGAGAACCATTAGAAGCAATGCAAGCTTGAAATCATGGGATTTAGGGAGTTGAATATTGGGTTTACTAGCTACTTCTATAGCTTGCCTATAGTCATCCTCATTGTCTGAGAATGGTAAGTTGATGGTTGCCAAGACATGCATCCAATCACGCTCATCCTTAGGGCAAAGAATATACTTAGTTAAGGGTACATATTTGTGCTTTCCTTATTAGTCACCCTTTAGTATTGCAGAGGTAGCGTCAAGGTCAAGTAGTAAGGTTTTCCAAGTGTCCACCTCTATTCGAAGAGCTTCTTTTCTATTGCCCAAGAATATCAGGCCATTACTCCAATCCTCTATCACTCAAGCATTTCTCATCTTGTGCACAGATCGGTTATTGTATGCGCGCGTAGTGAGCGTCAGAAGGTCCCCAAGAACAAAAGAACTCTACTTTTTGCACACAAATCAATGTAGAAAGCTTGCATGACATGAATAAGAGACCAATTGGGTGCAATCTCACCCCATGCCTTGTGTGAGCGCTCCATGTAGAAAGCTTGCACGACATGAACAAGAGACAAATTGGGTACAATCTCCCTCCATGCCTTGTGTGAGTGCTCCACAAAGCATGTATTTCATATATTATTTATCTTCAAGGTCAAATAATAGCCCAAATTACAAAATAGCATGCTTTAGCTTTTGAGTTTGCTTTTGTGCCAATAAATAATTAAAGCTAATGGGCACCCAAGAAGTCAGGTGGTACCCAAATACAATGTCCAATACAAATATTTAAATCGTGCGCCCATGCGTATACAAAAATAATAAATAAATATCAAGCACTTTGATAAATAAGCGCGACAAAATATAGGCGCCATGCCTAAGATACGCGCCCATCAAAATAATGACGATAACTTGAATACACGCTATCGTCCAATGCTTCCCACTGCCACCACTGCTAGCTCTACACATTAACTGAAGCATTCACAATTGTTAGAAAAATAATACAATTAAACCAACAAAAGTGAATACCTAGCAGTCTTCAACTACATAAATAAATTGTTTAGAAATCAATCCCAACCTTAATTTATCACGAGTGGGCACTCTAAACTCATAAACGTTTATTAATTCAAATATGTATTTTGCAAAATCACCCGCTATGGAATCACCCATGTACACATAAAATTAACAAAACGCCCGAAAAGGATAGGCGTCCCCATCGACTTCTCGCAAAAAGAATCCACTTTGTGTATGAGCCCCGGTAATAAAATTTTATGGAATCCACCGCAAAACCTCACGGAATCCACCATGGCACGGAATCCATTGTGGAATATGCCTCCTGGCATCATACCCCCGGGGTGGGATAGCAATTGTCCTCAATTGCTATTAGCTCAATGTGGAGCTAACAGAGTGGGGAAAGCATTTAAGTCTCTAGCATGCATCCATTAGGCCTCTTCAACAGGATGGTTTTTTAACTTGACCAAATATCTAGAATATCTACGGCCAGTTCTAGTGGTCATAAAGTCAGTATCTATAATAGTTTCAGGCTCAAGGATTTCACTTTCATCATCTAACAAAGGAGGGTTTTCATAGACAGGGTGTACAGGTAATTGGCCTCTAAAGGATCGTAATAAACTAATATGAAAGGTGTTGTGGATTTTCTAGTGTTGTGGTAGTTCTAGTTTTAATGCATTGTCATTGATTTTGTGTATGATCTTGAATGGTCCATAGAATCTAGGTGCTAATTTCACAATTGGGTGTTTATCTACGCTGTAATCTACGTTTTTCTATTCATAACCAAACATAATCATCAACTTTAAAATTCATAGCCTATCTTTTCTTATTTGCTTGTTTTGTATATGATTGCTGGGCTTTGGCAATCATGTCTTTAACTTCATAAAAAATAGTAGCATGCATGTTAGTAATATCATCAGCAGTTTGAATTTTGTCTGATAATGATGCAACAGGTGTGGTCAATCTATATCCATAAATAACTTCAAATGGTGCTTTCTTTGTAGCTATATGCGGTGTATTATTATATGCAAACTGAAGTAAATGTAGATGTGTATCCCATGTATTTGGTTTTGAAATGGTATAAGTACGTAAAAGATCTAAAATAGTATTGTTAGTAGCTTCTGTTTGACCATCACTACAAGATATAGACCTTATATCGACGTTTAAAGTGACAAAAATACAAACAATAAAATTTGCCCCCGTTGTCGCAAAAAGCGTTGTTATTGACGATGCCATAGAAACGTCACTATTGGCGTCGCTATTTCCGTCGCTATATGCGTTGCATTTGTGACACAAATAGCGACGCATATAGCGACACCAATAGCGACACAACCAGTAAATTTGTGATGCAAATAGTGACGCATATAGCAACACGAGCAGTAAATTTGCGACGCAAATAGCGACGGTAACACGGAAAAAAAAATTGTAGCAGGGCAGCAAGTTGCCCTTCCACATATAGCACTGTGTGCTGTATGAGAGCCATACAAAATAGTTTCTGCACTACTGTATTGATGGGACATAAAACGGGCCGGCACTGGCTCATGCACTAGCCGGACCTCTATCATGCGCTCAACAACCCCGCGGCCTCACGGCCAGGAGCGTGGATGACACATACATCATCTTCCTAAACATCTTGCGTTTGTATCACGTCTCGTAGTCCAACTCTAACCCAATTAACACTCCTCATAGGGAGTCCCAACACATTGCCAAATAGCACGAAACACAAACATAGGAGGTCCTCCCACGGCTGACTGCCGCTACCTCACTGAGACTCTCCTACACCTTGGGGATTGGCCCCTCGATGCGTCGCTAAACATATATAACACAATATCTCACATATTTCCACTCAAGGTATCAATTGATCGTATCCAGGAATTTACCATACCTCACTTTCTTTCCCCTTAGACCCAACGCCTAGCCTACAGCTTGGGATATCCTTACTCACTCAACGTTGGTCACATTCCTCTAGAAAGCAATTGCCATGCATCCAGGAGGTATTGTCTGATATTTTTAAGTTTCTTTATGATTTATGCAAATTGTGAATGTCCATGTGCTCAAAAAATTAAGAAAATCAGCATTTGTGTTTAGTGCAAAAGCATTCTTTCAATGAATTTAACTATCGCTCGTATACGGCGTGGCATGAACCTAGCACCGAGAAAACCTCATGCTACTAGGTCCTTAATCTTTAATTATCAACTAACCTAAATGGTATGCATAAAAAACCAACAAGCTTTTTATCATTTCATTCAGCATTTAAACACCTTTTATACACTCTATCCCCTTACCCGTTTAGGTTGTGCATTATTGACCGGTTTAGGGTTCATTTCCATGTTTTTATTGTATAAAAAGCAATAAAAACTCACTAAAACATAAAGGTAGGGATGAATTAAGGCTAAACCTCATACTTCATATCCGCCATACATCCACAAACATGGATCCTATTTTTCCTTAATTTTCGGCACTCAAAATCCATTTTTCCCTTATTGTTTCTCATTTTTTCTATTTTTCTTGTATTTTTTGCAATATTAAATAACTAAAAAATACAAAATGAGTTGTGGGCTGTGGCCCTTAGGTTCATTTGCAAAAAAACACAAATTTAGTTGGTGTGTCTTATTATATTTTCCATTTATATCTCAGAAACATCCAATTTTCCCATATTTCGCGTGTTTTACGGGTTTTACACCATTAATTTCATCCACAACACTTATGATTTTCTGATTTTCTGATTTCACACAGTTGGAAGACATTGCAAAAAACATTATAATGCATAATCATCCCATGGGAACAAGTATTCATGAGGCAAATTGCATAAAAACACCATTTTCCTTTGTAAAAATGAGATTACCATTCTTTGTGGGTTGTGCGTTTTTATTTGCCATATCTCGGGGCTGATTTCTAGCCACCATTAATGCTCATAACAATCCACAATCAGCAACCTTCCTTCCTCTTACACCACGGAGCAATCCAGGGGGGAAGCCCCATAATCATTGATGTGGATTGTGTGCAGCAGCCATGCTCCATCGATCAACAAGGGGGCGCATTTTTCGGCGCCTCCCTGATCACGTTTTCTTCATCCACTCTCTCTCCACGATTTGCATGCCACATTTCATGTGGCATAAGTTGTCCAATGCCCAAAGGTCACCACTCATTTGGCCAAACTTTTGTCCACCTCTTCACATCTTGACCGGTTTCTTGGCCATTTCCCCGTCCGGACTCGGAATTGAGCTCTGAAAAATCATGGGCGTCTGGCTTGGCATCCCGCATTGGCCGGTAACTCATGTCAATCCGCACGACTATCTGAAAAATTATGAAAAATCAACAAGTGTCGCTCGGGCGCCTTTAAAGCACTTTGACGCTTAAAATCGTCCTAGGTCGAGCCGCTGCCTTCGACGTTGAATATTTTTCCCTTGATATTCGTAATTTTTAGCTATTTTTAAGTACTTCTTGGCATCAAAATTCCGCTCTCATTGGCGACCACGGGATAGGGCGACTCAGCCCACCGTTGAATCCCACAATAGATCTGTACATAAACAACCAAAGGAAGCATCAAGCTGATGCAAAATAAATACATACTAAACACAGCACAACGCTCTCCCTACCCCCTGACAGAACCAAGGCATGACATCCACAAGGAGTAGGCCTAGCATAATCTGATAAAATGTTCGAAGCTAGTCACTAACCAACTACTCCAACACGGCCAAACTAAAAAGAACTATCAAAGAGGTTGCCCTAAGTGGTGGTCTGAACTGCCTACCTAACTAAGGACAACACAACTAGGAGCTCCTACTAGGCGAGGACTCTTATAGCCGGATCAAGAAGTATTTTCTTGTAGCACATTTCTTCGTTTGGGGTTTTTATTTCATTGACATACTCGGGCATGTAAAAAGGAGGGAGCTGAGCGTAGTGACCCAAGGAGAACAGGGCATTGGCCTCAGGTCCTGTCTCGGTACCCAAGAATCTACCAAGCCCTTGCAAGGCGACACTTAATCCTTTTTTAACGCTCACTTTTATTTTCGCTCCAACCTTCCTTATTTTCTTCTTTTCCAGCAAGATGCCACCCCTAGGAAGACAAGGCATCGGCCCCGGGTCTGACTCGTCCCCAGGAACCTACCAAGCCTTCGCAAGGCGATGATCAACTACTCATAAATTTTCCTTTCTTTTCTTTGATAGGGGTTAGAACCCCTTTTTACACACCTTTGTATATATTTATTGTCTTTTGGGATATTCAGGGTTTCTTTTCCTTTACCCTCATTTTTCCTTTTTCGGCAGGCTTTTCTAACTGCCTCACAACTAACAAGAACTCCTAGAACAGCTGCCTAGCAGGCTAGCAGAAAAGGGTCACTAGAACTCCCTTTTAAAACAGGTCTTTTGACGCTTGACAATGTCTTTACAGGAGGCAACAACTACTCAAACCTCCCTCAAACATACCAAACCGAAACCTCAGGACTTCATGCCTTGGACGCCGGTCCCCAACAAGAAATGGAAAACCCCTTTAACAAGTACACAAACACATATAACATAACAACCACAGTATTCATAAAGGATAGATATCACCTGGATAGGGCCACGAGAAGCTTCCACGCAACAAAAGGCTCCTTCCAAGCTCTTCTGCAAACCTGTCTAGCACAAAACTCAAATAAGAAACCATTAATCACACCTGCACTAAATAGACAACTGGCCCTCTTGGCCTAATGAAATAAAACACTTCACTACAAAACTAAATCGGCCCTCTTGGCCTAACGAGATAAAACAAAGTAGCACCTAAACACCCTTCCCTGGAAGAGCACAGATGTACAATAAGAAGTCCAAGGAGGAAAAACAGGCTCGTAGCCCTAAACTAAGTGCATAAGGTTATGACCCATCCCTCCTGCATAGATAGCAAGAGGCGTACACATAATATGTTGTCTAACCAACCTATGGGTCCCAGATAATAATGGTAAATTGGTCTCGGCTACTCTTTGCATCACCCATATCAACCATCGTCTGCCATATATTGCATGTTCTGATAACATCCCCCACAAGCGACCGGGTCCTGTTTCATCATTGATCACAATTTCCAGACTAGGACCACAATTAAAAAAGAGGTCTTCTTCATAAGCAAGATTTGCCAATGAATCCGCAAACTGATTCCAGTAACGTGGAATTAGCTGAAAAGACACTCTCTCAAACTCCTCTAGTAGGGTCGTCGCAATCCGATGATACATACAAAGAATGGGATTCCGCACTGTGTATGTCCCATCTAGCTGATTCAGGATCAACTGGGAATCCCCTTTTACTAACAATCGACGAATACCATCTTGCTTGGCAATATACAGTCCTATAATCAAGGCTTTATACTTTGCCATATTGTTAGTGATTCCTACCCCGAGATAAGCAGCTACCTTCATCGTCACTCTACGTTAGGGATCTCGGATTACTACTCCAACACTCCCTTTTTTATTAGGGCCCCTGGACGCTCCATCAAAATATAGTGTATATGTCCACAATGGGTTTACACAGCCGGCCATCACATACTCCTCTATTCGTAATTATGGTAATCAAAGTTTAACATATTGAGAGGATGAACTGACGGCTCCATTCCACCTTCTTCATTGAACTCAACAAGGATACTTGTCAACAGTCGTAAACAGTGATGGCAGAAGACTTTAATCTCCCACACAAAGGTTTCGTCTTCTTGCTCAATCACCTTATATCCTTTGCTCCACCAGATGAGTTTCCCCTGATGGTATCTTTGCTCCACATATGGGTGCTCCAAATAAGGGATTAACCGATCCATCAACCAACTTTAAGCTCTTCCGCAGGTCTCAAATCATTCCCAGTATGGACTTGCAATGCATTTTCTTTGTATTAGCATACTTAGAAATAGTAAGGTTTAATCTTATTAAGATTAACCTTATTCTTAAACTCTACTCCCTGTAGATCAGCTAATAGGGCTGTAGACCTATTCTTCCCTAACCGGACGATCTTGTAGGGGCCATCCCATTTAGGTTCCAATTTCCTTGGAAACAACTCCCTACGCGCATCATAATACAAAACCAGTTGTCCTTTCTTAAAGGTGTACTTCTTCGCTTTTAGGTCATGCAATTGTTTCATGCGACGTTTAGCCACCTCTTGATGTAGCAGGCTTTGCAACTTAATTTCATCGAGGTGCGCTAAAGTCGTGAATCGCTCTAATAGGGCATCCTCATTACCCAAAGAATGGTTTATTGCGAATCTAATGGTCGGTAACTCAATTTCTAAGGGTAAAACACACTCTTCACCATAAACTAGTTTAAACGGCATGTGGCCAATGGCTCGCTTAAACGTTGTATTATATGCCCACACTGCCACATACAGCTTCTTATCCCAGTCACGTTTCTTTTCAGATACGACTTTCGATAGGATACCCACAAGCTGCTTGTTGGTGCTTTCAACCTGCCCATTTGCCTGCGGGTTATAAGGAGTCGTTTTGTTGTGCTTGATTTGCCAAGCCTCAGTCAAGCTTTTGATCACCTTATTTAGGAAATGGGTTCCACGGTCCGACACTAATTCTTTCGGTGGACCAAAACGGCATATTATCTGCTCTAAAAGGAAACTAGCAGTTTCTTTAGCATCATCTTTCCTTGTTGCACGTGCTTCTGACCACTTTGTGAAGTAGTCAGTTGCTATACAATAATATACCTCTTTTGCGCAATCGACGACGGAGTAATAGGACCCACAAATTCTATTCCCCACTTCTCAAATGGAAGTATCGCCATAATAGGGGTGAGGGGTCTTTTCCTATTCTCTCGACTATCATGTCGTTGACAAATATCGCATCTCTTAACATATGCAAACGCATCCTGGAAGATGGCACGCCACCAGTAACCTGCTCTTAAAGCCTTTTGTGCTGTAAGCCATCCAGCAAAATGATCTCCGCAAGCGGAATCATGGCCCTCTTCTAAAATAAATGGCACCTCGTCACTCATCACGCATCGGCAATAGATGTCATCAACCCCTTGCCAATATAATGTACCTGCGATCAAGGCAAACTTTAACGTCTGCTGCTTAATTTTCCGTCTCTCAGCTTTAGAAAGTTCGGATCCAGCCTCTCCTGTCAATAAATAATGCGTTATTGCAGCGTATCAGGAGGGAATAGACGCCGTATCTATCTTAAATAATGACTCCATGTCACTACCTTCAGCCCACAGATTCTTTCGGCTCCCCAAAGTCTACAAGACATTCCACAATACCTTGCAACCTTGGTGGCTTACTCCTAATTTTATAATCAAACTCCTGCAAAGTGATTAACCACTTTGCTAGACGATCAGGCGGTTACAGCTTATTCATCAATAATCGAAGCCCCTCCACCTTCGTATAAAGCACAACTTTCTCATAGAGGATATAGTGCCTCAATTTCTTAGTCCCAAAGACCATCGCAAGACACAACTTCTCCATGTAGGTATAATTGATCTCTAAAATGCCCAATTTTTGACTAGCAAAGGCTATCGGATGATACCACTTTCCTCCCAAGTTTGGGCTAAATAGCAGCTGATACTATGCATGGTGATTGTTGAAAATATATAAAATACCTCACCTCTTTTAGGTGCTTTTAAAACGGGAGCTTTTACTAGCTCCTGCTTCACATCCTCGAATGCTACCTTACAAGGGTTGCTCCATATAAACAAACAGCTAAAGGACAATAGATTTGTAAGCGGCAATGTTCTTTCTGCCAAGGCATTTATGAATCTACGGTAATAACCAACCGAAGACAGAAAGCTATGGACTTCTTCCGGAGTGCGTGGTGGACCCATGGCAACTATGACTTTGACCTTCTCGGGATCTGTCGCAATTCCTACTGAACTGACCACATGGCCCAGCAAGAGCCCATAAGGGATGCCAAAAACGCACTTCCGTGGGTTTAGGGTGATGCAAAATTACCTACACCGCTCAAAACACTTTCTTAAAATGATCAACTACCTTTCTCTCACGGTGGCGGCCCCTAAGTCATCAATAAACACCTTCAACTCTTCAGGGGATATGTCACCGAATGTCTTATCTACTGTTCGTTGCCACGAACCAGGCGCATTGCATAAACCAGAGGCCATCACATGGTACGCAAAAGTACCAAATACACTAATAAAAGTTGTTTTCAACTTGTCCTCTTCTGCAATTGCCATCTGGTTATATCCTGCAAAGCAATCCATAAACGAATATATCTCCCTACCCGCTAATTGATCCAAAATCTGGTCAATGAATGGCAACGGGTAGTAATCCTTAACTATCTGCTTTTTCAGCTCTCTAAAATCTACACATAATCGGATTTGATTATTTTTCTTCTTGCTGATCACAACTGGTGAACACCATTCTGTGTGTTGCACAGGAAAAATCAAACCCGCTCTCCGAAGCTTCTGTAACTCTTCAAACAGCCCATCCCTCAGTTCGAAAGGCATACGCCTTACTTTCTGACGCACAGGACGACTGCCCTCTTTTACAGGAATAGTATGAAGAGCCAGGCTGTGAGGAATGCCTCTCAGCTCATCATAACTCTAGGCAAAGATATCACGGAATTCTTGAATTAGGGACACATAGTCCTCCCTTTCTGTTGAACTGAGCATAGAACCTAATTTGATTGGTCGCGACTCATTTGGCGTGCCAAGGTCTAGCTCGATAACATCTGCATCTCTTATACGATCTTGGGCCTCTATCGGCTCATTCAAAGTGATCTGATAGATGTCTTCCGTGGTGGATCCCTCTTTGGACTCATCACTCGATGATGTCTCACTGGCGGATAAATCCTCTAATGTCTCCAATTCTGTAGAAGATAGAGGAGCTCTCTCACTCTGCGGGGACTCAGGATAGACATCAATCACCACGCGCTGAGCACCTCTGCCGAATATCAGTCGACCGGCGGGTATATCCACTTGCAAGATCCAAAGTCGTCCAAGTAATACTTGGTAACTTGGACACCCTGCAAAACGAATTACCCTAAAGTCCAACAAGCATTCTACATTTGCAACAGTGACATGGACCTTAGTAATGTAGCCTTCCGGCTGTCTCAAACTATCATCCGCCATTCTGAGAATTGTGGAGGTATCTTTCTGGATCGCAAGACCCAACCTTTCCATCAGTTGAGAACTCATAATGTTAACAGATGATCCCGTGTCGACAATGGCATAATCTACTAATATCCCATCGACATAGGCTGCAACCCTTGGGCAATGCTTCTCAGCATGCTCGAACCAGTTATCACCAACTCGCGCAATACCCAAAGGTTCTACGATATACCCGGTACGCAGGATCTTTCTAAATTCCTTGCATACTCCTGGGGAAAGCTTAATAAGCTGTAGAAGGTTCACATCCGGCTTGACTTCGCAAAGAGAGCTCGCCAAATCGAATTCATGATAGTTTGGTAGAGTTCGCTTTTCACGCCAAACCATCCGCTCTTTAGGTCGCCGAACCGGCTTTATTGCCTCTTTTTTAACTTTCACCTTCTTCCTCGGTGGTTCCTTATCCTTCTTAACATCGACTTTACTTTCCATGGGCTTCAGAGGTCCCCCTTCCATGGCAGGATCCAGAACTTGCAATCCTTTGTCGCCTTGTTTAGGGTTTCCGTCGACAGGCTTATCCTTGTCGGCCTCTCTACCCTTTTGACCTCTTGTAAGGATAGCTTGCAGATTAGAGGTTTGAGCATCATTAACACGCACAGCCTCAATCAAACTAACCCCACTACCACTAGGTAGCTCCTCCACTGTAATCTTTGGTCGTTGGAGTATTTGTTTAGGCCCATCTTCTCACTGGGAATCATTTCCTTGCGCACGATGATTAATAGGCCCTGGTTGCCGACTACCTCACTGGAGAGAACTAATCTTACTCCAGCAAGTGGCTGCTAAATGGCCGGATTTTCCACAAATGTCGCACTTGACATTTGGGCAATTTCATGGATAATGTTGCCCACCACACCATTTGCAGCTAAACCTCGAAGGTACACCCTCATCCGGGTATCTACTTCCTATCAAATTTTGTTGTTTTTTAAGAAAGTTGACATCAACAGCTATTTGTCGATACTGCTCCGTAATCATGTCGGTATAATGCTTCATCATGTCCTTAACCTCGCCAAGAACATTGGAAGCGCTCGACTCGTAGCCTTGATCATTACCCTATCGTTCCATCGGCCTAACAATCCGATTAGGCACTGGCTGTTGAACCACATGCATGGTATTAGGATTAACTGCCTGGCCTCCACCATTTGGAGCCATTTGACTGCCCATAGGCATCGACATGCTAGGGGGAGCTGGTAATAAAGGCACATTCTGCATCATGTTCCCTCTCCCATTAGGATTAGCCATCGCTATCCCTTGGCTACTACTGCCATTGGCCATCGCCATATTATTTTCCAATGCTAGACCTATATTCGGATTGGCACGAGAGGCATAGGCTGCTTATAGTCAGGATTCCACTTCTTGTGCTCGTGTAATGGCAGTATCTATATCCCCCAAAGGGACACTACTCAACTGCAACTGGATACTAAAGTCCAAACCATGTAGAAAATATTACAATTGGGCAGTTGCAGGGATAGGAATAGAGGTGTCCAACTTACGGAAAACCTCTTTTAGTTTCTTCGCATAAGCACGAATATCCTCGTGTGGTTCTTGGCAGGTCACGTTGAGTATACGCAACCAATATTGCCCACCCCTTTGAGGGGCAAACTCCCTTCGAAAAGCTCCATAAAATGCATCAATATTCAATATGGTTCCGGCTTCTAAGCCGTGATACCATATGGCCGCTCTTCCTTTGAGAGTCATGTTGAAGAACATCATTAAATGTCCTTCTTCTTGGATGCGACAGTTAAACATCAGCTTTTGAAACTCCCTGATGTGGAGTTCCGCATCTTCCTCGACTAGCCCATTAAAAATGGGTAGCGGGTAACCTAGAGCCGGCACATCAGTCGTTCCTGCAGAAATTGCTATGGGCCGTGCCATAACGAGAATTGGATTTACACTAGGAATAGGGGACGGTGGGGTTACACCTCCCGCACTTGATGTAGACTGACTTATGGAAGGAAGAGGAGCACTAGAGCGTCCACCTTCTCTTAACTTACTGCTTACGGCACCAAGACCACTAGATCCACTCCCTCGTAAGGGTTCAGCACCGCTACGCTTAGGGGAGTATCTCCTACGAATATCAGCACGTCGCCTAGCTCTCTTGTCTCTCTCTTGCTTTTGGATTTCTGCTAGACGATTCTTATCGATGAATAATGGATCAATCTCAGTATCCTTTGGCATAAACTGCTAACTGGTCCCTAGACAACTAGGATTCGAGGACTGCCACTTCTAAGCAGCTCCTAGTAGAGACGCACCATTGATGGAATCTAAAACGGGCCGGCACTGGCTCATGCACTTCTATCATGCGCTCAACAACCCCGCGGCCTCGCGGCCAGGAGCGTGGATGACACATACATCATCTTCCTAAACATCTTGCATTTGTATCACGTCTCGTAGTCCAACTTTAACCCAATTAACACTCCTCACAGGGAGTCCCAACACATTGCTAAATAGCACGAAACACAAACATAGGAGGTCCTCCCACAGCTGACTGCCGCTACCTCACTGCGACTCTCCTACACCTTGGGAATTGGCCCCTCAATGCGTCGCTAAACATATATAACACAATATCATACATATTTCCACTCAAGGTACCAATTAATCGTATCCAGGAATGTACCATACCTCACTTTCTTTCCCCTTAGACCCAACGCCTAGCCTACATCTTGGGATATCCTTACTCACTCAACGTTGGTCACGTTCCTCTAAAAAGCAATTGCCATGCATCCAGGAGGTATTGTCTGATATCTTTAAGTTTCTTTATGATTTATGCAAATTGTGAATGTCCATGTGCTCAAACAATTAAGAAAATCAGCATTTGTGTTTAGTGCAAAAGCATTCTTTCAATGAATTTAACTATCGCTCGTATGCGGCATTGCATGAACCTAGCACCGAGAAACCCTCGTGCTACTAGGTCCTTAATCTTTAATTATCAACCAACCTAAATGGTATGCATAAAAAACCAGCAAGCTTTTCATCATTTCATTCAGCATTTAAACACCTTTTATACACTCTATTCCCTCACCCATTTAGATTGTGCATTATTGACCGATTTAGGGTTCATTTCCATATTTTTATTGTATAAAAAGTAATAAAAACTCACTAAAACATAAAAGTAGGGCTGAACTGAGGCTAAACCTCATACTTCAGATCTCCTATATATCCACAAACATGGATCCTATTTTTCCTTAATTTTCGGCACTCAAAATCCATTTTTCCCTTATTTTTTTCTATTTTTCCTATTTTTCACGTATTTTTTGCAATATTAAATAATTGAAAATACAAAATGAGTTGTGGGTTGTGGCCCTTAGGTTCATTTGTAGAAAAAACACAAATTTATTTGGTGTGTCTTATTATATTTTCCATTTATATCTCAAAAACACCCAATTTTATATTTCGCGTGTTTTACGGGTTTTACACCATTAATTTCATCCACAATACTTACGATTTTCTGATTTTCTGATTTCAAACAGTTGGAAGACATTGCAAACAACATTATAATGCATAATCATCCCATGGGAACAAGTATTCATGAAGCAAATTGCATAAAAACACAATTTTTCTTTGTAAAAATGAGATTACCGTTCTTTGCGGGTTGCAGGTTTTTATTTGCCATATCTCGGGGCTGATTTCCAGCCATTATTAATGCTCATAAGAGTCCAAAATCAGCAACCTTCCTTCCTCTTACACCATAGAGCAATCTGGTCTTCCTTGGACAAACATCCATTATCCATTCTTCTTCTTCTTCTTCACCACATGAATTTGCCTTTAGGGGAGAGATAGGGAGGAGAGAGAAATACTGAAATCAAAATTCTTCACAGAGACCACCAATGGGGGAGCGAAGCACGGCGATAAAGTCAGTATCCAGGGGGGGATTGAAGCTCCATAATCATTGATGTGGGTTGTGTGCAGCAGCCATGCTCCATTGATCAACAAGGTGACGCATTTTTCGGCGCCTCCCTGATCACGTTTTCTTCATCCACTCTCTCTCCACGATTTGCATGCCACATTTCATGTGGCATAAGTTGTCAAATTCCCAAAGGTCACTACTCATTTGGCCAAACTTTTGTCCACCTCTTCGCATCTTGACCGGTTTCTTGGCCATTTCCCCCGTCCGGACTCGGAATTGAGCTCTGAAAAATCCCGAGCATCTGGCTTGGCATCCCACATTGGCCGGTAACTCGTGTCAACCCGCACAACTGTCTGAAAAATTATGAAAAATCAACAAGTGTCGCTCAGGCGCCTTTAAAGCACTTTGACGCTTAAAGAGCCGCCGCCTTCAACGTTGAATATTTTTACCTTGATATTCGTAATTTTTAGCTATTTTTAAGCACTTCTCGGCATCAAAATTCTGCTCTCATGTATACAAAGCGCTTGCAAACAAAAAGAATGTATACTGAAATCATAAAACTGATACATGAAATAAATACATGATCGCATAAAAAGCGATTGGTACATTCATGACAGGATATCACTAATACATAGAAAATGTCTACATAGATCAGGTGACTAAAAAATAAAGGTGTGTAAGCTCCAAGGATCCAAGGGCGAGCTAGAAATCCTCGTCCCCCGAAAGCTCGTCCTGCCGCAAAGGAGCATCGAATGGATTCTGCAGAAAAAGAAACAACACATCAATCCACCATACAATAATGCATTCAAATATCTCATGGTAACTACGGATAAGAAAGATGAGTGACTTACAGGGCCGCCGCGTCTATACAATCGATCGATCAATGCATTGAGACCGTGCCTCTCTGCATATCAAGTCTGAAGGCCTTGCGGATCGCGATTTGTAATGGAGTGTTGCAAAGAAAACAAAATGCTAACTGTTAGAAACATGATTGTCAGTACAAAGAATATTTCAAAAAAACAAACAAGCAAAACAAAAGAGAAACTTACAAAGTCCTCCAAATATGTCCTGTGGCCACCACTCCCAAGATGATGGACCACTCCGGCCTCAAGTCATACCCTCGCTGCCTCGCGCTGCTAACTCCAACGTCCTGGCGAATCTGTAGCCTCCTCCCTCAGTCGGCGCCAGTCGTCTGCATCTAATCACTCGAGCTTTGCAGCCCCACTCTTGATTGCCTTGTGTGCGTCGGATCGTCTATGTGACATGTATGCACGCATGCAATCCATCATCCAGCCCTTAGAGAATCTATCTACTACGGCTGGCACTGGAAACTCCTCATGCAAGGATGCTACTATGTAGTCCTTGCTCCCCTCCGGTATGTTCTTCCAATGATCCAGGACGTTGTGCCGAAAAACTTGTTGGCACAACTCTCTCATGCGAGCCATCACCCTCCTCCCCTCATCATTCATGATGATGGCTCCTAACCTACTATCAACCAGATATCCATAACCCCTAGGAGTCTGCCTAAGATGGGTCCTCTCCCATCTCCGTCCACGCTCTTGGGCATATCCAGGAGACCCCTCTACATCCGGTGTATCGAGTTTAACTGTGGCCCACACAATGGACATGCATGATAACCTAAGGTAACCAGACCTGTAAGGTGAGCCATGACCTAGTGAATACTTGATTGAATGAGATAAAATATAGATATTACCAGCGAGAACGGAGGTCTGCTCACCTGAGCACTCTCCCAATCCCGGAAAGTCATGCATCGTCCACATGAGAATTGCTCGAATGTTGGCTGACTGTCGACCATCACGCCTGCTCATATCTTGCATAGTGACCCCATCCTCCCACAAAATCTTAAGCTCATCAACTAATGGACGAAGATACACGTCCATATTTTTTACTTTGTAGTGGCCTGGGACGAGCAAGCTAAGGATGAGATGTCCTTTCTTCGTAGAAAGCCATGGAGGGATGTTGTAGTTGACAAGCACTATAGGCCACACACTGTAAGAAGTTGAGCGCAGACCGAATGGGTTCACACCATCCATTGCGAGACCGAGCCGAAGATTCCTTGGCTCTCGCGCAAAGCCTGGGAAGGTAGAGTCAATGTGGCTCCATGCGCGCAAATCTGCTAATATTCGTTGAACTCCATCCGTGGACCTATTCTGCACATGCCACGTTGTCAAGCTTGCCATGCCGGACGTGCGAAATATGTGGTTTATGGGGGGGATGAGCAGAAAGTGTCTGAGAACTTTTTGAGGGGTGGTTTGCCCTTGCAAGTCATGTCGATACCTGTGAGCGCCACACTTTGGACATGTCTCCATAGTCTCGTATTCATCTCGAAACAGTATGCAATCATTGATACATGCATGGATGTTATTGTAGTCCATGCCAAGCTTCCGTAAAACATGTCGTGCATCATCACGAGACTCAGGCATTGTATTTGCAGGTGGTAATATATGATATTTCAACAACCTGAAATAAATCATAAAACACCTTGAAAAAACACAAATGTTTGTAATAATAGTGTCAAAAAAAATAATCAATGAAGCCTATGTGCAAGGTACATGAATAACTCGGTCACACTCATATTGCTCCACCCGTATTTTGCTTGCACACTTAAGAGTGCAAGCAATGTCTTCAACCGAGATACTCGGCAGCCATCATATAATGGTATGGATACTTCCTCTCTAAGCGGATCAGATGTCTCGACATCCATGGGAGTCAATGCATCGATCATTGCCTCCATCTCAGGCTCCAAGATTGTAGGTAGGTCGGGAAGGTTGTCTGTCTCCTCTCGCATTGACGGTATAGATTGGCCTTGCGAGTGGTGGATTGGCTCCTACAATCCATCCATCACACGTCCACGAACTCTTGTAATTGGCAGCAAAGGGTGCACTTCCCCTTGGGATGAGACATCACCCCCTGGATAGAAAATTTGCCAACAAGACTCAATCTTATTGTGTATGGTTTTCAATTAGCTTGCGAGTACAATGCATGATTAATATTAACTTCAAATTACCATTTGCTGAAAATCCACAATCGCCTAATCAATGATCTCAGATTGAAACTCGCCAAATCGTCATACGTGTTCTATAGACAATCGGCATTTTCATCTAATTGCCAACTTGCATTGAGAGCAAGGACATGGGACACGCTGATTAAGATACGCCTCGCGATCTTGAATAATAAGACCTTCTTTGTTTTCCATCTTATCTACATTACAGCAAACGAGGCTCAAATGGATAGCTTTATGGAGATGTATGTCAAGTTGCAAGTTGACCATAAGCTCTTGCATTGTACATAGTAGTTGAGAGATTTATTGATGTTATATCTCGGCCCTATACCATGCTCAAGGATTTGTTTGTCCCGGTAGATAATTATTCGTTATTGTAAAAAAAAAAATCATTGGTTCATAAGGTTCATGAGTCGAAGACTAAATGTTTGGACTTGACTAAAAGATTGGATAATGGCTTAGATGCTAAAAGGAAAAGTGATGAATATGTTATTACTTCATCATTGCAACAAAAAGATTGGTGACAAGGATGCTATGATTAATGAAGTTCTTCACGAGGTGAATATAGAGTTGAAGGGGATGGAACACAATTCTTCTTTGGGATTTAATGGTGATAAGTCAATTATTGAGGTGTCTTCTTGTACAACCATTATACCTTATATACCTAGCTACGGTCTCTAGGTTATATACTTTGAGTATCTTAGAGGGGCTCTACTAGGATTACTTATACAACTGCACTAGAGGGCTTATGAGCATCATTGAGGATCGCTTAGTCTAATAATAAATCAGTCTCAACAAAAAGCATCTTAGAAATGTGGTTTTTTTGTCCTAGGATCGCGTATTAAAATTAATGCCATCTATGAAATTTATCAACTATAGTAATAAAATTTGTTTCAATCAATTCTACTCATAGTCATAACATTTGAAGAAAATATCCTATGCTCAATTTAAGGGATTCTTCTTCTATAACAATACTTTTGGGTTCATTTTGATGAAGTACCATAATGACCATTAGCTAGGGTATCATTTTCTTTTAGTCCTTCCATTGACTAGATGGCATGATTTCTAATTTGTTATGCCTAAAAAGTTAATACAAAAACAATGAATTATGCATATCACAGTTAGATCCCCTACTTGGACATTATGAAGGATATGACCAATTTTAAGCCATCTTAAAGATTTACCAATGTACGTGGCCCATGGCAAAGCACATTGCATACCATTATCGATAAGTCTATTATCATGCATCTTAAATCTCCTAATTAGACTTTATAAAGTGTATGACTAATTTGTAGCCCTCTTAAGGAGTCGATGTAATGGTACCCATAAAAAAAGCAAAGTGGATACCATTACCATAATCATGGATATGCTATCGTTCCAATATATGTTATCTTTCTCTTTCTCTCCCTCTCTCTCCCTCTCCCTCCCTCTCCCTCTCTTTCTCTCGCATTTCCTCTCCCTCTCACAATATATCTTAACACTCTCCAAAAGCAAAAGGGAGAGGGAGAGAGAGAATGCACTCTCCCTCTCCCTCTCCCTCTCTTTCTCTTTCTCTCCCTCTCCCTCTCCCTCTCTCATTTCCTCCCTCTCCCTTTCCCTCTCCCTCTCTTTCTCTCTCTCCCTCTCTCTCCCTCTCCCTCTCCCTCTCTTTCTCTCCTTCTCTCTCATTTCCTCTCCTAAACAAGCAAAAAAGAAAGTGATTTAAACCTTTAATAAGCAAAAGGGAGAGGAAGAGAGAGAATGCACTCTCTCCCTCTCTATCTCCCTCTCTTTCTCTTTCTCTCCCTCTCTCATTTCCTCCCCCTCCCTCTCCCTCTCCCTCTCTTTCTCTCTCATTTCCTCTCCTAAACAAGCAAAAAAGAAAGTGATTTAAACATTAAACAAGCAAAAGGAAGAGGGAGAGAGACAATGCACTCTCCCTCCCTCTCCCTCTCCCTCTCTTTCTCTTTATCTCCCTCTCCCTCTCTTTCTCTCTGTCTCTCACATTTCCTCTTTTAAACAAGCAAAAAAGAAAGTGATTTAAACCTTAAACAAGCAAAAGGGAGAGGGAGAGAGAGAATGCACTCTCCCTTCCTCTCCCTCTCCCTCTCCCTCTCCCTCTCTTTCTCTCCCTCTTCCTCCCTCTCCCTCTCTTTCTCTCTCAGTTCCTCTCCTAAACAAGCAAAAGAGAAAGTGATTTAAACCTTAAATAAGCAAAAGAAAGAGAGAGGGAGACTCATCGATGTGATATGGCGAGTGTGGGGCGGCTCCTCTTTGCGATGAAGACTCCTCCTCTCCTTCGCGAACAACGGCGGCGGCGGCGGCAAGTCTTCTTCCTCTCCTTCTCTCACGACGGTTGCTCTCTCCCTCGCTCTCGCTCTCAAAACACAAAACGTGCAAACGCGAAATAAAACCGTGCTCGGTTTCGGCTCTTTTTTCCCTGTGGAGCGTCGCCGCTACCCACCGTCGCTAATCGCCGTCCTCACTACTAGCTCAAATCCTTGTAGTGCATTTTTTTCAGGATGAAATACAGATGAAAAATCAATCTTTGTTCCTGAGTTAGCAAACAAAGTAATCCAAAAATTATTACAAAATCTAGAATCACGATCAGAAATAATAACTTTTGGTAAACCATGGTTAGTGAAAATAGTTTTCAAAAACAATTGAGCAGCTTGATATGCAGTTAAAGTTTTCTTGCATGGAATAAAATATGCTTGTTTGCTAAACCTGTCTACAACAGTCCAAATCATATCATGGTTATCTTTAGTTAGGTAAACCAGTGATAAAATCCATAGAAATATGTTTCCATGGTCGTGATGGAATAGATAATGGCATTAGTAAACCATATTGTTTACCATGGTGTCTTTTAACTCGTTGACAAACTAAACATTCAAATAAAAAGTTAGATACATCAATGTCCATATGTGGCCAATAAAAATCTTCAATCAATGTACGCAAAGTAGATATAATTCCTCTATGACCTTCATATGGTAGACAATGAATCTCATGCAAAACAAATGATCGAAATGGAGCTGTCACACATAATCTTTTTTTATAAAACATGAATCCATTATTGTAAGACAATGAATCAATAGGAATCCAATTATTTGCAACTAATTTATTCCAATCAGCTTGAAAAGAAATATCTTGATGATAAGTATCTTTCATAGGGACAAGGGAATCAAATGATATCACAGAAATATTATGAATTGTCGATCTTCTGCTTAAAGCGTCAGCTACAACATTCTCTTTTCTTGGTTGATATTGTATAAGGGAATGAAAACTTTGAATAAAAGCTGCCCATTTAATGTGTCCGTCAGATATTTGTGGTTGACTAAGAAGATATCTAATGCTTTGTTGGTCAGTTTTGATCATAAACTCAGATCCCATTAAATAATGTTTCCATTGATGTAAGGCTTGTACTATAGCTAGTAATTCTTTATCATAGGTAGAATATTTAAGTTCAGATTATTTAAGTTTACAGCTAGAGTAGGCTATGGGATGATTATCTTGCATAAGGATGGCTCCTATTCCAGATCCACTAGCGTCAGTAACTACTAAGAAGAATGGTCTATTGAAGTCAGGTAGTTGTAATACAGAAGCATGGGTTAATGCATGTTTCAATGAATTAAAATATTTTTGTTGATTGTCAGACCAGTTATACACAATAACTTTCTTTAAAAGTTTTGTCAAAGGTAATGCAAGTAATGAAAATTTTCGCACAAACTTTCTGTAAAAACTAGCAAGACCTAGAAAAGAATGTAACTCATGCACATTTTTGGGTATGGGCCAATTTAAAATTGCTTCTATCTTTTTAGGGTCGACTTTAATACCTTCTGATGAAATAATATGTCCTAGATATTCAATTTCTGTTTGAAAGAATTCACTCTTTTCTGGATTAGCATATAATTGATTGTCTTTTAACAACTTAAAAACTAAAGACAAATGTTCATAATGCTCATTCTCATTTTTACTGAATACCAATATATCATTAAAAAATACTATGATACAATGCTGATGTTTCAGAAATATGCGATTCATCATGCGACTAAATGTGGCTGGTGCATTAGTTAGACTAAAAGGCATAACTAGAAATTCATAGTGTCCAAATTGTGTTCTAAATGCAGTTTTGAATATATCAGGATTATCCAATCTTACTTAATGATAACCAGATTTAAGATCTATATTATTAAATATGGCAGATCCTTGTAGCTTATCCATAAGATCATCTACCCTAGAAATTGGATATCTATTCTTAATAGTAATTTTATTTAGGGCACGATAATCAATGCACATGCGATAATTATTATTTTTCTTTTTCACTAATAAAACAGGTGCACCAAATGGAGAACTACTAGGTCTAATTAATCCTCTGTTAAGCAATTCCTCTATTTGATTTTGAACTTCTTTCTGTTCAATTTGGTTATGTCTATATGGTGCTTTACATGGTGGTTGTGTTCCAGGAATTAAATCTATTTTGTGATCTTCAAGACGTGAAGGTGGTAGTCCAGGTGGTAAATCAGCACCAAAACAATCTTGAAATTAGGCAAGAAATTGTGTATGCCTAGGATGCATTTGTTTTTCTTGAGCTTGAAGTTCATTCACCCATATTAAATAAGATTTGCTACTTTTACGTAATGCACGTTTAGCCTGAGTATGAGTAAGCAGTGGAAAATTATTGGAGGCTTGTATACCATGCAATGTGATTTGTTTTCCTTGAAAATAAATTTTAATTGAATCCATAAAATAATCTATATCAGGATTATACTGATGACACCAAGGCATTCCTAAGATCATGTCACTAGACTGCAAAGGTACAACTAGGAAATTTCTTCGTTCAGTATATTCACCAATTTTAATTTCTAGATTATGCACCTTTTGTGTTCCATTATATCTTGTGCCTAGAAATGCAGCTTTTATACAATAATTTGTAGAAACATTTTATAAATTCAATTCTTTGACTAACTTTGCAGAAATAAAGTCATGTGTGCTCCCATCATCATGTAAATTAGTCTTTTCTTTACCATGCACAAAACATTTCATTGTTAACAAAGAATGGGGAGTTGGCATACCTGGCAAAGTATCCAAAGTAATACCAATATCATCATCATCTTCCGTAAAATCAAGAATTTCCTCTGCACGTTCTTTTTCTTCCATTGCACCAAGATAATTGATATGGACAGGTGGCTTTTTCGATTGACAATTGGCTACTAGATGCCTAGGTTGATGGCATTTTTAACAAACTATGGCTTTGGCTTTAGATGCATTATTGGTAATGGCAAGAAGTCTAGGAATATTGGGATTTGACTATGAAGATGGCTTAGGGTTTGGATTAGTGTTTAATGGCAAAGCAGGTGGTCGTGTCCAAGACTTACGGAATGAAGATGGAAGAAAACGACTTTGATTGAATCTTTGAAAATTTGAATTGAATTGTTTGGAACCATAGTTACCATTAGTTGGAAATTGTTGTGGTTGCTTGTCTCTTCCGCAAATCTTGTCTTCAGTGTCATGAGCCAAGGAAATTGCATCTTCAAGGGTTGTTGGCTTGAACATATTGACTTCAGCATAGAAATGTCCAAGTAGGCCAGACATAAACTTGCGTTTGTGAGTCACTTCAGGTACATCTTCAAGCATGCGTAGTTGTAGTAGGGCATTCCAGAAACGTTCAGTGTATTGGGAAATAGGTTCACGATCTCTTTGCTGTAGAAGATCCCATTGCTTGATGCCTTTTTCATGGAACTGAGGAGGAAGGAAATTCTGCAAAAACTTCTTTTGGAAAGTCTCCCATGTAGTAGGGCAATCAACACTCTTGCGGACCACAGTCCACCATAAGGATGCTCGATCAACTAAATGGTTAGTGACACATTTAATTTTGTCTTTCTCAGCATATGTTTCTTCATGGAAGTAATCATCAAATTGACTGATAAATGCAAGTACAGTCTTTCCATCGCGTGATTTGTCACCAAGGACTTTGACATGGGACTCATGGATCTCAGTTCCATTTGGTAAATTACAAACAACGTTGAATTTTCCCAACATCTTTAATTCATGCAACGTAATGCCATGCCTTCATTTCAATGCTTACAATTTTGATATAATCCATTCAATATTTTATGCTACACATGCAAAGGTATTTTCTATGCATGCAATCTTAACATTATCCTCGATGTAATTATTTACACGATCTATAACCTTCTTTAATGATCTGATCTTTATAAATTTATGTGATTATTGTATGAGTCTAGCTGCACTTTAATCTTTTTTTCAGTTTATTACATGTATCTTAGAATCCACCTTGCGATATGGAGATGCACTTTGCTTCTTTCGATGTCCTCAGAAAAGTATTTTGCAAGAACTTGTGCAAGGAGCAATGCACTTTATGCAAGAATCCATACAAGAATTTTTTTGGGTAGTTTATGATGCAATTACCTAATCAATTTTACCTATTATGATGTCATCTTACAACAAAATTTATCTTATTTGTTACAAACATCACAACTAAATTCATACCAATGCAATTACCCATCAATCGCACAATCAATGTGATGCATGTGAATATGACTTTCACCATGATAATTATAATCTATGATTTAATAATAGAGCAACCTGGGTTTGGAGTGATGTCTTGATTCCAGTGGTATTTACGCCTGATGATAGACCATTCATGGTTGTGGTACCATCTTGATTTAAGCCGCCATCCACTCTTGCAGGGTTTTCGGCTATCCTTGTAGATCTACACTTCAGGGCCATACTCGAAGATGCGTGGATGAGAGATAGAATTCTCGCACTCTCCTATGCAACTTTAAGTAAATTCTTGCAGCCTCTCCATCAGAGTAGCGTGTCGAGCATCTTCTTGCGATGATGATGAGGAGGGGGGGCGTTTTTTTGATCGGGGGGGGGGAGGCGGGGTACGCGAGCTGCGTTTCAGCCCCACGAGGGGGGGTTATGTGTCAGGTGACGAGCAGGGGGGCTACTGTCGAAGACGACCAAGGGGGAGGGGGAGGCTTCTCCTTATATGGTGGGGGAGACGGCCGTTAACGGCCGCCACCCCTCCACCTGAGGGGTGCATGCCCCCCTTCTCTCTCTTTACTCCCTCTCTCTCTCTCTCTCTGACATGCTGTCGACGGGGAGAGAGAGGGAGAGTAAAAAAAATTGAGTTAAATTTAAATATTTTAAGGGGGGTTCTTATGGGGAAGGTATGAGGGATGTTACACTATTCCACTACGTTGAAAAGGGAGGGGTTGGCCATGGTGTTTGCCATTAAGAAATTTAGACATTATCTTTTGGGCACACCCTTCACCTTTCTTGTTGACCATCAAGCGTTTCTCTATCTAGTGAACAAGCCTTGTGCTAAAAGACACATTGCACAATGGTTATTTCTTCTTCTAGATTTTGACTTCTCTGTGGTTGTACGTAAAGGGAAACAGCATTATATGGTTGATCACATGTCTTCCGCATACCCACAAGTAAAGCCGCTGGACAAGGCATAACTGACGACCTTCTAGATGCACATCTCTTTGGCCTGTGTAGTGACAAGGAACTATTCAAGGCTGATTTAACACCATACTGGGCTGATGATGTCATCCACGTGCTCGAACACGGTCTACCCGAGAGACCTATCGAGAAGGCCAAGCTAAGGAGGCTTATTGTGAAGATCCAACCCTATCAGATTATTGTCGGCCAACTCTATAGGTTAGAGCAAGACAAGTTGCTATGCTGTCGTAGATTTCGTGTAAGGGCTGCTGAACACGGAGTTCAAGGTACAGCAATGGAAGAGACTAACAAGAAGAAAATTGAATTGTTGATGCCAAAGTTTACTATATTCCTTGTCAAATGTGTTACAAGAAGTTCATGTTCAGAATAATCAGAAGTTTCTCATAAACTGTTTACATTCAGGTTTTTGAAGACAGTTATGTCTTTAGTACATAGGCTTGAGGAGATTCGAAGAGTTCTGCTGGGCAGCAAATCTGAGCTTTTTCTCGCTTTAAACATTGAGCAATCAACCCATAAATCAGCCCAACATTCAGCATCAGTTCAAGTTTATTTTCAGCATTCAGATTTCAGCATGATCTTGCCACAAGAGAAGACAATAGCAGTGAACAGCCGAGAATGGAAACACTTTAGCTGTATGATTTGAACCCAATACACTCAACAAAGGAGTCATAGGTTTTCCACAAAAAGGAATGTCTAACAAAGGACCCTTTAATAGATTGTATTACAACCTGAAATCAAGCCTCCAGATAGAAACCACCATTTCAGTTAGGATTGCACTATAGAGACGTGCTTTCTCCCATGCTTCAAAGATCTCATATTTGGATTTTGGAGCCTTTCACTCAGTATACCATCAGCAACAACTAGCAGATGGTACCTATTAACCTCCAAAGACAATTGAAGTCAGTGAAACCTATATGGATACAGTGATCTCCAGGTTTTGGGCTTGAAGCACAAGATTGCTGAATCTCATTTCAACAACCATATTGATATGTTTCTGTTTTAGTAACCACCCTGAGTGAAGCTGTTCAGGCGCTTCAACTCTTCTTGATGTTCATCCACCACAGCACGCATTACATCACCAATCGAAACCATTCCCTTCATTTTCTTTCCTTCAATCACTGGAATGTGTCTGATCCTTTTATCTGTCATCAGCTCCTAAGGTTTTCTTTCTTTCCCTGTTGCTGTTCCTATCGGTGGTGATGGAGGCCTTGTGTCCAGCCTTCCGTACAAACAGAAAGGAAGAGCCTCCCATGAACTCTTTTTTTTTTACTAGGTTAGCCAGTATCTCATCTTCTGTAGATCGTTTCCTGTGAACGAAGAAGGAAGCGTTGCGTTGCGAACTGCCCGAACAGCCACGTCGGGATCAAGGACTTGGTAAGCTACAGAGCAGCCGGGAAAACGGGGGCCGGTAGTCTAGCTAGCATCCATGATCCAATCCCAGACGTCTGAAATCTCTCTGCACTTTGATCCCCCAGATCAACGTGGTCATTGTTGTCTCCTACGACAACGAAGACCTTGCAGCAGTACGCTTGCCGGCTCGGGTCTGCTTCAGGGCGGCCATGATTTTCATTATCTCGTCTTTAAGCGCAGAACTGTGGAAGAATTCAATGATCTCTCACTGTCTCTCTCCTCAGACATGATTTGTATATAGACTTCCAAAGCAATACAAAGATTGAATCCTCAAGACCTGAAGCTTCTGATTCTCAGGTCATCGAGAGTTGCAAAACAGCAATCAGAAACTATTCCTTTACTGCACAGCACATCGAAAACAAGCTTTGACAAAGCATGAGATCAGCAGTCCTTCCCAAGACTCCATTTTGTGTGTTAAATTGGAGATAGCGCCAGCGATTTCTCTGCTAGCCTGCATCTTTCTCTGTCAGAGCATCAAATGTAGCTTCCTTGTCATCCCATCATCTATAAATTACATCAACTCTGCTGCTCTACGACGACTCGTCCCATCTAATAGGATGATCCTCGATTTTCAGCACTATCTCTTTCATCGGTTGAACTCCACTTCGTCCTCTTGACCATGGGCTCCCACAGGCGGTCTGTTCTTCCCTCCATCCCATTCGAATTCTCTCCCATCAGTTTTTTCCGCCACCACTCGATATTCTTGGACAAATCTAAGAATATCTTTTTCTATTCTTTCCCCTTTTCTTTCTCTGTAACGGTGCAGAAAGCCAAGGGATCCCCAAGCATTTGGTATTACCAAAGCATCCTTTAAACTCATTCCATAAAGTGATGTTCCTATGCCACATCCAAGGATCCCACCAGCAAACTGCCCCAAAATATACCAACGAACATCAAGCCAAGGGAACTTCCCTATACTTGCAAATCCTGTTGTCACTGCTAGGTTAACTTATGCTCCAGATATGTGCCCAAATGAAAAGATAACAAAGATTATGCTAAATGCATCACTTTCAGCATACATATCCACCGCAGCAGTCCCAAGTGCTGTACATACCCAGCAATAAGTGCATTCCAAGAGTCTACATCTCGACAAGGGAACCCGTTCAGCACTCCTTAAGCTTTGCCCATTACACATTATATTCCTGAATTTACACCTTTGTCTTCATAGCTTAAATGTCAGCTTCTATAAAGCTTCCTTTGATTCCACGGTATCCTGCACTTTTCTTCGAGTTCATCATTAAAATTATCAGCTGGATAATGTCCTTTGGCATCAGTTTTTCATACTTTTCTAATACACGCACATCATGCATCCAAACAAAATCATATGCATGCACTAAGGGAATATATACCACGGATGCGGATTATCAAAATGCATTACACAAACAATGAATCACACGCAGAAATTAACACAAATGCACAACAAAAAAAATGGAGGTAAATACGCCTCGGATGCGCAGCAACACGACATCCACCCCCTCTAAACCTGCGCATCCTCCGGATGTGCCAACTATCCAGGATCATTCAAGTCCACAAACAGGTCAAGTACATCTTCTGTTTCTAGTAGACCTCTTTCTCGATCAGCTTCATCATCTATGCTCTCTGTTCCTTCTGCTTGTCTTTCTTCTACCTGCTCTTCTTCTGTCAATGCTTCAAGTGCATATTCTTCATCTTCTCTTCTCTTGAAAATCTTGACTCGTTTTCCAGCAATAGGCACCCTCAATACTGTTCCATCTAATTCAGCCAGCTCATAGGTACCGTTGTCAAAAACCTTTTTCACTTCATACGGTCCAAACCATCTTTGAACCATTTTTCTCATGCTACTATGCTGATTTTCTAGACTACTGTCATAGACTAGAACCCAATCTCCTTCTTTTATGGCTCTAGGCCTCAAGCGATGCCTTAAATCAAACCTGTCCTTATTTCTGAGACGGGCTGCCTTCAAACGATCAACGGCTAGCTGCACATCTTCTGTCCTTCTCTCTAGTTGACGAATCCGAAGGGCTAACAGCTCTTCCCTTGATAAATTCTCATGCCACGGAAGAACACTCCAAGTGAGAGCACAAATTTCAGTAAGCATGACAGGTTTTTGCCCATACATCAACTCCGCAGGCATGTATCCAGTAGTCACACTATGTGTAGAGCGATCAGCCCACAATGCAAAAGGAAGTAATCTCGGCCAATCTCCAATCCGACCTCTACAAGCTTTTGCCAATGCTTTAACTATTGGCGGATGTCCTCTTTCACTTTTGCCATTTCCCTCTGGATTATAGGCAGTAGTAAGAGCCAATTTAATCCCAAGCCATGAGAAGAATTCTCTAGCTTCATCAGCATCTAGCTCTCCACGATCAGCTGTAATCTTGCCTATACATCCATACCTGCAAAATATTTCTTCCAACAAGAATTTACATACTGTAGTGGTGGTCTTCGTCCTCAACGGTCTACCTTCAACATAATTTGTAAGATCCTCCCTAGCCAAGACAAGATATCTCATCTGCCAAAGTCCCACTGGCAAAGTAACCAAGTCTACCACCCACTTGTAATGCATACATAGTGGATAAGTCGGATACAGCTCATCACGATGTCGCACTAAAGAGTAAAGCTGGCAGTCCCTGCAAGTCTCCACAAAGTGAGAAACATCTTTATACATCCCTTTCCACCAGTATCTTTCTTTGATTTTCTCATAGGTAGCCCACACACCTCTATGTCCAGCCCATGAGCTCTCATGAAACTCTCGCATAATCTGTATTTGCATCGCTACATCACAAACTACTCTCAAGGGCAAGCCTCCTCTCTTTCTTGGATGCTTCCAAAGAAAACCATCTTTCAAGAAATACCCATAAGCCTTCCTTCTGATTTTCTTGAATTCATCATCTGTCCAATCAGCTCTTCGAGTCAATGAACTTAGATACTATCCAATTTGCAGCCACTCATCAACATAAAGTTCTTCAATAAAAGCTTCAACAGTAGATACATGACAATCATGAATAAGGACAGAAGCAGCAAACTCTGTCTCATCGTCTTCTGCAAGCATTAACTCCTCATCCTCATATCTCGCTCTAGAAAGCATGTCAGCAACTGGATTATCTTTCCCTGCTATGTGTCAAAATTCTG
The DNA here is from genome assembly GCF_053477565.2 of Lygodium microphyllum. NCBI lineage: Eukaryota > Viridiplantae > Streptophyta > Polypodiopsida > Schizaeales > Lygodiaceae > Lygodium > Lygodium microphyllum. The sequence goes on along the minus strand of NC_141140.1, from coordinate 153,120,196 downwards.
GATTCAATGATTTGATATAAGCAATCCACCGAAGCATCGCTATATCTGGAGTCGAGCAACTAGTAATCATGCCAAGCAAAGGCAAACAATCTGTTTCCACAATAACTGAAGCTCCAATAAAATATCCTTTGTCACACTTCAGTGCAGTGATTACTCCCCACAACTCTCTTTTAATCTGCGGATATCTCCTTTGTCGCTCATTAAGAACTTTAGCTCCAAAGCGGATTGCATACCTATTTCCATCAGCATCATCCTGTCCCACAGCCCAACCTATGCCAATAGGGCTAGTATCAACTGTCAACATGATCGGCCGTCCACACTGATAATCCGCCTTGCGTAGAGTAGGAGCTGATTGCAACAGCTTCTTGAGCTTACGCATGGCTTTTAAATGCTTCTCATCCCAATGAAATTTCTGCCCCTTTCGAAGCAGCTGATAGAGAACATCTGCAATATGAGCAAAATGAGGAATCCAAATCATATAAAATACACAAGCTCCCACAAATCTCCGCACCTCTGAAGTAGTCGAGCAATACTCTGCAATCCTGTTTATGGCATCCACCTTTGCAGGAGAAGGCTTTCTGCCATAATATCCAACCATATGCCCAACTATGATGACTTCATTAACAGCAAAGACAGATTTCAGCCCTGAAAGTGTCAAATTTACCTCCTCTAATCGTGTCAATATTTGCTCACAAGCAATCAAGTGGTCAGCCACAAACTGTCTACATCCACGCAAATCAAGACTTTCATTCTTTTCTTCTTCTGCACAACCCTTAATAGGCACATCATCTAGAAAAGGCATGGTATACTGCGGAATATAGTCTCGAAGAACTCTATGCATAGCATTCATCATATGAGCAACTGAGTTTGTAGCACCTTGTGGCAAGGTACACATCCTCACAAGACCAATAGGTGTCCACATAGAGAATAGATGGCTCGTCCTGCAAAAGCCTCAGCAAATTCATCCACAATTGGACCTGTTCCCACATTCCTGATTGTCACTTTGTTCACGGGCTGCATATCCTGAATAAATCTCAAAGTACCATTCTTCTTTGGTACAGTAAACCACCTGTTAGAATAGGGTGCAGAAGAGGGTTCCAAAATCCCCATTTTAATCTTCTCATTCAGCAACTCTATCAGCTTTGGCAAGTGTGCTTTAGGCACAGGTATAGGACGTATATTCCATGGTACATGAGGAACAGTGAAGATGACCATAGGTGCAACCAATTCGGGACTAATGCAGCCAATTTCATGTGGAAAGAAAGAAAATGCCTTACCATGACGTCCAAGCATCTCTCTAAAACATTCTTTTTCCACTGGAAACAAAAAATCATCATTTCCAATCTTCAATTCTGCAAGAGTTTCAGTTGTAAACTTATGTCCAATATTTGCAGGATCCCTCAACATAGGCTGCTTCATAGCTTTTTCAATCTGTTCATCACTATCAGAAGGAAGCGGGCCTGCAACCGGCTTAACCTTCTTATCAACTGTTTTATATTTTGTGTCAACCTTGGCATCATTCAAGCACTCTTTCCTTTGCTGCAATTTCTGCAAATTTTCAGCATCTTTCAACTCTGTTGACTGAAAAATTTCAGCCTTTAGCTCTATGGACTGCATGGGTGCAGTCTGAAACTCTGTATGCAGAAATTTTTCTGCATTCAACTCTGTTGGCTAAATGAATTCAGCCCTCGGCTCTTTGGACTGCATAGATGCATCCTGAAACTCTGTATGCAGAAATTTTTCTTCATTCAACTCTGTTGGCTGAATGGATTCAGCCCTCTGCAATTCTATTAGCTGATCAAGATCAGCCATAAATTCAATTTGCTGAGTTTTCTCAGCCTCTAACTCTGTTTGCAGCATAAAACCAGAAATTTTGTGAAACATATCCAAGGTTTGCACAGGTATGATCTTTGAACCCTTGCATACATCAGTTTTCAGCATTGCTCTCATCTCAAACAATGTATCTGCATAAGACATCCCTTCATACAATCCATCCACATGCTCTTCTGCTTGCAAAATACCTGCATTCTTCAACTCTTTCTCCTTACGACCAATGTACTGCCTGGCAGCTCTAGGCAAATCTGAAATTTTTTGATAATTTACTGAACTATCTGAAGTAAACCCAACAAAGTTATTGGAGAAAGACTAGTTGCCAGGAGGCGAGATCTCCTCTTTTCTCCGCTCCGTACCACTGGCGTCTCGCAAGACAGCGGTACCTAATGAAAATCCAACTCCTTCGCAGGTAGTGGTGCCTCACGCAAGGAGTCCCTGTTTCTTAGATGATTTACCCCAACAGTCATAAACTGAACAGCTCGCATACCATCTTTACTGCGTATCCGCGCATAAGCTGACCCATCATCCATCACTTTTGTTTCCATTCTTGCTTCTGTAATGAAAGGTTGTCCAAGAATAATCGGATAAGAGCATGAATCCTGAACAAAGCAATGATAATCCTCTTCAACATTACCAATAGAAATTCTGATACTCGGACAAGCAGCATACATATCACCAGAAGTATTATTGGCGGCTCTCATGCGCCAGCCATGCTCTGCATCCATAGGCCACTTGCCACTCTCATAAACACCTCGAGCAATAAGATTAATCTCAGAACCATGATCAACTAAATCAATCAAGGGAATTTGTTTCTCTCCAATCCTTACCACTGTCTCAGTGGTTGCTCTAGCCCAATGACTTCGTGAAAAATGGCTGCGAGGAATGAGAATAGGGGTCTCATCATCTTCATACTGCATAGGCTGCACTATTTTCTCCAATTGTGGATTAACAGAAGCATTCTCAACCATCACTGCATCATCATGCTCTTCCCCAAGAGCTCCATGCCACAGTCCCTGTAAAGCAGGTCCTTCCATCGCATGTCGTTTCCTCCGCAAAAGATCCTGCATCTGATCCTGTATTTCTCTTCTAGCAATCCCAAGAGCCTCTCCAACAATAAAAGTGACTTCACTATTCAAAATTCTTTCATGAAAAATCTTACTCATATCCGTTTGCATATCAAGGTCTGACAAGAGCTTGAATCCTGGCTCTTTTCTTGGTTGCCTCTTTTCTTTCTGCTTGTCTCCCATTGGTTGATCAGAACCTATTTGAGCTGGAGAATTTAACATAGGTGGAGCTGTAACAGGTGGTGAAACAAGGTCACCCCCTCTAGTCTTTTTGGAGGAGCTAGGACCCTCCTCATCTCTTCTTCTCTTTTCCTCAACCATGGCATCTAAACCCTGCGTTTTAGCCATATAAGCAAAAATAGAATACCTGTCAACAGGAGAATCCCATCATGTTTCTCCTCGGATGCTAGAGCCCACACAAGTCATAGTAGAAGTTTGAACTTTCCCTCTTCTCGCTATCTCCAAGGCAAAGACCATAAAGCAAAGTCTCCATCAGATTTCTGCTCAAGCTGGACTCCAAAAGCTGAAGCATCTCCTCTAACACTCACATAAGCTGATCGCGCAGCCATATCATCAACAAGCTTCTTCATACCTCCCTTACTAAAGTTTGTGTCAAGAGGAGCGCCAGTCTCTGTCAGCCATATCTTCCCATCTTGTCCCCAGAACACTACATTCTTCTTACGTGCTTCCTGAAAAGCATCACAATCTCTGCAGTGTTGGTGCTCTGTACTATCACACCAAATACATCGTCGCCCTTTTCTTTGACCAGCTGGAAAAGCAGTCACTGGAGCAGGTGCTACAGCAGGTACTGACATAAGTTGCTCCTTTAACTTACCAACTTCAGCTTTGACTGCTTCAATTGTCAAATCCACCAAGCCTTTAATAACATCATCTACAGATAAGGGCACTGGAGCAGCAGGAACTGGTGGATTCACAACAGGAGGAGTAGGCTTAGGCAAAGAAGTTGCAGCAGGGGTTGAAGAAGAAGTCTCCAAAGATTTCTCAGGAACTGATCCTGTATTTCGATGCAATCTGACTCTCATGCGCTGCTTCTTGACAAGAGCATTCACAGCATCAATGACATGTCTCCACTCAGTCTTTAAACCTGAATCAGTAGCTTGATCTTCCAAAAGATCATCCAACTTTTCCTGTAAATCAGCATCTGCAGCTTGCAAAAATAACTCCACTTTCTGCATCTCCAAAGCTTGCTGTTCAGTCCCATCCAACTGATCATAACGGCTTTCAAACTCTCGCAAAAGAGCGGTAACAGAAAGTCCCTTATTAGGCATAGAAACCCATGCTAAAAAATTCCTGCGATTCATAAGACCTGTATCCTCCAGGAAATATTCATCTTTTAATGCCTTTTTAAATTTAGCCCAACCTGCATGTGCCTCTTGAATTTCTGCAATTCGACCTTCAAGAGCGCGCACCACGATCCGCAAGAAGTAGCGGCTCCAAACATCTTGAGAAACCCCAAAAAACTTCATCTTTTCTTCATACAAATGCAGGTAAGTTGACACTTGCTGGCCATTAAACTGCTTCATCTCCTGTTGGACAGCTTTCAAAGCATCCATAGCATCACTGTCACGTTTTGCATGAGCTTGCTGCTGCATATACATGGTAAATGACTGAAATAGGTTCTTCATGACATTATCATCTGTCATCTCTTCTTGCGAGTCTCCCATCTTGCTGATGACGCAGCACTTTCACGTCGGGTTCACCAGAAATGTCGTAGATTTCGTGTAAGGGCTGCTGAACACGGAGTTCAAGGTACAGCAATGGAAGAGACTAACAAGAAGAAAATTGAATTGTTGATGCCAAAGTTTACTATATTCCTTGTCAAATGTGTTACAAGAAGTTCATGTTCAGAATAATCAGAAGTTTCTCATAAACTGTTTACATTCAGGTTTTTGAAGACAGTTATGTATTTAGTACATAGGCTTGAGGAGATTCGAAGAGTTCTACTGGGCAGCAAATCTGAGCTTTTTCTCGCTTTAAACATTGAGCAATCAACCCATAAATCAGCCCAACATTCAGCATCAGTTCAAGTTTATTTTCAGCATTCAGATTTCAGCATGATCTTGCCACAAGAGAAGACAATAGCAGTGAACAGCCGAGAATGGAAACACTTTAGCTGTATGATTTGAACCCAATACACTCAACAAAGGAGTCATAGGTTTTCCACAAAAAGGAATGTCTAACAAAGGACCCTTTGAAAGATTGTATTACAACCTAAAATCAAGCCTCCAGATAAAAACCACCACTTCAGTTAGGATTGCACTATAGAGACATGCTTTCTCCCATGCTTCAAAGATCTCATATTTGGATTTTGGAGCCTTTCACTCAGTATACCATCAGCAACAACTAGCAGATGGTACCTATTAACCTCCAAAGACAATTGAAGTCAGTGAAACCTATATGGATACAGTGATCTCCAGGTTTTGGGCTTGAAGCACAAGATTGCTGAATCTCATTTCAACAACCATATTGATATGTTTCTGTTTTAGTAACCACCCTGAGTGAAGCTATTCAGGCGCTTCAACTCTTCTTGATGTTCATCCACCACAGCACGCATTACATCACCAATCGAAACCATTCCCTTCATTTTCTTTCCTTCAATCACTGGAATGTGTCTGATCCTTTTATCTGTCATCAGCTCCTAAGGTTTTCTTTCTTTCCCTGTTGCTGTTCCTATCGGTGGTGATGGAGGCCTTGTGTCCAGCCTTCCGTACAAACAGAAAGGAAGAGCCTCCCATGAACTCTTTTTTTTTTACTAGGTTAGCCAGTATCTCATCTTCTGTAGATCGTTTCCTGTGAACGAAGAAGGAAGCGTTGCGTTGCGAACTGCCCGAACAGCCACGTCGGGATCAAGGACTTGGTAAGCTACAGAGCAGCCGGGAAAACGGGGGCCGATAGTCTAGCCAGCATCCATGATCCAATCCCAGACGTCTGAAATCTCTCTGCACTTTGATCCCCCAGATCAACGTGGTCATTGTTGTCTCCTACGACAACGAAGACCTTGCAGCAGTACGCTTGCCGGCTCGAGTCTGCTTCAGGGCGGCCATGATTTTCATTATCTCGTCTTTAAGCGCAGAACTGTGGAAGAATTCAATGATCTCTCACTGTCTCTCTCCTCAGACATGATTTGTATATAGACTTCCAAAGCAATACAAAGATTGAATCCTCAAGACCTGAAGCTTCTGATTCTCAGGTCATCGAGAGTTGCAAAACAGCAATCAGAAACTATTCCTTTACTGCACAGCACATCGAAAACAAGCTTTGACAAAGCATGAGATCAGCAGTCCTTCCCAAGACTCCATTTTGTGTGTTAAATTGGAGATAGTGCCATCGATTTCTCTGTTAGTCTGCATCTTTCTCTGTCAGAGCATCAAATGTAGCTTCCTTGTCATCCCATCATCTGCAAATTACATCAACTCTGCTGCTCTACGACGACTCGTGCCATCTAATAGGATGATCCTCGATTTTCAGCACTATCTCTTTCATCGGTTGAACTCCACTTCGTCCTCGTGACCATGGGCTCCCACAGGCGGTCTGTTCTTCCCTCCATCCCATTCGAATTCTCTCCCATCAGTTTTTTCCGCCACCACTCGATATTCTTGGACAAATCTAAGAATATCTTTTTCTATTCTTTCCCCTTTTCTTTCTCTGTAACGGTGCAGAAAGCCAAGGGATCCCCAAGCATTTGGTATTACCAAAGCATCCTTTAAACTCACTCCATAAAGTGATGTTCCTATGCCACATCCAAGGATCCCACCAGCAAACTGCCCCAGAATATACCAACGAACATCAAGCTAAGGGAACTTCCCTATACTTGCAAATCCTGTTGTCACTGCTGGGTTAACTTATGCTCCAGATATGTGCCCAAATGAAAAGATAACAAAGATGATGCTAAATGCATCACTTTCAGCATACATATCCACCGCAGCAGTCCCAAGTGTTGTACATACCCAGCAATAAGTGCATTCCAACAGTCTACATCTCGACAAGGGAACCCGTTCAGCACTCCTTAAGCTTTGCCCATTACACATGATATTCCTAAATTTACACCTTTGTCTTCATAGCTTAAATGTCAGCTTCTATAAAGCTTCCTTTGATTCCACGGTATCCTGAACTTTTCTTCGAGTTCATCATTAAAATTATCAGCTGCATAATGTCCTTTGGCATCAGTTTTTCATATTTTTCTAATACACGCACATCATGCATCCAAACAAAATCATACGCATGCACTAAGGGAATATATACCACGGATGCGGATTATCAAAATGCATTACACAAACAATGAATCACACGCAGAAATTAACACAAATGCACAACAAAAAAATGGAGGTAAATACGCCTCGGATGCGCAGCAACACGACAACGCAGGTGTGTGTGCGAACATGAGATGCATGACACGTTGAGAGAGGTACACACCGGAATCGCTAGGGGGCATTTCAATGGAGACACGATAGCCCACAAGGTGCTGCAGTCTCAACTATGGTGGCCCACGCTATTTTGTGACGCAGCTAGATTTGTCAAGCACTGTGATGAGTACCAAAGGACCAAGATCCCCGCGTGAAAGGACAAAATGGAATTGACCCCTGTAATAGCATGACAACCTTTCGAGAAATGGGGCATTGACTTCATCAAACCCATTAGTCCTGTGGCCCAGTATTCACAAGCTCAATATATCATTGAGCAACTGACTATTTGACAAAATGGGCTAAAGCAAGAGCCACAAGGAAGAACGATGCAAGGACCATAGCGAAGTTCTTATGGGAGTAGATCATCTCGAGATTTGGTTGCCCTATTGAGATAGTGAGCGACCAGGGTACCCAATTCATCAATGAGGTGATTGCCCACCTGCTCTCAACCTTCTTGATTATCCATATGAAGTCTTCACTATACTATCCCCAAGCCAATGGCCAGGAAGAATGAACAAATAAGACCCTGGTCAATTTGCTCACAAAGGTGGTTTCCACTTCTTGGAGCTACTGGGATAACAAGCTCATGGCAACTTTATGGGCCTATCGAACAGCCTATAAAATGATTATGGGACAAACGCCCTTCAAGTTGACATACGGAACCGAGGCTATCCTGCCTTTAGAATTTTTCTATCCCTATCTTAACGATAGTGGTGCAGGAGCATTGGGAAGGGAAAGAGGCTTGGACTAACCGTCTTATCGAGTGGGAACGCCTCACTGAAACTAGACTCATTGCCACCCATGCTCTAATTTGTGAAAAGGCACGAAGAAAGATGTGGTTTGACAAGCATGTCAAACAACGTGATTTTGACCGGGGCAACCTTGTGTTGTTGTACTCTATGAAGGGCCATAAGCAGAAAATGAAGTTTCGAGGGTTAGGAGCTTTTAGAGTGCGTGCCATCAGTAGGACAGGCAATGTCAAACTTGAAACACTACAAGGCGAGGGCATAGGATTTTTCAATGGTAGTTGCATGAAGAAGTACTACCCTCCCACACATCCTTTACATAAGCCCCCTATGATAGAGGCCGTTGTCAATGTCTACGTCGCAACCATCACCAAGATAGAGGATGATGAGAAAGCTGTTGCTCTAGCTTATTTACGAATCATGGCCACAGCCCAAAAGACACATTCTTTTGATGCTTTGATCGATGAGAGAGCTGACTTCAATATCCTAACTCATGCTCATTGGACCCTCATTGGTCAACTCCAGTTGCAGCCAACTAACACTAAACTTAGCCCATTTGGGTGCGAATCCTATGCACTCCTTGGGAAGTGCAGAGTTGTTGTCTCTATTGAGTCTGAAAGTTTGCCAATCATCTTCTATGTGTTGCCCAACATGAAGGAGGCAGGCAAGGCATCGCTGCTAGGGCGCACTTTCAAAAAACAAACCCATTATTACATCGAATATGATCTGCAATGTATCCACCTCGCCATAGGAAATGTGCACTTCGTGACAACTTTCAACAAGGGCAGTGTGGGTCCCTCCAAGATCGCCACTCCACCAATAGAGAAGACCATGCCTAATGCTAAGGAGGGAGGTCGTGATGTGTCACACCCCACTCAGCCCACAAAACACCACCCCACCAAACCCACTCCTAAGGTTAAGCAACCTACATTTCAATGGGTACCTAAACATCAAGGCAAGCCTTCCCACAATAAGCAAATGCAACCCCGCAGACCTAGGAACTCTCATGCAAAGCCTAGAAAGCAGCCTCTAGACACCAAAGCCATAAGCGCACCCTTAAGCCGCGATGGGTCCCCATAACCTTATTACATGCTCAAGGATACTATGAGGGAAATAGCTAGATCTAGGTGCCCAAGACATCAGTCCTTCAAAAAAAAACCCCTTACACATCTTGCACCCACACCTACTTCAAGCAGTGTGTTCACTAAACAACCAGTCATACCTAAGACCCAAGCTGTTAAATCTAACCACAAAGACCAAAGCCCCAAAACCTAAGCCCATCTATTGGCCAAAAGCTGCAACCCATTGGCTCTAAACCAACCATTACTGATGCCAAAGCAAAGTATCTAGAGACTCGACCAATCAGTCCCGTGTAGCCTGAACCCACTATGTCTCTCAAGATCTCACAAACCTATCAAATTACGCAATAGCTAGATGTCCCGCAATCATCTAATGTAATCGACTCTTGCATGCTCAAAGTAGCTCACAATGAAGGTTGCACATCTTCCAAGAAGCTGTAGGACACACAACTAACCTTCCAAGTGGATGCTCATCCCAAGGAGCAATCTAGCGGAGCATCATCGCTAATGCATCCATCTAGTTCTGTTCCACCGCTAGTAAGTCTTAGGCCTTCATATGAGCGACGCTCATTTCTTGCTATGGCCAAGGACCTTGCTACCAATTCAGGTGATGACTTGGTTACTTGCATTAAAATGATGGATAGCACATTCATGACCTTCACCCAAAGTTATGAGCGGCTAGACCTTGGCCTTCTTGATGAGCCACTTGCTTCTGAAATCCGTGCTTTATCATGCACCTGGAAAGAGTACAATCTCATGACCATCAAATTCCCCATGGTTCCAACTAAGCTTATCGCTAGCGGTGAAGTCTCCAAGGAGCAAGAAATCATCGGCAAGATGCTGACCTCATACCAAAAGCCTACTAGCTCCACACCAATCCAAGAGCTTGAAGAGCTCGTGAGTCTTGCAAACTCTACCACTTCATTCTTACAGCAATGGTATGCCTTATGCCTTCAATGGGAGCAGAAAGGTTGCCAAATTATGACGAATGCCAAGCAGAGACATGCAATCAAGGCTGCGGAATATGACCCCACGTACGTAGCTCCTACTTCTTTTAGGGTTATGGCCATCCTATGTAACAAACTACTTCACGACCATTTATTGGCCCATCCTTACATCGACCAAGTCCTTACAAAAGAAGAGCTACACGTTGCTAGCCACCTCAAATCTAGCGATGTGCTACACGATGTCCTAACGTATATCACGCAAGCATCCATTAGACCACATGAACTTGACCATCATGCCCGATTGGAATACAACCCAAATTTCTACCTGTGGTTGTTGTCAAATTAAACACACCACGCTGTGCTTTATCGCCCTTGCCTCGTCCTATTCAATCCTAGGAAGGATTTTCATCTTTCCACGAGGGGGAGGGGGTAAGGTGATCAAGAAAACATAACACAAAGGAAAAACATAATGAATATTTGAACTACACATAAAAACTTAAGAGCAAAGTGCACTTGGAAAATTCATGTCTTTTCTTTCAGTTTGTTATTTCTTGAATTTCATGTTCTGGTGCATCTTTTCTAATTGTTCAATTCTTTCATAATTCCATAATTCGGTATTGCCTACCCCATCAATACTAATTATGGGTACTGTTGCATGGCAGGTACCCATAATGGCAGGACAGGAAAATGGCGGTAAGCTTCCATTCAACGGAAGAAGATCAAGCCAAGTATGGGATAGGTGTGGAGACACAAGGATTTAATCAGTTCATCTTCAAGCACACTCTAAACCTGAGTGGAACAAGCAGTGGATTATAGTGCTTACGCAGAGTTCTTGAGGAGTTTTGATGCTCATAGGAACTGTGGCACAATGACAATAAGAAGAGGGGATGTTGCCCACCAAGTGGAGGTATCTCTTAACGCTGAAGTGGTGGAGAAGGCCCTTGGCTTGGTCCCCAAGGCTATGAAGCATCATAGAAGAGATGTATATGCCATGTTGGGGATGAACACGAGTGAGGTGCACACAGTGGATGGAGTAAGTTTGGCAGACATCCCAATCTCAAAATTAAAGATGCAAGCAAAGATGGTCCACACCCTCTTCTCAGGTTAGAGATACAATGCTTTGATGAACATGATCAATGTCCCAATGTTGGAAAGCATAGCAGCAAGGTCCCCTGAGAAAGTGGATTGGAATGGGTTTGTCATAAAGACCATCGAGACAGCAGCAAAGGCCATTGCTATGGGTGCAGCATGAGCTGGAGGAGAGTCACGAACCTCTACAGCGAGATCAGCCTGCAAGAAGTCCTTTGCCAAGGCTTCTACCATCAGATACGGTGGTTTACTAATGGACATTATTCACGAGGCCACCAAGGAAGCAGGGGGAATTGAAGAGATAGTAGCGCCCTCCCAGACATTGCACCGTGATGAAGACAAATCCAATGAATGCACCACACTAAAGGCAATGACATTAATGACTAATATGGAATTGGCTCTCTAGATCAATAAGAAAGCCGAATGAGAATGCATTCTAGATTTTTTTTTTACATTGTATCCATGTAGCGACATGACATCCACCCCCTCTTAACCTGCACATCCTTCGGCATGTGCCAAAGTCTTATGGATCTGTAGTGTCAAAAGAAGTATCCTCTTCCATGTCCATGTCTTCATCTTCTACCTCTTATTCCGGCATAGGTATTACTGCAGCACAACAACACGGTTACCTACGGCAAGCCGGCCTTTCCATTGACAAGCTCAGGGAACTAGGGTTTGAAGAACAAGTGCAACAACCACCACCTAAAGAGCAGTCACGGGAGTAGAGCAAGCCACCAAAGAGGGGTCGGACTTTGAGCAAGAATTCGAGAAAGAATAGCATAGAGAGCCCAGTCCGCCCTTGCCTGAATTGCCACCCGAAGAGCTAGAAGGGCCACAAATTCCTGAACACATGGTAGCAGCCTAAAGAAGAAGGCAAGAGCTTGTAGAGCAATCCCAGAGGAGAGTGAGAGTACGGCCATAGCAACTCCTTGAAGAGCCCATGGCGATACGTGAGGATCCCCATCCCGTCAACAAGTGATCTCAAGAGTTGACTATATGGCGACAGCAGGAGTTATAGACACGACCATTTGAGTTGTCCTTTTCTTATCCACGAGCTTTGGATCATGCTCTACCCCTGGAGATGGTGGCAAGAATCAAGAAAATGGCTAATGACCTCGCCAACAAATGGATAGAGAAGAGAAATATTGTAGTTACCAAATGGAGGCATGAACCAACAGATAATTGGTAGGACAAGGTGAACTGGGTTCCCAAGACCATCCAAGGCTATGAGGCGCAACCAAAGTGGAGGAGGAGGATTTGGGATACAAACTTTGATGCATGGACTGCTTTCTGCAGCTCATTGCTTGAAGAATGGAACGACCCCATCTAGATGCCTTACCCCCGCAGACATGGAGTCGACCATGACAGGAACCTGCATGGGCCCCTTGACTTTCCAACAATCTACAATGTCAATGCATGGACTCCCGAGGAATGCTAGGTTTTTAGATTGGAGGATATCTTTCCATCCATCAACCGCTTCCTCAAGGATTTCTCCTCATGTCCAGACCCGGCATTTATAGTAACCTGTAATTACCTTAGGCTCACTAAGTTCTTGCTTAAGCAAAAGCCTGGAGCTGAGGAAGCCCACCTTCCCCCGCTCTTTTTTTATATCAACTTAGGCATCGATAGTCATGCCATGGCTAGGCTCATGACGAGGGCCACCTTACTCCCCTCTTTCTGCATGGAAATCCTAGAGGACATGAGCGATACCCACTTCACCAGGTGTAACCATCCCTTTTTGTCATCAACACTTCTAAAGGTAAGAGCTAGCATCAAAGAATATCTGCAAAGCCGCGCATTTTTTACTAAGTGCCTGAGGCCACCTCGTGGACCATCCGAGGATGATAGGAATACAGCATAAGAACTCTTTTTTTATTCCAATCGCAACCATGATCAATAAGTCATCCAAAAAGAAAAAAGAAAAAGAGAGAGAGAGAAAGAAAAAGAAAAAAGAAAAAGAAAAGAGGCTAGTACCAAGAATCAAAAGAAATAGGACAAAAAGGTGCAAGAAAGCAAAAAGTAAAGGTTTGAGCTCCCCATGAAACATCTTGAGTGCCACATTCACTGCACCTAAGGTTTCCACCTAGCCCCTTCCCCACCTCACGCTTAGGGCACATCAAGAGTAGGACTACGAGACCTATCACCCTAAGCTCTACATCGCACCCATGACAATGCATGAAAGTGTGGAACAACACCGTGGGCTTGCCCAAGGTTCAAATCCAACTCCTCCAAGTTCCACCACCACATGCACTGCACGCACCACAGAGAGGCAGACACACCCCTTATAAGGAAGTGCACAACTTTTCCTTGCAGGTTAAGATTGGGCCATATCAAGGAGAAAGCACATCAACCAATGGATCCGCCCCAATACCATTTTCAATTTCAAGGGCAGATCTTTGTCAAGATACCTTTCTATAGGGACCCAATTCAACACCATTTTCAATTTCAAGGATGAATCCCTCCAACACCATCAAGGTCATGTATACAAACTCAAAAGGCCATCGGGCCACCAACAGTACGACCTTCCAAGCTACCACCCATCAATGCCATGGGACTAGGCTAGGGGGGGTAATGTTTACTACAACACCAGTAAAATAGGAAAAAAATGAGAAAATAGAAAAATCTGAGAAGTAGGAAAAGGCGTAGGGCAGGCATGGAGAAGGTGCCCAAAAGAGTAATAAGTCTGAAAAAAATCCAAAATAATGGGAACAACTGCCAAAAGTCCAAGGTGCAGCCCGCTGAAGTCTAGAGGAGTTAAAAGCAAGAAAGCGCACCTTTAAATGCAAAGGCGCTGTCAAATCCTTGTAAAAGAGCGCCAGGCTCCCTCTTGTCAAATTGTAAACTTAGAAGGGCGGTAGGACTAGCTAGGAAGTGAAAGAATGGAGAAAAAGGCCTAGGCCATGGCCAACCATATAAAAATTGAGGATGACCGCCCGTGGGAAGTAGAGCATGTATATAAACTTGAAAAGTGAATGAGAAGCTCATTCTTGTGTGTGGCAAAAAGCTTCTTCTTCTTCTTCTCTTCTTCTTGCCTTCTTGCTTGTGCTTGAGAGAGGGAGTGAGTGAGTGTGAGGGAGTGAGGGAGTGAGTGTGTGAGAGTGAGGGATCGAGGACAAAAAGCTCCCTATCTCCTCTCTTGATCTTCTTCTCTTCTCTACTCTTCTCTTGTCTCCCGCGGCTATGGAGGATGGAGCTTGTTGGAGAGGGATTGAGGTTGCTTGAGCTTGCCTCAAGGATTGTGGAGCTATTGGCGTGCATGGGAGAGGAGGGTACTCGATCGGGCATCAAGGTAAGCTCACTACACCCCATAGGTAGGGAGGGTGCGTCGGCTATGTGAGAGGTAGCCATGGCCGCTCAGCTTGAAACGCTTGACCAATAAGCGGTCCGTAGGTCATCTCAGGGGTTGAGCTTGTAGCTCCCTTCATCCACACATTATGCCCATATATCTTAGATGTTCTACAAGAAATATTGAAAATGGGGCTCAAACAATGCCCATATAATCCAAAAAGCATCAAAATATGGGTCTAAAATCAATCATTTTAAGTACTGTTTTTGAAACTTTTGTGTCATAAATAAAGTCTTGGACACTTTTAAATCATATTAAATTTTGTGGATTTTTAAAAATAAATTTTCTCCTTCAAATTGGCACTAGAAAGTTACATAGAAACTAGCCTTTTAATCCTTGAAATTACTTATTTATCCACTATTCTGTAAAACACAAAACCTGTAAGCTAGTTTAAACTAAATGAGTTTAGCCCAACCCAATGTGAAAGCAACTCAAAAATAACCAATTCAATTTTTGTTCAAGTGTGAACACAAGTTTGAACTAGTTCAAAGCCTCCATAGTGTGAAAGGGGATAATATAGGGGGTTAATTAAAGCCTTTTAGACTAAGACTTTTAGCCTTATTGATTTAAGTCTAACATTATAGTGTAGTACAGTAAATTTGCACCACCTAATCAATTGGGGCCTTTTAATGTGCGTTCGTGGACTCGAATTTGGGCAAAACATCATCATCTCCCTCTCAATTGCATAATTGAACCTTGAGCTCTCTTAGATCTAGAGCAAAATCCAATAATCTTCTACTCTTTTCTTCTCCATTACAGACATTAGTAAACCCACTACTCTCATTGATAAGCAGCCCCTCTACTTTGAATGTAAGTTATCTCTATACTTTTGAGCACAAGCAAGCCCCTTGCTTAAGAGGGCCATGAGCTTAAATAGTCTTGCGAGCATCTAATATCCAATACATAGCTGATTCAAAACCAAAAGCAACCAAACCATTGTTGCAATCCATTGTTTGCAACCTTCAATGGATTCCCAAACACATACAATTTGACAATAGTTCCTCAAACTTTGAGCTATAATGGCTCTTCAAATCCATGTACCCATTTTAAGTTGATCAAACTAGGATTTATACCTAATTTAATGGCAAACTATTTCTTGACTCCCAGACTCCTACTTTGATACTAATCAAAAGAAATTGATATAGATGTGCAAGCAAAGGGAGATTGCTCAAGTGAAGATGAAGAAGAAGGAGATTGGTTTCGCCTTTATATATTGTGCCATCTCCCTTCCATCACACATCTAAATTGAATCCTTTCAATGGAATCAAGGAAAGATACATGTGGCAAAAGGACCCTCTAGCTAGAAACACATAGAGGTATTATGAATCCATATGGAATAGCATGGCTTATCACAATTTGGACCAAGAGGTGTAGCATCATGCAAAGCTAAGTTTGTGAGTACCTAAGCTCTAATTTATTAAGCTTATATACTTACTACATTATTGAATTCTTATTATACCCACATGTCTTGTTGTTATTTTGCAAATTGATCTTGTGGGTAAACTTTTGACTCCCTTAGAGACTACATATCATTGTGGACATAATAAGCATGATATGTGGTGACACTTCTATAGTGAGGGGATCATTACTAAAAGTAGTAATATCATTACATCACAAGAACAAAGATATTTAAGGAGATAACTGTAATTTGTTATGCCATTTGTCATGTAAGCATTATAATAATTTTCTTCATACTAATACTTAAGATTTCTCATTTGGTAATCATAATGTGTTTTTTATTTATATTTTATTATACTAAGCATTGTAATATTTTTATTGATGATGATATGCAAGGTGTCTCATTTGTATAGGCCCAAGGTAAAATGAGGAGAGAGAAGGATGAAAGATCTAATGAGGCTAATGGAATGGATGATAGTGGATCTGAGGAGAGATCACTCACTATACGAGACACACACTTGGGTTTTAGTTATTCTATTTTGTAATGCAAGTCAAATTTTGGCTTTCAAAGTTTTATGTACACCAACAATTATTTATAATGTAAAAAATGATATAATTTGTTAAGTTTTATTTCTCTTATTTTGTAATACAAGACAAATTTTAGCTTCTAAATCTTTATTAGACCAATGAATAAAGTAACAAAGATTATTATTTGGTTAATCTCAATATAATTTTATATTGAACTTGTACATTTTCTTTTGCCAAGGTATAGTAAGGCTTAAAGTATTCTAAGGTATAACATCATATGTACTATGGTTACTATTCCCTTTATTGTACTTTTAGCACTAAATTAGCCAAAGATTGCACAAGCAAAAAAGATAGGGTTGCAAAACAAGAGAATGGGTACAATCTCCTCCATATATGAGTGACCACCTCCCTTGTGCATGTATTTATGGATCTGTATTTCTTAGCTTTTGTATTAAAAACTCATAAAAAGTATTATTTTGAGACTTTTGCTTTCCTTGAATGAATAGCATACTTTTGACTAAGAATTCTCTAACACCCATCTAGTAAACCTAGTGTTACCCAATAATTTTGATCTTATCCTTAGGCCTTAGTATAAGACTTAGAAAAAGAATAGATAAATCTATGAAGCATGAGCACACGATAGATCTACACAATAGAAGCACAAAAAATTGTAGCAATTTTCATGCACCAAAAACGTGCTCCTTCAATAAAATAAAGATAATTTATCTAAATAACTTCGTCTAATAATCTTCTCACCAAAAAAAATCAGATACATTAATTTTCTACCATACATCTACCATGCACAATGTGACTAGTGTTAGATGCAATATTATGCATAACAAAAAATGATTATATCACAAATATACAAATGAATATCTTTTAGAACCTATTTTTGAAGCGAAAAAGTGTCCGAGAGGCATAAAATACCAATTTTTCATTAAAAATGAAATAGTTGCAAATCGATGAGTTGGAGTTTTTCTAGATAGAGTTTGATGCTCAAAATGCAACACAAGTCTCGATTCGTCGATTGGAGTTCGTTTAACCCGTCATTTAATCCCCATAAGGTTTCATATTATAAAACAGCTATGTGATCTGATAGCCAAAAAGTACATGATGAAGGCTAGATTCATAGATTTCAATGCTGTGAAGTGGATTGTCCAGTCCGTTCACAAATCGGAGTCCATTTGGGCCTCAATTTTTGGGAAAAAAACCACTTGCATGCAGTATGAACATGAGAAGATGAACTAGTCATTTTGGGTTTAAAGCTTGAATCAGCTAATTAGAAGGTAAAACTCCAAAATGTGAATCGTGGGGAGGGGGTGCGATTTTTTTCAACACCCTATTTTTAAATCATAAAATGCCAATTTGTGACTATTGGCATCAAGGAGAGGCAAGAGGGCAACAAGATGAAGAATTTCGTAGCCATCCAATGCTTCAATCATATCAGAAAATGGTGTTGCAAATGAAGAGATCAATTTTTAGTATTTCTCTCTCCTCTCTCCTCTCTCCTCTTATTCTGTGTTTCCATGGTTGATTCTATGAGAAAACAGGGTGGACTGGGATGAGAGATTTTGATTATGGGATGATACTGGAGCGTGAAGGAGTGTAGACTGAAGTTGGAAGGATCAGCAGCAACTTTTGGGGAGCGTCAGCGAGCCTCCAATCACAAGATGCATATGTTATAAGGTGTGATTCTCTATGAGTAAGTAAAAAACTTAATGGTTTTATGATCAATTATGGTTAAAAATGGTTGGGAATGGTTGCATTTGGTTGTTAATGCTATGATTGATGAGCAATGTCAAGAAATTTTTTTAAAAAATAGTCATTTAATAATTTATTTATAAATACACAAAACCCGCAACATTGTTGTTTTAAGGAAAATCATGTAATTTTGGGAGTTTGTTGTGTGTACGATATTCGTATGGGATGGAATTTGATAGAAAAAGAATTATTAGCAAGATCAATGAGTACCAATTAGTAAATTAAAATTTTTCAATATTTATTAATTAATAAATATTAAAATTAAAATATAAAATATAAACTTTTTACATCTAAAAAATAGAAAAAAAACATTTGTATTGTGAATGTATGATAAGGCTTAGACATGAGGGTAAATAAAATTTTTACATCTAAAAAATAGAAAAAAAAACATTTGTATTGTGAATGTATGATAATGCTTAGACATGAGGGTGAGCCCTATCTTTATATTAAAGTGGGTAAATGGTAAAAAATAAGAAAAAATAAAAAATAAAATGTTTACATCTAAAAATAGAAAAAAAACATTTGTATTATGAATGTATGATAAGGCTTAGATATGAGGGTGAGCCCTATCTTTATATTAAAGTGGGTATTTACTACTTTTATGAAGGAAAAATACATTAAAAATGCTCTCTAAACCTACCACCGAATGCACAACCTTAAATAATAAGGGGGAAGGGCAGAGTTAAGGGCTAATAATATGCTAAATTCTTTTTTTTTTAATGCATGGCATATGGGACACATGGTTTTGAAAATTAAGAGGGTCCGGTAGCATAAGCATACTCGATGCTAGCCCTAAGCAACACAACAATCTCGTTTAGAGTAAAGGCATGAAAGAAACGTTTTTGCACCTTCACAATGCTCGTTGTCAATGAGAAAATTGTTTCAGCATTATAAACCATACACAATTGCGATGCACGCAAAACCTGGTACCCTAAACTGTAGGTTAGTGGTTTGTTTTCTTTGGGGAGTATTCATTGAGGACTACTTATTATCTTCTAGAATGACTAATTCAAAGAGAGAATTATGTGTTGTAAGTGATTTATGTGTTCACAACGTATCTTGGGACCAATCCTTGAGGTGTAGGAGAGTCATAGTGGAGGCGTAGCAATTAGCCAAGAGGTACTCGCTTTATCTATGCTTACTTGGTGTATTACACTGATATGTGTAGGTACTCCCTCCAAGGAGTGTGGAAAGGGTTATCTATTGGATTACAATGCATACAAATGCAAAGTACATTAGAGGTTAGGGCAATATACCCCTTTGACAATCCTAGCCGTGAGGCCGTGAGGCATGGTTTGGATGCATAGTAGAGGCCATGCTACTGCCATAGAGCCAGTGTCAGGCCCATTGTTGGAGCATTTGGGATCGAAAGTCTACCACGAGGGTAAGAGACAGTAGCGTGAAGAGAGATTCAGGGGGAGTAATTGATGAAAGAGAAGGGGTTCAAAGAAATATAAGATGTAGAAGAATACTCATAGAGGTGAAGCCTGTCAATTTCTTTTTGCATCTTAAGAAGATAAATCTCTTGTAGTTCAAAAAATGTGCATAAAATAGTAGCTTCCTCTCTGCTGCTCAAACCGCCAATCTTATGCGTTTGTTGGCTCTAAAAGGGGGTAAAATACCAGGATGCTTGATCAAAATTCTCCCAGATCACTCCTTTTTTCAGTTCACAGTGCTATTTGTTACCTATAAACTATGATCGCACGTCACTCGATTTTCTCAATCCTTCTTTTTGCATAAAATCCCCCAAAAATGGCTGAAAGCCACTTGCTTTTTTTTACATGTAATCCTATTCTAGAATTTATCTCTACAACTTTTTGATATTTACAAGAAATAATATCCTAAATATCAAAAATAGGCTAAACTTGTCCAAAAATCTAGTATTTTTTAACTGTCCACACTATAGACACTAACACTAACACTAATCACTAATATGGCATTGACTCTCTAGATCAATAAGAAAGCCAAATGACGATGCACTCTAGAGTTTTTCACACTATGTCCACATAGCGGCACGACATCCACCCCCTGTTAACCTACACATCCTTCAACATGTGCCAAAGTCTTATGGATATGCAGTGTCAGAAGAAGTCTCGAAGAAGTATCCCCTACCATGTCAATGTCTTCATCTTCTACCTCTTCTTCTTCCATATTCTCATGTTCATGCTTAGTATCCAACTCCTTCAACTCATATGCTAAAGAGTCCCTATGTTTAAAGAGCTTGAAATGTTTTCCAATGACTGGAATCCTTATTACACTTGTCCCATCCATCTCATTTAATGCATAGGCAGCATTGTCAAAATCAAATTTTACCACATATGGAGCAAACCACCACTTTGCCATCTTCCGATTGGCACCATATTGATTTTCCAAGCTGCTATAATAAACCAACACCTAGTCCCCTTCTTGTATAGCTCAGCGGTCAAATTCTGTGTCACTTGTCAAACCTCTTCTTGTTCTTGATCCTTGTAGTCTTCAGCTTTTTCATGGCTGTCTCAATGTCTTCAGGCCTTCTTTCTAATTTTCTAATGAATACAACCAGCAACTCTTCTCTATTCAAACCCTCTTCCCATGATAGAACACTCCAAGTAGAAATAGTCTCCTCAATAGGCATGACTGGCTATTTTCCATACATTAATGTAGCAAGCATTTACCCTCTAATTGCACTATGAGTGGTCCTATCAACCCATAAAGCAAAGGGTGACATTCTTGGCCACTCTTTCATCCTGCCCTTGCATGACTTTGCTAATGCCTTAATGATAGGCTGATGACCTCTTTCACTTTTTCCATTTTCTTCAAGATTGTAGGCTAAAGTTAAAGCCAACTTGATACCCAATCATGAAAAGAAGTAATGATCCTCATCTACATCCAATTCTCCTCTATTTGCAACCACTTTACCAACACAACCATACCTGCAAAAGACTTCTTCCAATAAGAACATGCAAACTGCTTGAGTAGTCTTTGTACTAAGAGCTCGATCTTCCACTTGATTTTTCAAGTCTTCTCGTGCAAACACAATATATCTCATATTCCATAAACATGTAGGCATGGAAACCAAATCAACTAGCCATTTGTAATGCATAAACAATGAATAGGTCGATTGCAACCAATCTCTATGCTTTACAATGAAATACATCTGACAGTCATTGCATGACTCCACATAATGCTCCACATCTTTATACATGTTCTACCATGAATACCGATGATGCTTTCTCATCTCTTTTCCATGGCTATAAGTTCTTTTCTTATTGTTGAAATCCCTATTACAACAGTTATACTTGATGTATTTGCTATTATGACAGCTGTGCTACTTGCATTAATGACAGTTGTACTTGTTGCTATTTTCAGATCTGTACCTGCAATAATAGTAGATGCATACTCATTCCCTGCTATGACAAAGTCATTTTCAGTCTTGATCAGATTGTCCTCTTCATCTTCCATTAGCTCCTCTTCATCTTCAAACCTTGCTCGTGAAAGCATGTCAGCCATGGGGTTTTCTCTACCTACAATATGCTGAAAATCAGGGTTAAGTGACTTTATATATACAATCCACCGTAACATGACAATATCAGAAGTTAAGCAATTTACTATCATGCCCAATAGAGGTAGAAAATTAGTATCTACCAGTACATGAGCTCCCATAAAATACTCCCTATCACACTTAAGGGTTGTCACTACATCCCAAAGCTCTCTTTTGACTTGACAATACCACCATTGATGTTCATTGAGGACCTTTGCTCCAAACCGAATGGCATATCTATTCCCATCAGCATCATCTTGACCCACTGCCTAGTTGGATTTATATCCACCACGGTGAGAAGCCCATTCTCATAATTTGCTCCTTTTAGTGTTGGGGCTAAAATCAATAAGCTCTTTAACTTTTGAACTACCTTCATATGTTGTTTACCCCACCAAAATTTTTTCCCTTTTCTCAAGAGCTGATATAAAATTTCAGTCACATGAGAAAAATGTGGAATCCATATCAAGTAAAAGACACATGCACCCAAAAATCTTCTCACCTTGGATACATTCGAACATGTCTCTCTTATCCTGCCTATGGCAACAATCTTTATTAGTGAAGGTTTTCTCCCATATGGTCCACACATGTGCCCAACAACTAATACTTTCTCCACTCCAAAAACCAACTTTTCTCTTGATGACAAAGTCAAATGCACATCTTCAAGATGGATCAAAATCCTGTCACAATCAACAATATGATCAACCACAAATCTTCTACATCCATGCTCATTCAATGCTTCATTCTTCTCATAGATATTACATCCTTTGATCGGCACATCATCAAGAGAGGGTAAGGTCAACTAAGAAATATACTCCCTCAAAACTTTATGCATAGCATTCATTATATGTGCCATTGAATTGGTTGCTCCCTATGGAAGCATGCACATCCTAACCAATCCAAGTGGTGTCTTCATGGTAGTGATATCCCAGCTTTCCGACGCAAGCTAGAAGTGATCATATCAGGATTGTATTGATATAGATTATTCTACGTATTAGTGATATAGATTATTCTTGCAACAAAGTATATACGTATTAGTTGGAATTCATGGAAAGACTATTTGCGTACTAGCACATAGGCTGATTTCAAAACATAACTATTTGTGCACAATGAGACATCCACTATTACATTGATCATACATGTTGTATCAACTTCTGGAAATACATACCAATTGTTTGAATTATAGTTGACCCACACTTGAGAGGGTGAGATTCCCCTTGGCATAGGTTAGTTGTTCGTTTCTTGGGGAAAATTATTGGTGAGGAAACATGGTATCTCTTGAATCTCACTGACAAAGAGAGGAGTCTTGTGCGAATGTGTTTATATGTAAAAGCAGTGCATTGAGGGGCCAATCCCCAAGATGTAGGAGAGCTGCATTGGGACCACATCAATCAGCCAATGGGGCGCCTCCTATGTCTGTGATACATGGGACTTATTGCCAATATGTGTTGGATACCCCTTTGAGGGGTTTTGGGAAAGGTGTCATTGGACTCTTATCCAACTACAAACTCAATATTATATGTATCTAGTGTGCATTTAGTTATTACAGAACCTCTTGGATCGCAAGGCCGGGTAGTGGTGGAGGTGTTTGCTGTATGCATGAGGTCCGGCTAGTGTCATTGGTGCGCAGATCGGTCGCAGAATGCTCACGTAGTGAATCCCTGAAGGTCCCCAAGAACAATGAACTCTACCTTTTTGCACAAAAAACAATGTAAAAGCATGCACGACAAGAGGCAAGAGACAAATTGGGTTCAATCTCCCCCATGCCTTGTGTGAGCGCTTCACAAAGCATGTATTTTATGTATATTTCAATCTTCATGCTCAATAATAGCCCAATTTACAAAAATATGACAAGCTTTTAGCTTTTGAGTTTGCTTTCTACAAAAATAGGAAAATAAAGCTAATGGACGGTGCCCATAAAGTCTGGCACGCCCAATCTCAATGTCCAAATAGAAATAACATATCCGGGCGCATAGGCGCATACAAAATAATAATCAATAATCAATGTCTCAATAGACATAACAAAATATAGGCGTGGCGCCTATCAAAATATAGTCCAAAGGTCGAATACTCGCTAGACTCCAATACTTTCCTCCGCCACTGCTGCTATCTCTACACATCAACTGAAGCATTCACAATCGTTAGTAAAATAATACAATTAAACCGACAAAAGTGAATACCTAGCAGTCTTCAGCTACATAAATAAATCAACTGGTTAGAAATAAATCCTAACCTTAATTTATTACGAGTGCGCACTCTAAACTCATAAACGTTTATTAATTTAATATGCATTTTGCGGAATCACCCGCTATGGAATCACCCATGTACACACTAAATTAATGAAACGCCCGAAAAGGACAGGCATCCCCATCAACTTCTCGCACAAAGAATCCTCTTTGTGTATGAGCCCCGGTCATCTAAGTTTACGGAATCCACCGTAAAACCTCACGGAATCCACCGTGGAATATGCCTCCTGGCATCATACCCCCGGGGTGGGATAGCAATTGACCTCAATTGCTATTAGCTCAATGTGGAGCTAACAGAGTGGGGAAAGCATTTAAGTCTCTAGCGTGCATCCATTGTGCTTCCTCCACAGGATGGTTCTTAAATTTTACTAGATATCTAGAATACCTTCGGCCAGTTCTAGTGGTCATGTAGTCAGTGTCTATGATGGCTTCTGGTTCAAGTATTTCGGTCTCTTCCTCTAATAAAGGTGGGTTTTCATAAACAGGGTGGATAGGTAATTGGCCTCTAAATGGTCTCAATAAACTAATGTGAAATGTATTATGAATTTTCCAATGAGATGGCAATTCTAATTTGAATGCATTATCATTAATCTTATGAATAATTCGAAATGGTCCATAAAATCTAGGAGCTAATTTAACAACTGGATGTCTATCTACACTTTGCAGTCTACGCTTTTCTATTCTAAGCCAAACATAATCATCAACTTTGAAATTCATGGCTTGTCTTTTCTTGTTGGCTTGTTTGGTATATGATTGTTGGGCTTTAGCAATCATATCCTTAACCTCATCAAAAATATTGTTATGCATAGTAGCAATATCATCAGCACTCTGAATTCTATTAGACAAAGATGCAACAGGTGTAGATAATCTATATCCATAAATAACTTCAAAAGGTGCTTTCTTTGTAGATGTGTGCGGTGTATTGTTATATGCAAACTGTAATAAATGCAAATGAGTATCCCATGTCTGAGGTTTAGAGATAGTATATGCACGTAAAAGATCTAAAATGGTGCTATTCGTGGCTTCTGTTTGTCCATTTGTTTCTGGATGAAATGCAGATGAAAAATCAATCTTTGTGCCTAGATTTGCAAACAGTGTGATCCAAAAATTATTACAAAATCTAGAATCACGATCTGAAATAATCACTTTTGGCAATCCATGGTTAGTAAAAACAGTTTTCAAAAATAATTGTGCTGCTTGTGATGCTGTTAAAGTTTTCTTACATGCAATGAAATATGCTTGCTTACTAAATCTATCTACAATTGTCCAAATCATGTCATGGTTAGATTTAGTATTTGGTAAACCAGTAATGAAATCCATAGATATATGTTCCCAAGGTTTAGATGGAATAGACAAAAAAATTAATAATCCATACTGTTTACCATGATGTCTCTTTATTCTTTGACAAATCAAACATTCAGAAACGAAATTAGATACATCTGCATCCATATGCGGCCAATAAAAATCTTCAGTTAACATGTGTAATGTAGATATGATACCTCTATGACCTTGATATGGGGGACAATGAATTTCATTCAAAACAAAAGATCGGAATGGAATAGTAACACACAGTCTCTTTTCAAAAAACATAAATCCATCATTATATGACAATGAATCAACAGGAATGAAATTATTTTGAACTAATTTTTGCCAATCAGAATAAAAAGTAATATCCTGGTGATATGTATCTTTCATAGCAATCAAAGAATCAAAAGATATGATAGAAATATTATGAATTGCAGGTCTTCTACTCAATGCATCAGCAACTACATTTTCTTTTCCAGGTTGGTATTGAATGATAGGATGAAAACTTTGAATGAAGGAAGCCCATTTGATATGACGGTCAGAAATTTGGGGTTGGCTAAGTAGATGTCTAATGCTTTGCTGGTCGGTCTTTATCATGAATTCTGAACCCATTAAATAATGCTTCCACTGTTTTAATGCTTGTACAACTGCTAATAGTTCTTTGTCATAAGTGGAATATTTGAGCTCAGAGGGTTTCAGCTTAGAACTAGAATATGCTATTGGATGATTGTCTTGCATTAATACGGCTCCTATTCCTGATCTACTAGCATCGGTCACAACTAGAAAGAATGGTCTGTTAAAGTCAGGCAATTGTAGAACAGGGGCATTAGTTAATGCACGTTTCAGTAAATCAAAGGATTTCTGCTGATTTTCAGTCCATTGATAAACAATTCCTTTCTTAAGAAGTTTAGTTAATGGTAAAGCAAGTAATGAAAAATTACGTACAAACTTCCTATAGAAACTAGCAAGACCAAGGAATGAGCGTAATTCATGTACATTTTTAGGAATAGGCCAATGCAATATTGCATCAATTTTCTTAGGATCAACTTTAATTCCTTCTTTTGATACAATATGACCTAAATATTCTATTTCTGTCTTAAAGAATTCACTCTTTTCAGGATTTACAAACAATTGATTTTCTTTCAGTAATTGAAAAACTAATGATAAATGCTCATAATGCTCTTTTTCACTTTGACTAAACACCAAAATATCATCAAAGAAAACAATCACACAATACTGATATTTCAGAAAGATACGGTTCATCATTCTACTGAAAGTAGCAGGTGCATTAGTCAATCCGAATGGCATGACTAAGAATTCGTAATGGCCAAACTGTGTTCTGAATGCAGTCTTAAATATGTCAGATTTATCTAGCCTCACCTGATGATATCCAGACTTAAGGTCAATTTTACTAAATATAGAAGATCCTTGCAGTTTGTCCATAAGGTCATCAACTCTAGGTATAGGATACCTATTCTTTACAGTGATCTTATTTAATGCTCGGTAGTCAATACACATACGATAGGTATTATTCTTTTTCTTGACTAAGAGTACAGGTGCACCGAATGGAGAACTGCTAGGTCAAATTAAGCCTCTATTTAGTAATTCTTCAACTTGACTCTGGATTTCTTTTTGCTCTATTTGATTGTGCCTATATGGTGCTTTGCAAGGTGGTTGTGTGCCAGGAATTAAATCAATCTTATGGTCTTCTAGACGTGAAGGTGGTAAACCTGGTGGTAGGTCTTCTACAAAACAGTCCTTAAAATATGCAAGAAATTCCTTATGCCTAGGGTGCATATGATTTTCCTTTGCATGCAATTCATTCACCCAAATGAGATATGATTTAGTATTCTTGCGTAGTGCACGTTTTGCTTGAGCATGCGAAAGCAGTGGAAAAATATGAGATGCATGCATACCATATAATGTAATAGATTTCCTTGAAAATTAATATTCATTGTGTGTGTGGAATAATCTATATTTGGATTATGCTGGTGTCTCCATGGCATTCCTAAAATAATGTCGCTTGACTATAATGGGACAACTAAGAAATTTCTTCTTTCAATATATAAACCAATTTGAATTTCTAAATCTTGTACTTCTTGTGTGCCATTGTACCTAGTGCCTAAAAATGCAGCTTTTATGTGATAATGCGTAGGTACAGTATGTAATTTCAATTCCTTTACCAATTTGGCTGAAATAAAGTCATGAGTACTACCGTCATCATGTAAAATAGTTCTTTCCTTTCCATGCACCATACATTTCATAGTCAACAATGAATGTGGAGTAGGCATACCTGGTAAAGTGTCAGAAGTAGTAGTAGGATCATCCTCATCTTCAGTAAAATCTGGCATATCCTCATGCTCGTCTTCGTCCATGGCTCCAAGATAGTTGATATGTGATGGTGGCTTCTTTGAATGACAATTTGCTGCGAGATGCCCTGGCTGGTGACACTTATAGCATACTATTGGCTTGGCTTTGGTTACATTATTTGCAATGGCTGGAAGTCTGGGTACATTTGGATTTGCTTGTGGAATAGGCTTAGGATTTGGATTGACAGTGGATGGTAATGCAAGTGGTTTAGCCCAATTCTTGCGGAAAGATGGTGATGAGAAATGACCTGGATTAATTCTTCTAAAATTGGAATTGAATTGTTTAGATCCATAATTACCGTTGGCTTGGAATTGCTGTGGTCGTCTATCTCTTCCGCGTAACTTATCTTCAGTGTCGTGAGCTAAGGAGATGGCGTCTTCAAGGGTAGCAGGCTTGAACATGTTCACTTCAGCGTAGTAATGTCCAAGAAGTCTAGACATATACTTCCGCTTATGTGTCGTCTCTGGTACGTCTTCAAGCATGCGTAGCTGTAGGAGTGCATTCCAAAAACGCTCTGTATACTGTGGAATAGGCTCACGATCCCGTTGTTGAAGTAAATCCCATTGCTTGATAGCCTTCTCATGAAATTGCAGTGGAAGGAAATTCTGCATGAACTTCTTCTTGAAATCTTCCCAAGTAGTAGGACATTCTATGCTCTTGCGTACTACAGTCCACCAAAGTGATGCTCTGTCTATTAGATGATTAGTAACACACTTGATTTTATCTTTTTCGGGATAAGTTTCCTCATGGAAATAGTCATCAAACTGGCTAATGAATGATAAAACAGTCTTTCCTTCTCTTATGCCATTGAAAGTGCGAAACTTGAAACTTCGTTTACTTATCTTGGATTCCTTGCGAATGGTTTGTGCTTCAAGAGTGGCGTCGATAGTACGTCGAATCAAATCTTCAGCTTGTGGTTCTTCTTTGTCGATGGATGCTCTTTGTAGTTTTGTCAATTGCGCTTGCAATGCTTGCCTAGCCCTTCGCTCTTCTTCCAATTGTAGCATGATTAGATCCAGCTTTTGTTCCATGGTAGGCTCAGGTAGGTCGTCTTCAGTCATAGGATCATCCATATGTGGGGTAGTCATCCTGTAAAACTCAATAAACCTTTCTCACTCAAAATCAGGTTAGCGGGATGAGCGTAGCTCAAATTTGGGGTTACAAGGCTATGTATTTTTGGGTATTTCTTTGTCTATTTTCAGAAAATCTGCAATATTTCCGTCTTCGTTTGCTGAAAGTACTTCAACGAACTTGTAGATAAGTAGAACACCTTGCCACGAACAACTTTCCAGTTCAGAGTTTTTGCATAGGAACAAGTCTTCTAGGAGTTTTAAGCATTAATCAGTTCTGACTCCAGTTGACTAGTCTGACTTGCAGAGTTGTAGACTTAGCAGACTTGCAGAGTTACTGACTTGCTGAACTTAGGCCGATTTGCAGAACTTACAGGACTTGATTCCACTTGACTTGTAGAACTTGACTTTTGCAATGCAAGACCCGGAGTTTATCGACTTGTCTGCCCTGTGTGATTTGGTGAAAGCTTAATGACTTAAGCTTAAGTGATTAAGCTTAAGCTTAATAAGCTTAATGGAGGAGAAATAGGGCGGCGTCAATTTTCGTGGGGGGGGCCGTTTTTTGGCCGCGCGGAAAATTCGGAAGGTCTTCTGAGACCTCGATGTGAATCGTTGAAGCTTATTAAGCTTCCTAAGCTTTCTCTTAAGCTTTTTAAAAGAAGTAATGATAAAATTAATGAAGCTTATCTCTGGTTTTCAATGACTTGATGAAGGAGGTGTATGCGTGGTCCTCCGCCTGCAAAGCCTGGTCCTTCGCGATCTGACAGTAGAAACAGGGGTTCTTGATCGCCAGAAGTCTGCCTGTATCGACGGTTCGCGATGAGATTGACTATAGAGCCCGATCGTTCCTAGAGCTCCGCCTTCGTTCGAGATTGGTAGCGATTGGAAGCTCTTGATCTCAGCTCCGCTCTGATACCACTAGTGCGCAGATCGGTCGCAGAATGCTCACGTAGTGAATCCCTGAAGGTCCCCAAGAACAATGAACTCTACCTTTTTGCACAAAAAACAATGTAAAAGCATGCACGACAAGAGGCAAGAGACAAATTGGGTTCAATCTCCCCCATGCCTTGTGTGAGCGCTTCACAAAGCATGTATTTTATGTATATTTCAATCTTCATGCTCAATAATAGCCCAATTTACAAAAATATGACAAGCTTTTAGCTTTTGAGTTTGCTTTCTACAAAAATAGGAAAATAAAGCTAATGGACGGTGCCCATAAAGTCTGGCACGCCCAATCTCAATGTCCAAATAGAAATAACATATCCGGGCGCATAGGCGCATACAAAATAATAATCAATAATCAATGTCTCAATAGACATAACAAAATATAGGCGTGGCGCCTATCAAAATATAGTCCAAAGGTCGAATACTCGCTAGACTCCAATACTTTCCTCCGCCACTACTGCTATCTCTATACATCAACTGAAGCATTCACAATCGTTAGTAAAATAATACAATTAAACCGACAAAAGTGAATACCTAGCAGTCTTCAGCTACATAAATAAATCAACTGGTTAGAAATAAATCCTAACCTTAATTTATTACGAGTGCGCACTCTAAACTCATAAACATTTATTAATTTAATATGCATTTTGCGGAATCACCCGCTATGGAATCACCCATGTACACACTAAATTAATGAAACGCCCGAAAAGGACAGGCGTCCCCATCAACTTCTCGCACAAAGAATCCTCTTTGTGTATGAGCCCCGGTCATCTAAGTTTACGGAATCCACCGTAAAACCTCACGGAGTCCACCGTGGAATATGCCTCCTGGCATTAGCCATAGCCAGTGCCAGCCCATTTTTGGTTCCATAAAAAATCTCCTAATGGACCTAATCAATTACCTAGAGATTGAATCCTCTACGAGAGATGATTTATGTAACATGGAAAATAAGCACCTAGTTGTCAGTCCGGCCTCTAGTATGATGGCATGGGCAGAGGTTCACCTCGGTGCAGTCTCTATTCAAGAACCATTATGTGCAACCATCCATCAACCTAGAGGATATGCAAAAAATATGTTGGAAACCATAGCAGTCATGGCATTTACCAATGATCATGCTAAATCTGTAATGCCATGGAAATATACAGACATACAATGGAATTTAGTTGTGGCTAAAACGTCCCATGTGGCGGGTCATCATGTTGAAATATTAGACCTCAAAAGCACGTTGGAAGCCTTGGTTGTTAAGAGAAAGCCTTTTCCTAAAAAAGACTTGATCCTCAAGCTCTAAATAATGTTGATATATCTCCTTTAGATGAAGGGAAAAAGCTCTTGCATAAATCCATTATGGAATGGCCTTTTAATGGGTAAGGTACGGAAGATCCTCTAAGAAAGGATGAGAATGATATGCTCAAAGCCATAGGACTCCCTAGACCACTCTCTGAGTTGGCAAATAGTGAAGTCCATGGAGCAAGTAACCTCCCTACCTTGATAAAGGTGGGAACGAAAGAGATTAGGGGCCTTAAGATGCTGCAACTAGGTCAAGATGAATATGAAGACCATTTGGGTAAATCTTCATGAAATGAAAGGTTTTTAATTATTTATAAATTTTTTGTGACATTTTAGCTGAGAAAAATTGTTAATTTTGTTTTAAAATTTTTTAATTACTTTAGTAATTTTCTTAAATTTTTTCTATAGTTATTTGGAGTTTTTATGATTTTTTAAAAGTTTTTATAAGTTTTCATGTGTTTTTTAGTGTTTTTCAATTTTGAAATATTTAAAAATGCAAACACGTAAACGACTGCAATCACGAACTCACGTGTCGAGGTCCAAAACCCGGCACATGAACAACACCTGAGGGGGCACACACACCATGAGACGATGGAAAAAGGAGGGTGTGCACATGCATGAGGGAGGAAAAGAGACGAGGGGACCGTAAAACAAGAGGTGGGGAAAAGGAAATTAAGTGATGTGGATTATTAGTAGGTGGTGTTGTGGTTTGGTGTGTGTGTGGTCTTTTTTTTAATGGGTAGGAAGAGAGTGTATATATATATATGTATGTATGTATGTATGTATGTATGTATGTATGTATGTATGTATATGGAAGGGTGTGAATTCTCATATGTTTGTTTTTATGGGTAATTTATATTATTGTGAATGTAAAAAAAACCAAAAAAATAGGAGGTAGAGGGGGGTATCGTGGAGTGGTGGGCAGGGGGTCACGAGCAAGATATTGGGGGGATTGGGCAACAGGCATGAAGCAGGGGGAACGAGCACCGGGTTGGGGAGAGGGGAATGGGGCAACGGATTGTAGGGTGAGCGGTAGATGCTAAGACCGTCAGATGAGGAAGAAGGAGGCCGAGTGGTTGGGGATGGAGAGGAAGAAGGATGTCGGGCAACGGGGGAAAGGAGGAGGCAGTGGTATAGGCGCACATGGGTGGCTTGTGCATCCATGGAGTGGGCGGCGTTGGGGCGGTGCGGCAACAACAGTCAAAAACGGTTCATGGTGTTGCGAGTGGCGTTAGGTGCTGAGCAGCGGCGATGATGGTAGAAAGGGGGAGAGGGAGAAGGAGAGAGGGAAGGGGGAGGAGGAGGAGGGGGAGGGGGAGGGGAAGGGGAGAAGGAGGGAGGTGGAGGGGACGGTTCGTAGAGGGGGAAAGGAGGGGATGGGAGTGGGGGGGACACGTGGGACAGGGGGGGATGACTAGGAGGAAGGGGGTATAGTAGGGGTGAAAATGGGGGTGGGGGTGTGTGTAATTATTATTATTATTTTATTTTTTAAACGACCATCGTCCCCCTCATCCCGCACGTGTGCACCGCGTGAGGGTAAAAAATTTTGTGTTCCTAGGACTGAGAGAGTGTGTCGACACACGCACGGGTGAGGACAGTAGGATGGATGTGCCAACACACATCAAAAGATGTTAGCATGGACATTCACGCACAAACACGCAAATTAACGGAACGGGAATACAGAGAAACAATAATTCCAAAAAATCAGGTCACCGAAATAAAACTCGCAAAGAAGGAAAATGTGCAAAATGACGTGTCAAATAGGCATGTCAGATGTGAGAGCACAGCTCCAGCAAGGATAAGACTCGTTCACATGGGAAGAACTGAAAAAATGCACTCAAAATAGGAAATAAAATTTAATATAGAGAGATCCGTTGTGGGAAACCATGCGAGGTGAAAACAAAAAAGGTTGGCAGTGAGAAGGACAAGGTAGGTAGTAAGGTAGAACATAGTTCTAGGGATGGTAGAGTGCATTCACATGGGAAAAATAACAACAAAAACACATGCTAAAACAAAGTCAAAAATTAATATGAGAAAATGCGTGCATCAGAACGAAGTGCCACCAAAAAAAAAGATGTCAAGGGAAACTAGTGGGATAAGACTGGCAAAAATAACAAAAATGAACACAAAAATTCAAGAAAATTTTAATAAAATAAAATCAATGGGCCAGAACAAGATGTACAAAAACGAAAAATTGTATAGGAAGCAAGATGGACATGGTTATCAAATCAAAATTCAATTTCAATAAAATAAAATTGGTGGGCTAGAATAAGATGTACAAAAACAAAAAATTATATAGGAAGCAAGATGGACACGGTTATCAAATCAGAACTCAATTCCAAGGTAGTTAAGGCAAGTGCACATGGAAAAATGGCCAATAATACACACAATAATTTTTGAAAATATAAAAAATTTAATAACAAAAAAAATCAGACATCAAAATGATGGGCAATAAAAAGGAAAAATGTCAAGGGGAAGGTTAGGTCAGGGGTATATCATCAAATCCCTATTCTAACAAGTGAAAAAGGTGCGTTCACATGGAAACACATAAAATGGGCAAAAAAATCCTTTAAAAATTTAAGAACTCATGATCCGTGGCTCAAAACAGAGGGCTATGGAAAGGAAAATCCTTTAAAAATTAATAACTCATGATCCGTGGCTCAAAAAGGAGGGCTATGGAAAGGAAAAGGGGCCATTTCGAGGAGACAAATAGGGTTGTAAGGTTTGGTGAACGTAGTAGGGTGCATTCACATGAAAAATTGGCAAAACCAAGGATAAAGCCAAATGGGCAAGGAATGACCCCAAAATGATACTACTAATGATGCACAGATCGGATGTTGTATGCTCGCGTAGTGAATGCCGAAAGGTCCCCAAGAACAATAGAACTCTACTTTTTGCACAAATTACAAGGTAAAAAGCATGAACGACAAGAGCAAGAGACCAATTGGGTGCAATCTCCCCCCATGCTTTGTGTGAGCGCTCCACAAAGCATGTATTTTATGTATTATTCATCTTCAAGCTCAAATAATAGCCCAAATTACAAAATAGCAAGCTTTTAGCTTTTGAGTTTGCTTTAACACAAAATAGGAATAAAGCTAATGGACGGTGCCCAAAGAGTCTGGCACGCCCAAAACAATGTCCAAATAGTAATAACATAATCGTGCGCCTATGCGCATACAAAATAATAATAAATATCCGATGCCTTAATAAATAGGCGTGACAAAATATAGGCGCCATGCCTAAGGTATGCGCCCATCAAAATATAATCCATAAATCGAATACTCGCTATCCTCCAATGCTTTCCTCTGCCACTGCTGCTATCTCTACACATCAACTGAAGTATTCACAATCGTTAGTAGAATAATACAATTAAACCGACAAAAGTGAATACCTAGCAGTCTTCAGCTACATAAATAAATCAAGTGGTTAGAAATAAATCCTAACCTTAATTTATTACGAGTGCGCACTCTAAACTCATAAACGTTTATTAATTTAATATGCATTTTGCGGAATCACCCGCTATGGAATCACCCATGTACACACTAAATTAATGAAATGCTCGAAAAGGACAGGTGTCCCCATCAACTTCTCGCACAAAGAATCCACTTTGTGTATGAGCCCCGGTCATCAAAGTTTACGGAATCCACCGTAAAAACCTCAGGGAATCCACCATGGCATGGAATGCACCGTGAAATATGCCTCCTGGCATCATACCCCCGGGGTGGGATAGCAATTGACCTCAATTGCTATTAGCTCAATGTGGAGCTAACAGAGTGGGGAAAGCATTTAAGTCTCTAGCGTGCATCCATTGTGCTTCCTCTACAGGATGGTTCTTAAATTTAACTAGATATCTAGAATATCTTCGGCCAGTTCTAGTGGTCATAAAGTCAGTGTCTATGATAGCTTCTGGTTCAAGTATTTCAGTCTCTTCCTCTAACAAAGGTGGGTTTTCATAAACAGGGTGTACAGGTAATTGGCCTCTAAATGGTCTTAATAAACTAATGTGAAATGTGTTGTGAATTTTCCAATGAGGTGATAATTCTAACTTGAATGCATTGTCATTTATTTTATGAATGATCCTAAATGGTCCATAGAATCTAGGGGCTAATTTCACAACCGGATGTCTATCTACACTTTGTAGTCTACGTTTTTCTATTCTCAACCAAACATAGTCATCAACTTTGAAATTCATTGCTTGTCTTTTCTTATTGGCTTGTTTGGTATATGATTGCTAGGCTTTAGCAATCATGTCTTTAACCTCATCAAAAATAGTATTATGCATACTAGCAATATCATCAGCACTCTGAATTATGTTTGACAAAGATGCAACAGGTGTAGATAATCTATATCCATAAATCACTTCAAACGGTGCTTTCTTTGTAGATGTGTGTGGTGTATTGTTATATGCAAACTGTAATAAATGCAAATGTGTGTCCCATGTCTGAGGTTTAGAGATAGTATATGCACGTAAGAGATCTAGAATAGTGCTATTAGTGGCTTCTGTTTGTCCATTAGTTTCAGGATGAAATGCATATGAGAAATCAATCTTTGTGCCTAGGTTAGCAAAGAGAGTAATCCAAAAGTTGTTACAAAATCGAGAATCACGGTCTGAAATAATAACTTTTGGCAATCCATGGTTAGTGAAAATAGTTTTCAAAAACAATTGTGCTGCTTGTGATGCTATTAAAGTTTTCTTACATGGAATGAAATATGCTTGTTTACTAAACCTATCTACTATTGTCCAAATCATATCATGGTTAGATTTAGTATTAGGTAAACTAGTAATAAAATCCATAGAAATTTGTTCCCAAGGTTTAGATGGAATAGACAAAGGCATAAGTAATCCATACTGTTTACCATGATGTCTCTTAACTCTTTGACAAATCAAACATTCAGAAACAAAGTTAGATACATCAATGTCCATATGCGGCCAATAAAAATCTTCAGTCAATATATGTAAAGTAGATATGATACCTCTATGACCTTGATATGGGGGACAATGAATCTCATTCAAAACAAAAGATCAGAATGGAATTGTAACACACAATCTCTTTTCATAAAACATAAATCCATCATTATATGACAATGAATCAATAGGAATCAAGTTATTTTGAACTAATTTATTCCAATCAACATGAAAAGTAATATCCTGATGATAAGTATCTTTCATAGCAATCAAAGAATCAAAAGATATAACAGAAATATTATGAATGGCAGGTCTTCTACTTAATGCATCAGCCACTACATTTTCTTTACCGGGTTGACATTGAATGATAGGATGAAAACTTTGGATAAAATATGCCCATTGGATATGTCGATCAAATATTTGGGGTTGACTAAGTAAATGTCTAATACTCTGCTGATCGGTCTTAATCATAAATTTTGAACCCATTAAGTAGTGTTTCCACTGTCTTAATGCTTGTACATTAGCTAATAGTTCTTTGTCATATGTGGAATATTTCAGTTCAGAGGGTTTCAGCTTACAACTAGAATAGGATATAGGATGATTATCCTGCATAAGTACAGCTCCTATTCCTGATCCACTAGCATCGGTCACTACTAGAAAGAATGGTCTATTAAAATCAGGCAACTGTAGAACAGGGGCATGGGTTAATGCATGTTTCAATAAGTCAAAGGATTTCTGTTGATTTTCGGACCAATGATAGACAATACCTTTCTTCAGAAGTTTGGTTAATGGTAATGCAAGTAATGAAAAATTACGTACAAACTTCCTATAGAAACTAGCAAGACCAAGGAATGAGCGTAACTCATGCACGTTTTTAGGTATAGGCCAATTCAATATTGCATCTATTTTCTTAGGGTCAACTTTAATTCCATCAAATGATACAATATGACCTAAATACTCAATTTCTATTTTAAATAATTCACTCTTTTCAAGATTTGCATACAATTGATTATCTTTTAATAACTGGAAAACCAATGACAAATGCTTATAATGATCTTTCTCATTTTGACTAAACACCAAAATATCATCAAAGAAGATAATTACACAATACTGATATTTCAGAAATATACGGTTCATCATTCTACTAAATGTAGCAGGTGCATTAGTCAATCCAAATGGCATCACTAAAAATTCATAATGGCCAAACTGTGTTTGAAATGCAGTCTTGAATATGTATGACGTATCTAGTCTCACCTGATGATAACCAGATTTAAGGTCTATTTTACTAAATATAGCAGATCCTTGTAGTTTGTCGATAAGGTCATCAACTCTAGGAATGGGATACCTATTCTTTACAGTGACCTTATTTAAAGCTCGATAGTCAATGCACATACGATAGGTATTATTCTTTTTCTTGTTTAACAGAACAGGTGCACCAAATGGAGAACTACTAGGTCTAATCAATCCTCTATTTAGTAATTCCTCAACTTGACTCTGAATTTCTTTTTGCTCTATCTGGTTATGCCTATATGGTGCTTTGCAAGGTGGTTGTGTACCAGAAATCAAATCTATCTTATGGTCTTCTAGACGTGAAGGAGGTAAACCAGGTGGTAGGTCTTCGGCAAAACAGTCCTTAAAATGTGCAAGAAATTCTTTATGCCTAGGGTGCATATGATTTTCTTTAACTTGCTGTTCATTTACCCAAATGAGATAAGATTTACTACTCTTGCGTAATGCACGTTTAGCTTGAGTATGCGAAAGCAGTGGAAAAACATTAGATGCATGCATACCATATAATGTAATAGAATTTCCTTGAAAATTAATATTCATTGAATGTGTGGAATAGTCTATATTTGGGTTATGCTGGTGACGCCAAGGCGTACCTAAAATAATGTCACTCGACTGTAATGGAACAACTAGGAAATTTCTTCTTTCAATGTATTGACCAATTTGAATCTCTAAGTCATGCACTTCCTGTGTACCATTATACCTAGTGCCTAAGAATGCTGCTTTGATGAGATAATGCATAGGTACAGTCTGTAACTTCAATTCTTTTACTAGCTTTGCTGAAATAAAATCATGAGTACTACCGTCATCATGCAAAATAATATTTTCCTTTCCATGCACCAAACATTTCACAGTCAATAAAGAATGTGGAGTTGGCATACCTGGTAAAGTATCCGAAGGAGTAGTAGTGTCGTCCTCATCTTCCGTGAAATCAAGCATATCTTCATGTTCGTCATCATCCATTGCTCCAAGGTAGTTGATATGGGCAGGTGGCTTCTTTGAATGGCAATTTGCTACTAGATGTCCAGGCTGGTGGCATTTATAGCATACTATTGGCTTGGCTTTGGTTACATTGTTTGCAATGGCAGGAAGTCTAGGGACATTAGGATTTGGCTGTGGAATAGGCTTGGAATTTTGATTGACATTGGTTGGTAATGCATGTGGTTTTGCCCAATTTTTACGGAAAGATGGTGAAGAGAAACGACCTGGATTAAATCTTCTAAAATTGGAATTGAATTGCTTAGATCCATAGTTACCATTGGCTTGGAATTGCTATGGACGTCTGTCTCTACCTCGCAACTTGTCTTTAGTGTCGTGAGCTAGTGAAATGGCGTCTTCAAGAGTAGCAGGCTTGAACATGTTAACTTCAGCGTAGTAATGCCCAAGAAGTCCAGACATATACTTGCGCTTGTGTGTCGCTTCAGGTACGTCTTCAAGCATGCGTAGCTGGAGTAGTGCATTCCAAAAATGCTCTGTGTACTGAGGAATAGGCTCATGATCCCGTTGCTGAAGAAGATCCCATTGCTTTATAGCTTTCTCATGAAATTGTGGAGGAAGAAAATTCTGCATAAACTTCTTCTTGAAATTCTCCCAGGTAGTGGGACAATCTATACTCTTGCATACTACAGTCCACCAAAGAGATGCTCTGTTCACTAAATGATTAGTGACACACTTGATTTTATCTTTTTCTACTTAAAGTAGTCGTCAAACTGACTAATGAATGCAAGAACAGTTTTTCCTTCTCGTATGCCATTGAAAGTACGGAATTTGAAACTTCTTTTACTTATGTTTGATTCCTTGCGGACGGTTTGAGCTTCGAGAGTTGCATCGATGGTACGTCGGATAAGATCTTCAGATTGAGGTTCTTCTTTGTTGGTAGACGATCTTTGTAAATTTGCCAGTTGAACTTGCAATGCTTGCTTAGCCCTCCATTCTTCGTCCAATTGCATCATGATTAAGTCCAACTTTTGCTCCATCGTAGGCTCAAGTAGGTCGCCTTAAGCCATAAGATCATCCATATGTGGTTCCGTCATCCTGCAAAACTCAAAAGACCTTTCTCACTCAAAATCAAGTTAGCGGGATGAGCGTAGCTCAAGTTCGGGAATACAAGGCTTATGTATTTTTGGGTGTAGCTTTCACAATCTTCGAAAAATCTGTGTTTTATCCTTCTTCGTATACTGCAAATACTTCAGCAAACCTGCGTATGGGTAGAGTACCTTCCAATGAACAACTTTGCAGTTCGGAGTTTCTGCGTAGGAATAGCCCTTCTATGAGTTTTGGACAGAAGTCAGTTTTGACTCCAGTTGACTTGTCTGGCTTGCAGAGTTGCAGAATTATGTGACTTGCAGAGTTTCAAACTTGCAGAACTTAGTCGATTTATCTGACTTGTAGGATTTAGACTTGAGAGACTTGCTGAACTTGATTGGTTGTGTGTGACCTAAAGTTTGGGATGACTTGACTGATTAGTGCTTTGTGTGATTAAGCTTTGTAGCTTAATGCTACTGTCAACGGCGAAATTCGGGGGGGGGGGGGGGGGGGGGGGGGGGGGGGGGGGGCTGTTTTTTTTCAGCACCGAAAATTCCGCGACGTCTTCTGATACCTCACGAAAAAAAATTGGAAGCTTTAAGCTTCTTAAAGCTTAAGCTAAGCTTCTTAAGCTTTAAATTTTAAAGCTTGAAGATATGGAGGTTTATGACTTATCTTTGTGTAACCACGACTTGATGAAGAAGATGTAGGAGTGGTCCTCCGCCTCTACAGACCGGTCCTTCGCGATCCGATGATGGAAATAAGGGTTCTTGATTGCCAGAAATCTGCCTGTATCGACAGTTTGCGACGAGATTGACTATAGAGCCCGATCGTTCCAGGAGCTCCGCCTTCGCACGAGATGGGTAGCAATTGGAAGCTCTTGATCTCAGCTTCGCTCTGATACCACTGATGTGTAGATCGGATGCTGTATGCTTGCGTAGCAAATGCCGAAAGGTCCCCAAGAACAATATAACTCTACTTTTTGCACAAATTACAAGGTAAAAGGCATGAACGACAAGAGCAAGAGACCAATTGGGTGCAATCTCCCCCCATGCCTTGTGTGAGCGCTCCACAAAGCATGTATTTTATGTATTATTCATCTTCAAGCTCAAATAATAGCCCAAATTACAAAATAGCAAGCTTTTAGCTTTTGAGTTTGCTTTAACACAAAATAGGAATAAAGCTAATGGACGGTGCCCAAAGAGTCTGGCACGCCCAAAACAATGTCCAAATAGTAATAACATAATCGTGCGCCCATGTGCATACAAAATAATAATAAATATCTGACGCCTTAATAAATAGGCATGACAAAATATAGGCGCCATGCCTAAGGTATGCGCCCATCAAAATATAATCCATAAATCGAATACTCCCTATCCTCCAATGCTTTCCTCTGCCACTGCTGCTATCTCTACACATCAACTGAAGCATTCACAATCGTTAGTAGAATAATACAATTAAACCGACAAAAGTGAATACCTAGCAGTCTTCAGCTACATAAATAAATCAAGTGGTTAGAAATAAATCCTAACCTTAATTTATTACAAGTGTGCACTCTAAACTCATAAACGTTTATTAATTTAATATGCATTTTGCGGAATAACCCGCTATGGAATCACCCATGTACACACTAAATTAATGAAACGCCCGAAAAGGACAGGCGTCCCCATCAACTTCTCGCACAAAGAATCCACTTTGTGTATGAGCCCCGGTCATAAAAGTTTACGGAATCCACCGTAAAACCTCACGGAATCCACCGTGGCACGGAATCCACCGTGAAATATGCCTCCTGGCATCAAGTGAGTAGGGAAAGGACCCTATCAAGGCATAACCAGGACATGGTAGGTAAATCATCTCATAGGGAGGTTTCTAGGAGAGTATGCACAACACACGTGCAGGGATGTGTCCCCACACTAAAGACCATAATAGATCAAATTGACGATGCAATAGGGGCCTAACACAGAATCATAACCCATACACATACATCCCTATACTTAAAACATAAACAACTCTTGAAATCAAAAGGGGTAGGGTTAGAAAAACTTGGCGTGATTTGTAGATGGTCAAGGTGAACTGTCCCTAGCATGTGAAGAGTAGTGGTTGTTGGCAAGAGGTACCATGGCTCGCCACATCACACTTGTCCACTAGCATGGCAAGGACCATGTAGTAGTACCCAAGAAGGTAGAAATTTTTATGAAGCGTTGGTTAGGTTATTGGTGGCTAGGTATCCATCACTCAATCTGGACAATCACTCTTGTTAAGATGATAGATCAATCACTCACCCCATGGTGGACGTCACTCGAAGAATATTGATTGAAACCCATAGCTCCAATTTGGTTTCGAAATTGACAAAGGGAACGTGTCAATGGGAGTATGCCAATATGCACAATTGATGGTACATTAGTGCGTGCCAACCCGTTTGGCATAGGATGTGAGAAGGGAGGCCAAGGAGCCTTATAGTGCAATCCACCAAATAGAATAAGATATACAATGAGGTAGCTTTGAAACTTCTTCTGCAAGAATTCTGCTAATAATTCACTTGTCCTCTAGACTAGGGGGTGTTACCACCTTTTCCAAAGCTAGCTTCCCGTCCAAGGGTGTGTACCACTTTTTATTGAAACAATTCTTGTTATGGCAAGGAATTTCCTTCTTTTCTCCCATAACAATTTGATTTTTTTTCTTTTCTTTTATGTTTTTTTTCCCTACTCTTGAGGGTGTTTCCACCTTTTCATGAAGAACAGGTCCGCATGAGAGGGACCAAAGTCCTTTTCTTCTATGATCGATATTTATTTATTTATTTATTATTATTTTCTTTTAAAAGACGACAATGGTAGGAACACCATGTATTAGAACCAACCTCATCACCTCTATTGGATCATACGGCAAGGAAGCATTGTTGGGGTGGAAGGTGGTTGTGAGGGGTTAGGAAAATGAGGCCACCTCATCAAGATCAGCAAGAGGGCTATCATGAGCATTAGGTAAGGCCATATCGACTGTCATGCAAGGAATAAAGGAGCTATTGATGGTGATTGTCAAGATCCCCAGGGATGGTAATACATTTTGAGGCCATAGCCATAAATCAGGAAGGGATCATTTAGAAGCCTCGACTGTCTAGACTTGGACGAGCCATTAGGGTTGATGGCAAGTACCTTATAGGGTCCTATCCATCACTATTGAAGCTTGCCTAGAAACTTGCCAAATCTGGAGTCATATACAAGGAGTAAGTGGTGCACAGATCAGACGTCGTATGCCTGTGTAGTGAGCATCAGAAGGTCCCCAAGAACAAAAGAACTCTACTTTTGCACAAAAAACAAGGAAGAAAGCTTGCACGACATGAAGCCAAAGACTAATTGGGTGCAATCTCCCCCCACGCCTTATGTGAGAGCTCCACAAAGCATGTATTTTATATATTATTCATCTTCAAGCTCAAGAAATAGCCCAATTTACAATTAGCACGCTTTAGCTTTTGTGTTTGCTTTTGTGCCACTAAAGAATTAAAGCTATTGGGCGTCCAAGAAGTCAAGCGGTACACAAATACAATGTCCAATACAAATATTTAAATCGTGCGCCCATGTGCATACAAAAGTAATAAATAAATATCAAGTGATTTAATAAATAAGTGCGTCAAAATATGGACGCCATGACTAAGATACGCGTCCATAAAAAATTGATGATAATTTGAATACACGCTATCCTCCCATGCTTCCCAATGCCACCGCTACTTGCTCTACACATCAACTGAAGCATTCACAATTGTTAGAAAAATAATACAATTAAACCGACAAAAGTGAATACCTAGCAGTCTTCAGCTACAAAAATAAATTGGTTAGAACTCAATCCTAACCTTAATTTATTACAAGTGCGCACTCTAAAATCATGAACGTTTATTAATTTAAATATGTATTTTGTAGAATCACCCGCTATGGAATCACCCACTTACACATTAAATTAACAAAACGCCCAAAAAGGATAGGCATGCCCATCGACTTTTGGCACAAAGAATCCACCTTGTGTATGAGCCCCGGTAGTAAAATTTTACGGAATCCACCGCAAAACCTCATGGAATCCATCGTGGAATGTGCCTCCTGGCATCATATCCCCGGGGTGGGATAGCAATTGTCCTCAATTGCTATTAGCTGAATGTGGAGCTAACAGTGTGGGAAAAGCATTTAGGTCTCTAGCATGCATCCATTGGGCCTCTTCAACAGGATGATTTTTAAACTTGACCAAATATCTAGAATATCTGCGGCCCGTTCTAGTGGTCATTAAGTCAGTATCTATAATAGTTTCAGGCTCAAGGATTTCAGTTTCTTCATTTAGCAATGGAGGGTTTTCATAGATAGGGTGTACAGGTAGTTGTCCTCCAAAAGGTCGTAATAAACTGATATGGAAGGTGTTGTGGATTTTCCAATGTTGTGGTAATTCTAGTTTAAATGCATCGTCATTCATTTTGTTTATGATCTTGAATGGTCCATAAAATCTAGGTGCTAATTTGACAACGGGATGTTTACCTACACTTTGTAATCTTCGTTTTTCAATTCGTAACCAAACATAATCATCAACTTTAAAACTCGTAGCTTTTCTTTTCTTGTTTTCTTATTTTGTGTATGATTGCTAGGCTTTGGCAATCATATCTTTAACTTCATCAAAAATAGTAGCATGCATGTTAGCAATATCATCAGCAGTTTGAATTTTGTTTGATAATGATGTAATTGGTGTAGGCAATCGATATCCATAAATAATTTCAAATTGTGCTTTCTTTGTAGCTGTATGTGGTGTGTTATTATATGCAACTGAAGTAAATGTAGATATGTATCCCATGTGTGTGGTTTTGAAATTATGTAGGCACGCATAAGATCTAAAATGGTACTGTTAGTAGCTTCAGTTTGACCATTTGTTTCAGGATGAAATGCAAATGAAAAATCAATCTTTGTTCCTAAGTTAGCAAACAAAGTAATCCAAAAATTATTGCAGAATCTAGAATCACGATCAGAAATAATGACTTTTGGTAAACCATGGTTAGTAAAAACAGTATTCAAAAATAATTTAGCAGCTTGAGATGCAGTTAAGGTTTTCTTGTATGGAATAAAATATGCTTGTTTGCTAAACCTATTGACAATAGTCCAAATCATATCATGATTAGCTTTAGTGTTAGGTAGACCAGTGATAAAATCCATTGAAATCTGTTCCCATGGTCGTGATGAAATGGATA
The DNA here is from genome assembly GCF_053477565.2 of Lygodium microphyllum. Taxonomy (NCBI): domain Eukaryota; kingdom Viridiplantae; phylum Streptophyta; class Polypodiopsida; order Schizaeales; family Lygodiaceae; genus Lygodium; species Lygodium microphyllum. The sequence goes on along the minus strand of NC_141140.1, from coordinate 153,075,811 downwards.
ATGGCATTAGTAAACCATATTGTTTACCATGGTGTCTTTTTATTCGTTGACGAATTAGGCATTCAAATACAAAATTAGATATATCAGTGTCCATGTGGGGCCAATAAAAATCTTCAATCAATGTACGCAAAGTAGATATAATTCCTATATGACCTTGATATGGGGGACAATGAATTTCATGCAAAACACATGATCGAAATGGAACAGTCACACATAATCTTTTTTCATAAAACATAAATCCATTAGTGTAAGACAATGAATCAATAGGAATCCATTTATTTGCAACTAATTTATTCCAATCAGCTTGAAAAGTAGGATCTTGGTGATAAGTATCTTTCATAGGAATAAGGGAATCAAATGATATCACAAAAATATTTTGAATTGTCGGTCTTCTACTCAAAGCATCAGCAACAACATTCTCTTTTCCAGGTTGATATTGTATCAGGGGATGAAAACTTTGAATAAAAGCAGCCCATTTAATGTGTCGGTCAGATATTTGTGGTTGACTAAGAAGATGTCTAATGCTTTGTTGGTCAGTTTTGATCATGAACTCAGATCCCATTAAATAATGTTTCCATTGACGTAAGGCTTGTACTACGGCTAACAATTCCTTATCATAGGTAGAATATTTAAGTTCAGATGGTTTGAGTTTGCAGCTAGAGTAAGCTATGGGGTGAGAATCTTACATAAGGAGTGCTCCTATTCCAAATCCACTAGCGTCAGTAACTACTAAGAAGAATGGTCTATTGAAGTCAGGTAATTGTAATACAGGAGCATGAGTTAAAGCATGTTTCAGCAAATCAAAGGACTTTTGTTGATTGTCAGACCAACTATACACGATACCCTTCTTTAAGAGTTTTGTCAAAGGTAATGCAAGTAATGAGAAATTCCTCACAAATTTTCTGTAAAAGCTAGCAAGACCTAGAAAAGAACGTAATTCATGCACATTTTTGGGTATCGGCCAATTTAAAATTACTTCTATTTTTTTAGGGTCGACTTTAATACCTTTTGATGAAATAATATGTCCTAAATATTCCATTTCTGTTTGGAAAAATTCACTCTTTTATGGATTAGCATATAGTTGATTGTATTTTAATAACTTAAAAACTAAAGACAAATGTTCATAATGCTCATTCTCATTTTTACTGAAAACTAATATGTCATCAAAGAAAACAATGACACAATGCTGATGTTTCAAAAATATGTGATTCATCATACAACTGAATGTGGCTGGTGCATTAGTTAAACCGAAAGGCATAACCATAAATTCATAGTGTCCAAATTGTGTTCTAAATGCAGTTTTGAATATATTAGATTTGTCCAATCTTACTTGATGATATCCAGATTTAAGATCTATTTTACTGAATATGGTAGATCCTTGTAGTTTGTCCATAAGATCATCTACCCTAGGAATCGGATATCTATTCTTAACAGTAATTTTATTTAGGGCACGATAATCAATGCACATGTGATAGGTATTATTTTTCTTCTTCACTAATAAGACAGGTGCACCAAATGGAGAACTACTAGGTCTAATTAATCCTCTGTTAAGCAATTTGTCTATTTGGTTTTGAATTTCTTTCTGTTCAATTTGGTTATGTCTATATGGCGCTTTACATGGTGGTTGTGTTCCAAGAATTAAATCTATCTTATGATCTTCAAGACGTGCAGGTGGTAATCCAGGTGGTAAATCAGCAGCAAAACAATCTTGAAATTGAGAAAGAAATTGTGCATGCCTAGGATGCATCTGGTTTTCTTTAGCTTGAATTTCATTCACCCATATTAAATAGGATTTACTACTTTTACGTAATGCATGTTTAGCTTGAGTATGAGTAAGCAATGGAAAATTATTGGAAGCGTGCATACCATGTAGTGTGATTTGTTTTCCTTGAAAATAAATTTTTATTGAATGCGTAGAATAATCTATATCAGGATTGTATTGATGACGCCAGGGCATTCCTAAGATAATGTCACTAGACTGCAAAGGTACAACTAAGAAATTTCTACGTTCAGTATAATCACCAATTTTAATTTCTAAATTATGCACCTCTTGTGTTCCATTATATCTCGTACCTAGAAATGCAGCCTTGATGCAATAATGTGTAGAAACAATATGTAAATTCAATTCTTTGACCAATTTTGCATAAATAAGTTGTGTGCTCCCATCATCATGTAAAATAGTCTTTTTTTTACCATGCACAAAACATTTCATTGTTAATAAGTAATGGGGAGTTGGCATACCTGGCAAAGTATCAGAAGTAGTATCAATGTCGTCATCATCTTCCGTAAAATCAGGCATCTCTTCACGTTCTTCATCTTATATTTCTCCCAAATAATTGATATGAACGGATGGCTTTTTGGATTGACAATTGGCTGCTACATGTCTAGGTTGATGACATTTATAACAAACTATGGATTTTGCTTTGGATACATTATTGGTAATGGCAGGAAGTTTAGGAATGTTGGGATTTGACTGTAGGGATGGCTTAGGGTTTGGATTTGTGTTTGATGGCAAGATAGGTGGTTGTGTCCAATATTTATAGAATGAAGATGGAAGAAAATGACTTTGATTGAATCTTCAAAAATTTGAATTGAATTGTTTGGAACCAAAGTTACCATTAGTTGAAAATTGTTGTGGTCGCTTATCTCGTCCACGAATTTTGTCTTCAGTGTCATGGGCGAAGGAAATTGCATCTTCAAGGGTTGTAGGCTTGAACATATTGACCTCCACATAAAAATGTCCAAGTAGACCATACATAAACTCGCATTTATGAGTTGTTTCAGGTACATCTTCGAGCATTCATAGTTGCAATAGAGCATTCCAGAAACGTTCAGTATATTGGGAAATAGGTTCACGATCCCTTTGTTGTAGAAGATCCCATTGCTTGATTGCTTTTAGCTGACTCGCATGAGTAGCATACGGCCAGTCCTCATATTTTATGCTATCTTTGGTATCTTGGCTAGTTTGATAGGATGTGATGTATATGCCAAGAAGACCATGTATTGCATGGATTAGAATGACCTATCCAATTTAGTCTAAGAGTGCCAGTTAGTTTGCAGTACAAATGTGCTATTCCATTAGGCCAAGAGGGCCCTATGTCTGTTTGGTGCATGTACATTTAATGGTTTGTTGTTTTAGTGATTGCATCATACAGGTTGATGAAGTCGCTAGAGGAAACCTTTGCTACGGAGGATCTTCTTGTGGCCATTCTAGGTGGTTTCGTCCCCTTTTCAAATTTTTTTGCCTTAAGCAAATAACGATACATATGTGAGGGTGCTTTCTTCTTATTTGATTGGGAATCAGCAATCAAGGCATGAAGTCCCAGGTATAGGTTAGTATGTCTATGGGAGGTCTGAGAGTAGTCATTGCCTCCTATAAAGGCATTGTCAGGCATTAAAAGACCTATTTTAGAAGGAAATCCTAGTGTGACCCTATTCTGTTGACCTGCTAGGTGGCCGTTTTAGGAGTTTTTGTTAGTTGTGAGGCAGTTAGAAAAGCCTGCCAAAAAAATGATGATGCAAAGAAGCAAAATCCTGAAAAGTAAATAATAATAATATACAAAGATGTGTAAAAAGGGATTCTAACCCCTAAAACAATACAATAGAAAATAAAGAAAAATCTTTGAGTAGTTATTCATTGCCTTGCAAAGGCTTGGTAGGCTCTTGAGGACGAGACAAGACCCAATGCCGATGCCTTGCATTCCTAGGGCTGGCAACTAGCTGAAAAGCAAATCAATAAGAATAAGAGAAGGTTGGAGCAAAAATAAAAGTGAGTGTTATAAAAGATTAAGTGTCACCTTGCGAGGGCTTGGTAGATCCTTGGGTACTGAGACAAGACCTGGTGCCGATGCCTTGTTCTCCTTGGGTCACTACGCTTAGCTCCCTCCTTTTTACATGCCCAAGTATGGAAAATAAAGGCCTAAAAGGACAATGTGCTAAAAGCAAATATTTCTTGATTAGGCTATAGGAGTCCTCGCCTCGTGGGAGCTCCTAGTTGAGTTGTCCTCATTTAGAAAGGTTGTTCAAACCACCACTTAGGATGACCTCTTTGATAGTTCTTTTTAGCTTGGCCATGTTGGAGCAGCACATTAGTGACTAGCTCTAGCCTCTTATCAGTTTGTGCTAGGCCTACTCTTTGTGGATTTCATGCCTTGGTTTTGTCAAGGGGTAGGGTGAGAGCTGTGATGTGTTTTGTTGTGTACTTATTTTGTATCATCTTGATGCTCTTTGTGGTTGTGTTTATGTGCAGATTCATTCTTGGGATTCGACGGGCTAAGTCACCCTATCTCGTGGTCACCAATGAGAGCTGGATTTTAGGACCCGATTTGGACCCGTTCTTAAAGTATTGAAGCTCGTTTTGGAGCCAAAAAAGAGCCCGAGAGGCATTAAAGAGCCAATTTTCATGAAAAATAAAATGATGGCGGATGGCCGAGCTAGAGTTTTCCTAGATGCATTTCAACATCAGGAATCCAATGCAAGTCTCAGTTTGTCAATCGGAGATTGTTTGATCCCCCATTTAATCCCTGCAAGGTTTCGCATTATAAAGCAGCTACCAGATTGGGAAGCCATAAAGTGTGTGGGAGAGGCTAGATTGATGGAGTTCGACGCCATGAAGTCGCATGTCCAGTCGGATTGCAAATCGGAGTTCATTTGGGCCCTTCGAATTGAAAAATCCACTTAAAGGACAGTGTGAACACAAAAAGATGAACCAATTATTTTAATGTTTTAAATCTTATGCTTAATAAAAGCCTTGAAACTAATGCAAAAATTGTTGAACAAAGGGAAGCATCAATGCGCCTCCTCATTTTTTTGCTCGTGCCTCTTCGATTCAAACCCGTTTGGAGAGAGAGATTCTCGATCAGGTCAGGGAGAGGAACAAGATGGCTGCAAGCTTACCCATTGTAATGGAGGATTTAAAAATCTCATTTTTTAGTATTTCTCTCTCCTCCCTCTCTCTCCCCTTAAGAGGCGGTTCATGCCCATGAAGAAGAAGAGAACCGGTTCAAGGATGCTTACCTGGCATAGTATCGAATCACTCCCAGATCCATGGAGGGCTAGAGTTAGCTATTCGGAGGTGGGCTGAGACTTGAATGAGGGCTGATCTGTAGTCCCGCATCAAATTTTAAAATCCACAAAGAAGGAAAAAAATCGATAATTCTATTTTACAAAGAAATATTGCTTATTTTTTTATATTTGATTGAGCCAATGTTGTTCTTAAGGAGTGAAAATTGGTAGACATGTTGTTTAATGTTTTTTCTATGCTTGCATGATGAAAAAATCAAAAAACATAAAGTCAAAATGGTGGAAATAGTTTTTAAAAACCCGTAAAACATGCTTTTTATGAGGAAAATGGGATTTTTGGTTTTTTCGAGTGGGATAAACCAATACACATGGGATAAAATGCCAATAATATCTATATTTTTGCTGTTCTAAGAATCAAGAGCCACAGCTCTAGAAATATATCAACTTTTTTATTGAAAAAATAGAGAAAAATAGAGAAAAATGAAGAAAAATAAGAGAAAAAATAGGAATATGCCTTAGAAAAATATGAAAAAATATAATAAGTGGTTGTGGATGTATGGTAGGCCAAAGCATGAGGTTTGGCCTTAGTTGGCTCTATCTTTTTGTCACAGTGTGTGATTTATTACTTTTAATACACTAAATCATAACAAAATAACCTCTATACACCTATGCAACGAAGCAAAACTTAAGCGGTGAGGGGGAGTAGGATTTTGTGCAACAGTTTGAGGGCTAAAACAATACAAATTCTTATTTGTTTTTTCTATGCATAGTATTTAGGAAACGGCCTATTTAGAAATTAGAAATCTAGTAGCACAAGGTTTACCTTGGTGCTAGATTCTTGCAACAAAGTATATACGTATTAGTTGAAATTCATGGAAAGACTGTTTGCGTACTAGCACATAGGCTGATTTCGAAACATAACTATTTGTGCACGATGAGACATCCACTATTACATTGATCATACATGTTGTATCAACTTCTGGAAATACATAGCAATTGTTTGAATTATAGTTGACCCACACTTGAGAGGGTGAGATTCCCCTTGGCATAGGTTAGTTGTTCGTTTCTTGGGGAAAATTATTGGTGACGAAACATGGTATCTCCTGAATCTCACTGACAAAGAGAGGAGTCTTGTGCGAATGTGTTTATAGGTAAAAGCAGTGCATCGAGGGGCCAATCCCCAAGATGTAGGAGAGCTGCATTGGGGCCACATCAATCAGCCAATGGGGTGCCTCCTATGTCTATGATACATGGGACTTATTGCCAATATGTGTGGGATACCCCTTTGAGGGGTTTTGGGGAAGGTGTCATTGGACTCTTATCCAGCTACAAACTCAATATTAGATGTATCTAGTGTGCATTTAGTTATTACAGACACTCTTGGATCGTGAGGCTGGGTAGTGGTGGAGATATTTGTTGTATGTATGAGGTTCGACTAGTGCCATAGCCAGTGCCAACCCATTTTTGGTTCCATCAAAAATCTCCTAATGGACCTAATCAATTACGTAGAGATTGAATCCTCTACGAGAGATAATTTATGTAACATGGAAAGTAAGCACCTAGTTGTCAGTCCGGCCTCTAGTATGATGGCATGGGCAGAAGTTCACCTCAGTGCAGTCTCTATTCAAGAACCACTATGTGCAACCATCCATCAACCTAGAGGATATGCAACAAATATGTTGAAAACCATAGCAGTCATGGCATTTACCAATGATCATGCTAAATCTGTAATGCCATGGAAATATACAAACATACAATGGAATTTAGTTGTGGCTAAAACGTCCCATGTGGCGGGTCATCATGTTGAAATATTAGACCTCAAAAGCACGTTGGAAGCCTTGGTTGTTAAGAGAAAGCCTTTTCTTAAAAAAGACTTGACCCTCAAGCTCTAAATAATATTGATATATCTCCTTTAGATGAAGGGCAAAAGCTCTTGCATAAATCCATTATGGAATGGCCTTTTAATGGGTAAGGTACGGAAGATCCTCTAAGAAAGGATGAGAATGATATGCTCAAAGCCATAGGACTCCCTAGACCACTCTGTGAGTTGGTAGATAGTGAAGTCCATGGAGCAAGTAACCTCCCTACCTTGATAAAGGTGGTAACGAAAGAGATTAGGGGCCTTAAGATGCTGCAACTAGGTCAAGATGAATATGAAGACCATTTGGGTAAATCTTCATGAAATGAAAGGTTTTTAATTATTTATAAATTTTTTGTGACATTTTAGCTGAGAAAAATTGTTAATTTTGTTTTAAAAGTTTTTAATTATTTTAGTAATTTTCTTAAATTTTTTCCATAGTTATTTGGAATTTTTATGATTTTTTACAAGTTTTTATAAGTCTTCATGTGTTTTTTAGTGTTTTTCAATTTTGAAATATTTAAAAATGCAAACACGTAAACGACTGCAATCACGAACTCACGTGTCGAGGTCCAAAACCTGGCACATGAACAACACCTAAGGAGGAGGCACACACACCATGAGACGATGGAAAAAGGAGGGTGTGCACATGCATGAGGGAGGAAAAGAGACGAGGGGACCGTAAAACAAGAGGTGGGGAAATATATGTATGTATGTATGTATGTATATGGAAGGGTGGAATTCTGATATGTTTGTTTTTATGGGTAATTTTATATTATTGTGAATGTAAAAAAAACCAAAAAAATAGGAGGTGGAGGGGGGTATCGTGGAGTGGTGGGCAAGGAGTCACGAGCAAGATATTGGGGGGATTGGGCAACAGGCATGAAGCAGGGGGAATGAGCACCGGGTTGGGGAGAGGGGAATGGGGCAACGGATTGTAGGGTGAGCAGTAGATGCTAAGACCGTCAGATGAGGAAGGAGGAGGCCGAGTGGTTGGGGATGGAGAGGAAGAAGGATGTCGGGTAATGGGGGGAAGGAGGAGGTAGTGGCATAGGCGCACATGGGTGGCTTGTGCATCCATGGAGTGGGCAGCGTTGGGGCGGTGCGGCAGCAACAGTCGAAAACGGTTCATGGTGTTGCGAGTGGCGTTGGGCGCTGAGCAACGGCGATGATGGTAGAAAGGGGGAGAGGGAGAAGGAGAGAGGGAAGGGGGAGGAGGAGGAGGGGGAGGGGGAGGGGAAGGGGAGAAGGAGGGAGGTGGAGGGGACAGTTCGTAGAGGGGGAAAGGAAGGGATGGGAGTGGGGGGGACACGTGGGACGGGGGGGGAGGATGACTAGGAGGAAGGGGGTTATAGTAGGGGGGTGAAAATGGGGGTGGGGGTGTGTGTTATTATTTTTATTTTTTTATTTTTTAACCGACCATCGTCCCCCTCATCCCGCACGTGTGCGCCACGTGAGGGTAAAAAGTTTTGTGTTCCTAGGACTGAGAAGGTGTGTCGACACACGCACGGGTGGAGGACAGTAGGATGGATGTGCCAACACACATCAAAAGATGTAAGCATGGACATTCACGCACAAACACGCAAATTAATGGAACGAGAATACAGAGAAACAATAATTCCAAAAAATCTGGTCGCCGAAAAAAAACTCACAAAGAAGGAAAATGTGCAAAATGACGTGTCAGATAGGCCGGTCAGATGTGAGAGCACAGCTCCAACAAGGATAAGACTCGTTCACATGGGAAGAACTGAAAAAACGCACTCAAAACAGGAAATAAAATTTAATATAGAGAGATCCATTGTGGGAAACCATGCGAGGTGAAAACAAAAAAGGTTGGCAGTGAGAAGGACAGGGTGGGTAGTAAGGTAGAACGTAGTTCTAGGGATGGTAGAGTGCATTCATATGGGAAAAATAACAACAAAAACACATGCTAAAACAAAGTCAAAAATTAATATGAGAAAATGCATGCATCAGAACAAAGTGCCACCAAAAAAAAAGATGTCAAGGGAAACTAGTGGGATAAGACTGGCAAAAATAACAAAAATGAACACAAAAATTCATGAAAATTTTAATAAAATAAAATCAATGGGCCATAACAAGATGTACAAAAACAAAAAATTGTATAGGAAGCAAGATGGACATGGTTATCAAATCAAAATTCAATTTTAATAAAATAAAATTGGTGGGCTAGAATAAGATATACAAAAACAAAAAATTATACAGGAAGCAAGATAGACACTGTTATCAAATCAGAACTCAATTCCAAGGTAGTTAAGGTAGGTGCGCATGGAAAAATGTCCAATAATACACACAATAATTTTTGAAAATATAAAAAATTTAATAACAAAAAAAATCAAACATCGAATGATGGGCAATAAAAAGGAAAAATGTCAAGGGGAAGGTTAGGTCAGGGATATATCATCAAATCCCTATTCTGAGAAGTGAAAAAGGTGCGTTCACATGAAAACACATAAAATGGGCAAAAAAATCCTTTAAAAAATTAAGAACTCATGATCCGTGGCTCAAAACAGAGGGCTATGGAAAGAAAAATCCTTTAGAAATTAATAACTCATGATCCGTGGCTCAGAAAGGAGGGCTATGGAAAGGAAAAGGGGCCATTTCGAGGAGACAAATAGGGTTATAAGGTTTGGTGAACGTTGTAGGATTCATTCACATGAAAAATTGGCAAAACCAAGGATAAAGCCAAACGGGCAAGGAATGACCCCAAACTGATACTACTGAGTAGGGAAAGGACCCTATTAAGGCATAACCAAGACATGGTAGGTAGATCATCTCATAGGGAGGTTTCTAGGAGGGTGTGCATAACACACGTGCAGGGATGTGTCCCCACACTAAAGACCACAATAGATCAAATTGACAATGCAATAGGGGCCTAACACAGAATCATAACCCATACACATATATCCCTATACTTCAAACATGACCGACTCTTGAAATCAAAAGGGGTAGGGTTAGAAAAACTTGGCGTGATTTGTAGATGGTCTAGGTGAACTGTCCCTAGCATGTGAAGAGAAGTGGTTGTTGGCAAGAGGTACCATGGCTCGCCACATCACACTTGTCCACTAGCATGGCAAGGACCATGTAGTAGCACCCAAGAAGGTAGAAATTTTTATGAAGCATTGGTTAGGTTATTGGTGGCGAGGTATCCATCACTCAATCTAGACAGTCACTCGTGTTAAGATGATAGATCAATCACTCACCCCATGGTGGACGTCACTCGAAGAATATTGATTGAAACCCATAGCTCCAATTTGGTTTCGAAATTGACAAAGGGAACGTTTCAATGAGAGTATGCCAATATGCACAATTAATGGTACATTAGTGCGTGCCAACTCTTTTGGCATAGGATGTGAGAAGGGAGGCCAAGGAGCCTTATAGTGCAATCCACCGAATAGAATAAGATATACAATGAGGCAGCTTTGAAACTTCTTCTGCAAGAATTCTGCTAATAATTCACTTGTCCTCTAGACTAGGGGGTGTTACCACCTTTTCCAAAGCTAGCTTCCCGTCCAAGGGTGTGTACCACTTTTTATTGAAACAATGCTTGTTATGGCAAGGAATTTCCTTCTTTTCTCCCATAACAATTTGATTTTTTTTCTTTTCTTTTATGTTCTTTTGCCCTACTCTTGAGGGTGTTTCCACCTTTTCATGAAGAACACGTCCGCATGAGAGGGACCAAAGTCCTTTTCTTCCATGATCGATATTTATTTATTTATTTATTTATTTATTATTTTCTTTTAAAAGAGGACAATGGTAGGAACACCATGTATTAGAACCAACCTCACCACCTCTATTGGATCATATGGCAAGGAAGCATTGTTGGGGTGGAAGGTGGTTGTGAGGGGTTAGGAAAATGAGGCCACCTCATCAAGATCAGCAAGAGGGCTATCATTAGCATTAGGTAAGGCCATATCGACTATCATGCAAGGAATAAAGGAGCTATTGACGGTGATTGTACTCAAGATCCCCAGGGATGGTAATACATTTTGACGCGATAGCCATAAATCGGGAAGGGATCATTTAGAAGCCTCGACTGTCTAGACTTGGACGAGCCATTAGGGTTGATGGCAAGTACCTTATAGGGTCCCATCCATCACTATTGAAGCTTGCCTAGAAACTTGCCAAATCTGGAGTCATATGCAAGGAGTAAGTGGTGCACAAATCGGACGTCGTATACCTGTGTAGTGAGCATCAAAAGGTCCCCAGGAACAAAAGAACTCTACTTTTGCACAAAAAACAAGGAAGAAAGCTTGCACAACATGAAGCCAGAGACTAATTGGATGCAATCTCCCCCCATGCCTTGTGTGAGCGCTCCACAAAGCATGTATTTTATATATTATTCATCTTCAAGCTCAAGAAATAGCCCAATTTACAATTAGCACGCTTTAGCTTTTGTGTTTGCTTTTGTGCCACTAAAGAATTTAAGCTATTGGGCATCCAAGAAGTCAGGCGGTACCCAAATACAATGTCCAATACAAATATTTAAATCGTGCACCCATGCGCATACAAAAGTAATAAATAAATATCAAGTGCTTTAATAAATAAGTGCATCAAAATATGGACGCCATGACTAAGATATGCGCCCATCAAAAATTGATGATAATTTGAATACATGCTATCCTCCAATGCTTCCCAATGCCACCGCTGCTTGCTCTACACATCAACTGAAGCATTCACAATTGTTAGAAAAAAAAATACAATTAAATCGACAAAAGTGAATACCTAGCAGTCTTCAGCTACAAAAATAAATTGGTTAGAACTCAATCCTAACCTTAATTTATTACGAGTGCGCACTCTAAACTCATGAACGTTTATTAATTTAAATATGTATTTTGTGGAATCACCCACTATGGAATCACCCACTTACACATTAAATTAACAAAACGCCCGAAAAGGATAAGCATGCCCATCGACTTTTGGCACAAAGAATCCACCTTGTGTATGAGCCCCGGTAATAAAATTTTACGGAATCCACTGCAAAACCTCACGGAATCCACTGTGGAATGTGCCAACTGGCATCATATCCCCGGGGTGGGATAGCAATTGTCCTCAATTGCTATTAGCTCAATGTGGAGCTAACATTGTGGGAAAAGCATTTAGGTCTCTAGCATGCATCCATTGGGCCTCTTCAACAGGATGATTTTTAAACTTGACCAAATATCTAGAATATCTACGGCCTATTTTAGTGGTCATAAAGTCAGTATCTATAATAGTTTCAGGCTCAATGATTTCAGTTTCTTCGTTTAGCAATGGAGGGTTTTCATAGATAGGGTGTACAGGTAGTTGTCCTCTAAAAGGTCGTAATAAATTGATATGGAAGGTGTTGTGGATTTTCCAATGTTGTGGTAATTCTATTTTAAATGCATGGTCATTGATTTTGTTTATGATCTTGAATGGTCCATAAAATCTAGGTGCTAATTTGACAACGGGGTGTTTATCTACACTTTGTAATCTTCGTTTTTCAATTCGTAACCAAACATAATCATCAACTTTAAAACTCATAGCTTTTCTTTTCTTGTTTTCTTGTTTTGTGTATGATTGCTGGGCTTTGGCAATCATATCTTTAACTTCATCAAAAATAGTAGCATGCATGTTAGCAATATCATCATCAGTTTGAATTTTGTTTGATAATGATGTAACTAGTGTAGGCAATCAATATCCATAAATAATTTCAAATTGTGCTTTCTTTGTAGCTGTATGTGGTGTGTTATTATATGCAAACTGAAGTAAATGTAGATATGTATCCCATGTGTGTGGTTTTGAAATTGTGTAGGCACGCAAAAGATCTAAAATGATACTGTTAGTAGCTTCGGTTTGACCATTTGTTTCAGGATGAAATGCAATTGAAAAATCAATCTTTGTTCCTACGTTAGCAAACAAAGTAATCCAAAAATTATTGCAGAATCTAGAATCACGATCAGAAATAATGACTTTTGGTTAACCATGGTTAGTAAAAACAGTTTTCAAAAATAATTTAGCAGCTTGAGATGCAGTTAAGGTTTTCTTGCATGGAATAAAATATGCTTGTTCGCTAAACCTGTTGACAATAGTCCAAATCAATTCATGATTAGCTTTAGTGTTTGATAGACCAATGATAAAATCCATTGAAATATGTTCCCATGGTCATGATGGAATGGATAATGGTATTATTAAACCATATTGTTTACCATGGTGTCTTTTTATTCGTTGACAAATTAGGCATTCAGATACAAAATTAGATATATCAGTGTCCATGTGCGGCCAATAAAAATCTTCAATCAATGTATGCAAAGTAGATATAATTCCTCTATGACCTTGATATGGGGGACAATGAATTTCATGCAAAACAAATGATCGAAATGGAACAGTCACACATAATCTTTTTTCATAAAACATAAATCCATTAGTGTAAAACAATGAATCAATAAGAATCCAATTATTTGCAACAAATTTATTCCAATCAGCTTGAAAAGTAGGATCTTGGTGATAAGTATCTTTCATAGGAATAAGGGAATCAAATGATATCACAAAAATATTTTGAATTGTCGGTCTTCTACTCAAAGCATCAGCAACAACATTCTCTTTTCCAGGTTGATATTGTATCAGGGGATGAAAACTTTGAATAAAAGCAGCCCATTTAATGTGTCGGTCAGATATTTGTGGTTGACTAAGAAGATGTCTAATGCTTTGTTGGTCAGTTTTGATCATGAACTCAGATCCCATTAAATAATGTTTCCATTGACGTAAGGCTTGTACTACGGCTAACAATTCCTTGTCATAGGTAGAATATTTAAGTTCAGATGGTTTGAGTTTGCAGCTAGAGTAAGCTATGGGGTGAGAATCTTGCATAAGGACTGCTCCTATTCCAAATCCACTAGCGTCAGTAACTACTAAGAAGAATGGTCTATTGAAGTCAGGTAATTGTAATACAGGAGCATGAGTTAAAGCATGTTTTAGCAAATTAAAGGACTTTTGTTGATTGTCAGACCAACTATACACGATACCCTTCTTTAAGAGTTTTGTCAAAGGTAATGCAAGTAATGAGAAATTCCTCACAAATTTTCTATAAAAGCTAGCAAGACCTAGAAAAGAACGTAATTCATGCACATTTTTGGGTATCGACAAATTTAAAATTGCTTCTATTTTTTTAGGGTCGACTTTAATACCTTCTGATGAAATAATGTGTCCTAAATATTCAATTTCTGTTTGGAAGAATTCACTCTTTTCTGGATTAGCATATAATTGATTGTCTTTTAATAACTTAAAAATTAAAGACAAATGTTCATAATGCTCATTCTCATTTTTAGTGAAAACTAATCTGTCATCAAAGAAAACAATGACATAATGTTGATGTTTCAAAAATATGTGATTCATCATACAACTGAATGTGGCTGGTGCATTAGTTAAACCAAAAGGCGTAACCAAAAATTCATAGTGTCCAAATTGTGTTCTAAATGCAGTTTTGAATATATCAGATTTGTCCAATCTTACTTGATGATATCCAGATTTAAGATCTATCTTACTGAATATGGTGGATCCTTGTAGTTTGTCCATAAGATCATCTACCCTAGGAATCGGATATCTATTCTTAATAGTAATTTTATTTAGGGCACGATAATCAATGCACATGCGATAGGTATTATTTTTCTTCTTCACTAATAAGACAGGTGCACCAAATGGAGAACTACTAGGTCTAATTAATCCTCTGTTAAGCAATTCGTCTATTTGGTTTTGAATTTCTTTCTATTTAATTTGGTTATGTCTATATGGCGCTTTACATGGTGGTTGTGTTCCAGGAATTAAATCTATCTTATGATCTTCAGGACGTGCAGGTGGTAATCCAGGTGGTAAATCAGCAGCAAAACAATCTTGAAATTGAGAAAGAAATTGTGCATGCCTAGGATGCATCTGGTTTTCTTTAGCTTGAATTTCATTCACCCATAGTAAATAGGATTTACTACTTTTACGTAATGCATGTTTAGCTTGAGTATGAGTAAGGAATGGAAAATTATTAGAAGTGTGCAGACCATGTAGTGTGATTTGTTTTCCTTGAAAATAAATTTTAATTGAATGTGTAGAATAATCTATATCAGGATTGTATTGATGACGCCAGGGCATTCCTAAGATAATGTCACTAGACTGCAAAGGTATAACTAAGAAATTTCTATGTTCATTATAATCACCAATTTTAATTTCTAAATTATGCACCTCTTGTGTTCCATTATATCTCGTAACTAGAAATGCAGCCTTGACGCGATCATGTGTAGAAACAGTATGTAAATTCAATTCTTTCACCAATTTTGCAGAAATAAAGTCATGTGTACTCCCATCATCATGTAAAATAGTCTTTTCTTTACCATGCACAAAACATTTCATTGTTAATAAGGAATGGGGAGTTGGCATACCTGGCAAAGTATCAGAAGTAGTACCAATGTCGTCATCATCTTCCGTAAAATCAGGCATCTCTTCACGTTCTTCATCTTATATTGCTCCCAGATAATTGATATGAACAGATGGCTTTTTGGATTGACAATTGGTTGCTAGATGTCGAGGTTGATGACATTTGTAACAAACTATGGATTTTGCTTTGGATACATTATTGGTAATGGCAGGAAGTTTAGGAATGTTGGGATTTGACTGTAGGGATGGCTTAGGGTTTGGATTTTTGTTTAATGGCAATATAGGTGGTTGTGTCCAAGATTTACGAAATGAAGATGGAAGAAAATGACTTTGATTGAATCTTCAAAAATTTGAATTGAATTGTTTGGAACCAAAGTTACCATTAGTTGAAAATTGTTGTGGTCGCTTATCTCGGCCACGAATTTTGTCTTCAGTGTCATGGGTGAAGGAAATTGCATCTTCAAGGGTTGTAGGCTTGAACATATTGACCTCCACATAAAAATTTCCAAGTAGACCATACATAAACTCGCATTTATGAGTTGTTTCGGGTACATCTTCGAGCATTCGTAGTTGCTATAGAGCATTCCAGAAACGTTCAGTATATTGGGAAATAGGTTCACGATCCCTTTGTTGTCGAAGATCCCATTGCTTGATTGCTTTTTCGTGGAATTGAGGTGGAAGAAAATTGTGCAAAAATTTCTTTTGGAAAGTCTCCCAGGTAGGGGGACAATCAACGCTTTTGCGGACCACAGTCCACCATAAGGATGCTCGGTCAACTAAATGGTTAGTGACACGTTTAATTTTGTCTTTCTCAGCATATGATTCTTCATGGAAATAATCATCAAATTGACTGATAAAAGCAAGGACAGTCTTTCCATCGCATGATCCATTGAAAGTACAAAATTTGAAGTTTCTTTTACTTATCTTTGTTTCTCTCCGAATGGATTGGGCTTCAAGTGTTGTATCGATGGTACATCGTATAAGATCTTCAGGTTGTGATCCATCTTGGTCAGTGGTAGATCGTTGCAGATTGGCCAATTGAGCTTGTAAAGTTTGACGTGGTCTTCGTTCCTCTTGAAGCTGCATCATAATCAAATCCAACTTTTGCTCCATTGTTGGTTCGGGTAGATCACCTTCAACTATAAAATCTTCCATGGTTTGATCAGTCATCCTGCAAAATTCCAAAAGACCTCACACACTCGAAACCTTGTTAGCGGGATGAGCATAGCTCAAAGGCGGGTTTATGTTGGGGGTAAAGGCGCCTCCGCCGTGCCGCCCCGTGTATTACTACACTGACAGTACCCGCCACTGCACACTGCAGGTGGCGGGCGCCCGTCACGTCACTTTATTCTTTATTCTTTTAGTGACAGTTTGAATAAAGGAAGGCCCGGTCACACATTGTGACTGTTGGAGTTCCCATTTCTTGTCTCTCTCTTTCTTGCTCTTGCTCTCCCGCCATAGCTCGCGTGCAAGCTTCGATCCTTCTCACCTTTCAACTGGTATCAGAGCTTGGCATTCTCTTGCTCGAGCTCGACTCGGTGCTTCCCGACCTTCGCATCGACTCGCTTCACGCATTGGGTCTCCATCCCGGCAGCCATAGCCGACCTCTTGAGCTCCCGACTCTCCCCGGCTTCCCGAGCTCCATCCTGGCCTTCTTGAGCTTCATCAGGGCCTTGCCCTTGAGGTATTGCTTCAGCATTTGCAGGCATTTGAGTGTATTCTCAGATTGAAACAGGG
Organism: Lygodium microphyllum; assembly: GCF_053477565.2. Classification (NCBI taxonomy): domain Eukaryota; kingdom Viridiplantae; phylum Streptophyta; class Polypodiopsida; order Schizaeales; family Lygodiaceae; genus Lygodium; species Lygodium microphyllum. The sequence goes on along the minus strand of NC_141140.1, from coordinate 153,058,794 downwards.
CAGGAACAAAGGGCAGCCACTCTTCTTGAGCTCCATAGCTCATATCTTCCCTCCCCTTTGCATTGGGCCTTCATGGCTTGGTATGTGCCTACCTTGGGCCATCATTGAGCCCCCCATTACCCCCTTTTCAGCCCATGTGGAGCAACAGCAAGTTCAGCACCAACAGGGCAGATTGCATCATTTTTTCCAGGCTGTGAGCACTCATCTACTTCAGCTCCACACTTGGCCATTGCTTCTTGCTCTCTACCTTGATCAAGAGGGCTATAGACTTCATGTTTGATGTCATTCAAGCTTTGGGTATTGGTCTTGATCTTTCGGGGCTGATTTCTTCAGATTTGGGACTGTCATAAACTGTCATAACAGGCTGAAAACAGGGCAGCACCATTGGCATTAGCATTTGTTGCTTATACTCCATTCCGGTTGTGCTATTTGATGCCCGTATGCGGTCTACATGATGCCTAGTGCCTTGGGAATGTATGCACATGATTATGCCATGATTTTGGCTTGAAATATTGGCTGATTTGGGACTGTTATTTACTGTTATACAGTGCTGGAAACAGGGCAGCCACACTTGGCATTGGCATTTAATGCTTATACTCTACTCCGGTTACCTTGTTTGATGCCCGTATGCGGTCTATTTCCTACCCGGATGTATTGGGGATGTATGCATTTGGTTTGACCATGATTTTGGCTTGAATTTGGGGCTGAAATCTACTGTTTAGAACAGTAAATACATGCTGGAATAACAGTGGGCTGAAGGTACTTTACATGCTTTGGCACTTACCTACCGATACCGGATGTATGCTTTGAGCTTTGGCATGATATCTCTGACATTTGGGGACGACTTGGAGCATATGTATGAGATTATGGGATGCTTTTGAGCTTCGCATTAGCTCCGTCTTCACTGGCATTTGGACCGACTCGGCATGCTCGTGGACCGCCTATGCCTCATGTCTCTGCTTGACAGTTAGGCTTTTGCATTACATGCTTTGGTTCGTGACATATGCTATTTGGTTCCTGTATGCCATACCGACATTTGGAGCTTGGATTTGGATGTATTTGAGCATTCCCGGCTTACTTGATCACTGATCTTGGTTGCTATTTGGATGTCATTGAGTTGACCGAGAGCTTATTTGGGCTTATGTATTGCTTCATGGTTAATACGACCGGTGCTTCATGTATGTCATGCTCTCTCGGATGCGCTTGATGCATTGACAGGGTCACTTATCACTGGTGCTTTCTCTTGGGTTGTTTGAGCTTCTGAGCTCGCTTTGTACGCCTTTTGTGCCAGTGGGAGCATTTTACATGCTTTCTTGACCTTTGACAGGTGCATGCTATTGGAGCACTTACATGTATTTGGAGCAGTTTATGTCTTGAGCAGCTACATACACATTGAGACTTTGGGATCATACTCCGATCTTTATGGATATGCATTGATGTACTCTTGGTTCACAGGATGCTTATGAGCTGAGTCTCATATTTGGATCTTTCTCTTTGAGCAGATACCTATTTGTGTCAGGTTTTGGCAGTTACAGGAACACTTTGCCTAGAGTGTCTGGGGGTGTGCCTTTCACTGGCAGATGTTATTTTGACATGCTTGGTGTTGAGCTCATGTTCTTTTCACTGTCATTGGCCTTGCTTATGTCCGTTTCATGCCGGCTTTGGACCTAGCATTGTTTGCTTGACATTGGATCCTATTTTGGGACAGTTTGCTCTCTAGACTGCATACCTGCAATTTATTACAGCAAGCAGTTATTGGTGGACTGAGGTGTACTTTTCATGCTGAAATATCCTGATTTGGTGTACCGCACCTAGTACTAAGTGGGCAGCAACTTTTGGCACACTTTGCTCACCCTTTGGACCCCGTTTTGGTCATTTTTGGGCAGTTTCTGCAGTAAAACAGCAAGCAGTTTTGGACTGTTTGGGCATTTCCAGCCTGCATAATGGCGTCATCTTCGCATGATAGTGCCATCTTTAACATTACAAAGTTGGATGGTACCAACTACTCTTACTGGAAGAGTCAAATATGGCAGGTTTTGGTGCAGAAATCTCAGATTAAGCCACTTCGGTTGAGTGGGGAGCAGCCTGAAACTATGGACATTGATGACTGGCTTGAACTTGATGAGCTATGCAAGTCCACGATTGTATTGTCTCTCACTGAACAGGTACATTATAATGTATTTGAGGAAGCACAGAGTGCATGGGATCTATGGAATAAGATCAAGAATCTTTATGATAAGAAAAGCCCGGCGAGTCAGATGTACTGGTTGAAGCAGCTTATGGATCTGCGCATGAAGGATAATGCGACTATGTCTGCTCACTTGAGCCAGTTCCATGCTATACTGAAGAACCTGACTTCGCAGGATATCACCTTTGGAGAGGAAGTAACTCCTCTTTTCTTGCTTGGAACTCTGAATGAGTCATGGGATGTATTCCGCACTGCTCTTTGTGCCTCTAGTGCTACTCTAAAATTGGCAGATGTTGAGAGTGCTCTTCTTCAGGAAGAGGTGAATCGCAAAAAACTTGGATGCCTCTCGTGGTAGTCATGCTTTGACAGTTAGAGGCAGGAATGACAGGTATGACCGTGGTAATGGCCGAGGCCGTGACTCGCAGAAGGGTCGGTCTAAATCTCGTGGTGGCAAGTTGCGTAGTAAGTCGCGTGGACGCAATGCAAATGTCACTTGTCATCATTGTGGGAAAAAGGGCCATATTAGACCACAGTGTCATGAGTTGCGCAATGAGAAGCGCAAGGATAAGGGGAAAGATAAAGTGCAGGAGAAGTCCTCTGATCGCAGCATAGTACCTGCGAAGTCCAACGTCAAGATTGAGGAAATTAATGTCACGCAGACTGAAGAGTCCGATGGTGGTGATGAGTTTATACTTGCAGCTAGTTCTTCTGATGCTTCACACTTGACTGAGACACCTAGTATGTATGCACAGTGCTGGTTATTGGATTCAGGTGCGTCCTTCCATGTGACGCCTTACCGTGAGTGGTTTCACTCTTACCGTACTGTATTTGGATCAGTCAAACTTGGAGATGACAGGTCTCTTGATATTGTGGGCTGTGGAGATATTCAGTTGCAGTTTTCCACTGGCAGTTCCTTTTTGCTCAGGGATGTACGTCATGTACCTGCGCTTACGCGTAGTCTTATGTCTGCAGGACAGTTGGATGATGCAGGATTTCATGTCTGTTTTGGGGATTCTACCTGGAAGATTACCAAAGGCAGACTTGTGCTTGCTAGAGGCGCCAAGGCTGGCAGCCTCTATCCTCTTGTTGTATCTGGGTCTTCTGTAGACCATATTTTGGCAGTGGGCTCTATCCCACATGTATCACTTTGGCATGCCCGTTTGGGGCATATGTCTTTGAAAGGAATGAAAATGTTATCTGGTTTGCAGTATCTTCCGCCTTTGGATTATGCATGTTTTGACTCGTGTGATCATTGTCTTTATGGTAAGCAGAATAGGTCTACGCATAAGAAATCGGGTAGGCCACGCATGAGTGAGCCCTTGGCATTGGTGCATTCCGATGTTTGTGGGCCTATGCCTTGCATGTCTATGGGTGGCGCGAAGTACTTCGTTACCTTCATTGATGATTTTTCTAGGAAAGTGTGGGCTTATCCCATAAAGCAGAAGTCCGATGTCTTGGCAGTTTTTCAGAGATGGCTTGCTCTTGTTGAGAACCAGACTGGGTATAGGCTGAAATGCCTTAGGACAGATAATGGGGGAGAATATGTCTCGCATGCTTTTGAGCAGTTTTGTGATGACAGGGGTATTAAGCGTCAGTTGACCGCCCCTTACACCCCACCCCAGAATGGTTTGGCTGAGCGCATGAACAGGACTATTCAGGAGCGTGTGCGCTCTATGCTTAGCCATGCAGGCCTACCCCCGAGTTTTTGGGCTGAGGCAGTTAGTACGTCAGTGCATGTCATAAACCGATCGCCTTCCAGTGGATTGGATTTCCAGGTTGCAGAGGAAGTTTGGGCTGGTAAGCCACCCTCTTATGCGCATCTCCGTGTCTTTGGATGTGAGGCATTCTGCCATGTGCCCAAGGACAAGAGGAGTAAATTGGATCCAAAGAGCATTAAATGCATATTCCTTGGCTATGGTGAGTCAGGAGAGATGGGCTATCGCCTATGGGATCCGCAGGCGCGGAAAATAGTACGCAGCCATGATGTCGTCTTCCATGAAGACAAGATGCATAGGCAGCCTGAGAAGGTGGTTGAAATCCGCAGAGTGATCTTTCAGGAGGAGCCTAAAGCTCCAGCACAGCCAGTAGTACAGCCTGCAGCAGTTCCTCCACAGGGCCAGGATGTTGGACAGGTAGTTAGACAGGCAGCAGAGCCTGCGGTGAGACGGTCTGCTAGAGATAGACGTCCACCTGACAGATTTCAGCCCTCTATGCATTATGTTTTGGTTACAGATGCAGGAGAGCCTTTCACTTATGATGAGGCTATGCGCAGGGGTGACAGTCACTCCTGGGAGAGGGCTATGCAGTCTGAGATAGACTCCCTGCATAAGAATGAGACTTGGGATTTGGTTGCCTTGCCTAAGGGCAAGAAGGCTTTGCCATGCAAGTGGGTGTACAAGCTGAAAAGTACCCCTGGACACCCCAAGCCGGCATACAAGGCTAGATTGGTAGCAAAGGGTTTTAAGCAGGAACATGGTGTGGACTTTGATGAGGTCTTCTCTCCTGTGGTTAAGATGACCACCCTGCGCTTAGTCTTGGCTTTGGTTGCACAGCTTGACTTAGATCTATATCAGATGGATGTCAAGACGGCTTTTCTACATGGGGACTTGCATGATGAGATCTATATGGATCAGCCTAAGGGCTTTGCAGAACCTGGCAGGGAGCACCTAGTGTGCAAGTTGAAGAAGAGCTTGTATGGCTTGAAGCAGGCACCTAGGGAATGGTATCATAAGTTTGATGCCTTTATGCAGTCACAGGGCTACAGCAGGAGTGCTATGGATCCGTGTCTTTACACGAAGAAAGCCCGTGATGGCAGTTTGCTTATCTTGGTACTCTATGTTGATGATATGCTGATAGTAGGGAAAGCTCATGATGAGCTAGATGCTCTTAAATCTCAGCTAAAGAAGAGCTTTGAGATGAAGGATTTGGGACAGGCCTCACATATACTTGGGATGCGCATTAAGCGCGATAGGCATCAGGGACTTTTGTATCTCTCACAGCGGGAGTACATTCATAAAGTCCTTGAGCGCTTCCGCATGCAGGACGTAAAGCCTATTGGCTGTCCATTACCTTCTTATGTGAAGGTATCACAGGCCGATTGTCCGCAGACAGATGAGCAGAGGACCGAGATGGCCAAGATCCCTTATGCATCAGCCGTGGGCAGTTTGATGTATGCCATGATAGCCACTCGTCCAGATATTGCACATGCAGTTGGTGTTGTGGCACGCTATATGGCTACACCTGGCAGCAGACATTGGGATGCCGTGAAGGGTATCATGAGGTACCTGAAGGGCACAGCAGATATGTGTATTTGCTATGGCAGCCAGGATACAGGGGTCGTGGGGTACACTGACTCCGATTATGCAGGACATGCAGATAGTAGGAAGTCCACTTCTGGCTATGTATTCACCTATGCTGGAGGGGCTATCTCTTGGATGTCCAGGGTTCAGAAGTGTACGGCTTTGTCTACCACTGAGGCCGAGTATGTTGCAGCCACTGAGGCTTGCAAGGAGGCCATATGGTTAGGCCGTCTAGTTGCTGACCTTGGGATTGATGCTACACCTACACTGCATTCGGATTCTATGAGTGCCATTCAGTTGGCTAAGAATCCGGTCTTCCATGCGAAGACGAAACACATTGAGGTGAGGTATCACTTCATACGTGGTGTCGTGGAGGACAGGTCTGTTGACCTTGTCAAGATCTCCACTGACGAGAATCCTGCAGATTTGCTCACGAAGAGCCTCACTACTGAGCGCTTTGCCTTCCTCAGGAGGTTGATGGGCGTTGGATGAGATGTCACCTTTCCTCACCTATGTACATTTGTGCTGTCTTTTCTTTTTCTTTTCTCTCTCACTAGGGCAGATTCGCCTTTAAGTGGGAGGTTGTTGGGGGTAAAGGCGCCTCCGTCGTGCCGCCCCGTGTATTACTACACTGACAGTACCCGCCACTGCACACTGCAGGTGGCGGGCGCCCGTCACATCACTTTATTCTTTATTCTTTTAGTGACAGTTTGAATAAAGGAAGGCCCGGTCACACATTGTGACTGTTGGAGTTCCCATTTCTTGTCTCTCTCTTTCTTGCTCTTGCTCTCCCGCCATAGCTCGCGTGCAAGCTTCGATCCTTCTCACCTTTCAGTTTACAAGGCTTGTATTTTTTTAAAAAATAGTTTGGCTCTTGTAGTATTTCTTCTTTACGATTGCGAATTTCAATGTCACAATCGTCTTCCAAGAAAATAATTTTGCGTATAGTCTGCGTGTTGACGTTTGTTTGCTGTAATCTGCTTCTGTCAGTTCACAGGTGTGAACAAGGGCTTCCAGTGGGTAGTAAACTGATTTGTGAGCTGCTGAATATGAACTGCCTCTATAGTAGTTGTTGAAGATTGAAGTTAGGACTTAAGTAACTAATGGTTTTTAGTCTTTTCTGACTAAGCGTGGATTTGGAGAACTTGAGGATGTTGTCGCCAAATTCGGTGACGGGCAGTACATGCTACCGCCGTCGACGGGTGAAATTGAGGCTTGAAGCTTTTTATTAAGCTTCTTTTGAAGCCTAATAAGCTTAACCTTAAAGCTTGAAAAGCTATGGAAGAAATTTCTTATCTGTTCTCAACGACTTTATGAAGGATCTTCCCACGTGGTCGTCCGCCTGCTACAAGGCCGGTCCCTCGCGATCTGAGTGTACAGCAGGGGGTTCTTGACTGCCAGGAACACCTTGGTATCGACTATTTGCCACAAGACTGACTGTAGAGCTCCATCATTCCAGGAGCTCTGCCTTCACACGAGATGGTAAGCAATTGGAATCTCTTGACCTCAGCTTCGCTTTGATACCACTGGTGCACAGATCGGGCGCCGTATGCCTGCGTAGTGAGTGTCAGAAGGTCCCAAAGAACAAAAGAACTCTACTTTTGCATAAAAAACAAGGAAGAAAGCTTACACAACATGAAGCCAGAGACTAATTGGGTGCAATCTCCCCCATGCCTTGTGTGAGCGCTCCACAAAGCATGTATTTTATATATTATTCATCTTCAAGCTCAAGAAATAGCCCAATTTACAATTAGCACGCTTTAGCTTTTGTGTTTGCTTTTGTGCCACTAAAGAATTGAAGCTATTGGGTGCCTAAAAAGTCAGGCGGTACCCAAATACAATGTCCAATACAAATATTTAAATCGTACGCCCATGCGTATACAAAAGTAATAAATAAATATCAAGTGCGTTAATAAATAAGCACGTTAAAATATGGACGCCATACCTAAGATATGCGCCCATCAAAAATCGATAATAATTTGAATACACGCTATCCTCCAATGCTTCCCAATGCCACCGCTGCTTGCTCTACACATCAACTGAAGCATTCACAATTATTAGAAAAATAATACAATTAAACCGACAAAAGTGAATACCTAGCATTCTTCAGCTACAAAAATAAATTGGTTAGAACTCAATCCTAACCTTAATTTATTACGAGTGCGCACTCTAAACTCATAAACATTTATTAATTTAAATATGTATTTTGCGGAATCACCCGCTATGGAATCACCCACTTACACATTAAATTAACAAAATGCCCAAAAAGGATAGGCGTCCCCATCGACTTTTGGCACAAAGAATCCACCTTGTGTATGAGCCCCGGTAATAAAATTTTATAGAATCCACCACAAAACCTCACGGAATCCACCGTGGAATATGCCTCCTGGCATCAGTAAGTCACCTTCCATGAACTCCTTCTACTTGATGAAGCTATCACAATAGGCCTTTTTGTGAACTTGGGTGGCTTCTATACACTACAAGGCCATCTTGTGAGTCTCATCTAGATATTCCAAGAGCAAGAGACTGCATTGTATGGACTCATCATCTCCCAAGAATTCTTTGATAGCCATGCCCAAAGAGGGTAGCTCAAGTTCAACAGGAAAGACTGCTTCTGTACCATACACCAACTCAAAAGGGGTTTGTCTTGTAGCAACCTTATGGGAGGTTTCGTATGCATAGAGAGCCTCTATAAGTCAATCATCCCAATCACGATGATGTGCGGCAATTGTCTTTATCAAGATCAAACAAAGGATGCGATTGCTAACTTCAACTTGTCCATTGGCTCTAGGGTAGTAGGGTATGAACTTATGATGGCGTATCTTATACAGCTCTGTCAACTCTTCCATATTCTTGTTTAGAAAGTGTGTACATTTGTCACTTACGAGCTCTAAGGGACTACCAAAATGGGTGATGATGTTCTCATACAGAAACAGTGCCACGCTATTACCATCATCTCGCTTCTGAGCTTTGGCTTCACACCACTTTGTCACATAGTCTATACAGACCAAGATGTATCTATTTTTCTTCCTTTAGGTTGGTGGATCAATAGGGCCCACGAAGTCGATTCTCCACTTCTCGAATGGCTTTAGGGGAAGGATGGATTGCAGTGGCATGGCACTAGATTTGGTAGGCTTTCTCATTTCTTGGCAAGTGCCACAATGTCAGCATTAGTCATACGTATTTTTATGGAGGGTCAGCCACCAAAATCCTATGAGTAAAGCCTTTTTGGCTATCGCTTCTCCTGCAAAGTGTCCGTGCTCATCGTAGCATACTTTTAGCACTATTCCAATATCATCTCCTACAACACATCTGCGCAATACTTCATCTTTGACTTTCTTATACAAAGCACCACCTAACAAGGTGTAAGGGGCTAATTCCAATAGAAGCTTCTTCATCTCACTGTGGTGGCTAGAGATACCAGGGGGATACTATTGGGTTGCCAAGAGGTTGGCTATGTCTACGTACCATGAGATAACCATTTCGACTAGAAACATGAAAGCAATAGGAAGGTTTGGATCATCCTACTTTTCTTCTTTGCTCTGAGAGATTCTCGATAGGTGATTAGCTTGAGTGTTAGGCAAACCAGTAATAAAATCCATTGAAATATGTTCCCATGGTCGTTCTGGAATCAGTAAAGGCATTAACAAACCATATTTCTTACCATGGTGTCGCTCAACTCTTTGACAAATTAAACATTCAGATACAAAGTTAGAAACATCAGATTCCATTTATGGCCTGTAAAAATGTTCAACCAATGTATGTAAAGTGGAAATAATACCTCTATGGCCTTGATATGGGGGACAATGAATTTCATGCAACACAAATTATCTAAATGGAACACTTACACATAACCTTTTCTCATAAATATAAATCCATCAGCATAAGACAATGAATCAATTAAAATCCAATTATTTGCAATTAATTTATTCCAATTAGCTTGAAAACTAGGGTCTTGATCATTTGTATATTTCATAGGAATAAGGAAATCAAAAGATATCGCAAAAATGTTATGAATAGTTGGTCTTCTACTCAAGGCATCGGCAACAACATTTTCTTTTCCAGGTTGATATTGGATAAGTGGATGAAATCTTTGAATAAAATAAGTTCATTTAATATGATGGTCAGATATTTGTGGTTGACTAAGGAGATATTTGATACTTTGTTGGTCAGTTTTGATCATGAATTCAGATCCCATTAAATAGTGTTTCCATTGACGTAAAGCTTGTACTACAGCTAGCAATTCCTTATCATAGGTAGAATACTTGAGTTCAGATGGTTTAAGTTTGCAGCTAGAGTAGGCTATGGGATGTGAATCTTGCATAAGGATAGCTCCTATTCCAGATCCACTAGCGTTAGTGACTACTAGGAAGAATGGTCTATTAAAGTCATGAAGTTGCTATATATGAGCATCTGCTAGGGCATGTTTCAGTAAATCAAAAGACTTTTGCTAATTTTTAGACCAATGATACACAATACCTTTCTTGAATAATTTTGTCAAAGGTAATGCAAGCAATGAAAAAATTCTCACAAATTTTCTGTAAAAGCTAGCAAGACCTAAGAAAGAACGTAATTCATGCACATCTTTAGGTATCGGCCAATTCAAAGTTGCTTCTATCTTTTTCGGATCAACTTTAATACCTTCAGATGAAACAATATACTCTAAGTATTCAATGTGGGTTTGGAAAATTCACTCTTTTTAGGATTAGCATATAATTGATTCTCTTTCAATAATTTGAAAACCAAGGATAAATGTTCATAATGCTCATTCTCATTTTTACTGAAAACCAATATGTCATCAAAGAAAACAATGACACAATGCTAATGCTTCAAAAATATGCGATTCATCATACGATTGAATGTGGCTAGTGCATTAGTTAAACCAAAATGCATAACAAGGAATTCATAATGTCCAAATTGAGTCCTGAATGCAGTTTTAAAAATATCATATATATCCAGTCGTACTTAATGGTACCCGGATTTAAGATCTATTTTGCTAAATATTGCGGCTCCTTGTAGTTTATCCATGAGGTCGTCTACCCTAGGGATTGGATATCTATTCTTGACAGTGATCTTATTTTTAGGACACGATAATCAATGCACATCTTATAGGTGTTGTTTTTCCTCTTGACTAACAGGACAGGTGCACCAAAAGGAGAACTATTGGGTCTAATAAGTCCTCGAGTTAACAATTCTTCAACTTGGTTTTGAATTTTCTTTTGTTCAATTTGATTATGTCGATAAGGTGCTTTACATGGTGGTTGAGAACCTGGAATTAAGTCTATTTTATGATCTTCAAGACATCTAGGTGGTAAGTCAGCAGCAAAACAATCTTTAAATTGTGGAAGAAATTGAATGTGCCTAGGATGCATCTGATTTTTCTTAACTTCAATTTCATTCACCCATATCAAGTAGAATTTGCTACCTTTTCTTAATGCATGTTTAGCCTATGTATAATTAAGCAATGAAAATTTATCAAAAGTGTGCATACCATGCAATGTGATTTGTTTTCCATTAAAAGGAATCTTCATTGAATGCATGGAATAATCTATATCGGGAGTATATTGATGACGACAAGGCATTCCTAAGATAATGTCACTAGATTGCAAAGGCACAACTAAGAAATTTCTGTGCTCGACATAATCACCAATTTTAATTTCTAAGTCATGCACTTCTTGTGTTCCATTGTATCTAGTGCCTAAGAATGAAACCTTAATGCAATAATGAGTCAAAACAGTATGTAAATTCAATTCTTTGACCAATTTTGCATAAATAAAATCATGTGTGCTCCCGTCATCATGTAAAACAATCTTTTCTTTACCATGCACAAGACATTTCATCGTTAATAAAGAATATACATGGTAAAGTATCTAAAATAGTACCAATATCGTCATCATCTTTTGTGAAATCTAGCATTTCTTCATGGTCTTCATCTTCAATCGCTCCCAAGTAGTTGATGTGAACAGTTGGCTTTTTAGATTCACAATTCACCGCTAGATGTCTAGGTTGATGGCACTTATAGCAGACTATGGATTTGGCTTTAGAAACATTATTGGTAATAGCGGAAAGTTTAGGAATGTTGGGATTTGGCTGGAAAAATGGCTTAGGATTTGGATTTGTGTTTGACGGTAAAGCAAGGGGTCATGTCCAAGATTTACGGAATGAAGATGGAACAAAGAGGTTTTGATTGAATCTTCGAAAGTTAGAATTGAATTGCTTTGTACTGAAGTTACCGTCATTTGAAATTTGTTGTGGTCACTTCTCTCATGCTTGAATTTTTTCTGCAGCATCATGAGCCAAAGAAATCGCATCCTCGATAGTCATTGGCTTGAACATGTTCACTTCCGCATAGAAGTGACCAAGCAAACCAGACATAAACTTGTACTTGTAGGTCGCCTCAAGTACATCTTCGAGCATTCGAAGTTACAATAAGGCATTCTAGAAATGCTCGATATACTGTGAAATAGGCTCGCGATCTCTTTGTTGCAGAAGATCCCACTGTTTGATTGCTTTTTCGTGGAATTGAGGTGAAAGAAAATTCTGCAAAAATTTCTTTTGAAAATTCTCCCAAGTAGTAGGACAATCAATGCTTTTGCAAACAATAAACCACCACAGCGATGCTCTATCCACTAAATGATTAGTGACACACTTAATTTTGTCTTTTTTGGCATATTGTTCTGAATCATGGAAATAATCATCAAACTGACTGATAAAAGTGAGAACAGTCTTTCCATCGCATAATCCATTGAAAGTATGGAATTTAAAATTTCTTTTACTTATCTTGGCTTCTTTTCGGATAGATTGTGCTTCAAGTGTCACATCGATCGTGCGTCGTACAACATCTTCAAGTTGCGGTCCATCTTGATTGGTAGTAGATCGTTGCAGAGTGGCCAATTGAGCTTGCAAAGTTTGACGTGCTCTTCATTCCTCTTGAAGCTGCATCATAATTAGGTCCAATTTTTGCTCCATCGTTGGTTCCAATAAATCACCTTCGGCCATAAAATCTTCCATATTTTGATCGGTCATCCTACAAAATTTCAAACAACCTCACACACTCGAAATCTTGTTAGCGGGATGAGCGTAGTTTAGAGTTGAGTTTACAAGGCTTTTTTTAAAAGGATTTTTGCAATCTTTCTTCTTTTTGAAGGTATAGAAATTGATAAAAGTCTTCTTTTAAGTATGAAATAGACTGTGCATGTCAGTTTGCTTGTTGGAAACTGTATCTGTTAAAGAGCATGCATGAACAGGGGCTTGCTGGAATTGAAAAATGGGTTCGGGGCTAATTTAGTGTGAACAACTGCTATGGAGAAGGCTTAAAGTTGAATTCTTAAGCCTTAGGAAGGCTTAAAATTTTGAAGCTTTAGAAAGAAAAGCTTTATGAAATTTTGGAAATCGTCCAAGACAAGAGGAAATTGACGATAGATTCGACGACGATTAGTACATTTTGCCACCGCAAACGACTGAATTGTGGGGCTTAAGCTTTTTAATAAAGCTTATTAAGCTACCTCCAACTAAGAAATTTTTTACTTATCTTCTTTTGAGAAAAAATGACTTGATGAAAGAGCTTGGAAAGTGGTCCTCCGTCATCAGAGGGTGGTCCTTCGTGATCCAATAGCATAGCACGGGGTTTTTCACTGCTAGGAACACACTGGTATTCATGGATTGTCCCGAGACTGACTGTAGAGCACATTCGTTCCAAGAGCTTCGCCTTCACGCAAGATGGTAAGCGATTGGAAGCCCTCGATCTCAGCTTTGCTTTGATACACACACTGGTATTCATGGATTGTCCCGAGACTGACTATAGAGCACATTCGTTCCAAGAGCTTCGCCTTCACGCAAGATGGTAAGCGATTGGAAGCCCTCGATCTCAGCTTTGCTTTGATACCACTGGTGCACAGATGGTGCGCAGAGATCGTGTTGAGTGTTGAAATGACTTGTTTTTTGGCTGATTTTTATTGTTTTTGCGAGCTGAATGGTTGATTTTATGAGATGATTGATTGGTTTAGAAGTGGTTTGAGAGTGTTTTGGATGATATTTATTGTGTTTTGGAAGTTCATGATGTTTATTAGTGGTTCTGTGATGTTCTGATAGATTCTGATTGGTTATGTATACCTTCTGTTTTGTTCTGTTTTGTTCTGATTGTCTTCTGTAAGGAGGAATGGAGTATTGATTGATGAAGATTGAGATCTTGTGAAAGTTTATTGAATGGTTTGTGAGAGTTTGGAATGGTTTGAGTATGAGTTATGTGGTTTTGATGACCTTCTGTAACCTTCTGTAGGTCTTCTGTAGAGCCTCTGTCTCTGTTCTGTTCTGTTCTGTACTGTAGCTGTTCTGGTACTGTTCTGTGACTGTTCTGTATGCTTCTGTATGTGTTCTGATAGATGAGAGTGTAGCTTGGGAAAGTTTTCTAGCCTTGGAAAGAGGTGAATACAAGTGCAAAGGAGCTGAAAGAAGTGAAAGAAGTAGCTGTTGAAGACTCAAGTGAAGACTAGAGTGAAGTGACAGTAGTGAGCTATGAAAGGACACTGTAGTGGCTCTGGTGACTCTTCATATCAGACATACCTCTTGGGAAGGGTATCCACGACCTAAGAAGGATTATTGAGAGTGATTTTGAGAGATTGTAGTGAGGACATGATGTATTATTGATAGAGAGAGAGAGAGAGAGAGTCAGAGATAGCCAATTCTACTCAACCAGAGTGATTGTATATGAGAGATTGAGAGAGAAGACTATGAAGATATTGAAGATGAATACTATGTGATGTATTTCCATTCAAAGATGGTGTATTACTTTGCTTTCTTTGTTCTATTGATGGATTTTGTGAAGATATTGAAGAATATGGTTGATTCTATCAAATCCGTGGGAGATCTACATGATGCTGCATGAAGATTTGTTATGCCTGGTGTTCTTTTCTTCATTGTGATCATATGAAACATAATAAACAATCTTGTTGATGTTACAAGATATATTTTCTTGCAAGATAATTTTCTCTTCCTTGGTGTTCCTCTTGGGGCTCCATATTTTTGGTGCCCAGCCAAGGAAACTTGCCATCGACAAGCACCAGAAGAGGCTGAAAATGAAGGAAATAGCATTGCCAAGAAGAGAAGAATTCAATGGATGTTTGTAAAGTTCCTTCTTCCACTGAAGAGTTGGAATTCCTCATAATCAAAGCCACTTTCCACAAGAAGTTCATCCCACAATGGCGGAAACACATCACCATCATGATGCATGCTCTATGTGGTGGACAGTTTCGTCTTCCTGTTGAAGCAGCAGAAACTTGCATCTTGGTGGCAAATTGTTTGGGAATAAACTGAAGAGCAGAAACAGAGAGAATGACCATCCATGGAATATTTGGCATTCATTGAGAAGTTCCCAGACAACATCAAGTGGGAGATTGTGAAGAAGCTTCAGGAGTCTTGGTCTGTAGAGGTTCACCAAGACAAGAAGGAAAAGAGTTGGAATTTGTTCGTGGATGCTCAACAGCAAGATACATGGGATGCTTGGTGTAATGATAATCTTCTGTTTGTTCAATTGGCAACCCACTGGAAGTTGGTAGACAGAGTGTTTTTCACAACATACACCGTTGAAACCATCAGAAGCTGGCATTACTATGATGATGGCACCACCACAATGCTCAGACGTATGCATTTTTGACACCTTCAGAACCGAATACCTTCCTCTGTGCAGTGGAATGAAAGCAGAATTCAGGAACGTTGAAAAGAAAGAAGTAGAAGAAATGTTGGCAAGAGAGTCCTCCAGAGACTAAAGCCTTCTGTTAACCCTCTGTGGAGCACTAACAACATAGTGGAGCCAACCCCCTGATGAATGACGCAATAAAGAGACAAGCATTAGAACGAGTCCAGAGGTACGTGAGAAGAGAGAAAGCAAAAATCAAGGCTGAGAACGAGCTCGCAGCAGAAGCTGCCTTTGACACCCTTGCGGAACTCTTTACAAAAGTCCCAATGGCACATCAAGCCCTTCCTCCTTCTACTGGAGGTCCACTTCCAAGCCAGATCCATCCTGGAAATATTGATGACAGGCCAGCGAATGTAGTCCCATTGCCAGTTTTTAAGGGAGAGTACAATGAAGATCCCGATCTTCATGTAGAAGAGTTTATGGTAGCATGTGTGGCTAATAATGCCAGAACCCTGAGCATTGGTTAGCAATATTCCCCGCCACTTTCAAGGGTGCGGCGTTTCAGTGGTATGAGAGACAAGCAGCAGGAACTTTTGGCACATGGGACGACCTGAAGTTGGCCTTCCTCACTAAATTCAGGCGTGAAGGTTTTGAAGAGCGGATGCGAGAGGAATTTATGAACCTAAGTCAGTCTTCTGGAGAAAGAGTGGAAGCTTATGTCTCACGAATGGAATCCATCGTGAAGAGATGGACTAACCATAATCTAGATGATGGCATTCAGAAGGGGGTGTTTCTCAGAGGATTACAACCAGAAGTCCGTAAGTTTGTGGAGCTGCAAAGACCAGCCACACTGCAAGCTGCAACAAAAGGTGCAAGACTGTACGATAAAGTGGAAGCTAGATTGGCGATGAATCCAGGAAGAGGAGTCCTACCTCCTCTGATGCCAGGAATGATGTATCCACCAAATGCAGTCCCAGGGACTATTTCCTACCCCTACCAACAGATGCCCCCAGTATCACAGTACAGTGCACCAAATCCACAGTGGCCACAATCCATGCCTCAAATGATGGTTCAACCACAACAACAATGGTCCCAACCAATTTCCTCAATGCCAAATCAGCAGCAACAGTGGAATCCTACCAACTGGAGTCAACAGCCCCAACAGTTCAAACAGGAGCTCTGAATCAGAACCAGAACAGAGATTCCTCTGCACCAGCCCAACCTATTTATGCAGTGATTACAGAGACTCCTCAAAACCCTCCTGCCAGTGCCTCAGGAGGAGAAAGCTTGAAGGACTACTTATCCAACTCAGTTGCAAACATAAAAAAGGAGTTGATGGATGTGATTACAGAGCAGCTATAGACGCTGAAAGTGAACACCGCTAGCATATCCAATGTTGCAGGAGCAGGAAGAGATGTGATGCGGTCAAATACTTGGTGTGGTAAGTGTCATCAAGCAGGCCATTTAGCCACCGAATGTACACGCAAACCAACCATCCCTGGAGCTTTCTGTTCCTACTGTTTGTGGAAGAACCATACAGAGGACATTTGCTCTCTGAAAGAGATGCATGATAGGAGAAGGAAGGAAGAAGACGCAAGATTCAAATTGTTGGAATCCAAAATGACAACACAGGATATTGGACCCAAGCCTAGAGAGTTTGGTCCTAATTTTGGACCCAGAAGATTTCCCTCTCAAAGTTACAAAGGAAGACTGGCGGTGGTCAGAGATCAGAAGTGGAGTGTTATAGATGTGGAGAAAAGGGACACATCTCACCAAATTGTCCAAATCCCAGAAGGTCAGTGGATTACAAGGCCTTATGCAGTCGATGCAAAGGAGAAGGCCACACTGCAAAAGACTGTCCAAGCCCAGCCCTAGTGAAAAACAGTGCTACTGATAGTCCGACCAAGGCCCAAGAGCCTACCTCTAATTTAGTGGAATTGGAAGTTGCTGCCATCACTCGTGCAAAGCAAAAGGAACCACCTATCCAGAAAGAAAATAACCCTCCTGCCAGAACAGTGAAATTCAATCTTCCACCAGAAGAACAGAACAAAACAGAGCCTGACAGTGTCGTACAGAGCACTACAGTGCCACAGAGAGTTACAGAGACAGTTACAGAGACAAGACTAGAGGTCCAGGAGACAGAAGAGGAGGAAGTGCCGCAAGTGGCAGAAGAAGTTCCCATGATTCCCCTATTGGAAGAAAGAGGGAAAATGAAAATGGGTGTCGCCCCATTCCCTAACCGGTTAGAGAAGCCAGTGGATCCTATTAAGGAATACGATCTGGTTAGAGATCTAGATACCTTTAAACCAAACCTTACATTCTGACGATTATTGATGTTGTCTCCCAGTTGTCGAAAAAGGTTCAAAAGTATACTGACAAGAAGACGTGGATTAAGGATTGCTCCCTCTGTCACGATTGTGGGAGAGAAGGAAGGAGTCTCACTTGTAGCTTTCTTGCTTGCACAATGGGGGAAGACACACAAGGGTGGAGGCTGAAAACAGTTTTCCTCTTCTTAGTTGTGTAAGCCAAAAGAACTCTAATACAAAGAAATAGAAGAACCCTATATATGGGTCTCAAACCAAACTCAACTAACTAAGGTGGCATACTAACTGAGCCACGAACTAGAGTAGATAAGGATAGCTATCATGTAGCTATTATTCATGGGCGGTGTACCAACCGCGTCTGCAACTGACAAGTCGGTGACATAAATACACAATGGTCACCCTGGCATATCACGAGTGGAGCTCGATATCTCAACACTCCCCCTCGAGCTCAATCCCAATTCCTGCACACCAAGCAGGTCTCTGAACTTGCGCAGCTTCTCTGCGCCCAATGCCTTCGTAAATATGTCAGCTACCTGATCCTCTGTGCTGACATAAACTAGATCAATAAGACCTAGTAAAACTCTCTCTCGCACATAGTGATAATGCACCTCAATGTGCTTTGTTCTAGCATGATAGACTGGGTTATTTGCCAAGTGTATACTACTCATGTTGTCACAATAAATGACAACTGGCCCATCTGTAGACTGATGCATATCATAAAGTAGCTTATGCAACCAAGCTACCTCACATGCAGCCATTGCTGCACCCCTGTACTCAGCCTCTGTGCTCGACAAGGCAACTGTAGGCTATTTCTTGCTGCTCCAAGTGACTGCAGCACTCCCAAAAGAGAACACATATCCACTGGTAGATCGTCTATCAGAAATACTACCAGCCCAGTCAGCATCAGTGTATCCATGCAACTGTATCTGAACCCCAGTCTCATAAAATAGCCCATACTGCAATGTGGACTTCACATACCTGAGTATGCGTCTAGCCGCATCCAAATGCGATTTCCTTGGAGCCTGCATAAACTGACTTACCAATCCAACAGCATAGCTCAAATCTGGCCTGGTAATAGTCATATAAATCAAGCTTCCTACTATGCGTCTGTACATAGTAGGGTCTTCCAGAAGCTCACCTGCATCTGCGCTCAGCTTCACATTCTGCTCCAAAGGAACTGAAATAGGCTTACAGCCTGTCATCCCATATTTGGACAGCATGTCCAATCCATACTGCCTCTGCAAGAGTTGTATCCCACTTGGTGATCTAATCACCTCAATGCCCAAGAAATAACGCAGCTCTCCCAAATCCTTCATCTCAAACTTTTGCTTCAATAGCATTTTCACATGAAGGATATCTTCATCACTGTCACCTGTCATAATCAAATCATCAACATAAATGACAAGTAGCATAATACCTTTCTCTGTTTTTCTCACATAAAGTGAGAAATCTGCCTTGGAAATCTGAAAGCCAATAGTGACAAGATACTGTCCTATCTTGTCAGACCATGCTCTAGGTGCTTGCTTCAAGCCATACAAAGCTTTCTTCAACCTGCAAACAAACTCAGGATGAATAGCATGCACATAACCTGGTGGCTGCTCCATATAGACCTCTTCTTGCAAATCACCATGCAAGAAGGCATTCTTTACATCCATCTGATGTAAAGACCATCCCTTTGATGCAGCCATAGCAGTGACTGCTCTTACGGTTGCCATCCTTGCAACCGGACTGAATGTTTCTTCATAGTCAATGCCATATATTTGTGCATACCCCTTGACTACTAATCTTGCCTTGTATCTGTTCACAGAACCATCTGCATTGTGCTTCACCTTATAAACCCACTTACAGCCAATTGCATTTTTACCTTTAGGCAAAGGTACCAATTCCCATGTAGCATTTGCTTCCAAGGCATCCATTTCTTCATCCATGGCTTTCTCCCATTTTTCTTTTCCCATGGCTTGCTCAAAAGAAGTGGGTTCTAGTTCATGTATCACCTTGACCATATATGCATAGTGAATGGCTGTAAATCCATCATATTTCAGCCTATCCACAGGATACCTAACTCTGGTAGACCTGCGCAAAGTGGGTTCACTCCCAGGTGCTCTCAAAACATCCCTGGTCTTCCTTACTCCAGGTGTAACAATAGAAGGAATACCCAACTCATCATCAATGCTCTGTTCTGAGCCACTAGATTCACCATCCACATAAGAGTGACCTGCATTCACATCAAACATGGGCTGATCAACCTTCTCTTTTCCTTTTCGTGATACCTGCATACCACTATCTGCATTACTTTGAGAAGATTCTCCTGATCTCAATCTGCCTGTCCATGGCGAAGAATGTGAACCACTGCTAGAGGACGCTCCAGGTCCACTAATATTTTGTGACTGCTGCTGTGAATTCTGTGCAGCATTACCATTTTGTGCATCTACATCATCAATCACATTTACTGGTTTATACCAGCTACTCATCTCATCAAAAACAACATCTCTGCTCACTGTAAACTTACGAGTAGAAGGGTTATAGCATCTATACCCTTTTTGCTGCAGAGAGTAACCAATAAAGATGCACTTCTCAGCTTTTGGATCCAACTTGGATCTCAACTCATCTAGCACATGTACATAGGCAATGCAACCAAAAATTTTCAAATGAGAAATATCTGGTTTCCTACCAGTATACCTCTCCTCTAGAGTCATTCCATGTATTGCTGCAGTGGGAGTCCTGTTCATTATGTAGACTGCTGTAGCAACTGCTTCAACCCAATAAAAATCTGGCAGGTCTTTTTCATTGAGCATGGCACGAGACACCTCTCCAATATGTCTGTTTTTTCTTTCTGCAATTCCATTTTGCTGTGGGGTATGACTGCATGAATATTGCTGCTTTATGCCATGCTCCTGCAGGAACCTTGTAAACTCATTTGAGAGGTACTCTCCCCCTCCATCTGACCTTAGGCATTTTACTTGCAGACCTATTTCTTTTTCAACCATAGCTTTAAGAGTTTTGAAATGCCCAAAAACTTCACTTTTCTTTTTCATAAAATACACCCAAACTTTTCTGCTATAGTCATCAATAAAACTGACAAAATAATGACAGCCTCCAAGAGATGCAGCTTTAGTAGTCCACACATCAGAGTGGATTAATTCCAATGGCTTCTTACTCTCTTGAATATGTCTAGGAAATGGTTTCCTTGCCTGTTTTCCAAACTGACAGGCTTCACATACCTTATGCATTTCTGCAACCTTGAATTTAGGCAATCCAGCAACAATATTTTGGGCCTGCATTGATTTAAGTCGTTGTACATTAACATGACCAATGCGTTTATGCCAGATATCAATATCTGCAACTACACCGGTCCCATGTGCAAACATTGCTGCACTCAATTCAGACATGTCTGCATCCAACGTAAACATTCTGCCCTTCTTCTTTCCTTTTGCTATCAAGCGACCTTTATTTTTCATATCCTCAACAAAGCATCCATGAGGATTAAATCTGACCTGCAAGCCCTGCTCAACCATTTGACCAACAGAAACCAGATTCTTGGTGATATTCGGGACATGAAATACATCGGACAGGTATTTCTTTTTCCCATCCTGCATAGACAAAGGAATTTTTCCAATCTGCACAATCGGATGTGCAGTATCATCACCAGCCTCCACAAATCCTGGTTTTTCCATTTTCCTTGCATCCTCCATCCATTCTGCATGACCTATCATGTGGTTTGACGCACCTGAGTCAACATACCATACATCATTGCTTTCTTCTGCACTTGTCACAGAATTGTTCATGTGCTGCACCATGAACAAATGCTCATTTCTGTCATCACCTTGTCTACTAGAAGATGCATAATTTCCTTGTTGCAGTTTTCCATTCATGATGTCATTCTGCTTTTTGTAGCAGTCTTTAGCCATATGTCCCATTTTACCACAATAGTAGCATTCAACATTGCTACTTGCATTTTGGCCTCTTTGCCATCCACCACGACCTCTTTGGCTCCCCCTGCCTCTAGAGTTACCACGTCCTCCTCCATAGGACTGGTTTTCTTGAGTTTGCTGCATATTCTGATTTCTACCACGGCCTCCAAATCGGCCTCCTCTACCTCTGCCTCTACCTCTTCCAGCATTTGAGTAGAAGACAGCTTCCTTTGAAGTTCCTCCTGAAGAAGATGCACCACCATTTCTCTTCTCCTCAGAAATTAGAAGAGCAATCAACTCCTCAAAATCAGGAAATTTTTCACGAACTGAAATGGATGTCCGAAACTGTGCATAATCCTTTCCTAGACCATTCAAGGTCACAGAAACTAAATCATCATCTTCCACTGGCAATCCAATGGAAGCAAGTGCATCTGCAATCTTCTTCACCTTCATGTGGTAGTCATTGATGCTCATACTTTCTCTTTGCACATTATGCAACTCTTGCTTGAGCTGCATTTTCCTGGCTTGCGTATTTGTGCTATACATTTTTGACAAAGTATCCCATGCCTCCTTTGGCGTACTTGCATCTTGAATATGCACAATCATAGAGTCTGAAATGTTGATAGACAGCCAGTACATAACTTTCCTGGCTCTCTCATGCCATGCTTTAAATGCCTGCATTTGTTGTTGATTGGGAACATAAGGAAGAACTGGTTCTTCTTCATTTCCTGCAACAAATTCCCAATATCCTTTTTCCATAAGGAAATTCGTCATTCTAAACTTCCATGCTTGGAAGTTGTTCTTGTCAAGCTTTTCAGTGACAATCTGTGAAAGAAAATGAGACGCCATTACAGAACACTGCAAAAAATTCTGTCACTGCAAAGAACACAGCTTCAGCCTCACAAGGGCAAATCTGCAAAACTGGCGAAAGTGGTATTTGACCACACAGTCACTTCCTAGTGACGATTTTGCATATACAGGAACCAAGGATGATTCTGTAACTCCCAATGTCTTTGCACACGAGCATACGATGCAATATCTGTGGTAACTTTTCACCGACCTGTAGAACAGTGGTCGCACAGCATAAAACTGGGCTTTTTCCTGAGTGCGTGCAGAAAACTTTCGCCTCCAAAACACGCCCCGAAATGGCCTCAAATCAAAAAAACAGGGTCGCCGGGGGCTAAAGCCTTCTCCCGCACCATATACTGCCCTCTTGCTTCATCGCGAAGGGCGTCTCAACCTGAGACAATGCACTCTTGCAATTTCCGGCTGTGCTACCTACAGAGATCTGCTCCCAAAACAGAAAATGAAAGCAACACTGCTCCTCTTACTAGAATACCGCGAGCTTGGCTTGCTTTCTTGAGCTCCTTACCACGAACAAGGCTCTGATACCATGTCACGATTGTGGGAGAGAAGGAAGGAGTCTCACTTGTAGCTTTCTTGCTTGCACAATGGGGGAAGACACACAAGGGTGGAGGCTGAAAACAGTTTTCCTCTTCTTAGTTGTGTAAGCCAAAAGAACTCTAATACAAAGAAATAGAAGAACCCTATATATGGGTCTCAAACCAAACTCAACTAACTAAGGTGGCATACTAACTGAGCCACGAACTAGAGTAGATAAGGATAGCTATCATGTAGCTATTATTCATGGGCGGTGTACCAACCGTGTCTGCAACTGACAAGTCGGTGACATAAATACACAACGGTCACCCTGGCGTATCACGAGTGGAGCTCGATATCTCAACATCAACAGCAACAAAGTCCAATAAAGCTCCAGAGCCTTTCAAAGAAGTGGACGTAGCTAACACCTTCCTAGATTCGGGTACCCCAGAGACTAGCGTATGGATAGAAGGCTGCTTCATTGCAAATGCACTGATTGATGGTGGTTCATTAGTAAACATTATGACGGATGTGACAATGAAGGATCTAGGCTTACAAGGTGTGCAACCAACCCAATGGCTCATCAGACTGGCGGATCAGAGTAGAATCAAGTCTTTGGGCATTCTCCCATATGTGAAGACTACAGTGGCTGGAAAAGATTATTGGCTAACCTATCTGGTGGTGAAGCCAAACTCTTATGGTACATCCTACCCTCTGCTACTGGGAAGACCATGGCTTTTTGAAGCCCAAGCAAGGACGGATTGGTTCAAAGGATCCTTGACCTTGGGTAGAGGACCCAACAAAGTGGTGTTGAAACTATATGGTTCTCAAAAAGGACATGGATCCACCTCCTTGGAATTATCTTCTGACTCCCCTAATGAGGCTACAGATGGAACATCAGCAGACGAAGATGCTGTCAAACAGATCCTTCCCAAGAAAACAGTTGCACGTTCCTTATCAGTGGATACTGTAAGCCAACTCCCAAAAGATGCAAAGCCATTATCAATGGGAGAATAGTTCCTGCCTAAACCAAGAATGATTTCCGAAATCACTTCTGACAGTGAGATAGAAGCATGGATGTACTGCTCTCCCTGTTACATGGCCATAGCAGAAGCCGAGACAGAGGTAGAAGATGAAATAGAGAACCTGTTCTTCTCTTACAGAGCTCCTACAGAGACAGAGATAGAAGCAGAAGCAGAGACAAAAGCAGAAGCAGAAGCAGAGACAGAAACGGAGACAGAAGAGGATGGATATGATATGGACGAAGAAGGTTATGAAAGTGAGCCAGAAGAATCTATCCCACCTGCAGAGGATACATTTGGAGAAGAAGTTTCAGAAGCAGGAGAAGCAGATGAGCTCATGCTATGGGACAGAATGGCGATGGTACCATTTGGTCTGGTAAATGGATCTTCTCATATGCAAAATCTTTATAAGACATGGGTTAAGAAGAGCAAGCCGTCTTTCAGCAGTGGCTCATGCCGTCCTCACCCATCCTTGCCAAAGAAAGACGATGATGATGCACCGTGCCAACAAGCACTAGTCCCACAAACCCAACAGAAATCAGAGGGTCCCTGTTATGTGACGTTCCTGGATGTGTCATCTTCAGAAGAGGAGTCTTCAAGCCAAGAGGTAATTGATTTTGAAACCAAACCCGAAACGGCTCTAATCCCATTTCAACATCTTAAGGAGCAACCTAAGTCTCCACCAAAAGAAGAAGTTGGTTCTAGTGGGACGTCAGAAGAGGACATCACTCCCTTGAAGGAGTCAGATCTGTATCCAGAAGCAGTCCGTGGGACCTTCATCCGTGAAGTAGAAGGTGAAAGGCAGTTAACCTTTGTGGATGCAGAAGGCACTGAATGCCACTTGAAGGTGGATAGCAGCCTCCTAGAAGAGGAGTTGTCAACCTTGTACAACTTGTTGAAAGACAATTTGGACGTGTTTGCGTGGTCCTACAAAGACCTAAAGGGGATTGATCCCACAATATGTCAACATCATATTGACTTGGAGCCTGATGCCAAGCTAGTACGGCAACAACAAAGGCGAATGAACCCGAATTATTCCACATTGGTGAAAGCGGAGCTGCTGAAGCTTCTGGAAGCCGAGTTCATCTATCCAGTGGCAAATAGTGAATGGGTTTCACCCATCGTGGTTGTACCCAAGAAGAATGGAAAATTGCGAATCTGTGTGGACTTCCGCAAGCTCAATTCCAAGGCGAAGAAGGATCACTTTCCTATCCCTTTCACAGACCAACTGTTGGATACAGTGGCAGGACATGAGCTTTATTTCCTTCTGGATGGATTCAGCGGATACAACCAAGTCCAAATCGCAGAAGAAGACCAGTCCAAACCAACCTTCACCACAGAATGGGGGACCTACGCTTACCGAGTGATGCCGTTTGGGCTCTGCAATGCCCCTGCTACTTTCCAGCGAGTCATGATGGCCGCATTCCAAAATCATTTGCACGACTTTATTGAGGTATATTTGGATGACTTCTGTGTCTATAGTTTGATCCGTGAACACTGGGGACACTTGGAACAATACTTTGACCGATGCCGGGAGTATGGGATTTCCCTCAACCCCGACAAATGCATCTTTGGGGTCTCTTCTGGAGTCCTGTTGGGCCACATTGTCTCTGCATAAGGGATATCAACAGACCTTGCAAAGATCGAAAAGATTGCAGCTCTGACAGCACCCACCAACCTCAAACACTTGAGGGGATTCCTAGGCCATGTGGGTTACTACAGAAGATTCATTTTGCAACAAAGGCAACCTCCTTGCACAAGCTTCTGAGGAAAGATGCAGAGTTTACTTGGACGGAAGAATGTGACAAAGCCTTCCACACTCTGAAGCAGTGTCTGATTGAGACACCCATTCTGCAACCTCCTGATTGGACGAAAGAGTTCCATGTACAGACTGATGCATCTATTGAAGGCTTAGATGCTGTCCTCTGCCAAAAAGGTTCCTCGAAGCTGGATCAACCGATCTATTATGCAAGCCGAAAAGTCACTAATAGGGAACGGAACTATACAGTGACAGAGCTAGAGTGCTTGGCAATGGTGTTTGCCCTAGAGAAGTTTCGCCATTACCTCCTGTCCACCCACTTTAAATTTTATGTGGATCATGAGGCCCTGTCCTTCTTGATGAACAAAGCAGATGTGAAAGGACGAATGATGAGATGGATCCTTCTATTTCAGGAGTTCGACTTTGAGGTGATTACTAAGCCTGGTCGTTCCCATGTTTTGGCTGATCATCTGTCGCGTATCCCACAAACTGCAGACGAGGAGCAGGATGATCTAGACCTCCCTGATGCTTCCCTATTCTTGGTAGAAACTGTAACTCCCTGGTATGCAGACATTGCCAATCTGTTTGCAACCCAACAGTACCCTCCTGGCATTTCTAGTCGGGAAAGGAAGAAGCTTATGCTAGAATCAGCCCCCTACACCCTGTTAGGCGGTGCACTGTATAAGAAAGGCAAAGATGAAGTGCTCCGAAGATGTGTTGCAAGAGATGAGGTTGGGATTGTTCTGAAGGGTTGCCATGACGAGCCATGTGGAGGTCACTTTGCAGGAGAAGCTACAGCCAGGAAGGCTCTGCTATTAGCAGGTTACTGGTGGCCTACCATTCATAAAGATGCCTATGATTACTGTAAAAGATGTGATGCTTGTCAAAGAATGGGGAAACCGACAAAGACAAGTGCCATGCCACTGCAGCCTATTCTTCCCTTAAAGCCGTTTGAGAAGTGGGGCATCGACTTCGTAGGTCCAATCGATCCTCCCACCAGAAGGAAACAGAACCGATACATCCTCGTATGTACGGATTATGTCACAAAGTGGTGTGAAGCTAAAGCCCTAAAGCGGGACGATGGTAACAGCGTGGCCCTATTCATGTACGAGAATATTATCATCCGTTTTGGCAGTTCCTTAGAGCTGGTAAGTGACAGAGGCACTCATTTCAGAGTTGTATAAGATCCGCCATCGCAAGTCCACTCCTTATTACCCTAGAGCCAACAGCCAAGTCGAAGTCACCAATCGCATCCTCTGCTCGATTCTAATAAGAACAATTGCCGCACATCGTCGTGATTGGGACGATCGACTTACAGAGGCCCTCTGGGGGTACAGAACCTCCCATAAAGCCGCAACAGGACAGACACCTTTCCAGCTGGTGTATGGTACAAAAGCTGTTTTCCCTGTTGAACTGGAACTACCCTCTTTGAGAGTGGCTATCAAAGAGCGTTTGGGGGGCGATGATTCACTGCAACGCCGTCTCCTGCACCTGGAATGTTTGGACGAAATTCGTAGGATGGCTCTACAATGCATGGAAGCCACGCAAGCTCGATGCAAGGCTTACCATGATAGCTTCATCAAGCACAAGGAGTTCAAAGAAGGTGATTTGGTCCTAGCCTATGATTCATGATTTGGCAAGTTTCCTGGCAAGCTCCAACAGCGGTGGATGGGCCCCTATAAGGTACTTGCCGTCAACCCTAATGGCTCTGTCCAAGTGCAGACCGTTGATGCCTCTGATGATCCCTTTCTGATCAATGGATATTGCCTGAAGAAGTACTTCCCTCCTTGCGGATCTTGACAATCACGGTCACTTGATCTTTTCCCTCATTGGCATGGCACTGTACTTCTTATGCTGTTACTTCTGATAGCCGTTCTTCAGTCACTCCTGATGAGATGGACGCAACCCTCTGTCCCCTTAACTCCACCTTCCAGCCTTGATCTCTTATCCTCTATTTTCCACCAGCGACAGTGGCGAGGTTGGTCTTGATACGTGGTCTTTCTACCATTTCCTTGCTTATTTCGAAGAGAAAGAAAAGAAAAGAAAAAAAAAAGAAAAAGAAAACATATACATATCGGTCATGGGAGAAAAGGACTTAGGTCCCTGTCATGCCGACCTATTCTTCGAGAAAAGGTGGAAACACCCTCGGGAATAGGAAAAAATAAAGAAAAATAAAGAAAAATAAATAAGAAAAATAAATATGTTATGGGAGAAAAGGAAGCAATTCCCTATCATAGCAAGCCTCGTTCCAAGACAAGGTGGCACACACCCTTGGGCGAGAAGCTGGCTGTGGAAAATATGGCAACACCCAGCAGTCCAGAAAGTGGATTCATCAATTGATATTTCCAGGATCCAGTTCCGAAGCTACCTCCCTTGGTACGCTGTGTCCTGGGTCTTTCTGCAAAGTGTCTACCTGTCCTCTAGCAGACGACATGTTCCTGTCCAACACAACGTTCGATTGATGGCTACCTCCCTGGGTACACCTCTTTAACAACTGACGACGCGATCTTCATTGACACACAATCGAGTGACGTGAGCTTTCATCCTAACCGGATGGGGACGTGAGTATGGGTTTCCCTCCTGTATCTATCCACAGAGTGTGAGACAGAGGGTGGGCCGAGTGACCAGTCTTTTCCCTTCAAATCATATGAGAGGTGAGGAGTATGAATGAAGTGTTGCACGCATGGGATGGGCCTCTCCATGCACAAAGCACAATTTGTTTCTGTGAACTGCACCATAAGGCTCCCTAGCCTTCCTTCTCGCACCGTATACCGGCACAGGGTGGGATGCACAGTTGCACCATCAAATGCGCACAAGGCATACAACCCTTGCATACGTGACTGTGAGGATTACATCAATGGGTTTCAGGACATGGCTGCCCTCCTGTATCTATCAACAAAGCGTGAGACAGAGGGTGGGCTGAGTGTGACTGGAGTTTCTTCAATCCATTACCGAGAGGTGAGATTGAGGGACGTTACGACACTTGGAGTCAGGTATGTTCCCATTTCCCTATGCACCCACGGGATGGGTCTCTACCATCATCACAGGACACGTCACCCTGTTCTGTACACTACACTCTAAGGCTCCCTTGCCTTCTTCCTTGCACTTATGCCAGACGGGTTGGACGCACTAATGCACCATCAACTGTGCACCCTGGCATACTCCTTCTGCACCATTCCCCCTTGTCGATTCCTCAACCGGGTACGAGATATGGGTTTCCATCATTCTTCCTCGAGTGATATTAGTCATGGGGCGAGTGACTATTCTTTCATTCCCTATGAGTGATTGTGAGTTGAGTGCAATATCCCTCATCCTCGACGAATTTTCTGTGATTCCTTCAACCAGCTACCTCCCTGGGTGCTGCTGCGTGGTCCCTGCCATGAAGGATGTGTGCCGAGAAGATGCCTTGGTACCTCCAGCAGAAAAGCCGACAACAACACAGGACGTGCCATTGACACTCAACCTTGCTTCTTGACAAAATGGGCCAAGTTTTTCTAACCCTACAACTTTTATTTCTTAGTGGCGTTCATGTTTTAAGTGTGGGGACGTTAGTGGATGGTCTGTGGCGTGGTTCTAGGTCCATGTTGTTTGGTTAAACCTATCCATTAAGATCTTAAGTGTGGGGACGCGTCCCTGCGCATCTACATTGCCTACCCTTCTGCATATGCCTCAACCCTGATGGGGTCCCTTCCCACCCAACAGTTCATGTTCCACCCACCCTTGGGGCTGTTCCCTTACAGTTTTCCTTCATTTCCTGCTTTTGAGGTCCTGCCATGTGAATGCACCCTACGTTCACCAAAGTCCCAATCCAACCTTATGGCCCTGTTCCTCCCTTTGAACTGACCATTTTTCCTTTTTACCTACCCCTGTTCCGGTGCACGGTTTTTGAGTTATTAATTTTTAAAGCATTTTGCGCAAATTAACCGGTTTTCCATGTGAACGTGCTTTTCTTGTTTCGGAACCGTGATCTGAAATTATACCCCTGCCAATCACTTTTCCCCTGACATTTTTCCGTTTTACTCCAAGAATATTAATTTTCCGGTTTTTTACGACTTTTTCATGCGTTTTTTTGACATTTTTCTATGTGAACCTGCCCTATTTGCATCGGAATTCCAATTTGATTAGACAGCCGTGTCCCCTGTGTCTTCCCCTACCTTTTTCCTCTTCCCTCCACCCTCTTTTGCCTTCTAGATTTTTTTATTATTAATTCTTCAATGAGTTTTCGAGTGTATTTTTGGATTTTTTCGCATGTGAACCCCTCCTACTTCCATCGGAACTGCGGTTTAACATGACAACCCTGTGCCGTTCCTTCCTGCGGACATTTTTCCTTCTTACTGCATGTCATTCCGGTGAATGGTTCGTCCGATATTAATTTTCGATCCCATTTTCGGGTTTTTTTTTGGGTTTTTCCCACGTGAACGCGTCTTATCTCAGTCGGAACTATGGTCTGATGTGATAAGATTGTCGGGCACGTCCTTCTACACAGTTTTCCTTTCTTCTGCACCTCATTCCGATGCACGGATCTTCTGATATTAATTTTTTATTGTGTTTTTTGATCCATTTTTTGTGTTTTTTGCACGTGACCGCCCTTTACCCCTCCCGAAACCTCCGTCGCATATTTTTCATGTCTTCCTCCTATTGTCCTGCCCACTTTTTGTTTTTACGTTATTTCGTTTTGACGTCCGAATTGGGAGTTATTAATTTTTCTTTATTTTTATGAGTTGTTACGTGCTCCATCCCGCGCGTGAACGCGCCCTTTTTCAATTTTACGTGTTTTAACGTACCCCAATCGTGTCTGCGTGCTTTGTCCCCGCATCCAGGCGCCCTTTCCCTCCCGTTACCGCAAATTTTTTTACCCCCGCCCCGCGCATGCGGGACAGGGGCGTCTCACCTTTCCCTCTTTTTTTTTCTTTTAATTAATTAATTTATTTTTTAAAAAAATTATTTTAACACACCCCTCCCCCCAACGGACACCCTCTCCCCCCACCGAATCCCAACCACCATTCCTCTCTCTCTCTTTCCTCTCTCTTCTTCTTCTTCATCTCCCCTCTTTCTCTCTCCTACCCCTCTTTCTCTCTCCCCGACTCTCCCCTCCATCTCCCCCACCTGCTGATCCCTTCTCTTCCTCTCTCCCTCTACCTCTGCCTCCTCTGTGCCTCCTTCTCTTCCTCCCTCCACCTCCCGGTCTCCTTCCCCCATCGTGCCCCTCCTTCCCCCATCGTGCCCCTCCGCTCCTCCTCCCTCCACGCAGCGCCTCCCACCGCCTCCTCTCCACCTTCTTCCCCCTCCCTTCTTCCTTCCCTCCTCTGCCTCCTCCAGTGCCTCCTCCCTTCGCCCTCTTCCGCCTCCACGTCCCTCCTGCTCCACGTCGGTCCCTCCAGCTACGCCGCCGCCCTGGTCCAGTCCGAAGCCGCCGCCCTGGTCCAACCCGAAGTCACCGCTGCCGCCTGGCTCCGAAGCCGCCGCTGCCAGCTCTGTCGCTGTCCACTGGCCATGCCGCCTTCCTCCTCTTCCTCCTCCTCCTCCTCCTCCTCAGGTTAGTCCCACTAACCTTACTTAACTTCAATGAAGTTAACTAACTTTACTTTAGTTAAATAACCCTTAGTTAACCTAGTTAAACTAACCCAACTTCAGTTAACCTAACCTAAGTTCCTCTAACCCTAGTTAGGTTAGACTAACCCAACTGACGTTACCTAACCCCACCCCCTAGTTAGTTAACCCTTACCCTAGTCACCTAACCCTAGTTAGGTTAGACTAACCCTAACCTAGTCAACTAACCCTACCTTAGTTACACCAACCCCCCTTAGGTTAGTCTCCATTGACTTGCCTTACCTTACTTACCTGACTTTGCATAACCTAACCTGCCCTAGTTCCATTTGCTTAACTTGACTTGACTTCATCTGACTTACCTGATTTACACAGACTACCATGCCTTAGCTGACTTACTTTGACCTCACTTACCAAACTAAGCTGATTTTCCTGTAAAAAATTCATTTAAAATTAGTAAACAATACCAAAAAAAAATTCTAAAAAATTCCACTCACCCCCCTTGACCTTTTTTCATTTATTTTTCACTTTAAAATATGTTCATACATGGAACCCCTATTTACAAAAAAAAAACACACAAAAGAAAAACACAACACCATGAAAACAAAAGAGACGACCAACACACACCACTTCACCCTAAAAATCTCCATCTTATTTTCATACCCTAAATTGTGGATATTGCCTAACTGGCTGAAATTTTCTTTTTCCTTCATCCCATATCCATTTTTAATTCTTCTTCCTTTTGAAAATAAACAATAAAATACGTACCCAACCACATACAATTTATTTTATTTTTTTAAAAAAACACATCCAGACAACCACACATAACTCCAACCACCACACCTATTACCCCTCAAATATTACACTAACCACTTGAAAAAAGAAAAAAAAATTACAACTAATTTTTTTAAAAAAACAAAAAAACAAAACCAAACAAAACAAAATTTAAAAAAATCACCACAACACAAACACAAAGCATACTAATACCTCATCATACAATACTAAAAAATAATAACAATCACCAAACCCACTAAGGTGTTGTCTTTGTTGTTTCGTCAATGGTCTTTACTTTTCTTTTACTGGATTCACTCCTTTTGGGGGACTCTTCCGTGCGCATTTAGGCATTACATACACACCCCTTCCAGGTATTTATTTTATGTGCTTTATTTATTTTCATTTTTTCCTTAATCACAAATTAATTATTAAACTGCCCTATTTATTCACCCACAGTTTCCATGCGCATTCACGCTTAACACACCATTCTTTTTAATTAAAATAAACCCGCCGTTCACTTAGCACGCGCTACGTGCGCTACAGAGGCACTTTAATTTTTAATTAAAATGAACCAGCCGTCACAAGAGCACGCGCTGGCAAAAAAGCGCTCCACATCACCTTAATTTGTAATCAATGAACTTGCATTTAGAGACCCATTCTGGGTATCGAAATCCGGGATTCGAATTAAAGCACCGCTTTCACCTAATAATTGGTAATTAAATTTATAAGAAAGAACCGTCGTTTTCTTGCTAAGGTTTATCACTTAATAAAAATTCACCCATTCTTAATAATTTCTTAAAATACACCCTTCATTAACTTAATCCCCCCTCACTGCACTTAATTCCCCTTTTTAACGAACCAGTTTCGTGGGATGGGTTTGCGCAGCCATTAGAGTTCTTTCCATGGTCCAATACTGGTTTATCACCGATGTAGTCTTGATATGTGTCGGATGTGGTGATGTTTTGGTTCAGTTTCTTTGTTACGGTTAAGGGTCCGGTGTGTAGTTTTTTTCTTTTATTGCCTGATACGGGGTTCTGGGTGTTTTTCTGATGCATAGCATGAAGCTTTTGGTCGCATATGTCTCAAGGTCATGTCGAATTTTTTCTAGGTTGTGGTTTGCTCGGGGTTAATTGGTCGCGTCACGTTTTATTGTTTTGGTTGTTCTCTTATCCTTGGTTTTTTGTTTTTTGCTTTGCAGGCATTCTCCTTGATTGTCTGTGTTTGTGGTGTGTGTGTAACCATCTGAATGGCGCCTTCTCACGCTCCTCCCCCTATCCAGTACATCCCACTAGTTAGTAGGGATTACTCTTCCCTACTCACTTTTGAGCCTCTCACGAAGGCGGGACTCGTTGCTTTTGTGGCTACTTCTTTTCCATTGCTTCCCGAGGATCCGTCGTTATGTGATGAGTTTCTGGCCTCCTACAGCAAGAAGACAGGACTAGTCCAGGGAATTTCTATGACTTTGACACCTCAAGGCTTAGGGAAGGCTCTGTCTCTTCCCTCCAAAGGTGAACCTTTTGTTACCACTCGTCAGCTTTTCTCTAATGAAGAGATTCTGAAGCTGTTGCAAAAGCAGACAAGGGAAATGCTGGATGTTAAGAAGGTGATCAACTCTTCAGGAGTTTCCTTTTCCATGATCACTGATCCCGTATGGAAGATGGTCTGTCAGTTTCTCCAGGAAAGGTTTATGCCTGCCAAAACGCCATCCCAGTACTTGTCCAAAGAGCTTTTCACTGCTTCCAGGATGGTGTTGAAAGGAGCTGCTATTGATTGGAGCACTTACCTCCTCACTAAAATGGATCAACATTTCGTCAAAGTCACCAGGGGTAATGTTACCAATGTCACATATGGATCATATTTGTCTGCCTTCTTAACCTATTCAGGTTTACAGAACTGTGCCTCCACCTCCTCCATCAGATCCAGTACCTCCTCCTCCACCTTCAGATGAGTCAGAACCTATTGACATAGAGGATGATGATTCTCCACCTCCCCTGGTCATCCAGCGCAAACGCTTGAAGTGGGTAGCAGATAAAGCTCCTTCAGTACTTCCTTCAGTGCCCATCCCTGCTACCTCTGGCAGTGAACTCCCTGGGTATCTCACTTGTAATAACCTGTTCAGAGCACATCGAGAAGGATCATTGGACATATCAGTTCCCTCACTGAATAGTCTAGTCTCGGGGGATGCAATTCCTTTCCTCTATAAAGACATTCAAAGTTCCATTGAATTGTCAGTGACAGCCTGTGTTCAACAACTGTACGTGTCTTTTTATGAAGAACTCATGCAGTCTAAGAACCAGTTGCATAAGGCAACATCCGAGTTAGCTTCTGCTAAGGATACCCTAGTAGATTTGTTTAAGAAAATGGAACACCAAACCCAACTGGTTGCCACCCAAAGCGATGAGATCTCTTCTTTGAAGATCCAGTTACTAGAGGCTCAATCCCAGGTTACTAGCCTTTCAGAGGAGAAGGAAAGGATGTCCAGAGAAGCGCAGGAGTTCCAAGCTCTCTTAGATGGCAAACTTTCAGCTTTATAGACTGCTAATGACACAGTGGCCTCCCAAGCCTCCCAAATCAAGCAGTTGCAAGATCAACTGGCAAAGTCGCGGTCTGTTCCTCCAAGCCCTAATGTTCCCTTGATTCCTTCTCTTTCACAGCAGGACTTGGCTGCTCTTCAGAGACAGGCTACTTTGTGTCCTCTATTCCAAGATAAAGTGGAAAGATTGCAATCCAGAATGGACTTGTTATGGTCTACATTTGAGCAGTTTCAGGAATATGTTCCACCAGACCATTCTTTCTTTGTCCACTACCACTTACAGAAGTTGGTCTTCTACATGAAGCTTTCCACGATGGATTTACCTCTTCCAGAGGATGGATGGAGTGGGGCTTGGTCTGCTGAGTTGTTGACTGAGGTAGTAAGGATGGTGTTTGAAGATTCTGTCATGCCACATACTATGTTGATATCCTACATGTATCTACGAGGAGACTTGTTAATTCCAGATGAGGTGGATATGGCATGGAATGTGGGGGATGTGGTTCTACAAGCTGTTTTGTATGTCAACCATTTGGAGTTGCACATAGCTGATATGTTCCAGAGTTACTCCTCCAAAGTGGCTAATTGTCATGATAATTCGTGGCATACCATGATTGATTCTGTGGTCCTGAATCAAAGACAAAACACAGCTCCTACCTCTGCCCATAGTACTAATCAACGGAGGATGGATCTCTTAGCCTATCTTTCAAAACATAATCCGTTTGATTCTACCTTCTTTGATGCCTATCATAAACGATCTCTCTTAGGACCTTCTGTTCCTACCCTCCTCTATTACCAACAAATGGCTCATCGATATGATATGTATCTTTCCCTTTGTCAATCTAATTCCACCACTATTTTACCCCTTCTTTTCCAACCTTCATCTTTTCCTCAAATTCCCATTTTTACATATTGTTCCTTTATTGAGGATAGGGTATTTTCCCCTTCTCCACCCTGTCCTTCTCCATCCATTCATGTACCCTCCACATTTCCTATTTATCAGTTAACACCCTTCCTTAGTGATTCCCTACAAATTTCTGCCACTCCTTCTTTAAATCATTCTTCCTTTTATGATTTTGCCTATCCCTCACTTCATCCACTTTTCCTTATTCCATTACCCTCTCCTAACACTTCTATATCTCAACCACCTCAGTTGGTTAGTGACTATGACGGGTTTGATAATCAGATTTCCAGAAGAAGGGGATGGAGTTCGAATGATTCCCTTACAGGACCTCAGATCAATTGGCCAGTAATTCCAGGAGAATGGACAGCTGCTAGTCAAGCTTATCAGAACTATGTTCATTTTGCTCAGCAGTATTCACAGTCTGCAGATCCTTCAGTGAGATTAACTGCTCACTTTGCTTGGTACCTGGCGTATATGCATAGGCACTCTCATAATGATTCCAAGCCTATTCCAAAGTTGTGCATGAATGTCAATGTGAGCATTGATTCCCAACAGCTGGATATATTGTATTTTCATGCCCTTTGTTTGCCTAGCAGATACCTGGTCCTATTGGAAAGGATGTGCTGTCTTCAGTTTTTTCAAAATCCTCCCAAAACCTTTGTAGATGAATCCTTGTCTATGGATCGTTTCCGACAACATCAATCTTTCAAGAGGGATCATCTTCATTGATACCTTTCCAATGTATGGTGGATGCTTTTTAATGTAAATCTCTCTTTTTGGAGGAGTCATTCAGATGGTTGTGTTGTGTGTAGTGTTTGTGTTGTGAGTTCATTTATGTAATACGAACGTGGTGGTTTCCTATTGGATTGGCTTTCGTGCGAGCCACATTTTGGAGAATTGTGGTGTTGAGGTCGTGGTTGCAGAGTTGAAGCTGATGCTGATGAAGAAGAAGAAAACTCTTATATCCTTTACAAATTTGTTGTGATTTTTAGTTTGATAAGAAGTGTTCCTGTATAAAGGGTTTTCCTTTCTTTGTATTTTTATATCAGATACAGGTTATAAGTTGAGGTCGTGGTGGATGGATTCTTTTTAAAAATATATTGAAGATCAAAGTTGCGATTTTAAATGCACTTGTATTCCCTTTTTTTGGGTCGCGAGGACGCTTCTTTATTAAGTGTGGGGATATGTTGAGTGTTGAAATGACTTGTTTTTTGGCTGATTTTTGTTGTTTTTGCGAGCTGAATGGTTGATTTTATGAGATGATTGATTGGTTTAGAAGTGGTTTGAGAGTGTTTTGGATGATATTGATTGTGTTTTGGAAGTTCATGATGTTTATTAGTGGTTCTGTGATGTTCTGATAGATTCTGATTGGTTCTGTATACCTTTTGTTTTGTTCTGTTTTGTTCTAATTGTCTTCTGTAAGGAGGGATGGAGTATTGATTGATGAAGATTGAGATCTTGTGAAAGTTTATTGAATGGTTTGTGAGAGTTTGGAATGGTTTGAGTATGATTATGTGGTTTTGATGACCTTTTGTAACCTTCTGTAGGTCTTCTGTAGAGCCTCTGTCTCTGTTCTGTTCTGTTCTGTACTGTAGCTGTTCTGGTACTATTCTGTGGCTGTTCTGTATGCTTCTGTATGTGTTTTGATGGATGAGAGTGTAGCTTGGGAAAGTTTTCTAGCCTTGGAAAGAGGTGAATACAAGTGCAAAGGAGCTGAAAGAAGTGAAAGAAGTAGCTGTTGAAGACTCAAGTGAAGACTAGAGTGAAGTGACAGTAGTGAGCTATGAAAGGACACTATAGTGGCTCTAGTGACTCTTCATATCAGACATACCTCTTGGGAGGGGTATCCACGACCTAAGAAGAGTTATTGAAAGTGATTTTGAGAGATTGTAGTGAGGACATGATGTATTATTTATAGAGAGAGAGAGAGAGAGTCAGAGATAGCCAATTCTACTCAACCAGAGTGATTGTATATGAGAGATTGAGAGAGAAGACTATAAAGCTATTGAAGATGAATACTATGTGATGTATTTCCATTCAAAGATGGTGTATTACTTTGCTTTCTTTGTTCTATTGATGGATTTTGTGAAGATATTGAAGAATATGGTTGATTCTATCAAATCCGTGGGAGATCTACATGATGCTGCATGAAGATTTGTTGTGCCTGGTGTTCTTTTCTTCATTGTGATCATATGAGACATAATAAACAAGCTTGTTGATGTTACAAGATAGATTTTCTTGCAAGAGAATTCCCTCTTCCTTGGTGTTCCTCTTGGGGCTCCAGATTGATTGTTGGATGTGTACGTAGTGAGTGCCAGAAGGTCCCCAAGAACAAAAGAACTCTACTTTTGCACAAAAAACAAGAAGATAGACTTGCACGACATGAGACAAAAAGACCAATTGGGTACAATCTCCCCCCATGACTTGTGTGAGCGCTCCACAGAGTATGTATTTAATAATTTATTCATCTCCAAGATCAAAAATAGCCCTCTTTTACAATTAGCATGCTTTAGCTTTTGTGTTTTCTTTTGTCCAAATAAAGAATAAAGCGATTGGGCGGCCCAAGAGTTGGGCAGTGCCCAAATACAATGTCCAATAATGAATATTTAAAGCGTGCGTCCATGAGCATTAAAAATAATAAATATATGTCAAGCGATTCAATAAATAAGCGCCCCTAAATAAATATTAGCACCACGCCTAAGACGCGCAACCATCAAAAATGATAATTTCCTCTAAATAACACTTGAATACATGCTATCGCCCAGTGCTTCCCAATGCCACCGCTACCCTGCTCTACACATCAAATGAAGCATTCACAATTGTTAGAAAATAATAAAGTCAAACAAAAAAAAGTAAATACCTAGCAATCTTCAGCTACAAAATAAATAAATAGGTTGGAACTCTGTTGTCCTAACCTTAATTTAATATGAGTGCGCACTTTAAACTCATAAATGTCCATTTAATTTAAATATGTATTTTGCAGAATCACCCGCTATGGAATCACCCACTTGCACATTAAATTAGCGTGACGCCCAAAAAGGACAGGTGTCCCCGTCAACTTTTTGCACAAGGAATCCACCTTGTGTATGAGCCCTAGAAAATAAATATAATTTTACAAAATTCACCGCAAAACCTCACGGAATCCACCGTAGTCTCATGGAATCCACTGTGGAATATGCCTCCTGGCATCAAGTAGTGTCGAAACTTCTCTAAGGCAAAGACCATTGCTAGACACTCCAACTCTGTCACAGTAGAATTCCTTTCTCTGTTGGTTACTTTGTGACTGGCATGTTAGATATGATCAATGCCCCACCCTCATTAGGTGCCACCAATGATCCATGGTGCTCAAAGTTGTAAGGCCCCCATTATGAGGAGAAGCCAAATGTGAGCCCGGACATTGGTTGAGTCCTGACTTGTATATCAGATGAGGTCTATGTGACTGGATGGCAAAAAGGTGACCGTTGTGGGTCTAATCTTTGGGTTACATGGAGTGGGTCTAATCTTTGGGTTAACCACTCCGTCTAACCCAAACCGTTGTGGGTCCCTGGAATATTTGCTGGCCGATTAGTGGAAGCTTATATTGTAGGTTGGTCAGGCCAACCTAACAGCCTTTGTCGCGGGCTAAAAAAGCTAAACCCCTTCACAGCCATCCATCATTTATCTTTCACCCAGTCAGAGTTGTTGTTCCAGCTAGCCTTAAGCTCTTCACCTATCTTCTGTCTAGATCGCCATCTAAGCTTCACTCAGTGGAAGCGCACGGGTGGACAGAGCCATCTTTGTATTAGTTTTTTGGAGCTAAAGAATTTACTGATTCTCCTCTTATCTGTTGTGTACTCTCTATCTCTTTCTCAGATTGTGTTCGCTGCACCATGTAATTTTTTACATGGCATAGTAGATAGGTTGATCTAACTTCGAGGGGTCCTTTTGGCATAAGACTGCGCCTAGGCCTTCAACTGATGCATCAGTGTGCACACGGAACTCCTTCATCTAATTAGGAGGCTGCAAGACAGGTGCTTCAATCAGGCATTGTTTTAGGGTGTTGAATGCCTCATCACAATCAGCAGAGCGGATATAAAATCTACATCTTTTCATAGGAGCTTATGTAGGGGGATTGCCATTGTTGCAAAATGTGCAATAAACCTTTTGTAATATCCCACATGGTCAAGGAATCCCTTGAACTATTTAAGGTTATTTGGTGTTATTAAAGGTGCAATCTTCTCAATCTTGACAAGATCTATTGCTATCCCTTGTGCAGAGACAATGTTGCCTAAAAGAACTCTTGAAGAGATGCCAAAGATGCTTTTGTCGAGGTTGAGAGAGATCCCATACTCTCGATATCATCTATCAAAGCATTGCACTAGGTGTTCCCAATGCTCATAGATTAGGCTCTAGACGTAAATGTCATCTAGGCACACTTCAATGAAGTCATGCAGATGGTTTTGGAATGCAGCCATTGTGGGAGCTTTCACTCAATCGCCAAGACCCTCGGACCGCTTATTGTTTCAAGCATTCCAAGCCGAGCACTAATGGCTACCTCTCACATAGCCGACGCGCCATCCATATCTACGGGTGTAGCGAGCTTACCTTGATGCCATTCGAGTTACCTCCTCTCCCACGCACTCCGGTAGCTCCACGATCCAAGTGCAAGCTTCAAGCAAGCTCAATCCTCCCGCTCCAAGCTCCAAGCTCCATTGCCGCGAGCAAGACAAGAGAAGAGAAGAGAAGAGAAGAAGAGAGGAGACGATGGAGAGCTTCTCCTCCTCAGTCCCTCACCCTCACACACTCACTCCCTCACACTCTCACACTCCCTCTCTCAAGCACAAGCTCAAGCAAGAAAGAACAAGAAGAAGAAGAAGAAGAGGAGAGCTACTTTTGGCCACACACAAGAATGAGCTTCTCATTCACTTTTCCACTTTATATACAAAGCCCTAAATCCCTTTTGGGCGGTCATCCCCTTTTCCCCTTTTTTACATGGCCAGCCGTAGCCTAGGCCCTTTTTCCCATTGTCCTTCTATCTTCCTTTCTTCCTTTCCACCGCCCGTCTACCTTTACAAATTGCACGGGTGAGAGCCCGGCGCTCTTTTACAAGATTTCAGGGTGCGCCTTTTTATTTTAAAATGCGCCTTTCCCCTTTTGCCTTTGCCTTGGACTTTTAAGGTTGCCTTTACGCTTTTGGCCTTTTCTCCTTTTCTTTCTTTAGTCGGGCTACCTTTTTTCCGCTTTTTCCCTGCGTCTTTTCCACTTCTTTTTGCTTTCTTCGTGTTGGGGTTAACATTACCCCCCTCCTAGATGAGTGCCAGTCCCATGGCACTCACCGTCGTAGGTAGCAGGCGGTAGCATGCACCGAAGACGTGGATGGCAAGGACGCCTGTGGTTTCCGTGGAGGAGTGTGGGTGGTGGTGTGGAAGAAGGTCCTGGGGGCCTATTGGTGGCCAAGGTGGCTGGTGGAAGGTTGTTGGAGTTGATGGTAGGGCTATTTTGTGTTGGGGATTGAATTGATGGCCAGCACAAGTGGTAGTTTGTTGGGGATTCTGCACATGATGATTCGTTGCGGGCTTGTCGAATGGTAAGGGATAAGTAGTCAGATTTTGATGAAGAGCGAACAACACCTTATACCTGCAATTGGAAAACCTCACATGTGGTCTCTCCTTAAGGGGTAGTGCTAGTCTTCTTATCGTGCACAAGACATATTTGACTAGTTTGGGAGACAGGTCGAACTCTAAGCAAGCTGAGAGTATTGCCCTGCACTTGAGGACCCAAACTGTGCATATACTTTGGTGCAGATATTATGTAAGTACTCGTGCATAGTTAGATATTATGTAGTTAGAAGACCGTGGGCTAGTTTCTCATAACAATGTGTGGATCAAGCAAAGTTGTCCGTGTTGAGAAGAAGTACACGTGAAGGTATATGAGACATCGTTTGCATTGTGACTGCACGATGGAGTATAATTGAATACAGGGACACCGCACTTTCAGTAGCTGGAAACTATTGGACTTGCTTGATGAGTACGGTGTACTTTTCATGGCCAATCGTGCGGTGCTTATCACCACTGATTGCAATGGTACTAAGGCAGAGTGCAAAAGAAAATTGTGCAAGTGGGTCAGGATGACAGGTCTAACCCTAGGCGAGACAAGCTCCCCAGGTATGTCCTGTCCTTGATGTGCCCTGAACAATTGTGGGTGATTGTAGGGGGCTAGGGGACTAGGGACGAAGCCGGTCGACCAAGGTCACCAGATGTACCTAATTTGAGGACCCCTAGGTGCTGTGCTGTGATCGTGGGTGCTTCTTATTTTTCCATTCATTTCTTTTCCTTTTCTTTTTCTTTCTTTTTGTTTCTTTTTCTTTTTCTTTTTTTTTTCTTTCTTTCTTTCTCTCTCTCTCTCTTTCTTTTTTCTTTTTTTCTTTTTTTTTTGCCTGAGTATAACCATTACAATATGTTGAGGCTATCAGCCTTTCAATGGGTTGGAAAATGTCAAGCTTCGAAGGCTCAGAAAATGAATAGTACAATGATGATGGTGCCCTAGCCTCATTGTTAGAGAAGCAGTTGGCGAAAGGGGGAGATACACTTGAGATATTGCAACCCTCCTTGCGGCACATGCGATGTGGGTACAATTGAGGTGACGACTGCCGTGAGCCAACTATAGAGCCTGACTCAGAAAGGGAGCGTGGCAATGTGGGCGATTGGCAAGGGTGCTTTCGGCAGCGTGACTTTGTCGCGGCTTGCTATAGGGTTGTGGGTGTTGCGGTGAGTGGCATCGAGCATTTTCGCATAGGGACCTGTATTATCCTGCATCCACTTGTCACTTCATGAGAGCATATGCATTGTGTATGCCGCAACTTTAATAAACCAGTGCAATGCAAGGAGACATCACTTATTTGAATTCTATGGTGTTGACTAGACATTTATCACCTGCGCTTGATTAGCTTTTTCTTTTGCTAAAGACGTAGCATATATTAAACGCAGATATAATAAGTTCATCCAAGTCAGGAACATGTCAACACTTAACAAGTCGGGAACACTTAACCATTAAAACCAAAAGTCCTGGCCAGTTATCATTTGATAAGCCCTTTATGCATTGTGGGCTACTCGATTTGTACGAGGCGGGGCGAGTCTGGATGGCCGGGTGATTGGGGCTCTGCTGGTGTGGGGCTCCCGTGGGGGCGAGCAGGGAACATGTCGGACGGGATATGAATGGTGTAATCCCGGCTCGCTACCGTCTCCATAATTTCTTTAAATAGTTCATTAAATTCTTCTTGTTCCCGAGCTGCCCTTTCTGCCTTTGAGCGTCTGGGGCCCGAGCAGGAGCTGGGAGTGCGCACCACTAGTGATGTGGCCTGTTGCAGGTTTCGGGTCTCGACCTTCTGAACTCGAGGGTTCTTCGGCCTTCGACCTGGGCAATGTCGCTTAGGGCCCCGCTTCTTGGCATACCTCTTGATGGTGGGCACATAGCACTCTGGTGGAGGGGCGCGTGCCACATGCTCCCGTCTCTTGCGAAGAGCATCTTTGCAAGCCAAATCTCCATGATGCTCCATGCGTTCCGCTAAAAAAGGAAACCTGCAAGGTGTGAACCAAGGGTTAGACCTTGATACAGGGTACAATCGTTCGCATGGAAGGGATTTTAGTGTGGTTTATCAAGCGCACATGACAAGTAAATGTGTGATGAGAAGAGGGCTTGAGGAGGTTAGCCTGTTAGAACCAACTCTTCTCCCTGCGCTTGACTATCATTACTTGTGTGTGTTGATATTGTTTATACAAGGTGACACAAAAATCAGTGTTTATTTATATACATATCTATGAATCCATGTCACTTCACGAGGATAAGAACCAAGTGTAGAACTCGGGGTTGTACCGGAGCATGGCACACGCATCTAGTATTCGTGGCAGCTGACTTAATACTGATAGATATTTTGCCACGTCGAGTAGCATGGAACCTTGACCGAGTCTACTGGAAATATGTAACTCCTCCTCGGTGAGAACCTTATCAATCAAAGGGCCCTGTAGCCTAGCCCCAGCCAAGTCTGCACCCCGAATGTCAGTGAGCACTCGAAGGGAAGTTGGTGCCACGTAGGTTGGGTCTCTTTGAGACCGCCATTTGGCCAATCGCTCTTCTAAGACCGTCATGATCTGAGCCCCTAGTTCGGCCATTACGACGTGGCTTTCGCACCAACACTGCTCAAATTGACTCTGGCCTGCTGACAGTCGCTTTAGTAGCTCTAGGTCTACGAGATTCGGTCGGCAGAGCACTCCATTGAACGTGACGGTTAAGCGTAGTTCATCAGCCTCCTCGTCAGGGATGAGTCGCATCTGTTCATGCAGGAGCCTGTCGTAGTGCCCGTTAAATGATAGAGGAAAGGTCAAGTAGTCTCCAAGCTGCTCCTTGGGGATCGTGCCCATGTCCGCAAGGACGTAGACACGCGCGACCACTTTGAGCTTAGCCTCCAACTCATGTTCAGCGAGGGCTTGCTCGGTTGCTATCTTATGCAAAGTTCTAAGAGTTTCCTTAGGCTTTAGCATGGCTGGGGGCTCAGGCCTAGATGAGCAAGATTGGTCAACGCTAGGTTTTCTTATGCCCTTGGGGTTCTCACGTTTCTCCTGAGGTTTTGCTGTTATTCCCTCATGGATCTTCTCGGATGTGACTGGTATAGATTTGTCACCCTGTTGTGACAGCGTTGTATCCACTCTTGATTGATCAATGTGAGTTCTATTGTCAGTGGATAGAGTTTTGCAAGCAACTGTTGATGGCAACGGTTGCTTTGGTTTCTCAGAGCACACGGATGTGTCTGGGGTTTCACCGCTATTCGGAGAGGCATCAGTGGGTTCATTGGTGGATGGACTCGATGCTTTATTCATCAGCTCTCCAGTGCCCTTCATCTCAATGTTCTTTGGGTCCACAACCGCCTGCAACTGTTGTTGTTTTCTCTGCTTTCTCCTCTTTTTCTTGGTCAATGAAGGTGCCTCTCCCGACGACTCAGGACCTTGGGCTATATCGACCGTCGATGTGCTTGGTCGGGCCTCAGCATTTCCTGACAACACCTAAAAACATGCCATTTATTGCAACAATTTTTTGGCAAAACTGTATACAATTGACACCTTATTACTAAACTTTTACATGAATTCAATGCAGATGCGGTGTTCGTTGTTGCTGTCCTTGGAGACCGTGTCCTT
Source organism: Lygodium microphyllum (assembly GCF_053477565.2). Lineage (NCBI taxonomy): Eukaryota > Viridiplantae > Streptophyta > Polypodiopsida > Schizaeales > Lygodiaceae > Lygodium > Lygodium microphyllum. The sequence goes on along the minus strand of NC_141140.1, from coordinate 153,014,355 downwards.
GCAGCCTAGCTAGGAGATGAATCTATGGGAAAGTTCTTGTATGAGAGGAAGGTGGAGTTTTAGATAAAAATTTGATAGGTTTACTTAGTGAATCTCAGCTATGACTATTTAAAATTTTCCTGTAGGGATTATTATCACTTAGAGGAGATAAGACCTTTTTATAAATTAGGAGTCTTCGGGGGAATTTTAGACTTGACAAGGTCTTGACAAGTTGATAGGATATCTTAGTATTAATCTCAGGGATGGAGGATTTCATTAGTTATGCTACCTCCTACCTCCTAAGGATTAAATTCTTTATGAAAAATACATAGCATTATGATTGTGATTATTGTCTACAGTAATATTGTAGTGATGATCAAGGGGTGATCATTAGATCATTGATGATTATTATGAAGATTTCTTTGGGGAGGTGTTGAATGTTAGATTCAAGAGGATGACTCTTGGCAAGGATGATGTGATCCAAAGGGACTTACTCGCAAAAGGAAGATCGGATGTACCACCTAGGATGTACTCTTGGTGTTAAAGGTTATAAGGATACACTATGTCATATGTGAATTTATCCTTGTGACATCCAAAAGGGTGCCAAAGGAAATTTTGCAATATCAATCCAAGATATGCAGTGGTTAGGGGTAGGGCAGATTTCTACTTGGAAACGACTTGATGATCATGATCTATCTACGATTGATTACTAAGTATTGTGGTCCTCATCAACTAACACTCTTATACAACACATGTGGTAGTCTCTTCATATTTCAACGATCCTTATTATTATTTAAAAATAATAATATACATTACCACCATGGATTACACCTTGTCACAAGTATATCCAAAAGAAATTAAACACCATGATGTACAGGGTGGTAGGGGGGATGAAGAATTCAAGCAATAAATTCGTCACTCACATAGATGGATTTGGTAACTACCACTTAGAGGTACAAGGCCATTGGGATCGGAGGATGAAAGAAGAAGTATCCCAAATCTTTACATGTTTGATAGTAGGGACTACTCCAAGGTTAGAGGATACATGGTTATGGGTGGATTCAAGAAAGCCAAAAGAAATGGTTTAAAGAGCTATTTATCGAATTGCAGGAACGAAACAAAATCAATGCATTTACATCAATGGATAAGATTCCTGCCTTGGCTTATTTTCACATTTCTCTAGTTGAGACACGTATAGCAAGTCTTTGCTCAATAATTAGAGTTGAGCAAGAGGGAATTGGTTGTGCACAAGTGAACTCTGGCTTCTGGTCGACGTTGCATGAAGCAAGAGATGATCGTATGGTCTATAATGAACATCATCATGTCAATGATTTTTGCGGCAACCTTCGAGGAAATACAAAAAAATTTGTTGGCTACCATGCATATGGTAAAGTTGGTCGGACTAGACGAGCAAAGGTTGTCCTTTTGTCATTGAGGTCATCAACTAGTAGCAATACCTCACACATTGACATTCTCAAAGGGGTGTAAAGGTGCCTATACTACCTTATGTGGGCTCTTGATATCAAGGAGAGGAGGGGCAGTTACGTTCGTGTGACGCCTCTTGTCTAAAAAGAAAAAAAAAAACGAATTTGGGGAGTCGACGGTCTGCAAGAGAGGGAGCGAGACGGAGAAGTAGCCAGTCGTTTTACCTACCCCCGCCAAGCCTCCATCCCTGCTCACCCGCGCAGTCGACCTCGTGTTCTCTTTCGTCCGCCTCGCCGAGTTCGAGATCCTCTTCGTCCTCTTCTTCATCATCGTCTTCATCATCTTCAAGGACCTGGGGATTTTATTGAGTTATACGATTGGACACATTTTACTCCTGCAAATGAACACGGTAGCAAATATGATTGCCTCAGCCAGGAAGATCGTTCAGCAGCATCAGAGAGTTGTTTGTTGTCAGGAGATTCTGTCGAGGCCAGAATTCAATCAGATTCTTGTGAAAAGTAAAGAGCGTGGCGGTCATTTTCCTCTTTAAAATGTTCAAAAATGCGCTTCAGTCATGCTTCCTTTCAATACTGTAAGTGTTGGGAGCAAGCCATTGCGAATTTGGGATAAACAAGTGAAAAATGGACACATCAAGAGATTGACTGATGAAGACATTCAATCTTGTGCCGTGGAGATTATGGGTACCAATGTTACCACAAACAAGGTCAATTCACACAATACTTAGCCTCTTCTCTTTCCCACAAAAAAATATGATAATAGTTAAGTCTAAGCTACAATCAAGCTCATGTCTAAGACAAAGTGGCCATGGGAGGAGATCTTCATCGACCAAATCTTAAGTGAGCGTATGCTGCAATGTAAAATCATTGTATGGGGCCTTTCTTGCACAAAGCTTTAAGGTGGCAAAGTCATTTTTACCATGTTGTAGGGGTTGTTCTTTTTGTGGATCAAAGGCGGATGGGAGATCCTTCTTGTTTTCTATGTAACATGGAGATTGAAGAATAAGTGTGGGAGTCATAGGCAGGAATAGCATCTGGGGTAATTGTGGGGAAAAGAAAAAAAATGATGAGCTTCCATTTGAATCGACTGGATAGAAGACAAACAATGGCTGGATAGTGGCTAGACAGAAAGAGGACACGGTCTCCAAGGACGTGACGACGACCCGCGGGTTTTGCAAGTAAGTGTCTAACTGATTTATCTAAAATAAATGATATGGCATGATAATTTCTTTAGTTTAATATTTTTAAAAATATGTCTTTAAACCTGTTTTCTCATGCTACATGGTTGTTTGTATTTATATAAACTGGTTTTTATTTATTAAAAATCAAAAACAGTCGAAAACACTAAAAAATGACTTAAAATTATCATAAATAAAATTTTATAAAATTAATGACTGAAAATTTATAAGTTTTGATATTTTTCCTATAAATCTTATGAGTCAGGGAATTTATTGAATTTCTATCAAGATTTTTAAAGATGTTTTGTTATATTTAAAAATTAGAAAAGGGTTATATTTAGGGAAAAAGCATAGTTTTCCTTTACGTAAAATGTGTTATTTATTGATATAAACTATGGATTCTTAGTGAAATATTGGAAACAAAATCTTTGATTTGTTAGTGCATTTTTGTTGTAAGGGTTTTTTAAAAAAATAATGATTTAATAATATTTTACTTAAGAAATGCTCGTATAAAGATATGGTGTTTTGGTTTTGAAAGGAGAGATTATATGCGGTGTGAGCATTTAGGAAACATGGGAAATTACAAATAAAAAGTTTGACAACACTTTATAATGATTTATAATGTTAGGTTGCAGTTATAAAATTTAGTTTAAATTAAAACCAAAATAAAATCAAACAATTTGATGATTGGATGGCATGGGGGAAAAAGTCTCAGCATCTATATTAAATTTTTACATGTTATTCATTTTACAACCAATTTCTTAAATACACGGAGTGGAGGGCTACTAGGACTCATTGATAAATTAAAGGGTGTTATGGGAATTTAAAATAAATTATGAATGTGGACATGTGAGAGTATGGAAGAACTTGTTTTATTCTGGTTGATGTTTAGTAATAGAAAAGAAGGAAAGGACGTTATATTCGCAAAATGAATTAAGTACTTAAAAACTAATAAGCAACGACGAAATTTATATGCGGAGTAGGAAACATCTACCAAGGGAGATTAAAATTTAGGGGTTTATGGTACTTCAGAAAATTTGATTTGAATGTTTGTTTAAAATTAAACAAATAAAAATAATTAATTTTAATCAGGTGGAGAAAAACATAAAAAGGAATTTTAAATGGAGATATACAAATAGATCCAAGAGATCTATATCCCTGAAACAACCTTTCCAAAGTCAAACATTAAAAACATTTCCTGGATAAACCGCCACTAGTATGGCAGGAGAACATTATGAGGAGCTGCCTCTGAGAGATGGGGAGAAACCATAGTCATCTTAGGTTTAGCAATTTAGTGCCCAGTATAATTTATTGAAGTTTAGCATTTTTGCAGTTGGACTACTACAAACAACGTTGTAGATTTTAGGGAAGGCTAAGTTGAGTCAAATTAAAACAATTAGTGCAAATAATCACTTGTTTAGTGCAACAACTCTTAGGAGTTGGCTTGTTAACCTGGGTAAAAGTGGCTTGGTCTTTGACCAGTCATTTTTGGTGCGTTTGCCGAGAGCCAAGTGCGCTCGAACGAGTAATAAATATTCCGAGGGTATTTTAGATCCTAAGTGTTATTTATGAGTGAATACGCAGTCTCTTTTCTAAGGGACTATTTTCCTAATTTGCCCCAGGAGTGCCAAAGAAAAGTGCTAGACTGGGCGAGAGATACGGAGTTAGTAGAGGGAGGCACATATTTTGGGCCACAATTAACTGTGGACGTTGAACAATTATCCTCTTGGAGCTGGGGTTATAACGACTGTGCGCAAACCATAGTTCTACTAGCGACACACTTTGGGTTAATAGACGCGGTAGAGATAAATACAATCAGTGTATCGTACCACTTTGATTGGTATTACCGCACAGCTTATCGGACGTTTAGAAGAGTAGTGTGGGATGATCTGTTGCCTTGGATACGTGTATCCAGAGGTTTAAAAATTTCTTTCGACACGAAAGACGTGAGAGAGGTTGCTGAAATTCTAGGTTTAATCCCCGAGCAAGAAGAAAAGTTACCTTTTGGGGAGATAGACCCAGAGCTGCCGACTATTTTGAAACTTCTAAGTGCGCATACAAGCGACAACCTAATTTTATAACTTCAAATAAAACGAGCGTAATTTTGGAGTATGACAGTAACAGCTAGTTTTGTACTCGTGGATGAATTCAGAAGAGAGACGGAAGCAGCAAAACGAAGCTAGGGATCAGCGAGTTAGAGAACGAGCAGTGCGACAAGAGGCTTGGCTATTAGAAAGGCTAGAGAGGGTCAACGCATTGCTGAATTTGGGAGTAGACGCTGTGTCTAACTCAACGGTAGAACCTCTTCAACCTAGCTTATCAACTGATAGAACACTATCAAAGGAAAGTGAAGCAGCTTCATATCAATGGGATCAAGTTATCTCCAGTACTAGCAGTGTCACTGGGGAAAGAGGTAGGCAAAATAGTGAAAATAGGGAGAGTGAAGCTAATGCTACGGTCGGGAGTATTGAACTGCTCTTTGACTGGGATTTAGAGTCAAATTTCGGATTGCGTCAATTATTTAAGGAACCTCAGGAACCTCCGTGGTTTGATACTATCAACGATTTAGGGTTAGGGCTACTATTTAGAGAAACAATGGCTCGCAACCCAGTCAGATTAGCTGATTTCACGCAATTCGGGGGGCTATGGGACGAAGATCCCGATGCCCATTCGCAAAGATTTGAGGTGACTTGCGTCACCAATGAGATAATAGATGACGACCAAAAGCTTCATATCTTCCCTGCAACATTAAAAGATGAAGCAGCGAAATGGTATGGGAATTTAGATGCTCAACATAAAGGGACCTATGATGCCTTATCAAGAGCTTTTCTAGAAAAATTTAGACGACAAGGTTTTCAAGATAGATTGGCTCTTCAACTGGATTATCTGTCCCAAGGAGCAACTGAAAGTGTTGAACATTATATTGAGCGCATGGAGACAATCATTCGTAAGATGAATCCTGCTCCTGACGATCCCACGCAAAAACGTAAGTTTATTGATGGACTTAATCCTGAAGTTCATCAGCATGTTAGTTTACAACGACCAGCTACGTTGGCAGATGCTAAAACACATGCTAGATGGTGGGAAGAAGTGCAGCTTAGTCAACAACAACGGAGAGATCTATTCAAAGAATCTCGGACAGAATATCCAAGCACTTCAGGTGGGGTACCTAAGAGCGTGTCTTATGTGACCGTTCCTTTAAATCCCTCGGTAACCGCAAGCTCAAACATGTCGAGTGTACCTCTAAATCCGTACACTTCAATTCCAGCCTATATGATGCAGACAGGAATGCCTTCTATGCCGCAATCTCAATCTCCTTTGGATGAAGCAAAAGTAGCAGATATTATTGCGAAATCTCTAGGAAAATTAAAGGAGGAAATTATGACTGCAGTACAAGCGCCTTTGAAAGAAATTTATTCGATAACGACACAAGGATCTAGTGCTCAACAATCGTCGGGAAATTCGACTTCAAACCCACCTCGATCTAATATCTGGTGTGGTAAGTGTCATGGTTACGGCCATGTGGCTACAGAGTGTCCGACGCCTTCAAGGTTAATGCCCGATCATCCACCGTTTTGCTCTTTTTGCCACAAGACTGGTCATTTAGATACAAATTGTTGGCATAAATTAGGTCAAGAGCAACAACAAGCTCGTTCAATGCAAACGAATTACAATTACATGGATCGTAATAATAGGACTTATGAGATTGGACCACCCAATCAACCTTTTAGGCCACGAGGATTGCCCACTCAGGGTAGACCCCCAGTGCCTCGAAATAATTACAACAGTGATGGTAATCGAGGGAGAAATTCTCCTTTTAGAAGAAATAATGGAAATTTTCGTAATCCAATGGGACAAGGTGGTCAACAAAGACCTAGGGGACCAGTAATGTGTTATCGATGCCAACAAGAAGGTCACATAGCCACATATTGTCCAAATGCGCGTAAAAATCAAGACTATACTCCTCTTTGTAGGAGGTGCAGTGGTGAAGGACACTATGAAGAGAATTGTCCTAAGCGAGAGGATAATAAAATGTCTGACAAAGGGAAACAAACCTCTAACGAACCTTCAATGTCTGCTGCAAATTTAGTTGAAGTAGAAACAATAAGGAAAGATATTGGAATTAAGTCAAAATTTATACCTCGTAAGGTGACCTTTAGGGCTGATCCTATGATTGGTGTTATTACTCGGGCACAAAAGCAACAACAGAAGGAGCAAGGTTTAGAGGAAGAGAGTTCACAATTAAACGGAGCAGTGAAGGATAAGTCTAAGGACATAGATCCTAATATAGAACTACCTGAATCGGATTCTCCGCAGCATTCCTCTGACCATGCATTATTACCTGTGCCTTTGGCAAATCCTAAGATTCAAGTGGGAGTAGCTCCTTTTCCCGAAAGATTGGTTCCTCCTAAGGAAGGGAGTAAAGATTATGTAGAATCCGTAAATAAGACCTATGATCTTTGGGCTGCATTAGAAGAAATATCATTGACTATTAACCTTCGGCAATTGCTAGAAATAGTGCCTGTTTGTCGGAAACAACTTTACCATAAATTAGTTCGGCGTCGAAGGAAGAGGATTGAGATAAACGCTTCTAAAGTCAGTGAAAATTCTTCCAAAGGAAAAACAACTAAGGATGTAAAAATAGTAGATTTATTTGTGGACCCAGGAGCTCCAGTTATCGATACTACTATTAATGGCCATTTGCTACATGAAGTGCAGTTAGATGGTGGCTCAGCAGTTAATTTGATGACAGAACAAGCTATGCAAGAATTAGGGTTGAAGGATCTAGAACCTACTCATATTGTTTTACGTGTGGCTGATCAAAGGAAAGTAACTCCTTTGGGGTTACTGCGAAATGTGAAATCTGTAGTAGCCGGATTAGAATTTCATGTGAACTATTTGATCGTTCGTTCGCAAACAAATATTTCATCGTATTCTGTCCTGTTGGGAAGACCTTGGTTATACCAAGCAAGATGCATTCAGGACTGGTATAAAGGTTCAATTGTGATTGGTCCTAGAGACGATAGGGTTAAGATACAAGTTATTTCAAAAGGATTTTTGAAAGATTCAGGAGATGAAGCAGTTAGTGAAATGGATGAGAGATCCAACAGTGAGTTTTATGATTCAGAAAAGGAGGGGACTGATCATGAAGGGCCTTATGCCTGGTTATTTAAAACTTCACACCCAGCAGGAGCAGAGAAAGTAGAGGTCAATATAGTACATTAGCCTCACAAGGTAGAACAGATGGGTATTGGTGAATATGCTGTAGCGTTTTCATCTGACAATGATTCAGATAGCGATATTACTCAGTGGTTATCCACATCCGAAGATACAACTCTCGACTGCTTAATGCTTTCAGTAGAGGAAGCAGAATATCTTGATGATTCGTTTGAAACATGTTTTCGATTATCTACGGATCAAGAAGGAAATAATCAAGAAGATGGATTTTCTGCTTACAACAGGTCGGAAGTGATTTCTATGAATGAATTAGAGGAGGAAGAAATGCCTGAGTTAATGATATCTGATGTGGCTGACATTTCAATAACCTCTTCAGAAGGTATGGGAGAAGATGATGTTACTGATAATCATAATAGTATGCTGGAGAGTAGGATTTTAGAAGCTCTTCCTTATGGGGAAAATGCTTTACCCTTTGGATTTGGACAATTGCCAGATAGAGCTAAAAGGATTTATTACTACCAGCTAGAAGCGAAGGAAAGAGAAAGGAGAAGTAGGCATAGGTGCAAACCCTTACAAAGACCACTATCTCATGAGGATGAGGATGATTCAGCTTCGGCTTTTAACAGGCTTTCACAGACTTCTCGTGAACATCATGGTAATTACACTAGGATTATTAGAGAATTGGAAGAGGCATTGGAAGTAGAGCGTGAGGCAGCGTTGACTGCTGTAAATGAAGCAATGAAGAAGATTACTGAGTTGCAAAAGGAAAAGGCAGAGTTTCAGTTTAGAGAAAGGCGATATCTAGATGAAATCTCGCTTTTAGAATTTTATTTAGAAGAAGAGAAATCTAAATTCAGTAGGGGTGTGTTACAGATGGACCAAGCGTTATCTATGGATACAAATTATTGGGAAGAACATGAAAACACTGATAGGTTTTTGGAAAAAAATAAATCTAAGAATACTTTTGAACCAGAGACTCAAGAGAAAAACCCTACAAATGTTCCCTGGTTGTGTCATTCTTTTAGGCGTTCGACCGGAACTGCGCAGAAGATTTATCGCTGTTCTAGGGGACCGATAATTGGTTATCAACAAGTCCAATCTGAACCTACTAAGGTTAAATTGCACAATATGCAAGTGGTGGTGTTGCCTCATCCAAAAGAAAGAGTAATGGATTTTACTATTTATGGGGATGGGCAAGAGCCACAACTTAGATGGTTTGAACCTGCAGTACCTAGGAATTTTGTGGAACTGAAACAAGTTATACATTATTTGGGCTGTCGAATTCAGGGCGAGGAGGATGAGAATCTACATTCATTAATTCTCAAGCTTAAAGATAATCAATGGTTTTGGAGTTTAGATATCAGGAATGTCTAGAAAAGAATAACGAAATTTTACGTCGATATCGCCGTAGGTTACATGCTCAATATCCATGTACTTCAGAGCAGATACCTAGCGTAATTGACTCTGTAAGAACCTCATTTACCATGAAATCTCGTAAAAATGTAAATGTCAATAATGGCGATTTAGATAAATATGGGAAGAGATATATTGAAAAATCCTTTCCTGAGTTAGTAAATGTCTATGGAGTAGAAGTTGAAGGTGCTACGCAAGATAATCTGGCTATTATTCCTTATAGGGCTTTACCTTTAGTAAATTCTGTGAATGTGGGAGAAGAAGCACTGGAATCAAGTACTAAGAATAACCTGCTTGAAAACGTATTGATGCAGATATCCGAAGATGTGCCCACAATTAAGCCACGAAGAATAGACTCTCTATTTATTGAAGGGCCTGAAGTTGAAGTAGTTAAGCTTAAAATGGCAGAAGGAAAATATTTAAATTTAGGAGACCAATTGGAATCGCCACATCGTGAAAGATTCGAAGAAGTCTTGCGATTGCATGTTGACGCTTTTGCTTGGTCATATAGGGACCTTAAGGGTATCAAAGCTGAATTATGTCAGCATTTTATTGATCTAGAACCAGGCACAAAACCTGTATGTCAACGTCAACGACGAACAAACCCTGTGTATGCAGAGTTAGTGAAAGCTGAAATTACTAAGCTTTTAGATGCTGGATTCATTTATCATGTTGCATACAGTGAATGGGTATCTCCTATTGTGGTAGTACCCAAGAAGAATAGTAAGAAGATTCGCATTTGTATCGATTATAGAAAGCTGAATAGCAAAACACGTAAAGATCATTTTCCTTTGCCATTTACTGATCAGGTACTTGATAAGGTTGCTGGTCATGAGCTGTATTCTTTCATGGATGGGTTTAGCGGTTATAACCAAGTACTAATCCATCCTGAAGATCAATCCAAAACTACATTTACTACTGAATGGGGTACATTCGCTTATAGAGTAATGCCTTTTGGTTTGTGCAATGCACCCGCAACATTTCAGAGAGTTATGATTGCAGCTTATCAAGATTTTTTACGTCAATGGATGGAAGTTTTCTTAGATGACTTTTGTGTCTATGGTACGGCAAAAGAAATGCCTGAGTTACTAACGCAAGTATTTAAACGTAGTGATGAAGTAGGTACATCCTCGAATCCTGATAAATGTGTTTTTGGAGTACCAAAAGGAACCTTATTGGGGCATATCGTTTCTAAAGAAGGTATTGCCATGGATCCAGCTAAAATTATTAAGATTTCTGCACTTCCACCTCCAACAAATCTTAAGCAATTGCGTGGATTTTTAGGACATCTAAATTATTATCGGAGATTTATTTCCGATTTTGCAAAGGTGGCATCACCTTTGACAAATCTACTACGAAAGGATACTCCTTTTATTTGGGATGGTGTTTGCCAGAAGGCATTTGAATTTCTTAAACATAAGTTAATTGAAGGACCAGTACTCGCACCCCCAGATTGGACAAAAGAATTCCATATTCATGCTGATGCATCTATGTATGCTGTAGGAGCTGTTTTGTGTCAAGCAGATGATAATAAGGTGGATCATCCAATTTATTATGCGAGTCGAAATTTAAGTGATGCAGAAAGGAATTATACCACCACTGAGAAAGAATGCCTATCAATGGTATTTGCGGTGGAGAAATTTCGTCATTATTTATTAGGGAATAAGTTTACTATATATGTTGATCATGAGGCGTTAAAGTATTTGCTTAATAAAGCAGAACTTTCAGGACGTGTGATTCGTTGGATGTTGTTATTCCAAGAGTTTGATTTTCAAATAGTTACTCGTCCTGGTAGAGCTCATGTGCTAGCAGATCATCTATCACGATTATTAACATCAGACAAGGAGGAAGGTGTGGAAGATGATTTGCCGGATGCATCACTTTTTACTGTGGAGACACAAGTTCCATGGTATGCTGATATTGCGAATTTTCTTAGTACTGCTCGATATCCACCTAGTGCTGATAAACGCAGGAAACGTCAGATATTAATGCAATCACGCTCCTACGGATTATTAGGGGGTTACCTTTATAAAATTTTTCCACGCGAAGGTATCTATCGACGTTGTGTAAGGGAAGATGAAGTCCCAGTGGTTCTTAAGGCATTGCATGATGAGCCGTGTGGTGGCCATTTTGCCGGTGAATTGACTGCAAGAAAAGTTCTATTAGCTGGTTATTGGTGGCCTACTCTATTTAAAGATACTTATTATTATTGTCGCAAATGCGATGTATGTCAAAGGACTGGTCGTCCTTCTAAGAGTTTTGCTACGCCTTTGACACCTATATTGGCATTAGCACCTTTTGAGAAATGGGGAATTGATTTTGTAGGCCCAATCGATCCGCCTACTAGATATCGATCGAATCGTTATATCTTAGTCTGTACTGACTATATTACAAAGTGGGTGGAAGCGAAAGCGCTTAAAACGGATAAAGCCATTGATGTGGCTAAGTTTATGTATGAGAATATTATTACGCGTTTTGGTTGCCCACTGGAATTAGTAAGTGACCGAGGTTCCCATTTCTTGAATGGTCTTATCAGTGAGTTAATGGAAATCTATAAAATTAAACATCGCAAATCAACACCTTATTATCCCAGAGCTAACGGTCAGGTTGAAGTAACCAATCGCATTATATGTGGGATTTTAACTAAAACGGTTGCTTCCCACAGGCGAGATTGGGATGAACGTTTATATGAAGCGTTATGGGCCTATAGAACTACTTATAAGGTGACAGTGCAAAATACACCCTTCAATTTAGTTTATGGCACTAATGCTATATTCCCTATTGAGCAAGAGTTGCCTACTTTACGAGTAGCTCTATCATTACGACTAGGTGAGGTCGAATCTTTGAAACAACGGATTTTACAATTGGTAAAGTTGGATGAGGAAAGATTATTAGCCCTACAAAGTCTAGAAGCAATGCAAAAACGTCGTAAAGCATGGCACGACCAGAATATTAAAGTACGGGAGTTTAAAGAAGGCGATTTAGTTTTACTTTATGACAGTCGTTATTATAAATTTCCTGGGAAGCTTAAAATTCGTTGGTTGGGACCTTTTAAGGTGATTAATGTTTATGATAATGGTTCTCTTGATGTGCAGGATATTAATGCTGAAAATGAGATATTTAGGGTTAATGGCCTGCGCCTTAAACATTTCGTGACTTAGGCTAGCTAGGTATAGTTAGGTTAGTAGTTAAAATAATATTTTGTCTAATCCACCCTTGGATGTCTTTTCTTTCTTTGGGGGTTTTTAAATGGGATGCAGGTATGGCCTTTTTGTGGATGGATGCGCTTTACCCTCGTATTGATGCCGATAGTACTAATCCTGTTCATGCTGGACCTTACGATATTCCGCGTTTTCAGACGCATGACAGGTTTTTATATGCACCGAGAGGGGAGGCCTGTTGTGGTTCTTCTTTTTTTGATTATTTTTTGTTTACAGTATCATCCACCTTTTGATTGTAGGTCCTGTCAGCGGCATTTATTTGTGCGTGCTCAGCTCTTGTGTTGGCAGTGTCGCACATACTTTCGACGCTATGGTACCACTGCCATGCAGGAAATGATTGGTTATACCTACCAGCGTCATGATTATAATAGTGTTTTTTCTCCTGAGCGCGGCGCTGGTCAGTCTAGGGTAGGCCGAGAGCAAGCAGAATTTGCGAGATATCGTTCCACTGTCTACCGCCTTACTCCATCTTACCATGATTTACAGACTAGTGTTCCCTGCCCATGTTGGGATTATATTTGTTGGTACATGGATGCGACCGAGGGGCATTCCTTAGATGCTTTACCAGTGGCCCCTATGCCCTACTATGATGATGCAGCTTCGGCTTCGCTCCATGATGTGATGGAGGTTCTTAGCGATGCACCTGATAGCGGATCTGTGACTTCTGATATGTCTACGCTAGAGGCTATTCTTGAGCATCCTATAGATGATAGTTTAGTTAATAGGTTTGACTTAGATGGAGTTGATGATTTCGGATTAGGATTATTGTTTTCACTAGAAGATCTCAGAGACTTTGAAGATTTTAGTCTAGATATTTTGTTTTCTTAGTCTTTTATGTTTTTTCTTTTATTCTACATTTTGAAAAAAAACATCAAACAAACAAACAAACAAAAATATATATCGTTTTTTTTTTTTAAAACATACAATGCTTTGAGTTATTGATATCCTGTAGGTTTTCATGCACTTTAGTTTTATTTTTCACGTAGTTAGGTAGTTAGTTGCACGCACGGTCAGGATATCCCTTTCAGTGCTGGAGTTTGGGATATTTAAGTTAGTAAGATGGACAGTTCTATATGCAAGAATGGTTATCAAGTGGAGAAATATACTGCTTCTTAAACAACCAAGCAGTGGGAGCGTTACGACAGTCTAGTTGATCGCGATTGTGACATGAGTATTTGACAATTCTTTTGTACAGAGAAAAGTTTTATTATTGATCTAACCCTTTAATATTGTACTGGCTAGTGTATGTTTCATGTGCAGATTTGACTATGATTTTGCGTTACACACTGTTATATGTTTCTGATTGATTCTTGGAGTTGCAATATCCACGAACATACAAGGTTGTTTCATACCTAAACTTTTTATTTCATATTCATTTTGAAAAATACATGAATAAAAAAATTGATGGAATGAAATTAGAGATGTCGAAGAAGAAGAAAAAAAGGAAAAAACATTTAAGTAAATTACAGAGGAATTATAAATAAATATTTTAAACAAATATGAATGATATATACACAATTCTCTCTATATGAAGTCCACTCACAAGGGATGGGACTTAGCATTAGGGAGTGATTAAAAAGGGGGTGACATGTGTGCATAACATAGTGAATTTCATTGTATGGGTGTCCGATTAGGAATCCTATAGAGTTTTCCCCTATCTTTTGGTCGCTTTTCTAGCGATATGTGGGATAGCTGAATAACAAGGTTCTCTCCACGAAATTTTGACTAGGAGTAGCGTGGAAGAAAGATACTGAGCTGGTGAGTATTCTTTGCTTATCATTTGCCTAGGCAAAGTGACTAGTATTATGCGTTAGATTAGATTCCTCGAGCAAAGTTGTTGAGCTGAAATGTTTGACCGTTCAATTAAGTGATGTCTTCTTAGCTTTTTAGTTGATCCTTTAAAAAAAAAAAAACAACAACAACAAAACAATCCTTAAAATCCAAATATTAAAAGTTCGGAAGAGTCTATATATTTATTCTTTTAAAGAAAGAAAGTAAGAAGAAAAAGAAAAGAAAAAAAAAACACCCTGAGACTGCAGGGTTTGAAAAAAAAAACAACCAAAAGAAGATAACCATCGCCTCTGAGGTCCTGGTAGGCTGTAGGGATTTCCTTGACGGGTGCCCTGCGTCCGATGCCTTGTATCTCTTTGGGGTGGGACCTTTTGGGAAAAGAGAATCAATGTATATACTCTTTTGACATTTTAAAAAAAAACCCATTAAAACATAAACTTAAAAGAAGAGCCTTGGACAATTAGAAGTTACGAACCATTGGCTGGTTGTTCTAGTAGAACATGGATGGTTAGCAGCTAAACCCTAGGAGTCCTATTTAGTGTTGTAGTATTAGTTTACCTTGTTTGGGTTCTTTGTTAAGTAATGATCTTATCAGTGATGCTATTTCAGAAGCAATATTTTTAGTAGGATAGTAGTGTGGCAATTTATTGCCTAGAGGGATTATTGTTGTTTAGCGGCTCTAGACAGTTTCCTAGTTGGTATATTCTATGCAATGGATGAAGCTCTGTTATGCATTTCAGTGGGGAGAGTGAGTAAGGGAGAATGTTAGTTTGCACAAGTTTTTACATCTTTTCATTGAAACATTTATATTGTTTGCATTTTAATATGACACAAATAAGTATTTTTTCTACTTTTCCAGTGTCTACTAGTTGTCCATGTGTGGTTATACAGGTGATGTAGCTGTGCTCGCGAGGACGCTTCGCAATTAAGTGGAGGAGAGTATATTTTTCTTTCAAAGTTGCGTAGCAGTGCTCGTGGTAGCAGTGTTGGTGATGCTGGCTATTCGTGATGTAGCTGTGCTAGCGAGGACGCTTCGCATTTCAGTGGGGGAGAATGACAACACCTAAAAACATGCCATTTATTGCAACAATTTTTTGGCAAAACTGTATACAATTGACACCTTATTACTAAACTTTTACATGAATTCAATGCAGATGCGGTGTTCGTTGTTGCTGTCCTTGGAGACCGTGTCCTTGCAGTCTAGCTAGGAGATGAATCTATGGGAAAGTTCTTATATGAGAGGAAGGTGGAGTTTTAGATAAAAATTTGATAGGTTTACTTAGTGAATCTCAGCTATGACTATTTAAAATTTTCCTGTAGGGATTATTATCACTTAGAGGAGATAAGACCTTTTTATAAATTAGGAGTCTTCGGGGGAATTTTAGACTTGACAAGGTCTTGACAAGTTGATAGGATATCTTAGTATTAATCTCAGGGATGGAGGATTTCATTAGTTATGCTACCTCCTACCTCCTAAGGATTAAATTCTTTATGAAAAATACATAGCATTATGATTGTGATTATTGTCTACAGTAATACTGTAGTGATGATCAAGGGGTGATCATTAGATCATTGATGATTATTATGAAGATTTCTTTGGGGAGGTGTTGAATGTTAGATTCAAGAGGATGACTCTTGGCAAGGATGATGTGATCCAAAGGGACTTACTCGCAAAAGGAAGATCAGATGTACCACCTAGGATGTACTCTTGGTGTTAAAGGTTATAAGGATACACTATGTCATATGTGAATTTATCCTTGTGACATCCAAAAGGGTGCCAAAGGAAATTTTGCAATATCAATCCAAGATATGCAGTGGTTAGGGGTAGGGCAGATTTCTACTTGGAAACGACTTGATGATCATGATCTATCTACGATTGATTACTAAGTATTGTGGTCCTCATCAACTAACACTCTTATACAACACATGTGGTAGTCTCTTCATATTTCAACGATCCTTATTATTATTTAAAAATAATAATATACATTACCACCATGGATTACACCTTGTCACAAGTATATCCAAAAGAAATTAAACACCATGATGTACAGGGTGGTAGGGGGGATGAAGAATTCAAGCAATAAATTCGTCACTCACATAGATGGATTTGGTAACTACCACTTAGAGGTACAAGGCCATTGGGATCGGAGGATGAAAGAAGAAGTATCCCAAATCTTTACATGTTTGATAGTAGGGACTACTCCAAGGTTAGAGGATACATGGTTATGGGTGGATTCAAGAAAGCCAAAAGAAATGGTTTAAAGAGCTATTTATCGAATTGCAGGAACGAAACAAAATCAATGCATTTACATCAATGGATAAGATTCCTACCTTGGCTTATTTTCACATTTCTCTAGTTGAGACACGTATAGCAAGTCTTTGCTCAATAATTAGAGTTGAGCAAGAGGGAATTGGTTGTGCACAAGTGAACTCTGGCTTCTGGTCGACGTTGCATGAAGCAAGAGATGATCGTATGGTCTATAATGAACATCATCATGTCAATGATTTTTGCGGCAACCTTCGAGGAAATACAAAAAAATTTGTTGGCTACCATGCATATGGTAAAGTTGGTCGGACTAGACGAGCAAAGGTTGTCCTTTTGTCATTGAGGTCATCAACTAGTAGCAATACCTCACACATTGACATTCTCAAAGGGGTGTAAAGGTGCCTATACTACCTTATGTGGGCTCTTGATATCAAGGAGAGGAGGGGCAGTTACGTTCGTGTGACGCCTCTTGTCTAAAAAGAAAAAAAAAAACGAATTTGGGGAGTCGACGGTCTGCAAGTGAGGGAGCGAGACGGAGAAGTAGCCAGTCGTTTTACCTACCCCCGCCAAGCCTCCATCCCTGCTCACCCGCGCAGTCGACCTCGTGTTCTCTTTCGTCCGCCTCGCCGAGTTCGAGATCCTCTTCGTCCTCTTCTTCATCATCGTCTTCATCATCTTCAAGGACCTGGGGATTTTATTGAGTTATACGATTGGACACATTTTACTCCTGCAAATGAACACGGTAGCAAATATGATTGCCTCAGCCAGGAAGATCGTTCAGCAGCATCAGAGAGTTGTTTGTTGTCAGGAGATTCTGTCGAGGCCAGAATTCAATCAGATTCTTGTGAAAAGTAAAGAGCGTGGCGGTCATTTTCCTCTTTAAAATGTTCAAAAATGCGCTTCAGTCATGCTTCCTTTCAATACTGTAAGTGTTGGGAGCAAGCCATTGCGAATTTGGGATAAACAAGTGAAAAATGGACACATCAAGAGATTGACTGATGAAGACATTCAATCTTGTGCCGTGGAGATTATGGGTACCAATGTTACCACAAACAAGGTCAATTCACACAATACTTAGCCTCTTCTCTTTCCCACAAAAAAATATGATAATAGTTAAGTCTAAGCTACAATCAAGCTCATGTCTAAGACAAAGTGGCCATGGGAGGAGATCTTCATCGACCAAATCTTAAGTGAGCGTATGCTGCAATGTAAAATCATTGTATGGGGCCTTTCTTGCACAAAGCTTTAAGGTGGCAAAGTCATTTTTACCATGTTGTAGGGGTTGTTCTTTTTGTGGATCAAAGGCGGATGGGAGATCCTTCTTGTTTTCTATGTAACATGGAGATTGAAGAATAAGTGTGGGAGTCATAGGCAGGAATAGCATCTGGGGTAATTGTGGGGAAAAGAAAAAAAATGATGAGCTTCCATTTGAATCGACTGGATAGAAGACAAACAATGGCTGGATAGTGGCTAGACAGAAAGAGGACACGGTCTCCAAGGACGTGACGACGACCCGCGGGTTTTGCAAGTAAGTGTCTAACTGATTTATCTAAAATAAATGATATGGCATGATAATTTCTTTAGTTTAATATTTTTAAAAATATGTCTTTAAACCTGTTTTCTCATGCTACATGGTTGTTTGTATTTATATAAACTGGTTTTTATTTATTAAAAATCAAAAACAGTCGAAAACACTAAAAAATGACTTAAAATTATCATAAATAAAATTTTATAAAATTAATGACTGAAAATTTATAAGTTTTGATATTTTTCCTATAAATCTTATGAGTCAGGGAATTTATTGAATTTCTATCAAGATTTTTAAAGATGTTTTGTTATATTTAAAAATTAGAAAAGGGTTATATTTAGGGAAAAAGCATAGTTTTCCTTTACGTAAAATGTGTTATTTATTGATATAAACTATGGATTCTTAGTGAAATATTGGAAACAAAATCTTTGATTTGTTAGTGCATTTTTGTTGTAAGGGTTTTTTAAAAAAATAATGATTTAATAATATTTTACTTAAGAAATGCTCGTATAAAGATATGGTGTTTTGGTTTTGAAAGGAGAGATTATATGCGGTGTGAGCATTTAGGAAACATGGGAAATTACAAATAAAAAGTTTGACAACACTTTATAATGATTTATAATGTTAGGTTGCAGTTATAAAATTTAGTTTAAATTAAAACCAAAATAAAATCAAACAATTTGATGATTGGATGGCATGGGGGAAAAAGTCTCAGCATCTATATTAAATTTTTACATGTTATTCATTTTACAACCAATTTCTTAAATACACGGAGTGGAGGGCTACTAGGACTCATTGATAAATTAAAGGGTGTTATGGGAATTTAAAATAAATTATGAATGTGGACATGTGAGAGTATGGAAGAACTTGTTTTATTCTGGTTGATGTTTAGTAATAGAAAAGAAGGAAAGGACGTTATATTCGCAAAATGAATTAAGTACTTAAAAACTAATAAGCAACGACGAAATTTATATGCGGAGTAGGAAACATCTACCAAGGGAGATTAAAATTTAGGGGTTTATGGTACTTCAGAAAATTTGATTTGAATGTTTGTTTAAAATTAAACAAATAAAAATAATTAATTTTAATCAGGTGGAGAAAAACATAAAAAGGAATTTTAAATGGAGATATACAAATAGATCCAAGAGATCTATATCCCTGAAACAACCTTTCCAAAGTCAAACATTAAAAACATTTCCTGGATAAACCGCCACTAGTATGGCAGGAGAACATTATGAGGAGCTGCCTCTGAGAGATGGGGAGAAACCATAGTCATCTTAGGTTTAGCAATTTAGTGCCCAGTATAATTTATTGAAGTTTAGCATTTTTGCAGTTGGACTACTACAAACAACGTTGTAGATTTTAGGGAAGGCTAAGTTGAGTCAAATTAAAACAATTAGTGCAAATAATCACTTGTTTAGTGCAACAACTCTTAGGAGTTGGCTTGTTAACCTGGGTAAAAGTGGCTTGGTCTTTGACCAGTCATTTTTGGTGCGTTTGCCGAGAGCCAAGTGCGCTCGAACGAGTAATAAATATTCCGAGGGTATTTTAGATCCTAAGTGTTATTTATGAGTGAATACGCAGTCTCTTTTCTAAGGGACTATTTTCCTAATTTGCCCCAGGAGTGCCAAAGAAAAGTGCTAGACTGGGCGAGAGATACGGAGTTAGTAGAGGGAGGCACATATTTTGGGCCACAATTAACTGTGGACGTTGAACAATTATCCTCTTGGAGCTGGGGTTATAACGACTGTGCGCAAACCATAGTTCTACTAGCGACACACTTTGGGTTAATAGACGCGGTAGAGATAAATACAATCAGTGTATCGTACCACTTTGATTGGTATTACCGCACAGCTTATCGGACGTTTAGAAGAGTAGTGTGGGATGATCTGTTGCCTTGGATACGTGTATCCAGAGGTTTAAAAATTTCTTTCGACACGAAAGACGTGAGAGAGGTTGCTGAAATTCTAGGTTTAATCCCCGAGCAAGAAGAAAAGTTACCTTTTGGGGAGATAGACCCAGAGCTGCCGACTATTTTGAAACTTCTAAGTGCGCATACAAGCGACAACCTAATTTTATAACTTCAAATAAAACGAGCGTAATTTTGGAGTATGACAGTAACAGCTAGTTTTGTACTCGTGGATGAATTCAGAAGAGAGACGGAAGCAGCAAAACGAAGCTAGGGATCAGCGAGTTAGAGAACGAGCAGTGCGACAAGA
Organism: Lygodium microphyllum; assembly: GCF_053477565.2. Classification (NCBI taxonomy): domain Eukaryota; kingdom Viridiplantae; phylum Streptophyta; class Polypodiopsida; order Schizaeales; family Lygodiaceae; genus Lygodium; species Lygodium microphyllum. Next base: position 152,994,140 of record NC_141140.1, on the reverse strand, counting down.
GGCTTGGCTATTAGAAAGGCTAGAGAGGGTCAACGCATTGCTGAATTTGGGAGTAGACGCTGTGTCTAACTCAACGGTAGAACCTCTTCAACCTAGCTTATCAACTGATAGAACACTATCAAAGGAAAGTGAAGCAGCTTCATATCAATGGGATCAAGTTATCTCCAGTACTAGCAGTGTCACTGGGGAAAGAGGTAGGCAAAATAGTGAAAATAGGGAGAGTGAAGCTAATGCTACGGTCGGGAGTATTGAACTGCTCTTTGACTGGGATTTAGAGTCAAATTTCGGATTGCGTCAATTATTTAAGGAACCTCAGGAACCTCCGTGGTTTGATACTATCAACGATTTAGGGTTAGGGCTACTATTTAGAGAAACAATGGCTCGCAACCCAGTCAGATTAGCTGATTTCACGCAATTCGGGGGGCTATGGGACGAAGATCCCGATGCCCATTCGCAAAGATTTGAGGTGACTTGCGTCACCAATGAGATAATAGATGACGACCAAAAGCTTCATATCTTCCCTGCAACATTAAAAGATGAAGCAGCGAAATGGTATGGGAATTTAGATGCTCAACATAAAGGGACCTATGATGCCTTATCAAGAGCTTTTCTAGAAAAATTTAGACGACAAGGTTTTCAAGATAGATTGGCTCTTCAACTGGATTATCTGTCCCAAGGAGCAACTGAAAGTGTTGAACATTATATTGAGCGCATGGAGACAATCATTCGTAAGATGAATCCTGCTCCTGACGATCCCACGCAAAAACGTAAGTTTATTGATGGACTTAATCCTGAAGTTCATCAGCATGTTAGTTTACAACGACCAGCTACGTTGGCAGATGCTAAAACACATGCTAGATGGTGGGAAGAAGTGCAGCTTAGTCAACAACGACGGAGAGATCTATTCAAAGAATCTCGGACAGAATATCCAAGCACTTCAGGTGGGGTACCTAAGAGCGTGTCTTATGTGACCGTTCCTTTAAATCCCTCGGTAACCGCAAGCTCAAACATGTCGAGTGTACCTCTAAATCCGTACACTTCAATTCCAGCCTATATGATGCAGACAGGAATGCCTTCTATGCCGCAATCTCAATCTCCTTTGGATGAAGCAAAAGTAGCAGATATTATTGCGAAATCTCTAGGAAAATTAAAGGAGGAAATTATGACTGCAGTACAAGCGCCTTTGAAAGAAATTTATTCGATAACGACACAAGGATCTAGTGCTCAACAATCGTCGGGAAATTCGACTTCAAACCCACCTCGATCTAATATCTGGTGTGGTAAGTGTCATGGTTACGGCCATGTGGCTACAGAGTGTCCGACGCCTTCAAGGTTAATGCCCGATCATCCACCGTTTTGCTCTTTTTGCCACAAGACTGGTCATTTAGATACAAATTGTTGGCATAAATTAGGTCAAGAGCAACAACAAGCTCGTTCAATGCAAACGAATTACAATTACATGGATCGTAATAATAGGACTTATGAGATTGGACCACCCAATCAACCTTTTAGGCCACGAGGATTGCCCACTCAGGGTAGACCCCCAGTGCCTCGAAATAATTACAACAGTGATGGTAATCGAGGGAGAAATTCTCCTTTTAGAAGAAATAATGGAAATTTTCGTAATCCAATGGGACAAGGTGGTCAACAAAGACCTAGGGGACCAGTAATGTGTTATCGATGCCAACAAGAAGGTCACATAGCCACATATTGTCCAAATGCGCGTAAAAATCAAGACTATACTCCTCTTTGTAGGAGGTGCAGTGGTGAAGGACACTATGAAGAGAATTGTCCTAAGCGAGAGGATAATAAAATGTCTGACAAAGGGAAACAAACCTCTAACGAACCTTCAATGTCTGCTGCAAATTTAGTTGAAGTAGAAACAATAAGGAAAGATATTGGAATTAAGTCAAAATTTATACCTCGTAAGGTGACCTTTAGGGCTGATCCTATGATTGGTGTTATTACTCGGGCACAAAAGCAACAACAGAAGGAGCAAGGTTTAGAGGAAGAGAGTTCACAATTAAACGGAGCAGTGAAGGATAAGTCTAAGGACATAGATCCTAATATAGAACTACCTGAATCGGATTCTCCGCAGCATTCCTCTGACCATGCATTATTACCTGTGCCTTTGGCAAATCCTAAGATTCAAGTGGGAGTAGCTCCTTTTCCCGAAAGATTGGTTCCTCCTAAGGAAGGGAGTAAAGATTATGTAGAATCCGTAAATAAGACCTATGATCTTTGGGCTGCATTAGAAGAAATATCATTGACTATTAACCTTCGGCAATTGCTAGAAATAGTGCCTGTTTGTCGGAAACAACTTTACCATAAATTAGTTCGGCGTCGAAGGAAGAGGATTGAGATAAACGCTTCTAAAGTCAGTGAAAATTCTTCCAAAGGAAAAACAACTAAGGATGTAAAAATAGTAGATTTATTTGTGGACCCAGGAGCTCCAGTTATCGATACTACTATTAATGGCCATTTGCTACATGAAGTGCAGTTAGATGGTGGCTCAGCAGTTAATTTGATGACAGAACAAGCTATGCAAGAATTAGGGTTGAAGGATCTAGAACCTACTCATATTGTTTTACGTGTGGCTGATCAAAGGAAAGTAACTCCTTTGGGGTTACTGCGAAATGTGAAATCTGTAGTAGCCGGATTAGAATTTCATGTGAACTATTTGATCGTTCGTTCGCAAACAAATATTTCATCGTATTCTGTCCTGTTGGGAAGACCTTGGTTATACCAAGCAAGATGCATTCAGGACTGGTATAAAGGTTCAATTGTGATTGGTCCTAGAGACGATAGGGTTAAGATACAAGTTATTTCAAAAGGATTTTTGAAAGATTCAGGAGATGAAGCAGTTAGTGAAATGGATGAGAGATCCAACAGTGAGTTTTATGATTCAGAAAAGGAGGGGACTGATCATGAAGGGCCTTATGCCTGGTTATTTAAAACTTCACACCCAGCAGGAGCAGAGAAAGTAGAGGTCAATATAGTACATCAGCCTCACAAGGTAGAACAGATGGGTATTGGTGAATATGCTGTAGCGTTTTCATCTGACAATGATTCAGATAGCGATATTACTCAGTGGTTATCCACATCCGAAGATACAACTCTCGACTGCTTAATGCTTTCAGTAGAGGAAGCAGAATATCTTGATGATTCGTTTGAAACATGTTTTCGATTATCTACGGATCAAGAAGGAAATAATCAAGAAGATGGATTTTCTGCTTACAACAGGTCGGAAGTGATTTCTATGAATGAATTAGAGGAGGAAGAAATGCCTGAGTTAATGATATCTGATGTGGCTGACATTTCAATAACCTCTTCAGAAGGTATGGGAGAAGATGATGTTACTGATAATCATAATAGTATGCTGGAGAGTAGGATTTTAGAAGCTCTTCCTTATGGGGAAAATGCTTTACCCTTTGGATTTGGACAATTGCCAGATAGAGCTAAAAGGATTTATTACTACCAGCTAGAAGCGAAGGAAAGAGAAAGGAGAAGTAGGCATAGGTGCAAACCCTTACAAAGACCACTATCTCATGAGGATGAGGATGATTCAGCTTCGGCTTTTAACAGGCTTTCACAGACTTCTCGTGAACATCATGGTAATTACACTAGGATTATTAGAGAATTGGAAGAGGCATTGGAAGTAGAGCGTGAGGCAGCGTTGACTGCTGTAAATGAAGCAATGAAGAAGATTACTGAGTTGCAAAAGGAAAAGGCAGAGTTTCAGTTTAGAGAAAGGCGATATCTAGATGAAATCTCGCTTTTAGAATTTTATTTAGAAGAAGAGAAATCTAAATTCAGTAGGGGTGTGTTACAGATGGACCAAGCGTTATCTATGGATACAAATTATTGGGAAGAACATGAAAACACTGATAGGTTTTTGGAAAAAAATAAATCTAAGAATACTTTTGAACCAGAGACTCAAGAGAAAAACCCTACAAATGTTCCCTGGTTGTGTCATTCTTTTAGGCGTTCGACCGGAACTGCGCAGAAGATTTATCGCTGTTCTAGGGGACCGATAATTGGTTATCAACAAGTCCAATCTGAACCTACTAAGGTTAAATTGCACAATATGCAAGTGGTGGTGTTGCCTCATCCAAAAGAAAGAGTAATGGATTTTACTATTTATGGGGATGGGCAAGAGCCACAACTTAGATGGTTTGAACCTGCAGTACCTAGGAATTTTGTGGAACTGAAACAAGTTATACATTATTTGGGCTGTCGAATTCAGGGCGAGGAGGATGAGAATCTACATTCATTAATTCTCAAGCTTAAAGATAATCAATGGTTTTGGAGTTTAGATATCAGGAATGTCTAGAAAAGAATAACGAAATTTTACGTCGATATCGCCGTAGGTTACATGCTCAATATCCATGTACTTCAGAGCAGATACCTAGCGTAATTGACTCTGTAAGAACCTCATTTACCATGAAATCTCGTAAAAATGTAAATGTCAATAATGGCGATTTAGATAAATATGGGAAGAGATATATTGAAAAATCCTTTCCTGAGTTAGTAAATGTCTATGGAGTAGAAGTTGAAGGTGCTACGCAAGATAATCTGGCTATTATTCCTTATAGGGCTTTACCTTTAGTAAATTCTGTGAATGTGGGAGAAGAAGCACTGGAATCAAGTACTAAGAATAACCTGCTTGAAAACGTATTGATGCAGATATCCGAAGATGTGCCCACAATTAAGCCACGAAGAATAGACTCTCTATTTATTGAAGGGCCTGAAGTTGAAGTAGTTAAGCTTAAAATGGCAGAAGGAAAATATTTAAATTTAGGAGACCAATTGGAATCGCCACATCGTGAAAGATTCGAAGAAGTCTTGCGATTGCATGTTGACGCTTTTGCTTGGTCATATAGGGACCTTAAGGGTATCAAAGCTGAATTATGTCAGCATTTTATTGATCTAGAACCAGGCACAAAACCTGTATGTCAACGTCAACGACGAACAAACCCTGTGTATGCAGAGTTAGTGAAAGCTGAAATTACTAAGCTTTTAGATGCTGGATTCATTTATCCTGTTGCATACAGTGAATGGGTATCTCCTATTGTGGTAGTACCCAAGAAGAATAGTAAGAAGATTCGCATTTGTATCGATTATAGAAAGCTGAATAGCAAAACACGTAAAGATCATTTTCCTTTGCCATTTACTGATCAGGTACTTGATAAGGTTGCTGGTCATGAGCTGTATTCTTTCATGGATGGGTTTAGCGGTTATAACCAAGTACTAATCCATCCTGAAGATCAATCCAAAACTACATTTACTACTGAATGGGGTACATTCGCTTATAGAGTAATGCCTTTTGGTTTGTGCAATGCACCCGCAACATTTCAGAGAGTTATGATTGCAGCTTATCAAGATTTTTTACGTCAATGGATGGAAGTTTTCTTAGATGACTTTTGTGTCTATGGTACGGCAAAAGAAATGCCTGAGTTACTAACGCAAGTATTTAAACGTAGTGATGAAGTAGGTACATCCTCGAATCCTGATAAATGTGTTTTTGGAGTACCAAAAGGAACCTTATTGGGGCATATCGTTTCTAAAGAAGGTATTGCCATGGATCCAGCTAAAATTATTAAGATTTCTGCACTTCCACCTCCAACAAATCTTAAGCAATTGCGTGGATTTTTAGGACATCTAAATTATTATCGGAGATTTATTTCCGATTTTGCAAAGGTGGCATCACCTTTGACAAATCTACTACGAAAGGATACTCCTTTTATTTGGGATGGTGTTTGCCAGAAGGCATTTGAATTTCTTAAACATAAGTTAATTGAAGGACCAGTACTCGCACCCCCAGATTGGACAAAAGAATTCCATATTCATGCTGATGCATCTATGTATGCTGTAGGAGCTGTTTTGTGTCAAGCAGATGATAATAAGGTGGATCATCCAATTTATTATGCGAGTCGAAATTTAAGTGATGCAGAAAGGAATTATACCACCACTGAGAAAGAATGCCTATCAATGGTATTTGCGGTGGAGAAATTTCGTCATTATTTATTAGGGAATAAGTTTACTATATATGTTGATCATGAGGCGTTAAAGTATTTGCTTAATAAAGCAGAACTTTCAGGACGTGTGATTCGTTGGATGTTGTTATTCCAAGAGTTTGATTTTCAAATAGTTACTCGTCCTGGTAGAGCTCATGTGCTAGCAGATCATCTATCACGATTATTAACATCAGACAAGGAGGAAGGTGTGGAAGATGATTTGCCGGATGCATCACTTTTTACTGTGGAGACACAAGTTCCATGGTATGCTGATATTGCGAATTTTCTTAGTACTGCTCGATATCCACCTAGTGCTGATAAACGCAGGAAACGTCAGATATTAATGCAATCACGCTCCTACGGATTATTAGGGGGTTACCTTTATAAAATTTTTCCACGCGAAGGTATCTATCGACGTTGTGTAAGGGAAGATGAAGTCCCAGTGGTTCTTAAGGCATTGCATGATGAGCCGTGTGGTGGCCATTTTGCCGGTGAATTGACTGCAAGAAAAGTTCTATTAGCTGGTTATTGGTGGCCTACTCTATTTAAAGATACTTATTATTATTGTCGCAAATGCGATGTATGTCAAAGGACTGGTCGTCCTTCTAAGAGTTTTGCTACGCCTTTGACACCTATATTGGCATTAGCACCTTTTGAGAAATGGGGAATTGATTTTGTAGGCCCAATCGATCCGCCTACTAGATATCGATCGAATCGTTATATCTTAGTCTGTACTGACTATATTACAAAGTGGGTGGAAGCGAAAGCGCTTAAAACGGATAAAGCCATTGATGTGGCTAAGTTTATGTATGAGAATATTATTACGCGTTTTGGTTGCCCACTGGAATTAGTAAGTGACCGAGGTTCCCATTTCTTGAATGGTCTTATCAGTGAGTTAATGGAAATCTATAAAATTAAACATCGCAAATCAACACCTTATTATCCCAGAGCTAACGGTCAGGTTGAAGTAACCAATCGCATTATATGTGGGATTTTAACTAAAACGGTTGCTTCCCACAGGCGAGATTGGGATGAACGTTTATATGAAGCGTTATGGGCCTATAGAACTACTTATAAGGTGACAGTGCAAAATACACCCTTCAATTTAGTTTATGGCACTAATGCTATATTCCCTATTGAGCAAGAGTTGCCTACTTTACGAGTAGCTCTATCATTACGACTAGGTGAGGTCGAATCTTTGAAACAACGGATTTTACAATTGGTAAAGTTGGATGAGGAAAGATTATTAGCCCTACAAAGTCTAGAAGCAATGCAAAAACGTCGTAAAGCATGGCACGACCAGAATATTAAAGTACGGGAGTTTAAAGAAGGCGATTTAGTTTTACTTTATGACAGTCGTTATTATAAATTTCCTGGGAAGCTTAAAATTCGTTGGTTGGGACCTTTTAAGGTGATTAATGTTTATGATAATGGTTCTCTTGATGTGCAGGATATTAATGCTGAAAATGAGATATTTAGGGTTAATGGCCTGCGCCTTAAACATTTCGTGACTTAGGCTAGCTAGGTATAGTTAGGTTAGTAGTTAAAATAATATTTTGTCTAATCCACCCTTGGATGTCTTTTCTTTCTTTGGGGGTTTTTAAATGGGATGCAGGTATGGCCTTTTTGTGGATGGATGCGCTTTACCCTCGTATTGATGCCGATAGTACTAATCCTGTTCATGCTGGACCTTACGATATTCCGCGTTTTCAGACGCATGACAGGTTTTTATATGCACCGAGAGGGGAGGCCTGTTGTGGTTCTTCTTTTTTTGATTATTTTTTGTTTACAGTATCATCCACCTTTTGATTGTAGGTCCTGTCAGCGGCATTTATTTGTGCGTGCTCAGCTCTTGTGTTGGCAGTGTCGCACATACTTTCGACGCTATGGTACCACTGCCATGCAGGAAATGATTGGTTATACCTACCAGCGTCATGATTATAATAGTGTTTTTTCTCCTGAGCGCGGCGCTGGTCAGTCTAGGGTAGGCCGAGAGCAAGCAGAATTTGCGAGATATCGTTCCACTGTCTACCGCCTTACTCCATCTTACCATGATTTACAGACTAGTGTTCCCTGCCCATGTTGGGATTATATTTGTTGGTACATGGATGCGACCGAGGGGCATTCCTTAGATGCTTTACCAGTGGCCCCTATGCCCTACTATGATGATGCAGCTTCGGCTTCGCTCCATGATGTGATGGAGGTTCTTAGCGATGCACCTGATAGCGGATCTGTGACTTCTGATATGTCTACGCTAGAGGCTATTCTTGAGCATCCTATAGATGATAGTTTAGTTAATAGGTTTGACTTAGATGGAGTTGATGATTTCGGATTAGGATTATTGTTTTCACTAGAAGATCTCAGAGACTTTGAAGATTTTAGTCTAGATATTTTGTTTTCTTAGTCTTTTATGTTTTTTCTTTTATTCTACATTTTGAAAAAAAACATCAAACAAACAAACAAACAAAAATATATATCGTTTTTTTTTTTTAAAACATACAATGCTTTGAGTTATTGATATCCTGTAGGTTTTCATGCACTTTAGTTTTATTTTTCACGTAGTTAGGTAGTTAGTTGCACGCACGGTCAGGATATCCCTTTCAGTGCTGGAGTTTGGGATATTTAAGTTAGTAAGATGGACAGTTCTATATGCAAGAATGGTTATCAAGTGGAGAAATATACTGCTTCTTAAACAACCAAGCAGTGGGAGCGTTACGACAGTCTAGTTGATCGCGATTGTGACATGAGTATTTGACAATTCTTTTGTACAGAGAAAAGTTTTATTATTGATCTAACCCTTTAATATTGTACTGGCTAGTGTATGTTTCATGTGCAGATTTGACTATGATTTTGCGTTACACACTGTTATATGTTTCTGATTGATTCTTGGAGTTGCAATATCCACGAACATACAAGGTTGTTTCATACCTAAACTTTTTATTTCATATTCATTTTGAAAAATACATGAATAAAAAAATTGATGGAATGAAATTAGAGATGTCGAAGAAGAAGAAAAAAAGGAAAAAACATTTAAGTAAATTACAGAGGAATTATAAATAAATATTTTAAACAAATATGAATGATATATACACAATTCTCTCTATATGAAGTCCACTCACAAGGGATGGGACTTAGCATTAGGGAGTGATTAAAAAGGGGGTGACATGTGTGCATAACATAGTGAATTTCATTGTATGGGTGTCCGATTAGGAATCCTATAGAGTTTTCCCCTATCTTTTGGTCGCTTTTCTAGCGATATGTGGGATAGCTGAATAACAAGGTTCTCTCCACGAAATTTTGACTAGGAGTAGCGTGGAAGAAAGATACTGAGCTGGTGAGTATTCTTTGCTTATCATTTGCCTAGGCAAAGTGACTAGTATTATGCGTTAGATTAGATTCCTCGAGCAAAGTTGTTGAGCTGAAATGTTTGACCGTTCAATTAAGTGATGTCTTCTTAGCTTTTTAGTTGATCCTTTAAAAAAAAAAAAACAACAACAACAAAACAATCCTTAAAATCCAAATATTAAAAGTTCGGAAGAGTCTATATATTTATTCTTTTAAAGAAAGAAAGTAAGAAGAAAAAGAAAAGAAAAAAAAAACACCCTGAGACTGCAGGGTTTGAAAAAAAAAACAACCAAAAGAAGATAACCATCGCCTCTGAGGTCCTGGTAGGCTGTAGGGATTTCCTTGACGGGTGCCCTGCGTCCGATGCCTTGTATCTCTTTGGGGTGGGACCTTTTGGGAAAAGAGAATCAATGTATATACTCTTTTGACATTTTAAAAAAAAACCCATTAAAACATAAACTTAAAAGAAGAGCCTTGGACAATTAGAAGTTACGAACCATTGGCTGGTTGTTCTAGTAGAACATGGATGGTTAGCAGCTAAACCCTAGGAGTCCTATTTAGTGTTGTAGTATTAGTTTACCTTGTTTGGGTTCTTTGTTAAGTAATGATCTTATCAGTGATGCTATTTCAGAAGCAATATTTTTAGTAGGATAGTAGTGTGGCAATTTATTGCCTAGAGGGATTATTGTTGTTTAGCGGCTCTAGACAGTTTCCTAGTTGGTATATTCTATGCAATGGATGAAGCTCTGTTATGCATTTCAGTGGGGAGAGTGAGTAAGGGAGAATGTTAGTTTGCACAAGTTTTTACATCTTTTCATTGAAACATTTATATTGTTTGCATTTTAATATGACACAAATAAGTATTTTTTCTACTTTTCCAGTGTCTACTAGTTGTCCATGTGTGGTTATACAGGTGATGTAGCTGTGCTCGCGAGGACGCTTCGCAATTAAGTGGAGGAGAGTATATTTTTCTTTCAAAGTTGCGTAGCAGTGCTCGTGGTAGCAGTGTTGGTGATGCTGGCTATTCGTGATGTAGCTGTGCTAGCGAGGACGCTTCGCATTTCAGTGGGGGAGAATGACAACACCTAAAAACATGCCATTTATTGCAACAATTTTTTGGCAAAACTGTATACAATTGACACCTTATTACTAAACTTTTACATGAATTCAATGCAGATGCGGTGTTCGTTGTTGCTGTCCTTGGAGACCGTGTCCTTGCAGTCTAGCTAGGAGATGAATCTATGGGAAAGTTCTTATATGAGAGGAAGGTGGAGTTTTAGATAAAAATTTGATAGGTTTACTTAGTGAATCTCAGCTATGACTATTTAAAATTTTCCTGTAGGGATTATTATCACTTAGAGGAGATAAGACCTTTTTATAAATTAGGAGTCTTCGGGGGAATTTTAGACTTGACAAGGTCTTGACAAGTTGATAGGATATCTTAGTATTAATCTCAGGGATGGAGGATTTCATTAGTTATGCTACCTCCTACCTCCTAAGGATTAAATTCTTTATGAAAAATACATAGCATTATGATTGTGATTATTGTCTACAGTAATACTGTAGTGATGATCAAGGGGTGATCATTAGATCATTGATGATTATTATGAAGATTTCTTTGGGGAGGTGTTGAATGTTAGATTCAAGAGGATGACTCTTGGCAAGGATGATGTGATCCAAAGGGACTTACTCGCAAAAGGAAGATCAGATGTACCACCTAGGATGTACTCTTGGTGTTAAAGGTTATAAGGATACACTATGTCATATGTGAATTTATCCTTGTGACATCCAAAAGGGTGCCAAAGGAAATTTTGCAATATCAATCCAAGATATGCAGTGGTTAGGGGTAGGGCAGATTTCTACTTGGAAACGACTTGATGATCATGATCTATCTACGATTGATTACTAAGTATTGTGGTCCTCATCAACTAACACTCTTATACAACACATGTGGTAGTCTCTTCATATTTCAACGATCCTTATTATTATTTAAAAATAATAATATACATTACCACCATGGATTACACCTTGTCACAAGTATATCCAAAAGAAATTAAACACCATGATGTACAGGGTGGTAGGGGGGATGAAGAATTCAAGCAATAAATTCGTCACTCACATAGATGGATTTGGTAACTACCACTTAGAGGTACAAGGCCATTGGGATCGGAGGATGAAAGAAGAAGTATCCCAAATCTTTACATGTTTGATAGTAGGGACTACTCCAAGGTTAGAGGATACATGGTTATGGGTGGATTCAAGAAAGCCAAAAGAAATGGTTTAAAGAGCTATTTATCGAATTGCAGGAACGAAACAAAATCAATGCATTTACATCAATGGATAAGATTCCTACCTTGGCTTATTTTCACATTTCTCTAGTTGAGACACGTATAGCAAGTCTTTGCTCAATAATTAGAGTTGAGCAAGAGGGAATTGGTTGTGCACAAGTGAACTCTGGCTTCTGGTCGACGTTGCATGAAGCAAGAGATGATCGTATGGTCTATAATGAACATCATCATGTCAATGATTTTTGCGGCAACCTTCGAGGAAATACAAAAAAATTTGTTGGCTACCATGCATATGGTAAAGTTGGTCGGACTAGACGAGCAAAGGTTGTCCTTTTGTCATTGAGGTCATCAACTAGTAGCAATACCTCACACATTGACATTCTCAAAGGGGTGTAAAGGTGCCTATACTACCTTATGTGGGCTCTTGATATCAAGGAGAGGAGGGGCAGTTACGTTCGTGTGACGCCTCTTGTCTAAAAAGAAAAAAAAAAACGAATTTGGGGAGTCGACGGTCTGCAAGTGAGGGAGCGAGACGGAGAAGTAGCCAGTCGTTTTACCTACCCCCGCCAAGCCTCCATCCCTGCTCACCCGCGCAGTCGACCTCGTGTTCTCTTTCGTCCGCCTCGCCGAGTTCGAGATCCTCTTCGTCCTCTTCTTCATCATCGTCTTCATCATCTTCAAGGACCTGGGGATTTTATTGAGTTATACGATTGGACACATTTTACTCCTGCAAATGAACACGGTAGCAAATATGATTGCCTCAGCCAGGAAGATCGTTCAGCAGCATCAGAGAGTTGTTTGTTGTCAGGAGATTCTGTCGAGGCCAGAATTCAATCAGATTCTTGTGAAAAGTAAAGAGCGTGGCGGTCATTTTCCTCTTTAAAATGTTCAAAAATGCGCTTCAGTCATGCTTCCTTTCAATACTGTAAGTGTTGGGAGCAAGCCATTGCGAATTTGGGATAAACAAGTGAAAAATGGACACATCAAGAGATTGACTGATGAAGACATTCAATCTTGTGCCGTGGAGATTATGGGTACCAATGTTACCACAAACAAGGTCAATTCACACAATACTTAGCCTCTTCTCTTTCCCACAAAAAAATATGATAATAGTTAAGTCTAAGCTACAATCAAGCTCATGTCTAAGACAAAGTGGCCATGGGAGGAGATCTTCATCGACCAAATCTTAAGTGAGCGTATGCTGCAATGTAAAATCATTGTATGGGGCCTTTCTTGCACAAAGCTTTAAGGTGGCAAAGTCATTTTTACCATGTTGTAGGGGTTGTTCTTTTTGTGGATCAAAGGCGGATGGGAGATCCTTCTTGTTTTCTATGTAACATGGAGATTGAAGAATAAGTGTGGGAGTCATAGGCAGGAATAGCATCTGGGGTAATTGTGGGGAAAAGAAAAAAAATGATGAGCTTCCATTTGAATCGACTGGATAGAAGACAAACAATGGCTGGATAGTGGCTAGACAGAAAGAGGACACGGTCTCCAAGGACGTGACGACGACCCGCGGGTTTTGCAAGTAAGTGTCTAACTGATTTATCTAAAATAAATGATATGGCATGATAATTTCTTTAGTTTAATATTTTTAAAAATATGTCTTTAAACCTGTTTTCTCATGCTACATGGTTGTTTGTATTTATATAAACTGGTTTTTATTTATTAAAAATCAAAAACAGTCGAAAACACTAAAAAATGACTTAAAATTATCATAAATAAAATTTTATAAAATTAATGACTGAAAATTTCTAAGTTTTGATATTTTTCCTATAAATCTTATGAGTCAGGGAATTTACTGAATTTCTATCAAGATTTTTAAAGATGTTTTGTTATATTTAAAAATTAGAAAAGGGTTATATTTAGGGAAAAAGCATAGTTTTCCTTTACGTAAAATGTGTTATTTATTGATATAAACTATGGATTCTTAGTGAAATATTGGAAACAAAATCTTTGATTTGTTAGTGCATTTTTGTTGTAAGGGTTAAAAAATAATAATAATGATTTAATAATATTTTACTTAAGAAATGCTCGTATAAAGATATGGTGTTTTGGTTTTGAAAGGAGAGATTATATGCGGTGTGAGCATTTAGGAAACATGGGAAATTACAAATAAAAAGTTTGACAACACTTTATAATGATTTATAATGTTAGGTTGCAGTTATAAAATTTAGTTTAAATTAAAACCAAAATAAAATCAAACAATTTGATGATTGGATGGCATGGGGGAAAAAGTCTCAGCATCTATATTAAATTTTTACATGTTATTCATTTTACAACCAATTTCTTAAATACACGGAGTGGAGGGCTACTAGGACTCATTGATAAATTAAAGGGTGTTATGGGAATTTAAAATAAATTATGAATGTGGACATGTGAGAGTATGGAAGAACTTGTTTTATTCTGGTTGATGTTTAGTAATAGAAAAGAAGGAAAGGACGTTATATTCGCAAAATGAATTAAGTACTTAAAAACTAATAAGCAACGACGAAATTTATATGCGGAGTAGGAAACGTCTACCAAGGGAGATTAAAATTTAGGGGTTTATGGTACTTCAGAAAATTTGATTTGAATGTTTGTTTAAAATTAAACAAATAAAAATAATTAATTTTAATCAGGTGGAGAAAAACATAAAAAGGAATTTTAAATGGAGATATACAAATAGATCCAAGAGATCTATATCCCTGAAACAACCTTTCCAAAGTCAAACATTAAAAACATTTCCTGGATAAACCGCCACTAGTATAGCAGGAGAACATTATGAGGAGCTGCCTCTGAGAGATGGGGAGAAACCATAGTCATCTTAGGTTTAGCAATTTAGTGCCCAGTATAATTTATTGAAGTTTAGCATTTTTGCAGTTGGACTACTACAAACAACGTTGTAGATTTTAGGGAAGGCTAAGTTGAGTCAAATTAAAACAATTAGTGCAAATAATCACTTGTTTAGTGCAACAACTCTTAGGAGTTGGCTTGTTAACCTGGGTAAAAGTGGCTTGGTCTTTGACCAGTCATTTCCCTTCTCTAGTGCGTCCTTATGGGACATACCCGTGGTTTGCTGAATAGCCTTGCCCGGTTCTGAGGGCACAACTACCGCCCTTTTCGGAGAGTCTAGCTTTTCAACCAACTCCCTTGCGTTTGACTCCCCTGTCCTAGGCTTTAAGCACTTTGAAAGTGCCGGAGCTGTTGAGGGATTTGGTTGCGACACCTCCTCCACAGGTAAACTACTAAGGGCACATCCCACATGGGGCATCGTCACAGCCAAGGGCTGTGACTGCTGTGATCCCTGATTGGAAGTAGTAGCAGCTAGTTTGGTGGGCTGGCCACCCTTGGTGGATTGCGGTGTCAAGTCCCTAGGGCGATCAGAAGTGGTTGTGTCTTTTGTTGGCCTTTGAGCACTCGTCTGTGTAGATCGAACGTGAGCTGATCTAGTCGCTTTAGGTGGCTCAGGCATATCCTTGGATCGAGAGCTACAGATGGCATCATGTCCCACTTCTTTGACGATTAGAAGCTTAGATGGAGATAGAGATTGGAATTGAGCAGTCGCCCTTGACAACTGCTGTGGTGCTTCCTGTGTCTGTTTGGGAGAAGAGGGCGTAGGGGATCTAGGACTCTTGGGTGGACGTGGCACTAGCTGAATGATTTTCTCCAGGCTATTAGATGATTGTGCCATTTGCTTTGTTGAGCAATCAGCCTTGCCTTGAGAAATGTTGTGCCCATGATGCTTGTTCTCCCCTTGGGGAATCAAAGGCTCATTGGGCACTAATGGCTTTTGTGCACGCTCAATGGTTACATATGACATCTGCTTATTAAGCATGCTAGGTTGAGGCTCTTTCTCTTGAACACTCATGTCCGGTTTCTTACCTCGAGACCTAGAGTTTCTCTTAAATTTCCTCCTGTGCTTCGTGGCTTTTGATGCACTCTGGCCTTCAGTCGACCAGGGAGGTTTGGCAAGGGGTTTTGGCACCCAAATCCATCGGTTGACTGCATAATAAACTTGAGCCCGAAGCAACGCTTTGGATATCCACCGCGGCGTTGTGCTAGCTCTCCATCGATGCCTTCGCCTATAAGGCTTGGGCTTTTTTCGTGGTCTTCTACGATATTTGTGAGTCCAAACCCTGTCCTTGGCCTTGTCTCTTGACCTTCTTGTTTCCGGCATGGCCTCACTCACTGGTTCTTGTTGTTCGACCTGTGCCTGTATCAACTCTTCCAACAAGTCCTTGCCCTCGTCTGTAGGCGTGACTGTTATGTCATCACCTTCCTTGCCTTCTCCTTGAGGTTCAATGAGGTCACCCTTGCTAAAGGTGGTGACTATCCTCACACCCGGTAGTGTCAGGTGTATCCTCTGTGCTACATAGTCGGCCTCACACTTGGTCGCCCTTTTGAAGGGTCTACCTAGGAGGGTTTCTTTCCTGCAGCTAGCACTTTTCGGAGGAACATGAAATAGGATAGGCAAGCTTTCTGTTTCAATTGTCGCAAGGATTTTGCACTTCCCCATGAGTGCTTGTGGGTGTCCCCCATAAGGGCTAAGAGTTGCACTAGTCGGAGTGAGCTCTGGTTGGCCCAGTAGGGTCCATGATTCATAGGTCAAGATATTGAAGTCTGCTCCTTCATCAATCAGAGCATCGATAGTATGCTCTCTTTTCGCGGTGAGTTTGACCCTAAGATAAGCAGGCGGTACTATGTCTTCATCTTCCGGGTCTTGGCTTGTAAATTTAAGCCTTCTGACAGATGCCCTTGAGTTCTCGACTGCACGACCAGATGTGGATTCTCCACTGCTGTCTTGGGTTGTCTGTGCAGTGTTGCTCAAGGTACATCTCTCGTCAAGAGTGTCTTGTCTAGTCATCTTGGCCTTTGTAGTTTGCTGATGTTGCATTTCGCTCCGACTAGACACGGTGTGAACACAATGTCTTTGTGTTCTCATGGTGTGGCCTTTTTGCCCTTGATGTTTAGACTGGCCCATTGCTGTTCTAGGGTCTCTGTTTGTCTCTGTTCGGGTATGGGCTTTTGGTTGCACTTTTGCACGTGAGAATCCATGCTCGTGTAGAGCCATTACTACTCTAGGGTCCAATTTGGAGGTCCTGTCACGGCGCGCGTTTTCTCTCCAACCTACTTGGGGGAGGTGCGGAGGGGGCAGAGCCCCCTCTGCGGGGGTCCGGGGGGGGTAGTCCCCCCCGGCCCATAGGGCCGTTACAGTAAAATCCATGCACAATTTGGAGGACATTTTATAGCCAAATTTTCTGAATTTTAGCCCAGTGATGGATCTGTGATGTGCCTTTAGCTCTACGTAGCCTTGGGGTCAATCTCGGGGTTTAGATGTGTCAGAATTTTTGTTCTGGATACCTGTTCGATTTTGATAGTTTTTTGGTCCGATTCTAAGATGTCCGATTTTCAGGACTCCGATTATCAGAATCGGACGTCCAATTTTGGGTTGGTCCGATCGGCCCAGTGGTCCGATTTTGGTCACGTCCGATTCTGGGAGTCGGATCAAAAAGTGGTCCGATTTTCAAAGTGGTCCGATTCTGGAAATCGAATCGGACAGGGTGGTCCGATTCTGGACTGGTCCGATTCTGGACTGGTCCGATTCTGGCTGGTCCGAGTGGTCCGATTTTCAAAATCGGACGGGTTGGTCCGAGTGCCATGTGGCACGTCCGATCGTACTGGTCCGATCCTGGGAATCGGACCGTCCGACTCCCGAACTTGGGTGGTCCGATTCTGGGAATCGGACCACAGCGAGTTGGTCCGAGTGCGTCGGCGGCGGACGCGATTCCCGTGCGTTTGACCCCTCCTCACTGTCAGGTGCACGCAATCACCACAAACTTTTTAAATCTGATCAGGGCACTTGTTGGAAAACATCAGACTCACCTGGAGCAGCACGAATCACCGATGCCTAGGAATCGGGGCAGCGCTTCCTCATCCTATGAACCAGAAGTTCTCTCTCTCTCTCTCTCACAAGGCAAATCAAGGAAATGAGGTCTGTCCTGGCCTTCCAGGCCTCTTAAGGTCCTTTCCGAGCACTGCAGAACCTCACAGCTAGTTCCTTGTCCCTATCTTACCCAGAAATTTGAATCTGGTCCCCTGTTTCCCTGTTTCAGCCTGTTATACAGCAACAGAAAACCCTACTGTTTGCCTGTTTTTTCTTCTTTTTCTTTGTTTTTTCCTACCCTAAATGCATCCAAATCACAAAATAAATACCTATACTACTCCATTCCACAACATAAATCACAGAAAGCAAAAAACCTACTTGCCAAGGAGATCGAATACCATCTTCAACCCCCTCGCTTCCTACCTATCTACCTCAAGCACCGGTTCGGGGAAAACCCCTTACTTTGATGCTCGATTCGAAGCGCGCAAGCGCTCAAGGCTTGAATCCGTTGGTCCCGGCAACGGAACCAAAATGTGGGAGCTTTCACTCAACCGCCAAGACCCTCGGACCGCTTATTGTTTCAAGCGTTCCAAGCCGAGCACTAATGGCTACCTCTCACATAGCCGACGCGCCATCCATATCTACGGGTGTAGTGAGCTTACCTTGATGCCGTTCGAGTTACCTCCTCTCCCGCGCACTCCGGTAGCTCCACGATCCAAGTGCAAGCTTCAAGCAAGCTCAATCCTCCCGCTCCAAGCTCCAAGCTCCATTGCCGCGAGCAAGACAAGAGAAGAGAAGAGAAGAGAAGAAGAGAGGAGACGATGGAGAGCTTCTCCTCCTTGGTCCCTCACCCTCACACACTCACTCCCTCACACTCTCACACTCCCTCTCTCAAGCACAAGCTCAAGCAAGCAAGAACAAGAAGAAGAAGAAGAAGAGGAGAGCTACTTTTGGCCACACACAAGAATGAGCTTCTCATTCACTTTTCCACTTTATATACAAAGCCCTAAATCCCTCTTGGGCGGTCATCCCCTTTTCCCCTTTTTTACATGGCCAGCCGTAGCCTAGGCCCTTTTTCCCATTGTCCTTCTATCTTCCTTTCTTCCTTTCCACCGCCCGTCTACCTTGACAAATTGCACAGGTGAGAGCCCGGCGCTCTTTTACAAGATTTCAGGGTGCGCCTTTTTATTTTAAAATGCGCCTTTTCCCTTTTGCCTTTGCCTTGGACTTTTAAGGTTGCCTTTACGCTTTTGGCCTTTTCTCCTTTTCTTTCTTTAGTCGGGCTACCTTTTTTCCGCTTTTTCCCTGCGTCTTTTCCACTTCTTTTTGCTTTCTTCGTGTTGGGGTTAACAGCCATCATTACTCATTGGAATGTAGCAAGGGTATTACAGAGCCCAAATGGCATCACTCTGTAAGCATAGGTTTGTTATTCGGTTGTGAATGTCATTTTGGATTGATCTTATTCTATGATCTGGACTTGATTGTATCCACTAAATCCATCCAAGACGGAATAAAGTTCATGGCATGCCACTATATCCAATAGTTGGTCTATGAAAGGGATAGGGAAATGATTCTTTGAGATGATCTGGATTTTAGAAGCCGATTTTGAGCCATGCTTGAAGCATTTGAGACTATTTTTAGAGTATGAAGTGCCTAGGAAGCACCAAAGACCAAATTTTTGTGAAAAATCAAACAATGGTGAATGATCTGAGCTAGAGTTTTCCTAGATGCATTTTGACATCAGGAATCCAATGCAAGTCTTGATTCCTCAATCAGAGGTCATTCGTTTGACCCCCCATTTAATCCCCACAAGGTTTGACATTATAAAGCAGCTACTAGATCTGAGAGCCAAAAAGTGCATGGTGCAGATCCCAGCTTTATAGATTTCGGCATCATGAAGCCACCCATCCAGACATATCTTGAATCCAAGTCCATTTGCCCACTCGAAACTAAAATATCCACTTAGGGACTTTGTGAAAATGCCAGAGATGAACTGGTTATTTTAGAAATTATCAATCTTAGGCTTTAAAGAAGTCCAAACTAATGAAAAAACTGTCGAATAGGAGGTGGGAGGCGTAAAATTTTTTGCATCTCCTCAAAATTTGCCCGATGCCTCTCCGATCCTCAACATTCTAGAGAGAGAGAGAGATTCTCGATCAGGACAGAGAGAGAGGAACAAGATGACTATAATCTAGTTGATTTTTATGGAGGATTTCAAAATCTAAATTTTTAGTCTTTCTCTCTCTGCTCTCCTCTCCTCTTAGCGGTTGTTTGTTGAGATGGCAAGCTCAACACATGCGGACATTGATGATGGACTACCTGGCTAGATAAGTCCGCATGTCTACACTTAAGCACGTTGGTGGTCATTATGATACTCACATGGCCACTGACTTATCACTTATTATATTTAGTTTGTTACACATATCTATAGTTGGCAAAGATATAGCGCCAATCAATTAGTGTATTCGGCTATGCATTGTTCGACTTAGAAGGCCACTTTCCTTTTTTTTGTATCTTATCTATACTTTATGTACATTTTATAGTGTGTCAAAAAAGAAGAAAAAATTAGCAAGAAAACGTTTTGGCCTCCATCTCTCTTCTTATGTTCTTGAGTGAGCTTCCTCTTGTGTATATAGTGTGTGTTTGGCACAACAACTCAAGCAAAGTCCCCCACCACGTGCTTCTTGACATGGTATTAGAGCTACGCCACTGAGAGAGGCTGATTTTGAAGGCTAAAGTAAAGAAGAAGAAGCAAGGTTTGAGTACGCAAGCAACGGGTAACAAGCTCTCCCATTCTTCCACTCTCTCTTGGATAGTGCCTGTGAAGGCACCGGAAGCGGGATAGAGTGAAAATCTCATATTGATGTGAGATTTGGTGTGCAAGCAAAGCACTGTATATTCTATAGATATGCCCTTTAGGGCTTTCACGTGGTTCTTTTGGGTGTCTGAGGCCGTTTCAGGCCCCGTTTTAGAGCCGCAAGGTTGCAGAGAGTAGTTTTAGGATATAGTGTGATTTCGGCTGTATTGACTGAAAGTGGGTGCATACGTTACAGATTTCAAATCTGTAATTTTTTGAGGTGTTTCACGAAGAAAACATAAGGTTTATCTACAAAAAAGTTGCAAACTACATGTACTATTGAGCAATCAGTGAAAAAGGTTGCTTGGTATATTGCTGTGCACGTGTTGTGAAAGATTGCAGAAGACTAGCTTGTTGTGTTGTATCCTTGTTTGTGATAATGGTAGAGAACAGTGGAAATCCCATTATAGAGAAGCTCGATAAGAACAGCTACCCTTCATGGAAGTTATGTGTGACGAACTTCCTCATTGAAAAGGGCCTTTATGAGTTTGTTTCAGGTGAAGAAAAGGAGCAAGAGCTGGGTATCCCTCCGACTGCAGATGAATCAAAAGCATGGAAAGAATGGAATGCGAAAGACAAAAAGGTGATATACTAGTTATCTGCAGTCATTGATAATACAATGTTGAGACATATCAGGAATGTAGAAACTTCACATGCAGCTTGGATAATTTTTGAGAACATGTTTTTAGTAAATACAAAGGCACAAAAGATTCAACTCAAGCAAGAGTTGAATGCCTTGAAGAAAGGGAAAATGTCTATCAATGAGTATGTGTTGAAGGTGAGAAGCATTGCAGATGCTTTAGCAGCAATTGATTCAATGCTTGATGATGATGATCTGGTTTCATCCACTTTGAGTGGCCTTAATAATGAGAAGGCATTGAAATCATTTGTTACTTTAGTATACGTACGGAAGCCATTTCCAGATTTTGATGAGTTGATCTCTCTCATGATTACCGAAGAGATCAATATGCAGGGTGACTCATTTGAAAAAAATGGTGAACAGGTTCAAGCATTTTACTCAAGTTCAAGAAGAGAACATGGTAGATCCTCTTCGAGAGGCCATGGTATGGGACGTGCTGGCGATAACTAGCAAAACAGATTCAATTAGCAATTTGGTGAAATGTAGGTTTTAGGAGGCCGAGGAGACTTTAGAGGCAGGGGGAGCTCTAGAGGAAGAGGTGGATGGCAGAATAGAAGTTCTGGAAATTCTGCTATTGTTTGCCATTATTGTGGTAAAATAGGCCATATTGCAGCCCATTGCTATGCTAAAAAGGATGATATTTGCAGTGCTAAATTGCAGCAATGAAATTATGCATCGTCTTTACGACAGAATGAAGACAAAAATGAGTGTCTGTTTGTTATGCAACATATGATGAATGCAATTACATGAAAGGGAACACATGATGATGTATGGTATGTCAATTCAGGTGCATCTAATCATATGACCAGTCATGTTGAATGGTTTGGAGAGATACATGACTTACAAAATCCAGGTTATATGTGGATGGGTGATGATTCATGACACCCAATTTCACACATTGGAAAGGTTCCCTTGTCCTTGTATGATGGCCAGACAAAGAGTCTGACAGATGTATTACATGTGCCATCAATCACAAAGAATCTAGTGTCTGCTGGACAAATGCTAGAGCAGGGGTTGCAGGTCCGATTCAATGCAAAAGGTTGTTTTATATAAGACTTTAATGATAAGTGCAGGTTGGTCACAAAAGGAAGTAGAGTTGGCCACCTGTTCGCTTTAGATGCTGGAATTCCCGCAATGGATGTTGCTATGTATGCTAAAGGAAAAGCAGTAGTTGAAGATATTGAAATATGGCATAAATGTATTGGAAATGAAAATGTGCAAAGACTGAAATTAATGTAGTCCAGAGGATTGGTTATAGGGTTGGCTTCATTTAGAGTTGGAGAATTGCATAAAATCTGTGAAGCATGCCAGTTTGGTAAGCAGGCAAGACAACCCTTCTCGCATGACAGAGAAGTGAGTAGAAAAATACTTGATGTAGTGCATACAAGTGTTTGGGGGCCTACACAAAATGTATCTCTTGGTGGCAACAAATACTTTGTCACATTTATTGATGATTGTTCAAGGAAGTTATGGGTATACTTCATGAAGGAAAAGAGTGATGTGTTTGAGCACTTTAAATCTTTTGAGGCAGCTATTGAAATAAAAATAGGCTTAAAAGTGATGTGCTTGAGATCAGATGGTGGGGGAGAGTACCTGGCTTCTTGAGGACTCATGGGATAAAGAGGTAATTTACTTGTAGGTATACCCCACAGCAAAATGGGGTTGCAGAAAGAAAAAATAGGCATATTGCAGAAGTTGCACAGACATTAATGGCTAAAAAGAATATGCCAAAACATTTTTGGTCTGAAGCTGTCCATATTGGTGTCTATATTATGATTAGAACCCCCACAACTGCAGTTTATGGAATGACTCCTGTTACTGGAAAGAAGCCCGATGTATCACACTTGAAGATATTTGGATGTGTTGCATATGTTCATATGCCAGATGAGCTACGGAAGAAGCTTGATCCAAAGGCAGAAAATTGTATTTTTATTGGATACTCTTTAGAGCATAAAGGGTATCGCTGTTATAACCCTGTCAAGGTGAGTTTAGAGTGAGCAGGGATGTTATCTTTGATGAGATGGCAGCTAGTATACACCTGATGGTGATGTATTAGATAATGATAATGATCAAGACATCTATGTGCAAAAAGAAAAACAAGAATCCTGGAGTCTTAGTGGACCAAAAACATCATCTGGTACTATACCTACTGTGAGCCCTTGGTCTGGGAGACTAAGTAGTAGCCCCACATCTTTAGGTGGATCTATAAGTATTGCAGGGAAGGACAAAGGAAAGAAGAAAGTGTTGAATGGTACTGATGCATCTACCAATCATTTGGGATTTGATGGAGATTCTAGTGGCTTGAAGATTTTGGATGATGAGCTTGGTATTCCTTCAGTCAAGACACCAAGTGTACAGAGAGCTCATAGTAATGTAAAGGCTCCATTGATTGATCCAGTGGTATGGAGGTCTAGCAAGGTCAAATACCCTGTTAAAAGATTTGGTTTTTAAGGTTATACAACTCACCATTATGCTTATATGGTGAAACTAGTTGAGGATGTTGAGCCCACTTGTTTTGAGGATGTTGTTGGTCATGCTCATTGGGATACAACAATGGATGAGGAGATGGCTGCATTAGAAGCCAATGAGACTTGGGATTTGGTACCCTTACCTAGGGGTAAGAAAGCTATTATCTGTAAGTGGGTTTACAAAGTCAAGCATAATGCGGATGGTTCAGTTAGCATGTATAAAGCTAGGCTCGTTGCAAAAGGCTATGCTCAAACATATGGCATAGATTATAAAGAGACATTCAGTCCAGTTGCTAGGATGGCAATTGTTAGGTGTAACGTGTCCACTAGTGTCATCCAGGACACGTCTTAGCAGTCCATCGGAAAGGATGTCTAGAAAGCTCCGCCCAGCACTCCCATGGAATGTTACGGGGTTTGCGATCTAGGGCTTTCCGCGTCTGCCATGTAGCGGAAGTATTCCGGCTGTTCCCACTTAGGATCGACCTGAATTACGGTTTTCCTGATTGGTCATTTCCTAACAGCTGCTAGCGTCAGACCCAAGCGAACTACATTATGCAGAAACGCCAGGTCTGAAGCGGATTCACGCTGCACTTGGTTCAAGGAGAATGGGAAACGAGAGCGAGGCAAAGCTCAACCTCTCTTTGTTCGTGTTCTTTGACGATCTTCCAGCTATCCATTGTGAATTTGAGAAAAGTTCCCGGCCAACCGGGACCACCCATCCGTAGGACGGACCTATGGCCCATCCTCTGCACTTTCCTCGAGTTGTTTTAGTTACTTAATTACCTAACACATTAGTTGGACATGTAACAACCAACTTCTTTAATTAACCCGTTAGGCAATGGTTCCTTCATGTAGTTTTATCACTTGACATAGAAAAACAATATCAGACAACTTCCTTATTAACAGGTTATCATATTTATCTTTGAAATACAAAGAGTCTAGCCCGTAGGCTTATCCACAATCTGCTCAAAGGCTATCCAGCAATCCATAGGGATCACTAATCCAAGTTTCCACCCGTAGACTAGTATGCGGGCCTCGAGATCCAATCCCGTCACGTTAGCCTCTTGTGCAGGACCTGGAAGGCGAGGGATTTACGGCCAGAGCCCCCTCTGGCACCCAAGCGTCCTCCTGCTCCAAGTAGCACTCAACGGAGAGACCTCTCGCGGCGGGTTCGGTCCACTTTCCTGGCGCGGTCAACAACCCCCTTGGTTAGGGTCAGGCAGGTAGTCGGGGGTAACTGAAGCTGCCTCTCCCTTCAGGACTTCAACCTAAAGTATAGATATCCATTTATCTTTTAATTCATTGATCAAACAAAGCCAAACATTGCTCTAAAATCTGTAGCAAGCACAAACATTTCCATTGGTCGTTTTTGTTGTTGGCAAACTACTAAAGAATTAATCCTTCCTTTCGAATGCATCTAGCACTCGATCTGGGATGACTTGCAACTTGGAAAGATCCCCTATATCCTAGGTTAGGGCATACCCTATTAACCCAACTTGGTCAAACCTTGAGTTCATTGGTTATTTCAGTCTATCAGCTGGTCTTTAGTTTCTAAACAATCTTCCTTACTCAAGAAGGATACTAAAGTATTCATCCTCTTGCAAGATAGCTTGCATAAGGATCCGCCAATCCCATTGCGAGACTTTGGCCATTATCTTGTGATCCAATCACAAGATCATATGACTCTGCATTTGCTACGCAAGCGTCGCATAGAACTATGACACAATGGAGTCATTAATCAATTTGTTTCAAGTTCTTTAAGCTGACGTCGTTAGACCTAGGGTTTCCAAGCTTCATCTTTGTAAGATTCTCAGGGACAAACCCTAGTTCCTTTTACGATTACAATTCACTGTCCCTATATTCAGGGAATGTGGCAAGTATTTAAGGTATAGGCGTTTCTTGGAATTTAACTCATTCCCAACGAGTATTTCGTAGCGCAGGTGTTTTAAGTTTATGTTAATTTGGTTAACTCTAGAAGATAATTTCGAGATTACTTCCACATGATTCATTGTCTATGTGTAAATTGATTTTCAATCCTAAACTTTATCGATTTGAGGTTAAGTTAATTCCAAATAATCCTCCTACACTTTGCGAACAAAATTCATGCTAAACAAGCAACCTTTTACTTGATAATTTATGTTATTAACAACGACAATTTCATAGAGTTTATGCACCGTAAGAATCGTTTCATGCTTTGCACTTTCCATAATGATTTATTGCAATATGTGTTAATATTGTGAGACGCAGTTTATACTTCAAGGCTTAACCGAAGTATACTATTTTAATGGGTAATAATCTAGTCTTATAATTTATTTCAATGCATAAGCTGTTTACTAGAAATGCGTTGATGCTTTCTTCATTTGCATGTTTCATTTAAAAGTATTGATGACTAAGTTCCTTCGTCGTGAACAACTAGGATGAAATATATCCTATTTTTAATAATTAACAAAATCAAATAAAAATCAAGAATGAAAACCTGGGTTTGGGGTGAGATATCCACATGGATACCGGGAGATGACCCTCCTGCGGTTGCACCTTGGACTTTCTTAGGAGGCATCGCAATTGTAGTCATTCGGATGTGGAAGCAGCTTTACAACTCTTCTTTGGAATTCGCCATTGATCCCCTTGCACCGTCTGTCGAAAGTAGTTTTTTTGGAAGGTTCCCTCCTTGAAGTTGGGAATTCAAAAGGGTGTTTCAGAATCTTTTACGATTAAGACCCATTGAAGCCATGGGGAAGGCTTAATGGCCTTATAATTACTTGTTCAACGAGGAATGAAAAGGGATGGAAAAAAAACACAAGGTGTGGGAGAGAACTCTAAGGGAATATAGTAACCGTAAAGGTTATAAGTTCGAAGGACCCTTAGGTCAAACTTGGAGAAAAAGGCTTATGGGGGTTTACACATGGGGGAGGGTGAAAGGTTTTGAAGCCAAGGAAAAGGCTTAAGGGGTAATTATGGGAGAAGTGGTTTTAAGAGGCCACAGGAAGGGGGTGATTCCAAAGCCAAGGGAATAGGTCTTTTAGGGATTATACACGGGGGAAAAAGTAATAAGACTCTTAAGGCCTTTGTGCTCTTGGGGGGAGTGACTCCAAAGTGTAGGGAAAGGGTCTTAGCACGAGGGTGAAAGGGGCTTAGGGGCTTTTATCTAAAGCTTTTATTTTTTCAGCAAATATCCTTTGAAAGATCTGTAGCTTCTCTGAAAATTATTTCTATTCTGAAAGTAGCATTTCTTGAGTTAGTGAGTGGGGGTGAGGTTCCAAAAAACATGAGAAGGGGGCCTTAGGGGGTTTTTAGGACCCCGGGGTAATAGACCCAAAAGAAAGGCTTAAGGGTTAACACATGGTTCCAACACCTCATGGGAGTGGGGGCTTAAAATATGGAGGGGGGGGGGGAGGGGGTAAGGGGGGTTAATAAAAGGCTTGAAGGCACAAGAAAGGGGGTGAAAGGGGGCTTATTAAGCCCTTTGGAAGCTTCCCCCCCAGGAAGCTTCTAAAGTTTCCCCACGTAGGGGGGAAACATAACGGCGACGAGCGGCGTGACGGACAGGTGGCGGGGCCTGCGAGACTATAGATAGCATGCTGGGAGGACATGCAATGGACGGCAGAGTCAGGCGGCAGCGGCGTAGGTCCTCAGCGGCAGGGCGTCTCCATGGCGGCGGCTCGATCATGCTTTGCAACAGCTCCTGGACATCCTCCCCTTACTCAAGGCCTTCCCTTCTCATAGCTCGCCGTATTTTAGAATGCCCCCCTTTCACCTCACGATGCCTGCAAAGTGCCCTCCCCCTTCCTCATCATAGCTGCCTCGTCTGTTTAAATAGGGGAGGGCAGGGGGATCCTCCCTCCCCTGATGTGTCAATGCGCCATGGCAGAGCTAGAAGCATCGAGCTCCACCAAGGAGCTTTGTCATGCTTTCTATTCCCCTCCCCCTCCAACACGACAGTCGACTGGGGAGGGGAATAAAAAAATTTGCCATATTTCTTTAAAAGGAATTATCCCCATAATTATCCTACCCTTAAGAGGGTTTCCTATGCGAATGGTCTATTTACCCTTTTTGGAGTTGTTACATTCTCTCCCCCTTAGAGGAATCGAGATGTCCTCATCTCGAAATAAACTGGGGATATTGATGGTTGAGAGTGCCTTCATCTACCCAAGTGGATTCTCTTCTTGATAATCTTTCCACTAGACGAGGCATTCTCTCAAGGTTCTGGATCTTAATTGTCTCTCCCTAACATCTAAGATCCTATCAGGCCTTAGTTCCAAGAATCCTTGACTAGGCATTACAACTTATTGGTCATTAAGTACATGGTTAGGATTAGGTACATACTTTTTCAATAAACTGATATGGAATACATTGTGAACCTTTAGGTTTTCCGGGAGTTGCAGTTTATAAGCATTAGGTCCTAGGCACTTGAGGATCTTGTATGGTCCACAATACCTTGGACTTAGCTTCTTGCAAACTCCTAAGGATAGGGAACTCTTCTTAGGGCACGAATGAAGACCATGTCTCCTTCTTTGAAGACTCTATCTTGATGCTTCAAATCCACGTAGGCCTTTTGTCTATCCTTGGCCGCTTGGATGTCCTGTCTTATTGACTTTATTTGGTCATCCATCTCTTCCAACATCTGCCTTGAAGCTTCAACCCTTAAGGTTGGATCTGAAAAGTTTAGGGGACTTCGACAGTCATGACCATACAATGCTTGGAAAGGGGTCATCTGAATGCTTTGCTGGTAAGAAGCATTGTAGGCAAATTCAACCAAATGCAAGTATTGAATCCATCTCTTTGGCTCACGACAACAGTATGCCCTTAGCATATCCTCCATGACTTGATTTACTCCCTCTGTTTGGCCATCCGTTTGGGGATGGTAAGCGGTGCTAAAGCAGAGTTGAGTCCCAATAGCTTCAAAGATAACTCTCCAGAAGTGTGATGTGAAGAGAGAATCACGATCACTAATGATTCTTCTAGGTAAACCATGTAGCTTGAATATCTCCTTAATAAACAATCTTGCAATGTCTGAGGCTTTATAGTTTGTCTTTACTAGAATAAGGTGTGCAACCTTAGTAAGCATGTCAACCATAACCATGATGGAGTTGTATCCTCCCTGGACTTGGGGTAGGCCTACAACAAAATCCATACTGATGAATTCCCATTTCATTTGGGGAATGTCAAGCGGTTGCAGTTTCCCTGGCATCATGACATGTTCAGTTTTGATACGTTGACAAGACAAACACTCGATGATATATTTGAGAACGTCACCTTTGAGCCTCTCCCAATGGTAGCTCTTCCTAACTGCATTGAGAGTCTTGGCATAGCCAAGATGTCCTGTGAAAGGGGAATCATGAGCTTCTCACAATATCTTCTGCTTAAGTGACTGGCTTGCTGGTATACACAGCCTTGTTCTATAGTAGAAAAGCCCACTATTGATAGAAAATTCATGATATTTAGCCTGCAACTTTTGATTCTAATCCTTGATAGAGATCTCCCTTAGCATTGTTTGGTAGGCCGGATCATGGTATGCATCCTCTCTAGCTAGCTCAAATATAGGGTTGTTTGGCATAGATACTTTTGTAGCTAGAGATCTGGCTGTTGATGGATTTTGAAAGATTATGGAATTAAGGAATGCCTTCCGAGATTGAGTGCATCGGCAACTACATTCTCTTTTCCTGGTCGATACTTGATTTCAAAGTCATACTCCTCCAACACTTCAATCCACCGACGTTGCCTCATGTTGAGCTCATTTTGGGTAAAAATCCATTTGAGACTCTTATGGTCAATTTACTGGAGTAAACTTGTTACCCAATAGGTAGTGTCTCCAAAGCTTTAGAGCATGGATGACAACTAGCAATTCCAGATCATGCGTAGCATAATTCTTTTCATGATTCTTCAATTTCCTTGAAGAGTATGCTACTGGATGACCTTCCTGCATGAGTACACACCCCAAGGCAAGAATGCTAGCATCAGTTACTACCTCGAACTCCTTATTGAGGTCTGGAAGTTTTAGAATAGGTGCTGATACCAAACTTTGCTTCAATCTGTCGAAGCTATTTTGTTTGGGAGTTGACCATGCAATGGAAGTTTGCTTCTTCAATAAGTCCGTTAGGGGTGCTGCAATCAAAGCATAGTTTTTGATGAAGACCCTATACCATCCTGTCAATCCAAGAAAGCTGCGCATCTCTTTGACAGATGTTGGTATTGTCCATTCAAGCACATCTCTGACCTTGGCTGGGTCCACTGAGATTCCTTCTGCTGATACTATGAATCCCAGATATTCAATCTGGCGTTTGAAGAATACACACTTCTTCATCTTAGCATACAGCTTATGTGACCTCATTGTTTCAAGGACAATCCGAAGTTGGGGTTCATGATCTTCTTCCTGTTTAGAATAGACTAGAGTGTCGTTGAAGAAGACGAGCACAAAATCATCAAGATATGGCCTAAAGATATCCTGCATTAACGTGTTGAAGGTGGCAGGTGCATTCGTAAGCCTGAATGACATAACTAGGAACTCAAAGTGCCCATATCTTGTATTGAAGGCCGTCTTTGGGATATCTTCTTCCTTGATCCTTATCTGATAGTAACTTGACCTGAGATCAATCTTGGAGAAGATCTTCGCACCCTGAAGACGATCAAGAAGTTCATCTATTCTAGGAATAGGGTACTTATTCTTAACAGTTGATTGATTCAACCCTCGGTAATCAAGACATAGTCGAAGTGTCCCATCTTTCTTTTTTTGGAATAGTACTGAAGCTCCCCACGGTGAACTGCTAGGATAGAGGTAACCCTGATCTAGCAGTTGCTTGAGTTGTTCTTTCAGCTCAATTGCTTCTGGTATGGTCATTCTATAAGGTCTCTTTGCAATTGGTGCAACTCCTGGTACTAATCATGATCCACTTCTCTTTGAGGTGGGAGTTTTGTCAACTCTTCAGGGAATACGTCCACGTATTTCTTTAGCCAAGAAGTTTCTTCATGGGATTCTTGCTTCTGATCTAACTTGTTGAGTTTAATCAAGTAGACAGGTAATCCTTTTTTGACTCCTTTTATGATCCGAGATACTTTGGCCAATTGGATTCTTGGTACTCTAGCCTCACCTTGGGTTGTGACTAATTCCCTTTCAGAGTTTCGAAAGGTAACTTGACCCTTTCCACAGTGAATGTGGGCGTCATTAGGCTTAAGCCAATACATTCCGAGTAGACACTCATGGATACCTAAATTGATGACTCTGAATTTAACAGAAGTCTTCTTTCCTCCCAGGAAGAATTCCACCTTAGCAGTTTGCATGGTACAAGTAACCTCACGACCATTTGCCAATTCCACAAGCAGGGTAGGTGCTTCTACCGTGGCTATTCCTAATCTTTTTGCACATGCTAGTGAGATAAAGGAATGTGTACTGCCACAATCAATCAAGGTCTTGAAACCTTTACCTTGATAGTCCGACGGTGTCTAAATCACCGAGAACTGGCGATTCGGCCCTTTCTTGTGTAGAGTGGCATGGACTGTCACCCTTTCAAATTCTACTTCCATGGTCAAATCTTCCTCTTTTTCTTCTTCGCACATTTGCCTATTGCAAATGCAAGCGGTTCTTCCTCTTCCTCGGGTAGTGGCTCCTTGACCACGGCATGTTCCTTGGAAAGGCGCTTGGCGATGTCCTCTACCAAGCTTGGGACATTGCCTCTTGAAGTGACTGAGTTCATTGCAGTGAAAACAACGGAGGATTCGGCCATTACTTTGAGTAGGAACAAAGTTGTTGACGTTATTCGTCCTTGCTTTCTTTCTTTGTCCCTGATTATGACCTTGAACTCTCTTTATCGGAGGTCTGAATGCTCCTCTGTTCGGGTCACTATAAGACCAAGTTTTGTTACCCCTTGGTCGAGACTGCACTTCCTGAATTATAGATGCCGCTCGAATGAGTGCATCCTGAAGATTTGATGGACGCATAGATTCGAGACGGGTATTGACTGGTGGATTTAAACCCGCACAAAATTTGGACACCTGTTGTGTCATGTCCATCTGCGGTGCATACTTAAGAAGTGAGACAAATTTAGAATAATATGCATCAAGCGTGAGCCCCAGCTGTTTTAGCTCGTAGAACTCATTCATTTTCTGTGTGTGATAAGCAGGTGGTAAATATCTTCCTTGCATGGATTTCTTTATCTTCTCCCAGGTAACGGATCCCTCCGCGATCCCTTGATCCCTGCACCATTGCTTCCACCAAAGCCTGGCTTCGCCGGTGAGCTTTAGCTTGGCGAGCATAGCCTGATTGGCGGGTGCAGTACCGGCTGCTTTGAAGTAATCCTCCATGGATTCAATCCAAATTTCAGTATCAGCTTGAGCGAATCTGCCTCTCCCGTCAAACTTGGGTGGCTTAATCTGCTTGAGAAGAAACTTCTTCTCCTGGATTACAGTAGTACTTGATGTAGGAGGCGAATTAGGAACCTGTACCTGGGGTTGTGCCTGGATAAAGGTTTCTTAACGTTATTATACGATAATCATTATTGATTTATATTACATCTTTAATTCAGCTATTGCGTAAACAATGTAGCTACTTAACTTTTTATCAACTCTTATGCATAATCAGACATTGATAAAAAGAAGTCTTTATTTGTATTTATATGGCCATAGCCCTTTCGAATACAACATTTCTTGGGATGATAAGCCAACTGTTACATTTAGTTTGGGGAGAACAACATTGTATTACATTTATCTACAGGAACTGTATAATAGTATGGTTTCAGGTCATGGATCTTCAGGAATCGGTAAGTCATTGGAAGTTCAGGATATCCTTTCCATTGGAATCCATACTTCTCATGGCTGCCCAACACTTTAATCCTGTCGGCAGGGATTACACGGGTTACTTCCTCATATACATATGAGTTCATCTCAACCCTCCAACCTCGAATATGTAAAGTTGAGTTTACATGAGCTTCCACAAAAATGAACAGCTTCACGACTTTCAGGTCTTCCAACCACTTGATCCTCTTTAGGTTGGTTCGTAGATAAGCAAACCAGTGGGCGGCTATATAGTAGATTCCTAAAGCACCCATCCATCTTCATTCCATGTATAAGGGTGATGGATTATAGATTTGCTCCAAGATGTTCATCATCCCAACCCTTTGTCGATAATGCGGAGAATGCATTGCAGCCATAAACATGACTCGAAATACCAAGAACTTGTTCCACGCTTCATAATTCTGCAAGACAGCATTGAAGGTAAAGAAATGCTTGGAACATCAATATTTTCTTTACTTCTTCTTATTAATATTTCATAAAAAAATTCCGTTGTTGGTTGGCTCTGATACCAGCTGTAACGTGTCCACTAGTGTCATCCAGGACACATCTTAGCAGTCCATCGGAAAGAATGTCTAGAAAGCTCCGCCCGGCACTCCCATGGAATGTTACAGGGTTTGCGATCTAGGGCTTTCCACGTCTGCCACGTAGCGGAAGTATTCCAGCCATTCCCACTTAAGATCGACCTGAATTAGGGTTTTCCTGATTGGTCATTTCCTAATAGCTGCTAGCGTCGGACTCAAGCGAACTACTTTACGCAGAAACACCAGGTCTGAAGCGGATTCACGCTGCACTTGGTTCAAGGAGAATGGGAAACGAGAGGGAGGCAAAGCTCAACCTCTCTGCCATAAGGCATAGTCCCATTCCGTTCCCCTAAAATGGCGTAAATCGGGTTCACTCTTAACTCTAGGTCAACGCTTTAGTTGTTCGTATTCTTTGACGATCTTCTGACTGTCCATCGTGAATTTGAGAAAAGTTCCCGGCCAATCGGGACCACCCATCCGTAGGACGGACCGATGGCCCATCCTTCGCACTTTCCTCGGGTTGTTTTAGTTATTTAATTACCTAACACATTAATTGGACATGTAACAACTAGCTTCTTTAATTAACCCATTAGGCACTGGTTCCTTCACGTAATTTTATCACTTGACATAGAAAAACAATATCAGACAAGCTCCTTATTAACATGTTATCATATTTATCTTTGAAATACAAAGAGTCTAGCCCGTAGGCTTATCCACAATCCGCTCGAAGGCTATCCACCAATCCACAAGGATCACTAATCCAAGTTTTCGCCTGTAGACTAGTATGCGAGCCTCGAGATCCAATCCCGAGTCACATTAGCCTCTTGTGCAGGACCCGGAAGACGAGGGATTTACGGCTAGAGCACCCCCTGGCACCTAAGCGTCCTCCTGCTCCAAGTAACGCTCAACGAAGAGACCTCTCACGGCGGGTTCGGTCCACTTTCCCGACGCGGTCAACAACCCCCTTGGTTAGATTCAGGCAGGCAGTCGGGGGTAATTGAAGCTGCCTCTCCCTTCAGGACTTCAACCTGAAGTATAGATATCCATTTATCTTTTAATTCATTGATCAAATAAAGCCAAACAATGCTCTAAAATCTGTAGCAAGCACAAACATTTCCATTGGTCATTTTTGTTGTTGGCAAACTACTAAGGAATTAATCCTTCCTTTCGAATGCGTCCAACACTCGATCCAGAATGACTTACAACTTGGCAAGATCCCCTATATCCTGGGTTAGGGCGTACCCTATTAACCCAACTTGGTCAAACCTTGAGTTCATTGGTTACTTCAGTCTGTCAGTTGGTCTTTAGTTTCTAAACAATCTTCCTTACTCAAGAAGGATACTAAAGTGTTCATCCTCTTGCAAGATAGCTTGCGTAAGGATTCGCCAACCCCATTGCGAGACTTTGGCTATTCTCTTGTGATCCAATCACAAGATCATATGACTCTGCATTTGCTATGCAAGTGTCACATAGAACTATGAGACAATGGAGTCATAAATCAATTTGTTTCAAGTTCTTTAAGCTGACGTCGTTAGACCTAGGGTTTCCAAGCTTCATCTTTGTAAGATTCTCAGGGACAAACCCTAGTTCCTTTTACAATTACAATTCATTGTCCCTATATTCAGAGAATGTGGCAAGTATTTAAGGTATAGGTGTTTCTTGGAATTTAACTCATTCCCAACGAGTATTTCGTAGCGTAGGTGTTTTAAGTTTATGTTAATTTGGTTAACTTTAGAAGATAATTTCGAGATTACTTCCACATGATTCATTGTCTATGTGTAAATTGATTTTTCAATCCTAAACTTTATCGATTTGAGGTTAAGTTAATTCCAAATAATCCTCCTACACTTTGCGAACAAAATTCATGCTAAACAAGCAACCTTTTACTTGATAATTTATGCTATTGACAACGATAATTTCATAGAGTTTATGCACCGTAAGAATCGTTTCATGCTTTGCACTTTCCAT
The DNA here is from genome assembly GCF_053477565.2 of Lygodium microphyllum. NCBI lineage: Eukaryota > Viridiplantae > Streptophyta > Polypodiopsida > Schizaeales > Lygodiaceae > Lygodium > Lygodium microphyllum. The sequence goes on along the minus strand of NC_141140.1, from coordinate 152,959,386 downwards.
AATGATTTATTGTGATATGTGTTAATAGTGCGAGATGCAATTTATACTTCAAGGCTTAATCGAAGTATACTATTTTAATGGATAATAATCTAGTCTTATAATTTATTTCAATGCATAAGCTATTTACTAGAAATGTGTTTATGCTTTCTTCATTTGCATGTTTCATTTAAAAATATTGATGACTAAGTTCCTTCATCGTGAACAACTAAGACAAAATATATCCTATTTTTAATCATTAACAATATCAAATAAAAATTAATAAGGAAAACCTGGGTTTGGGGTGAGATATCCACATGGATACTGGGAGATGACCCTCCCGCGGTTGCGCCTTGGACTTTCTTAGGAGGCATCGCAATTGTAGTCGTTTGGATGTGGAAGCAGCTTTACAACTCTTCTTTGGAATTCACTGTTGCTCCTCTTGCACCGTCCGTCAAAAGTAGTTTTTTTGGAAGGTTCCCTCCTTGAAGTCGGGAGTTCGAAAGGGTGTTTCAGAATCTTTTACGACTAAGACCCATTGAAGCCATGGGGAAGGCTTAATGGCCTTATAATGACTCGTTCAACGAGGAATGAAAAAGGATGGAAAAAAAACACAAGGGGCGAGAGAGAACTCTAAGGGAATATAGTAACCGTAAAGGTTATAAGTAAGTTCGAAGGACCCTTAGGTCAAACTTGGAGAAAAAGGCTTATGGGGGTTTACACATGGGGGAGGGTGAAAGGTTTTGAAGCCGAGGAAAAGTCTTAAGGGGTAATCACGGGAGAAGTGGTTTTAAGAGGCCACAGGAAAGGGGTGATTCCAAAGCCAAGGGAATAGGTCTTTTAGGGATTATACACGGGGGGAAAAGTAATAAGACTCTTAAGGCCTTTGTGCTCTTGGGGGGAGTGACTCCAAAGTGCAAGGAAAGGGTTTTAGCACGAGGGTGAAAGGGGCTTAGGGGATTTTAAAACCCGGGGGGGAGGTGAGGTTCCAAAAAACATGAGAAGGGGGCCTTGGGGGTTTTAAGGACCCAGGGGTAATAGACCCAAAAGAAAGGCTTAAGGGTTAACACATGGTTCCAACACCTCATGGGAGTGGGGGCTTAAAATATGGGGGGGGGGGGGGGGGGGAGGGAGGGGGGGGCAGGGGCGAGTGGGGGTGAGGTTCCAAAAAACATGAGAAGGAGGCCTTGGGGGTTTTTAGGACCCAGGGGTAATAGACCCAAAAGAAAGGCGTAAGGGTTAACACATGGTTCCAACACCTCATGGGAGTGGGAGCTTAAAATACAAGGGGGGGTTGTAATAAAAGGCTTGAAGGCACAAGAAAGGGGGCTTATTAAGCCCTTTGGAAGCTTCCCCCCCAGGAAGCTTCTAAAGTTTCCCCACGTGGGGGGGTGGGGGGGGGGGGGGGGGACTTAACGACGACGGGCAACGTGACGGAAAGGTGGCAGGGCCTACGACTGTACGTAGCGTGCTGGGAGGACAAGCAGCAGACGACAGTGTCAAGCGGCAGCGGCGTAGGTCCTCAGCGGTGGGGCGTCTCCATGGCGACGGCTGGATCATGCTCTGCAGCAGCTCCTGGACATCCTCCCCTTACTCGAGGCCTTCCCTTCTCATAGCTCGCCGTATTTTAGAATGTCCCCCTCTCACCTCACGATGCCTGCAAAGTGCCCTCCCCCTTCCTCATCATAGCTGCCTCGTCTATTTAAATAGGGGAGGGGAGGGGGATCCTCCCTCCCCTGATGTGTTGACGCGCCATGGCAGCTGGAAGCATCGAGCTCCACCAAGGAGCTTTATCATGCTTTCTATTCCCCTCCCCCTCCAGCACAACAGTAAGCTGGGAAGGGGAATAAAAAAATTTGCCATATTTCTTTAAAAGGAATTATCCCCATAATTATCTCACCCTTAAGAGGGTTTCCTATGCGAATGGTCTATTTATCCTTTTTGGAGTTGTTACATTAGGTGTGTGATTGCCTTGGCAGCAGCCGAAGGTTGGAGTTTGTAGCAAATGGATGTTAAAAATGCCTTCTTGCATAGTGAATTGCAAGAAGAAGTGTATATGGAGCAACCAGCACATTATGAGGTTTTAAAGCATCCCACATATGTGTGCAGGTTAAAGAAGGCGCTCTATGGGTTGAAGCAAGCACCTAGAGCATGGTCCGACAAGATTGGAGAGTATCTTGTCAATATTGGATTTTGTATTTCTGATGATGATCACTCACTTTATGTGAAAAAGGGAGATGTAGGTTTGGGCATCATACTCATCTATGTGAATGACTTGATTATTACAGGTGACAATGGCAATGGGATTGCTAAAGTTAAGGACTTCTTGAAGAAGAAGTTTGAGATGAAGGATTTGGGTGAGTTGAGATACTTTCTTGGTATTGAGGTGATCAGATGTGATGTTGGTATATGGCTATCCCAAAGGCAGTATGGCTTGGATATGTTATCCAAGTATGGTATGACAGCATGTAAGCCTCTTTCCGTACCATTGGAGCAAAATGTGAAGTTGAGTGCTGACGTTGGGGATGAGATAGAAGACCCTACTATGTTCAAGAGGATAGTATGGAGTTTGATTTACATGACTATCACAAGGCCAAACTTGAGCTATGCTATTGGCCTTGTCAGTCAGTTTATATAGATGCTTACAAAGCCTCATTTGGATGCAGTTAGACGTATATTGAGGTATGTGAAGTCCACTTTACATTATGGACTTTTTTATGAGGTAGGTAAGGATGTATAAGTCTTTGGATACACAGATTCAAATTAGGCTAGCAGGATGTCAGATAGAAGATCTACTAGTGGATTCAGGTTTTCTCTTGATAGTGCAGCAGTTACATGGAGTTGCAAAAAGTAACCTACAGTTGCTCTATCAAGTACAAAGGCTGATTATAGAGGTGTTGCTATGGAAACATGTGAGGTGATATGGCTACAAACGTTATTAGGTGATTTGGATGTGCAGGGAAATGGTCCAGTTGTCATTCATTGTAACAACATGAGAAGCATACAGCTAGCTAGGAATCCAATGTTCCATGCTAGGACAAAACACATTGAGATGCACTACCACTTTGTGAGAGAGAAGGTACTTGCAGGAGATATTGACTTGGTATATGTCAGCACACAGGATCAGATAGCTCATATTTTCACAAAGGCATTGGGTGCAGAGAAGCTTCGAAAGTTTTCAAGCTCACTTGGAGTTGTAGAGATAGAGTTGAGCTTGAGGGGGAGTGTTGAGATGGCAAGCTCAACACGTGCGGACATTGATGATGGACCGCCTGCTGGCTAGATGAGTCCACACGTCTACACTTAGCATGCTGGTGGTCATTATGATACTCACATGGATACTGACTTATCACTTATTATATTTAGTTTGTTACACTACCTACAGCAAGCAAAGATATAGCGACAGTCGATTAGTGTAGTCGATGATGCATTGTTTGACTTAGAATGCCACTTTCCTTTATGTTGTATCTTATCTATACTTTGTTTACATTGTATAGTGTGTGGAAGAAGAAGAAAAATCAGCAAGAGAATGTTTTGGCCTCCATCTCTCTTCTTGTGTTCTTGAGTGAGCTTCCTCTTGTGTATAGTGTGTGTTTGGCGTAGCAACTCAAGCAAAGTCCCCCACCACACGATTCTTGACATTGTTCATATGCATCAATTCAAGAGAGAAGGGGGAGGATTGTGATGACGAATTCAGACCAAATGATGATGTTGGAGAGATGGAGGACATAGATCAAGCTGAGAGTGTGTATTAGCGGTAAAGAAAAAGCATAAGCAACCTCCCGTTTATGATATACAAGCCTCAGAATCATGGTTTCTATGCGTAAGTGAGCGGTTCTTTTGTTTTATGGAAAATAATTGAAGTGCTTGATTTTGATTATTCTTGATTTTTCATATTGCATTCTCTGTGGAATATGAAAGAAAACTAGAAAATACAATGGTATAATAATTTACTACAAAATTTGTAAGTTGCAGTTTTTATGGAAATAATGGAATTTGGGGTTTTTGTTGAGTGTTTTGGGATCATATGGAAAAAAAAATGGATACGAAAATGGTGGTGAGTGTCATTTATGAGTAAGAATTCATAATTCAAAAATATCTCATTTTTAAGAATAATTAAATGAAAAAAATAGAGAAAATAAGAGAAATATTATTGTTTACCTTAAAAATTTAGAGAAAATTGCATTTCATGTTTATGAGTGTATAACAAGGTTGGAGCATGAGGATTAAACCTCACTCAAGCCTTGTTTCTATGTTATAGTGTGGTTTTTTTATTTTTATATAAAAATTTACATAAAAATAAACCCTACGCCTACTTAGCAAATACAAAACGAGACCGATAGGTGGAAAGAGAGTTTGTGAAAGTGGTTAATTGCTGAAAATGATTCAAATTCTGATTTATTTGTCTATACACAACATATAGGACGGACTATCATTTGAATTAAGGAGACTAGTAGCACGAAGAAATTCGGTGCTAGTCTCTATCAACACCGCACATATGATTAGTTGAAAAATCATTAAAGGATTATTTTTATACTTCACCTAACTGGTTTCTAATGATAAAATGCTTGAGCACAATGGTCATCCACATTTTCATTGAGCATAGCATGGTATCAAACCTAGACGCATTGCAATTGTTTTCCAAACATTGACCTACATGGAGTGTGTAAGGAAACCTAAGCTTCTTAGGGCAAGCTTGGTAAGGCAATATCAATTCTCTTGGATCGTTCCAAGTATATAAGAGTGGAGACTGCTCGTATGTTCTTTATGTTAGAGCAACACATAGAGGGGCCAATCCTCTATGTCTCGGTGTAGAAGAGCTACAGTGGGGCCACGACATTCAGTGGAGAGGTTGCCTCCTATGTTTGTGTTACGTGGTATATTATACCAAGATGTATGGGATCTCCCTCCAAGGAGTAAGGAACCACAATCATTGGACTACGTTCTACTAGAAATGCAATATCTATAGTAGCAATTAGGGCAGTGTGTCCCTTACACACTCCTAGCCACGAGGCTATGTGGGGTTGTCTTGAGAGTTGTAGAGGCCTAGCTAGTACCTATAGCCAGTGTCGAGCCCGTTTTAGGTCTTAACAAGTGGTGCATTTGCCAAGAGTTTCCTACAAGTGGCGGTCTCTGTGCCCTGGTCGATTGTTGGGATGACCTATTCTCTAATGTATACCAAAAATTAGTGAGCTAAACTCACAAAACCCTCAAGCAGAGCTCCAAAAGCAAGAAAGAGCTGAATAAGCTAGACAGCAAGCTGAGATAAACAAAAGATACTCTCTACAAAGGAGTAGTCCAATATCTTTGTAAGGGCAAGGTCTTAATAACCCTAGCTCAACACACAGTCCATTAGGGGGAGGAAGCTCTAGTTCTTTCCTCCCTCTAATCAGTCCCTCCACTTCAAATGGAGCTATAATCCTAGTTGTTCAAACCCCTGTAGCAAATCCGATTGTTATCATGGCAGCACAACTTATTGCTATACCTGTTGGAATGGTGAATTTGTCAGCTTTAGGTTTCCCCCTATCCATCTTCAATGGGTTAGTAGAGGAAGATGTAGAGCTCCACATTAGGGAGTTTCAAAAGTTGATGTTCTATCGTATCTAGGATGAAGGGCATCTAATGATGTTCTTTAACATGACTCTCAAAGGAAGAGCTACCATATGGTATCAAGACCTATACAACGGAACCATAACCACTATTGATTTATTTTTCAAGGCCTTTTGAAGGGAGTTTGCCCCTAAAAGGGGTGGTCAATATTGGCTACATGTAGTAAATGTGACACCTCAAGAGCCACATGAGGATATCTAAGCATATGCCAAGAAGTTAAAAGATGTCTTTCGCAAATTGCAAGGCTCTGATCCTATCCCAATAGCTGCCCAACTGCAACTTTTTTGCATGGTCTAAATTTCAACAATCAGGCACATTTGAGTATTGTAACTTTGTTGAATATAGACAGTGCCATTAGACGAGTGCAAGAAGTAGAATCCCCACTACAAGTGGTCTATGCCTCTTAAACCAATCTTAATATGGGTCTAGATTCGATACATAATTTGGCATTGACCAATGGCAATGAAAGCCAAGGGATAGCTATGACTAACCCGAATGTGAGAGGAAGCATGGTCCAAAATGTGTCTTTATTGTGAGCTCCTCCCAGTGTGACTATGCCTATGGCTAGTCATATGGCTCCACCAAATGTTGGAGGCCAAGCATCAAACCCTAATGTTGTTCTTGTGAGTCAGCAACCAATGCCCAATCAAATTGTTAGGCCAATGGAATGACCAATAAATGTGCATGGCTATGAGTCAAGTGCATCAAATGTCCTTAGCAAAGTTAAGGATATGATGAAGCACTACACTAACATGATTTCTGAACAATATCGACAAATAGTCATTGACATCAATTTTCTTAAAAAACAACAAAATCTGATAGAAAGTAGACGCCCTGAAGTGGGTGCACCTTCAAGATTTAGTTGTAAATGGTGTGGCAACCAATACTATTGTTGTCACCTGTTGGAGTAAGATTAGCTCTCTTCAAACAACAAGGTAGTAGATAGCCAAGTCCTATTAACCAACGTACTCAAGGAAACAATCTTTAGCAAGGTGATGGGCCGAAACAAATACTTCAAAGAGGTAAGGCTACTGTAGAGGAGCTGCCTAGTGGTAGTAGAGTTAGCCTCATTGAGTTTGTATGGGTTAATGGCATTGAAGCTTTCAATCTGCCGGCCATTATGAGAGGTCAAAAGTGTAGATAAGGCGACAAAGATAACATAAAACTTTTCGATGGTGGAAACCCTAAGCAAGACAATAAAGGGACACAAGTCCTTAACCCTGACATGTGAGGGGGACCTTTAAAACCCATAAGAAGTAAAGTTGATGCCAAGAAGGATAGAGAATTACCAAGGAGAAAGGCAAAAGCTAAGAAGAAAGTACCAAAGCCAGTTCAATGACCAAAAGAGAGAATGGTCTCTAGAGTTCAATTTGGCAAGCTCTCTTTGGGAAGTTAAACCAAACGTGAATCTCTTGCAGTTGATTAAGCTATTTCTAGGAGTGTGCAAGAAATTTAAAAAGATCATGCATACTGGGTATATCATAGAACCTTTAGGCATATAGTAAGTAGGACATGATTGGTGGGAGCATGTTGAAAAACATTACGCAAGGATTGCAGCCTATGTTGATGGAATACTAGTAGATCATGCTATCGTATAGAAACAGGATCATCTGTTAACATCATGAGTTCAAAATTGATCGAGAGGCTAGGTCTAGCAATCCAAAAAGATGCCCCCACAATTTTGCAAATGGCTGATGACAATTTAAGACAACCTGAAGGTTATATTACCAAAGTCCTTTTGTGATTGTTGCGAGTGTGGATTGCACTATGGACTTTAGTGTTATTAGGTTCGTAGACTAGCCAAGCTATCAAGTACTATTAGGAAGGCCATGGATCTTGCAATCCGATTGTCAAGTGGATATACCTGCTGGTCAATTGATATTTGGTAGAGGTGCCAATCATATGGTAGTCAATGCTTACCTTGAGTCTCCTCAAAGTAAGAGAGCTCCTCTATCCTCTATGGAATTAGAGACGTTAGAAAATGTATCTACTAGTGAGACGTCATCGAGTGATGAATCAAAAGAAGGGTCCACTACCAAGGATATCTATCGAATAACTCTGAACGAGCCAATAGAGCCTCAAAATCAAATAGCAGATGTGGATGTGATTGAGTTGGATCTTGGTACACCAAATAATCCGCGACCAATTAAATTAGGATCCATGCTCAGTGTGAAAGAAAGGGAGGACTATGTGTTCCTTATCCAAGAATTACGTGACATCTTTGCCTAGAGCTGAGAGGAATTCCTCCTAGCTTGGTTGTTTCTTCACTTGTTGTTATTAGAAAGAAGAAAAATAATCAAATGCAACTTTGCGTAGACTTTAGAGAACTGAATAAGTAGACAGTTAAGGACTATTACCTGTTGCCCTTTATCGACTTGATTTTGGACCAATTAGTGGGTAAGGAAATATATTCCTTTGTGGATTGCTTTGTGAGATACAACCAGATGGAAATTGCAAAAGAAGATAAGCTGAAAAAAACTTTCATTACTCTCTTTGGTACCTTTGCATACCATGTGATGGCCTTTGGTTTATGCAATGCACCTAGTTCATGATGGCAATGAATAGCAAACAAGACCTTTGGTGACATCTCCTCAAATGAGTTGAAAGTGTGTATCGATGACCTGGGAGCAGCCACCATAAGAGAAAGGTAATTGATTATTTTAAGAAAGTATTTTGAGTGCTATAGACAATTTTGCATAGCTCTTAACCCACGGAAGTGCATGTTTGGGGTGCCTTATAGACTATGGCTAGGCCATATGGTTAGTTCAGTAGGGATTGCGACCCTAAATAGATCAAGGAAATAGTTGCCATGAGTCCGCCACGCACTTCGAAAGAAGTACACAACTTTTTTTCATTTGTAGGGTACTACCGGAGGTTCATAAATGCCTTGGCAGAAAGAACGTTGCCACTAATGAATCTATTATCCTTTAGCTATCTATTCGAATGGAGTGACCCTTGTAAGGTATCTATTCAAACGGAGTGACCCTTGTAAGGTATCTATTATCCTTTAGCTATCTATTCGAATGGAGTGACCCTTGTAAGGTAGCTTTTGATTATGTGAAATAGGAGCTAGTAAAAGCACCAATTTTAAAAGCACCTAAAAGGGGCGAAGTATTCTACATATTTTCAACAACCACCATGCATAGTATCAACTGTTGTTTATCCCAAATTTGGGAGGAAAAATGGTATCGCTCGATCGCTTTTGCTAGTCAAAAGTTGAGCATATCAAAAATCAACTATACCTACATGGAGAAGTTTGCCTTGCAATGGTATTTGTGACTAAAATTTTCACGCACTACATTCTCTATGAGAAGGTAGTTTTCTATACAAAGGCAAAGGGGCTTATATTGTTGATGAACAAGCTATAGCCACCTAATCATTTAGCAAAGTGGTTAATCACTTTGTAGGAATTTGACTATGAGATTAGAAGTAAGCCATTGAAGCTGCATGGTATTGTGGAATGCCTTATGGATTTCGAGGAGTCGAAAGATACTTTAGTTGAAGAAAGTGATATAGAGGAAATGTTTAAAATTGATACGGCCTCGCTTGTGGAGGGCATTTTGTTGGACGGTTGACTGCCCAAAAAGCTTTAAGAGCTAGATATTGATGGCCGTCCATTTTCCAAGATGCATCCGAGTATGTCAAGAGTTGTGATATTTGTCAACGACATGACAATAGAGAGAGCAAGAAGTGACCACTTACTCTGATTATGGCTATGCTTCCCTTTGAGAAGTGGGGAATAGACTTTGTGGGTCCTATTACCTAGTCGTCTTCTATGTAGAAGAGATATATCATAATGGCACTGACTATTTTACAAAGTGGTCAAAAGCATGAGTGATGAGGAAGGATGACACAAAGGAGACTGTCAGTTTCCTATTAGAGCAGATTATATGCCAATTTGGTCCGCAAAAAGAATTAGTATCGGACCTGGATCCCATTTCCTAAACAAGGTGATTAAAAGCCTGACTGAAGCATGGCAAATTACGCATAATAAGACAACTCCTTATAGTCCACAAGAAAATGGGCAATTTAAAAGTACTAAAAAGAAGCTTGTTGATATTCTATCAAAAATAGTGTTTGAAAAAAAATAAGATTGGGATAAGAAATTATGTGTGGCGGTGTGGGCGTATAATACGACATTCAAGCTAGTCATGGGGAGGAGTGTGTTTTGCCCTTAGAGATTGAGTTGCCAACTATAAGATTCACAATCAATCATTCTTTGGGTGACAAGGATGCCCTCTTTGAGTGCTTTATGGATTTGGCCCCAACTTTGGCCCTCTTGGATAAGCTCAAATTGCAGAGTCTGTTGCACTAGGAAATGGTTAAGCGTCAAAAGCTGCATGATTTAAAAGTGAAGAAATATACTTTTAAGAAGGGATAGTTAGTTCTATATTATGACGCATGTAGAGAACTGTTTCTATGAAAACTTGAGCCCAAACAAGACAATCACTACAAGATCGTAAGAATAGGAAAAAATAAGTCTATAGCATTACTGGCTAATCTTGAGGAAGTGGAATTTAAAAATAAGGTTAATCTTAATATGTTATCTCTAAATACACTAACGAAATAAATTCCTTTCAGGTCAATGCGAGGATGATCAGAAACCTGCAAGAGACGAAAGAGGTTGATTGGGCTGATTATTTCTTATCCAGAACACCCATACTTGGAGCAAAGATATCGTTAGGGAAAGCTTATCTAGTGGAGTAAAGGATATAAAGTGATTGAGCAAGAGGATGGATCATTTATCTAGGAAATCAAAGTATTTTGTCATCACTACTTATGAGTTCTGACAAGCATCCCTGCTATATTCAACGAAGAAGGTGGGATGGAGCCTTCAGTACATCCTCTAAATATGCTAAATTATGATTATCATAATTATGAGTAGAGGTGATGATGGCATGCTATGTTAACCCATTGTGGACGTACACAATGTACTTTGATGGAGCCTCCAAGGGTCCCAGCAAGAAAGGGAGTATAGGGGTAGTTACTAGAGATCCCTGACATAGAGTCGTGATGAAATTAGTTATTTATCTCGGGGTTGGATTTACCAATAACATGGCAGAGTACAAAGCTTTAATCATGGGCCTGAATATTGCTAAGAAAGGCGATATCCATTAGTTGTTAGTAAAGGGGGATTCCCAATTGGTATTGAACCAACTAAATGGGACTTACACAATACGAAATCCCATTCTTTCTATGTATTAGCACACTACTCTATGAGCATGCTCAACGGGTTTCAAAGAGTGTGTCCACATTGTGTATATTGGTTATGTCTTGAGGGTTCTCCATCTCTTGTGCCTTCTTAAGTTTTATTGATTCATCTATTTTTGTAGTTCTCTCTCTCTCTCTCTCTCTCTCTCTCTCTCTCTCTTTCGTAAATCTCTCTCTCTCTCTCTCTCTCTCTCTCTCTCTCTCTCTCTCTCTCTCTCTCTCTCTCTCTCTCTCTCTCTCTCTCTCTCTCTCTCTCTCTCTCTCTCTCTCTCTTTCTCTCTCTCAGTTTTCCTCTCTTCTCCCTCACAAGCTCCTCTCCCTCTTACATAGCATCCTAGTCTGCTCTTCCATGACTAGATGGTGCCCTTACCTCATACACTTTATGGCAGAAGGGAGTTTGACATAGTATAGAGGCTGCCATACCGAATTTCCTTCGTCAGAGTATATCCATAGGATACCTAAGTGGTTCCATATGTAAGGTGGCAAGCTTATTAGCTATTCCTGACCTTCTCATATGAAGTTGAGTCAAGTTGATTATCCCTAGATCAATGATGAGAAGACAAAGTATATTGCAACCACTGAGGCTTGTAAGAAAGCCCTATGGCTAGGCCATCCAGTGGCAAACCTTGGTAATATTGTTACTCCTATACTGCATTTGAATTATATGAGTGCCATTCAGTTGATCCATAATTCGTTCTTTCATACAAAGACTAAGCACATTGAGGTGTGATATCACTTTATTAGAGAGGTGGTAGAGGACAAGTCTATTGAGCTTGTCAAGATCTCATCAAACGAGAATCCTGCAAATCCACTTACTAAAAATCTCTCATCGAAACATTTTGCCTTCCTTAGGAAGATTATAAGTGTAGGATGAGATGACATCTATTTCTCATTCTATTATACCTTATGTACATTTTGTACTTTTTTCTTTTTTCTTTCACACCTCGCTCAAGGCACATTTGCCTTTAAGTGAGGTGGTTATTGGAGGTAAATGCATGTGCCTACACTGTTGTTGTCACTATGCGAATAGTGTGAAAAAACCTGGAGCACATCATCATCTAGATTTCTTATTAATCTAGAGATTCAATGCCATATTAGTCTTTAATGTCAGTGTCCATAGTATAGATATTTCAAAAATACGAGATTTTTGGATAATTTGTTTTTTTTAAGTAAGGTGGTTATTGGAGGTAAATGCATGTGCCTACATTGTTGTTGTCACTATGTGGATAGTGTGAAAAAACTTGGAGCGCATCATCATTTGGATTTCTTATTAATCTAGAGATTCAATGCAATATTAGTCATTAATGTCAGTGTCCATAGTATAGATATTTCAAAAATACAAGTTTTTTGGATAATTTTAGTTTTTTTTAATATTTTGGATATTATTTCTTGTAAATATCCAAAAAAGATGTAGAAAACTTCTAGAATAGGACTTGCAAAAAGCAAGTTGCTTTTCAACCAATTTTGGGAAAGCTCATGCAAAAAGAAGGGGCTTCCAAAATCATGCAATGTGCGATCGTAGTTTATAGGCACCAAATAGCACTCCAAATTGGGAGAAGGAGTGATCTGGAAGAATTTTGAATAGGTATCTTGAGATTTTACCCCCCTTTCGGAGCCAACAAAACCATCAGATTTGTAGTCTAAGTAGCAATGAAAAAGTTAATGTTTGGTGTGTGTTTTTTGTCTACCAGGGAGCTCTAGGAGATCTAATGCTTAGAGATTGCTTCTGAGTATTCTCAGACAAGGTTTTGTTTATCTTCTCAAGCTCTATCAATACATAGTACTTTGATTCATTGAGCTTTGTCTTTATCTTGTGTACCACTTATCTATTATTTTTCTTCTTTTCTATCTCCTATTCTCTACTTCCTTCTCTCTATGATCCTCGGTGGATATGACCTTTTGACTAAAACCCCTCAAACATTGGTGAACCCGATGTGACAGGTCATCCAAAGGAAAGACAAGCTTATGTAGATACAATAACAACAGGTGATGTAGGCTTCTACTCAAAAAGAAACTATTGTGATAGATACTTTGCTAGTAATAAATCATGAGATGAAGTTGTTTAATGGCAAGAATGTATCTACATATTTGCATGCCTATGCTCAAAAGATGGGATTTTCTTTGGGGTGGTTCAACTTACATGGAGCTAGTATTTTGTATGTGTCATTGCACATGAATTGAAAGCCTGAGTTACTAAATTGTATATGCAAGATGCTGAGTGGGTAGCTTTCAAGAAGACACTCAAGGAAGAATTTTACATTGAAGACACCAGTTTGATTACCTACAGGACTTTCCATGAGCGGGTTCTACAACCCAATAATGGTCTTGTGGCTACAAAGTTATTAAGAGAATTAGTCGGTTTTAAAAATTAGATCTTGTAGAACAGAAAGCTCTTACAAGTCAAAAAATTGAATTGTTTCTACAAGCAACAAATCCTAGGCTTCAAGAGAAGCTTGATGATTTATCAGAGGATCTGACTACAGAGACAAGGCTTAAAACAGAGTGGAGGCATGTTAAGGAAGTTGTTATTGCACAAGTGAAAAAGCATTAAAAAAGAGAAAGATTTCATGTATCTAGCTTTCCCTCTGTTATGAGCAAAAACAGTTGATGTATCCAATAAGCCATCCACTTCTGTGGCTAATCCTATGGCTACACCTGTTGTTCCCAATGTTAGGAAGAAAGATGTATTAGATAAATTGGTCAAAGGCATGCGGGATCTTTAGTTAAAGGTCACAAAATTGGATGAGAAAGGACAAGAGGAAAGGGGATCGGCATCAGCCCCTAAACTAGGGAAAAGATGTATGTGGTGTGATAGTTTGAAGCATGAAAGAAAGGATTGTGATGCTTATCATGAGGTTTTGAAAAGATGGCAAGATCCATACACAAGAAATGGGATTGCCTCTTGCTTTTAATTTTGGAAAGGGAGGTATGGAAAAGTTGTTGGAAGACTTGGTTGTTCAAAATGCTTATGCGACTGTACATGCTGCTACTTTTGGTCAATAGTTGGATAGAATGCCTAGCCAATTGATGGTTGGTTTGAAGGCTACAATATGGACACATGCTTTGCATGCAATTGAAAAGAGAAAAGTTATTGATAGTGAAAGGTCTCATGCATGGCAAGAAATTTATGACATAATTGGTTGGGAATCACTGAGAGATGAATATTCAGTGGATGCATATTTAGCAAAATGGCAAAACACAAATGTACTTGTGGAATAGAAATAGAAGAGAGATAAAGATAATGCAAGGATATCTAAGAGAGTGACAAGAAGAAGTGTGGATTCTCCTAAAGTTGCAAATCAGCCACCTCCCATGCATGTTATGGAAGAGGTTGGGCAGGAACAAAAACAAGATGGCTAGCAAGAGAGCAAACAGTTGAGATTTAAGTTACAGTCTGATATTGAGACAGCCATGGATACTTTTGAAGATCCTTTAGTGGAAGAGTCAACCATTGCATCTCTAGATTTTCTTAATGCATCTAAAGAGGTTTACAAAGCTTATGTTTTACTTGATGCAAGGACTCAAAGGGAGATTGCTGAAGTGTTGGGTGCACATGATTTGCGGGATACAATTATCATTTATGAGACAATTCATGAGCTCGAGGATATGCCTTTAGAGGATGTTAGATGTAATGCTCCACAGTTGGAAAATATTTCGGATTCTTTATCAGAAGCCTTGATAGGAAATTCTAAGATGCTTCAAGATATGGACTGCTTCACTATTTTCGATGATGGTGAGAATGTGTTGGATGCAAGTGAGGCTTAGTTTATGTTTGATGTGGTACACAATTGTCAACATAAGTAAATTTCCATGCAGCACTGGACTCTAAAAGAGCAAGCATGTTGCTGTGTATTTGATGATGGGTGCATTGATAGCTTGTATACGGAGAATCAATAGCCTCTAGTATATGATGCGCACCCAAGGCCTTATGACCCTAGAGGAGGTACTAGGTGTTGTCCAAGAGTTATAGATATACTGAATATTTTGATCTATGATCCAAGGGAATCCCTTCTTATGTGCATGATGAGTGACAAGTTAATACTATGGGTATTTAACCCAAGTGGTGCATCAATGGCACATATCAGAGGATGTGCAAGTTCAGAGGAGAGGGTGGATATTGTATCACTACGTAGACACAGTGCGAAAAAACCTAGAGCGCATCATCATCTGGCTTTCTTATTAATATAGAGAGTCAATGCCATATTAGTCATTTGCGTTAGTGTCCATAATATAGATGTTTCAAAAATACGAGATCTTTTGATAATTTTAGCCTATTTTTTATATTTTGGATATTATTTCTTATAAATATCCAAAAAATGTGTAGAGAACTTCTAGAATAGGGTGACATGCAAAAAGCAAGTTGCTTTTCAACCAGTTTTGGGAAAGCTCATGCAAAAAGAATGGGCTTCCAAAATCGCACAACGTACGATCGCAGTTTACAGTCAACAAACAGCACTCCGAACTAAGGAAAGGAGTAATCCAGAAGAATTTTGATCACGTGTCATAGGATATTACCCCCCTTTCGGAGCTAACGGAACCATCAGATTTGCGGTTTGAGCAACGAAGAAGAAGTTAATGTTTGGTGCGTGTCTTTGGTCTATGAGGGAACTTCAGGAGATCTAATGCTTGGATATTGCTTTCGAGTAGTCCCAGACAAGGATTTTGTTTATCTTCTCAGGTCCCATCAATACATAGTGCTTTGATTCATTAATCTTTGTCTTTATCTTGTATACCTCTTGTCTATTCTTTTTCTTCTCTTATATCTCCTATTCTCTACTTCCTTCTCTCTGATCCTCGATGGATATGACCTTTCAACTAAAACCCCTCCGACACCGTCCACATTTACTACACATACAATGGTTGCATACCTATGCATTGCATGTGGCAAGTCGCTCATCACTATCGATTCTTTTAATGAACATTGAATAAGGAAAGGCCAATCACACATTGCGACTATTGAAGTTCTCACATATTGTCTCTCTCTCTTGCTCTCAAACTTTGACCTCCATCACTCATGCTTCACTCATGCTTTTTCTCACGTGCTTCCACTCCAACTCTTAGGCCCTCGGATATTGTCCAATGACCTGATTCAATTTATTGCCTATTTATAGTTGGTGGCTTTCCCCTCTACCAAATTCAATCATCCTCGGGATCGGCACAAGCAGTGTATTGTTTTACAATTCAAACTCTCGAGCATATTTATGCATTTCCTAGATCAAGTTGAAGAGTTCCATACAATCATTAGGTGATTTTCATTAGTCTCGGACAATCGACTGCAAGCCCCATGGTCTATGTAGGATGCCACATGGCAAGCATATTAGTTTTGCAACATTTATTATGATTATTTTATTATTGCAATAGGTTTTTGCAAAACTCAAGCCTATTTTTACTAGAGGACCTAATCATGTTCATATATTTTTTGCTGCCTATTTATAAGCTGGTTAGCCTTGGTCATTCTCACTTGCTCTTTTCTAATGGAGAGATATCTTTTGACGAATATACACTCAATAGCCTATTGTACATAACTACCTTCTTTATGTCAACATTCATTCACTGCATATTTCTATTATCTACTGTCTCTTTCTCTCTCTATGTTGTTTTTGTGTTTTGAGGAGTTTTGTGCATTATTGCTGGAGGAGGAGTTGAGCTGAAAGCCCGAGAAGGAAGCAACAATGGAGATGCTGCATTCTCTGCTAATGCAAAAGGTAAAGGTGGTTCCTCCACCAAAAATGATGGTGACAAAAAGAAGAAGGGAAATAAGAAGACGTTTCAAGGAGAGTGCTTCTAGTGCAAGAAGAAAGGACATGCAATCACAGATTTTTGTGCCAAGAAGGCAGATGAAAAGAATGATACCCTTAAAAGTAAAGGGAAAGAGATAGCCAATACAATCGAAGCAGAGTTGGAGTTATTCATGGTGACCATTGAGGAAGTGTGCTCCTCGGTGCAAGAAGAATCTACCACTGACTCATGGGTGTTGGATAGTGGGGCGTCCCACAAGAAACGTCTATACAGTTCTATGCTGCAACCTCTACAAGAGTCCATCACTATGACGGTTGGAAATGATGCAAAATGCCCTGTTGCGAGCACATGTACTATTTCATTTGTTGCTGCAAATGGTGAATTCAAAAATCTTTCAAATGTGTTGTATGTTCCTAAAATTAGGAGAAATCTGTTATCAGTTGCTACCATAACTGATCTTGGTCATGAAGTGAGGTTCAAGAAGACAAGTGCAGAAATTCTCGACAGTACTGCTGGAAAATTTGTTGGCAAAGGAGAAAGAAGGAACAACCTATATGAGCTAAAAGCTCTTACAGTCACCACTGGAGTGGGCACAAGTAAGCTTTGGCATGAAAGGTTTGGACACATTGGATTTGCATTGTTGAAGGAGATGCACAAGCAAGGTATGGTTACTCACCTACATGCAATGACTAAATTGAAGGAACCATGTGAAGCTTGTATGATGGGCAAGCAACAAAGAAAGGCATTTCCACAGGAAAGCAAGAATAGAGCACAAGCTCCTCTAGAGTTGTTGCATGCTGACTTGTGCGGTAAGATGCCTACACATGTCTTGGGGGGATCTTCTTATTTTATGTTGATTGTCGATGACCACAGTAGGAAGATGTGGGTGTACTTCCTTTGTGATAAGGCTCAAGCTTTTTGTAAGTTTAAAGAATGGCTAAAACTGAATGAAACAGGAAAAAGTGTGAAGAAATTTAGAACATATGGTGGTGGTGAGTTCAACTCAAAGGAGTTTGAAGACTTTTGCAAGAGAAAAGGGATCAAGCGTCAATTGACGACGCCTCACATACCTCAGCAAAACGGTGTTGTGGAACGCATGAATTGCACCATTGTGGAGATGGCAAGATGCATGCTAAAGGGAAATGAATTTCCTAACCATTTTTGGGCTGAAGTTGTTAATACTGCAGTCTACATTTTAAATCGGAGCTACACAAAGGCTCTCAAGGGAAAAACACCTCATGAGGCTTACACAAGTAAGAAACCATCTGTCTCATATTTCAGAATTTTTGGATGTGAATGTTATGCACATGTTCTAGATGAGAAGAGAAACAAGTTAGAACCAAAAAGCAAAAAATGTATCTTCTTGGGTTATAGTGATAAGCAGAAGGCTTACAAATTATATGACCAAGAGGCAAAGAAGATCATCACAAGCCGTGATGTGGTGTTCAAGGAGGAGCCGCATACAGTGGAGGAGGAGAAGGCAAGTTCTTCCACTTTATCATCAAGCGAAGAAGTGGTCCACTATGAACCTGTCCTGAGAGCTATCCCTATCCTTAAGGAGGAGGAAGCATCATCTTTAGATGATGAGGAAAATTTTCACCAACCTTACATCACCCCACTGGAAAAGCCATTGCCACATTGGGTGAAGTAGCTCTATGACCACAATAATCCTATGCTCACATCTATTGAGGAGAAGGCAGACGGAACAAGGAGGTCTCAAAGAATAGACAATAGAACTTAGGATTATACTCTAGTGCAGCATAAGCATTGAGGAGTGGTGGGATCTTCACTCTAGAAAGGATAATTATTATGCAATATTAAGTAGTATTGTTCCTTGTCCTAGTTTACTAGCAATATTCAATTCCTCTTAGGTTAGAATTTAATCTAGTAGGGGATAGTCTAGGATGGGTCCTACTAAGACCATACCACGAACAATAGCGAGTACATGAAAGGAAGTGGGGGCTACATAATACAAGAATGAATTATCAAGATGTTGATGAAAATTTTTGTTTATCAAGCATATGAATTTAGTTGATGCATTGATTAATCCAAAGGCTAGAACTGTAAATTCATAAATGACCATACCTAGTCTAAAAAGCAGTCTTTGGA
This sequence comes from Lygodium microphyllum, assembly GCF_053477565.2. Taxonomy (NCBI): domain Eukaryota; kingdom Viridiplantae; phylum Streptophyta; class Polypodiopsida; order Schizaeales; family Lygodiaceae; genus Lygodium; species Lygodium microphyllum. The sequence goes on along the minus strand of NC_141140.1, from coordinate 152,940,741 downwards.
ATATTCTCAAACTTTTTATAGATTTGGTGGTCGCAAGTCTTGAGAAGACCTTTACACCACTCACTTACCTCAATTAATCATTAATGTGTGGAAGGGGATATTTATTCCTTATGGTTGGATTATTGAGACCTTTCTAATCAATAGAGAGTCTACATGTCCCATCCTTCTTCTTGTGGAACAATACTAGAGTGTCCCAAGGAGAAACACTAGGTCTAATAAATCCATTTTTTTAAGACATCAAATAAGTTGCACTTGTAGCTTCTTCAGCTCTTCTTTATTAAACTAAAAGGGTGCTATAGAGTAGGGTTTTGTTCCTGGATATAACTCTATAGCATGGTTAGTTGATCTCTAGGAGGAGGCATGCCTAGAAGATCATCAAGAAAAACATCATTGTACTCATCAAGAAATTTCTCTATGTATTTAGTAATCCTCTCTATCTCATTGGACTTCAACTCTCTGCAAATATTAAAAAGGTCTCGCATCCTTGTTTAATGCCCCTTAGAAGTTTTGTGGTTGAAATAATTAAGGATTTGCAATCTCTCTCCATTCCCTAGATTTTGTGGAATTTGTTATCTTTTCCTTTTAAAGTTAAATATATATCTTCACAATCAATTAAGGTATGATTTTTTGTTAGCCAATCCATTCCAATTATCACATCTCTTTCCCCCATGTCAAATACATAAAAATCTCTCTTATGTATTTTATTGTTTAACATAAAGGATAGGTTTTCTATCAAGCCCTTTATAAAATGTTTCCCCTCATTAGCTAATTCCAAAATTTGTTTAATTGTTTCATCAAATTTTATGTTTTAATTTTTAAGAAGTTTTAGTGAGACAAAGCAATGTGTACTTCTGAAATCAATAAGAAAGATTACCTTCAATTTGCCAATTTTACCAGGAGTTTTGATAATATAAGATGTCAAGTAGAGCAAATCATGTATGTTATGGGAGAATTTAGATACTTGCCTTGTTCATCTACTTTCTCAATCATCGTATCTATCTCATTCTTCATGGTTTGCAAGAGAGTGTTCACTACCTTATGAGAAGATTTGAAACTATGATGGTCTTGCTCCCCACAATGGTAGCATAGTCCTAATCTTCTTGGTCATTCAACGAATTTTTAATATTTTGCTATCAAAGAGGTTGTCTTTTTTTAATTCTACATTGGAGCTTTCTAGGAACCTTCTATTGGCCCTCTGTATAGTATTCTAACCCGTACTATTTTGGAATTATGGCCTAGCTCATTCTTTGGGATAACAAAATAAGAGCTTTGTGGATGATGCCCGTGGAGATAATCTACAAACTAGAGAAATTTCACAACTTTTTCTCATTACATTTTTTCATCTTTATTTTCTACCTTTTCTATAGCATCAATAAAATCAATACATATTCATCCCTTGAGTTGGTACTTCAAGTCATCCTTTAGTCCTTTAATGAACTTGCTTTTTAGGGCATCTCTGATCACTTTAGGAGTATACTTATGGAGCCATAAGAATTTTGCTTTATTGTTATCAACAAAAAGATCATGCTTATCCTCTTCAAATTATTTGCAATTACAAAATTCCATCTTCTTTTCCATATTGTAATGGGGAGAACAATACGTCTTCTCAACTTGCATATGAAACTCCTCCCATGTGATAGGGCCAACTTGAGTCCTAGTTTACATATAGGACTTCCACCATATCTTTCCCATACTGTGCAATTGTTGCAAAATTAGAATCTTAGCTTTTGATTCTTTAGAAATTTCCACAGTGCAAAGAAGTCTTCAAGCTCTTCAAGCCACATCTCCACACTTTCTCTTGTCTTCTTTTTCGCCATCAAACTTGTTTAATTTCACCTTCTTGAATACTTTCTTACTAGTAGATTCTCTAGTATCATCTTCAAATTATCTTTTTCTTCTCTTTGCTTGTTGTAATAACCTAGGTTGCTAAGATAGCTCTCCAATTAATCCGCCCATACCACTCATATTCTCTTTGCCTCCTATATCCACAATGATCTCTAGTGTCTTTGTAACTTCCTTACAGGCTTGATCCTTTCTCAAATCAGCAAGAAGACATTGAATAAGTTCTTATTTCTCCTTGATTCCTTTTTTAAAGCTTTCCATCTTCAAAAAATCAAAACTACTATGATATCAGTTGAAACACAACTAGTCACAATCTGATAAGAATTAATACGATTTTTGAAGATAAAGAATCACAAAGTAGATAGAGAAAGATTAATTTTTGTTACAATATGGATACAAAAGACATGAAGCCGATAGCACGATCACAATCTTCACTCCGAGACATGGAGCTCCGACCTCTTAACCACCATCAAAAGCTTATGTCATGTACGTGAAAGGGATCCTAATCCCAGTCTTATTCACAATCACAATCACAATCTTGAATTTTGGAAGAAGATGAAAAGAATATTATTTTTTAATCACTTGTCCACCCAAAACAAATTCATGTGTCCAAAATAGGCTTTTTCACAAACAATATATTTTTTGAGAAAAGTGCACACCAAAATTGACGCAATCTTCCCTAATTAGCACTTACATGCAGCCTATCAAAAATGTAAAGAAGGCACAAATAGCATTATATGATTTTTTAGTATTAGAAAAAAATAATGTTTTATTTTGGAGGCTCATATCTCCAAAATGGTGAGGAATTTGACCAAGCCTATGAAATGACAGAATATTCTCCTCAATCCCCTTTTCAAACTCCATGAGAGGAACTTTGGCCAAATTTTGCTCCTTTTGATCTTAAAGTAAGCTCAAATATAGGACTGGTCCTTCTGTGGTATAGAAATTTTGATAATTTTACCATCACCAAAATTTGTCAAAAAACTCAATATGACCTAAAAATCCAAACATTATTTACACACATATCAAAAAAAGTTCACAATGGATTTATTAAGATATATCACATTCTCCCCTTCTCCTAAGAATTATGTTCTCAGAGTTGAAAGAAAGGATATTCTTATTGCAAAATATCTAAATGAACCCAAATTACATCCTCTATAGGATATCACTACAAGGATTTGAGCTTATAGCGACGACGGCGATTAGTGACGGCGCTATTTGCATCGCTATTTACATCGGTATTTGTGTTGGTATTTGCATCGCAAATGGCGACGGTCCATAGGGAAAAAAAACGGGCCGAAATCGAGCGCGGCTTTATTTCGCGTTTTCGCGTTTTGTGTTTTGAGAGCGAGAGCGAGGGAGAGAGCGACCGTCGTGAGAGAAGGAGAGGAAAAACACTTGCCGCCGCCGCCGTTGTTCGTGAAGGAGAGGAGGAGCCTTCATCGCAAAGAGGAGCCACCCCACACTCGCCATATCTCATCGGTGAGTCTTCCTCTCTCCTTCTTTTGCTTGTTTAAGGTTTAAATCACTTTCTCTTTTGCTTGTTTAGGAGAGGAAATGAGAGAGAAAGAGAGAGAGGGAGAGAAAGAGAAAGAGAGGGAGAGGGAGAGGGAGGGGGAGGAAATGAGAGAGGGAGAGAAAGAGAAAGAGAGGGAGAGGGAGAGGGAGAGGGAGGGAGAGTGCATTCTCTCTCTCCCTCTCCTTTTTGCTTGTTTAATATTTAAATCACTTTCTCTTTTGCTCGTTTAGGAGAGGAAATGAGAGAGAAAGAGAGGAAGAGGGAGAGAGAGGGAAAGAGAGGGAGAGGGAGAGGGAGGGAGAGGGAGGGAGAGCATTCTCTCTCTCCCTCTCCCTTTTGCTTGTTTAAGGTTTAAATCACTTTCTCTTTTTCTTGTTTAGGAGAGGAAATGAGAGAGAAAGAGAGGGAGAGAGAGAGAGAGAGAGGGAGAGAAAGAGAAAGAGAGGGAGAGGGAGAGGGAGAGGGAGAGGGAGGGAGAGTGCATTCTCTCTCTCCCTCTCCCTTTTGCTTTTGGATTGTGTTAGGATATATTGTGAGAGGGAGAGGAAATGAGAGAGAAAGAGAGGGAAAGGGAGAGGGAGGAAGAGAAAGAGAGAGAGGGAGGGAGAAAGAGAAAGAGAAAGAGAGGGAGAGGGAGAGGGAGGGGGAGGGGGAGGAAATGAGAGAGGGAGAGAAAGAGAGGGAGAGGGAGAGGGAGAGGGAGAGGGAGAGGGAGAGGGAGAGGGAGGGAGAGTGCATTCTCTCTCTCCCTCTCCCTTTTGCTTTTGGAGAGTATTAGGATATATTGTGAGAGGGAGAGGAAATGAGAGAGAAAGAGAGGGAGAGGGAGAGAGAGGGAGAGAAAGAGAAAGAGATGTATACTCAAATGGATAGATTTATGGAGATGTATGTCTACTCAAATGGATAGCTTTTGTCTACTCAAGATGTAGTCCACGTGTGTGTGTATATATTGGAACAGTAACATATCCATGATTATGGTAATGGTATGCACTTTGTTTTTTTTATGGGTACCATTACGTCGACTCCTTAAGAGGGCTAAAAGTTGGTCATACACTTTATAAATTCTAATTAGGAGATCTAAGATGCACGATAATAGACTTATCGATAATGGTATGCAATGTGCTTTGCCATGGGCCACGTACATTGGTGACTCTTTAAGATAGCTTAAAATTGGTCATATCCTTCATAATGTCCAAGTAGGGGATCTAATTGTGATATGCATAATTCCTTGTTTTTGTATTAACTTTATAGGCATAACAAATTAGTAATCATGCCAACTAGTCAACGGAAGGACTAAAAGAAAATGATACCCTAGCTAATGGTCATTATGGTACTTCATCAAAATGAACCCAAAAGTATTGCTATAGAAGAAGAATCCCTTAAATTGAGCATAGGATATTTTCTTCAAATGTTATAACTATGAGTAGAATTGATTGGAACAAATTTTATCCTTCCATGGCTTTCTACGAAGAAAGGACATCTCATCCTTAACTTGCTCGTCCCAGGCCGCTACAAAGTAAAAAATATGGACGTGTATCTTCATCCATTAGTCGATGACCTTAAGATTTTGTGGGAGGAGAGGGTCACTGTGCAAGATATGAGCAGGCACGATGGTCGGCGAGCCAATATTCGAGCCATTCTCATGTGGACGATGCATGACTTTCTGGAATTGGAAGAGTGCTCAGGTGAGCAGGCCTCCATTCTCGCTAGTAATATCTATATTTTATCTCATTCAATCAAGAATTCACTAGGTCATGGTGTTTGAACAAGTTTGGTTACCTCAGGTTATCATGCATGTCCATTGTGCGGGCCACAGTTAGACTCCCAAAGGTCACAAACCATGAAGAAGATGGTATATCAAGGACACGCCGCTTTCTTACCAGAGGATCATAAACTCAGGGAAGGTTTCCTTGGACGACCTCCAACACGTATGAACGCCACAAGCTGGTATGAGCTGAAAATGGTCCACGCGGAATCACATCCAAATGGAATGCGACGGTTCTCAGTTTTCTACGAGTTGCGATATTGGACCCACTTAAGGTCAACCACTTGTTGGATCCCATGCATATTTTCAAGAATGTGGGTAGCTTGTTATGGGACCACATCACAGGAAAGAGAGACATAATAGGGGCACGAATGGATTTGAAGGAGGTAGGTAAGATGGAGGCACTTTGGCCGCAGTCGAGTGCTGATGGTCGTGTGCAGCTTCCTCGCGCTCCTTGGGTTTTGTCCACTAAAGAAGAGTGCATTGTGAAGCAAGTAATCAAGTCTATCCGCACTCCGACGGGTATGATGCCTTCTCTCAGGTCTGCATTTCTAAAGACGACTAATTGTTGGGGCTAAAATCCCATGATTGGCATAAGATATATCAGGTTTATGCTACGAATGGATTGTAATTAGTGTGGGCATTTTGCAATTTGGAAAGTGGCCATTATTCATAATGCATTCTCATTTGTGGCAATTTGTCCTACCAATCGCGATCGCAGGATGCCTTACTCCAGAAATTCGTGCGACCATTTACAAGTTGTCGACTTTGGTGCAATGGATCTCACAGAAAGAGATTAAGACGTCCTCTATTGAATCCGCAAGGCAGGGAGCAATGGAGACGGTCTGTCTCTTTGAGAAATACCTGCCCACTAGCATGCTCACGATACAAATCCACATTCTTGTGCATCTTGTGGACGAAGTGGAGATTGTTGGACATGTCCATACGCGATGGATGTTCTTCATGGAGCACTTCATGAAAACCTTGAAAGGCTTTGTGTGACAACGAGCTTAGCTAGAAGGTAGCATGGCCGAAGGTTGGTTGGTGTCAGAGGTGTTAGTGCATATTTCACAATGGCTACCAATGGTGGAACCAGACAATGAAATGCTATGGACGCTGAAGGACAATGATAGACTGACTGGAGATGTGGTGGTTGGAAATGGGGTAGAAAAAAGAATGGATCCCTCAATGGAAGAGAAGGTGAATCGCTTTTGTATATTGCACCATCCCTCCATGGAGACGTGGCTCGCCAAGTACCAGATTGCAAGGCAAGATTGAGAGCGCGAGCTGAATTCCAACGTAGTACGCGTCATCGACTAATTTGATATCCCGAAGGCATAGAGGAGATGCCACGATTTATTTCAACACGATGGTTGCATGGAGCCTTGACCACAGCATCTCGCGAAAAAACAGAGGTCTCAATGGAGGAGTGGGAATTCTCCAGGGGATGTAGTCCAAAGGTGATGAGGGGTTTAAAATTTGTCGTATCTAAATTTTATATGTGACATCTAATTTGAGTGTTTCAATGTACAATACAAAATATATAGTGCAGTGTGGTCGCGCGGACGGCATTTTTGCGTGGATCGTATTGACAGAATGCGCTCCACAATGGACTGTGGTGTCATGGCAAGGTTCGAACAAGAGAGCCGGCGATGAGCAACGGATCCAAACACGGTTGTGGATGAGATGGAGTATTTTGGAAACTTGCAAAGTATTATTACGGTGGATTACCGTAGCTTCTCTATGATACTATTCGATGTGCAGTGGTTCAAAGTGGTACTTGGAGGAGCTGGAGCAACAATTCGACGAGGTCCATCTAGATTTCTCGAAATAGATTCCGAAAAAAAATAGACGGATTTGCGCGACACCTTTGTGTTGCCGGCCCATTGTGAACAGGTCCATGGAGTCATTTGCTTGCTAGTTGTATTACGACAAGGTTTATGTCACAATGGTTTGAACTCTCTTGTACGTGTTACAGGTAATCTTCTATCCAAACCCCCGACAACCTCGATGGTGGTATGTTATACCTTCAACTCCCCGAAGTGCGAGAGTATATGATCAAAGCGATGTTCCAAGCAAAGATGAAGACAAATATTGCAACTAATGAATATTAGATCAAAGAGTGCTAGACCAAATAAGTAACTCCTCTCTTTCTCCCCCTCACACACACACACACACGCACACTCTCTCTCTCTCTCTCTCTCTCTCTCTCAAATAGCAACCTCTCTCTCACATATACACACTCTAAATTAGCAACTTCTCTCTCTCCCCCTCTTAATTTTGCAAGGATCATCCATCTGTTTTTCACCAACCCTCTTATTATTACAAGGGTCAAGGTTTTGCATGAGGTAAATTATCTTAAACATTTTTAGCTGTTAATATTAGGACGAAAAGAATATCACATTGTTATCCCACATGCATATATACATTCACCTACCTCTCACTTTTATGTGCATGATTTGATATTATATCCTGATATATCACTTCCATTGTGCACACATAAGCAAAACTACATTGCATATGTTTTCACTACTTTCAATCGAGCATTATTGTGTGGACTTACTACAAGAGGATAGGGTATCAAATAGTCTGTTACACTCACTGCAATAACGTGCAATATCTATTGTTTTTCACTTTGTTCGAATAGTTAATATCGAGACAACAATATTACCTCATTGTTACTCAATCCATTGTGCACATATACATCCATCCCAAACATAAAACATGCAATTTGCCAAAAAGGCCCAATCGATGCCGCTGATTTCAACCTCAAAGTCCTTATGCTTCTTTAGCCAATGGGGGTCCCCCTTAGTTCTAATCATATCATCAACCTCCTTGCACTGGTGTCTTGGAGACTCTAATGACACTATGAATATACCCATCCCTCTAACATACCTGTTGCTAAAAAAGGTTTCCGAGAGTTGCTTGTACCTTGATGTGACTTGTCTAATTGTATGCATGGAAACCAAACGACATAATGGGATGGGTGGCAAAGGGGTGGATGTCTGCATATCTGAATGAGACGATGAAGTAATTAATGTCCAATCAACGTAAAGAAATAAAAACCATAATCTAAATCATGCTACCATCTCTTACAAGCACTCACTGTAAACGTTTCCAATCGGTCTTCTATACATGCTTGCACAATACGTTTATCGCAAGTGACTATGAGAGCGGTCTCGCCAGCTGTTTCATTGGCATCTGTCATGTGCTTCTTTTCTATTCTTTGTGTTCGATTCTTCTTGGGTTGCGTATAGCCACGCCCTTGCTGTGCACTAAAGGATTCGGTGCTTTGATGGTCATTGCTTTCCTCGTCAATATCACTCTCTGATAGTATGAGCTTTCTCTTTGCCCTTCCTCGCCTATGTCATTGAAGTGTGCCCACCTCTCTTGATGTCACTCCTTCCCCACATGCAATTGCAATGGTTGCTTGTAGCTTGGTGGAAGTCAATGGCCGCATTTGTGTTACTCTTCCTCTCACTCTTGGAGGGCGACTCCCCCCTTGTGATTGCATGTTGCCAGTGACAATAGCTTGTTGTCCTATTGTAGATTGTGGAGGCAAGTCAGAGTCCTTAGGAGACTTGTCCGATCGTCACTCTCTTTCCTGCAAACAATGATGTGAAATAGGATTAGAGGGGGAGATAGAGCAATCATAACAAAAATCAAACATAGGGAGAAAATACAAGCCAACAAAGACCAAAGGCAGAAGGAAGGCAAGGAACGCACCAACAAGATGGCCCCAAAGCAAAGAAATGCAAAAGCCAGATGAGAGGTAGCACATGTGAGCAATGTACCCATCCTCCCAACTCAAGTACAAGTTGTTTCCCTGATATTTCAAAGTGATCTTAATGAAATAACAATAGAAAATTGGATGAATAAGGTTGATAATCTAGATTGCAACTACTAGGCATTCTAGGATCCTTGTAATGTTAAGTAGATAGACAAGACACGGTCCATGTTTTAAAACTTCTAACTTATTGATGTTTTAAAAATGTGACAAAGAGATGATTTATTCATCAATTTTTAAAGTTACCTTCCGCCTTTAAGAAAAAAAATCTTTATGCAAAAAAGACACAAGACTTCAAGGAAGTTAAGAGAGTTAGGAATGTTCATTAAGAATTATCCTAATTGTCTAAATTTGTTAATAAAGAAAGATTAACATCTTGAGCTAGCAAGGTTTAGAGAATTTCAATTCTTTGTACTAGGAAATTATCTAGCAAGGTATCCCGATGAGTATTTTATTATTGGGTAGAAATATAAACCTTGATGAAGTTGATACAAAAAGATAAGTTGGTCTTTGAAAAAATGAGACTTTGGATGCTTGAATAGAAGCATCATCTTGTTACGTGGATTGGGAATGAGATAGCTCAATGAAAAGCATCCCATCGAGATAACTTAAGACCCGAGGACAAGAACCCTGACTTAAGAATCAGCCTGAGCCTATGCTTGTAAGCTCACGGCTTAGCAATCACTCATGCACAAGTATGTTTTCTCATGATGCTTGCTATATTGAAAGGAATGTTTTCACTATTTGTGAATGCTAAGAATTAATGTAACCAAAATAGATTAATTATTAGATGTGCATAATATTTGTGGATACTAAGAATTAATGTATGCAAAATAGATTAATTATTAGATGTGTATACTAGACTTCCCCCAAGGTTAGATGCACTAGCTCTTCACTAAAGTTGTTGGATTACTACTCATGATTGCTAGGACCATCACTGGATGTGAGAGGTTGCTCTATAGGGACCTATTGCATGTTAGGAGGTGCCAAGTAGCTCGGGGGCTCTAGTTGTAATTCCTTGGGTGTCCTAGGACTAGCTTACCCCTTATGAGGCCAGGTGGATCTCCCGAACAGCCTCAATGCTAGCTAAGGGTGGACTTGGTGGATTTATTTTAGGTTGTGGGGTTGAGGTAGAGCTTCCCCTACAAGGTAGACTCAATTAGATCAAGGTTACGAATATTTAAATATTCAAAGGAACTCTAAATGGCAATTACCTTGGTTGCTTCTTAATGGACTACTAAAAATGCATGTCATCGAGGTTTATTAGACAGGCATGTGCCACTTGATATCAAAGTGAACGTCAAATTTAGATTTAAACCTACACATTGCTTGCAAATTATTATAACTAAACAAATGGTAGTCAATAAGAAATTCTAGTTGATCCATTTTGCCACATGCTTAATGAATTGGTATCAAAATGATGAATCTTAGAAGCGCATTCTTGTACTCTAAGCTATGTTTACACTCGCCATGCATCGCCTGGATTTTGGATGAAGGGATTAGTTTATGCATAACTTAGATCAGCATGGATATTTCTCAACAAGTGGCTATGTTTTGTTGAGGCTTAAATCCTCCCTTGGATACTCAATTGGAAGCTATGTGTCCCACAGATCTATAGGATGCTTCGATAACAGCTAAACCACTTAGTCTCTAAGTAAAACCAAGGACCACAAGATGTTGGGATCAAAGATCACCCAATAAAAGACCTTAAGCCTTCATAAAAAGAGTGCAAGGGCAATAATAATTTGATGCAAGTAAGAAGGACAAGGTTAATTCAAGCGATACCTTTATTCCATTAAATCAACACAATGGTACTCAAAGGTGTTTCCACGCCAATGAACTAGACCATTATAAAGTGTAGTGTCCTAAACTAAACCAATCTCCTCAACAAGGACAATTTAGAAGTCAAAATAGAGGTGCAAGAGGAAGAGCGAGGGCTGCTCCATCAACTCTCATAGGAGAGGAAGAAGAAGAGCCATGAGCTATCTAGGATTGAAGAGATATTCGAAGTAATTAACCATATATTCTTTTCCAAGTCCAATGAGAGCAGAACTAGAAAGAGGGACAATTCATGTTGTTCTTGATAAGAAGGGACCAAACTACTATGTCTTTATTATTCTAATACTAGTGAACCAGATGTAGGAGTTGTACTAGCTTGTAAACTTAGGTAGAATTAGAACATGGAAAGAAAGTTGTATCATCGCACCAAACTAGGAATGTAGAGTTTGATCTAGGTAATGGACCCACAAGCATAAGGTTTCGAGTCATGAACTTGGGCACTTATGAATGCCTGCTAGGATAAAGAAATACTACAAGGGGGGTGCCAATTTTGGGGCCAACAAGGTGTCCAATGTCCAAGATTGTATGGTAAAGTGTGCATTTCAATCTTGTGAATTTTCTTATTGATATAATTAAGTGTTTAATCAAGTCATCTCCACCCTTTCTGATGCCAGGAGGCATATTCCACGGTGGATTCCGTGAGGTTTTACGGTGGATTCCGTAAACTTAGATGACCGGGGCTCATACATAAAGAGGATTCTTTGTGCGAGAAGTTGATGGGGACGCCTGTCCTTTTCGGGCGTTTCATTAATTTAGTGTGCACATGGGTGATTCCATAGCGGGTGATTCCGCAAAATGCATATTAAATTAATAAACGTTTATGAGTTTAGAGTGCGCACTCGTAATAAATTAAGGTTAGGATTTATTTCTAACTAGTTGATTTATTTATGTAGCTGAAGACTGCTAGGTATTCACTTTTGTCGGTTTAATTGTATTATTTTACTAACGATTGTGAATGCTTCAGTTGATGTGTAGAGATAGCAGTAGTGGCGGAGGAAAGCATTGGAGTCTAGTGAGTATTCGACCTTTGGATTATATTTTGATAGGCGCCACACCTATATTTTGTTATGTCTATCGAGACATTGATTATTGATTATTATTTTGTATGCGCCTATGCGCACGGACATGTTATTTCTATTTTGGACATTGAGATTGGGCGTGCCAGACTCTATGGGCACCGTCCATTAGCTTTATTTCCTATTTTTGTAGAAAGCAAACTCAAAAGCTAAAAGCTTGTCATATTTTTGTAAATTGGGCTATTATTGAGCATGAAGATGGAAATATACATAAAATACATGCTTTGTGAAGCGCTCACACAAGGCATGGGGGGAGATTGAACCCAATTGGTCTCTTGCTTCTTGTCGTTCATGCTTTTACATTGTTTTTTGTGCAAAAAGGTAGAGTTCATTGTTCTTGGGGACCTTCCGGGATTCACTACGTGAGCATTCTGCGACCGGTCTGCGCACCAGTGGTATCAAAGCAGAGCTAAGATCAAGAGCTTCCAATCGCTACCAATCTCGAGCGAAGGCGGAGCTCTAGGAACGATCGGGCTCTACAGTCAATCTCGTCGTGAACCGTCGATACAGGCAGACTTCTGGCGATCAAGAACCCCTGTTTCTACTGTCAGATCGCGAAGGACCAGGTTGTGCAGGCGGAGGACCACGCATCCATCTCCTTCATCAAGTCGTGGATAAACAGAGTATTTTCTTTTCCTCAAGCTTAAAAGCTTAACATTATTAATCAACAAAGCTTGGAGAAGAAGCTTAATAAGCTTCAAATTTCACATCGAGGTAACTGAGGACGTCCGAAAAATCCACGTTGTCGAAGGGTTTCGAAAGCAAAGTCGCAACCACAGAGGTTCTTAAGAAATTCCAAGATAGAAGAGTTCTCAAGTCCAAAGGTGTTCAAATGCAGGCGCTTACTTCCTTAGGAGTTGGAAGAGATTAGGATGATGACAATAAAATTCATGTCACCGTTATACCTATCTCAATTTGCAAATTTCTCATAGATGCTCCTGGCCATTACAATCAAATCTTGGCAATCCTTATTTTCGCTTCAAAGAGGTGAATTCAATATATCACTCTGTTTGGTCAAACTTGTAACTTCTTTCACACTAGCAGCATAGTGTCCACTTCTTACACACTCTAGTATGGTCTTACCCTGCATCCCTGTTATGTTTCAGAGACTTTTCTGTTATAAAGATGATTATCCTCCTCGTATAGATGCACGTATGTGAATACCACAGAGACAAAAAGCAAGAAGTGTATTTCTGTTTCAGAATATCCTTTGAAATCTGATTAATGCATACAGGGTACTGAATATGCTCTGTTTTTGTGCCAATAAATTCTCCAAGTAAGGTTAAGGGATTGGGATACAAAATCAAAGGGCTTTCCTTTGTATTGGCACCTCTGACATGGACAACACATTCAGATATATTTTGTTTGTTTTAAAAGCAGTCAAACTGAGCAAGCTTTTTAATCAGGTGATAGTCCTCCAGAAGAACAGGACCTCTAATGCTAATAATCAAAGATGAGATAATATTTCATACTGAGCACTGGAGTTTGTGGTCTTGTGATGTCATTCTGAGTCTGAATTCAGCACATCAGGTCCTAAAATCCCTGACTGATTAAAGCTGAGTTGTGGCAGTGTATAATCAAATTCAGGATTTTCAGTTTACAAGACTGATGCTTTCCCACTGAGTTATAGAGGCAATTAATCGTCAACCAGTAACAAGGACTCGTCTTCACAGGAGGTCAAAGCAGATCCGGTACAGCACAAAATTCTGTTCTAAGCTTAAGACATGATTATGGTGGGAGAATCCAAGATCTCTCATAGCCAATTCCGTTCACAGCATTTGTCCAGATGTTCCGCTTTCCCCAGTTCATGTCCACATGTCTATAGCAAATTTGTAAACCCTCAGACTACAGATGTTGGCCATCTCTAGCATGCCGAGTTCTCCTCACTTCTGCTGGCGCAATTTCTTGTAGTATGATAGGCTCTGCAGTTTTTGACAGTCCTGATTGCCAACCCCTTTCCATGTGATGCACATGTATGTTGTAGTTACAATCATCATGAAGCCATTCATACAAGATTGTCTTATTCGCTCTCATGTATCACAACCGTCTTTCCACCTCATCTGAGTGCTAAAACGATGAGATTGCAGCTCTTTAATCATAGCTTGAGGCATCCAGAAAATAAGGCAGGCTTAGATGATGTCCGTGATACGCCATCCCACCTCATAATAGTCAATATGCTTCCATGGTTATCTCTAAAGATTGCAGTGCCTCACTTCTCAGATGATCATCAACAACAGCGGGTTTCCAATTGTCACTCTTTTTCCATCTCTGATTCGTTCCATCGTTCCTCTCCCGTCGATTGCCTCTTCGTCGTTTCCTTCCCACAGTCGATCCTCCCCTCCATGAACAACTGCCAGTTGGTCTCAACCAACACGCTGTGAAGAATTATGCCCAAACTGATCGAAAGCACGGACCTTTCTACTCCGGAATCTCCTAACGTAAACTAGCTGCAGATGGTTGATCTCCACATCAGAATTCACAGGGACTGAATACAGATGCAGGTACTGTCTACTGGCACGCCATATATATCAGGGTTGTGCAAATCCAGAAAGGATCATACAAATCAGGATTGTGTCTTGTTGTCTTCAAACAAAAATCTCCACGATTCAGCTGGAACGACTGTAAAATTCGTTGTAGCACCTCGGCAGTATCCACATTGAAGTAAGGCTGATAAGTTGTTAGACTCTGCTCCCTTCCTGGGCCAAGATCCCCCTATTCTGCGCAGAGAATCGTCCTTCCCCAAATCCATAGGCGGATTTTCTCCTTTTTCTCTGCGTGTCGACTGTTCTCCTCCCCCAGAATTCTGCGCCCTATATTGTCTTCCTTTTTTCCCTTTTTCAGGCTCCTTGCTTTTCCCTCTTTCTTTTCGATTCAAAAAGCTCCCTTTTCAAAAATAGCCATTTGCTTTTCTTCCTTTTTTAGACCCTGTTCCTCCTCCGAAATATAAGTTAAAAGATAAAAGAAAGCAAGCACTGTCATATGAGCACGGTCCAAACCAATCTTTTTGGATTGTCATTACATCACAAGATGGTGACCAGAGTGCCAGTCATTAATCAAATCATTATCCTTTGCATCAAAGCAATTTCTTAGTCACAACAGCATATACCAATAAACTTTGACAAGAAGCAGCAGAACCACGATATGACCTATTGGGTCACAAGTGAGGTTTTCTTCTATATCTTCCTCGGACTACCAGCTAGCCCATTGGAAATGGTGGAGTTTGGCTCAAATACAGTCCAACCAAACAGCACAAGCTTGCATAGTTCCCTCTTCATCCAATTAGGGGCGCACCATGACAAGTAGGGAGGAACAGATACAGGGATGATGTCCCAACTTCATTAAGTTTACCTACATGTATGGCATTCAAAACCAAACTGACTTCGTTCCCTTGTTCTGAAAGTCTGTCAAATACTTGATAAGCCTCATCCATTTGTAATTATTGGAAACATCCTCACAAAGCCCATAATCGGCATATCTTGAAATAAGTGTAGCCCATGAGAATGCATCTCGAGTTACCAGTCTACCAAAATTCCTTATTCTTCTCCGTCTTCGGCATAGAATGAAAGAGCAAACATAACAACTAAGTATGTACAAAGTATCAAATCACACACATGACTTTTGGGTGGTTTACACACCTCGAATGCGCAGCAATACGACATCCACCCCCTCTAATCCTGCGCATCCTCCGGATGGGCCAACTACCCATGATCATTATTATCAAGATCCACAAACAAATCAATCTCTTCGTTATGCATTTCCGGTAGATCAACAAGATTTTCAGCCATATCATCTGTCTCTTCCATTGGAGTTTCTTGTCTTGCTCTTCTCTTGAAAATTCTTCCAATGCATAATCCTCATCATCTCTTTTCTTGAAAATCTTGATTCTTTTTCCAGCAATAGGCACTCTAAGCACTGTTCCATCCAATTCTGACAGCTCATATGTTGCATTATCAAAGACATGTCTGACTATGTATGGCCCAAACCATCTTTTCACCATCTTCCGAAGTGCAGTATGCTGATTTTCAAGGCTGCTATCAAAGACCAATACCCAACCTCCCTCTTCTATTGCTCTAGGCCGCAAGCGATGCCTGCTGTCAAACCTGTCCTTATTCCTTAGTCTAGCAACCTTCAACCTGTCAATAGCTAGCTGAATATCCTCAGGTCTCCTCTCCAACTGTCGAATCCGAAGAGCTAAGAGCTCCTCTCTCGTCAAATCCTCCTGCCAAGGTAAAACTGACCAAGTCAAAGCACAAGTCTCAATCGGCATAACAGGTTTCTGACCATACATCAACTCTGCAGGCATATATCCTGTGGTAACACTATGAGTCGTACGATCAGCCCATAAAGCAAATGGTAGAAGTCTTGGCCATTCTCCAATCCGTCCTCTGCATGCTTTGGCTAATGCTTTCACTATCGGCGGATGCCCTCTTTCACTCTTTCCGTTTCCCTCTGGATTGTATGTTGTGGTTAGAGCCAACTTGATTCCTATCTGCATCCCTGCTCATTTAGGCTCTCATTCTTCTCTTCTTCTGCACACCCCTTAATGGGCACATCATCCAAGAAAGGCATAGTAAGCTGAGGTATATAATCACAAAGGACCTTATGCATGGCATTCATCATATGCGCAACAGAATTAGTGGCACCTTGAGGCAAGGTACACATCCTGACAAGCCCAATAGGAGTTCTCATGGTGGTTATATCCCTGCTTTCCAAAGCCAGCTGAAACTGATCATATCCTGAATACAAATCACCCAAAGAATAGATGGCACGTCCAGCAAATGCCTCTGCAAACTCATCCACAACTGGACCTATACCAACATTCCTGATAGTAACTCTGTTCACTGGCTGCATGTCCTGAATAAATCGAAGAGTGCCATTCTTCTTTGGAACTGTAAACCACCTATTTGAGTATGGTGCAGATGAAGGCTCAAGGATTCCCATCCTGATTTTCTCATTCAATAAATCAATCAGCTTTGGCAAGTGTGCTTTAGGCACTGGAATAGGTCGGAGATTCCATGGAATATGAGGAATAGTTAAAATGACCATAGGAGCAACAATATCAGGATTCACACATCCAATCTCATGTGGGACAAAAGCAAATCCCCTTCCATGACGCTCAAGCATATCCTGAAAGCATTGCTTTTCTATGGGTAACAAGAAATCACCATTTCCAATTTTCAATTCAGCAAGTGTCTCTGCTGAAAATTTATGACCAATATGCTCCGGATTCCTCAAAATTTGATGTTTAGCAGCCCTCTCTATTTGCTGATCACTATCAGATGGAAGCGGTACAGCAACCGGCTTCACCTTCTTATCCACAGTTTTGTATTTCGTGTCAACCCTGGCTTCATTATGCTCTTCTGCATTACATAAACCTTGCTGTAAATCAGCAATTCTGCACTCCAATGACTGAATATTCTTAGCCCTCTGCTCTATGGACTGCATAGAAACAGCCCCAAACTCTGAATGCTGAAATATTTCAGCAGTAAACTCTGTTGGCTGAAAATTTTCAGCCCTCTGTCTCTCTGAAAGCTGATCATAACCAGCTGGAAACTCTGTTTGCTGAATTTCTTCAGCACTCAACACTCTTTGCTGAGTTACCTCAGCCTCTGACTCAATCTGTGACATAAAATCTACAATTTCATAAAACATGTCCAGGGACTGCACTAATACATTACCATGACAATTCAGCATATCAGTTTTCAGCATATCTCCCATTTCTGTCATCGTATCTATACAAATCACACTGTCATACATCCCATCTATGTGCTCATCATCCTCCAAAATTCCTGCATTTTTCAAATTTTTCTCCTTCCTGCATATATACTGCCTGGCAGCTCTAGGCAACATAGAAGTCTTCTGATAACTCATTGAACTGTTTGCTGAAATCCCAACATAACCGGAGGAGAAAACATCGCTGCCAGGAGGCGAGAACTCCAATCTCCTCTACTCTGTACCACCGTCGTCTCGCGAAACGGCGGTACCTAATGAAAACCCGAATCCCTCACAGTGGGTAAGGGTGCATCTCTGAGAGTATCTCTGTTTCTAACATGGTTCACACATACAGTCATAAACTGAACTGCTCTCATACATCTTTACTGCGAATCCGTGCATAAGCAGATCCATCATCCATGACCTTAGTTTCCATGCGCATCTCTGTAATGAATGGCTGACCAAGAATTATGGGATAAGAGCATGAATCCTGCACAAAGAAATGAAAATCCTCCTCTACATCACCAATAGAAACCCTGACACTAGGACAAGCAGCATACAAATCACCTGCAGTGTTATTAGCGGCTCTCATACGCCACCCATGCTCTACATCCATAGGCCATCTGTTACTCTCATAAACTCCACGAACTATGAGATTAATCTCTGAACCATGATCAACCAATGCAACATAAGGCACCTGTTTCTCTCCAATCTTTACCATTGTCTCTGTAGTTGCCCTAGCCCAATGGCTCCGCGAAAAATGATTACGCGGTATCATGACAGGCTCATCAATTTCAGCATAATGCATAGGCTGAACCCTCTTCTCTACCTGCGGAAAAACAGAAGCATTATCAACCATAACCTCATCCTCATCCTCATCCAACTCTCCAATCAAAACTCCCTGTGTATCAGTGGTAGACAATGCATGCCTTTTCCTCTTCAGGACCTCCTGAAACTGATCCTGAAACTCTCTTTTTGAGATGCCCAAAATCTCAGAAATAGTGAAAGTCACCTCACTGCCAAGTATCTTATCATTAAAGATTTTCTTCATGTCTGTAGATGTCTCAATATCGAACATCAATCTGAATCCTGGCTGCTTTCTCTCTCTAGGCTCTTGCCTCTTTTCTCTCTTTTGAGCATCCTCCATCTGTCGATCTCGCCCTGGTCTTGAAGACGGTCCTGCAGTAGGTGGAGTAACAAACTCACCCCCTCTAGTCTTCTTAGCTGCACTTGGATTTTCTTCATCCCTCTTACGCTTCTCCTCAACAAATACATCTGCACCATGAGATTTAGCCAAATAAGCATAAATAGAATACCTGTCAACAGGCGAGTCCCAACCTGTCTCTGATCTGATGCTAGAGCCTGCGCTAGTCAAAACAGTTTGCTGAATTTTTCCCTTGTTTGCAGTCTCCATAGCATAAGTCCATAGTGCGGACTGAGTCTCTGATCCCTTCTCAATCTGTACTCTATATGCGGAAGCATCACCTCTAGCTGTCACATAAGAAGTACACGCAGCCATGTCCTCCACTAACTTCTTCATTCCACCTTTACCAAAGTTGGTAGCAAGTGGAGCTCCTGTCTCAGTCAACCAAATCTTACCATCTTGCCCCCAATATACCAAATTCTGCCTCCTTGCATCCTGGAAAGAGTCACAATCCCTGCAATGCTGATGCTCCGTACTATCACACCAAATACATCTCCGATCTCTCCTAGGTGCACTAGGAGCACTCCTAGGTGCAGTAGGAGCACTAGAAGAAGTAGTAGGCACAGTTGAAGCAAACTGCTCCTTCAACTTACCCACCAACTCTGCTTTGACTGACTCAAGTGTCAAATCTGTGATGCCTTTGATTATGTCATCAATAGAGGTAGGCACCGATGGAGCGGATGGTTTTGGAGCAGAAGGTGTAGGCATCGGTCGTGGAACAGGAGGAATAGGTGGAGTGGAAATAGTAGGCACTGGCATAGGCCAAGAAACTGGCTGAGGAGGAGAAGAAATAACAGGGATAGAAGTAGGCATAGGAGCAGATGATGATGTAGGTGTCATGGAACCATTCTGTAGGCGAGTCTTCCATATCCTCCTCTTGATCAAAGTCGAGACTGCATCCTGAGCATCCTGCCAATCAGTTTTAAGACCCATAGGCTTCGTGCGATCTTCAAGAAGCTCACCCAATTCTTCCTGAAGAGCAGGATCTGCAGCTTGCAAGAAAAGCTCAACTTTTTCAACATCCAATGCTCTTTGTTCAATGGCATCAAGCTGACTATACCTCTCTTCGAATTCTCGAATCAACTCCAAAGCAGCAAGACCTTTGTTTGGCATGTAATCCCACTCTCGGAATGACCGTCGAGTAGCCATACCAAAGTCCTCAAGGAAGTATTCTTCTTTCAAGGCCTTCTTAAAATCTTGCCAATGTGTATTTTGAATAAAAAGATCAGTCACTTTTGTCCTCAAAGCAGGTGTGACAAGACGAAGGAAGTACTTACTCATAAGTCCAGCAGGAACTCCAAAAAACCCCATCTTGATCTCATATGTCTTCAAATATGCTGAAACATTACGCCCGTCAAATAGCTTCTTCTCACTCTCAACTGCTTCAATAGCCTTAGTCGCGCTGTTTGCATTTTCCTGCTCCGAATAGAGTTGCCTTTGCTGAGACAACTGTTGTTGATGCAATTGTTGTTGCTGCTGCATATACATTTGTGTTTGCTGATTTTGGAGCTGCATATACATGGACATATTCTGTAAAATCTATTTTAGATCCTCCGTTAAAGTACTTGACGCAGCAGTCATTGATGGAGCTGAAATAGAGGCAGCTGGAGTTGTAGAGGAAGCTGAAATAGAGGCTGAAGTATCTCCCATCCTGAAATTTCTGCGACGCTTTCACGTCGGGTTCACCAAAGATGTCGAAGGGTTTCGAAAGCAAAGTCGCAACCACAGAGGTTCTTAATAAATTCCAAGATAGAAGAGTTCTCAAGTCCAAAGGTGTTCAAATGCAGGCGCTTACTTCCTTAGGAGTTGGAAGAGATTAGGATGATGACAATAAAATTCATGTCACCGTTATACCTATCTCAATTTGCAAATTTCTCATAGATGCTCCTGGCCATTACAATCAAATCTTGGCAATCCTTATTTTCGCTTCAAAGAGGTGAATTCAATATATCACTCTGTTTGGTCAAACTTGTAACTTCTTTCACACTAGCAGCATAGTGTCCACTTCTTACACACTCTAGTATGGTCTTACCCTGCATCCCTGTTATGTTTCAGAGACTTTTCTGTTATAAAGATGATTATCCTCCTCGTATAGATGCACGTATGTGAATACCACAGAGACAAAAAGCAAGAAGTGTATTTCTGTTTCAGAATATCCTTTGAAATCTGATTAATGCATACAGGGTACTGGATATGCTCTGTTTTTGTGCCAATAAATTCTCCAAGTAAGGTTAAGGGATTGGGATACAAAATCAAAGGGCTTTCCTTTGTATTGGCACCTCTGACATGGACAACACATTCAGAAATATTTTGTTTGTTTTAAAAGCAGTCAAACTGAGCAAGCTTTTTAATCAGGTGATAGTCCTCCAGAAGAACAGGACCTCTAATGCTGATAATCAAAGATGAGATAATATTTCATACTGAGCACTGGAGTTTGTGGTCTTGTGATGTCATTCTGAGTCTGAATTCAGCACATCAGGTCCTAAAATCCCTGACTGATTAAAGCTGAGTTGTGGCAGTGTATAATCAAATTCAGGATTTTCAGTTTACAAGACTGATGCTTTCCCACTGAGTTATAGAGGCAATTAATCGTCAACCAGTAACAAGGACTCGTCTTCACAGGAGGTCAAAGCAGATCCGGTACAGCACAAAATTCTGTTCTAAGCTTAAGACATGATTATGGTGGGAGAATCCAAGATCTCTCATAGCCAATTCCGTTCACAGCATTTGTCCAGATGTTCCGCTTTCCCCAGTTCATGTCCACATGTCTATAGCAAATTTGTAAACCCTCAGACTACAGATGTTGGCCATCTCTAGCATGCCGAGTTCTCCTCACTTCTGCTGGCGCAATT
Organism: Lygodium microphyllum; assembly: GCF_053477565.2. Taxonomy (NCBI): domain Eukaryota; kingdom Viridiplantae; phylum Streptophyta; class Polypodiopsida; order Schizaeales; family Lygodiaceae; genus Lygodium; species Lygodium microphyllum. The sequence continues at coordinate 152,919,145 of NC_141140.1, read as the reverse complement.
TCTTGTAGTATGATAGGCTCTGCAGTTTTTGACAATCCTGATTTGTATTATCCTTTCTGGATTTGTACAACCCTGATATATATGGCGTGCCAGTAGACAGTACATGCATCTGTATTCAGTCCCTGTGAATTCTGATGTGGAGATCAACCATCTGCAGCTAGTTTACGTTAGGAGATTCCGGAGTAGAAAGGTCCGCGCTTTCGATCAGTTTGGGCATAATTCTTCACAGCGTGTTGGTTGAGACCGACTGGCAGCTGTTCATGGAGGGGAGGATCAACTGTGGGAAGGAAACGACGAAGAGGCAATCGACGGGAGAGGAACGATGGAACGAATCAGAGATGGAAAAAGAGTGACAATTGGAAACCCGCTGTTGTTGATGATCATCTGAGAAGTGAGGCACTGCAATCTTTAGAGATAACCATGGAAGCATATCGACTATTATGAGGTGGGATGGCGTATCACGGACATCATCTAAGCCTGCCTTATTTTCTGGATGCCTCAAGCTATGATTAAAGAGCTGCAATCTCATCGTTTTAGCACTCAGATGAGGTGGAAAGACGGTTGTGATACATGAGAGCGAATAAGACAATCTTGTATGAATGGCTTCATGATGATTGTAACTACAACATACATGTGCATCACATGGAAAGGGGTTGGCAATCAGGACTGTCAAAAACTGCAGAGCCTATCATACTACAAGAAATTGCGCCAGCAGAAGTGAGGAGAACTCGGCATGCTAGAGATGGCCAACATCTGTAGTCTGAGGGTTTACAAATTTGCTATAGACATGTGGACATGAACTGGGGAAAGCGGAACATCTGGACAAATGCTGTGAACGGAATTGGCTATGAGAGATGTTGAGTGTTGAAATGACTTGTTTTTTGGCTGATTTTTGTTGTTTTTGAGAGCTGAATGGTTGATTTTATGGGAAGATTGGTTGATTAGGAAGTGGTTTGAGAGTGTTTTGGATGATATTGAGAGTGTTTTGGAAGATTATGATGTTTGTTGATGGTTCTGTGATGTTCTGATAGGTTCTGAATGGTTCTGTATACCTTCTGTTTTGCTCTGTTTTGGTCTGTTTTGTTCTGATTGTCTTCTGTAAGGAGGGATGGAGTATGGATTGATGAAGAATGAGATATTGTGAAAGCTTAGTGAATGTTTTGTGAGAGTTTGAAATGGTTTGAGAATGAATTATGTAGTTTTGATGACCTTCTGTAACCTTCTGTAGGTCTTCTGTAGAGCTTCTGCTTCTGTTCTGCTTCTGTTCTGTTTCTGTACTGTTCTGTACTGTAACTGTTCTGGTACTGTTCTGTAGACTGTTCTGTAAGTGTTCTGTGGAATGTATGTGTGACTTTGAGGAAAGTTTTCTAGCCTTGGAAAGAGGTGAATACAAGTGCAAAAGAGCTGAAAGAAGTGGAAAAGTAGCTGCTGAAGACTCAAGAGAAGACTAGAGTGAAGTGACAGTAGTGAGCTGTGAAGAGACACTGTAGTGGCTCTGGTGACCTTTCATATCAGACATACCTCTTGGGAGGGGTATCCACGACCTAAGAGTGATTATTGAGAGTAATTTTGAGAGATTGTAGTGAGGATATGATGTATTATTGATGGAGTGTGTGAGAGAGAGTCAGAGATAGCCAATTCTATTGAAACAAAGTGATTGTATATGAGAGATTGAGAGAGAAGACTATGAAGATATTGAAGATGGATACTATGTGATGTATTTCCATTCAAAGATGGTGTACTTCTTTGTTTTCTTTGTGATATTGATGGATTTTGTGAAGATGTTGAAGAATATGGTTGATTCTATTAAAAACCGTGGGAGATTTACATGATGCTGCATGAAGATTTGTTGTGCCTGGTGTTCTTTTCTTCATTATGATCATATAAAACATGAAAAACAAGCTTGTTGATGTTACAAGATAGATTTTCTTGCAAGAGAATTCTCTTTTCCTTGGTGTTCCTCTCGGGGCTCCATGTTTTTGGTGCGCAGCCGGGGAAACTTGCCATCAACAAGCACCAAAAGAGGCTGAAAATGAAGGAATTGGCATTGCCAAGAAGAGAAGAATTCAATGGATGATTGTAAAGTTCCTTCTTCCACTGAAGAGTTGGAATTCCTTATAATCAAAGCCACTTTCCATAAGAAGTTCATCCCACAATGGCGGAAACATATCACCATCATGATGCATGCTCTATGTGGTGGGCAGTTTCCTCTTCCTATTAAAGCAGCAGAAACTTGCATCTTGGTGGCAAACTGTTTGGGAACAAACTGAAGAACAGAAACAGAGAGAATGAACATCCATGGAAGATTTGGCATTCATTGAGAAGTTTCTAGACAACATCAAGTGGGAGATTGTGAAGAAGCTTCAGGAGTCTTGGTCTGTAGAGGTTCACAGGGACAAGAAGGAAAAGAGTTGGAATTTGTTCGTGGATGCTCAACAGCAAGATACATGGGATGCTTGGTGTACTGATAATCTTCTGTTTGTTCAATTAGCAACCCACTGGAAGTTGGTAGACAAAGTGTTTTTCACAACATACACTGTTGAAACCATCAGAAGCTGGCACTACTATGATGATGGCACCACCACCATGCTCAGACGTATGCATTTTGACACCTTCAGAACCGAATACCTTCCTCTGTGTAGTGGCATGAAAGCAGAATTCAGGGACGTTGAAAAGAAAGAAGTAGAAGAAATGTTGGCACGAGAGTCCTCCAGGGACTGAAGCCTTCTGTTAACCCTCTGTGGAGCACTAACAACATAGTGGAGCCAACCCCCTGATGAATGACGCAATAAAAAGGCAAGCGTTAGAACGAGTCCAGAGGTACGTGAGAAGAGAGAAAGTAAGAATCAGAGCCGAGAGCGAGCTCGCAGCAGAAGCCGCCTTTGACGCCCTTGCGGAACTCTTTACAGAAGTCCCAATGGCACATCAAGCCCTTCCTCCTCCTGCTGGAGGTCCACTTCCAAGCCAGATCCGTCCTGGAAATATTGATGACAGACCAGCGAATGTAGTCCCATTGCCAGTGTTTAAGGGAGAATACAATGAAGACCCCGATCTTCATGTAGCAGAGTTTATGGTAGCATGTGTGGCTAACAATGCCAGAACCCCTGAGCATTGGTTAGCAATATTCCCCGCCACTTTCAAGGGCGCGGCGTTTCAGTGGTATGAGAGACAAGCAGCAGGAACTTTTGGCACATGGGATGACCTGAAGTTGGCCTTCCTCACTAAATTCAGGCGTGAAGGTTTTGAAGAGCGGATGAGAGAGGAATTCATGAACCTAAGTCAGTCCTCTGGAGAAAGAGTAGAAGCCTATGTCTCACGAATGGAATCCATCTTGAAGAGATGGACTAACCATAATCTAGATGATGGCATTCAGAAGGGAGTGTTTCTCAGAGGATTACAACCAGAAGTCCGTAAGTTTGTGGAGCTACAAAGACCAGCCACCCTGCAAGCTGCAACAGAAGGTGCAAGACTGTACGATGAAGTGGAAGCTAGATTAGCAATGAATACAGGAAGAGGAGTCCTACCTCCTCTGGTGCCAGGAATGATGTATCCACCAAATGCAGTCCCAGGGATTGTTCCCTATCCCTACCAACAGATGCCCCCGGTATCACAGTACAGTGCACCAAATCCACAGTGGCCACAATCCATGCCTCAAATGATGGTTCAACCACAACAACAATGGTCTCAACCAATTTCCTCAATGACAAATCAACAGCAACAGTGGAACCCTACCAACTGGAGTCAACAGTCAACAGTTCAAACAGGAGCCCTGAATCAGAACCAGAACAGAGACCCCTCTGTACCAGCCCAACCAGTTTATGCAGTGATTACAGAGACTCCTCAAAACCCTCCTACCAGTACGTCTGGAGGAGAAAGCTTGAAGGATTATTTATCCAACTCAGTTGCAAACATCAAAAAGGAGTTGATGGATGTGATTACAGAGCAACTACAGACGTTGAAAGTGAACACAGCGAGCATATCCAACGTTGCAGGAGCAGGAAGAGATGTGATGCGGTCAAATACTTGGTGTGGTAAGTGTCATCAAGCAGGCCATTTAGCCACTGAATGTACACGGAAACCAACAATCCCTGGAGCCTTCTGTTCCTACTGTTTGCGGAAGAACCATACAGAGGACATTTGTTCCCTGAAGGAGATGCATGATAGGAGAAGGAAGGAAGAAGACGCAAGATTCAACTTGCTGGAATCCAAAATGACAACACAAGATATTGGACCCAAGCCTAGAGAGTTTGGTCCTAATTTCGGACCCAGAAGATTTCCTTCTCAAAGTTACAGAGGAAGACAGTCTGGCGGTGGTCAGAGATCAGAAGTGGAGTGTTACAGATGCGGAGAAAATGGCCACATCTCACCAAATTGTCCAAATCCTCGAAGGTCAGTGGATTACAAGCCCTTATGCAGTCGATGCAAAGGAGAAGGCCACACTGCAAAAGACTGTCCAAGCCCAGCCCCAGTGAAAAACAGTGCTACTGATAGTCCGTCCAAGGCCCAAGAGCCTACCTCCAATTTAGTGGAATTGGAAGTTGCTGCCATCACTCGTGCAAAGCAGAAGGAACCACCTACCCAGAAAGAAAATAACCCTCCTGCCAGAACAGTGAAGTTCAATCTTCCATCAGAAGAACAGAACAGAACAGAGCCTAACAGTGCCGTACAGAGCCCTACAGTGCCACAGAGAGTTACAGAGACAGTTACGGAGACAGGACCAGAGGTCCAGGAGGCAGAAGAGGAGGAAGTGCCACAAGTGGCAGAAGAAGTTTCTGTAATGCCTCTGTTGGAAGAAAGAGGGAAAATGAAAATGGGTGTTGCCCCATTCCCTAACCGATTAGAGAAGCCAGTGGATCCTATTAAGGAATACGATCTAGTTAGAGATCTAGATACCTTTAAACCAAACCTCACATTCCGACAATTATTGATGTTGTCCCCCAGTTGCCGGAAAAGATTCAAAAATATACTGACAAAAAGACGTGGCTTAAGGATTGCTTCCTCAACAGTGACAAAGTCCAACAAGGCTCCAGAGCCTGTAAAAGAAGTGGATGTGGCTAATGCTTTTCTAGATCCGGGTACTCCAGAGACTGGCGTGTGGATAGAAGGCTGCTTCATTGCAAATGCACTGATTGATGGTGGTTCATCAGTAAACATTATGACGGATATTACAATGAAGGATCTAGGCCTACAAGGTGTGCAACCAACCCAATGGCTCATCAGACTGGCGGATCAGAGTAGAATCAAGCCTTTGGGCGTTCTTCCATATGTGAAGACTACAGTGGCTGGAAAAGATTATTGGCTGACCTATTTGGTGGTGAAGCCAAACTCTTATGGTACATCCTATCCCCTGTTACTAGGCAGACCATGGCTTTTTGAAGCCCGAGCAAGGACGGATTGGTTCAAAGGAACCTTGACCTTGGGCAGAGGACCCAACAAAGTGGTGCTGAAACTGTATGGTTCTCAAAAAGGACATGGATCCACCTCCTTGGAATTATCTTCTGACTCCCCTAATGAGGTTACGGATGGAACATCAGCAGACGAAGATGCTGTCAAACAAATCCTTCCTAAGAAAACAGTGGCACATTCCTTAACAGTGGATACAGTAAGCCGACTTCCAAAGGATGCAAAGCCATTATCAATGGGTGAATACTTCCTGCCTGAACCAGGCATGACTTCTGAAATCACTTCTGATAGTGAGATAGAAGCATGGATGTACTGCTCTCCCTGTTACATGGCCACAGCAGAGACAGAGGATGGAGAGGAACCAGAGAATCTGTTCTTCTGTTACAGAGCTCCTACAGAAGCAGAGACAGAAGCAGAGACAGAAGCAGAAGCAGAGACAGAAGCAGAAGCAGAGACAGAGACAGAGACAGACGAGGATGGATATGATATGGATGAAGAAGCTTATGAAAGTGAGCCAGAGGAGTCTATCCCACCTGAAGAGGATACATTTGGGGAAGAAGTTCCAGAAGCATCAGAAGCCGATGAGCTCATGCTATGGGACAGAATGGCAATGGTACCATTTGGTCTGGTAAATGGATCATCTCATATGCAAAACCTTTATAAGAAATGGATGAAGAAGAACAAGCCGTCTTTCAAGTGTGGCTCCTGCCGTCCTAACCCATCCTTGCCAAAGAAAGATGATGATGATGCACCGTGCCAACAAGCACCAGTCCCATCAACCCAACAAGCATCAGAGGGTCCCTGTTATGTGATGTTCCTGGATGTATCATCAGAAGATGAGTCTTCAAGCCAAGAGGTAATTAACTTTGAAACCAAACCCAAAACGGCGCTTATTCCATTCCAACGTCTTAAGGAGCAACCTAAGTCTCCACCAAAAGAGGAAGTTGGTTCTAGTGGGACATCAGAAGAGGACATCACTCCCTTGAAGGAGTCGGATCTGTACCCAGAAGCAGTCCGCGGGACCTTCATCCGTGAAGTAGAAGGTGAAAGGCAGTTAACCCTTGTGGATTCAGAAGGCACTGAACGCCACTTGAAGGTGGGTAGCAGTCTCCCAGAAGAGGAGTTGTCAACCTTGTACCACTTGTTGAAAGAAAATTTGGACGTGTTTGCATGGTCTTACAAAGACCTAAAGGGGATTGATCCCACAATATGTCAACATCGTATTGACTTGGAGCCTGATGCCAAGCCAGTACGGCAACGACAGAGGCGAATGAACCCGAATTATTCCACATTGGTGAAAGCGGAGCTGTTGAAGCTTCTGGAGGCCGAGTTCATCTATCCAGTGGCAAACAGTGAATGGGTTTCACCCATCGTGGTTGTACCCAAGAAGAATGGCAAATTGCGAATATGTGTGGATTTCCGAAAGCTTAATTCCAAGACGAAGAAGGATCACTTTCCTATCCCTTTCACAGACCAACTGTTGGACACAGTGGCAGGACATGAGCTTTATTCTCTTCTGGATGGGTTCAGTGGATACAACCAAGTGCAGATCGCAGAAGAAGACCAGTCCAAAACAACCTTCACCACAGAATGGGGGACCTACGCTTACCGAGTGATGCCATTTGGGCTCTGCAATGCCCCTGCTACTTTCCAACGAGTCATGATGGCCGCATTTCAAAATCATCTGCACGACTTTATTGAGGTATATTTGGATGACTTCTGTGTCTATAGTTTGATCAGTGAACACTGGGGACATTTGGAACAATGCTTTGACCGATGCCGGGAGTATGGGATTTCCCTTAACCCCGACAAATGCATCTTTGGGGTCTCTTCTGGAGTTCTGTTGGGCCACATTGTCTCAGCACAAGGGATATCAACAGACCCTGCAAAGATCGAAAAGATTGCAGCTCTGACAGCACCTACCAACCTCAAACAGTTGAGGGGATTCCTAGGCCATGTGGGTTACTACAGAAGGTTCATAGCCCATTTTGCGACAAAGGCAACTTCCTTGCATAAGCTCCTAAGGAAAGATGCAGAGTTTACTTGGACAGAAGAATGTGACAAAGCCTTCCACACTCTGAAGCAGTGTCTGATAGAGGCACCCATTCTGCAACCTCCTGATTGGACGAAAGAGTTCCATGTACACACTGATGCATCAATTGAAGGCTTAGGTGCTGTCCTCTGCCAAAAGGGCTCCTCGAAGCTGGATCAACCGATCTATTATGCAAGCCGAAAAGTCACTGATAGGGAACGGAACTATACAGTGACCGAGCTGGAGTGCTTGGCAATGGTGTTTGCCCTGGAAAAGTTTCGCCATTACCTCCTATCTACCCACTTTAAATTTTATGTGGATCATGAGGCCCTGTCCTTCTTGATGAACAAAGCAGATGTGAAAGGACGAATGATGAGATGGCTCCTTTTATTCCAAGAGTTCGACTTTGAGGTGATTACTAAGCCTGGTCGTTCCCATGTCCTGGCTGATCATCTGTCGCGTATCCCACAAACTGCAGACGAGGAACGAGATGATCCAGACCTCCCTGATGCTTCCCTATTCTTGGTAGAAACTGTAACTCCCTGGTATGCAGACATTGCCAATCTACTGGCAACCCAACAATACCCTCCTGGTATTTCTAGTCGGGAAAGGAAGAAGCTCATGCTAGAATCAGCCCCATACACCCTGCTAGGTGGTGCACTGTACAAGAAAGGCAAAGATGAAGTACTCAGAAGATGTGTTGCAGGAGAAGAGATTGGGATTGTTTTGAAGGCTTGCCATGACGAGCCATGTGGAGGTCACTTTGCAGGAGAAGCTACAGCCAGGAAGGCTCTGCTAGCAGGATATTGGTGGCCTACCATTCACAAAGATGCCTATGATTACTGTAAAAGATGTGATGCTTGTCAAAGAATGGGGAAACCCACGAAGACAAGTGCCATGCCATTGCAACCTATCCTTCCTTTAAAGCCGTTTGAGAAGTGGGGCGTTGACTTCGTCGGTCCAATCGATCCTCCTACCAGAAGGAAACAGAACAGATACATCCTCGTATGTACAGATTATGTCACAAAGTGGTGTGAAGCTAAAGCCCTCAAGCGGGACGATGGTAACAGCGTGGCCCTGTTCATGTATGAGAATATCATCACCCGTTTTGGCAGTCCCTTAGAGCTGGTAAGTGACAGAGGCACGCATTTCCTTAACAAAGTCATGGAGGAGTTGACAGAATTGTATAAGATCCGCCATCGCAAGTCCACTCCTTATTACCCCAGAGCCAACGGCCAAGTCGAAGTTACCAATCGCATCCTCTGCTCGATTCTGACAAGAACAATTGCTGCACATCGTCGTGATTGGGATGATCGACTTACAGAGGCCCTCTAGGCGTACAGAACCTCCCATAAAGCAGCAACGGGACAAACACCTTTCCAGTTGGTGTATGGTACAGAAGCAGTTTTCCCTGTTGAACTGGAGCTACCCTCGTTGAGAGTGGCTATCAAAGAGCGTTTGGGGGATGATGATTCACTGCAACGCCGTCTCCTGCACTTTGAATGTTTGGACGAAATTCGTAGGATGGCTCTACAGTGCATGGAAGCCACGCAAGCTCGACGCAAGGCTTACCATGACAGTTTCATCAAGCACAAGGAGTTCAAAGAAGGTGATTTGGTCTTAGCCTATGATTCACGATTTGGCAAGTTTCCTGGCAAGCTCCAACAGCGGTGGATGGGCCCCTATAAGGTACTTGCAGTCAACCCTAATGGTTCTGTTCAAATACAGACCGTTGATGCCTCTGATGATCCCTTTCTGATCAATGGATATCGCCTGAAGAAGTACTTCCCTCCTTGGGGATCTTGACAATTACGGTCACTTGATCTTTTCCCTCATTGGCGCAGCACTGTACTTCTTATGATGCTACTTCTGATAGCCGTTCTTCAATCACTCCTGATGAAGTGGACGCAACCCTCTGTCCCCTCCAAACCCCCTTCCAGCCTTGATCTCTTATCCGCTATTTTCCACCAGCATCAGTGGAGAGGTTGGTTCTGACACATGGTTTTTCCACCATTCCCTTGTTCAATTTGAAGAAAAAAAAAAGAGAGAAAAACAAAATATATCAGTCATGGGAGAAAAGGACTTAGGTCCCTGTCATGACGACCTATTCTTCGAGAAAAGGTGGAAACACCCTCGGGAATAGGGGAAAAAAAAATAAATAAATAAATAAATAAAGAAGAGAAAAAGAAAAAAAAAACAAACAAAACAAATTTGTTATGAGAGAAAAGGAAGCAATTCCCTGTCATAGCAGGCCTCGTTCCAAGAAAAGGTGCTAAACACCCTTGGGCGGGAAGCTGGCTGTGGAAAAGGTGGTAACACCCAGCAGTCCAGAAAGTGGATTCATTGATTGATATCCTTAGGATCCAATTCCGAAGCTGCCTCCCTTGGTACGCTGTGTCCTGGGTCTTTCTGCAAAGTGACTACCTGTCCTCTACTAGACGACATGTTCCTATCCAACACAATGTTCGATTTGATGGCTACCTCCCTGGGTACGCCTCTTCAACAACTAATGACGCGATCTTCATCGACAAACAATCGAGTGATGTGAGCTTTCATCCTAACCGGATGGGGATGTGAGTATGGTTGCCCTCTGTATCTATCAACCGAGAGTAAGACAGAGGGTGGGGCGAGTGACCAATCTTTCCCTTCCAATCGAATGAGAGGTGAGAAGTGTGAATGGAGTGTTGCATGCACGGGGTGGGCCTCTCAATGCACAAAGCACAATTTGTTTCTGTGCACTGCACCATAAGGCTCCCTGGCCTTCCTTCTTGCACCGTATGCCGGCACAGGGCGGGATGCACAGTTGCACCATCAAATGCGCACAAGGCATACACCCTTTGCACAAGTGATTGTGAGGATTACATTAATGGGTTTCAGGAAAAGGCTGCCCTCTTGTATCTATCCATCGAGAGTGAGACAGAGGGTGGGTTGAGTGTGACTGGAGTTCCTTCAATCATTTACCGAGAGATGAGATTGAGGGACGTTACGACACTTGGAGTCAGGTATGTTCCCGTTTCCCTATGCACCCACGGGATGGGTCTTTACCGTCAATACAAGACACATCACCTGTTCTGTACACTGCACTGTAAGGCTCCCTTGCCTTCCTCCTTGCACCTATGCCAGACGGGTTGGACGCACTAATGCACCATCAACCGTGCACCCTGGCATACTCCTTCTGCACCATTCCCCCTTGTCGATTCCTCCACCGGGTATGAGATATAGGTTTTAATCATTCTTTCTCGTGTGATATTAGTCATGGGGCGAGTGACTGTTCTTTCATTTCGTTTGAGTGACTGTGAGTTGAGTGCAATATCCCTCATCATCGACAACGAATTTCCTACGATTCCTTCCATCAGCTACCTCCCTGGGTGCTGCTGCGTGGTCCTTGCCATGACGAACGTGTGCCCAGAAGATGCCTTGGTCCCTCCAGCGCCGACAACCACACTGGACGTGCCGTTGACACTCAACCTTGATTCTTGACGAAACGGGCCAAGTTTTTCTAACCCTACAACTTCTGTTTCTTAGTGACGTTCATGTTTTAAGTGTGGGGAAGTTAGTGGATGGTCTGTGGCATGGTCCTAGGTCCTTGTTGATCGGTTAACCCTATCCGTTAAGGTTTTAAGTGTGGGGACGCGTCCCTGCGCGTCTACATTGCATACCCTTCTGCATATGCCTTATCTTGCTCATGCATGTATACCATGACTTGCTTTTACCCTCCTGGGGTCCCTTTCCACCCACCCTTGGGGCTGTTCCTTTGCAGTTTTCCTTCATTCCCTGATTTTGCGGTCCTGCCCTGTGAATGCATCCTACGTTCACCAAAGTCCAAATCCAACCTCATAGCCCTGTTCCTCCTGTTGAACTGACCATTTTTCCTTTTTACCTACCCCTGTTCCGGTGCACGGTTTTTGAGTTATTAATTTTTGACGCATTTTCCGCAATTTAGCCGGTTTTCCATATGAACGCGCTTTTCTTGCTTCAGAACCGTGATTTGACCTCATAGCCCTGACCAAATCTTTTCCCCTGACATTTTTTCTTTTTATTCCACATCATTCTGATACACGGTTTGTCCGTTCTTAATTTTCCGGGTTTTTAAGCCTTTTTCGTGCGTATTTTTGACATTTTTCTATGTGAACTTGCCCTATTGGCATCGGACTTCCAATTTGATTTGACAGTCGTGTCCGCTGTGCCTTCCCCTACCTTTTTCCTTTTTCCTCCATCCTTTTTCGACTTCTGGATTTTTACTTATTAATTTTTAAATGACTTTTCGGGAGTATTTTTGGAGTTTTTCACATGTGAACCCCTCCTACTTCCGCCGGAACTGCGGTTTAACGTGATAACCCTGTGCCACTCCTTCCTACCGACATTTTTCCTTCTTCCTGCATGTCATTCCGGTGTACGGTTCGTCCGATATTAATTTCCGATCCCATTTTCGGGTTTGTTTTTTGGGTTTTTCCCATGTGAACGCATCTTATTTCAGTCAGAATTATGTTTTGATAGGATAGGATTGTCGGGCACACCTTTCTGCACAGTTTTCCTTTTCTCCGCACTTCATTCCGATGCACGGATCTTTCGATATTAATTTTTAAATTACGTTTTTGGTTCGTTTTTTGTGTTTTTTGCACGTGAACGTCCTTTACTCCTCCCGGAACCCCCGTTCCGTATTTTCCCTGTTTCCCTCCTGTCGTCCTGCCCACTTTTCATTTTTACGCTATTTTGTTTTGATATCCGGATGGGGAGTTATTAATTTTTCTTTATTTTTACGTTTTTTCTCGCGCCCGTTTTCGATTTAACGCGTCTCCACGCGCCCCGGTCGTGTCCGCGTACCCCGTACCGTCCTCCTCGCGTCCTTTCCATCCCGTCACGGCAAATTTTTTTACCCCGCCCCGCGCACGTGCGCGGGACGGGGATCCGTCCCCTCTTGACCCCGCCCATCCTCCCTAGCCCTTGCTCACCCCCTCCTGCCCGCCCACCCATTTTCTTATTTTTATTATTATTATTTATTTTCTTTTTATTTTTGTTTTTTAAAAAAAAAAACAACCCCCCTCCCGCCTCAACCGTCTCTCTCTCTCTCTCTCTTTCTTTCTCTCTCTCTCTCTCTCCCTCTCTGCACGTCTTCTTCCTCTCTCCCTTCTTCTTTCTTCTCTCTCCTCTCCCTTCTCTCTCCTTCTTCTCTCCTGCCACCATCGCCTTTCCTTCTTCTTCCCTCTCCCTTCTTCTTTCTTCTCCCCCCTCTCTTCTCTCTCCTTTCTTCTTTCTTCTCTTTCCTCTCCTTTCTCTCTCCTCCTTCTCCCTCCCTGCCCGCCATTGCTCCTCCCTTCCCTCTTCCTCCTTCTTCCTCCCTCCCCTCCTCCCTTTTCCTCCCCTTCTCCTTCCTCCCTCCGTCGCCGCCGCCCGCAGCACCTTCGTCGTCGTCGCCGCCCGCAACGCCGCAGTCGTCGCCCGGCCGTCGTCGCCGCCGCCTGACGCCATTCGCCCGCCCCGCCACGTCGCAGTCGTACGCCGCCCGCAACGCCGTCGTCGCCCGGCCGTCGTCACCGCCGTCGTCGTCGTCAGCTGCAGCACCGACGCCGCCTCCACCCCGCCGACTCCACCTCCCTTCTCCCCTCCAGCCTCCACCTCCTACCCCACCTCCTTAGGTTAGATACTAACCTAAGTTAACCATTAATTAACTAACCTAAGTTAACCACTAACTTAACTAGACTTAAGTTAACTAACCTACCTGACTTAAGTTACCTAACCTACCTGACTTAGGTAAACACTAACCTAACTGACTTAGGTAGACTTCACCTAACTGACTTAGGTAGTGTAGACTTAACTGATTAGCTTGACTTACGTGACTAATGTGACTTGTTACTAATGTGACTTATGTGATTTATGTGATCAATGTGACTTACTTAATCACAATATTCATTTTTTCATAAAAAAATTTCAAAAAATTTCTAAAAATTCCTTCTGTCTTTTGTTAATTTTTGGACCTTTGTCTGCTAGGAATTGCCTTTCCTATAATTTTAGAAAAATCCATCTTTCCTAAAATTACCCTTAAATTGCCAAAAAAATAGGAAAAATCATTTAAAAAATTGTAAAAAATTCTAACAAATTCTAAAAACCTTCTAAAAAATTTCCCTCACCTCCCTTACTCATTTTCCATTTATTCAAACATAACAAAATTACAACTAAAAATAAAATAAAATACATAAAAATAAAAAACCAACATAAATCAAATTAACACATCTGCTAAGGTGTTATTTGTTGTTTCATCAGTGCTTTTTGCTTTTCCTTTCCTGGGACTCTTCCGTGCGCATTCCTGCATTTCATACACACCCTGCCAGGTATTTATTTTCTGTTATTTATTTATTTATTTTTCCCCCTTACTCACAATTAATTGTTAAAATACACCCTTTAATCCACCCACCGTTTCCACGTGCATTCGCGCTAAATACACATTTTTTTTAAATTAAAATAAACCAGCCGTTCACTTAGCACGCGCTACGTGCGCTACAGAGGCACTCTAAAATTTTAACTAAAATAAACCAGCCGTCACATGAGCACGCGCTGGCAAAAAAGCGCTCCACATCACTTTAATTATAATCAATGAATTGCATTTAGAGACCCCGTCGGGAATCGAAGTCCGGGACTCGTGTAACTGCACCGGTTTAACCTAATAATTGGTAAATACATTTGTAATAAGGAACCGCCATTTTCTTATTAAGGTTTATCACCTAATAAAACTTCACCCATTTTTAATAATTGATTAAAATCCACCCTTCATTAAATTCAATCCCCCCTCACTGCACTTAATTCCCCTTTTTAATAAACCGTTTCGTGGGATGGGTATACGCAGTTCTTAGTGATGTTTTCCATGGTCCAGTCTTGGTTCTATCACAGATGTCGTATTGATATGTGTTGGATATGGTATGGTTTTGGTTTCATGTCTTTGTTACGGTTACGGGTACGGTATGTAGTTTTTTTCTTTTATTGCCTGATACGGGGTTCAGGGTGTTTGTTTGATGCATCGCATGAAGCTTTCGGTCGCATTTGTCTCGAGGTCATGTCAAATTTTTTCTAGGATGTGGTTTGCCTGGGGTTAGTAGGTCGTGTCACGTTTTATTTGGTAATTCTCTTATCCTTGGTTTTTTTGTCTGTTGGTTTGCAGGCATTCACCTTGATTGTCTGTGTTTGTGGTGTGTGTGTAACCATCTGAATGGCGCCTTCTCATGCTCCTCCCCCTATCCAGTACGTCCCACTAGTTAGTAGGGATTACTCGTCCCTACTTACTTTTGAGCCCCTCACGAAGGCAGGACTTGCTGCTTTTGTGGCCACTCCTTTTCCATTACTTCCAGAGGATCCGTCATGTTAGATATGATCAATGCCCCACCCTCATTAGGTACTACCAATGATCCATGGTGCTCAAAGTTGTAAGGCCCCCATTATGAGGAGAAGCCAAGTGTGAGCCCGGACATTGGTGGAGTCCTGACTTGTATATCAGATGAGGTCTATGTGACCGGATGGCAAAAAGGTGACCATTGTGGGTCTAATCTTTGGGTTAGACGGAGTGGTTAAGCTGGTAGCAACTCGAGGCACATTGCATTGAGTTGCGTGGTAAGGGAGTTAAAAGGGGCCCCTATTGTGGGGTCCGGGGGCCGCGGAAGCGGCCCCTGGCTGGGGGGTCCCAGGGGGGCCAGCGGCCCCCCTGGCGGGGGTCCGGGGGCAGCGCCCCCGGCCCGATGGTAAAGGGAATATTCCCTGGAATATTCCCTGGCCGACTAGTGGAGGCTCATATGGTAGGTCGGTCAGCAGGCCGACCTAACGACCTTCGCGGGCTATAAAAGCTAAACCCCTTCGCAGCCATCTTACACTCATCTTTCACCCAGTCAGAGTTGTTGTTCCAGCTAGCCTTAAGCTCTTCACCTATCTTCTGTCTAGATCGCCATCTAAGCTTCACACAGTGGAAGCGCACGGGTGGACAGAGCCATCTTTGTATCAGTTGTTTGGAGTTAAAGAATTTTACTGATTCTCCTCTTATCTGTTGTGTACTCTCTATCTCTTTCTCAGATTCTGTTCGCTGCGCCGTGTAATATTTTACATGGTATCAGAGCCCAGGGGGCTCTAGAGATCGGAGAGAGTGCAAGAGGCAAAGGCTTCAACAGCAAAGAGAAACGATGTCGACTCCGGGAAGCAGTTCTGGCGCATCAGGAAGCGGTGCAGGAGGTGGTGCTGCTGTACCGGCTATTCAAACACTGAGGATTCGTCCACCAACCTTCAGCGAAGGCAAGTTAGATGGTACAAACTACACCTTGTGGAAGTTCAAAATTACTACTATCCTTGATTCTTATGAGCTTCTGGAGACTGTGCTGGGGACTGACGCAGAACCACAGCCTACCCCCGACCCATCAAATCCTAGTGTGATGATTCCTCCGAATGCAGATCTTCTACGAGCTTGGAAACGAAGGAATGCAGATGCATTGTGTGCCTTAGTTACAAGCTGTTCTGACAGTGTTTTGACTCTGATTCAGCATACAACCAAAGCGTCAGAGGCTTGGAATGTACTAAGGAGTCAGTATGAAACACGAAACCAAACAAGGATTCAAAACTTGGAGAATCAACTAGCAGCGGAGAAGTTTGCTGAAGGAGAGACGGTTGAAGCATTCATCACTCGGATTAAGAATCTGCGCGACCAGATGGCTGGCGCTGGGATACAAAAGACTAGCGAAGAGCTAGCTCGGAGGTGTCTTCGGATTTGTCCACAAAAGTTTGATGGACTAGTAACTGCCCTTAATACTCAGGTGAGACCTCAAGCTTTGACTTTTGAGGAGTTTTGTGCATTATTAATGGAGGAGGAGTTGAGGCTGAAAGCCCGAGAAGGAAGCAACAATGGAGATGCTGCATTCTCTGCCAATGCAAAAGGCAAAGGTGTTTCCTCCACCAAAAATGATGGTGACAAAAAGAAAAAGGGCGGCAAGAAGAAGTTTCAAGGAGAGTGCTTCTACTGTAAGAAGAAAGGACATGCAATTGCAGATTGTCGTGTCAAGAAGGCAGATGAAAAGAATGGTACCCTTAAAACTAAAGGGAAAGAGACAGCCAATACGGCTGAAGCAGAGTTGGAATTATTCATGGCGACCATTGAGGAAGTGTGCTCCTCGGCGCAAGAAGAATCTACCACTGACTCTTGGGTGTTGGATAGTGGGGCCTCCCGTCACATGACCAACAAGAAAGGTCTATACAGTTCTATGCAGCCTCTACAAGAATCCATCACGGTGACGGTTGGAAATGATGCTAAATGCCCTGCTGCGGGCACAGGTACTATTTCTTTTGTTGCTGCAAATGGTGAAGTCAAAAAGCTTTCAAATGTGTTGTATGTTCCCGAAATCAGAAGAAATCTCTTATCAGTTGCTGCCATAACTGATCTTGGTCATGAAGTGAGGTTCAAGAAGACAGGTGCAGAAATTATTGATAGTGCTGGCACAATTGTTGGCAAAGGAGAAAGGAGGAACAACCTGTATGAGCTAAGTGCTCTTACAGCCACCGCTGGAGTGGGCACAAGTAAGCTTTGGCATGAAAGGTTTGGACACATCGGATTTGCAGTATTGAAGGAGATGCAAAAGCAAGGTATGGTTGCTCACCTACCTACAATAACTGAATTGAAGGAACCATGTGAAGCTTGTATGATGGGCAAGCAACAGAGAAAGGCATTTCCACAAGAAAGCAAGAATAGAGCACATGCTCCTCTAGAGTTGGTGCATGCTGACTTGTGTGGTAAGATGCCTACACAGGCCTTGGGGGGATCTTCTTATTTTATGTTGATTGTCGACGACTACAGTAGGAAGATGTGGGTGTACTTCCTTCGTGATAAGGCTCAAGCTTTTGGTAAGTTTAAAGAATGGCTAATACTTGTTGAGAATGAAACAGGGAAAAGTGTGAAGAAATTTAGAACAGATGGTGGTGGTGAGTTCAACTCAAAGGAGTTTGAAGGCTTTTGCAAGAGCAAAGGGATCAAGCGTCAATTGACGACGCCTCACACACCTCAGCAGAATGGTGTTGTGGAACGCAGGAATCGTACCATTGTGGAGATGGCAAGATGCATGCTAAAGGGCAAGGGATTGCCTAACCATTTTTGGGCTGAAGCTGTTAATACTGCAGTCTACATTCTAAATCGGAGCTACACAAAGGCTCTCAAGGGAAAAACACCTCATGAGGCTTACACTGGTAAGAAACCATCTGTTTCACATTTCAGAATTTTTGGATGTGAATGTTATGCACATGTTCCAGATGAGAAGAGAAACAAGTTACAACCAAAAAGCAGAAAATGTATCTTCTTGGGTTATAGTGATGAGCAGAAGGCTTACAAGTTATATGACCAAGAGGCAAAGAAGATCATCGCGAGCCGTGATGTGGTGTTCAAGGAGGAGCCGCATACAGTGGAGGAGGAGAAGGCAAGGTCTTCCACTTTATCATCAAGCGAAGAAGTAGTCCACTATGAACCTGTCCCGAGAGCTATCCCTATCCTTAAGGAGGAGGAAGCATCATCTTCAGATGATGAGGAAAAAGTTCACCAAACTGACATCACCCCACCGGAAAAGCCATTGCCGCGCTGGGTGAAGCAGCTCTATGACCACAATAATCCTATGCCTGCATCTGTTGAGGAGAAGGCAGACGGACCAAGGAGGTCTCAGAGAATAGAGGAGCAAAGGAGGGCTTCTGCTCACATAGTCAACATGGCCTTGATGGTTGAGATTATGAGAGAAGTAAAGGAGCCAACTGACTTAGAAGAAGCACTTGCAGATCCATCATGGAAGGCTGCTATGCAGGCGGAGTATGACAGCATAATGAAGAATGACACTTGGGTGCTAGTGGATCGGCCAGCAAAGCGGAAGATTATTGGCACCAAGTGGATCTGGAAGGTAAAGTACAAGGCTGATGGTACCTTAGAAAAGTACAAAGCTAGACTGGTTGCCCAAGGATTTTCACAAGTTGAAGGGTTTGATTTTCAAGAGTCATTTGCCCCAACTGCCAGAATGACCACTATTCGCACGGTACTTGCAGTGGCTGCCCACAAGAAGTGGCCAGTGTACCAAATGGATGTTAAGTCAGCGTTCTTAAATGGTGACCTCAAGGAGGAGGTGTACGTGGCTCAGCCACCAGGGTTTGAGGCCCCCCATTCTGAGAACAAAGTGTGTAAACTGAAGAAGGCATTGTATGGGCTGAAACAAGCCCCCAGAGCATGGTACCAGCGGATAGATAGGTTCTTTTTAAACCTAAACTTCAAAAGATGTGCCTCAGATGCTAACTTGTATGTTTACAGGGATGGTAAAAAGTCTGTAGTGATTGTCCTATATGTGGACGACCTTCTTATTACAGGTGACTATGAAGATATGATCAACCAAACTCGAAAGGCTTTGAGTTTTGAGTTTGAAATGACAGACTTGGGCTTGCTGCACTATTGTTTGGGGATTGAAGTCTGGCAAGAGCCAGGAAAGATCTTCATCTCTCAGAAGAAGTATGCATGGGAGATCTTGAAGGCATTTGGTATGACCGAGTGCAAGGAGATAGCTACACCTATGGAGGTGAATGTAAAGTTATCCGTTGAGGATACATCAGCACTAGCAGACATTGGGAGGTATAGGAGGTTGGTCGGCAGTCTAATCTACTTGTGTAACACCAGACCAGATATCAGTTTTGCTGTTGGTGTTTTGAGCAGGTTCTCAAACAAACCTCATGAGAGTCATTGGAAGGCTGGGATGCGGGTGCTCAGATACTTGAAGAAAACTCTTGACTATGGTATCACATACAGTTTCGGAACTTCTCTTGTGGGGAACTGTGACTCAGATTGGGCAGGAGACATTGATTCCAGGAAGTCAGTTTCTGGTTATTGTTTCTCTTTGGGTTCAGGAATTTTCTCTTGGATTAGTAAGAAGCAACCAACAGTGGCATTGTCTTCTACCGAAGCAGAGTACAAGGCAGCTTGTTTTGCTGCATGTGAGGCCGTATGGTTGAGAAGGATTCTATGGCATATGGGAGTGCAGGATGAAGAACCAACTGTGCTGAGATGTGACAATCAGAGTTGCATCGCCATTGCCAAAAATCCAGTGTTTCATGCACGCACCAAACATATAGAGATCCAGTATCACTATGTGCGTGATTTGATGGAGGATGGGATAGTGGAATTGGTCTACTGTCCAACAGAGGAGAATGGAGCAGATATCTTCACCAAAGCACTTACGAAGGATCTGCTTCAAGTTCATCTTCAGAGACTCGGCATTGGGCCGAGGAGATAGTTCACCTATGGGTGGACATTGAGGGGGGGTGTTAGATATGATCAATGCCCCACCCTCATTAGGTACTACCAATGATCCATGGTGCTCAAAGTTGTAAGGCCCCCATTATGAGGAGAAGCCAAGTGTGAGCCCGGACATTGGTGGAGTCCTGACTTGTATATCAGATGAGGTCTATGTGACCGGATGGCAAAAAGGTGACCATTGTGGGTCTAATCTTTGGGTTAGACGGAGTGGTTAAGCTGGTAGCAACTCGAGGCACATTGCATTGAGTTGCGTGGTAAGGGAGTTAAAAGGGGCCCCTATTGTGGGGTCCGGGGGCCGCGGAAGCGGCCCCTGGCTGGGGGGTCCCAGGGGGGCCAGCGGCCCCCCTGGCGGGGGTCCGGGGGCAGCGCCCCCGGCCCGATGGTAAAGGGAATATTCCCTGGAATATTCCCTGGCCGACTAGTGGAGGCTCATATGGTAGGTCGGTCAGCAGGCCGACCTAACGACCTTCGCGGGCTATAAAAGCTAAACCCCTTCGCAGCCATCTTACACTCATCTTTCACCCAGTCAGAGTTGTTGTTCCAGCTAGCCTTAAGCTCTTCACCTATCTTCTGTCTAGATCGCCATCTAAGCTTCACACAGTGGAAGCGCACGGGTGGACAGAGCCATCTTTGTATCAGTTGTTTGGAGTTAAAGAATTTTACTGATTCTCCTCTTATCTGTTGTGTACTCTCTATCTCTTTCTCAGATTCTGTTCGCTGCGCCGTGTAATATTTTACACCGTCCGTATGTGATGAGTTCCTGGCCTCTTACAGCAAGAAGACAGGAGTAGTCCAAGGCATGTCTATGACATTGACGTCTCGAGGCTTAGGGAAGGCTTTGTCCTTACCCTCCAAAGGAGAACCTTTTGTGACCACTCGTCAGCTCTTCTCTAATGACGAGATTCTCAAACTGTTGCAGAAACAGACAAGGGAAGTCCTTGATGTTAAGAAAGTGATAAACTCTTCAGGAGTTTCGTTTTCTATGATTACTGATCCCGTCTGGAAGACGATGTGCCAGTTCCTTCAGGACAGGTTCATGCCTGCCAAAACGCCATCCCACTATTTGTCCAAAGAGCTTTTCACAGCTTCCAGGATGGTGCTAAAAGGAGTTGCCATTGATTGGAGCACATACCTCCTTACTAAGATGGATCAGCATTTTGTTAAAGTCACGAGGGGTAATGTTACCAATGTTACCTATGGATCCTATTTGTCTGCCTTCTTGACCTATTCAGGTTTACAGAAGACTGTACCTCCACCTCCTCCATCAGATCCAGTACCTCCTCCTCCACCTTCAGAAGAGTCAGCACCTATTGACATTGAGGATGATGATTCTCCGCCTCCCCTGGTTATACAGCGCAAACGCTTGAAGAGGGTAGCGGACAAAGCCCCTGCTGTACTTCCCTCAGTACCTATCCCTGCTACTTCTGGCAGTGACCTCCCTGGGTATCTCACTTGCAATAACCTATTCAGGGCACATAGAGAAGGATCCTTGGAGATCTCCGTTCCTTCCCTGAACAGTCTCGTTTCAGGAGATGCCATTCCTTTCCTCTGCAAGGATATTCAAAGTTCCATTGAGTTGTCCGTGACAGCCTGTGTTCAACAGTTGTACGCATCTTTCTATGAGGAGCTCATGCAGTCCAAAGACCAGTTGCATAAAGCAACATCTGAGTTAGCATCTGCTAAGGATACCCTAGCAGATTTATTTAAGCAAATGGAACAACAAACCCAACTGGTTGCCACCCAAAGTGATGAGCTTTCTTCTTTGAAAACCCAGTTATTCGAGGCTCAATCCCAGGTTACTAGCCTTTCAGCAGAGAAGGAGAGGATGTCCAACGAAGCGAAAGAATTCCAAGTTCAATTAGATGACACGCTTTCAGCTTTACAAATGGCTAATGACACAGTGGCCAACCAAGCCTCCCAAATCCAGCAGTTGCAAGATCAGCTTGCAAAGTCCCGCTCTGTTCCTCCAAGCCCTCCTGTTCCAATAATTCCTTATCTTTCACAACAGGACTTGGCTGCCTTACAGAGACAGGCTACTTTGTGCCCTTTATTCCAAGACAAAGTGGAAAGATTGCAGTCCCGAATGGACTTGTTATGGTCTACCTTTGAGCAATTTCAGGACTTTGTCTTACCTGACCATTCTTTCTTTGTCCACTACCATTTACAGAAGCTGGTCTTCTATATGAAGCTTTCCACGATGGATTTACCTTTTCCAGAGGATGGCTGGAGTGGGGCTTGGTCTGCTGAGTTGTTGACAGAGGTAGTCAGAATGCTCTTTGAAGATTCTGTCACGCCAGACACCATGCTGATGTCATACATGTATCTCCGAGGAGATTTGTTAATTCCAGATGAAGTAGATTTGGCATGGTATGTGGGGGATGTGGTCTTACAGGCTGTTCTCTATGTCAATCATTTGGAGTTGCGCATAGCTGAAATGTTTCAGAGTTATTCCTCCAAAGTGGCTGATTGTCAGGATAATTCGTGGCATCCGATGATTGATTCGGTGGTCCTCAATCAAAGACAAAACACAGCTCCTACCTTTGTACAGAGTACTAACCAACTGAGGATGGATCTCTTAACCTATCTTTCCAAACATAATCCGTTTGATGCTACTTTCTTTGATGCCTATCAGAGACGATCTCTCTTGGGACCTTCTGTTCCTACCCTCCTTTATTACCAACAATTGGCTCACCGTTATGCTATATATTTTTCCCTTTGTCAAACTCATTCCACAGTAATTTTACCACTTCTTTTCCAACCTTCATCTTCCCCTCAAATTCCTATTTTCACTTACTGTTCCTTTATTGAGGATAGGGTATTTTCCCCTTCTCCACCCTGTCCTTCACCCCTCATAAATGTACCCTCCACGTTTCCTATTTATCAATTAACACCATTCCTTAGTGATTCCTTACAAATTTCTGCCACTCCTTCTTTAACCTTTTCTTCCTTTTATGATTTTTCCTATCCTTCCCTACATCCACTTTCCCTTATTCCATTACCCTCTCCTAGCACTTCCATATCTCAACCACCTCAGTTGGTTAGTGACTGTGCTGGTTTTGATACTCAGATTTCCAGAAGAAGGGGATGGAGTTCGGATGATTGCCTTACAGGACCGCAGATTAATTGGCCAGTAATTCCAGGGGAATGGACAGTTTCAAGTCAAGCTTATCAAAACTATGTTCATTTTGCCCAACAATATTCACAGTCTGCAGATCCCTCAGTGAGATTAACTGCTCACTTTGCTTGGTACCTGGCGTATATGCATAGGCATTCCCATACTGATTCAAAGCCTATCCCAAAGTTGTGCATGAATGTCAATGTTAGCATTGATTCCCAACAGCTGGAGATACTGTATTTTCATGCCCTCTGTTTGCCTAGCAGATACTTGGTCCTATTGGAACGGATGTGCTGTCTCCAATTTTTCCAAAATCCTCCTAAAAACTTTGTAGATGAATCCTTATCTATGGATCGATTCAGACAACATCAATCTTTTAAGAGGGATCATCTTCATTGATGCCTTTCCAATGTATGGTGCAAGCTTTTTAATGCCAAACTCTTCTTTTTGAGAAAGTCATTCAGATGGTTGTGTTGTGTATTCGTATTAGTGTTGTGAGTTTATGTATGTCAAACGAACGTGGTGGATTTTGTGTACGAGCTATGTTTTGGAGATTTGTAGAGATGGGGTCGTGGTTGGAGAGTTGAAGCAAATGACGATGATGAAGAAGAAGCAAACTCTTATATCCTTTACAAATTTGTGGTGATTTTTAGTTTGATAAGAGGTGTTAATGTGTGAAAGAGTTTTCCTTTCTTTGTATTTTTATATCAGAAACAGGTTATAAGTTGGGGTCGTGGTGGATGGATTCTTTGTAAGAAGATAATGAAGATCAAAGTGAAGCTTTGAAATGAACTTGTCTTCCCTTTTTCCTGGGTCGCGAGGACGCTTCCTTATTAAGTGTGGGGATATGTTGAGTGTTGAAATGACTTGTTTTTTGGCTGATTTTTGTTGTTTTTGAGAGCTGAATGGTTGATTTTATGGGAAGATTGGTTGATTAGGAAGTGGTTTGAGAGTGTTTTGGATGATATTGAGAGTGTTTTGGAAGATTATGATGTTTGTTGATGGTTCTGTGATGTTCTGATAGGTTCTGAATGGTTCTGTATACCTTCTGTTTTGCTCTGTTTTGGTCTGTTTTGTTCTGATTGTCTTCTGTAAGGAGGGATGGAGTATGGATTGATGAAGAATGAGATATTGTGAAAGCTTAGTGAATGTTTTGTGAGAGTTTGAAATGGTTTGAGAATGAATTATGTAGTTTTGATGACCTTCTGTAACCTTCTGTAGGTCTTCTGTAGAGCTTCTGCTTCTGTTCTGCTTCTGTTCTGTACTGTAACTGTTCTGGTACTGTTCTGTAGACTGTTCTGTAAGTGTTCTGTGGAATGTATGTGTGACTTTGAGGAAAGTTTTCTAGCCTTGGAAAGAGGTGAATACAAGTGCAAAAGAGCTGAAAGAAGTGGAAAAGTAGCTGCTGAAGACTCAAGAGAAGACTAGAGTGAAGTGACAGTAGTGAGCTGTGAAGAGACACTGTAGTGGCTCTGGTGACCTTTCATATCAGACATACCTCTTGGGAGGGGTATCCACGACCTAAGAGTGATTATTGAGAGTAATTTTGAGAGATTGTAGTGAGGATATGATGTATTATTGATGGAGTGTGAGAGAGAGAGTCAGAGATAGCCAATTCTATTGAAACAAAGTGATTGTATATGAGAGATTGAGAGAGAAGACTATGAAGATATTGAAGATGGATACTATGTGATGTATTTCCATTCAAAGACGGTGTACTTCTTTGTTTTCTTTGTGATATTGATGGATTTTGTGAAGATGTTGAAGAATATGGTTGATTCTATTAAAAACCGTGGGAGATTTACATGATGCTGCATGAAGATTTGTTGTGCCTGGTGTTCTTTTCTTCATTATGATCATATAAAACATGAAAAACAAGCTTGTTGATGTTACAAGATAGATTTTCTTGCAAGAGAATTCTCTTTTCCTTGGTGTTCCTCTCGGGGCTCCAAGAGATCTTGGATTCTCCCACCATAATCATGTCTTAAGCTTAGAACAGAATTTTGTGCTGTACCGGATCTGCTTTGACCTCCTGTGAAGACGAGTCCTTGTTACTGGTTGACGATTAATTGCCTCTATAACTCAGTGGGAAAGCATCAGTCTTGTAAACTGAAAATCCTGAATTTGATTATACACTGCCACAACTCAGCTTTAATCAGTCAGGGATTTTAGGACCTGATGTGCTGAATTCAGACTCAGAATGACATCACAAGACCACAAACTCCAGTGCTCAGTATGAAATATTATCTCATCTTTGATTATTAGCATTAGAGGTCCTGTTCTTCTGGAGGACTATCACCTGATTAAAAAGCTTGCTCAGTTTGACTGCTTTTAAAACAAACAAAATATATCTGAATGTGTTGTCCATGTCAGAGGTGCCAATACAAAGGAAAGCCCTTTGATTTTGTATCCCAATCCCTTAACCTTACTTGGAGAATTTATTGGCACAAAAACAGAGCATATTCAGTACCCTGTATGCATTAATCAGATTTCAAAGGATATTCTGAAACAGAAATACACTTCTTGCTTTTTGTCTCTGTGGTATTCACATACGTGCATCTATACGAGGAGGATAATCATCTTTATAACAGAAAAGTCTCTGAAACATAACAGGGATGCAGGGTAAGACCATACTAGAGTGTGTAAGAAGTGGACACTATGCTGCTAGTGTGAAAGAAGTTACAAGTTTGACCAAACAGAGTGATATATTGAATTCACCTCTTTGAAGCGAAAATAAGGATTGCCAAGATTTGATTGTAATGGCCAGGAGCATCTATGAGAAATTTGCAAATTGAGATAGGTATAATGGTGACATGAATTTTATTGTCATCATCCTAATCTCTTCCAACTCCTAAGGAAGTAAGCGCCTGCATTTGAACACCTTTGGACTTGAGAACTCTTCTATCTTGGAATTTCTTAAGAACCTCTGTGGTTGCGACTTTGCTTTCGAAACCCTTCGACAACGTCGTCAACAAACGGCTGCCCACGTCCTCCACGATCTGCGTCGTTTTGCCCACGATTAATCTTCTCCATTAAAGCTTAAGCTATAAAGCTTAAATCACTAAGCTTTCCTCAAGTTGAACAAAGCTCTACAAGTCACACAGGGCAAGAAAGTTACTAAACTCCGGGTCATGCGCATTAGAAGTCAAGTTCTGCAAGTCGACTGGAATCAAGTCCTGCAAGTTCCTCAAGTCGACCTAAGTTCTGCAAGTCTGCAACTCTGTAAGTCGGCTAAGTCTGCAACTCTGCAAGTCAGACTAGTCAACTGGAGTCAGAACTGACTAGTGCTTAAAACTCCTAGAAGGCTTGTTCCTATGCAAAAACTCTGAACTAGAAAGTTGTTCGTGGCAAAGTGTTCTACCTATCTACAGGTCTGCTGAAGTATTTTCAGCAAATGAAGATGAAAATATTGCAGATTTTCTGAAAATTGAGAAAGAAATACCCAAAAATCCATAGCCTTGTAACCCCGAATTTGAGCTACGCTCATCCCGCTAACCTGATTTTGAGTGAGAAAGGTTTATTGAGTTTTACAGGATGACGACCCTACATATGGATGATCCTATGGCTGAAGACGACCTACCTGAGCCTACCATGGAACAAAAGCTGGATCTAATCATGCTGCAATTGGAAGAAGAGCGAAGGGCTAGGCAAGCATTGCAAGCGCAATTGACAAAACTACAAAGAGCGTCTACCGACAAAGAAGAACCTCAAGCTGAAGATTTGATTCGACGTACCATCGACGCCACTCTTGAAGCTCAAACCATTCGCAAGGAATCAAAGATAAGTAAACGAAGTTTCAAATTTCGCACTTTCAATGGCATACGAGAAGGAAAGACTGTTTTATCATTCATTAGCCAGTTTGATGACTATTTCCATGAGAAAACTTATCCAGAAAAAGATAAAATCAAGTGTGTTACTAATCATCTGGTAGAAAAAGCATCACTTTGGTGGACTGTAGTACGCAAGAGCATAGAATGTCCTGCTACTTGGGAAGATTTCAAGAAGAAGTTCATGCAGAATTTCCTTCCACCGCAATTTCATGAGAAGGCTATCAAGCAATGGGATTTACTTCAACAACGGGATCGTGAGTCTATTCCACAGTATACAAAGCGTTTTTGGAATGGACTCCTACAGCTACGCATGCTTGAAGACGTACCAGAGACGAGACATAAGCGAAAGTATATGTCTGGACTTCTTGGACATTACTACGCTGAAGTGAACATGTTCAAGCCTGCTACCCTTGAAGACGCCATCTCACTAGCTCACGACACTGAAGATAAGTTACGCGGAAGAGACAGACGACCACAGCAATTCCAAGCCAATGGTAATTATGGAACTAAACAATTCAATTCCAATTTTAGAAGGTTTAATCCAGGTCGTTTCTCATCACCATCTTTCCACAAGAATTGGACTAAACCACCTGCATTACCATCCACTGTCAATCCAAATCCTAAGCCTATTCCACAAGCAAATCCAAATGTACCCAGACTTCCAGCCATTGCAAATAATGTAACCAAAGCCAAGCCAATAGTATGCTATAAGTGTCACCAACCTGGGCATCTCGCAGCAAATTGTCATTCAAAGAAGCCACCAGCACATATCAACTATCTTGGAGCCATGGACGACGACGAGCATGTGGATATGCCTGATTTCACTGAAGATGAGGATGATCCTACTACTACTTCCGACACTTTACCAGGTATGCCTACTCCACATTCATTATTGACTATGAAATGTTTGGTGCATGGAAAGGAAAGAACTATCTTGCATGATGACGGTAGTACTCATGATTTTATTTCCGCAAAATTGGTAAAGGAATTGAAATTACATACTGTACCTACGCATTATCGCATAAAAGCTGCATTTTTAGGCACTAGGTACAATGGCACACAAGAAGTACAAGATTTAGAGATTCAAATTGGTTCATATATTGAAAGAAGAAATTTCTTAGTTGTCCCATTACAGTCAAGTGACATTATTTTAGGAATGCCTTGGAGACACCAGCATAATCCAAATATAGATTATTCCACACACACAATGAATATTAATTTTCAAGGAAAATCTATTACATTATATGGTATGCATGCATCTAGTATTTTTCCACTGCTTTCGCATACTCAAGCAAAACGTGCATTACGCAAGAGTACTAAATCATATCTCATTTGGGTGAATGAATTGCACGCAAAGGAAAATCATATGCATCCTAGGCATAAGGAATTTCTTGCATATTTTAAGGACTGTTTTGCAGAAGACCTACCACCAGGTTTACCACCTTCACGTCCAGAAGACCATAAGATTGATTTAATCCCTAGCACACAACCACCAAAGCACCATATAGGCACAACCAAATAGAGCAAAAAGAAATCCAGAGTCAAGTTGAAGAATTACTAAATAGAGGCTTAATTCGACTTAGCAGTTCTCCATTCGGTGCACCTATACTCTTAGTCAAGAAAAAGAATAATACCTATCGTATGTGTATTGACTACCGAGCATTAAATAAGATCACTGTAAAGAATAGGTATCCTATACCTAGAGTTGATGACCTTATGGACAAACTGCAAGGATCTTCTATATTTAGTAAAATTGACCTTAAGTCTGGTTATCATCAGGTGAGGCTAGATAAATCTGACATATTTAAGACTGCATTCAGAACACAGTTTGGTCATTACGAATTCTTAGTCATGCCATTCGGATTGACTAATGCACCTGCTACCTTTAGTAGAATGATGAACCGTATCTTTTTGAAATATCAGTACTGTGTGATTGTTTTCTTTTATGATATTTTGGTGTTTAGTCAAAATGAGAAAGAGCATTATGAGCATTTGTCATTAGTTTTTCAATTATTGAAAGAAAATCAACTGTTTGCAAATCCTGAAAAGAATGAATTCTTTAAGACAGAAATTGAGTATTTAGGTCATATTGTATCAAAAGAAGGAATTAAAGTTGATCCTAAGAAAATTGATGCAATATTGCATTGGCATGTTCCTAAAAATGTGCATGAGTTACGCTCATTCCTTGGTCTTGCTAGTTTCTATAGGAAGTTTGTACGTAATTTTTCATTACTTGCTTTACCATTAACCAAACTTCTTAAGAAAGGAATTGTTTATCAATGGACTGAAACTCAGCAGAAATCCTTTGACTTACTGAAACATGCATTAACCAATGCCCCTGTTTTACAGTTACCTGACTTTAATAGACCATTCTTTCTAGTTGTGACTGATGCTAGCGGATCAGGAATAGGAGCCGTACTAATGCAAGACAATCATCCAATAGCATATTCTAGTTGTAAGCTGAAACTCTCTGAGCTGAAATATTCCACCTATGACAAAGAACTATTAGCAGTTGTACAAGCATTAAGACAGTGGAAACACTACTTAATGGGTTCAGAATTTATGATAAAGACCGATCAGCAAAGTATTAGACATTTACTTAGCCAACCCCAAATTTCTGACCGTCATATCAAATGGGCTTCCTTCATTCAAAGTTTTCATCCTATCATTCAATACCAACCTGGAAAAGAAAATGTAGTAGCTGATGCATTGAGTAGAAGACCTGCAATTCATAATATTTCTATCATATCTTTTGATTCTTTGATTGCTATGAAAGATACATATCACCAGGATATTACTTTTCATTCTGATTGGAATAAATTAGTTCAAAATAATTTCATTCATGTTGATTCATTGTCATATAATGATGGATTTATGTTTTATGAAAAGAGACTATGTGTTACTATTCCATTCCGATCTTTTGTTTTGAATGAAATTCATTGTCCCCCATATCAAGGTCATAGAGGTATCATATCTACATTACGTATGTTAACTGAAGATTTTTATTGGCCGCATATGGATGCAGATGTATCTAATTTCATTTCTGAATGTTTGATTTGTCAAATAATAAAGAGACATCATGGTAAACAATATGGATTATTAATGCCTTTGTCTATTCCATCTAAACCTTGGGAACATATTTCTATGGATTTCATTATTGGTTTACCAAATACTAAATCTAACCATGACATGATTTGGACAATTGTAGATAGATTTAGTAAGCAAGCATATTTCATTCCATGTAAGAAAACTTTAACAGCATCACAAGCAGCACACTTATTTTTGAAAACTGTTTTTACTAACCATGGATTGCCAAAAGTGATTATTTCAGATCGTGATTCTAGATTTTGTAACAATTTTTGGATTACACTGTTTGCAAATCTAGGCACAAAGATTGATTTCTCATCTGCATTTCATCCAAAAACAAATGGACAAACAGAAGCCACAAATAGCACCATTTTAGATCTTTTACGTGCATATACTATCTCTAAACCTCAGACATGGGACACTCACTTGCATTTATTACAGTTTGCATATAACAATACACCGCACACATCCCCAAAGAAAGCACATTTTGAAGTCATTTATGGATATAGATTATCTACACCTGTTGCATCTTTGTCTAATAGAATTCAGAGTGCTGATGATATTACTACTATGCATAATAGTATTTTTGATGAGGTTAAGGATATGATTGCTAAAGCCCAACAATCATATACTAAACAAGCCAACAAGAAAAGACAAGCTATGAATTTCAAAGTTGATGATTATGTTTGGCTTAGAATAGAAAAGCGTAGACTGCAAAGTGTAGATAGACATCTAGTTGTCAAATTAGCTCCTAGATTTTATGGACCATTTAGAATCATTCATAAGATTAATGATAATGCATTCAAGTTAGAATTACCATCTCATTGGAAAATTCATAATACATTTCACATTAGTTTATTGAGACCATTTAGAGGCCAATTACATATCCACCCTGTTTATGAAAACCCACCTTTATTAGAGGAAGAGACTGAAATACTTGAACCAGAAGCCATCATAGACACTGACTACATGACCACTAGAACTGGCCGAAGGTATTCTAGATATCTAGTAAAATTTAAGAACCATCCTATAGAGGAAGCACAATGGATGCACGCTAGAGACTTAAATGCTTTCCCCACTCTGTTAGCTCCACATTGAGCTAATAGCAATTGAGGTCAATTGCTATCCCACCCCGGGGGTATGATGCCAGGAGGCATATTCCACGGTGGATTCTGTGAGGTTTTACGGTGGATTCCGTAAACTTAGATGACCGGGGCTCATACACAAAGAGGATTCTTTGTGCGAGAAGTTGATGGGGACGCCTGTCCTTTTCGGGCGTTTCATTAATTTAGTGTGTACATGGGTGATTCCATAGCGGGTGATTCCGCAAAATGCATATTAAATTAATAAACGTTTATGAGTTTAGAGTGCGCACTCGTAACAAATTAAGGTTAGGATTTATTTCTAACCAGTTGATTTATTTATGTAGCTGAAGACTGCTAGGTATTCACTTTTGTCGGTTTAATTGTATTATTTTACTAACGATTGTGAATGCTTCAGTTGATGTGTAGAGATAGCAGCAGTGGCGGAGGAAAGCATTAGAGTCTAGCGAGTATTCGACCTTTGGATTATATTTTGATAGGCGCCACGCCTATATTTTGTTATGTCTATCGAGACATTGATTATTGATTATTATTTTGTATGCGCCTATGCGCACGGACATGTTATTTCTATTTTGGACATTGAGATTGGGCGTGCCAGACTCTATGGGCACCGTCCATTAGCTTTATTTCCTATTTTTGTAGAAAGCAAACTCAAAAGCTAAAAGCTTGTCATATTTTTGTAAATTGGGCTATTATTGAGCATGAAGATGGAAATATACATAAAATACATGCTTTGTGAAGCGCTCACACAAGGCATGGGGGGAGATTGAACCCAATTGGTCTCTTGCTTCTTGTCATTCATGCTTTTACATTGTTTTTTGTGCAAAAAGGTAGAGTTCATTGTTCGTGGGGACCTTCCGGGATTCACTACGTGAGCATTCTGCGACCGGTCTGTGCACCACTTTCCAAGAAGGAAGGCTACTTTCAACTTGCCCTCTCACTTAGTCTAATCTCGTTTTTGTAGGTTGTAGGTGCTAGAGCTTTTGCTAGCAACACCTCATTCATGGAGGACATCTCAACCAAAGCTACCCTACACTATCTACACCATCCTAGCACTTGTTTCTAGCCTTCTCTTCACACTATTCTCACCTCCATCTATTGTGTTTGTTGTTGAAACTAAATTAGGTTATAATTAAGAATAAGTACCCAATCCATAGGTCTGATGAGTTACTTGACTAACTTCAAGAAAAGCAAATAGCTTTTGAGGCCCGGATACTATCAAAGATGTATAAACAAAGAAGAAATCTCTAAAACTTTCTTTAATACAGGATATGGGCACTATAAACTCACTATTATATCTTTTAGACTAACTAATGCTCGTGCAAGCTTCAATAGATTAATGTAGGATATCTTTCGGCCTTATCTTGATGATTTTGTTCTTGTCTTTTTTATGACATTTATGTCTTGATTTCTAGACTTCTCATCGACTCATTAAAGAAGCTGACCTACATAGTATGCTCCAATTGAGCAATCTAACTTTGATTCACTTAAGAAAAAAAGCTTGGCAACTAGTCTCATTTTGAAGCTTCCTAGAATTTGGGGTTGTGATAGATGCAAGCGCTCTTGCATTGGGTTGTATACTTATGCAAGAGGGACATCCACAAGCTGAAGAGTCACAAAAGAAACTATGCTACTTAAGACTTAGAGTTGTTGGCTATGGTCCCCACTCTTGAGTTGTGGAGACATTACTTGCTTTTAGCAAGAAATTCACCTTGGCAATAAATCACAAAGCTTCACAGGCACACCATTAGTGGACCTTGTGCTCTTAATCCATGTATTTTCTAACGTAGTAGTGTAAAGTCTCAAATGGATATTTACCCAATCAGATCTAAACATGAGACAACAAAGGTAGATCAAAGTCTTGTGAGAGTATGACTTTGAGGTTAAATACATGTCAAGTAAGGAGAATGTAGCCATAGAGATGCTTTAAGCCAAGAGTCATTCCTCAATGCTCTCAATACACAAATAACCCTCAATTGTTATTGTATCAATGTTGAGTAACCCGCCATCCAAAAGACAAAGGAAGAAGTTGTAGAGGACCCCAAGTATCAATATTTAAGAAGGGATGTTAAACGTAAGGATTAAGATCCTAAGTTGCAACTTAAGTATCGAGATTTCTTCATTAAGGAAGAGCATATATACTCAAGGAACCACATGACTCTCCATTTTCACAACATCCTAGCTATATTAAGGCACTCAATGCAATTAAGAATAGCTTAAATTTGATGTAATTAAGTATGTCATTGAATGCCTAAGCTACCAAAGGGTGAAAGTATAAGATGTTAAAATGCTTGGCAAGCCTCAACCTCTTGATATCCCTCAAATGAAGAGGGAATTCATTAGCCTAGATTTCGTAGTAGGGTTGCCTTCAATCTAAGAGGATACAACCCTATCATCGTGATTGTGGATATGCTAACAAAGGTTTCTCATCTCATTCTAGTCAAGAAAAACTACAAGGCTTCAAGCATTGCAAGGTTACGTGTCAAGGAAATCTTAAAGCTTCATGGGTTACCAAAAATGATAGGCAATGATCAAGATTCCCTTTCTACTTCTCAATTTTGGAAGAGATTTTTTGAAGCTATTAACACACAACCATGCTTTAGTATGGCATATCACCCACAAACTGATAGCCAAATAGAGTGAATGAGCAAGTCATAGAAGACATCCTAAGGGCACATTGTTGCAAATAACCTAAGTGGTGGATGCAATCTCTACCCATGATCAAATTTTCTTATAATGCATCTTACCACCAAAGCATCAGGATGACTCCATTCCAGGCCTTATATGGAAAAGGTTATCTCATCCCACTAATTTTTTTCAATCCAATTCTAAAAGTAGAAACCTCCAAGAAGATGCTAGAGGAGATAGATGAACAAGTTAAGGCCATAATACAAAATATCGAAGTAGCTAAGGATTGTTGTAAAGCCTACAATCTTGGAAGATAAGAGTGGATCTTCAAAGAAGGAGACGTTGTATTTCTTCGTGTTTGTCCAAACAAGAGCTCGCTATCGTTGAGTGAATTCAAGAAATCAAGCACAATATATTATGGACCTTATAAGATCCTCAAGTGCTTAGGGACCAATGTATACAAGTTGTAACTTTTCAAATACTAAAGATCCACAATGTTTTCCATGTTAGCTTGCTAAAGTCTCATGCACCCAATCCCAATCAGGTATTAGATGATCAATAGATTGTAATGTCAAGTTAAGGAGTCCTTGAGCTCCAACCTAAGAAAATACTTAATGTAAAGGAGAGAGTCCTTAGAACAAGAACTTTAAGGGAATATCTTATCCAATGGAAGGACTGTCCAAAAAAGGATACTACATGGATTGATAAGGAAGCTCTATGCAATCAATATTCCCATTTTCTCTTGAGATGAGGATATCTTAATTCCTCAAAGGGGAAGAGGATGCAACAAGCTTAGTATTTAAAGAAGCTTAATAAATTAAAGATTTTGTTTTCTATTAAGAACCATTGTCTTAATTTCCTCTCCCCATCATCATTGCCAACATCCTCTCGAAGGACATCATCACTTTCAACTAAACCATCATCCTCACGAAAATGATGCCTTCATATCAATCAAAAAGCTCTATCGTTGCTTAAACAAACCCTCAAAGTCACCACAATCACCCTCATTAGACAAAGGCTAGGATTGAATGTTGATTTGACGACAATCAAATCAAGATGCAGTGTAGTAAAGCACATTGGGTAAGGGGCAAGCCAAAGGTTATATAAATCCTTACATTATAAGACTTGGGCTACTCATCATTATTATGCAATAAGACTTGGGCTATTCATCGTCATTATTATGTATAAGACTTGGGGTATTCACCATTATCACGCTATAAGACTTGGGCTATTCATCGTCATTATTATGCTATAAGACTTGGGGTATTCATCATTATTACATTAAGCACTAACAATAGAGAGAGAGAGAGAGAGAGAGAGAGAGAGAGAGAGAGAGAGAGAGAGAGAGAGAGAGAGAGAGAGAGAGAGAGAGAGGGTTGTGTTCATGGTGCCTTCATCATGTCTTCTCCTTTGATAAGTGTCTCCTTGCCCATCTTGGCTTCAATGCATCTTCTCCTTAATAAAGACCTCATACACCCCCTCTCACCTTGCTAGTGAGCCTCTACACCCCCTCTCGCTTGCTACAAAGCTTACATCCTTAAGCTAAACCTCTCTCTACTTAAACCCAACCTAGACTCCCTTCAAGGTTGTTCTTACACCTAAAAGAGTCTCAGTTTGAGAAGACCAAATGGAGAAGGAAGGTGAGGAATGTAACAACAAGATGGCCCTAAAGTGAATAAATGTTGGAACTAGATAAGAGGTATCACATGTGAGCGACGTCCCCATCTTACCAATTCAACTCTAGGTTGTTTTCCTCGTATTTCGAAGTAATCTTGATGAAATAACAATAGAAAATTGGATGAATAGTGTCGATAATCTAGATCACAACTACTAGGCATTCCACGATCCTTGTGGATACATGATATGTCAAGTAGATGGACAAGAAATTGTAGGTACTTAGGAGGAAATTTAAATAGGAATGCACTCCCATAATGGTATCTAGTGAGTATTCTAGAACTTCTAAATTATTGATATTAAAAATATGTGATGAAGAAATGATTGATTCGTTAAATATCAAAGTTAACTTTCATCTTTGGAAAAAAAATCTTTAGGTGACAAAGAAATAAAATTTTAAGGAATTGTTAAGATAATTAGGAACATTTATTAATAATTATCCTAATGATTTAAATCTATTAGTAGAGAAAGATTAACCTCTCGAGCTAGCAAGGGTTAGGAAATGTCAACCCTTTTTACTATGAAATTATCAAGCAAGGTATCTTGATGAGTATTTTATTATTGGATAGAATCATAAATCTTGATGAAGTTGATATGAAAAGATAACTTGGTCTTTCTAAAAATGAGACCTTTGATGCTCAAAATAGAAGCATCATCTTGTTACCCAGATTGGGAATGAGATAACTCAATGACAGGCACCTCATTGGGAATCGTAACACAAAAATCAAGCCAAACCTATGCTTGTAAGCTTAGGCTAAGATGAACCCTCATGCATAAGTATATTTTATCATGATGCTTGCCACATTGAAAGGAATGTTTTCATTGTTTCTCGATGCAAAGAATCAATATATCCAAAACAGGTTAATTATTGGACGTGTAGACTAGACCTCCCCTAAGGTTAGATGCACTAGCTTTTCACTAAAGGAGTTGGATTACTGCTCCAGATTGCTAGGAATGGCACTAGACACGAGACGTCTCTTAGTAGGGACTTGTTGCATGCTAGGATGCGCCAAGGAGCCAAGGGGTGTTGATCGTAATTCCTTGGGTGTACCAGGACTAGCTAAACCCCTACGATTTGAGTGGATCTCCTGGAAGGCCCTGATGCTAACCGAGGTTGAGACTTGGTGGGTTTAATTTTAGATATGGACTTGAATAATTTCTAGAATGAGAATAAAGATAATAAATTTAAATAAATAACTAGAACTCTAAAAAGACTCCTCCATAGAAGTATGTGGTTAGAACCCCAATAAATATTTCCTATGGAAGGGTGGTCTCATGTTGTTGAGAGGCTTCCATAAAAACTTGAACATTAGAGGATAAACTAGGAAGGGTTGAATGCTACTTGTCCTAGTGTGTCATCCTAGAACCCAACCAATGCCCTTTTAGGGGGCCTAAGTTGATACTATACCTTACAAGCAAAGGGGTCGACATGTATTGCTCCCCCTTGTTTCTCACTCTCTTTGAACCTAGCGCGGTAATGATTCGCTTCAATTTGAGGGATGATAGCAATGTACTCATCTCAAAAACTAATGCTAGAAAAATGCTAATAGGAGATTGTAGTATTAATTTAGGCCACATTTCAGATCAATCCTTGTGGGGTTGAGATGAAGCTTCTCTTGCAAGGTAGACTCAAGCAATTCAAGGTTATGAATGTTTGGTTTTTCTAAGGAGTTTGGAATGGTAATTACCTTGATTACTTCTTAATGGACTACTAAAAATATGCAACATTGATTGTTGTTAGATAGGCACATTACAACTATCAAAGATTAGATTTCCCTCTTGGTAAAGGTTTGAAAAGAACCCAACTCCATAGTAGATTGTCTTACTAGTCTATCAATTTCATTACCCAAAAAAAATTGTGAGGATTCCAATGATTAGGAATTATATATCTCTTGAGTCCTCGCTACTTGGCATAGTTAATAAGTTGTATTAAGTGAATGGACTTTTGTTAATCCTACTCCCTTG
Source organism: Lygodium microphyllum (assembly GCF_053477565.2). NCBI lineage: Eukaryota > Viridiplantae > Streptophyta > Polypodiopsida > Schizaeales > Lygodiaceae > Lygodium > Lygodium microphyllum. The sequence continues at coordinate 152,882,013 of NC_141140.1, read as the reverse complement.
TAATGTTATTGAATCTTAAGACTATTCTCTTATAAATCTAGACCTTCTAGATACTAGAGAATAGAAAAATCTTGCCTACCACCTTGTAATGTTATTAAATCTTAAGGCTTTTCTTTATTAGATCTAGATCTCCTAGATCCTAAAAAATAGGAAAATATTTAATCGCTCACTAGAAAGGTAGTATAAACACATTCAAATAGAATAGTTTCCCTTGCCTTTTTTGGAGTTGTACCACTTCTTTCTCTTAGACATCTAGAGTTGGAGTCCATTAGGGTTGAACACAAAACTCTCAAATTTGAAGTAATAAATCATTGCATTACTTTTACAATCCAATCTCTAACTTTGATTTGTAACATGTCACAAGAAGATGTAGATCAATGTAGATCCTCGACTATACAAGCCAAGCAACCTACTATCATTAGAGTTCCCATTTGATTTTCACTTTTTATTATCTAAGCTTGACCATACTAAATGCTCTAACCAAGAACTCATTACATGCACATCTTGCCTTCCCACTCTTTCCAATACCCCAACTACCAATACCATGGAATTGGTATTAAGGCCACAAAAGGAGAATAGTGACAACAAAAGAACACTATATTTGGCATCTTCATGCAGAGGTTGGACTTCTAGCAAGAAGCCAAGGCAAGAAACTAGTAAGTTTTCTCTACATAAATACCAATAATCTCCTAAAATTTCATCATTTAAATTTAAAATGTAGGAGATTTGTTCACATTAAGTTTGCAAACAAAGGCTTTGATTACATTAAACCTAAAGTTATTTTTTGTGAAATGACTACAAATTTTGGCCTATGATATACTTTATTTAATGATAGGACTGATTTGGATGGAAGTATACTAGTAACATAAGAAAATTTAAAAATGAACCTACAAAGGTTTTTGAAGAACCATTTAATGTACAAGATGAATGCATTTAAGAATCATCCAAAAGGTTCCAACCATTTTGCAAAAGAAGTTGAGGGTTTACCTTTGCATGTTATCACTAAAGATGCATGAATATTTCATCACCTTTTTTAAAAGAAAAGTTTAGTAAAGGTCTCAATCATAATCGTGAAGCCATTAACGAGCACGTTTGGTTTCTTCTTACCTCCCCTACCTCCTTCAATGCATACTACTTTCCCCTTATTCGCTCTCATGTACCATCGCATATGTGCCCAACTCCTCTTTTCTCCATTGGCTTTAACTTGACTTGGTCGCCTCACTCCTGCTCTTCTCCTCTAGCCCTTGTTTCAATACCCTTTCTTTGTTGGGTGTGGTAGTGATCATTGTAGGTAGCTTATCAAGGCACATAACAAGTAGGGGCTACAAATGCCTTCCTCCTTTCAGTACTAAGTGCCTTCTTTCCACTTTCCTACTAGTTTGAAAGCTCACTAAGATATGATCATGTATTTCTCTCTTATGTTGAGCCCATGCAATGTGTAACCACTCAAGTGTCTAAGTGGTGAGCATTTGAGTATTGAGCCAAATGGGGTTGGGTTGATGGCCCTCAATTGTTCAATGGGGTGTGCAAGCTATTGCAATTATGCCAATTATGTGCTCTCAAGTGGCAAATCCACAGTAGAAGTACATTTGATAATTGTTAAGTAGAGTTGAGTCAAGTCGTGCATTAAATTGGATTGTTGCTCGTGGGTGCCACTCACCTCATCCTTTCTTGTTTCCTTGATCTTAAGTCTAGCCTTTCCTTCAAGTCTTCCCGAGCACTTGGTAAAGCCTTGCTCTAGAGTCCACTTCCAATTTTTCCTTGATGATGAGGCAATTATTCTTTGTCAGGTTAGTTATTTTATTTTGCGTATGTCTTCAACGTCACCTTTTAAAACCCCTCTTCATTCCAACATACACCCTATTCATTAAGGCTCTCTTTAAAAATTGGTTTTCTTTTTCCTCTTTCTATTATTATCTTCTTCTTCTCTGATTTGGCTTGTGCTTGAGTGATGCCTATCTTATTGTTACTCTTCTGTAGCACTCTAGCATCCATGGGGTTGTTATCCAAAGAGCGATTTCAGTGTACTCTCCTTGCCTAAGCCTGATGCCAGGAGGCATATTCCACGGTGGATTTCGTGAGGTTTTGCGGTGGATTCCGTAAAATTTTATTACTGGGGCTCATACACAAGGTGAATTCTTTGTGTGAAAAGTCGATGGGTACGCCTATCCTTTTCGGGCATCTTGTTAATTTAATGTGCAAGTGGGTGATTCCATAGTGGGTGATTCCACAAAATACATATTTAAATTAATAGACGTTTATGAGTTTAGAGTGTGCACTCATAATAAATTAAGATTAGGATTGAGTTCTAACCAATTTATTTATTTTGTAGCTGAAGACTACTAGGTATTCACTTTGTCGGTTTAATTTTATTATTTTTCTAACAATTGTGAATGCTTCAGTTGATGTGTAGAGCAAGCAGCGGTGGCGTTGGGAAGCATTGGAGAATAGCGTGTATTCAAATTATTATCAATTTTTGATGGGCGCGCATCTTGGGCATGGCGCCAATATTTTGATACACTTATTTATTAAAGCACTTGATATTTATTTATTATTTTTGTATGCGCAAGGACGCACGATTTAAATATTTGTATTGGACATTGTATTTGGGTACCACCCGACTCCTTGGGCACCCAATAGCTTTAATTCTTTAGTGGCACAAAAGCAAACACAAAAGCTAAAGCGTGCTAATTGTAAATTGGGCTATTTTTTGAGCTTGGAGATCAAATACATGCTTTGTGGAGCGCTGTCGAAGGGGTTTTTGTCGAAAGGTCGAATCCACCAGGGATCAGAAGTAGAAGGAAGTAGAGATAGGAGATGGAAGAGAAGATAGAGAATACCCCAAGTGGTAAACACGACAAAAACAAATCACAATGAATTGAAACAATATGTATTGAAAGAACCTGGAACCTTTGCTCTACTCAGAAGCAATCTCCAGGCATTAGTTCTCCTGGAGCTCCTTCGTAGACCAAAAACATGGATCACAAAAATCAGCTCTTTCTCTGCTGCCCGGAACCCAAATTTGATGGCTCTGTTGACTCCGAAAGGGGGGTAAAACCGTAGAACACCTGCTACGGATCTCCCAGATCACTCCTTCTTCTTCTTTCAGTTCAATCTACAGTTTTCACTCTGTTTACAGTGATCGCGACGCGCGTGATTTCGTCAATCTGTCCTTCTTATGAAAATCCGCTAACTGGCTAAAAAAGCAACTAGCTTTTTGCATGCCATCCTAATCTTGAAGCTTTTTCTAACTTTTTCGGATTTTTACAATAAATAATATCAGAAATAGACTGAAATTATCCAAAAATCTAGTATTTTCGGATAATTTATGCAACTCGTACTAATATTAATGGCTCAGATCACATTGACTCTCTAGATCAATATAGAAGTTGGATGATGATGCATTCCATACATTTTCACACTATGTCCTCATAACATCACGACATCCACCCCCTCCGAACCTGCACATCCTCCGATATGTGCCAAAATCCTAGTTGTCATCGGATTCTGAGTCCTCCTCATCCTCTGCAACCATATCCTTTACTTCTTCATCTTCCATATCTTCCTGGCTAGCCCTTGTATCATGGCCACTATTTTCTTCCAATTCTGGCAACTCATAAGTAGTAGATTCCAGCCTTTTGAATAATTTGATTCTTTTCCCTGCTACCGGAAGTTTTATGGCTATCCCATCTAGCTCATTTAATGCATATGTAGCATTATCAAACACCTGTCTTACCATATAGGGTCCAAACCATCTCTTGGAAACTTAACGCATGGCACTATGCTGGTTATCTAAACTGCTATCATAAACCAATACCCAATCCCCATCTTTTATGGTTCTTGGTCTCAGTCTATGTCTTTTGCCAAACCGTTTCTTGTTCTGTATCCTTGTTGCCCTTAACTTTGTAGTTGGTGCCTCTATGTCTTCTGACTTTCTTTCCAACTGTCTAATGCGTAAGGCCAACAACTCTCGATTCAACTCCTCCTCCCAAGGTAACACACTCCATGTGACATTCATCTCTTCTATTAGCATGATAGGTTTTTGACCATACATCAATTCTGTAGGCATATATCCTGTAACAACACTATGAGTTGTTCTGTCATCCCACAAAGCATAAGGGAGCAATCGTGGCCACTCTTTTATCTTCTCTCCACATGCTTTTGCTAATGCCTTCACAATAGGTGGATGACCTCTTTCACTTTTGCTATTTCCTTCAGGGTTATAGGCTGAAGTTAAAGCAAGCTTTATCCCCAACCAGAGGGCTCTTTTTATGTACAAGTCAAAAAATTGATGGGATCAGTCTTGTGTACAATAGAAGACTGGTGCCCAAGCAATATCCTCCTTTAGCACATTGATTACTCCTTTAATCATGTAATTGAAGACAATGTGCCTAAAGTGCCTATAGCTAGTAACAAGCCACTCATGCTGACCTTTTAATCTTTGAGGCTCGAAAGAGGGCATTGCTAGGTGAACCAATAAGTGACCCGAAAGCAACACAATAATCCACCTTTGTGGCAATAATCTGAGGGAGCCATTCTTATCTAAATAGAGTAGTACTAGCGATCCAACTTGCCCCAGTAGCTAGGATAACTTTAAAAGTTGTATATTTGTGATCTTTCATTGACAAAAATCATTCAAATAAGTTAAATCTAGCTTATTGGTGAAGCCCTCCCATGCTTCTAGCTCCTCGCCATAAGCTTTGGTTGCCTATGAAGAGGAATCAACATCATTAAGGACCATGTTAAAATCCCTTGTCATCAAGGCATTACACATTTCTAGATTTGTCAATTTTCACCATTGATTCCTCCTCACATGAACATCATTAGTGCCATGCACATTTCTTATATCTAAAGATTCACTACTCCAAGAGATGCTTTCCATAAGAGCCTTGCCATTTCTGGATTGGTGCAGAATAGGCCATGTTGGGAGTCTCCTATTAGTACATGATTTAGTGATTGAGCAAATTAGGAGAAAAGGGAAAAAGGGTTTGACAGGGTTCCAAGCACTCAAAGCCAACTCAAAGATGACTCAAGAAAGTATAAAGTTGGCGACCAACAATGCTAAGGGGATTAATGGAGTGGCCTCTTTTGGAAATGGGAACAACAAGAGGACCTTGATGTTGTGCTATCCAAGAACATAAGTTGCATGCTAGGAGTGGTGAGGTTTTTCTTTTGGTACCTACACTTGCTTTTTTGGGGGAGTGCTTGGTGGAGAGTCTAGATGTGCAATCATCATCAAAACTATGAAAGCACCTCTCTTGATATATTGCTCATAAAATGGCAAGTCTCCTATGGTAAGCATCTCTTGGAACAATGAATCTTATGATATGACAAATACACATGGCCCTAATGATGTTTGCGTAAGAAGAAATTAGTGGAAAGCATTGTCAAATCTCGAAGTGTGCACGGGCATGTGGAGGAGTGCCTAGTGGAGAGTTTCAATTTGCAATCATTATCACATTTGTGAAAACACCTCTCTTGAGATATCACTCAAACTAGTTTGAATATTGCCACTTAATTTCATGTAGATTAGACTTCATGTGAATCTTGCTACTTGGTTCCATATAGATCACATGCAAGGTGATTTTTGGTACCTCAGTTGGGGTATTCTTGGTCTAGGTGCTCTAGTAAGACCTTGCTAATATGTGCAAAGGCATTGCCTCTACCTCGGCTCCCTTTAGGTATTGCCACCTTGGTCCAAAAATTCTTAATATGGGATAGCTTGACCCAAGTACTATTCAAGAGCTCCATCCTTTGTTTTCCTACGTTGGCCTTAGCTTTTTGATTACGTACCAAATCACTACCATTCTCAATATTATTTTCCTCCTTGGTAGAATCTTTCTTGTGAGCTTCCTTCACCACAACTTATGATGATCCCTTGTCTGCTAGAGGCATGCCAGTATATCCTTGTTGCAATGAAGGGCATTTTTTGTAGTAATGGCCCTGTTGGACACACTAATAGTAGGGCCCAACGAGCTTACTCCAAGTAAGCTTGAGGTGCAACTCACTAGCATAGGGAACATTTATGTCGATGAAGTTAGGTTTTTGCTTTGCCTTATCACACAAAAGATAGATTATGTTTCAAGAAGGACGAGCCAACGGTGGTATATAGACTCGTTTGCCCATATTAGGGGGAAGGTTCCATAAGTATGCCGGGAAGGGCATGTTTTTCCCAGTGATGTTTATACTAATTGGCTTGACACTAAAGTTTAAACCTCAGCTTTTATGTGAACATTGGCATTTGCACCATGAAGTGACGAGAAGCAATGAATGTGACAGAGGCCCTTGGGGTGTACAGTGTACTCAAAAGGGCGAGAGATCAGCTGCCTTGAATGCGCGAGGAAGCAGGTGAAGGCTTGTAATGAATGTTTCCTTCCTACCTTACTAATACCTCAACCAGTTTACCATACATAACACTATCTCCCCTGCTTCTGAATTATCATGCTTTAGTCCGTAGGTAGCTATCTCGTCTCTCCCCTGCTCCTTCCTTTCACTCAAGCACAAGCCATGGCTGGCGTCTTGAAGCGATTTTACCTGGCCGTCTACAACTGGGTCGTATTTGTTGGCTGGTAGGAATCCGTTTTTGCCCGTCTTCTCAATCCATTGTCTTTCTTTACGTGGTTGGGTGTGATCATCCTTTGTTCCTGTAAATGTGCCATCTGCCATTTCAAAATCACCGTTTGCTGATGAGTGGGAGCCAGGGTTTCCCATTATGACATCCGTGTCTTCTCTTTCTGCAGGCTTCAAGTGCTGTATCACGCAGTGCAAACTCTGAGGACATCTGGCTATGCCGCCGTATATGATGCTGTTGAGAAGCCCCTGCAGTTCGCCCAAACTGCAGCGCTCTTGGAGGTTTGTAACAATTGAGTTACTTTGCTGACTGTTCCGGTCTAAAAGTTTCATAGCTCTTGCATGCCTCAAGCTGGGAATCTACTGTAGTTGGATGATCTACCTCAATTTACTCGGTTAGGTCATTAGATAATTGACAATAATCTGAAGAACCGTGGCGTTTTAGAAACAAGAGAAAGAACTTTGTTGGATATCGTTTTATTATGATGTATGGCTGTACCAGAGTAGCTATGCATGCCATTCAGGACCAATCTTGAGCACATGAATGTAGTACTGACCCGTTGGATGCCAAGTCGTGCAAGCCAACCCCAGTCCAATTTAATCCATATCCAGAGGCCGAAACAAATCTCAGTACAAACTAAGATTGTAACTGTCTCAATTGCGATGTTTCAATCATAAATCTTCTTGCTAATTTCGGCTGGTTGTACGTGACAGTCCCCATTTCCTTTAAAGATTGTGAGGTGGATTGAAATGTTGTCAAACAAGCAAATAATGTCCAAAGGCATTTTTGCTTTCCTAAGTGCAACAGTGAGAGTGTTGTGTGTCTCTTATATAGTCTGTGGGTGCATTTTTCTCAACAAACGGCAAGTGGGTAGAGCACAGCTAAAGGGAGTTGCTGACAAAGCTGGGTGTGAAGGGAAAGTTGAATAATAGTTGCAGGGACAGAGGGATGAACATGGCCGAGACTAGGGAACATTAATTGGTGCAGCGACATGGGCTGGCAGAGAATGCCATGAGAATTTAGGTGGTGTGAGAATAGGCTATGCATCTAGATGGTGACAAGAATGAGCTGAGCATACTGGAGTTTTTCACAAACAAAGACATGAAGGAAGCTTGAAGTTAGCATGCGGCTGATGTCTGATACAGGAAGTTTGGTTGCTGCACAATAGTCGTGCCACAGTTTGTCTTGAAGAGGCTTCAAATAGTCTAGATCTAAGGAGATGGAGTGATGGCCATCATAGTGGTAGTTGGGATACTCCCTCACTTGACATGCCTTGAGATCTTAGCTTTGGGGTCTAAGGGTCCCAAGGTGGTTGTCCTTTGTTATTGATGAGCAATGCATGTATTAATGTTGGTACTTATCTTGTTACATGTGAAAGCCTTACATTGTGATCTATGCTTCCATATCAATCTTGCTCCTTAAATTAGCTTCAAAAATCTAAAAAAAATGTTTTCAATTTTCTAGAAATGAATGTTGGCTTTGAGGTAGGCTCACAATAGACATGTTGTAAGGAGATACACAAGATAAGTTTATCTTCCAAAGGGTTGCCTTATCCATGCTAATATAAAAGTTGTATTCACCATAGGGCTCACATAGGTGCCTAAACCTCAGATGACTTGAGTTATGTAGCAATTTGCTTTTCAGATTTGGATGGCCCATGTACTTTGCCAAGGGTTTGCAACATTTTGTCCCAATAATCCTTCCATGTCTCAAATCTAGCTAGTCATGCCAAAGGTTGTTACATGCAACTATGTAGTGGACAAACCTCAGTCATGCAGGAATATGCTTTTTTGATTTGGATGGCACATGCACTTTGCCAAGTGTTGAAACATTTTGTCCCTACAATCCTTCCATGTCTCAAATTTAGTTAAGTCACATCAAAGGTGGTTACATGCAACTATGTAGTAGATGAAATTGATGAAGCCCTATTGGGTCATCCTCAAATGAGTTTATTGAAACAAATTGAGGTTTATGTAATCATCTTGAATTACAAAAGCAAACAAATAGAATGCCTAACTTACAAAATTCCATTTATGAAATGCTCAAATGTCACAAGCTCCCAACAGTTAGTAGAGATAACGTGTGCTTGTGATATCAAAACTCCTTGCACATTGATAGACTTTTTGTTGTTGTAGACAAAGGCTTCTCTTGATAGGTTTGGTGATCTTCCCTTGCTTGCAAATATCAAATGTGTTGTCAAGGGTTGCCATCCCTTAGTAGGGCCTAACACATGGAGTAGGCCCTTCTTGGTCCTTTTGGAAGCTTGTGGATGGAAGTTGCCTCCATGTTATCAGAGCTTCTTGTCAAAATGGATCCTCATAGGTTTGGTGATTCTCCCTTACTTGCAAAGATCAAATGTATTTGCCAATGGTTGGCGTCCCTTAGCAAGGTCTAACACATGGGTATGCCTTTTTTGGCCCATTTTGAAAGCTTGTTGATAGAAGTTGCCTCCATGTTTGTAGAAGCTTCTTCTTAGAATGGCTCTTCTTCTTGTCCTTGGTTAGCTTCAAAGCCAAAATGATACTTCTCCATGATATGACCCCTCTTGTTGTAGGATTCTGAAGTGGGGCTGCTTTGCTATGGGAATAATCTTACAAGTGTAATAAGTAGATAAGATTTAAACCGTACTTACTATAGCTGATGGGACTAGTGGCGACAATGGACAAGGTGCAATTTAGAGAGTATGTGGGGTGGCCGAGGTCGCTTGGGTAGAGATGGTGGTAGATGCAGAGTGATGAAGTTGTTCTTGGGGATATGAGGAGGCATTGTTACGTCCAGGTGGATTGTGGTTGACAACTGATGTTGTGATTGCATAGGGTGATGATGTGCATTGGACAATGCACAATATGGCCTTCTTTGTTACTCTTGAATGCAAATTCTTGGCTCATTGGGTTGATGATGATATACGACACATAGCAAGCATTGTTGTAGCAAGGTTGGTAGATGTGTAATATTCTGTAAGGAGCCTACTCATATACCCTTGAGAACTAGATTATGTTGGACTAGAAGGCAAAGATAGTGTCTATACTAGACATCGGTTTGTAGCTGGGTGGAGGTTGTGGTAGCTGGTCAGCATTGTGTTGTTGTGCAAAATTTGGGGCATTATGCAATGGCACTCAAAGCTGACACAATTCTAGGAAGATTTGCTTTCAATTGCAAGGTGCTTGTTGTTGGAGCAATCTACTCCCAAAGGACTCAAAACATTGATGATATCTTCTAAATAGTTTAGAAAAGGAGGAAACACTTGGAGAGGGTGAAATTTGGAGGAACAATTGTGCAATAGGAGAATAGAAAAGAAGATGATGACGATTGGAAAGCAGCAGGCATTGTCTTTGAAAACTCATGTGGCATCAAGTTTTAGAAAAAAAACCAGGACTGTCTTTTTCCAAAGGCTAAAAACAAAATTATAAGAGGTGGTGTCACGAAAGAGGACTCTCTTTCTGAACTGTAGAGTTTGATGTACTGCTTTGTTACAAATTCTTTGCTCTAGGTCGGTGTCATCTCACAATGGATGTTGCAAGAGAGCACATTATTTAATGCAAGGGGTTAACTTATATAGGCTGATGCAAAAGGTGCATTCACCATAGGGCTTAGTACTTATACATAAGTGAGATCAAGGTGTCTACATCATAGACGACCTTCGTTACATAGGAGCTACTTTTTAGATCAGGATGACATGTGCTTTGCAAGATGTAGAGGCAGTTCATCCCAAAAAGGGACATAGTGAAGTGGAGAGGATTATGTACTATACAAGTGTCCAAATCCATTGATCCCTCTTCCTTTTGGTGGATTATATGCATATTTAATGTAGGAAGTAAGTACTACACTCACTCTAGCTTGGTGCAATCTTTTTGTAGCTGGAGCTAACTTGTTCTACAAGTGAATGGTTGAACACCCTTGAGCTAAACTGCAAATCATCTGGATTACACTTGGAATGCAAGTTGTCATGTAATTGACTCTCTAATGATGAACGAGTAGCATTCCCATCTGATGGTTTGTTGTGAAAATAAAATGCAGTGTTTGAAACATCACACTTGATGAAGCTAGTGATGCAAATATCACCATAGATGTCTTGATGTCCTTTAATTCCAGAGAACATGTATTGTGGATTGATGCAGTGGTTCCTATGTCCTCAAAATGCACAAATCTTGAAGTAGAGATTGAGAAAACAGTCAAAGTTAGATCTGTACATGCATTGCCTCATAGGCAAACTGGCAAGAAAGCAAGTGGACATAGTCGGAATCAAATGTGTATGGCTGGTTGAATCAAATGCATGAAATCAGTGATTTGAGACCCGTATGCAAAAGGGGAAACATTCTTGACCTTGTTGGAATAAAGAATAGGGATTCGAGACATGAAAAGACTGCGGTTTTGTGAAAATGAGGCTGTTTCTCCACTTCCCCATTCACTGTTGTCTACTGTTTTGAATAGCAGTAAATTTCAAAGTGTACCATATTATTGCCTAGTTTTTTCCCCCATAAATTTAGAACTACGCATGATCTGCCCCCCAGGGTTGCATCATCCATCAGTATTTGCTGTATGGAAACATATGGAAAAACTATACTATTGCGGATGATTTGACCAGTAGCCATATAACTTCCCATGTTGATGTGATGCTTATGCAATATCCAGCCAATTGCTCGATGTGACATTAACGTGGCTTAACAAGTAAAAATGTAACTTTTGACAACATTGACGAGAATAAACACAAACATTTGGCTATGACAGCAGCATTCATGTGACATCAAGATGGCTTGACAACCAAAAATGCAATTTTTGGCATCCTTGGTCAGAATAAACACAAGGAATTCAGCTATGACAGCAAGTGCTGAAACCAGCCTTCCTCCTGGGGTAGGGTGGTAAATCCCTGATTACAACTTAATTACAGCAGCAAACAATAAATGCAAATCTGAAAATACAAATTTACCTACTGATCTTGGACAATGCACACCCGATTGGTCCCAAAATTGGTGCCCCTTTCGGCATTTCTTTAGCTTTATTGAATAAAAAGTTGACTTACAATGGGATTCTCCCAATCCCTTTCGGTATTTCAACTCCTCTTGTTGTCCAAAGTGACCAGCAAGTCTTCAATCTATTTTGCCCCTTGATTTGGGCACTCAATTGGCCTTCATCCACTTCATAGATGATGGAAATTCCCCAAATTCAATGGTTGGCTAGTCCTCCACTTGAATTCAGCTAAAATTCACCTTCAATCTTGTTGAATCCAAGTCTTGGAGCTTCCAATTTTTGGCACGCTTCCCAAGGCTGTTGCTAAATCCTAATTTTTGCTGTAAATTAGGGTTTACAGCAGAGAAATTTGCAATTTCTCAGCCTCCAAGGGTCCAAATGTTGAGATCTTCGGAGCAAGGCTGTGAAATGGCTGGGAGATGAGAGGGAAAGCTGTAGAGAGAGAAAATTCAGAGTTTTGTCGCGAAGAATGACTAAAGATCAGTCAAGTGCAGCTGCTGCCCTGCCACAACAGCATGTAAATGCAAAGAACTGAAGAAAATCAGTCATTTACTGCTGCTGCCCTGCCTCAACAGCCTATAGATGCTGTCTCTACAAATCAGACCAGCAACCTCCTCTCCCTCTCTCTTGCAGGCTGAATTTATACTCTCTCTCCAGCCTCTAAAGACGTTTTTCAGTCTTGCATGGCTATTTTTCACAAGTGATAGCCTTCCCAAATGGTTTTTGCATCATTTACTTAATCATGTGATTAAAAATTAATCCACATGTTAAGTGAGGTTTCAAAAATACATGTCCTCATGACAAGTGTCGTCTTACTCTCACTGTCACCCACAAGCATACAATCCATCATGTCCATTCTAAGGATCCACCCAAATACTGCAACTTACAGATTTAACAGAGCATGCCATAGTCATGAATTGGCTAGCATAAGTCACGCTAGCACTAAACATGTAAACACCTTAAAATAGGGTACATGGAGCCTTCCAAACTGGTAGTAATTGTAAAAGATAGTACCATAAAACTTGTAAATGTGAAACTTAATGAAAGTTCTCTCGTCAGTATTTCAGGTTAAGAAAGATCGTAAACCTGTAGCTAGAGTCTAGATCTGTTGTAAGGCTCTAGGGGGTATGAAGCTCTTGGTTAACAAGCCTTATCCAGGTGTCAGGTTTCAATAGGTGTCAAGAGGGCTAGAACTATGATTGTCAGCTTTTGTATGTGCAAGGACTGCTTGATTGTGTAGTCAACAGATATGTTCCAAATTCAACCCTGAAAGATATTTTGTTCTTCCTAACTTTTCCTGTTTGGCTTTTGCATGATTTGCTGGTGTGAAGATCTTCAATGGTCTCGTAGGTAAGCATGTGCCCTTTTTGGGGTGTTTGTTCTTAATGTATGAACGCTTAATACATCCATGGCTTGTTGCAGGCATTGTGAACGGAATGCTTAATACATCCATGGCTTGTTGCAGGCATTGTTCGTTCACCCATTTCTGCCATGGTGCCTCAGATTGGATCCCGTCTCTTTGTAACTTGGGCTATTTTATGGAGCTTTCCAGAGGTATGCAAGTGGAGGCTGGGCATTACCTAAGCAGCTCTTGTGTTTGAATAATCAGAACGAAAGAGACTTGAGTCATTTAGCATTATTACCAACAAGCTGGGTGTATTGGACCGACACTCATAAGGGTGGCTTTTCAAACAAGTTGTAAAATTTACTGTTTGATAATCATTTTATTTGTTTGAGACTGACTTAGTATGCTGCTCTGAGAAAATAGTATAATTTCATGATTAATTATTTTATTAATAGTATGATTGATCAATTGATTTATTTGTTTCTGGTTGACATACAGACACGGACCCACCCACTTGTTAGCTCTCTTGTTTTGAGTTGGTCCATTACAGAGGTATTCTTTCTCTGGTGCCTGTACATCCTTTGGGGCACCATGCTACTTTTAAGTACTGATTGTGCACTGTATACTTTTACAATCTGATGACCAGTTAATTAGGTATTCATTCTTTGGAATGAGAGAGGCTTTTGGCATTACTCCTCGATGGTTACAGTGGTTGAGGTAAATGGCCTTTTTCTTTACCCAGATGAAATGAAACTATTGAAAGTTAGCTGCAATGAAAACATACGCTGGTGAAGTATGAAGCAAGATCTGAGTGAGGGTTAACATAGCAACTTTGAGGCAAGTGCGAAGATCTCAACCCAGTGAATTGATGCCTTCCCAGAGAGGTCCTTAATCTGGTTCTTGCTCTGCTAATATCTCTGATTGCCTGTCAAGCCCTCTTATTCTTTGTTCTTGTCAGTTTGGTTTGTTCGTCAGTTACTATTACAAATTTGTGCTTTATCTTTAGTTGTCTGTGCTAGTATTGTCATGGCTAGGCATTATAAAATTCTGATGCTATGTTTATTGTATTCTTTATATTGATAAAATTCCATAGGCTTACAGTCTTTGAGGTGGATGGTGTCATCTATCAATCCAATGCATTATGTTCTTTATTGGTCTAATGTACCATGCTACTTGCAGATATAGCACTTTCTTTGTTCTCTACCCAACTGGGATAACCAGTGAAGTTGGTCTTATTTATCTTGCACTTCCTTACATCAAGGTGATTTGTAGATGTATTTACTCTCAATGTCTTTTCATTTCTGCTTTAATGTGTGCTACTGTTGGTGTGCAATTGCTGTTTGCTAATATGCTTCTTTGATTCTTAATATTACAGGTATCGGAGAAGTACTGTCTCAGGATGCCTAACAAGGTGAACTTTGCATTCGACAACTATTTTGCCACCCTTGCCACTCTGGCCACATATGTCCCTGGTACTAAGCTTTGCTCCTTTGCTTGGTTCTTCCTAAGATGTATGCTAGTATTGCAAAAACAAGTTCTTTAATTACTTTATGGGACTATTGCAGGGAGCCCTTACATGTATACCTACATGATTGGGCAAAGAGGCAAAGCCTTGGCAAAGACAAAGAAGAGTGATTGAGAACTCTGAACAGAGGAGAACTTTTCTAATATTTTCTATCTCTAGGTGAATACCTAGCTGCCATTTGTATCATGGAAAAGGTGTATACCTAGGCTGCTGGTAAGAACACTTCAGCGCCTGGTAGAACTCTGGACCAGCAAAGATCGACTTCAGTTCATTCTCAAATGACTGAAGTATAGTTATCATTTGGTCAAATACCCAAATCCTCATTTTTTGAGAATCTACTGAGTGATGATCTATATTTCTTACAGTTAAAATAGACAATAGGCTTGCTTCGTGGCACTTGTTTAAAGTCATTTCCATTGTTGCATGCTACTCTCAAATGGTCCATGCTTTACAAACCAGAGAGCTTGATATTGCACCTTCTCTCATGTTATGCAAATCAGTTATAATCATTGCATGGGATAGCACAGACACCTCATCATATTAGAGAATGTGCTTGGGCTTAAATGGCCTGCATGCATACACATGTGGGCATTGCTGAGGCATTTATATGTATTCATGTTAAGGTCTTCTCTTTTTGCATCATCTGTTGCATTGAGGCCCTATGTTTTGAAGCCTTATGTGCATGATGGCTTGGTATAATGGGCCTTTGGAACACCGGTAAGGAAGCCAAACAAATATCTGCTTGTCATGTGAGAGGCTATTTATATTAGCTAAACTTACTTTGTGGCTGCATATCTGATTCAAACTTGGGCTTTGGCATGGATACAAATGGGCAAGTGCACCTGCAACTATTGGGCATAGAGAAGAAGTGGCAATTATATCTTTGGAACAAACTCAATTGGTGAGTGAGTGATGGTAGCAAATATTCTGCATACTGCCCAAAAACTCTAAAGCAGCACTGGGATGTAACAGAGCACCAGGGTGTCACAGATAATATGCAAGTCTCCTCTACAATCTCTGTTTGAATGGCCTGAAATTTCCTTTCAAATTATGTGGAGTGTCCTCTACAACCACTGTTTGAATGTTCAGAAATCTACCCTTCTGTAGGGCGAGAGACCTCTGCATTGCAGTGGCTCTTAACTTTGTTTTCTCCCTTACTATAGCTTTAAAGGGGACAGACTTTGGGTATTTGGCATCATGAAACCATTGTTCTTTAAGAGCTTAGTGTATGTGGGGTGAAGAGCAACCATGGTTATTACATGGGGTCTCCTTTTGCTGCAATCAGTCAGCATAATAGAGATGATTCTTGATTAGTTCTCTATGAATTAAAATTGACCAGAAGTGCCACTGTTTTGCTTCACATGCGAAACAGAGCCAAGCTGTACACATGGCAAGCTTCATGTGAAGCTAACTCTGTTGGTCAGAACTCATGCCGAGACTTGGTGGACGAGTGGTTAGTGGATTGGAAGGTAAGGACCATTTGGGAGCTATTATTGAGGCCCAAATTGTCAAAGAGTGCTTGGTTCTGCTGTTTGGGATCAGTACCGATCAATGTAAGGCAGAATGGTGATAGCAGGTGGCCAGATGGAGATGGATTGAAACTTGAGAGTGACTCGTCTAATAAAAACTTGACTGAATGGGGCACTTCACACAATTGTTCATTGATAACGAGCTCAGGTGTAGGAGGTAATTGGTAACAATGAGAAGCTTACTCTTTAACAATATATTTGGCTTTCCGTGTCCATTTTTGGTATTGATTTCTTCTTTCGTCTTTGTTTTGAGGCTCCCCAAAATTGAAGGGGTTATAGAATTAAGATGCGCAATATGATCACCATACAAATTTGTCCTGTACTCAAGTATGTATACTTGGTTGAGGACAAAGTTCTTACATTGTTAGTAGACATGTCTTTACTGGTCTTTCTCTGTGTCCATCTGTTGGTAGTGAGCCTCTGCCAAGAGTATGGCAAGGCCATTTTGAGCCTTGGCACGGTCCATGTCTGTCAGTGCTTTGTGTCTGACTGCAGTGTTCACACTATGTGTAGATATGCTAGGGTTGCAAAAGAAAACATAGTCTAAGAGTATGATTGAAATACAATAAAGGATGATGCTAAATGATGCTAAATGAGCTGCAAAACTGAAGAATGAAGATAAACAAATGAATGAATGAATGCAGGTACACAATGCTCCAGGGTAGAGCAGCCCAACAACTGATGGCTCTTGAGGGAGTGGGTTGAGGGAGGAGTGTCGAAGAGTATTCTCCTATGGTGATGGATCTCAAGTGCAGCAACCAACATGTTTCATCTCCACGAACCTTGGCATGATGGTGAATAATGATGGTGGATATGAAACTATAAAATCTTCATAGCATTCAAAGGTTCCCCTCAAAAACTATAAAATCTACATAGCAACCTTTCAATGAGCTGGCTTGGGATCACTCATGAGTATTTAGGAGCTATACCAATGACCCAATCAATTGCCTATAGGAGGTAGCATCCATCGCCCCATTGGTGAAGGTTCACTCATGAACTTGGCAAGTAAGCCTATAGGGAAAAAAAAATCAATCTTAGTATTTAGGAGCTATATCAATGACCAGTCAATTACTTATAGTGAGTAGCAACCATCACCCCCATCGGTGAATTTGCATGGATTGTATTTTTTTAGTTGGGATCCATGGGAGGAGAAATAGCCTTACATCCCTACATCTAAAAAGTCATCAACTCTTGTGCATATTGTTGTTGCAAGATAAAAATTCCCTTTGGAGTCTACCAAATCTCATAACCTAGAAAGAAGCGGAGAAGGCCCATATTCGCCACCTTGAACATCTCATGTAGTGCTTGCTTTGTTTGCTTGACCTTCTCAACATGGTCACTTGTCAAAATGAAATCATCTATGTATAGCATGAACAATGTGTGCCCTTTGGTAGGATTGAGGTGTGGATGTGTAGTTGGGGATTAGTAGCATCGAATGTAGGTACCCAAACTTCTCTTTGAGAAATGAGTTGTTTTCTAATTCCAAGCACACCCAACTTGTTTGAGGCCATAAAGGGCCTTCTTCAACCTATAAACTTTGCCATTGGAAGAGGAAAATGTAGGAGGTTGCTCAACATAGATCTCCTTTAAATCTCCATTAAGGAATGCAGACTTCACATTGAGTTGATAAATTGGCCATCTCCTATAGTTGGCCAAGGTAAGAACGGCCCTAGTGGTAACCATTCGAGTTGTAAGGGAAAGGTATCATGGAAATCCACTTCTAGTTGTGCAAATCCTTTAGCAATGAGTTGCACATTGTGCTTATCCAGAGTGTTGTCACTATGGTACTTGGTCTTGAAGATCCACTCGACTCCAATCAACTTTCTATGAACAAAAAGTGGCACAAGATCCCAAGTGCCATTTTGCTTAATAGCATCTAGCTTATGCTCCATAGCCTTCTTCCAATGTTGTGAGTGCAAAGCCTCCTTTATGAAGGTGGACTCTCTATCTTGTATGGCACAAGACATCAAACAATAGTTGGTACAAACAAGCTTCATTAGTGTGCTTGGTTTCTTTGAGATTGTCGCAAGACATTGTGTGATTGTGACTCCTTAAGAACTCCCTCAATCATTGCATCATGGAGCATATCACGTGTCCAATGAGGAGGCCAACACTACCCTCATCGCTCTGCCTTTGATGAAGTCTTTGGAACATTCAATATTGACTCAATGGGTGAATTTGGTGGTGAAGAAATCTCCTCCTCCACTGATGGTTGGGCCTCAAGAGGCACATGCTCCAAAGGCATTGGCTCAAGTGCCCGACTACCACGTGGATGTCCAAGTACAATATGCTCAACCCTCCCTCTACAAGTTGAAAACTCGTCTCGTGTAGACGTCCCATGAAATGAGATCATAAAGCTAATATCCATGTGATTGTGAGCTATAACTCATAAATACATGTCTTTTGAAAGTTGGCTC
The DNA here is from genome assembly GCF_053477565.2 of Lygodium microphyllum. NCBI lineage: Eukaryota > Viridiplantae > Streptophyta > Polypodiopsida > Schizaeales > Lygodiaceae > Lygodium > Lygodium microphyllum. The sequence continues at coordinate 152,863,658 of NC_141140.1, read as the reverse complement.
AAACTTGTCCCTCTGTTTCTTTGGGACGTGAACATAGACATCACCCGAATACCTTGAAATATGATACATTTGACTTTTGACCAAATAAGCTTGAGGAGATGTCATACCAACCATGGCCAATGTAAGGGATCGATTAAGGATGTGGATACTGGTGGCCCATTGCTTCAATCGATAGACATTAAGGTGTCTATTAATGTTCCATCATAGTTCATGTCATGTTGATCACACTTGATTCTTTTGCTCAAATATGCCATTCTCTTGAGGTGTGTTTGCGTTGGCAAACTCTTGGTGAATGCCACCGTTTAAAACTTGGTGAGCTCATTGGAGACAAACCCCCTCCTTTTTCAGAATGTAGGGTCTTGAGTTTCCTACTAGACTTGTTCTCGAAGATCAACCAATCCTTAAAAGTGGAGAATGCTTTAAACTTTAGCTCCAAGAAGTACCCCTATGCCACCTTGCTAAAATAATTAGTAATTAGCATAAACTCATTGTAAGGGACTTTGTCCTCATCTATCCATATAAGTTTGTCAAAACAAGTTCGAAGGGCTCCTTAGCCTTATGCAAAGCCTTGTTGGAAATTGCATCTCTATGCTACTTGCTACAAATGCAAGACACACATGGTGGGTTGTTCACCCCAAGCTTTGGCAATCTACGCACAAGTTGAGTATGGGATGCCTTCCTAAGGTACTCGTAATTGAGGTGGTTGAACCGAGTGTGTTGTAGCTTGGTTTGAGTTTGTGAAGAAAGAAGTAAGAGCTAATGAAGTTCGCATCTTGTAGATTCCATTCTTCTCATGACCTATACAAAGAATTGGGTGAGAATCTTCATCAATAACTCAGAAAGAGTTCTGGTCAAACTTGACCATAAGGCCAAGAGCACAAATATTGCTCACTGAAAGAAGATGATAATTCAAACCTTGCACATAGGGAGCTTTTGACACGTGGACACCATCTTGTCCATTTCGAATGAGCTAAATGTCATTGTTGCCTTTGATAGGGATGTTGGGGGTAAAGGCGTCTCTGCCTAGTCGCCCATGTATTACTATACTGACAGTACCCGCCTCTACATATTGTAGGAGGCGGGTGCCTGTCACCGTTACTTAATTCTTTATTCTTTCAATGACAGTTTGAATAAAGGAAGGCCCGATCACACATTGTGACTGTTGGAGTTTCCATTTTGTGTCTCTCTCTTTCTTGCTCTTGTTCTCTTGCCATAGCTCTTCCAAGCAAGCTTTGATTCTTCTCACCTTTCAATTAATATCAGAGCATGGTTGCTTAAGCGTTTTGACTTGGTTCGTGGCGTCTTTACCTTCCTATTGAATCTCTACACTCATTGGGTCTCCTTCTCGGCAGCATAGTCGACTCTCTGGAGCTCCCATCACTCCTCGACTTCTCGAGCACCTTCCCGGTCCCTTTGGGCACCCTTAGGGCATTGCATTAGAGGTATTTCTTCATTTGCTTTAGGGTTTCATTGAGTTCACAGGTACAATAAAGTTTGGAAGAGTAGGGGCAGCCATAGCTCCCACCATTGGAGCTTTTTCGCACTATACCTTGCCTGAAGCCTTTGTAGGCTATCTTGGCTTGTACTAGGTCTTCATTGGCTCATGATTAGGCCCCCTTTGACCTTGGATAGCCTCAACAAAAGCAGTAGAACCCTCTAGCCTGGCAGCGTGATTTGTGCTAGTTTATGGCAAGACCCTAGACCGCTCATCTTCAACTTGTTGATGATCATGGTTGCTTCCTTAAGCACTGTGGCATTCTTAGCAATGATCTTTGGAATGTTTTGAGCCTTGAAGAGGCCTTGGGCATTGAGATTGAGCTCCACATTCACAGTATGTACAACAATAGGCCTGGTTATGTCTGCACAACTGAAGCTTATTGAAGCATTGGAGCTCTCTCCTATACAGATTCATGCCCGTATGCCTATGCAATGCTTGCCCAATGTTAATGGGTGTATGTCTAATGGATGGAACTCATTTATTGCTGATGTGAGCCACTATATGCTTAGTTTTCAACAGTAAATCACTGATGTACAATAGTGGGATGAAGGCTATTACTTCATGTTTGCATATGCCTCTTGGAATTGGGACATACTTTGGAGATGCACCTTGATGTATTGATCATTGGGGATCGACTTTGAGCTTGATATTGCTTTGATGGGTGTCGAGTATCTCGGTTGAAGACATTGCTTGCACTCTTAAGTGTGCAAGCAAAATACGGGTGGAGCGATACGAGTGTGACCAAGTTATTCAGGTACCTTACACATAGGCTTCATTGATTTTTTTTTTTTGACACTATTATTACAAACATTTGTGCTTTTTCAAGGTGCTTTATGATTTTTTTTCAGGTTATTAAAATATAATATATTACCACCTGTAAATACCATGCCTAGTCTCGTGATGATGCATGACATGTTTTACGGAAGCTTGGCATGGACTACAATAACATCCATGCATATATCAACGATTGCATACTGTTTCGAGATGAATACGAGACTATGGAGACATGTCGAAAGTGTGGTGCTCACAGGTATCGACAGGACTTGCAAGGGCAAACCATCCCTCAAAAAGTTCTCAGACACTTTCCGCTCATCCCCCGCATAAACCACATGTTTCGTACATCCGGCATGGCAAGCTTGACAACGTGGCATATGCAGAATAGGTCCACGGATGGAGTTCAACGAATATCAGTAGATTCGCGCGCATGGAGCCACATTGACTCTACCTTCCTAGACTTTGCGCGAGAGCCAAGGAATCTTCGGCTCGGTCTCGCAATGGATGGTGTGAACCCATTCGGTCTGCGCTCAACTTCTTACAGTGTGTGGCCTATAGTGCTTGTCAACTACAACATCTCTCCATGGCTTTCTACGAAGAAAGGACATCTCATCCTTAGCTTGCTCGTCCCAGGCCGCTACAAAGTAAAAAATATGGACGTATATCTTCGTCCATTAGTCGATGAGATTAAGATTTTGTGGGAGGAGGGGGTCACTGTGCAAGATATGAGCAGGCGCGATAGTCGACGGTCAGCCAACATTCGAGCCATTCTCATGTGGACGATGCATGACTTTCCAAGATTGGGAGAGTGCACAGGTGAGCAGACCTCCGTTCTCGCTGGTAATATCTATATTTTATCTCATTCAATCAAGTATTCACTAGGTCGTGGCTCGCCTTACAGGTCTGGTTACCTCAGGTTATCATGCATGTCCATTGTGTGGGCCACAGTTAGACTCCCGAAGGTCACGAACCATGAAGAATATGGTATATCAAGGACACGTCACTTTCTTGCCGGAGGATCATGAACTCAGGGAAGGTTTCCTTGGACGGTCTTCAACACGCACGAATGCCGCAAGCTGGTACGAGCTGAAAATGGTAAACCCGGAATCACATCCATATGGAATGCGACGGTTCTCAGTTTTCTACGAGTTGCCATATTGGACCCACTTACAGGTCAACCACTTGTTGGATCCCATGCATATTTTCAAGAATGTGGGCAGCTTGCTATGGGACCACATCACAGGAAAGAGAGACACTATAGGGGCACGAATGGATTTGAAGGAGGTAGGTAAGATGGAGGCGCTTTGGCCGCAGTCGAGTGGTGATGGTCACGTGCAGCTTCCTCATGCTCCTTGGGTTTTGTCCACTAAAGAAGAGCGCATTGTGAAGCAAGTAATCAAGTCTATTCGCAATCCGACGGGTATGATGCGTTCTCTCAGGTCCACATTTTCTAAAGATGACCAATTTTCGGGGCTAAAATCCGATGATTGGCATAAGATATGTCAGGTTTGTGCTACGAATGGATTGTAATTAGTGTGGGCATTTTGCAATTTGAAAAGTGGCCATTATTCATAATGCTTTCTCATTTGTGGCAGTTTGTCCTACCGATCGCGATCGTAGGATGCCTTACTCCCGAAATTCGCGGGGCCATTTATAAGTTGTCGACTTTGGTGCAATGGATCTCACAGAAAGAGATTAAGACGTTCTCTATTGAATCCGCGAGGCGGGGAGCAGTGGAGACGGTCTGTCTCTTTGAGAAATACCTGCCCACTAGCATGCTCACGATACAAGTCCACCTTCTTGTGCATCTTGTGGACGAAGTGGAGATTGCTGGACCTGTCCATACGTGATGGATGTTCTTCTTGGAGCGCTTCATGAAAACCCTGAAAGGCTTTGTGCGACAACGAGCTTGGCCAGAAGGTAGCATGGCCGAAGGTTGGTTGGTGTCAGAGGCGTTAGTGCATATCTCACAATGGCTACCAACAGTGGAACCAGACAATGAAATGCTATGGACGCTGAAGGACGATGATAGACTGACTGGAGATGTGGTTGGAAATGGAGTAGAAAAAAGAATGGATGCCTCAATGGAAGAGAAGGTGAATCGCTTTTGTATGTTGCACCATGCCTCCATGGAGACGTGGCTCGCGAAGTACCAGATTGCAAGGCAAGATCGAAAGGAAGCGTGAGCTGAATTTCGACGTAGTACGCGTCATCGACCGATTCGATATCCCGAAGGCATGGAGGAGATGCCACGGTTTATGTCAACACGATGGTTGCATGGAGCCTTGACCGCAGCATCCAGCTAAGGGACAGAGGTCTCAATGGAGGAGTGGGAATTCTCGAGGGGATGTAGTCCAAAGGTGATGAGGGGTTTAGAATCTGTCGTATCTAAATTTTATATGCGACATCTAATTTGAGTGTTTCAATGTACAGTACAAAATATATAGTGCAGCGTGGTCGCACGGACAGCATTTTCGCGAGGAGCGTATTGACAAAATGCGCTCCACAATGGACTGTGGTGTCATGGCAAGGTTCGAGCAAGAGAACCGACGAGGAGCAACGGATCCGAACACGGTTGTGGATGAGATGGAGTATTTTAGAAACTTGCAAAGTATTATTATGGTGGATTACCGTAGCTTCTCCATGATACTATTCGATGTGCAGTGGTTCAAAGTGGTACTTGGAGGAGCTGGAGTAACGGTTCGACAAGGTCCATCGGGATTTCTCGAAATAGATTTCGAAAAAAAATGGACGGATTTGCGCGACACCTTTGTGTTGCCAGCCGATTGTGAACAGGTGCATGGAGTCATTTGCTTGCTAATTGTAATACGACATGGTTTATGTCACAATGGTTTGAACTCGCTTTATACGTGTTTGTGAATAGGTAATCTTCTATCCAAACCCCTGACAACCTCGATGGTGATATATTATATCTTCAACTCCCCGAAGTGCAAGAGTATATGATCAAAGCGATGTTTCGAGCATAGATGAAGTTAATATGCAAATAGAGGGGTCGATATTACAAGGGGTGGAGGCCGTCGAAAGCTTGGAGCCCGCATCGGCTAACAATGATGGAAATACAGGAGTCCAAGAATTTTTTGAGAACGAGGCAGACTCTTTTGTGGTGACATGTCTATCGACCTTCCAGTGTATGCAGAGTTGTGCTAGGAGATTAACATGGGACCATAGGATACTTCATACTTGGAGCATTCACTTACTCAATTCGTTGTTTAGATCTCTTATAAAGGTATATAAGATATGCATTTTAAGAGGGATTTTTTAAAAATGATTTATATTACTGTGTTTTGTATAATTTAAATTGATTATTCTTACACCATTTTTTATCTGTACAAGTGACATTTTCAGGATGAGTCGAGGGATGAGCGATGAGGAGTTGCAGGACATCTTCGCATGCATGTCTCCAGACCAGCTCGCGAGATTCAGAGAGATGGCATACCAGGAACTGTCTCGTTCTTCGTCAGGGTGCTCTACTAGATCTGCTTCAGCGCGATCGGATGCTTCAGCTTCGAGCAGATGATCTCGACGCTCACGACTTGGGCCAGAGGGAGGGACTGCATCGGGATCAGGGGGATGCTGCTGTGGAGACACGGATGTGGTGTCTCCGTCTCGTCGTTCAGCTGGAGCTATATCATCTCCAGGATTTGTCACACTTGTGGGGACGTCTACTCCAGTTACTTCGGCTTTTGTGTAGCCGTCAGTAGGTGGCATCCCTTTTGGTGCCACCCCTTTGGATGCCACTCCGAGAGAGGTTATCCCCGTTGGTACACCGGATGTAGAGGGGTCTCCTGGATATGCCCAGGAGTGTGGACAAAGATGGGAGAGGATCCATCTTAGGCAGACTCCTAGGGGTTATGGATATCTGGTCGATAGTAGGTCAGGAGCCATCATCATGAATGATGAGGGGAGGAGGGTGATGGCTCGCATGAGAGAGTTGTGCCAACAAGTTTTTCGGCACAACGTCTTGGATCATTGGAAGAACATACCGGAGGGCAGCAAGGACTACATAGTAGCATCCTTGCACGAGGAGTTTCCGGTGCCAGCCGTAGTAGATAGATTCTCTACGGGCTGGATGATGGATTGCATGCATGCATACATGTCACATAGACGATCCGACGCATGCAAGGCAATCAAGAGTGGGGCTGCAAAGCCCGAGTGGTTAGATGCAAACTACTGGCGCCGACTGAGGGAGGAGACTACAGATTCTCCAGGATGTTGGAGTCAGCAGCGCGAGGCAGCGAGGGCACGACTCGAGGCCGGAGTGGTCCATCATCTTGGGAGTGGCGGCCACATGACATATTTGGAGGACTTTGTAAGTTTCTCTTTTGTTTTGCTTGTTTGTTTTTTTGAAATATTCTTTGTACTGACAATCATGTTTCTAACAGTTAGCATTTTGTTTTCTTTGCAGCACTCCATTATAAATCGCGATCCACAAGGCCTTGAGACTCGATATGCAGAGATGCACGGTCTCAATGCATTGATCGACCGATTGTATAGACGCGGCGGCCCTATAAGTCACTCATCTTTCTTGTCCATAGTTACCATGAGATATTTGAATACATTATTGTATGGTGGAAATGCATAAATATGCTCGAGAGTTTGAATTGTAAAACAATACACTGCTTGTGCCGATCCCGGGGATGATTGAATCTGGTAGAGGGGGAAGCCACCAACTATAAATAGGCAATAAATTGAATCAGGTCATTGGACAATATCCGAGGGCCTAAGAGTTGGAGTGAAAGCATGTGAGAAAAAGCATGAGTGAAGCATGAGCGATGGAGGTCAAAGTTTGAGAGCAAGAGAGAGAGACAATATGTGAGAACTTCAATAGTCGCAATGTGTGATTGGCCTTTTCTTATTCAATATTCATTGAAAGAATCGATAGTGATGAGCGACTTGCCACATGCAATGCATAGGTATGCAGCCATTGTATGTGTAGTAAATGTGGACAGTGTCGAAGGGGTTTTAGTTGAAAGGTCATATCCATCGAGGATCAGAAAGAAAAGGAAGTAGAGAATAGGAGATATAAGAGAAGAAAAATAATAGACAAGAGGTATACAAGATAAAGACAAAGATCAATGAATCAAAGCACTATGTATTGATGGGACATGAGAAGATAAACAAAATCCTTGTTCGGGACTACTCGAAAGCAATATCCAAGCATTAGATCTCCTGAAGTTCCCTCATAGACCAAATACACGCACCAAATATTAACTTCTTCTTCGTTGCTCAAACCGCAAATCTGATGGTTCCGTTAGCTCCGAAAGGGGGGTAAAATCCTATGACACGTGATCAAAATTGAAACAATTCAATTTTTTGACTTGTAAGAGCTTTTTGTTCTACAAGATCTAATTTTTAAAACCGACTAATTCTCTTAATAACTTTGTAGCCACAAGACCATTATTGGGTTGTAGAACCCACTCATGGAAAGTCCTGTAGGTAATCAAACTGGTGTCTTCAATGTAAAATTCTTCCTTGAGTGTCTTCTTGAAAGCTACCCACTCAGCATCTTGCATGTATAATTTAGTAACTCAGGCTTTCAATTCATGTGCAATGACACATACAAAATACTAGCCATTAAACAACTTCATCTCATGCTTTATTACTAGCAAAGTATCTATCACAATAGTTCTTTTTGAGCAGAAGCCTACATCACCTGCTGTTATTGTATCTACATAAGCTTGTCTTTCCTTTTGATAGCCTTTCACATCGGGTTCACCAATGTTTGAGGGGTTTTAGTCGAAAGGTCATATCCACCGAGGATCATAGAGAGAAGGAAGTAGAGAATAGGAGATAGAAGAGAAGAAAAATAATAGATAAGTGGTACACAAGATAAAGACAAAGCTCAATGAATCAAAGCACTATGTATTGATAGAGCTTGAGAAGATAAACAAAACCTTGTCTGAGAATACTCAGAAGCAATCTCTAAGCATTAGATCTCCTAGAGCTCCTTGGTAGACAAAAAAACACACACCAAACATTAACTTTTTCTTTGCTATTTAGACTACAAATCTGATGGTTTTGTTGGCTTCGAAAGGGGTGTAAAATCTCAAGATACCTATTCAAAATTCTTCCAGATCACTCCTTCTCCCAATTTGGAGTGCTATTTGGTGCCTATAAACTATGATCACGCATTGCACGATTTTGGAAGCCCCTTCTTTTTGCACGAGCTTTCCCAAAATTGGTTGAAAAGTAACTTGCTTTTTGCATGTCCTATTCTAGAAGTTTTCTACATCTTTTTTGGATATTTACAAGAAATAATATCCAAAATATTAAAAAAAACTAAAATTATCCAAAAAACTTGTATTTTTGAAATATCTATACTATGGACACTGACATTAATGACTAATATGGCATTGAATCTCTAGATTAATAAGAAATCCAGATGATGATGTGCTCCAGGTTTTTTCACACTATCCACATAGTGACAACAACAATGTAGGCACATGCATTTACCTCCAATAACCACTCTACTTAAAAAAAACAAATAATCCAAAAATCTCGTATTTTTGAAATATCTATACTATGGACACTGACATTAAAGACTAATATGGCATTGAATCTCTAGATTAATAAGAAATCTAGATGATGATGTGCTCCAAGTTTTTTCACACTATCCGCATAGTGACAACAACAGTGTAGGCACATGCATTTACCTCCAATAACCACCTCACTTAAAGGTAAATGTGCCTTGAGCGAGGTGTGAAAGAAAAAAGAAAAAAGTACAAAATGTGCATAAGGTATAATAGAATGGGAAATAGATGTCATCTCATTCTACACTTATAATCTTCCTAAGGAAGGCAAAATGTTTTGATGAGAGATTTTTAGTAAGTGGATTTGCAGGATTCTCGTTTGATGAGATCTTGACAAGCTCAATAGACTTGTCCTCTACCACCTCTCTAATAAAGTGATATCACACCTCAATGTGCTTAGTCTTTGTATGAAAGAACGAATTATGGATCAACTGAATGGCACTCATATAATTCAAATGCAGTATAGGAGTAACAATATTACCAAGGTTTGCCACTGGATGGCCTAGCCATAGGGCTTTCTTACAAGCCTCAGTGGTTGCAATATACTTTGTCTTCTCATCATTGATCTAGGGATAATCAACTTGACTCACCTTCATATGAGAAGGTCAAGAATAGCTAATAAGCTTACCACCTTGCATATGGAACCACTTAGGTATCCTATGGATATATTGACGAAGGAAATTCGGTATGGCAGCCTCTATACTATGCCAAACTCCCTTCTGCCATAAAGTGTATGAGGTAAGGGCACCACCTAGTCATGGAAGAGCACACTAGGACACTATGCAAGAGGGAGAGGAACTTGTGAGGGAGAAGAGAGGAAAACTAAAAGAGAGAGAGAGAGAGAGAGAGAGAGAGAGAGAGAGAGAGAGAGAGAGAGAGAGAGAGAGAGAGAACTATAAAAATAGACGAATCAATAAAACTTAAGAAGGCACAAGAGATGGAGAACCCTCAAGACATAACCAATATACACAATATGGACACCAATAGCATGGGCTTATTACATTGTAGAGCATGCATAAGCTATAGTAAGGGAATGAACTACATAAGCTCATGAGAGAGAGTGGGGAATGTTCAATAGGGCTGAAGAAGGCCTCTTGGCTCTCTCTTGAAAATTACAAAGGAGAAGGCCTCTTTATACAGGCCTTGAGGGTGTTTAGGGAGGAGGTTAAGATAGAATAGGAATTAACACTACCAAAGCTGCATTAAGGCGGTTCCACCAATGTGGAAGCTCCATCTAGATGTTTTGTTGACCAATTTTGTACTTAATCAAGTTCCATCATAGGTGAGTTGTCTCCACTCTCCCTCCCATAGCTTGAGTCCAAGAGCTCCCCTATAAAAAAAATATAGAGAATCTTCATAAAATAAGATCATATCTAGCAATAATGGAGAGAGAGTAGTGAGAATTCATACATTGCTACTACAATTAAGGATGATTTGAGGGTGATTTAGGAGGGGAATTCTAATGGTTTATTAGCTTGAGAGAGAGGGAAAATGGTTGGGAGTCTAATGAATGATATTTTATGGAATTGTTAAGTGTGGGTGTGTATAAAATTGGGAGGTGGTCTCCATCACAGTTGGAAAAAGTTAGCATCCACCATTTTGGCCATATCTCCCGACTCGTAGCTCTAAAAAATTATTAAAAAATACCAGTCAAAACTTCAGCTCACGGGCTATAACTTTCATGCTGAAAAGTTTTTTTGTTCAGAGTGAAAGTATTTTTAAAAAAACTTACAAAATCGTATGTATTGATTTTTCTTCCATTAATACTTCCAAAAAGGGTCCCATATGTTTGAATTATCATAAAGCTCCAAAGCCATGACATTATGAGCCTCACATGCCCTTTGGATGGCTACAAATCCATTTCATGTCTTTTGTTTTCACATTACACATTTTCCCTTCACCTTCCTCCATTGATCTTTACTCTTCACCCCCCCTTGGTAAACCGGTCCATGAAATATTTCCATCCAGTGATTTCTTGGATTTCCCAAGAGTTTGTTCCCACCCTTTTCTTTATTTCAAACCTCCAAATGTACAAAAAATCAACAAAGTGTTAGATAAATATTTTTTTTGTGATTTTCTCGGATCAACTCATATGATAAATAGAGGAGCCCTTTAGAGTAATCATGCGTGATGCGTATACCAAGAATATGCATAGTATGCCCCAAATTCATAATATCAAAGCTCTTCTTGAGCAGAGTCTTCAAAGCATCCAACTCATCATGAGCACTTCTAGCAATCAACATATCATCCACATATAGTACCAAAATGATAAGGCATCCATCTTAGCCTTCTTTGTGTAAAGATACGGATCCATATCACTATGGGAATACCCTTGTGAATGCATGAAAGCATCAAGCTTGTGGTACCATTTCCTAGATGCCTGCTTACGTCCATAGAGACTCTTCCTCAACTTGCACACGAGATGTTTCTTACCCTTTTACACAAAGCCCTTAGGCTACTACATACAAATCTCATCATGCAGGTCTCCATGCAAAAAGGCCATTTTCCCATTCATCAGATAGAGATCTATATCTAACTGGGCAACCAAGACCAATGCCAATTGTCATCTGGATCATAGGAGAAAAAACTTCATTGAAGTCGACTCCATGCTCTCACTTAAAACCCTTTGTAACCAATCTAGCCTTATAAGCTAGCTTCGGGTGACTAGGGGTGCTTTTTAACTTATACACCCACTTGCATGGAAATGCATGTTTACCATTTAGCAAGGAAACTAAGTTCCACATATGATTCTTTTTAAGTGAGTTAAACTCATACTACATAATCTTCTCCCAATAATTGGAATCATATCTGCACATAGCCTCCTCATAGGTTAGTGGCTTAACAAACTCTATCACCATGACATAATCCATAGAGGGATCAAAATGATCTGGAGGGTCTAGTTCTAGTAGAATGTATCAAAATTCAAACTATAGATTGATATGACCTTGCTTCCCACAATAGTGACATGTCAATGAGGACTTATGATAACAAGACCTATTGTGTGAGATCTCTCTGAGTCTTTACCATGGTAGTCATTATCGCTCTTACCATCATGTTGGCCTCTAACAATCAATAAATAAGAAGAGCGGGATGTATCCACATTCTTTTTATTGATCTCTTCATTGAGTAAAGCACCCTTTACATTTCAATCCATCCTTAGGTATATTATGTAATGTCTCTATTACTTAATTTATTTTAATAGACAATGTGTGTATACATTCTAAAAATTGATTTATGTTAAAATAAAATTATACATTTTTAAAACTGGCTCTAAAGATGAAGATAATTGTTATTATTAATGAGGTATTATATGCCAATGCATGGAAGAAAGACTTGAACTCACATGTGGGTGGGGATCCTACGCTCTCGAGGGAGGAGGTGTTTTTGGTTTTTATTCACTCGAGCATCTGAGAGGGCAAAGGGCCATGTGATAAGTGCCCTTGTCATGTAGGAAAAATCCTGATGCTCAGGGAAGCTTAGAGGGCTCTGAGCTAGTAAATTCCCTGTTGATTGTGGACGGAGTGCGATCGCATACAACCCAATCTTGAGGGATTGGAAGGTCCTATCCTAGGCTAGATGGTGTCTATTTGCGGAAAGATGGTTTTGTACCACTCAAGCTGACTAGTTTGCTACAAGATGAGGGCAAAAGCCAACTAATTGGAGTCTTTTCCAAGAGACCATGTTCCTGTCAAATAAACACAGATATGTCTTTTGCTTGTAAAGAGTGATGGTTCTAGATGTTACTGTAAAATAAAGTATCTAATCTTGAAATCGTTTGTTATGTTTTAAAGACAGAGTTTAACGAACCCAGTTTAACGGAGTAATAAAAGAAAGCAAATTTTATATGTCCAAATAGCATGGTAGTATGCTTTGCTAATTAGAAAACTAATCAAATCCAATTGAGAAAAGTGGGAGGCTTCGATCCTAACGATCTAACACCTATGACTGGGTGGACAGTTGATAAGTCAGGTAACTTTCCAACACTAGATAGAGCTGATTAGATCGTGACTCTCCTAATACTGGTAGGATTAGTTACTAGGTTTAATACCATTATAGGGGGCCGCAGCTAAGATTTTACCTTATGGGTAGGGGGGTCAAGTTACACTCTCCCCCATCTCTCACTCTCTTTGAACCAAGTGCAGTGTTAACCTCACTCTTGCCTTTGATTGATTACAAAGCGGTCCACGCTTCCCTTGTAAAGTAGAACTGAGATTCCCATGTTCAATGAATTTTGAGGTTTCCCATGGGTAGAGAGGATGGCAATGTGCATGCATATGAATTTCAGTCGACTAGTAAGAGGACTCATTCAGGTCTATTGGAGGAGGAACCTCACATATTAGCAAACATGGCTATATGGAAAGTGTCCCATGACTTAGAAAGTGTCATAAGCAAGAACAGAGGGAGAAGATTATCCTAGAACTCAATGCCTTGTGAAGTTAGCTAGTTGAAAATAGAATGAAATTCATTCAAGTGTGCTAACACACTCATTCCTTTCTTCATGTGAAGATCCATGAGTTGCTTCAACCAATATGTATGTGATATGCACGACTTTGTTTGTCATAGAGCTAGCATATTTTCTCCCATAACTGCCAATCATTATCCTTAGGCACAACAACATTGAAATAAACCTGGTTAGACAATAATAGAACGATAGTGGATTTACAAAGCTTATCCAACTTCTCCCAAATTTGCACCAATACCTGCCATACTTGTATCTTTCAATAAGAAAGTTTTGTGCCATCAAGTTTGTCAATATCGAACATAACATTATCATTTAAAGAACCAACTATAATGACATTAAACAATGACAAAATCCAAGAGTATGAGCTGCTATAGATGACAATAAAGTAGTCACAAAATTAGCCAAGAACCATTGTAAAAACCCGGGGGGGGGGGGGGGGGGGGATATAGGAGTGTAGAGCTATCCACCAGCTCAAACAAAAGAACTACTAGAATAAGTCTTTGCTCTCCAATATGAATGCTAAATATTGCAATTATAACACTGCTATAAATCTAATAGAAAGCAATCTAACAATAGAGCAAACTCCTATTGCCAAGAATGCCTAGATAACAATTGGGATATGCAAAGTACAACTAGTAGTGAATTGTAAAATTAGTCCGTAAGTAGAGTAACTACATGCAATAACATCCATGAGAGCATAGGCATAAAGTCAAGAGTCCCATTACCTCAAAGACCCAAGCTCAAATGCATAAAGTATCCAAAGTGCATCCACTAACTCAAAACCATGAATGTCCAAGAGCACATAAAGGCTCAATACATTTGAGAAACCCAAGCACATCAATTGTACATCCAAGAGCAATACATCAAATAAAGCTTCACTACTCGTGGTGAGTAATGACAAAAGATCAATGTAGCTCACCAAATCTCAAAGACATCAAATGTTGCTCAAATTCAAGTACTAAATGTCATCATAGACCCATCCATGTGCATACATAAGTGCTAGACATCACATTAGACATATAACATACTCAAAAGACCATATAGGCATAGTAGGCATAAGTTGGCAATTAAAAATACTTGTTTTCCACTATATTACATTTGGAAAATGAATGTTAAAATCAAGCTAGTGCAAGCTCCAATTAATCCTAGAAGCATGTCAATACATCCTCAAATGATATAGCATCAATACATATGCATATATGCATCAGTAGAAGCAAGTAAAAGCTCGAAAGCACTAAAATATGGCTATCGTAGATTTATAACAATAATTCTCCTGTTATATACAATAGACAATAGAGATATTGCATCTCAAAGGAGAGCCCAAAATAAGCCAATGATGCTTGGGAAAATCTCAAATGAGTTTCCAAGTATATGCCCAAGTATTCCAAGAAGAATGTAACTGCCATAGAGCTGTAGGTGACTGCTGAAATGCCAAGGAAGCTCTACAAGAAAACATGTGGAGCGTACGTTGATCACACTGGCTAGTTGGAGGTGTTTGGCTATTGGAGTGATGGGACCTAAAACGGGCCGGCACTGGCTCATGCACTAGCCGGACCTCTATTATGCGCTCAACAACCCCACGGCCTCGCGGCCAGGAGCGTTGATGACACATACATCATCTTTCTAAACATCTTGCATTTGTATCACGTCTCATAGTCCAACTCTAACCCAATTCACACTCCTCAGAGGGAGTCCCAACACATTGCCCAATGGCACGAAGTACAAACATATGAGGTCCTCCCAGCGAGCTGACTGCCGCTACCTCACTGCGACTCTCCTACACCTTGGGGATTAGCCCCTCGATGCGTCGCAAAACATAAAACACAATATCGCACATATTTCCACTCAAGGTACCAATTGATCGTATCCAGGAATGTACCATTTTCCTCACTTTCTTTCCCTTTAGACCCAATGCCCAGCCTACAGCTTGGACCAACCTTACTCACTCAACGTTGGTTATGATCTAGAGAATACAGGTGCTATGCATCCAGGAGGTATTGCCTGATACCTTTTATCATTTTATGCTTCATGAAAATTGTGTATGTCCACATGCTCAAACAAAAGAGAAATCAGCATTGTGCTTAGTGCAAAACCATTCTTTCAATGATTTTGACTATCGCTCGTATACGGCGTTGCATGAACCTAGCACCGAGAAACCCTCGTACTACTAGGTTCTTAATTTTTAATTATCGACCAACCTAAATGGTATGCATAAAACCAGCAAGTTTTTCATCATTTCATTCAGCATATAAACACCTTTTATATACTCTACCCCCTCACCCGTTTAGGTTGTGCATTATTGATGGGTTTAGGGTTCATTTCCATGTTTTTTGTTGTATGAAAAGCAATAAAAACTCACTAAAACATAAAGGTAGGGCTGAACTGAGGCTAAACCTCATACTTCAGACCCCCCATACATCCTGAAACATGGTTCTTATTTTTCCTTAATTTTTGGCACTCAAAATCTATTTTTTCCTTATTTTTTTCTCTATTTTTCTTGTATTTTATGCAATATTAAATAACTGAAAATACAAAATGAGTTGTGGGCTGTGGCCCTTAGGTTCATTTGCAGCAAAAACACATATTTAGTTGGCGTGTCTTATTACATTTTCCATTTATATATAAAAAACACCCAATTTCTCTATATTTCGCGTATTTTATGGGTTTTACACCATTAATTTCAGTCCTCACAACACTTATGATTTTCTGATTTTCCGAGCATAAACTGATTAACCTCATAGCAAACAACAACATAATGCATAATCATCCCATGGGAACAAATATTCATGAAGCAAATTGCATAAAACATCAATTTCCTTTGTAAAAATGAAATTACTGTTTTTTGCGGGTTGCGGGTTTTTATTTGTCATGTCTCGGGACTGATTTCCAGCAGCCATTAATGCTCATGACAGTCCGGAATCAGCAATCTTCATTCCTCTTGAACCACGGAGCAATCCGGTCTTCATTGGACAAGCATCCGTCATCCATTTTTCTTCTTCTTCTTCACCACATGAATCTGCCCTTAGAGGAGAGAGAGGAAGGAGAGAGAAAGATTGATTTCTGTCCTCTCTCTATAGCCTGCCATTGGACGCGCGAGAGACTGCGATAGGGAGCGGAGAAGGAGTAGATCAGCCTTGGCTTGTCATTGATATGGCCTACTCTTAGCCCAAAATCTCATCCATGGGGGGGGGGGGGGGGGGGCGTTTTTTTTGCGCGCGCTGCCTGCACGCCGCCCTCCTCCTCTCGCGTTTAATTTTGAGGGGTGGGGGGTACCAAGAGGCACCCCCTTTGACCCCCTACTTGGCCACCCTTTCATTTCTGGCCCTTTTTTGGGCACCCTCCCGGGTTTTTCCATATTTCCCGTGTCTGGCGTCTGATTCGAGCCCGAAAAAATCCTGCTCGACCGTCTTGAGACCACAAACTGACCGGCAACTTCCGTAACTTGCACAAGCGCACGAAAAAATTACTAAAAATCTGCAAGTGTTGCACGGGCGTCCGTCAAGCACTTGATGCTTAAAATCGACCTAGGTCGAGCCGCCGCCTTTGACGTTGAATATTTTTCCCTTGATATTCGTAATTTTTAGCTATTTTTAAGCACTTCTTGGCATCAAAACTTAGCATCAAAATTCCGCTCTCATGGAGCTGTTGGTTATGGCCACTAGATTATCCAAGTGTGCCAAGAGCTTCGATTGAAGTAAAGAATGCAAAATCTGATCTTAAACAAGGCTAGACTAATAAGCGTTGTCCATGCAGGTGCTATAGATATTTTTGCTACTATTGTTGATGATCATGATGACTATGGGGCACTCATTGATGCTCAATCCCTAAATAGTTTCAATGGCTACCTCACATATGGCTATAATGAATCTTTGATTGTGGATGGATTGAAGTAAAATGGTTGAATGAAGCTCCTTGAACCAATGCTCTGATAGTAGTTGAAAGAAAAGATGTGAAAAGATGGGAAGAGAGAGAGGGATCTTGAGATCTTGCGAGACACAAAATACACATAGAGAGTGCATACAAAATAGGAAGCTTAAACTCAGCCTTTCTTCTTCTTCTTCTTGACTATATGAGGCTACCAAGAATAAGAGAGCGTACAACATACATAATATACAAGTGGCCCATAGCTAAGTAGAAAGATGACTAGATAAATGTCTTGCAACTCAGGTGGGTGGATTCAACTATAAAGTATCATTGGAATGATGTGTTGATGCAGGTATCAACCATGTTAGTGATATGAATGCAAAAACGGTCATCCAAGTATGTGAGTGTCAGCTTGTATTGAGTTTGACATCTCAACACTCCCCCTCAAGATCGGCACCATGGCTTGCACTCCAAGTAAGCTTCGATAACATTAAAGCTTTTCTCCTCCTTGGGCCTTGGCGAAAATATCTACAACCTACTCCTTTGTGCTCACATATATGTGATCAATGTCGCATGCAAAGACATGCTCTCTAATGAAATGGTAATGAATTTCAATGTTTTTCATGTGTGCATGAGACATTGGGTTCCTAGCCAATTGTATACTACTCACGTTGTCATAATAAATGATAACTCTCAAATCTATTTATATTTCCAAATCATCAAGTAGCTTTCGCATCTAAGCTGCCTCACATGCTACCATATCAGCACATATGTACTCTACCTTTGTACTCGATAATGCAATAGTGGGATTTTCCTTACTGCTCCAAGCCATAGCCTAAAGTAAAATACATAGCCACTAGTGGACTTCCTATCAAACACACCCATCAACCAATCTACATTAGTATAACTAAATAAATGCACCACTGAGTTAGCCTCATAAAAGATACCATAATCCAATGTGTCCTTAGGGTATCGCAAGGTATATCTTACACTGTCCAATTTGAGCCATCACACTCACCATCTACGTGAATAGCAAGCATAAATATTTAACACATCAAGTGACTCAAATCACCTTCTCTTTTCCCTTGTGTGATATGTATTTTGCACTTGTAGGAGTTCTATTTGCACGCAAATTGTCACTCCATGGTTTCTCAATAGACCTACTAGAAGAAGGCTCTTCTAGCCCACTCAATGTTTGTGATTGTGGATCCAATTTTTTGCAATCACCTTTTCTTTTGCATTATCTACAACAACGTATTTTTCAGTAGCATACCGATTTCTCATCTCATCAAACACATCTTTGCTCACTTTAACTTGCATGTAATTGGATTATAGCACATGTAACTCTTTTTCTCTAGGGAATAGCCCACAAATACATACTTTTAAGCTTTTGGATCCAACTTCTTTCTTAGCTCATCCTCAATAACATATACATATGCAATGCATGAAAATACCTTAACATGTGACAAATCTGGTTTCTTGTTAGTGAACTTCTCCTTTGGTGTCACATCATGCACTGAAGTAGTGGGAGTCCTGTTCATAATATACATAGTTGTAGAGACAACTTTATCCCAATAATAATGCATATTGTTTTCACCTATGAATTTTTGCAATGTGACTGTTCTTCCTTTTAGCAACACCATTTTGTTGTGGAGTGCACCTACATGTAAACTGCCTTTGAATTCCATGTTGTTTCACAAAATTACCGAAATCATTGGAGAGATACTCTCCCCGTCTATCTAACCTTAGGCACTTAATCTGCACACATATTTGTTTCTCAACTAAAATTTAAAATCTAAAAGTGAGAGGATGCCTCACTTTTCTCCTTCATGAAGTACACCCATACCTTTCTTATATGATCATCAATAAATGTTACATAATACTTATTTCCAACCATTGATGCAATATTATAGGACCCCATGTAGAAAGGTACAACATCAAGTAAATGACTGCTTGCATGTTTATCATGAGAGAATGCATGCCTTGTTTATTTTTCAAAATGGACATGCTTCACACACTTTTTTGCATATTAGCCATGTTGAGAACTTAGGCAAGCATGTCACAATTTTATGTAACATCATATTAGGGAATATGGAAATTTCTCATAAGTTTGGGACAAGTGGTCAAATATTTGGACTTGTCATAACTTGAATACTATAACTCCAAATCAAGTGCTCTATAGCTCAATAGATTCCATTTTTCAAGCGCTTTCCAGTGATTGGTCACATCATATAGTTTTGAGAAACTTATGGGCATGTTATTCGGATGCCACCTTTTTAGTATTCAAAAAATGGAAATTGGGAAATTGCCAAACTCACTGATATTGTGTTATGTGGCTATATATTTTTTAATCACCGCACATTTACATGGACAATACATTTATCCTAATGGAGAGTCTGTGAATCTTACTAGATTCACATATAAATAGTCTCAAATGGGTGGAGATGAGTCAAAATACAATGTGAGAAAGGTGCTAATGGATGCTTTACATAATAAGATGTATAGAGTAATACCACATGATGAGAATGCACATGTAGCAAGGTGCCACATGGATAGTGTCTCGTATGATGAAATTAGTGCCCAAGTGCCCTTGAACACAATATTAGTGAGTTTGGGAATCTCCCAATTCCAATTTTTTGAATACTAAAAAGGTGGCCCCTGGATAACATGCCCATAAGTTTCTCAAAACCATATGATGTGACCTATCATTGGAAAGCACTTGAAAAATGGAATCTATTGAGCTATAGAGCACTCGATTTGGAGTTATAGTGTTCAAGTTATGACAAATCCAAAGATTTGACTATATGTCCCAAACTTATGGGAAATTTCCATATTCCCCAATATGGTGTTCTTGTACAAATCTGATAATTATGAAATACAAATGTTACTACAATAGGGAAGGG
Source organism: Lygodium microphyllum (assembly GCF_053477565.2). Lineage (NCBI taxonomy): Eukaryota > Viridiplantae > Streptophyta > Polypodiopsida > Schizaeales > Lygodiaceae > Lygodium > Lygodium microphyllum. The sequence goes on along the minus strand of NC_141140.1, from coordinate 152,843,606 downwards.
ATGTTGATGACAAGAAGACAATGCCAAAACCTATAGATACCAAAATGAAGGGAGACGCCCCCCCTCTCAACTATGGATATCTATGTTAAAGGAGGAGCTCGATATCAATGTTTGTGGTGATATGAACTAAGATGGAATGATGAAGTTGAATGAAGTTTGTTGATGAAGGCAAACTTGACACCCCCTCATCTAGGAGAACTAGAGGAGAATCGACTATCTGGGCACTTAAAACATACATTAGGAGAAATACGGACTCTCTTTTTTTCCCCTTAAGGGATTTCTCTCATCTCTCTCTCTAAAAAGAGATTCCAAAATAATGTTATAATAAGAGATCTTCTACAATCAAGCAAATCTTATATTTGTATTTTTAATAGAATTCACATAATATCTTATCCCCAAACTGTAGGATAAGGTCACTTTTTCTCAAAATCCCCACAAAAAAAATAATTCTATTTTTTTTAAAAATGAAGCCAATCATTGATATATGACTCTTTAATACCCTCATGACTTTTCAATATTAAAATATATTAGAATAATTTCCATTCTTGCTTCTTAAAAGGGAAAAAGTTAAAAATGGTAAAAGTTGAGGTACATATCATATTTTAAGATTATTTTTTATCTAAAGACACCTTTTTGACTTGAGAGTTTTCTTGTAAATTTTTATCTATTTTGGACAAGTATATGCACATTTTTTCCTACCCTTTAGAAACTCTAATTTATCCCAAATTTTGTGTATTCTCTTTCCCTCTAGAATAAGGTTTCTTCTTGTATATGAATTCTTCTAAAGCGACATTGAGGTGTGGTTTCGATGCCATTTGCTAAAATCAAATAATATCCATCTACAATACTCTCTACACTACTACAAGCAATCTCCCTCTTCAACAGTCTATACTACAAGCAATCAAGTGATAATTGAGGTATCTTTATTTTTTAATCTTTGTGATGTTCTTATCCTTTACAATTGTTGTTTAATCCTTAAGAAATAATTCATGGAGAGAGAGAGAGAGAGAGAGAGAGAGAGAGAGAGAGAGAGAGAGAGAGAGAGAGAGAGAGAGAGAGAGAGAGAGAGAGAGAGAGAGAGAGAGAGAGAGAGAGAGAGAGATATTTTGGATAGAATAGAAGATAAGATTAGAATCTAATTAGGAGTTGATTCCAAGATATTATTAGAGGCTAACTAGGGGTTGATTAGGGTCTATCATGACTAAAATAAAGTAAAAGACTCAAGATCCAATTGGGTTTTTAAAAAAAGATATAATGAATCAAAGGGGTATAATTATGTGATTTGAATGTTAGTCCAAGTGAAAATTGTAATACATTTTTCTTTGCAGGACGCAAGTTTAGGAGTACTAAGAGAAAGAGAGATATTTACTTCCAATTAAAGGATGAATATGCACCACTATTCAAAAGAACTGTGGAAAGGGATGCAATAAGATACAAGATGCAATAAGAAAGAAATGTAGGGAAAAAAATGTGAACCTTTGGGTTGATGGGTTCATTTATCCACTAACTCAAAGGCCACCATAATTTAATATGCTTACATCATTTGTAAAGTTTGTTTGTGAAGGCAATGAAGGATTCTATGGATACACATGTAGACTTTGACACAGTGATTAGCAAGGGTTCATCAAGCCTTAATAAATATGTATACAAGATTACAAGGGTATGTGCATTCTTTGATGGAAAAAGATAGATTTTTGGTTAAGAAGGATAGGGAGAATCAGAGCAGCCTACAACAAGCAATGTTCATCATTGAAGATGCTATGCATGCTACATAAGTATAGAAAATGGAGTTATAGTCTAAAATTATGGGTTTAGAGAAGGAGAATACAAACTTAAAGAGGAAGTTCATAGGAACTTTGGAGATTGGGTCCACTTTAAAAACCAAAGAAGCATGTTAGCACATTTGATTTAGTTAAACCAGCTCACCACATAATCAAAGGAAGTGAACGATATCATAAACGGATATATGCTCAATCATTCCTCATGCAAAGAACAACACTATTACTAAAGTCTTGAGCAATAGAGGACATGGTAAAAAATGCACAGGAAAATCATAAATTCAGGGATGTTGTGGATGGTGTTGCAAGTGAATGTCTTAAGAATGTAAGTAACTTATTTACTACTATAGATGCTTAGGGATTATCTGACAAGGTGGGAATAAGTTTTGAGTCATATAGTATGCTCTATCAACAATTGGATACAGGTTTTAAGCAAGTATTCAAAACTAAGCGAGTAGTGCCTCTGCCAAAACCATTTCACATGAAGAAGGCTCGAGAACAACTAAATGAGAAAGTTTTAGAATTGATTGGTGAGCCTACATATCTGAAATACACACACGTACTAAAGTATGGTTCCAAAGAAGTTATCTTTCTATTGAACACATCCAACAACTTTGTATTGGATATGTATAGGGCCCAAGTGGCTATGGTCAAGTTCTACAATATTCTATGGAAGAATGTAGAGGCAAGGTTTTTGTCCTTAAATTTGATGAGAATGAGATTATCAAGGGGTAAAAACTTGAACATGTGAGTATAACACTTATGAATTGAGCATTGGATATTGACATCAATGAAAACCATCCTTTATACTTTAGTGTGCAATCAGAGAATGAAATATGGTGACTTACATAATTTGAAGTACCAAAGGAGGACCATGAAATACTTAAAGTTTTTTTAATCCTCACTGATATACATAGTGTTATTCAATAGTAAAATAATGGTGCAACTTTACATGTCAAAAGATTTGGGGACTATCAAGTTAAATGGCATCTTGCAGGTGATTTAAAAACAATGAAGTATATATTTGGTTTATCGAATGTAGCAAATGTAAAATTTCCATGTATATTCTATATGTAAACTAGGAAGAAGGGGAAAGATGAAAAGAAAGAATGGCTTGCAAAGATTAGACAACAAGGTGCTCCAATACGTGATCAAAAAGTCATGAGAAATGGAGTGCTAGTTCTAATGGATCCAAGTTGATGCCCTATTTTGGACATACCATTGACAAGGGTTTACTTTTGCACATTGCATTGTTTGTTAGAATAATTGAGAAGCTAGTATATGAATATATATGCTTCGCATACAAGATGCAACCTATGTCAAAAGCTGATGCTACATTCAGGAAGGTAGAACAAGTCCTCTTTAAAGTTAGATTGCATGGGGGACAAGTAGAAATAAAAAAGGATGAGAAAAAATTAGGCAAGTGTGGAACATCCCTTGCAAACCATGCTTTGGTGAACCTAAGGCTAGGAAGTTTGTATCTCCACCTCGAGATGAGGAAGGCAGTATACTTGTGAAACATCCAGAGAATTATGAAGCATTTAAAAAATTGAACATTGCTATTCTAGATCGGAGCAATGGGAAATGGATGAGGATTACAAAGGCAGAAGTGTGGATACACCTAGATAGATTAGCAGCTCTCTTACAAAAGTTGAGATTTAGGGATGGTGATGCCAATACATTTAAAGAGGTAGTTGCTAAATTTCACAACTCTATGGTAGTGGAGGCATGGACTTCAAACATCATAACACACCACATGGACAATTTTATCACCATTATAAAAATATATCATCATTGAAAATTATTTTTTGTTTCTAATCTCTCTTTCTTATGTGCAATATATACTTGAGGCGCATGGTCCATACTTTGTAGATTAAGGGAGTTTAGCACTATGATCAACTCACGGCATGAAACGATCTCACTGGCAAGCTCATTGTGCTTTTCAAAAGGAAATTGATCATGGAGATGGCATCAATGATTCCAAAACTATGAGGCAATTATTCCATTGGTGGTATATGGGATTAGAGATATGATACGAGGAAGAAAAAAAGTTCAAAATCTCTCAAGCAGAATTTGTAAGATATGAAAATAACATAGCTAGACAACACCATGCACAATGGTTAGCAACCCAAGAGAGAGATGGCAAGAAATGGAGACCTAGATAAAGAGTATAAATTTGATGCATTTATAGTCCAAGAGAGAGCATAGGTACTAAGGATATGATTCACCAATACTCCTATCTTAAACATGAGATATCTTAAACACTCTTATCTTAAGCTTTAGATAGTTTGTCCATTTGAATTTGGCTAAAAGAGAATTTTGTAAATTTTATTTAAAAGTTCAAAGGTTTGAACTATGTTTTTAAATGTTTTGATATTGATTTCTCTATCTTTTGGGTCTATTAATCTTAAACTACACTTCTTAGGAGAAGGAACAATGTAACAATGCCTATCTTAGAGAGTGAAGGTTAAGATTATCTCTGCTTGAGTCCTTTATTTGACTTAGATACAAGATATTGCTGGAGCTTTCAAAAAATTTAAAAATCCTAAGACAAAGATTTAAACATTTCAAAGCTTGAAACATTCACTAGCCGAGAGAGAGAGGGGCATGAGGGGGTAGCAACAGACATAGAGAGGGAGAGATGGGGTGGAGAGAGAGAGATAGAAGTTCATTTATACTACAATAAGTTTGAAAGTTAATTTATACTGAATTACTTTAAAAATTCATTTATACTATAGTAAGTTTAAAAGTCTCATATTTAAGTCAAGTATCTCCTTTCATTTTTTCCGATTACTCTTCACCCTACCCTCCACTTTTCTATCCTATGTCATCACAACCATGACACATTCCAAGCTTTCTATCAAGAAGGCATATGTGCAAGAGCAAAGGCTCAACACTCTTTGGAATAATCTAGTGAGTGTATTGTGAGTGATAATGGCCACTTGGTGACCAACAATGGTGGCCCTACTTCATAGTAATAATGGTGGTGCTACTATGACCAACAATGGTGGCCCTAGTGTGGTTAATAATGATGGACCATCTATTGAGAATGATGGTCCATCATTGTCAAGAAATGGTACTTTACAGGCTCTAGTTGCTCTAGCTCCCATATTGCTCCAGCTACTGCTGGTAATACACATCCTCCAACACATAAGAAGCAAAGATGGAGACAAAACATACCTGCTATATGTGAGACAAGAAAATTCTAGAAGGCTGCCAATAAACTAGTGTAGGGTTGTTAAATAGTGAACTTAAACAAAAGCATTGACTCCATTTAACAAAGCTAGAAATGTAAATGCTTTCAACACTTATTTTCATTCCTTAGCAATAGAGAGAGTGCTCAAAGAAATGAGTAGAAGAGATGAGCTAAAATATATCATTATGCAAAGACAATATCTCAAAGGCTACACAACTCTAGGTTGCAATTTAACCGTGATTTTAACCAATGTGATTGACTAATCAAAATTGAAAGTACACAGAAGTTTAAAAAAAGTTTGTATTCACTCTTTATAAGAACTTTTACAAGGATTCCATTATATGTGGAGAAGCACATTGCTTACATGTTAGGGATTGTTCACTAGAAGTCCTGACTTTTCTATTATCTAACTTGAAATAAAAGTTACATAGGGGCTCTTTGGACATTAATTGGATTTCTTTTCTTGGAAAAGAAATGGGCCAATGACTCTCTACGTTGATTATAAAAGGATTGTGACCATTCCACAAGATAACCACATCTATGAGAGCTATATCAGTCTCATCTCCTCGGGTATGTTGATCCAAGATGATCCACTCTCCTTGTAAAAGTTACCATCTTCTATAACTGAAAGCAAATGCATAGATTTTGTCTAGTGATGAAATACCTATAATTAAAACAGAAAATATGGTAACTAAAAGTGACTAACACAACAATTTATCTAAGCAATACTTATATAAATTAAATCAAGGCATTCAAATCAGTAAAAAAGATTTACGCAAATGTAAGATCTAATTGGTTAACCTTGCACTCAATCATCTCATTAAAATGTGTTCTTTTGACTTGCCATGACTCGCCCAATAGCTGACTCATCCATTCCTTGGATGGACATTTGCATTGATAAGTAAACTTCATTTTCTTAAAAACCTCACATGAACCAAAAAAATGTGCAAACAATGAAAATGGAACATCCTTATGCTTGACCTTGAAACTCCCTTGAGTACTTGGGTACATCAAAATCCAATCCAACTTATAATGTTTATCACAAATCCAGTTGCCGCTACTATCTTTTCAATTGAAGATCTCCATTGCAAGTATGTTACTGATGTTTTTTCTTTGTGAAAACATTTATATTAACCAAATACAAAAGTTATGTATCAACAAGTTTTTATATGCTTTTATTATTACATATAAGCAAATTTGTCCATATATAGAATCATTAGTATAACAATGTTTTCATGCATAAGCATCTCTTTTTCATTTCACATATGCAATTCTAATATTATGCAATGCTATGAGACTGTAGCACTGATGCTATGTCATGCTATTCCATGGTTTTAGAATCTAAATAAAATTAACCTAACAAGATTAAAAACTAACAAAACACTTTTTTATTCATAGTATTTTAATTGTGGATTTCCAAATACAAGAATGTTAATGTTGCAAACTTAATATTTAAATTTATACTAGACATTTCTTTTTATCAATCCTAAGTAGATGTCACAAATAATAATTCATAAAAAATACTTACAACTAAACTAAAATTTTACATTTAATCACTGTAGAGAGCAACATACATGAGAAACTTTGTAGCCTTCCACCCTAAGGCTATTAAAAAAGAGGTCGATTTCTGGACAATAGGTGCATGTTGTTGAGATGGAGACCTAGGATACAATAGCAAAATATAGTTTAACCTAGAATATACATAATTTATAACAATTTTTCTAAATAAAATAAAATTTAACCATGGATAAATTAGAAACGCAATTCTTTTGACAAAGAGAAGTCCAGAGATATTGAACAAGAAGTTGAGTTATTACAAGATCATTATTCCTTCACTATGAGATTCCTATAGTACAAAAACAAAAGAAATCTCAATTCAAAGCATATATAAAACACTTCAATAGGCTTTGTCCAAATTATTTGAAATTTAACCGTGAAGTAATAGAAAAAAATGACAATATACCTGTGGCTCTCTTTGTAGAGAAGCCCAGAGATATTGAAGAAGATCATTGTTCTTCAATGTGGGAGATTCTTGGAGTACAAAAACAAAGGAAAGGTTAGTATGCATACAACTTGCATACATTTTGTCCAAACAAGATGAAATTTAACTATAGAGCAAGAAAAAAACAAGATAACATACCTGTAACTTTGTTTACAGAGAAACCCAAAGATGTTGAAGAAGAAGTTAAGTGCTTAAAAGATCATTGTTCTTAATTGTGAGAGACTCTTAGAGTATCAAAACAAAAGAATCTTCATGTCAGAGCATGCACATAACTTACACAGGTTTTTCTTAAACAAGATAAAACTTTACCATAGAACATCTATGGAAGAGAACAATAATATACTTGTAAATTTTTGTTAAGAAAATCTCAGGGATTTTGTAGAAGCTCTGCTCTCATAAAACATGTGAAACTCACTATGTGTTTTGTAGAGGCAATGAAATTTCACAGGGTTACAGATATGGCAAGCAACAATGAGGTTGCAAAATTTCGTCAAGAAAGAAGCGGGGAAAGAGAAATGATAAATTTGAGTTCTGCCCAAGAAAGAGGGGGAAATTGAAAAGGGGAGATATAAAAAGTCAAACATAAAAAAGTGAGAAAATGAAAATTCGAGTCACAAAATTTCAGGAAGTGACAATTATGTATTCCCCACATTTCTCATTATTTTATTGTTGAGGGAAGATTTGGGCCAAGATATGGCTAAAAGAGTCATGTTACATGAATCTAGAATCCCATCTCTCTCATTGGTTAGGCCTATTTGGGGCAGAAAAGAGAGTCCATATTTCTCCTAATGTGCGTACTTGATCTCAAGAAAAGATTCCTATGCTAACCAAGTGGCATGGGCAAGCATGGATCTCATCCTCAGGAGATGGCTCTAGTGCTAGCCAAGAATCACCCAAGATAGCAATCCGCATTGCAAATGGCCCTAGTGGGGTTGAAGAAGGAATGCTTTTTGACATTTCTTAGTTGGTAGACTAGAATGGAGAATTAGCCATCTAGGCAGTTGGAACATTCTTGTACTAAATCAGAAATGGCTTTGATATTGACCAAATGTATTGGGTGTGCTTAAAACTCAACCTCAGGATATGACTCCTATGCCAATAAAAAATGCGGAGTCACAACCACTATCAAATAGAAAACATCTCGGTTGAAAGAAAAGAAAACATGGCTACCACGAGAAGTGGAAATGATGGATGAGACTTGATCTCAAAACATAAATTGCTATCTTTGTCTCCATGTTGATCAAGGATATGGAGGCAATACAATGCAATAACTAGAAAACCATATGTTTAGGCCAATGGGGACTAGTAGATATCCACAATGTCAACCTTGATTAAAGAACCTACCACGTGAATGCCAAAGGAGAAACCAAAAATGAAAAATTAGTTGTGCCATAATAAGATGCTTTTGGTACTGTGTTAAGGTTGAAAAGGAAGCTAAGCAAGTTTCAATATAGTGGAAGTAAGTGAAAAGGATGGGAATGAGTGTGAAATAGAAGATGAATAAAAAGATGATGAAGTAGGGCATGTTGTGTGATAGCCTAAAGTAGCCTAACAATCTTGCTAGACTACCTAACAATCTAGCCTAATAAGGGATAATTATTGAATCAATTAGATAGGGCATAAGGTACTAATTGAGGGGGAGATCTAGCATTCACATCACTACTAGCAAGCAACTGATAACAAGGATACCAAGGGGTGGAACCTTCTTGGTGAAGATCTCATCTCAACTGCCACAAAGTGGCACTACCACTGTTGAAGGGGTTTGAGATTGGTTTTGGGATGAGTAATGGGTTTAGCTTTGGTATGGGTAGAATACCCTTAGTTGATAATGATTGTATTAGTTAGAAGGGCATAAGGCATTGATTGAGGGGCAGGTCCAACATCTACATCACCAATGGCAAGTGACTGATAACATGTATACCAAGGGGTTGGGCCCCGCTATGAAAGACCTCCTCTCAATTGCCATGAAGTGGCACTACCACTATCAAAGGGGATTGAGATTGGTTTTGGGATAATTAATGGTTTTATCTTTGGTATGGGTAGAATACCCTTAGTTGTGGACTGTGTGAATTTGGGCATGGGTCTAAGACCTTTGGCCTTTTGAGTGACAAATATAATATAAATTGCCGTGTTTTTGGCAAAATGTACGATACTTATTCTTTTTAGGTAAGTGATGCTGCCAAAAAGGTCATCGTGTTGTTTGAGCTTCACAACTCCATTTTCCTTCAAAGAAGGAGGTAGATCATTAGCATAGGATCATGGTCTGTATTTAGGATCAATTATTGATGGTGGGATAGGACCTAAGTGTCTAGGTGATGCCTTTTGACTCTTTCCTTCAATGAAGGAGATGAATTAGTAGTGCAAGAAGGGGGTCTTTGCTTTTGAGCAATTGGGGAGGGTGGTATATTGTGTTGGAGGGGGCGCCCTGCACAACTTGACTAGAGGATAGAGAGTGACTCATTTGCTAGTATGTGGGAGATGCATTGTTCGTGTGTAATATTCTAGGCAACAAACCACCAAGGTGCAAAGTGGAATGACTTTGAGTAGCTAATGATGGCATAAAGCTCAAATGTTGATGGGCTAACACTTGATACCCTATAGTAGATCTAAAGTAGGGTCCTAAGGTGAATGCAGATGAATCTAAATGTGTACTTAAAGTGGGAGGTAAGGGTGAAAATTGTGAATGTGAAGCACTGAACTCATACTGAAATGAAACAAAAGATATAGGATCACCTTTTGAAGCATATTTGATCATAGAGTCTTCTCCATATCCATATTGGTACCAATATGGTATGGGTCTCCATGGTGATTTACAAATGATTTCTTCATAGTAGAAGAGCAACATAGATAGAATCAATATAACACAAAAATGGTTTAATATAAACCTATCACCATGCTTGCTTCTAGTGTGTGTAAGGAACGAGCTTTTGGAGTGAACTTTTTTTGGCAACTCCCTATTTTTGTTTCACTCTTTGCTACAACCACTACTACCACCCCCTCCACTTGTACCACCACCATCGCCATTTCTAGCACCACCTCCTCTACTAGCACTACCTCTACCACCACCACCATGGCCACTGCCGCCACTACGTCCACCACCTCTCTTCCTTTTTCCCAACCTCTCTACCACCTCTTATGTTTCATCCCAACCTCTTGAGTTTGTTAAATTCTCCTTCCCCATTCCAGTACACACGTACACACGAGTGCACACACAAGTGGATTGGCGAATTGATTTGAAATACTTGTATGGAGCTTTGAAGTTTTTGGGAAACAATTACAAGGTATGTTTTTATCCTAGCTAAATTTTTCTCTCCCTAACTCTTCCCTTCCATTCAACTTACGGAAGTAAAGAAATTTGAATAGGTTTGCTCTCTATTACTTATCCCTTTGTATTAAAAAACAATCCCCCTTATGTCCCATCCAGTACCAAAAGATAAGCCCCCCCCCCCCCCCCCCCCCCCCCCCCCACCCCCACTGGAAATGAAGCTCTTTTCCTCCTCTAACCCTTTCATGTAACATACATCATACATCCATCAGTCCTACTAGTAGGCAAAAATGATTCCTTGACAACTTCACGATTTCCATGCTTTGGGTTTAAAGGAAAGTTTAAAGGAATTTCCTGCACTCGTGACCCTTCCTTGGCTAACCTCCCCAAAGGAACCCCCCTTTTTCTTGTGGTTTCTAAGAATACATAGGCCAGCTTTGTAGTGATAAACGGCAACCCTTATTTCATATATGCACTATCACTAATATACTCTTACACCATTAGCAAGAAACCCTTATACTTATATACCTTTTCTTGTTTTTAAGAATGTAGTAGCCGCAAGTCCATAATGGACAAACTCTCATTCCCATAAGCACGAGCTTAGATGATAACTAGGACTGAACTATGGATCGTCCGATGAGAGCGGCTGCCTAGTTGCAGAGACCTAATTGCTATCTCGCCGTCCGCCATCAATGTTGGGCAAGCCTATTATCTTCTGTTCTCCTCCTTGCTTCTGTGCACGGTCCATATCCTCATACCATGCCATGAGAAGCCCAGTAGACTATCCGGGATCAGATATAGTCATGTTCACAACATTAGCTAACACCTCACTACGTTGCAGTCGCTGTGGGAAGCTTGGAAGGTGATCGGAAAGGTTGTTATTGTAGTCCGCATAATGTCGCATAAGGTGCAAAGCTATGGATCATCCGATTAGAGCGGCTGCCTAGTTGCAGAGACCTCATTGCTATCTCGCCGTCTGCCATCAATGTTGGGCAAGCCTATTATCTTCTGTTGTCCTCCTTGCTTCTGTGCATGGTCCATATCCTCATAACATGCCATGAGAAGCCCAGTAGACTATCCGGGACCAGATATAGTCATGTTCACAACATTAGCTAACTACGTTGCAGTCGCTGTGGGAAGCTTGGAAGGTGATCAGAAAGGTTGTTATTGTAGTCCGCATAGTGTCGCATAAGGTGCAAAGCTATGAAGCTACGTAAACTGTATACTATATCAACGATAGACGTCGATAATACTTGTTAACATGTATTAAGGTTCCCTGCTTCCGTCTAGGTTGGATATCGGGCACGTAAGGTGACGGTACTACCCTATTTTTTTCTTAATTTTCATACATCAATTATTGTATTCCTCTAAGTTGTATGAATATTACTGAAGCACCTCGTGGCTGCACTCAACTGTAACACGCAACTAATCGCATAAGTTTGCATGTTTTACTTCATAACAGGAGTTTTTAAAAATTTAATTCGTTTAGCCCTTGCTTTTGTTGATTCTGCGGTATATGCATATAGGCCTACTGACCAGACCATATATTACGAATATAGCGTGCTCCCTTATATGAGACATATAACCACCCGTATCGTTCTAAAAGCACGTCCGGGAGTTTTTGCATAGTGATAAATCTTGTTAGTTAATAATAATGAAAAGGAAAAAGCTTGTTCACTATATCTCGTAGGTCACCTTATGTAATAACGTATATTTGACATCCAATTGCATATTAAACCCCACCTCTCTCTACCCTATGCTTAGATAACCCTCTTTAACTATACCTTTTGCTACGCTCACTATACTGCTTTTCAATACCCTAAGCATACCTTTCCCTGCTTCAACCTATCTGGAGGAGCCATCCTCCTCTATAAAAATGTAGAAAAAACACCTTAATATGCTCTAGAAAACACTCTTTTTTGTAGTTCTCTTTATCCACTTCAACTTTGCAATCCCCTAGCAACTCGAACAACATAGGTTACTCATCATGGACTACTCTAAGGTAAACCATTGTAAGAGTTAACTAGGATAATGACTGGGTAAGGTCATTGACACTTGTAATATGCATTTGAAGTTTTGGTTCTTATCCACATTTCTTGCATGCTTGTAGGTACCATGCTTTATCCTTCCTTGTGCTACAACTTTCTTTGTTGGTGATCCAATGCTTCGTAAACTATTGTAATCATTATATATATGTATATAAGGGATTTCTCTTCCATTGCAAATGATCGTCTTTGTATTATTGGATGTTGGCAATCTTTGAATTAGTGTTTGTCTTTTGACTCCCACATAGCAACTAATGTTGGTGATGATATCTTGTTTCTAAATTTATGGTCAACGAAGTTATGTTAATGCCTCCTTGTAATGCGCGCGCGCGCACACACACACACACACACACACATACACACACACACACGCACACACGCACGCACCCACACACACACACACACACATACACACACACACAAAAGAATATTGTTGATTGGCCTATATCAAAGTGTGTGAAAGATGTGAGAAGATTCTTAGGATTAGCTTAGTTTGAGAGAATCCATATTGAGACTCTTCTAAGATAGCGAGTGCTTTGACTAAATTGACTAAGAAAACTAAACTTTTTGTTTGGAAACATGCCTGTCACATAGTCTTTGAAACATTTAAAATAAAAATTGGCTAAACATTGTACTTTCAAAATTCCTGAGATAAAAAAACCTTTTGTATTATCTTCTTGTGATGTGAGTGGGAAGAAATTGGAATGTGTGTTGATACAAGATAGGTGAGTAGTGGCTTATGAATCTCAAAAGTTAATGAGGCATGAGGTGAACTATCTTGTACACAACCTAGAGCTTGCTACTATAGTTCATGCTTTGAAACATTCGAGGCATTTGTTACTTGAGGTAAAATTCAAGTTAAGAATTGATCATCAAAGTCTAAAATACATTTTCACTCAGCCTTTGTTAAATAATTGACAAAAGAGATGGTAGTAATGGCCATATGAAGGTGGCTTTGATATTAAACATGTATTTGAAAAGTAAAACAAAGTTGTTGATGCTTTGCATTGGCAGATCTATGGGTAATAGTTAATCTATCATTTCATATGCTTAACGGGAGATTCTTTATTATTTGAATGACTTATTTATTCATGTTGCCTCAAAATTCAAGAAAAAAATTCTTAAGTAATGTCATAATTTTTCTTTCTCTACTCATCTTGGATTCTAGAAGACTTACTGGTGCGCAGATCGAACGCAGGTAGCTCACGTAGTGAATTCCCAAAGGTCCCCAAGAACAAAGCACTCTACTTTTTAGCACAAAAACCAATGTAAAAACAAGCACGACATGAGACAAGAGACAAATTGGGTTGAATCTCCCCCATGCCTTGTGTGAGCGCTTCACAAAGCATGTATTTAATATATATTTCCAATCTTTTTGCTCAAAAATAGCCCAATTACAAAAATATGACAAGCTTTTAGCTTTTGAGTTTGCTTTCTACCAAAAATAGGAAAATAAAGCTAATGGACGGTGCCCAAAGAGTCTGGCACGCCCAATCTCAATGTCCAAATAAAAATAACATATCCAGGCGCATAAGCGCATACAAAATAATAATAAATAATCGATGTCTCTATAGACATAATCAAAATATAGGCGTGGCGCCTATCAAAATATAGTCTAAAGATCGGAAACCCGCTAGACTCCAATGCTTTCCTCTGCCACTACTGCTATCTCTACACATCAACTGAAGCATTCACAATCGTTAGTAAAATAACACAATTAAACCGACAAAAGTGAATACCTAGCAGTCTTCAGCTACAAAAATAAATCAACTGGTTAGAAATAAATCCTAACCTTAATTTATTACGAGTGCGCACTCTAAACTCATAAACGTCTATTAATTTAATATGCATTTTGCGGAATCACCCGCTATGGAATCACCCATGTACACACTAAATTAATGAAACGCCCCAAAAGGATAGGCGTCCCCATCAACTTCTCGCACAAAGAATCCTCTTTGTGTATGAGCCCCGGTCATCTAAGTTTACGGAATCCACCGTAAAACCTCACGGAATCCACCGTGGAATATGCCTCCTGGCATCATACCCCCGGGGTGGGATAGCAATTGACCTCAATTGCTATTAGCTCAATGTGGAGCTAACAGAGTGGGGAAAGCATTTAGGTCTCTAGCGTGCATCCATTGTGCTTCTTCTACAGGATGGTTCTTAAATTTCACGAGATATCTAGAGTACCTTCGGCCAGTTCTAGTGGTCATGTAATCAGTGTCTATAATGGCTTCTGGTTCAAGGATTTCAGTCTCTTCTTCTAATAAAGGTGGGTTTTCATAGACAGGGTGGATAGGTAATTGTCCTCTAAATGGTCTCAATAAACTAATATGAAAGGTATTATGAATTTTCCAATGAAATGGCAATTCTAACTTGAATGCATTGTCATTAATTTTATGAATGATTCTAAATGGTCCGTAGAATCTAGGGGCTAATTTGACAACTGGATGTCTATCCACACTTTGCAGTCTACGCTTTTCTATTCTAAGCCAAACATAATCATCTACTTTGAAATTCATGGCTTGTCTTTTCTTGTTGGCTTGTTTGGTATATGATTGTTGGGCTTTAGCAATCATATCCTTTACTTCATCAAAAATAGTGTTATGCATAACAGCAATATCATCGGCACTCTGTATCCTATTAGACAAAGATGCAACAGGTGTAGATAATCTATGTCCATAAATAACTTCAAAAGGTGCTTTCTTTGTAGATGTGTGCGGTGTATTATTGTAAGCAAACTGTAATAAATGCAAATGAGTATCCCATGTTTGAGGTTTAGAGATAGTGTATGCACGTAAAAGATCTAAAATAGTGCTATTTGTGGCTTCTGTTTGTCCATTTGTTTCTGGATGAAATGCAGATGAAAAATCAATCTTTGTGCCTAGATTTGAAAACAGTGTAATCCAGAAATTATTACAAAATCTAGAATCTCTATCTGAAATAATCACTTTCGGCAATCCATGGTTAATAAAAATAGTTTTCAAAAATAACTGTGCTGCTTGTGATGCTGTTAAAGTTTTCTTACATGCAATGAAATATGCTTGCTTACTAAATCTATCTACAATTGTCCAAATCATGTCATGGTTAGATTTAGTATTTGGTAAGCCGGTAATGAAATCCATAGATATATGTTCCCAAGGTTTAGATGGAATAGATAAAGGCATTAATAACCCATACTGTTTACCATGATGTCTCTTTATTCTTTGACAAATCAGACATTCAGAAACAAAATTAGACACATCTGCATCCATATGCGGCCAATAAAAATCTTCAGTTAACATGCGTCATGTAGAAATGATACCTCTATGACCTTGATATGGGGGACAATGAATTTCATTCAAAACAAAAGATCGGAATGGAATAGTAACACACAGTCTCTTTTCAAAGAACATGAATCCATCATTATATGACAATGAATCAACAGGAATGAAATTATTTTGAACTAATTTTTGCCAATCAGAATGAAAAGTAATATCCTGGTGATATGTGTCTTTCATAGCAATCAAAGAATCAAAAGATATGATAGAAATGTTATGAATTGCAGGTCTTCTACTTAATGCATCGGCAACTACATTTTCTTTTCCAGGTTGGTATTGAATGATAGGATGGAAACTTTGAATGAATGAAGCCCATTTGATATGACGGTCAGAAATTTGGGGTTGGCTAAGTAGATGTCTAATGCTTTGCTGGTCGGTCTTTATCATGAATTCTGAACCCATTAAATAATGCTTCCATTGTTTCAATGCTTGGACAACTGCTAAGAGTTCCTTATCATAAGTGGAATATTTAAGCTCAGAAGGTTTCAGCTTAGAACTAGAATATGCTATTGGATGGTTATCTTGCATTAACACGGCTCCTATTCCTGATCCGCTAGCATCAGTCACGACTAAAAAGAATGGTCTATTAAAGTCAGGCAATTGTAGGACAGGGGCATTGGTCAATGCACGTTTAAGTAAATCAAAGGATTTCTGCTGGTTTTCAGTCCATTGATAAACAATGCCTTTCTTAAGAAGTTTGGTCAGTGGTAAAGCAAGTAATGAGAAATTACGTACAAACTTCCTATAGAAACTAGCAAGACCAAGGAATGAGCGTAATTCATGTACATTTTTAGGAATAGGCCAATGCAATATTGCGTCAATTTTCTTAGGATCAACTTTTATTCCTTCTTCTGATACAATATGACCTAGATATTCTATTTCTGTCTTAAAGAATTCACTCTTGTCAGGATTTGCAAACAATTGATTTTCTTTCAGTAATTGAAAAACTAATGATAAATGCTCATAATGCTCTTTTTCACTTTGACTGAATACTAAAATATCATCAAAGAAAACAATCACACAATACTGATATTTTAGAAAAATACGGTTCATCATTCTACTGAAAGTGGCAGGTGCATTAGTTAATCCGAATGGCATAACTAAGAATTCGTAATGGCCAAACTGTGTCCTGAATGCAGTCTTAAATATGTCGGATCTATCTAGCCTCACCTGATGATATCCAGATTTAAGGTCAATTTTACTAAATATAGAAGATCCTTGCAGTTTGTCCATAAGGTCATCAACTCTAGGTATAGGATACCTATTCTTTACAATGATCTTGTTTAATGCTCGGTAGTCAATACACATCCGATAAGTATTATTCTTTTTCTTGACTAGGAGCACAGGTGCACCGAATGGAGAACTACTAGGTCGAATTAAACCTCTATTTAGTAATTCTTCTACTTGACTTTGGATTTCTTTTTGCTCTATTTGATTGTGCCTATATGGGGCTTTGCAAGGTGGTTGTGTGCCAGGTATTAGGTCAATCTTATGGTCTTCTGGACGTGATGGAGGTAAACCTGGTGGTAGGTCTTCTGCAAAACAATCCTTAAAATATGCAAGAAATTCCTTATGTCTAGGGTGCATATGAGTTTCTTTTGCGTGCAATTCATTCACCCAAATGAGATATGATTTAGTATTCTTGCGTAGTGCACGTTTTGCTTGAGTATGCGAAAGCAGTGGAAACATATGAGATGCATGCATACCAAATAATGTAATAGATTTTCCCTGAAAATTAATATTCATTGTGTGTGTGGAATAATCTATATTGGGATTATGTTGGTGTCTCCATGGCATTCCTAGAATAATGTCGCTAGATTGTAATGGGACAACTAAGAAGTTTCTTCTTTCAATATATGGACCAATTTGAATTTCTAAATTTTGAACTTCTTGTGTGCCATTGTACCTAGTACCTAAAAATGCAGCTTTTATGCGATAGTGCGTAGGTACAGTATGCAATTTCAATTCCTTTACCAATTTTGCTGAAATAAAGTCATGCGTACTACCGTCATCATGCAATACAGTTCTTTCTTTTCCATGCACCATACATTTCATAGTCAACAATGAATGTAAAGTAGGCATACCTGGTAAAGTGTCGGAAGTAGTAGTAGGATCATCTTCTTCTTCAGTGAAGTCCGGCATATCCTCATGCTCGTCTTCGTCCATAGCTCCAAGGTAGTTGATATGTGCTAATGGCTTCTTTGAATGACAATTTGCTGCGAGATGGCCTGGCTGGTGACACTTGTAGCATACGATGGGCTTGGCTTTGGTCACATTATTTGCAATGGCTGGGAGTCTGGGTATATTTGGATTTGCTTGTTGGATAGGCTTAGGATTTGGATTGACAGTGGATGGTAATGCAGGTGGTTTAGGCCAATTCTTGCGGAAAGATGGTGATGAAAAACGACCTGGATTAAACCTTCTGAAATTTGAATTGAATTGTTTAGATCCATAATTACCGTTTGCTTGGAATGGCTATGGTCGTCGATCTCTTCCACGTAACTTATCTTCAGTGTCGTGAGCTAAGGAGATGGCATCTTCAAGGGTAGCAGGCTTGAACATATTCACCTCAGCGTAGTAATGTCCAAGAAGTCCAGACATGTACTTCCGCTTATGTGTCGTCTCTGGTACGTCTTCAAGCATGCGTAGCTGTAGGAGTGCATTCCAAAAACGCTCTGTATACTGTGGTATAGGCTCTCGGTCGCGTTGTTGAAGTAAATCCCATTGCTTGATTGCCTTCTCATGAAATTGCGGTGGAAGAAAATTTTGCATAAACTTCTTCTTGAAATCTTCCCATGTAGCAGGACATTCTATGCTCTTGCGGACGACAGTCCACCAAAGTGATGCTCTATCTATCAGATGATTAGTAACACACTTGATTTTATCTTTCTCAGGATAAGTTTCCTCATGGAAATAGTCATCAAACTGGCTAATGAATGATAAAACAGTCTTTCCTTCTCTTATGCCATTGAAAGTGCGAAACTTGAAACTTCGTTTACTTATCTTGGATTCCTTGCGAATGGTTTGTGCTTCAAGAGTGGCATCGATGGTACGGCGTATCAAATCTTCAGCTTGAGGTTCTTCTTTATCAGTGGACGCTCCTTGTAGCTTTGTCAATTGCGCTTGCAAGGCTTGCCTAGCTCTTCGCTCTTCGTCCAATTGTAACATGATAAGATCCAGCTTTTGTTCCATGGTAGGCTCGGGTAGATCGTCTTCAGCCATAGGATCATCCATATGTGGGGTAGTCATCCTGTAAAACTCAACAAACCTTTCTCACTCAAAATCAGTTAGCGGGATGAGCGTAGCTCAAATTTGGGGTTACAAGGCTATGTATTTTTGGGTATTTTCTTCTTCAATTTTCAGAAATTCTGAAATATTTCTGTCTCCGTTTGCTGAAAGTACTTCAACGAACTTGTAGATAGGTAAAACAGCTTGCTGCGAACAACTTTCCAGTTCTGAGTTTTTGCAAACGAACAAGTCTTCTAGGAGTTTCAAGCGTTAGTCAGTTCTGATTTAGTCTGACTTGCAGAGTTGCAGACTTAACAGACTTGCAGGGTTGTAAACTTGCTGAACTTAGCTGACTTGCAAAACTTGCAGGACTTGATTCCAAGTGACTTGCTGAACTTGACTTCTGTAGTGCGAGACCCGGAGTATTTTGACTTGTCAGATCTGTGTGACTTGCAGAGATTTGTATGATTTGGCTTAATTAGGCTTGGTGATTAAGCTTAAGAGCTTAATTGGTGGACTAGCAGGCCGCCGTTTTTCAATCGTGGGGGGGGGGGGGCCGTTTTTTATTCCGCGATTTTCGGGGCTGATCTTCTTGCCAACGATTTGAAGTTTATGAAGCTTATAAGCTTCTTAAGCTTAAAACTAAGCTTTTTAATGAAGAAGATTAGAGATTTCTCACTGTTCTATCACGACTTGTTCATGGAGTTGAGGGAGTGGTCCTCCGCCGACAGAGAGTGGTCCTTCGCGATCTGACAGTAGAAATAGGGGTTCTTGATCGCCAGAAGTCTGCCTGTATCGACGGTTCGCGACGAGATTGACTGTAGAGGCCGTTTGTTCCTGGAGCTCCGCCTTCGCCCGAGATTGGTAGCGATTGGAAGCCCTTGATCTCTGCTCCGCTCTGATACCACTGGTGCGTAGATTGGACGCAGGTAGCTCACGTAGTGAATTCCCAAAGGTCCCCAAGAACAAAGCACTCTACTTTTTAGCACAAAAACCAATGTAAAAACAAGCACGACATGAGACAAGAGACAAATTGGGTTGAATCTCCCCCATGCCTTGTGTGAGCGCTTCACAAAGCATGTATTTAATATATATTTCCAATCTTTTTGCTCAAAAATAGCCCAATTACAAAAATATGACAAGCTTTTAGCTTTTGAGTTTGCTTTCTACCAGAAATAGGAAAATAAAGCTAATGGACGATGCCCAAAGAGTCTGGCACGCCCAATCTCAATGTCCAAATAAAAATAACATATCCAGGCACATAAGCGCATACAAAATAATAATAAATAATCGATGTCTCTATAGACATAATCAAAATATAGGCGTGGCGCCTATCAAAATATAGTCCAAAGATCGGAAACCCGCTAGACTCCAATGCTTTCCTCTGCCACTACTGCTATCTCTACACATCAACTGAAGCATTCACAATCGTTAGTAAAATAACACAATTAAACCGACAAAAGTGAATACCTAGCAGTCTTCAGCTACAAAAATAAATCAACTGGTTAGAAATAAATCCTAACCTTAATTTATTACGAGTGCGCACTCTAAACTCATAAACGTCTATTAATTTAATATGCATTTTGTGGAATCACCCGCTATGGAATCACCCATGTACACACTAAATTAATGAAACGCCCGAAAAGGATAGGCGTCCCCATCAACTTCTCGCACAAAGAATCCTCTTTGTGTATGAGCCCCGGTCATCTAAGTTTACGGAATCCACCGTAAAGCCTCACGGAATCCACCGTGGAATATGCCTCCTGGCATCACTTACAACGAAGTCAAGAACTCATTCTTTTGGTCAAGGAAAAAGAAGGATATCAGAACATTTATGAGGGAATGTTTAGAGTGTCAACAAGAAAAAATTAAAGAGAAATTGGTGCACAGATCGGATGCTGTATGCGCGCATAGTGAGCGTCAGAAGGTCCCCAAGAACAAAAGAACTCTACTTTTTGCACACAAATCAATGAAGAAAGCTTGCATGACATGAACAAGAGACCAATTGGGTGCAATCTCCCCCAATGCCTTGTGTGAGCGCTCCACAAAGCATGTATTTCATATATTATTCATCTTCAAGCTCAAATAATAGCCCAAATTACAAAATAGCATGCTTTAGCTTTTGAGTTTGCTTTTGTGCCAATAAAGAATTAAAGCTAATAGGTGCCCAAGAAGTCAAGCGTACCCAAATACAATGTCCAATACAAATATCTAAATCATACGCCCATGCGCATTCAAAAATAATAAATAAATATCAAGCGCTTTGATAAATAAGCGCGACAAAATATAGGCGCCATGCCTAAGATACGCGCCCATCGAAAATTGACGATAATTCGAATACACGCTATCCTCCAATGCTTCCCAATGCCACCGCTGCTCGCTCTACACATCAACTGAAGCATTCACAATTGTTAGAAAAATAATACAATTAAACCGCCAAAAGTGAATACCTAGCAGTCTTCAGCTATATAAATAAATTGGTTAGAAATCAATCCTAACCTTAATTTATCACGAGTGCGCACTCTAAACTCATAAACCTTTATTAATTTAAATATGTTTTTTGCAGAATCACCCATGTACACATAAAATTAACAAAACACCCGAAAAGGATAGGCGTCCCCATGGACTTTTCGCACAAAGAATCCACTTTGTGTATGAGCCCTGGTAATAAAATTTTACGGAATCCACCGCAAAACCTCACGGAATCCACCGTGGCATAGAATCTACCGTGGAATATGCCTCCTGGCATCATACCCCTGGGGTGGGATAGCAATTGTCCTCAATTGCTATTAGCTCAATATGGAGCTAACAGAGTGGGAAAAGCATTTAAGACTCTAGCGTGCATCCATTGGGCCTCTTCAACAGGATGATTTTTAAAATTGACTAAATATCTAGAATATCTACGGCCAGTTCTAGTGGTCATAAAGTCAGTATCTATAATAGTTTCAAGCTCAAGGATTTCAGTCTCATCATCTAGTAAAGGAGGGTTTTCATAGACAGGATGTACAGGTAATTGGCCTCTAAAGGGTCGTAATAAACTGATATGGAAGGTGTTGTGGATTTTTCAATGTTGTGGTAATTCTAGTTGAAATGCATTGTCATTGATTTTGTGTATGATCTTGAATGGTCCATAGAATCTAGGTGCTAATTTCACAACTGGGTGTTTATCTACCTTTTGTAATATTCATTTTTCTATTCGTAACCAAACATAATCATCAACTTTAAAATTCATAGCCTGTATTTTCTTATTTGCTTGTTTTGTATATGATTGCTGGGCTTTGGCAATCATATCTTTAACTTCATGAAAAATAGTAGCATGCATCTTAGCAATATCATCAGCAGTTTGAATTTTGTTCAATAATGATGCAACAAGTGTAGGCAATCTATATCCATAAATACTTCAAATGGCGCTTTCTTTGTAGCTGTATGCGGTGTATTATTATATGCAAACTGAAGTAAATGTAGATGTGTATCCCATGTGTGTGGTTTTGAAATAGTGTAAGCACGTAAAAGATCTAAAATAGTACTGTTAGTAGCTTCTGTTTGACCGTTTGTTTCAGGATGAAATGCAGATGAAAAATCAATCTTTGTTCCTAAGTTAGCAAATAAAGTAATCCAAAAATTATTACAGAATCTAGAGTCACGATCACAAATAATAACTTTTAGTAAACCATGATTAGTGAAAACAGTTTTCAAAAACAATTGAGTAGCTTGAGATGCAGTTAAATTTTTCTTGCATGGAATAAAATATGCTTGTTTGCTAAACTTGTCTACAACAGTCCAAATCATATCATGGTTAGCTTTCACTACAAGGATTTGAGCTGGTAGCGACGACGATTAGCGACGCTCCACAGGGAAAAAAGCGGGCCGAAACCGAGCGCGGCTTTATTTCGCGTTTACACGTTTTGTGTTTTGAGAGCGAGAGCGAGGGAGAGAGTGACCGTCGTGAGAGAAGGAGAGGAAGAAGACTTGCTGCCGCCGCCACCGCCGTTGTTCGCGAAGGAGAGGAGGAGCCTTCATCGCAAAGAGGAGCCGCCCCACACTCGCCATATCTCATCGGTGAGTCTCCCTCTCTCTTTTTTTTGCTTGTTTAAGGTTTAAATCACTTTCTCTTTTGCTTTTTTAGGAGAGGAAATGAGAGAGAAAGAGAGGGAGAGGGAGAGAGAGGGAGAGAGAGAAAGAGAGGGAGAGAGAGGGAGAGGGAGGGAGAGTGCATTCTCTCTCTCCCTCTCCCTTTTGCTTGTTTAAGGTTTAAATCACTTTCTTTTTTTCTTGTTTAGAAGAGGAAATTAGAGAGAAAGAGAGAAAGATAGGGAGAGGGAGATAAAGAGAAAGAGAGAGAGAGGGAGAGGGAGGAAATGAGAGAGGGAGAGAAAGAGAAAGGGAGGGAGAGGGAGAGAGAGGGAGAGTGCATTCTCTCTCTCCCTCTCCCTTTTGCTTGTTTAATGTTTAAATCACTTTCTTTTTTGCTTGTTTAGGAGAGGAAATGAGAGAGAAAGAGAGAAAGAGAGGGAGAGGGAGAGAGAGGGAGAGAAAGAGAAAGAGAAAGAGAGGGAGAGGGAGAGGGAGGGGGAGGAAATGAGAGAGGGAGAGAAAGAGAAAGAGAGGGAGAGGGAGAGGGAGAGGGAGGGAGAGTGCATTCTCTCTCTCCCTCTCCCTTTTGCTTATTAAAGGTTTAAATCACTTTCTTTTTTGCTTGTTTAGGAGAGAAAATGAGAGAAAAAGAGAGAAAGAGAGGGAGAGGGAGAGAGAGAGAGAGGGAGAGGGAGAGAAAGAGAGGGAGAGGGAGAGGGAGAGGGAGAGGGAGAGGGAGGAAATGAGAGAGGGAGAGAAAGAGAAAGAGAGGGAGAGGGAGAGGGAGGGAGAGTGCATTCTCTCTCCCTCTCCCTTTTGCTTTTGGAGAGTGTTAAGATATATTGTGAGAGGGAGAGGAAATGCGAGAGAAAGAGAGGGAGAGGGAGAGAGAGGGAGAGAAAGAGAAAGATAACATATATTGGAACGATAGCATATCCATGATTATGGTAATGGTATCCACTTTGCTTTTTTTATGGGTACCATTACATCGACTCCTTAAGAGGGCTAAAAATTAGTAATACACTTTATAAAGTCTAATTAGGAGATTTAAGATGCACGATAATAGACTTATGGATAATGGTATGCAATGTGCTTTGCCATGGGCCACATACATTGGTGACTCTTTAAGATAGCTTAAAATTGGTAATATCCTTCATAATGTCCAAGTAGGGGATCTAATTGTGATATGCATAATTCATTGTTTTTGTATTAACTTTTTATGCATAACAAATTAGAAATCATGCCAACTAGTCAACGGAAGGACTAAAAGAAAATGATACCCTAGCTAATGGTCATTATGGTACTTCATCAAAATGAACCCAAAAGTATTGTTATAGAAGAAGAATCCCTTAAATTGAGCATAGGATATTTTCTTCAAATGTTATGACTATGAGTAGAATTGATTGAAACAAATTTTATTACTATAGTTGATAAATTTCATAGATGGCATTAATTTTAATACGCGATCCTAGGACAAAAAAACCACATTTCTAAGATGCTTTTTGTTGAGACTGATTTATTATTAGACTAAGAGATCCTCAATGATGCTCATAAATGGATTACTTATACTCAAAGCCCTCTAGTGCAGTTGTATAAGTAATCCTAGTAGAGCCCCTCTAAGATACTCAAAGTACATAACCTAGAGACTGTAGCTAGGTATATAAGGTATAATGGTTGTACAAGAAGACACCTCAATAATTGACTTATCACCATTAAATCCCAAAGAAGAATCGTGTTCCATCCCCTTCAACTCTATATTCACCTCGTGAAGAACTTCATTAATCATAGCATCCTTGTCACCAATCTTTTTGTTGCAATGATGAAGTAACATATTCATCACTTTTCCTTTTAGCATCTAAGCCATTATTCAATATTTTAGTCAAGTCCAAACATTTAGTCTTTGACTCATGAACCTTATGAACCAATGCTTTTTTTTAAAAACAATAACGAATAATTATCTACCGAGACAAACAAATCCTTGAGCATGGTATATGGCCGAGATATAACATCAATAAATCTCTCAACTACTATGTACAATGCATTCTTTACATTAATCAGTAAAGCATTTCTTATATCTTGAAGTTTAGATTTCAACACCATGGATGCATCAATATCAACCTCAATGTTTTACAAAATTTGCTTCTCAAGCTCTTGCAGAGACTAAAACCTCTCAAGCAAGAGCTTATGGTCAACTTGCAACTTGACATACATCTCCATAAAGCTATCCATTTGAGCCTCGTTTGCTGTAATATAGATAAGATGGAAAACGAAGAAGGTCTTACTGTTCAAGATCACGAGGCGTATCTTAATTAGTGTGTCCCATGTCCTTGCTCTCAATGCAAGTTGGCAATTAGACGAAAACGTCGATTGTCTATAGAACACGTACGACGATTTGGTGAGTTTCAATCTGAGATCATTGATATGGCGATTGCGGATTTTTAGCAAATGGTAATTTGAAGTTAATATTAATCATGCATTGTACTCGCAAACTAATTGAAAACCATACACAATAAGATTGGGTCTTGTTGGTAAATTTTCTATTCAGGGGGGTGATGTCTCGTCCCAAGGGGGAGTGCACCCTTTGCGGCCAATTAGAAGAGTTCGTGGACGTGCGATGGATGGAGTGTAGGAGCCAATCCACCACTCGCAAGGCCAATCTATACCGTCAATGCCAGAGGAGACAGACAACCTTCCAGACCTACCTACAATCTTGGAGCCTGAGATGGAGGCAATGATCGATGCATTGATTCCCATGGATGTCGAGACATCTGATCCACTTAGAGAGGAAGCATCCATACCATTATATGATGGGTGCCGAGTATCTCGATTGAAGACATTGCTTGCACTCTTAAGTGTGCAAGCAAAATACGGGTGGAGCGATACGAGTGTGACCGAGTTATTCAGGTACCTTGTACATAGGCTTCATTGAATTTTTTTTTGACACTATTATTACAAACATTTGTGCTTTTTCAAGGTGTTTTATGATTTTTTTCAGGTTATTGAAATATCATATATTACCACCTGCAAATACCATGCCTAGTCTCGTGATGATGCACGACATGTTTTACGGAAGCTTGGCATGGACTACAATAACATCCATGCATATATCCATGATTGCATATTGTTTCGAGATGAATACGAGACTATGGAGACATGTCCAAAGTGTGGTGCTCACAGGAATCGACAG
The DNA here is from genome assembly GCF_053477565.2 of Lygodium microphyllum. Taxonomy (NCBI): domain Eukaryota; kingdom Viridiplantae; phylum Streptophyta; class Polypodiopsida; order Schizaeales; family Lygodiaceae; genus Lygodium; species Lygodium microphyllum. The sequence goes on along the minus strand of NC_141140.1, from coordinate 152,817,511 downwards.
GACTTGTAAGGGCAAACCATCCCTCAAAAAGTTCTCAGCCACTTTCCGCTCATCCCTCGCATAAACCACATGTTTCGTACGTCCGGCATGGCAAGCTTGACAACGTGGCATGTGCAGAATAGGTCCACGGATGGAGTTCAACGAATATCAGCGGATTCACGCGCATGGAGCCACATTGACTCTACCTTCCCAAGCTTTGCGCGAGAGCCAAGGAATCTTCGGCTCGGTCTCGCAATGGATGGTGTGAACCCATTCGGTCTGCACTCAACTTCTTACAGTGTGTGGCCTATAGTGCTTGTCAACTACAACATCTCTCCATGGCTTTCTACGAAGAAAGGACATCTCATCCTTAGCTCACTCGTCCCAGGCCGCTACAAAGTAACAAATATGGACGTGTATCTTCGTCCATTAGTCGATGAGATTAAGATTTTGTGGGAGGAGGGGGTCACTGTGCAAGATATGAGCAGGCGCGATGGTCGGCGGTCAGCCAACATTCAAGCCATTCTCATGTGGACGATGCATAACTTTTCGGGATTGGGAGAGTGCTCAGGTGAGCAGACCTCCGTTCTCGCTGGTAATATCTATATTTTATCTCATTCAATCAAGTATTCACTAGGTCGTGGCTCGCCTTACAGGTCTGGTTACCTCAGGTTATCATGCATGTCCATTGTGTGGGCCACAGTTAGACTCCCGAAGGTCACGAACCATGAAGAAGATGGTATATCAAGGACACGCCACTTTCTTGCCGGAGGATCATGAACTCAGGGAAGGTTTCCTTGGACAACCTCCAACACGTATGAATGCCGCAAGCTGGTACGAGCTGAAAATGGTAAACCCGGAATCACATCCAAATGGAATGCGATGGTTCTCAGTTTTCTACGAGTTTCCATATTGGACCCACTTACAGGTCAACCACTTATTGGATCCCATGCATATTTTCAAGAATGTGGGCAGCTTGCTATGGGACCACATCATAGGAAAGAGAGACACTATAGGGGCACGAACGGATTTGAATGAGGTAGGTAAGATGGAGGCACTTTGGCCGCAATCGAGTGTTGATGGTCACGTGCAGCTTCCTCGCGCTCCTTGGGTTTTGTCCACTAAAGAAGAGCGCATTGTGAAGCAAGTAATCAAGTCTATCCGCACTCCGACGGGTATGATGCGTTCTCCCACGTCCGTATTTTCTAAAGATGACCAATTGTCGGGGCTAAAATCCGATGATTGGCATAAGATATGTCAGGTTTGTGCTACAAATGGATTGTAATTAGTGTGGGCATTTTGCAATTTGAAAAGTGGCCATTATTCATAATGCTTTCTCATTTGTGGCAGTTTGTCCTACCGATCGCGATCGCAGGATGCCTTACTCCAGAAATTCGCGGGGCCATTTACAAGTTGTCGACTTTGGTGCAATGGATCTCACAGAAAGAGATTAAGACGTCCTCTATTGAATCTGCAAGGCGGGGAGTAGTGGAGACGGTCTGTCTCTTTGAGAAATACCTGCCCACTAGCATGCTCACGATACAAATCCACATTCTTGTGCATCTTGTGGACGAAGTGGAGATTGTTGGACATGTCCATACGCGATGGATGTTATTCATGGAGCACTTCATGAAAACCTTGAAAGGCTTTGTGTGACAACGAGCTTAGCTAGAAGGTAGCATGGCCGAAGGTTGGTTGGTGTCAGAGGTGTTAGTGCATATTTCACAATGGCTACCAATGGTGGAACCAGACAATGAAATGCTATGGACGCTGAAGGACAATGATAGACTGACTGGAGATGTGGTGGTTGGAAATGGGGTAGAAAAAAGAATGGATGCCTCAATGGAAGAGAAGGTGAATCGCTTTTGTATATTGCACCATCCCTCCATGGAGACGTGGCTCGCGAAGTACTAGATTGCAAGGCAAGATCGAAAGGAAGCACGAGCTGAATTCCGACGTAGTACGCGTCATCGACCGATTCGATATCCCGAAGGCATGGAGGAGATGCCGCGGTTTATGTCAACATGATGGTTGCATGGAGCCTTGACCGCAGCATCCAGCGAAGGGACAAAGGTCTCAATGGAGGAGTGGGAATTCTCGAGGGGATGTAGTCCAAAGGTGATGAGGGGTTTAGAATCTGTCGTATCTAAATTTTATATGCGACATCTAATTTGAGTGTTTCAATGTACAGTACAAAATATATAGTGCAGCGTGGTCGCACGGACGGCATTTTCACGAGGAGCGTATTGACAAAATGCTCCACAATGGACTGTGGTGTCATAGCAAGGTTCGAGCAAGAGAGCCGACGAGGAGCAACAGATCCGAACACGGTTGTGGATGAGATGGAGTATTTTAGAAACTTATAAAGTATTATTACGGTGGATTACCGTAGCTTCTCCATGATACTATTCGATGTGCAATGGTTCAAAGTGGTACTTGGAGGAGCTGGAGCAACAGTTCGACAAGGTCCATCGGGATTTCTCGAAATAGATTCCAAAAAGAAATGGATGGATTTGTGCGATACCTTTGTGTTGCCGGCGGCTGATTGTGAACAGGTGCATGGAGTCATTTGCTTGCTAATTGTAATACGACATGGTTTATGTCACAATGGTTTGAACTCGCTTTGTACGTGTTTGTGAACAGGTAATCTTCTATCCAAACCCCTGACAACCTCGATGGTGATATGTTATATCTTCAACTCCTCGAAGTGTGAGAGTATATGATCAAAGCAATGTTCCGAGCATAGATGAAGATAATATGTAAATAGAGGGGTCGATATTACAAGGGGTGGAGGCCGTCGAAAGCTTAGAGCCCCAATCGGCTAACAATGATGGAAATACAAGAGTCCAAGAATTTTTTGAGAACGAGGCAGACTCATTCTTTTGTGGTGACATGTCTATTGACCTTCGAATGTATGCGGAGTTGTGCCAGGAGATTAACATGGGACCATAGGATACTTCATACTTGGAGTATCCACTTACTCAATTCATTGTTTAGATCTCTTATAAAGGTACATAAGATATGCATTTTAAGAGGGATTTTTTAAAAATGATTTATATTACTGTGCTTTGTATAATTTAAATTGATTATTCTTACACCATTTTTTATCTGTGCAAGTGACATTTTCAGGATGAGTCGAGGGATGAGCGATGAGGAGTTGCAGGACATCTTCGCACGCATGTCTCCAGACCAGCTCGCGAGATTCAGAGAGATGGCAGACCAGGAGCTGTCTTGTTCTTCGTCAGGGTGCTCTAATAGATCTGCTTCAGCGCGATCAGATGCTTCAGCTTCGAGTAGATAATCTCGACGCTCACAACTTGGGCCAGAGGGAGGGACTGCATCTGGATCAGGGGGATGCTGCTGTGGAGACACGGATGTGGTGTCTCCATCTCGTCGTTCAGCTGGAGCTGCATCACCTCCAAGATTTGTCACACCTGTGGGGACGTCTACTCCAGTTACTCCGGCTTTTGCGCAGCCGTCAGCAGGTGGCACCCCTTTTGGTGCCACCCCTTTGGGTGCACTCCGAGAGAGGTTACCCCCGGTTGTACACCGGATGTAGAGGGGTCTCTTGGATATGCCCAAGAGTGTGGACAGAGATGGGAGAGGACCCATCTTAGGCAGACTCCTAGGGGTTATGGATATCTGGTTGATAGTAGGTCAGGAGCCATCATCATGAATGATGAGGGGAGGAGAGTGATGGCTCGCATGAGAGAGTTGTGCCAACAAGTTTTTCGGGACAATATCCTGGATCATTGGAAGAACATACTGGAGGGCAGCAAGGACTACATAGTAGCATCCTTGCACGAGGAGTTTCCGGTGCCAGCCGCAGTAGATAGATTCTGTACGGGCTGGATGATGGATTGCATGCGTGCATACATGTCACATAGACGATCCGACGCATGCAAGGCAATCGAGAGTGGGGTTGCAAAGCCCGAGTGGCTAGATGCAGACGACTGGCGCCGAGGGATGAGGCTACAAATTCTCCAGGACGTTGGAGTCAGCAGCGCGAGGCGGCGAGGGCACGGCTCGAGGCCGGAGTGGTCCATCATCTTGGGAGTGGCGGCCACAGGACATATTTGGAGGACTTTGTAAGTTTCTCTTTTGTTTTGTTTGTTTGTTTTTTTGAAATATTCTTTGTACTGACAATCATGTTTCTAACAGTTAGCATTTTGTTTTCTTTGCAGCACTCCATTACAAATCGCGATCCACAAGGCCTTGAGACTCGATATGCAGAGAGGCATGGTCTCAATGCATTGATCGACCGATTGTATAGATGCGGCGGCCCTGTAAGTCACTCATCTTTCTTGTCCGTAGTTACCATGAGATATTTGAATGCATTATTGTACTATGGTGGATTGATGTGTTGTTTCTTTTTCTGCAGAATCCGTTTGATGCTCCTTTGCGGCAGGACGAGCTTTTGGGGGACGAGGATTTCTAGCTCGTGCTTGGATCCTTAGAGCTCACACACCTTTATTTTTTAGTCGCCTGATCTATGTAGACATTTTCTATGTATTAGTGATATCCTGTCATGATTGTACCAATCGCTTTTTATGCAATCATGTATTTATTTCATAAAAAGCTATTGGTACAATCATGAGAGGATATCACTAATACATAGAAAATGTCTACATAGATCAGGCGACTAAAAAATAACGGTGTGTGAGCTCCAAGGATCCAAGGGCGAGCTACAAATCCTCGTCCCCCGAAAGCTCGTCCCGCCGCAAAGGAGCATCGAACGGACTCTGCAGAAAAAGAAACAACACATCAATCCACCATACAATAATGCATTCAAATATCTCATGGTAACTACGGACAAGAAAGATAAGTGACTTTTACAGGGCCGCCGCGTCTTTACAATCAGTCAATCAATGCATTGAGACTGTGGCTCTCTGCATATCGAGTCTCAAGGCCTATCGAATTGCGATTTGTAATGGAGTGCTGCAAAGAAAACAAAATGCTAACTGTTAGAAACATGATTGTCAGTACAAAGAATATTTCAAAAAAACAAACAAGCAAAACAAAAGAAAAACTTACAAAGTCCTCCAAATATGTCCTGTGACCGCCACTCCCAAGATGATGGACCACTTTGGCCTCGAGTCGTGCCCTCGCCGCCTCGCGCTGCTGACTTCAACATCCTAGAGAATCTGTAGCCTCCTCCCTCAGTCGGCACCAGTCATCTGCATCTAACCACTCGGGCTTTGCAGCCCCACTCTTGATTGCCTTGTGTGCGTCGGATCATCTGTGTGACATGTATGCACGCATGCAATCCATCATCCAGCCCGTAGAGAATCTATCTACTGCAGCTGGCACCGGAAACTCCTCATGCAAGGATGCTACTATGTAGTCCTTGCTCCCCTTTGGTATGTTCTTCCAATGATCCAAGACGTTGTGCCGAAAAACTTGTTGGCACAACTCTCTCATGTGAGCCATCACCCTCCTCCCCTCATCATTCATGATGATGGCTCCTGACCTACTATCAACCAAATATCCATAACCCCTAGGAGTCTGCCTAAGATGGATCCTCTCCCATCTGTGTCCACGCTCCTGGGCATATCCAGGAGACCCCTCTACATCCGGTGTACCGACGGGGGTAATCTATCTCGAAGTGGCACCTAAAGGGGTGGCACCCAAAGGGGTGCCACCTGTTGCTGACGGCTGCGCAAAAGTCGGAGTAACTGGAGTAGACGTCCCCACAGGTGTGATAAATCCTGGAGGTGATGCAGCTCTAGCTGAACGACGAGACGGAGACACCACATCCGTATCTCCACAGAAGCATCCCCCTGATCCCGATGCACTCCCTCTCTCTGGCCCAAGTCGTGAGCATTGAGATCGTCTGCTCAAAGTGGAAGCATCCGATCGCGCTGAAGCAGATCTAGCAGAGCACCCTGACGAAGAATGAGACAGCTCCTGGTCTGCCATCTCTTTGAATCTTGCGAGTGGTCTGGAGACATGCGTGCGAAGATGTCCTGCAACTCCTCATCGCTCATCCCTCGACTCATCTTGAAAATGTCAACTACGCAGATAAAAAATGATGTTAGAATAATCAATTTAAATCATACAAAGCACAATAATATAAATCATTTAAAAAAAATCTCTCTCAAAATGCATATCTTATGTACCTTTATAAGAGATTGGTCAACGAATTAAGTAAGTGGATGCTCCAAGTATGAAGTATCCTATGGTCCCATATTAATCTCCTGACACAACTTCGCATACACTGGAAGGTCGATAGACATGTCACCACAAAAGAATGAGTTCGCCTCGTTCTCAAAAAATTCTTGGACTTCTGTATTTCCATCATTGTTAGCCAATGCTAGCTCCAAGCTTTCGATGGCCTCCACCCCTTGCAATATCGACCCCTCTAGAGAGAGAGAGAGGGATAGAGAGAGAGTGGGTGTATATGTATTTGTGAGTGACACAAGGAGAGAGAGAGAGAGAGCAAGAGAGAGAGAAGGTGAGTGTAAGAGAGGGAGAAGGGTGGTTTAGGATTGTTTTGCCTGCTAAGAAAGGGGTCGCTAGTGCACCTGCATCATCTATCTTAGTTATTTGGGTTTAGGGTCCAAGATATGAGAGAGTGAGTGAGTGTGGCCCAGGATGGCTGATGAGAGAGTGTGCATGTGGATTGGGATCATTTTGTCACCAAAGAAGGGGTCATCAGTAGCAGTCCAATATTTGGTGTAGAAAAATATGACTAGCAGCCCCCTCCCCCCTTCTCACATCTCTCTCTTCGTATGGCACATGCCTCCTAGCCCCTCTCTCTCTCTCTCTCTCTCTCTCTCTCTCTCTCTCTCTCTCTCTCTCTCTCTCTCTCTCATATGCATTTAATGCCCCACTATGTCAAAGTGGTTATGTAAGGCCACATACTCCCTATGACACAACGCCTCCCCCTCCCTTAAGTTGTGGATTATTTTCTTAATCTCACAGGTACGTACACATCTCCCTCCCCCCTCTCTCTCTCTCCATCACCCCTAGTCTCTCTCCCTGGCTCCCTCTTGGTGCTCTCCAATCCACCCTCTCTCTCTCTCTCCATCACCCCCAGTCTCTCTCCCTGGCTCCCTCTTGGTAATCTCTAACCCCCTTTCTCTCTCTCTCTCTCTCTCTCTCTCTCTCTCTTTCTCTCTCTCTCTCTCTCTCTCTCTGGCACCCACATCCACACACACTCTCTCTCTCTCTATCTCCCTCTTTTTCTCTCTCCCTCCCCCCCACACACACTCTCTCTCATATCTGACACCCGTATCCATATGCACACATACACACACACTCTCTCTCTAAACCCTAAACCCTAAACCCCAAACCTCTCTCTCTCTCTCTCTCTCTCTCTCTCTCTCTCTCTCTCTCTCTCTCTCTCTCTCTCTCTCTCTCTCTCTCTCTCTCTCTCTCTCTCTCTTTGTGGCACCCACATCCACTCACACACACACCCTCTCTCTATCTCCCTCTTTTGCTCTCTCCGTCCCACACAAATGTTTATATCCTCTCTCTCTCTCTATCATATCTGGCACTCGTATCCATACACAAACACACACACACACACTTACTCTCTCTCCCTCATGCCAAATACTTTATATATATAGCACTCGCATGCACACACATGCATGTACACACTCTCTCTCTCCCTCTCACTCTCTCTCATGCACACACTTTATATATCCCTCTCTCTCTCTCTCTCTCTCTCTCTCTCTCTCTCTCTCTCTCTCTTGTATATCACATACACCCCCACACTAAGTCTTTCAATGACACCTATATCTGACATGAGTATTCGTACATGTGTAGTAGATAGCTTTGGAAATGAATCCAACATCCAGTGCTACACAAAATACTGAGGTCCACATATATGTATCATCCCTCTCTACCAAACCTATTACGCACTACACAAGTAGTCAGTTCCTAATTTTAAAGAAGGAAGACATTTGCAATGGCAATGGCTACCATGTTGCTCTCACCCATGAAAATGGCCAAACACAAAGCGCACTGGTCCATTGTAATAATGACCATGAGGATGTCCAGATATATGTTCTGGATACCTTGGTCTCGCAAGACTATCTTTTCGAACAAGGAAATGGGCCTACATTATAGCCTTCCCCTACCATAGACCTCACCCAAATCCCTTGTAGCATTGAGAAAACAACAATCACCATGAAAGCCTCACTACTCCCCTTGGACATTGAGAAAAACAAAACCATCCCTATCACGCTTGATGTGGAAGAGGAGGGGATGCGACAATCCTCTTATGTTGTAAGTGAGGTTGAGTACATAATGTCTTCGAGGGGCCAACACTGAGTCTTATGTCATTTGCTTTTGCTTCAGAATACGAGCGCTATAGAGAGAGTGGAGGAGATCCCTGTTTTCTATGATGGCAATGTGGCATACGAGCTTCCACCAATAGTAGACAATATGCATCCAATGGAGGATATGGAGCAAAAGTATGATGGCCATTGTTGGACAAAGCCCACATCAACATCCATGGCATTCCTCGATACTGTTTGCCAAAGCAAATGTATCAGAGAGCTAGAGTATCCCAATAGAGATTGTACTGGCATGTCGATTTTTAGCTCCCCAAACAAGGCGGCATGGATAGGTGCAAGATTCTTCACTCGCTCCACTATCATTAAAGTGATTGCAAAGTCGCATGACATGGCTTTAGTACTCTATTGCAAGTAAATCACACTAAACGAGTCCAAATACATGCCATGTAGGTAAACTCAGTACCACCATATCGATTGTTGGAATGTCAGCTGTTGGTCTCAGAAGCCTTGGATGCTTCTATTGTAAGAACCCCCCCATCCTGCTCTCCAAGTGCGAGCATGTAGTGTATTATCTGATGTCAACAAGGCCATGTCAAGATTATTTATTCATCAAGGCACACATAACCATGAGGTGCAAAGAGGCACATGTAGAGCTAATGTTAAAGAGGTACGAAAGACCGAAGAGAAAATGGTAAGAGACTTTAGTGTAGCTGGACCTCGACACCTGCAAATGACTATGGCTAGAAGGCTATTGATGGGTGCCTTGGTTTGTGAGCAAGGTATCCCCATGTTCAACATTGAATTCTCGACAATGCTCGAGGAACTCCAACCACTCATTCAAAGGAACATGTAACATATTATTCCATTCACAACACATTTCAAAATGTCTTTAAAAGGCCATGCATATGAAGATCAATATTTTGTGCATGCAGGTTCAAACACATGGTCCGTGCAGCATGCGGTGAGAGTGATCAGGGAATGGAATCTCGTCTTCTAAAGTTAAAGGAACATTGTGCGTACAGATTTTTCCATGGTAGCCTATTTCCTGGGCAAGCCGTTGACAATGATAGTAGGTGCTTTATATTCAAAATGTCAACAACTAGGCCAGCCTCAAGGGTTGACTTAATGAATCGTATGCGAAGGAATGGCATTGGGGACCTATACAATAGCTAGGTATGCTTTGACCATGTGCATTGCATTAATGATTGGACCACCATGGCAGCACATGTGTATGACCCAAGGTAGTTTCTCTTACTTGATTCTACTGTCACAATACAAACTTAAGTAACATAGTTCTCCTTACTCTCCCATTCCTTTCTTGTGTTTCTGTAGTGTACAAGAGTTGATGGCTCTGGCAATATGTGAGATGAAGGAAGAGGATACAGATGCACAAGCTCTTTTTTGGAAAAAGATGAATGAAGTGATGGAGAAGTTTGGACACCCAAGTGCTGATTTTTGACGATTCATGGTAGACAAGGCAGTTGCCAATTGGAGGGACATCCGCACAGTGTTCAATGGTGGTCTGGACAACGTAATGCAAGGAAGGGAGAGATCTTGCTTATTTCATTGGGAACAAAGTCTCCAAATACACACATCATAGTATGTGCACAAGAGTTTTCAAGACAAGCATAAGCGCTTGTGCCACATGTGGAGGTGTGTAGTCACAGAAGATGATGCAACAATGCAATATCGATTCATTCGGGCTTGGTGGGCCTCAAGAAAAGTTGTGGATTGCAATATACCATCAATGGATTGTTGGCTTAGTTGGTGGCATATCAAATACCCACATTGGAGGCGCACTTTGTCCGAGTAAGACTAGTTCGTAATAGTAGGATGTGACGTGTGGTGCATTTTTTTCTCACGCTCCATACCCTCTCGTACTATATTTTTGTCTGGGTGGTGGAGGACATTGCATCCATGTACAATGTCAAGGATGGTTGGGAGCTAGAGAGGGAAAATGCAAAAAACCTATAAAAAATACGTCACATGGGGTGCTTGCACCTTCATTTTGGGGCATCATGGAGTAGCCTAGCTCAAGAGGAGAAGCTAGCAATTGACATGGAATGTGGCACCAGTTCATGTGGTTTTGTAATGATAGTGTGGACCATATATGGAACATTTGTTCTTCCATTCAACACGCACCGCCCAAGGTTCCACAAGTATGGCCAGTGGCATGAGGAACTAATTTGACCGTAGAAGAAATCCACATGTTGGAGAGTGGTGGGTTTGTTTTACAAAAGGCAACACAAGAGGCGGATGTTAACGAGGGCTTGTGTCAATATCAAAGAGGTGTTTCACAGGCTGCAGGGAAAAGGATAGACTTAGCGTTGGCTCTAGATGCAACTGTGAAGGGCCACACTGTGGTGAAGGCCTTGAAGAATGAGGTTTTCAAACTAGATACAACTAACTCAAGTGTCATGCATGAGTGTTATGATGTGCACATTGCAAGGAATCCAACATGTAATTACCAGGATTTCATGAACCATGCCGTAGAAGGAAAAGTATATTTGGCATGCAAGCACCTATACTATGTGTACCTCCGAGTGTTTGGGATGGATGCAAATGCCAACATGTTTATACACCAACCCACACTCATTGAAGAAAACTTGCACATTGTATTTAGAAGCAAAACTTTTCCAATGCCACCTATATAGTGACCAGCAATGCAATGCCAACACTACCTCTTAGCACAACCGCATTTTATTTTGTTGAGAAGTCACCATTATACAATCCATTTGGATGGCAAGCCTTTGGTGAACTTGTCTCTCTTAGTTTGACAAGCAAAAGCACATTTCCCAAAGTTAACATAATATAAATGTACATTTGGATTGCTTATATGAATTGTCTTGTATCATATTTATTGGGGAGAGGAGGGGAAGGGGGAGAGGGGGAGGGGGAGGGGAGGGAGCTATCAATGCATTGAAATTAAAGTTCTAAAAACACCGAATGGCTATCCAAGAATTCACATTATGTGAGAGAGAGAGAGAGATAGAGAGACATATTTAGGATTTAAGAGAAGCATTTGTTACAACACATGCCATAATCTTCTGATGTGAGGCATTATGATACAATGTGGGCTAATTGCATGCATGAGTGAAAAAGTGAGAGAGAGAGGGAGATAAACATGAAGAGTGAGTGAGTGACTTATATATATATATATATATATATATATATATTATGTATGTATGTATGTATGTATGTATGTATGTATGTATGTATATGTGTGTGTGTGAGGGAGAGAGAGAGAGTAAAGACATGGAGTAATTCGTGAGAAAGAGAGAGAGGTGTGGGCTATGGTGTTCCATTCTTTCAAGGTGATCGCATGAATGAATCCACATTACGTGCTAGAGAGAGAGAGAAATCATTTACATGAGATGGAGTGTTATTTGATCAAGTGTGCTAGAAAGAGAAAAAGAGAATATACATGTAGAGGGAGAAACTGTGTGTGTGTGTGTGTGTGTGTGTGTGAGAGAGAGAGAGAGAGTGTGTGTGTGTGTGTGAGAGAGAGTGAGTGAGTGAGTGAAGGTAGTGTGGCAATCATAGAGGTGGTGGGAATAATGGTAGCGGTGGTGGAGGTGGCAACAATATTGGTGGTGGTGTGGCGGCAGAGATGGTGGTAGTGGTGGTGGAGGTAGTGTAGTGGTGGTGGCAACAATGGTGACAATGGCGGTGGCAGTGGTGGTAGTGGTGGAGAAAGTTGTTGTGGTAGTGGTGGTGGAGGTCAAAAAAATCAAGGGGTGGAATAAGTGGACTATGTGGAACAAGAAATGGAGGGTTCCTAGAACAACTCGCTCAAAAAACTCACTTCTCATACGCACTCCTTAATGTTGGGGGTAAAGGCGCCTCCACCTAGCTGCCCGTGTATTACTACACTAACAGTACCCGCACTTGCACACTTCACGCTCATCACCATCACTTTATTCTTTATTCTTTTAGTGAAAAATGAATAAAGGGAAGACCAATCACACATTGTGATTGTTAGAGTTCCCACATTGTGAGTCCCTCTCTCTCTTGCTCTTGCTCTCCTGCCATAGCTCTTATGTGCAAACTTCGATTCTTCTCACCTTTCAACTGGTATCAGAGCATGGTTGCTTGGGCACTAGAGCATGGTTCATGACTCCATCAGCATCCCATTGAATCCCTACACCATTGGTGCATTCTCTTGGCAGCCATATCCGACTCCTTTGAGCTTCGATCACTCCTTGGCTTCCCCAGCATCAGCCCATTTGGGCACCATCAAGGGATTCCTTCAAAGTTATTGAAGCATTCTTTTGACTGTTTATTTCAATTTGTAGGGTATAATAGGAAGGGGCAACCATAGCTCCAACCATTGGAGCTCCCCCATTTCATATATTGGCTCCTACCTGATTAGGCTTGACAAGGCTTTGTGTAGGCCTTTTTTGGGCCCTACTTGAGCCCCCCCTTCCACCCCATTAATGCCATGTGGACTAATAGCATACCCAACAACACTAGCCCTATTTGTGCCAGCTTGAAGACCTACAAAAATTCACTTTTTACTTTAGCCCTCCCTTGGCACTCATTGGCAGCTTGAAAACACTTCATTTGACACTTGAGAACACCCCCTTAATGCTCAACATTGGTGGTTTATCATTGGCATTGATTTGTGGATTGATTAACCTTAGTCCAGGACTATTTTCCACAGTCCATAGGCAACCACAAACAATGTTACATCAGCACTTTATGTTTATGCTTGGATAGCATTGGCTATTTGATGCCCGAATGCCTATGGTTAATGCCGAATGTTTAAGGAATGTATGCCTACTGATTTGCCATCATTTTGGGCTAATCTTGAACTGAAAAATACTCAGTTTTATGCAATGAATATATACTAGAAAGTTCAGGTCTGAATTGGTTTTGTCAAAGGTTTCTTATACCTATTGTAATCGTGTTATGCCTTGGAAGCTTTACATGATGTATTGATGCTTTGGGGTTGACATAGAGCTTGACATTACTTGCGGATGTATTGTTGAGCTTGAGCTCCACCTTGGCTAGCATTTTGGGATCTCTATTTGGATGTACTTTGGCATGTATTTTGGTCTATGCTTGACTGCCTTTGACATGCTTGATGCTTATGTCACCTACACATGCTAGTTACATTATTTGGACTTGAATGCTAATGGAGTTTCATTTGTGCTTGACTTTGGATACTCTAGAGCTATTTTTTGGTCTTGCTTTGGCTCATCAAAGATTGATTTGGATTGTCTTCATGACATTGGATGCTATCATTGGATCCTTGACCGCTCATATGCTTTGAATATCTTCTTGATGTATGACCTTGGATACTCCGTCATGCTCTTACATGCCTTGTTTGAGCTTGGATGCTTGACTATTACAGCTTTTGTGCTAGTGGGAGAGTTTATGTACATTGTCATTTGACAGGCATTGAGCACGCGGGTTATGTACTTCAGCTTTTGGATACTTGAGACTAGGATCTCCTTGTGGATGATGTATGGTTGATATGCCTTGGTCCGTGTAGATGTACTTGGGCTTATTCAGCTTTGTATTCACTGAACAGACACTGACTTGTGTTAGGTCTTGGCAGTGGTATGTACATTTTGCCCTGTTGATTGGGGGGTGTATCGACTTCATTGACGCAATTTGTCTGACATGCTTGGGTGTTGGCCCGTGTCAGTTTGACTGTTACATGCTTATTGATGCCTGCTTGATGCTGGTTTTGCATTGGCAGTCAGTGATTGACTTTGAATATTGGGTTTTGCCTACTGTCAACTCTCATTGTACGAGCATTGTACATTGCTGTCATAAATTACAGCAAGCATATATCTCCAAACTGTGATGTATTTTTCATGCTGAATCATCCTAGTTTGATGTACTTTTGATGGTACTTGGTGGGTTGCATCATTAAATACTCATTTCTTGCCATTTTGTCTTGGTTTTTGTGGTTTTTTTGTCATTTTTCGTAGTTTACAGCAAGCAATTTTGAATTGCATGCACTGTTTCAGCATGTAGTACGGCATCTTCTTCCACTGACAATGCGATCTTCAACATCACTAGGCTTGATGGTACTAATTATGCCTATTGGAAGAGCCAAGTTTGGCAGGTTTGTTGTAGAAATCATAGATAAAGCCACTAAGGTTGAGTGGAGAGCAGCCTGCAACTATGACTAATGACGAATGGATGGAGCTTGATGAGTTATGTAAGTCCAATTGTCTCTCACTAAACAAGTGCATTAAAATGTGGTTGAGGAAGCACAAAGTGCTTGGTAGCTTTGGGATAAGATCAAGAACCTTTATGACAAGCAAAGTCCTGCAAGTCAAATGTATTGGCTGAAATAGCTTATGGATCTCCACATGAAAGAGAATGTAACCATGCCAACTCATTTGAGCCAGTTTCATGCTATTCTTAAGAACTTGGTTTTGTAGGGCACTAATTTCAAAGAGGATGTCACTCTGTTGTTCTTGCTTGGAACTCTTAATGAGTCTTGGGATGTATTTTGCACTGCCTTATGTGCTTCTACCACTACTCTAAAGCTATCTGATGTTGAGAGCTCTCTTTTGTAAGAAGAGATAAACCGTAAGAATTTGGATGCCTGTCATGTGTCTCATGCTTTGACAGTTAGAGGTCGACATGATGGAAATGCAAAGAATGACCGTGGTAATGGCTGTGGATGGGATTCTCAAAAATCTCGGTCCAAGTCGCATGGCAAGTCACGTAGTAAGTCTCATGGGAGAAATGCAAATCTGACTTGTCATCATTTGGGAAGAAAGGCCACATAAGGCCATAATATCATGAATTGTGTAATGAAAGGCACAAAGACAAGGGGAAAGAGAAAGTGCATGAAAATTCTTTTGATCGTAGCACAGTACCTGCTAAGTCAAGTGTTAAAATTGAAGAGATCAATATTATGCAGCCTAAGGATAGTGATGGGGATTATATCCTTGCACCAGCTTCATCTAGTGCTTCGCAGTTGACAAAGATACACTCTATATATGCACAGTGTTGGCTCTTGGACTCAGGTGCATCCTTTCATGTGACATCTTACCGAGAGTGGTTTCATTCATACCATTCTGTATCGGATTCTATGCGCTTAGGTGATGACAGGTCTCTTGAGATTGTCGACATTGGTGATGTTAGGCTGTTGTTTCCTTCTTGCAACATTTTTGTTATGCATGATGCATGTCATATACATGCATTGATACACAATCTCATCTCCGCTGAATAACTTGATGATGCAAGATATCATGTATCTTTTGGAGACTTTGCATGGAAGATTACTCGTGGCAGGCTTGTGCTTACAAGAGGCACCAAGGCTGGCATCCTCTACCCCTTAGTTGTTTCTGGATCTATAGTCGATCATGCTTTGTCTGTGGGGTCTTTACCTCATGTATCTCTTTGGCATGCCCATTTGGGACACATGTCCATTAAGGGAATGAAAATGCTTTCTGGTTTACAACACTCACCGCCCCTTGACTTTTCTCATTTTCATTCTTGTGATCATTGTCTTTATGGTAGGCAGACTAGGACTGCGCATAAGACGTCACGTATGTCACGCATGAGTGAGCCCTTGGCTTTGGTTCATTCTGATGTTTGTGGGCCCATGCCTTGTCAGTTTATGGGCGGTGTGAAGTATTTTGTTACTTTCATAGATGATTTTTCACGTAAAGTATGGGCTTATCCCATAAAAGCAAAAGTCCAATGTATTGGCACTTTTTCTGAGATGGCTTGCTTTGGTAGAAAACCACTATGGGCATAGGCTGAATGCCTAAGGATAGTTAATGGGGGTGAATATGTCTCACATGCTTTTGAGCAATTATGTGATGAGAGGGGTATTAAGCATCAGTTGACCCCCCCCCTAGACCCCTCCCTAGAATGGTAGGGCTCACTGGATGAAAAGGACCATCTAGGAGAGGGTTCGCATTATGCTTAGCCATGCAGGCCTACCCCAGCACTTTTGGGATGAGGCAGTTACGCTGTCGTGCATATCATTAATAGATCACCCTGTAGTGCCATTGATTTCCAGGTTGTAGAGGAGGTATGGATAGGAAAGCATCCCTCTTCTACACATTTATGTATCTTTGGATCTGAGGCATTTTGCCATGTGCCCAAGGACAAACATAACAAGCTAGATCCTAAGAGTGTTAAATGCATATTCCTTGGCTATGGAGATGTAGGAGAGATGGGTTAATGTCTATGGAATCTGCAGGCACGAAAAGTCATCTACATGTCAAAAACACAAATCTAGAGCATGGAAGGAGCTACGGAGGATGGAAGATGAATACACAGCTCATGGTGACATAGACTTAGATAAACTAGTTGTTACATAAGTGAATTAGGTTCCAAGATACATTAGCTTGGACTAATAAACAGATTCTTGTGTACGATGGACAATGACACTGACAATGACTCAAATTGATAATGCTATTACTTGTAATGAGTGTCAATCAAGTACATGACTTTATAGCTTTTCAGATAGTACCACTCTCCTCACTGTGCATATGGGATTCTAAACATCTCTTCCTAGAGCATACATCATTTGTCTATCTTCTGGCCTCTTCAAGACATACATCTAGACTCTATGGGCAAGCATCATTTGCCATTCTCAACACCCCCCCTCAAATGATGAGTCTCTATCCTTGCTGGCTTTTGCTCCCCCTACATGATGACATGGCCCGGGAAACTAGCTCTTAGGCATCCTAGTCAAGTTAAGGCTTGAAACTTTACATCTTTGGTAAGGGCTTTCACATCCACTATGGGAAACAAGATTCACTACGGGAAATAAAGATCCACTATGGGAAACAAGATCCACTATAGGAAATAAAGATCAACCATGGGAAATAAAGATCCACTATGGGGAAAACTCTTTGTTGTCAGCAATGAAAATTTCTTTATCTTCTTCGTGCTTCGTTGGCATCCTTTACTTTTCTCAATCTTCTCGATGTCGTTGATCTTCTTGGACTCCTTCTTGGTCTTCATGCTCTTCATCTTTGACTTGTTCTTTATTATCTTCTTCTCTAATCTTCCTTGTGAGGTCCTTTTGGTCTTCTTTCTCATTGAGTTTAAGATGGGTATATTACTATCACTTGACATGACTTGTTGAACTATTACATAAATCTTGGGGTACATAGCTTTTGGGATTTCATATGGCTTCGACTCATGGCTTGACATCACATTGGATTTTCTTCTGAGATCATACAACATTTTATCTTCATTTTGCTTGCTTTGTCACTCTTTACTTTGCTTGTAGCTTCTTTGACTTTGACTTTGCTCTTCTTGTCCCCCTCAAGCAAAGGTACTGTCAACTTTGAGTTTTGTATGATGAACAAGGCAACTAAAATGTCTTCAAAAACTTCAAATGAAATCATTGATTATTCTTTTATGTAGACAACTCCATGTATTCCTACAAGTGGGTCAACCGAGTCTTGCATGTAGTGTAAGTAAGCAGCATGAGCCATGTTACTCTTCAAGGCAAGTATCCATTTATAGTTCTTTATGTTTAGCATTTCCATGGCTAAGAATCAGTTGAGATAAAAGAGCAAATGAGTTGGAAAATATTGGGTCAAGGGACACAATAGACTTTAATATTAAACAACACTATTTAGTATCAAGAGATACTAGCTTGTTCTTGAATCTTCCAAGCTAAATCTTGATATCGGAGCACTTGCTTATTGATTTGTTACGGTTTCCTTGATGGATACTGAGTGCCATTGACAAGCTTGAGCTGAAGGAAGTAAGGGTAAAAAATGAGCTTGAAGTAGTTGATGTCAAGCTTGATGATGCTTGATGTCAGGTGGGCTGCTTGATCTTTAGAGCATGGAAGGAGCTATGGAGGATGGAAGATGAATACATAGCTCATGGTGACATAGAATTAGATAAACTAACTGTTATACAAGTGAATTAGGTTTCAAGATACATTAGATTGGACTCATAATGAGATTCTTGTGTAAGATAGATAATGACACTAACAACGACTCAAACTGATAGAGCTATTACTTGTAATGAGTGTGAACCAAGTACATGACCTTATAGCTTTTCGGATAGTACCACTCTCCTCACTATGCATATGGGATTCTAAAAATCTCTTCCTAGAGCATAGATCATTTGTCTATCTTCTAGCCTCTTCAAGACATACATCTAGCCTCTATATGCAAGCATCATTTGCCATTCTCAACACCCCCCCTCAAATGATGAGTCTCTACCCTTGCTGTCTTTTGCTCCCCCTACATGATGACATGGCCCGGGCGACTATCTCTTTGGCATCCTAGTCAAGTTAAGGCTTGAAACTTTACATCTTTGGTAAGGGCTTTCACATCCACTATGGGAAACAAGATCCACTATGGGAAATAAAGATCCACCATGGGAAATAAAGATCCACTATGGGGAAAACTCTTTGTTGTCAGCAACGGAAATTTCTTTATCTTCTTCGTGCTTTGTTGGCATCCTTCACCTTTCTCAATCTTCTGGGTGTCTTTGATCTTCTTGGACTCCTTCTTGGTCTTCATGCTCTTCATCTTTGACTTGTTCTTTATTATCTTCTTCTCTAATCTTCCTTGTGAGGTCCTTTTGGTCTTCTTTCTCATTGAGTTTAAGATGGGTATATTACTATCACTTGACATGACTTGTTGAACTATTACATAAATCTTGGGGTACATAGCTTTTGGGATTTCATATGGCTTCGACTCATGGCTTGACATCACATTGGATTTTCTTCTGAGATCATACAACATTTTATCTTCATTTTGCTTGCTTTGTCACTCTTTACTTTGCTTGTAGCTTCTTTGACTTTGACTTTGCTCTTCTTGTCCCCCTCAAGCAAAGGTACTGTCAACTTTGAGTTTTGTATGATGAACAAGGCAACTAAAATGTCTTCAAAAACTTCAAATGAAATCATTGATTATTCTTTTATGTAGACAACTCCATGTATTCCTACAAGTGGGTCAACCGAGTCTTGCATGTAGTGTAAGTAAGCAACATGAGCCATGTTACTCTTCAAGGCAAGTATCCATTTATAGTTCTTTATGTTTAGCATTTCCATGGCTAAGAATCAGTTGAGATAAAAGAGCAAATGAGTTGGAAAATATTGGGTCAAGGGACACAATAGACTTTAATGTTAAACAACACTATTTAGTATCAAGAGATACTAGCTTATTCTTGAATCTTCCAAGCTACGGGAAATAAAGATCCACTATGGGAAACCAGATCCACTACGGGAAATAAAGATCCACTATGGGAAATAAAGATCCACTATGGGGAAAACTCTTTGTTGTTAGAAACACAAAATTTCTTTATCTTCTTCGTGCTTCGTTGGCATCCTTTACTTTTCTCAATCTTCTGGGTGTCTTTGATCTTCTTGGACCCCTTGGTCTTCATGCTCTTTATCTTTGACTTGTTCTTCATTATCTTCTTCTCTAGTCTTCTTTGTGAGGTTCTTTTGGTCTTCTTTCTCACTCAGTTTGAGATGGATATATTGCTATGACTTGACATGACTTGTTGAACTATTACATAAATCTTGGGGTACATAGCTCTTGGGATTTCATATGGCTTTGACTCATGGCTTGACATCACATTGGATTTTCTTTTGAGATCATACAACATTTTGTCCTTCATTTTGCTTGCTTTGTCACTCTTTACTTTGCTTGTATCTTCTTTGACTTTGACTTTGCTCTTCTTGTCCCCCTCAAGCAAAAGTACCACCAACTTTGAGTTTTAAATGATGACCAAGGCAGCTAGAATGTCTGCAAAAACTTCATATGAAATCATTGATTGCTCTTTTATGTAGACAACTCCATGTCTTCCTACAAGTGGATCAGCCGAGTCTTGCATGTAGTGTAAGTGAGCAACATGAGCCATGTTACTCTTCAAGACAAGTATCCATTTATAGTGCTTTATGTTTAGCATTTCCATGGTTGAGAATCAGTTGAGAGAAATCAGCAGATGAGTTGGAAAAGATTGTGTCAAGGGACACAATAGACTTTAGTATTAAACAACACTATTTAGTATCAAGAGATACTAGCTTGTTCTTGAATCTTCAATCTTGATATTGGAGCACTTGCTTACTGATTTGTTATGGTTTCCTTGATGGATACTGAGTGCCATTGAAAAGCTTGAGCTGAAGGAAGTAAAGGTAAAAGATGAGCTTGAAGTACCTGATGTCAAGCTTGATGATGCTTGATGTCAGGTGTGGGCTACTTGATCTTTTAAGCATGGCAGGAGCTATGGAGGATGGAAGATGAATACACAACTCATGGTGACATAGACTTAGATAAACTAACTCTTACACAAGTGAATTAGGTTCCAAGATACATTAGCTTGGACTCAGAAAGAGATTCTTGTGTAAGGTGGACAATGACACTGACAACGACTCAAACTGATAGTGCTATTACTTGTAATGAGTGTCAACCAAGTACATGACTTTATAGCTTTTGGGATAGTACCACTCTCCTGACTGTGCATATGGGATTCTAAACATCTTTTCCTAGAGCATGCATCATTTGTCTATCTTCTAAACTCTTCAAGGCATACATCTAGCCTCTATGGGCAAGCCTCATTTGCTATTCTCAACATGGCCCTGATGAGTCTCTACCCTTGCTGGCTTTTGCTCCCCGTACATGATGACATGGCCCGTGAGACTAGCTCTTTGGCAGCCTAGTCATGTTAAGGCTTGAAACGTTACATGTTTGGTAAGGGTTTTTACATCCACTATATGGGAAACAAGATCCACTACATGAAATAAAGATCCACTATGGGAAAACAAGATCCACTATGGGAAAAACTCTTTGTTCTCAGCAACGGAAATTTCTTTATCTTCTTCATGCTTTGTTGGCATCCTTTACTTTTCTCGATCTTCTGGGTGTCTTTGATCTTCTTGGACTCCTTCTTGGTCTTCATGCTCTTCATCTTTGACTTGTTCTTCATTATCTTCTTCTCTAGTCTTCTTTGTGAGGTCCTTTTGGTCTTCTTTCTCACTTAGTTTGAGATGGGTATATTGCTGTGACTTGACATGACTTGTTGAACTATTACATAAATCTTGGGGCACATAGCTTTTGGGATTTCATATGGCTTTGACTCATGGCTTGACATCACATTGGATTTTCTTTTGAGATCATACAACATTTTGTCCTTCATTTTGCTTGCTTTGTCACTCTTTATCTTGCTTGTAGCTTCTTTGACTTTGACTTTTCTCTTCTTGTCCCCCTCAAGCAAAGGTACCACCAACTTTGAGTTTTGTAGGATGACTAAGGCAGCTGGAATGTCTTCAAAAACTTCAAATGAAATCATTGATTGCTCTTTTACGTAGACAACTCCATGTCTTTCTACAAGTGGGTCAACCGAGTCTTGCACCTAGTGTAACTAAGCAGCATGAGCCATGTTACTCTTCAAGAGAAGTATCCCTTTAAAGTTCTTTATGTTTAGCATTTCCATGGCTGAGAATCAGCTGAGATAAATCATCAAATGAGTTGGAAAAGATTGTGTCAAGGGACACAATAGACTTTAGTATTAAACAACACTATTTAGTATCAAGAGATACTAGCTTGTTCTTGAATCTTCCAAGCTGAATCTTGATATTGGAGCACTTGCTTACTGATTTGTTATGGTTTCCTTGTTGGATACTGAGTGGCATTGACAAGCTTGAGCTGAAGGAAGTAAGGGTAAAAGATAAGCTTGAAGTACTTGATGTCAAGCTTGATGATGCTTGATGTCAGGTGGGCTACTTGATCTTTAAAGCATGGAAGGAGCTATGGAGGATGGAAGATGAATACACAACTCATGGTGACATAGACTTAGATAAACTAGCTGTTACAGAAGTGAATTAGGTTCCAAGATGCATTAGCTTGGACTCATAAAGAGATTCTTGTCTAAGATGGACAATGACATTGACAACGACTCAAACTGATAGTGCTATTACTTGTAATGAGTGTCAACCAAGTACATGACTTTATAGCTTTTCGGATAGTACCACTCTCCTCACTATGCAAATGGGATTCTAAACATCTCTTCCTAGAGAATACATCATTTGTTTATCTTCTAGCCTCTTTAAGGTATACATCTAGCCTCTATGGGCAAGCATCATTTGCTATTCTCAATACCACAGCCATGATGTAGTCTTCCATAAAGACAAGAGGCATAGGCAACCTGAGAAGATACTTGAGATATGTAGGGTTATATTTTAAGAGGAGCCACAAGCTCCCGTAAAGCCAACTGGATAGCTTGTAGTAGCAGTAGGTACTCATGGCCAGGGTGTTGGACAAAATGTTGGGTAGGCAGCAGAGCGTGTAGTTCAGCATTCTACTAGAGATAGACGCCCTCTTAACAAATTTCAGCCCTCAATGCATTATGTCTTGGTTCTAGGTGCAGGAGAGCCTTTTGCTTATGATGAGGCTATGCATATGGGTGACAATCACTCTTGTGAGAGGGCTATGCAGTCTAAGATAGACTACCCTAGTCACCCAAGCCAGCTTATAAGGCAAGACTTGTTGCTAAGGGTTTTAAATAGGAGCATGGAGTTGACTTTGATGAAGTTTCTTCTCGTGTGGTTAAGATGACCACCCTCCGCTTGGTTTTTGCTTAGTCATGTAGCTTGACTTGGACTTGTATCAGATGGATGTCAAGATGGCATTTTTACATGAGGATTTGCATGATGAGATTTACATGGAGCAGCCTAAGGGCTTTGTAGAGCCTAGTAGGGAGCACCTAGTGTGCAGGTTGAAGAAAAGTCTTTATGGCTTGAAGTAGGCACCTAGGAAATGATACCATAATTTTGATGCTTTTATGCAGTCATAGGGCTATAGTTGTAGTGCTATGGATCCGTGCTTGTACACGAAGAAAGCCCATGATTGTTCTTTGCTTATTTTGATACTCTATGTGAATGGCATGCTATTAGCGGGAAAAGATCATGATGAGCTAGATGCTCTTAAGGCTCATCTCAAAAAGAGATTTGAGATGAAGGATATGGGATAGGCCTCTCACATACTTGGTATGCGCATTAGATGCGACATGCATTAGGGACTCCTCTACTTGTCACAAAGGGAGTACATTCATAAAGTCCTTGAGCGCTTTCGCATGCAGAACATGAAGCCTATTGGCTGTCCATTGCCTTCTTATGTGAAGGTATCACAGGTCGATTGGCTATAGATAGATGAGCAGAGGGCCGAGAAGGCCAAGATTCCCTATGCATCCACAATGGGTAGTCTTATGTATACCATGATAGCTACTCGTCTAGATATTGCCTTTGCAGTTGGTGTTGAGGCACGCTATATGGCTATACCTGGCAAGAAGCATTGGGATGATGTGAAGGGTATCATGAGGTACTTGAAGGGCACTGCGTAGATATGTGCATATGCTATGGCAACCAGGATACAGGAGTCATGGGGTACACTGACTCTGATTATGCAGGACATGCAGATAGTAGGAAGTCCACTTCTTGCTATGTCTTCACTTATGCTGGAGGTGCTGTCTCTTGGATGTCTAGGGTGCAGAAGTGTATGGCTATTTCCACCACTGAGGTCGAGTATGTTGCAGTCATTGAGGCCTGCAAGGAGGCCATATGGTTAGGACATTTGGTTTGTGACCTTGGTATTGATGTTTTCCCTACATTGCATTCGGATTCTATGAGTGCTATTCAATTAGTCAAGAATCTGATCTTCCATGCGAAGACGAAACACATTGACGTGAGATATCACTTCATACATGGGCTCATTGAGAACAAGTCTGTTGACCTTGTCAAGATCTCGACTGACCAAAATCCTCCAGATCTGCTCACCAAAAGCCTCTCTACGGAGCGCTTTGCCTTCCTTAGGAGATTGATGGGCATGGGATGAGATGATGTCTTCCCTCATCCTGTTGTACATGTGTACATGTTGTGCTGTCTTTTCTTTTTCCTTTTCACTCCTTATTGGGGCAGATTCACCTTTACGTGGGAGGTTGTTGGGGGTAAAGGCACCTTCGCCTACCCGCTCATGTATTACTACACTAACAATACCCGCGCCTGCACGCTGCAGGTGGCGAGCCCCCATCACCGTCATTTTTCTCTTTATTCTTTTAGTGACAAATGAATAAAGGAAAGGCCGGTCACACGTTGTGACTGTTGGAGTTTCCATATTGTGACTCTCTCTCTCTCTCTCTCTCTCTCTCTCTCTCTCTCTCTCTCTCTCTCTCTCTCTCTCTCTCTCTCTCTCTCTCTCTCTCTCTCTCTCTCTCTCGCCATAGTTCTCCCATGAAAACTTCGATCCTTCTCACCTTTCACTTAAACTAAATACATATAATGAAGCAATAGGCCCAAATGAGACATGTCAAAAAGTTAAATTCAACTCTAGCCTTCAATTCAATAATATGTGTCTTATTAAGACCAATGAGCAACATGTCATCAGCATGAACCACAATGATCAAAGGCGCATCACCCTCATGTCTTATTAATCATTTTTAAAAATTTTGTGCCTCGTCTTGAGTAGCTAATCAAGGAATAATTAAATCAAGCAAGTGTGCTAAAGAGAAGGCTCTCAAAATGATTGTGGCTATTGACCATGCTTAAAATCCCTTACAAGGTCATGGTTAATGCGTTGGTGGTGGTAAGGGTCAAGATTTTTTTTGTGTATATTGATCTATAAAGGGCAATGTGTCTTTATACATGGTCAAAGAATACATGATGCCATCTTGAATATAAGCCCTACCATAGATCATGCACTTAATATAAAATGACTTTCTCTTTATCAACATGGATATTGCAAAGACCTAGAGTATATTGAGAGCTCATTATTTTAGTGCTATAAAAGTTCTAATCTATTAAGAGTTGATTAGACTTTCTAAAAGAGCTATTGCAAATTCATGATAAATTTGCATTGATTTTAGGCTCGAGGATAAGTAAGGACAGCTTACATCCTATGGAGAGAGGGAGAATGGAGGCATTTTAATAGTCAACCATAGTCGTGTGGTTTCTATGCATCTTTCCATGCTTTGGTATATGGATCATTATAATCAAGTTCTTGGTCTTGGTATAATTCTTTTGCTCCTATATTGTGTCCATAAATCTGCTATAGATTATAGGCCTTATGGCAAAGCAAGGCATCCACGCTACACCTTATTTTCTTTGTAGCACCAATGGTGCAAGTGCTAAGCACACACCCTATTTTCTTTGTAGTAAGGCATCCAACCTACACCCTATTTTCTTTATAGCATTAGTGGCCCAAGGGCTAAGCACACGCCCTACACTTCATATCATAATAGTATGATTTGTTCTTACTAGGAGTGAAAATGAGTCAAGTTTGAGTATTAGATATCTAAGCAACATAATGTGCATCATGTTATAGGACACTATTGAGATATCATCCTTTCATAGGGAGACATTGTAGTCTTGTATAAAAACTAGGCACAAGAAAATATTCAAGTTGGTCCCTCATTGAGAAAATTATTGCATGCCTTGATTTTGTTTGTTAGACTTAACTTTCAAGCACAAGTTTTCTATGGATAATAGGTGGTAAGAAGTTTGCATCTATATTGATTTCATCTAAAGCCCTAAAAGATAAACAACAACAACAAGAACAACAACAACCATATAATCAAGAACAATCATAACAACATCACCCCCCCCCCCCCCACCATCATCTCCATGAATAGTAGAACCATCCATAACAATACTCTTCACAGTTAGCATTGAACCATCCATAACAATACTCTTCACAGTCAGCATTGAACCCTAATGATCATGACCAAAAGATTAATGAAACGTATGAAGAACTATTTCGCAAACAATATTGCTAATCTTTTAATGCGTCCTACATCAATAATCAAGATTGCAAAGGGTTATTGTATGAAAAGTTGCAAGATCCAAATATTTAATTAAGGAATTAGACATGTTTAAGGTTGATAGTAGGCCGATTGGTGAAATTATTGTCTTTAAAACGTGAAAAACATAGGCCACCACCTATGTTTTAAAAAATGGGAAAAAACTTCTACATGTAGAAATGTTTCCTATACATATAAGCATTTTTCCTATAATTTATTGGACCAAAAAGTCACTAGTTGGTCTATGTGAAAGAATTTGTGTATATATACTTGCATGCATGAAAAGATTGAGTAGGCATATAATAGATAAGAGTGCCACATGGGTGCTAGAAGCAAATCCAAATCTTTGATACTTCATCCCAACCAAAATCTCTAATACTCCATCCTCAATGTCTAAACACTGCATAAATAGAGCAAACATCTGTGTGTGCATATGTGGGCGCGCACACACACACACTCTGTGTGTGTGTGTGTGTGTGTGTGTGTGTGTGTGTGTGTGTGTGTGTGTGTGTGTGTGTGTGTGTGTGTGTGTGTGTGTGTGTGTGTGTGTGTGTGTGTGTGTGTGTGTGTGTGTGTGTGTGTGTGTGTGTGTGTGTGTGTGTGTGTGTGTGTGTGTGTGTGTGTGTGTGTGTGTGTGTGTGTGTGTGTGTGTGTGTGTGTGTGTGTGTGTGTGTGTGTGTGTGTGTGTGTGTGTGTGTGTGTGTGTGTGTGTGTGTGTGTGTGTGTGTGTGTGTTGAAATATGGGAATGAATATGCATACACAATAATCATAGCCCTTAGAAATGCCAAATTAAGACTTGGTGTTACCATATTATCATTAGAATCAAATGGGAAGAAGTAAATTTAAGGAATGTCATATTCAGACCTAAATTAGAGAGAAAAATATATGAAACTTGACATGGTTGAAGAGTTGCATGAGAGTACCATGAGCATGCAATTGATTGAGACTAATTTGTAGCTAGTTCATCATGGCTATGTTCGTCTTATCCTTTCTTATGATTTTGAGATGTCTTGGACCTAACATTGAGCTTGGCCCTATGGATAAGCACATACACCCTAGCAAAGTGCATTCTCTATAGCAACAAGCTTGGCCCTAGAGCCAAGTATGCACCCTACACCTTGTTATGCATTTCATCTAACAATTAGCTCGACCCTGGGGTCAAGCGCAATCCTATACCCTACATTCTCCATAGCATATCTCTTGGCCTTCTAGGGCTAAGGGCCAAGCCCAGCATGCGCCCCACAAACTACATTTTCCATGGCATTGAGCTTAGCTTAAGGACAAGCATGCACCTTGATCCAAGCACATTCCTTTTTTTAGATATTTTATTAAGTCTAGAACTTAGTATTGGACTTGTTATTTGTAAATGGCAAAGAAGGATCAAGTTTAGCAGGGCATAATATACTAGAAATTTTTTTTAAGGACTAATCCTTTACGACTACATTAAATTAATTTAGGCATGACCATCTGCAATGGGCAACTACATTGTATTCCAGTTATTTCATGTGGTTGCATTATTATTTTGTCATATTATTCAAGAACTAGGTTAGCTCCCATCCAAATTGGTAACATCTCTAAGAGTTAGGAAGACCCATAGCTAGACGAGGTTGTGGGTGCTTAGCTTATATTCACCTTTGAGATAATAGGTTTAAGTATCCTAAGAGGTGTGCATTTAAAAAAAAAGAGAGCCCATCAAAGGCCAAAAAGATGGATGGCATGCCAAACTTATGGAGGAACCCCAAACTCAAAACCTCATGTATAAAAACTAAAAAGTGAATAGAGGAGCTCATTCTTCTATGTGCAAACTTTGGGAGAGACTCTTTTTCTTCTTGCTTCTTGCTATCTTGCTTATGTGGGGGAGAGAGAGAGAGAGAGAGAGAGAGAGAGAGAGAGAGAGAGAGAGAGAGAGAGAGAGAGAGAGAGAGAGAGAGAGAGAGAGAGAGAGAGAGAGAGAGAGAGAGAGAGAGAGAGAGAGTGTGTGTGTGTGTGTGTGTGTGTGTGTGTGTGTGTGTGTATGTGAGGGACCTTGGGGAGAAGCTCTTCTCCATTCTCACGTTCTTCTTCTTCTCAAATTCTCTATTATGAGCAATAGCATCACCTCTTTCCTCTTCTTCTTCTCCATTGCCTTGTTTTCTTTTCCCCCTCCATTGTCTCAACAAAAGCCACAAGACAATCCAACTTTTTCTCTTTCTTTCAAAATAGAAAAAGCAATACAGAAAACCTTACTTTTCCTTCTCCCACAATGAGTAACATATACCTTATGGTGAAATCTATCATGGAATTT
Source organism: Lygodium microphyllum (assembly GCF_053477565.2). NCBI lineage: Eukaryota > Viridiplantae > Streptophyta > Polypodiopsida > Schizaeales > Lygodiaceae > Lygodium > Lygodium microphyllum. Next base: position 152,789,250 of record NC_141140.1, on the reverse strand, counting down.
CAATATATGGAGGTTATTTTCCAAGGTTCTTCCACATCCCTCCTACATAGATCGTATCCTACCACAATGAAAACATCAATGAAAACAAATTAATCCCCTTTTCATCCACTTGCACCACATTTTGAAGTGCAAGCTCTTATTATGTTGTACGGTAAAAGATTGTGCGCCCCAATGGTCAATTTTGTTTGATGTCCTAGAAATGGAACCAAAATGTTGCATCTTTCAATCACACCAATGAGACATTGGATATAAATTTTATTCATTTAAGAGCTTTGATAAAGTCAAACGTGGCTACCTCTCACATAAACATTGCATTCTCTTCTTTGTCAATTGATCCTGTCCTCTTCCCAACCCTAAAAGCAATAATGAATGACTGATGAGGTAGGTGTGACAAGCTTATTGACTAACGTTCACATTGTAGTGAAGACTCAAAAGCTTGTCAATAGCTCCATGATCCAAGTGTGGATCCTTCAAAGTGCCTTCGCTCCATGGCCTTTATGCCAATCCATATGAGCTCCATGGATAGAGAAATGGAGAAGGAGAAGAAGAATAACATGAGAATGGAGAGAAGAGCTTCTCCCCAAGGTCCCTGACACACTCTCACTCTCTCCCTTAATCCCCCCTCTCTCTCTCCCCACACACATAAGCAAGATAGTAAGAAGCAAGAAGTAAGAAGAAAAAGAGACTCTCCCAATGTTTGCACACATAATAACAAGCTTCTCTATTCTTTTTTGGTTTTTAGTTTATGGTTCCCCCATAAGTTGGGGATTCATATATCGTCTTGGTCTTTGACGGGTTCTCTTTTTATTTATGCATACCTCTTAGGATAATTGATTCAATGAGTATGAGTCTTAGTATCGACCGAAAGTTGCAATTGACATGGATATCTATGAGAGCAGTGATGATGATTGTATGTAAAAAAAGTTGTAGCAAATCATGGTCAAAGAAATTAGCATGTTGAGGATATGTCTAGACCTCAAGGCCATGAAGAAAGTAGTGGTAGTTATAGTCCATGGAGTGTCAAGTTGAGGACTGCACAAAAGAGGGCAAAGACTGCACAAGGGAAGAAGCCTATGGGTGAAAGTTATAAGGATGAGTCTATGGATGATGAGTTTGGCATACCACATGTAAAAACTCCAAGGATAAAGAGTACATGAAAGTATGTTCCACCACATGCAAGAATGGTTGAGACACTGTCTACTGCACTACAATTGAGGAGATCACATAGAGTGAGACATCCAATGGATAGATTCACATATAATGGCTTTATGAAGATGCATTATGCATACATGGTATTGTATGTTCAGCATGTTGAGCCCACTTGCTTTGAAGAGGCACTTGGAAACAAAGATTGGAAGGATGCTATGGTTTCTTTATACCCACAATCTAATCTAGCTATGGGTTTTCTCATTTAACTCGAGGAGATGTTACAAAAATAAATTTAGAGAATAATAATGCAATTGGAATAAATAATTGGGATACATTGAAGTGGCCCACTGTGGATGGCCATGCCTAAATTAATTTAATGTAATCCAAAAGGATTAATCCTTAAAAAATGTTTTCGGTATATTGCACCTTGTAGACTTGACCCTTATTTGCCATTTGTAGTTAACATGACTCAGTGGAGGGACATTGAGTTTAGAATTGAGTCCTATACTTAATGCTTTCCTTGAGTCTAATAGTTGGTTCTAGACTTGATATTGGGGTATTAAGACTAGGTTCGTGACATAACATTGGATTGAGTTCAAGACTTTGCCATGGAAACAATGCAAGACTTGGACTCCCTATACTCGAGTAAGACTCAATTGTTGGACAAAGAGTTTAGGACATAGTCCTAGATGCAATGTATTGCCTTGAGTTTAGAGAGCCTAAGTCTTGCATTGTGTCGAGGGCTTAGAGTAATTTGTTGGACTAACTTAAAATTTTGATGTCTAGGATAATCCTAGACTCCATATCCAACATTGGCTCTAGGATTTGGTCACAGATTCACCATCCAACATGCAATTTAGTATTAAGTTATTAACTTAAGAGCGAGTCTAGGAATAAAAGTGTAATGTCATCTTTTTGACTCTAACAAGCAATGTTACAAGGTCAAACCTCATTGCATCTTTCATTTTGCCATGTGGGATTTCATTGATGTAAGTCCAATGTCATTTGGAGAGCACTTCTCAAACATAGATGCACGTATGATGATATATCCAAATGATCTATTTGCAATTAGATTAAAATAATCCAATAGTATGAGGTGTAGGGAAACCTACCAAATGTATGAGGTATTGTCCCTAGTGCAAAAGCAAGTAGCATTGGCACTAGAGTTAAAACTTTGAAAAATTGAGTTGCAATATGTTCATATGTTTGGTGGGTTTGGCTAAGGATAGTATTTGAGAGGTCCAACAAGGGATTTCATCTCATACAATCTACTAGCAAAAATAAAAGATTGTCCTCTCATATACTTTATTGAAAATGTGTCGAAGATAAAACAAATATAGTGTTGTAAGATGAACTATGCAAGTTCTCTCATGCAAAAAAGAGTGTGACAAGTGTATAATCATGAAAGGATTGAAGTTAATACAACAACCTCACATATGACATCAATGAAAAACTAGTAGGATGCTCACAATCTTTGTTTACATTGTGATCCTAATGAGGTAATAAATTTTTTCCCTTCTAGATGCAACAAAGAATTTACTATAATGGATGCACAATAGCAAAACTAAAACTCCTCATACCTTGGGGCATTTTCCATGGAAGGTACATGACGTGGGTGAGCAAATTTAAGGTATGGAGTTTGTCCATATGAAGTATCATGACCTTATAGCAATTTGGGTTGTGATCTTGGGCACTACTTCTTTCTCCACTCTCTCTCTCTCTCCATCTACCATAGCTCTTGTTTTTGCTTCTCTACATCCACTCTAGCTCTACCTTTCAACTAATATTAGAGTGGGCATTTGAAGAGCTCCTTCATCCTTTGATTCAGCCAAGATTCAAAGCTTCACCTCAAGGTTTCATAGTAGCCATTGTTTCTTCCTCATGAGGTATGCATTGAGTCTTCCCTTCTCCCAGCTTGTTCCCAACTTGTTGAGGAGCTTATCAAGGTTTAACTGAGCCTTTTTGAGTGCTTATTGAGCTAAAAAGTAGCTATTCTATCCCCTTTGAGAGGATATAGAGCATGCTACAAAAGTCATGGATGGCTATGACTACTTGATAGCACTTTTGTATTTCAACTGTAACTTTTGTATAAGATATCAAATTTATGTGTTTTATAGCTAGCAACAAAGAGTAAGATGAGAGCTAAAGATTTGAGCACTCATAGGGTTAATTTTGTGTGGTTTTCCATTCTCTATTTTATACAACATTGAACAGTTTTGGTTTGGACAGTAAGCATTTTTATGCTTTATTGATGCTTATGGAGAATGTTTGCAATGCTTGGATGATGCATTGATGCTTTGGAAAGGCCTTTGGGCTAATAAGAGATTGATTAGCTCAGTCATTGAAGTGTTTATTGTTGTAATAACCGTTTGGGCAGCAAGCATGCAACAATGACCTTCATGCTTTGAATGTGTATTGTGCCTACATGGTATTTTGGGAATGTTGCATGTCTATGTTGATGTCTAGCATTGATGTATGAGCTTGGATATGGCTACGATATGCTTTGGCACTTCGATTTGAGCTACATTTGATGTGCTTTTGCTTTGAGCTTTTGTGCTTACTCACTTATAGATATTGAAGCTTCAATGGACACTTATGCTCCCAAATATATTTGTGATGCGCTTGGGATTTCGAAATGCTTTGATGTATATGTCTTGAGCTTTGCTCACTCACTTTGCATTTCGGATTTGTTTCCAATGGGAGATGCTTGTACTTACTTGGCTGAGCTCAATTCTTTGAGACAAGGGGACTCTTGTTTCATGTATATGCTCTTATGTATGCTATTGGATGTAGTTACTCCCACTTGTGAACTGATTTGATTATGTATGCTTTGGATACTAGCACTTACCTTTGTCAATAGTTTGTTAGTGATGTATATGCTTATGAGATGTATGGTTTATTAACACTTTAGTCTTTGGTACCAGTGGTCTATGCTTAGTCATTGCTAGTTGCATTCTTTGTTTCCCGGTTGCTACTCATATATCCTTGGTAGTGGGAGCTTTCTTTCTTGGCTATATGCCCACAATTCGATTGACATATACTATTGTCTTTATTTGAACTTTGCTACAATTACAATTTTTCAACATTGTCTTGGAGAGTAGATATTGTATTTTGGTAGTCTATTGCTTGCATCAACTAGTGGACAACTTTATACTTTGGTATTCCCTCCTACTTTGCCCTTGTTTTGGTTAATTTTGGGGGACTTATTTGCAATCACTTAGAGTAGCCTATTTCCTTGGATTTTTCATTAGTATACTGTCATTATGATTGGTTCTTCAAACGATACCTAGTATAAGGAGAATGGACATATGATTGACATGTTTAGTGAATGTAATTTAATATTTGTAGTAGCCTTAAAAGAAGAAGTGTCATGTTATTGCTTTGGTGTAATGAAGAGTAGTAGATCAAACTTGAGTAAGTTTTCCATCAAGGCAATTGACAAGGACCAAGATATATGCTAAGGGACAAGGGCAACAAAAGCCTTTGTTTTCCATTAACTATTAGTGTCACCTCTTTATTCCCAAACATGGTATACTATTAACCTATTGAAAATGGAAATTGACATTTCTGGAAAGACAAAAATGAGTTGTGAAAGTTTCTTGAGGGAAGAGGAGGAAAAAGAAGGTGGTTAGCTTATGCAAACTACATTTATGTATTAGTTGCTTTCGAATGTCTACTTTAATTCCTAGAGGTACTCCAAGTCAATATCTTAAGTTGTTTTTTGCAAGTAAAGATGTATCCTTGCTCTTGTGCAAGTTCAAGTTGTTGTCTCCTTGGTCAAGTTCCAAGACTACTTGATGTTCCCAAGTGTCTTTTGCAACGGCTAGAGCTTTCAAGTATCAAAAGTAATATGTAGTTAAATTTAGATGTTCACACTATAGTACCTTGAGTTAGCAACTTCAAGACAAAAGTGAGTTTCCTCTCTCAATTAAAGTTCAAACTCGATGGCTCTGATCAATATCTTTATATGTATGAGCCATGTCCTGCAAAAAGGTATATAAGGCAATGTATACGTTGGCTCCATGTGTATTAGTCTTGCAATACCTTGAGTTGGGAGATCAAGGCCAAAATGGGTCTCTTCATAATAAGAGAGTGCATCTAGCTTAAAACAAATGGTCTTGGTTTGGTGCATGCAAGTTGGACCATAGATCAAGCCTTCAAGAAGCTAAAGTTGGCAAAAAGATTTGCAATACCTTGAGTTGACAAGTATGTGCTACTTCTAAAAATGACTGTTACCAAATGATTTTGATTGTTTAAAAGCAATGAAACAAAAGAGGATGCTTTTATTGAGTCAAAAGTAATAATTTACTAAAAATGATAGAAATATTTAACCTTAGTAGATGTAGAAGTCAATTGAGTGAATGTGCATGCTCGAGCATTGGTGGTGGGTAGGAACCAATGGTAAAATCTTGAGCATGAATCAACCTTTCATCTTTGCATGCATGCTCTATCCCTCTCCTTAATATCTCTCTCTATCTCTATGTGGTCACTCACTCACTCACTCACTCACTCACTCACTCACTCACTCACTCACTCACTCACTCACTCAAGCACAATGATCTTTGGCGTGATGTAATCTCGGTTACTAGTTGTAGTCTACACAGTTTGTAAATGCCACTTTGTGTGTCACTTAAGCCATGCCAAAAATAGTGATGCTTAATGGCATCGCTTAAGTGATGTTTCTCTCCAAAATTTCAATAATTTGAATATTTCATTGCTTATGCCATGGTGAACGCTGTTTAAGGAATGGCTTCGAAGACTTCATGCAAATTTACATCATCGCTAAGCATCCTTATCCCTTGTAGTGAACAGACTAGAATTACTCCTTTAATGTGGACCATTATCTCTTAATATAAAACATTTTGATTACTAAGATCTCATGTTAAAACAAAGGACTCATTCCAAATTCTTTTTTGTCCATTGATGCAAAGATGGTGAGGTAGGAGAAAAAAGAAATTGTAAGATCAAAGGAAGCTAGGATAGTGGTAATAACACTAGCTCCTTGAAGGTATGGGGGCCAATAGAGTTGTAACTCCCAAAAATGCTACAACCACCTCCCCCCCCCCAAAGATGAACACTTTTTGCGAGGTTTCTCAAAAGTTGATTGGAGGAAGAAGACCACCCCCCCAATTTTGAACACTCTTTATAAGGTTTCTCAATAGTTGGTTGGAGGAAGATTGGAATCAAAGCTTGTGATTAGTTGTTAAGAACTCTCGTTTTGTCCTTCTTTCGGCGCGGCATTGCCAATCTAGTTTTTCACAAGGCATGTCTGTGTTTAGCTTGATAGATTTATGCGATAACACTTTTGCACCTTCCCCTCATCTTTGTGATGCTTGTTGTGCTTGTAGAAAGTGAGAAGATCAAGCAACTAATCTTCGGACGAGGTTGAAGTTTAGTGTTACTATATTGGCCCCTCTACCCTATCCTAGCATATGCCATCCCCTCTTTGCTCACTGAAGGGGTTACGGGTGCTCAAGGTTCCAAAGCACTTGAGGTCTCTAATTCCGATTTAAAAAAAAATCATCCGAGTGATACTTTTGTTTTTGTTTGATTTTTAAGTATGTTAGAAAACACCCAAAAACAAACCATGCTGGGGTCCAAAAGATGAGAGAGGAGAATCAAACACAGCACATAATTCATTGTCTTAATTATATCATGCGTCCTCTTTTCCTGTCTCTGGTCGTCTGTCCCCTCCACCATCGCCCAATCCTACCCATTGGGCACTTCCTTTTCTCCCTTTTTCTTCTCCCCCTCGACCATCGCTTTACTCTCTCATCATAATGTTGGTACCTCTGAGAGGCTCATCTCCCCTGCCTCTCCCTTCGAGTAGCAGAAATTTCTGGTCTTGAATCCATTTGCAAGCTCTGCTGTAGCAATTATTCCTGCGCTTGCATCCATTTTCAAGTAGGATTCTGCAATCTTTTTCCATTTTTGAGCTGCTGGCTCGAGAGTCATGGCGTAGTCCAAGCATCAGAGTTCGGGCCCGACACAGAAGCAGGGTGAGGTGAAAGACGGTACAGGAGAGGATGGGGGATGCCGTGCCCATGGATGAAGACGATCCCCTTGACAGCGCGATGAAGAATCCATTCGTCTGTGAGCTCGATTCTCACCCCCCTGCCTCACAGCACATGGCCCATTGCCCCACCTCCGAGTGCACCACCAGCTTCCAGGTCTCATCGAAATCTGATCGCCCTGATGAGACTTTTGCTGAAGTCGTCCAAGACGAAGTGGATGTCGGATATGGTGATATTGCGGCCTGCCCGCCAGAAACAGGTCCCAATTGTATGTCTGAGGTATGGTGTGCCCCTGAGCCCTGTAACATGCAAAGAGATGATGGACAGGATTGGGCACGGGATACCCGCAGCCGAAATCATGACGCATCAAGCAAATCTAGGGGTAAAAGTAGGTGCAGGGAGAGATTGGGTGTGAGGAAACATGACCCTAGACGCGAAAAGGTTGAAATTAGCCGAACCTTTCAGCTTGCTGTAGGTGCACACGACTGGAATCTTGCAGAGAGCTTGATTCCCCTAGCAGATTTGCAGAGGCTCAATGATGGACTGTGCATTGCTCTCGACTCTGTATGGTTTCTGTGTACCCATGAGGAACTGCATGGTGCCACCAGGCTTATTGAAAGGCTAATTGAAGCTGGAGCTCAAGATTTCACACGTGCAGCTCTTCGGACTTCATTTTTGGCCTCTTGTGTCTCTGCTTGTCGGAGTCGGACTATGTCTCTTGCAGATACAGTAACTGTGATGGCCCAAAGGTATGCAGGGAGTTGTTTATCTCCTGGTTGAACTGATAATCAACACTTAATTTGGTTCTTAACAGCGTGTTTTAAAGTCTTGGTGTCAGAGTTAGCAGGGCAGAAAAGAACTTTCTTTGCAATTGTGGGGGAGGAAGTCGATTGTTCTCATTATACATTCTATGATGACTCTTTGTTGTATTGTAGATTACGTGAGAGACTCCAAGAATGCAGTGGGGATGAGATGTTGAAAACGGAAGCAGCTGCCAAAGTACAGAGGTTCACTGAGTGGGCCTTGAAGTGCATTGGTTCACACTCCCGTGCAAGAAGAAGAACCAATGGAGGAGAGGAAATAGTGACATGCAATTCTTCTATAGAATCTCAACTTCAGCTCAAAGCATTCAAACGATTTCTAGAGCTGGCTGGGAATAGACTCACTGGAAAGGACTATACAGAAGCCTTTGATGCAGCTTGCTTCCCGCTTACCCTTTTTTCAACAGCCATTGATTCAGGATGGGCCTCTGGGATTGCAGCCAGTGCTATGCAAGGCTTGTTGGGAATGCTTGTGGAGGGGGGTGCTGACAATGTCAACCAGTGTTTTCTGGAGGCAGCAAGATTTGGCAGTACTGAATTGGTTCGAATCTTATTGCAGGTATACTAAACATGACTTATATAAAGGTACAAAGAATGTTTTTAAAAAAAGAGATGTCAGTATTTGTTTATCCTGTTGAGTAAGTTGCACTGTGTTAATGTTACACATTGCATTGCATTGTTTGAGTGTCTCTTGTTAGTCAACTGCCTGTCCCTCCTTTTGTCTATTTTACCTGTGAGAATGGTTGGTGGTAATCGACACATGTGCATACATCCAGGTGTAGAATTTCAGGTTCTTGGCAGAGCTTAAATTTATCTAGAGGGAGTGTGCTGGCAGAGTTGGCAAGCTTAGATGTATCAGTTGATCAGCTAAGTGGCCAATTTAACTCCGCATGGATAATATGTGAAATTTCTGCAAGCATAATGTAATATTTAAATCGAGTTTCAATTCCAAGTTTTAGCCGGCTCTATTATGAGCCTTACTTGGTCTTATGCTTGACCTGATAGGGAAAGCGTTTCTTCGTTTGTCCTTGTCATTACAACCAGAGACTGATGTCAGGTTATCAGACAACTGTGCATCAGACTTTCTGTATACAAAGAAGAACATGTCATCTGATGTGAACTGATTGCCGAAAGTTTTTCAATGATGCTTGAAGTTCATCTTAACAGGTTGAGATATCTTCAATCAACTCGGCTGAAGTGTACTAGTCTGCCCATACTTATAAATCATGTGACAGAATTCTGTACTATTTTCCAAGATGCTTTTGGTTGAAGAATGGTGCCCACAATTCACTCACCAACTGACTAGCCTTTTGTGATACCATTGTTGTCTGAAAGGTGGCTGTGCCATCTAGGGGCTGCTGCCATGTTTCAGGTCTATGCCGAAGTCTGGATTGTTTTGAAGCAAATGAACCATGTGTAGGCTAACCATCTAATGTGAGTGGACCATTTTTGCTTCTTCTGTATGGTGATGGTTATTCTGAAGCCTGAAGGTGAGGGAGCTATTGTGTGATGCTGAACCCCCATTTGGGCTTTAATCTGTGATATCCACACCTTCTTGATGGGTATTGAAAGCCTTATTGTTGCGTCATACTTATTTGCACTTCCGTTCAATAGTTAGATTGGTATTTATGGTATGCAGCTTTTTTCATTTGGCCCATTTATTGTCTTTTGAGCATGTGAAATGATCTCTCTTGCATTCCAACTCTGTGATAGGTGCACTGTTACTGCTTGCTGGTCTGATGTAGTGCTTCGGCAGAGAACAGAAGAGAAAACATGGTTGTGAGCTCTTGATTCCCATTCTAGCCTTGGCATGACCTGTTTTATGATAAATTTTTAAATTGCTTAGTAAGTCTAATACGTGCCTGTCACATCATCAAGTTACTTGGTCTTGGCCCTCACACACATTAAATGGCTTGAGCCTGTAATTTATTTGTCTTATCCTATGTTCAGCAGATGTATCGAGTGTGTGCATATAGTCCTGTGCCCTTGTCTTTCCACATAATTGTCACATTAATCAACATGACACTTTGCCTCCATGTTGAACACTCTTTTGAAGAAACCTTCCACTTTACCAAGTATTCCTTGGAAATAATATTCCTTGTTCGTCTATTGCAAACATCTAAAATTGTCCCAAGCTCATGTACAAGTTACTGTTTATCAAAGAGTTCCTCTATCTCATCCCTTGAGATGAGATTATAACATCACTTAAGAGTTTCTTCTTTAGCTTAACTTATCTTTTACGTTTCAAACCAATAAAATTGCCTCTTAACTAATGAAGTCTTGCTAACTCTCTAAGTGTCTTGCACAAGGGCTATGATGTACTCATGAAGTATTGGACACCTTATTTCCTGACCTTTTGGGACACATACTCTACCGTTGTAGAGTGAATAGTCATCATCTATGGAAAAATCATTGCAGGGCTTTGGTGGGGGCTCTTTTATTGGGATTCTTGTGTCTAGTGGTCTCTATGTTTTGGAATATGTACGACTGACTTGACACTTGTCCTCATCTTTTTCTCTTAATTGATTTAAGTAGATCCTTGATGAATTGAGTTAAACTCAATTAGTTAATCATGGCATTCTATGAAGGAATTTGCCGCTATATTAAATTTTCCTTTTTTGCACCCTACTTCACAATTGAACTCTTGAAGAAGTTTGGCCCATTTGGCCTTATGGCCCTTCAAATTTGTTTGATAGTATACTGTTTAATGCTGCCTTGGTTAAGCTCTATCAAAATTTGTCACCATATAAATAGTGTTGCCACTCCCTTAAGGCATGTACTATTATGTGCATGTTGTGCACGCTTAAGTTCCTAACTTTCAAAAGCTATTGGTCCACCCTCTTGCAATAACACTACATCTATTGCAATTGAATCGTTAAGTCCATTTCTCATTTTGGTGACAAATTATCTAACCATCTGCATGTTGATGATGTTTGTCAATAAAGTCAAGTTAGGAAGCATGACCCTCTCTCTAGATGAAACCCTGCTACTAGGGTGTCTAAATCAAGCCAATGGGAATGGACAGGCCTTGAACAAGTCATCAACATGTATCTTTTTTGGAATGAATGAGACAAGTTTATGATCCGACCAAAAGATGATAGCGAGGAGCCATTAATGGTATTGTAGAGCAATTTTGCCAAATAAAGACATCAGGGAGAGGATAACATGGGATGGGCATGCAAGTGGCAAGGGGAGGTAGCTTGGAGAAGAGGGATATAGGCCATGGTTGAAGGTAACCCCTTGTAAGAATGTGCAACTTTGGAAGAAATCCAATGAATCCTTGTCTGAAACTGATACAAGGACCTGGGAATCCACATCCTCATGAGCAATATTGGTATCCCCTCTCTAATAGGCATATGTTTTGAGAGAAGCACTAGAGGAGATGGTGGCATACGTTCTTGAAGAATTGTCCAAAGTATGGCTCTTGAAGTAGCATCCTTAACAAAAATAACATGCTCTATAATGACAACTTGTATCCCAAGATGGATAGAGCCATGGTATGAGAGGAGATAGAAGCCCAAATCTAGAACATGTAGGACCTCGGCTTTGGAATTCGATGAATGGTTATGTAAGATTGACATGATGTTGAGATTTTTGTATACTTTAAAGTCGGTTGGAGACCAACATCGTGTGAGAGTGCGTAACAGAAGAGGAACACGAATACAAAGAGAGAGAGAGAGAGAGAGAGAGAGGAAGTAAAAGATGAGGGAAGAATATTGTACTGATTGAAGAAGAATGTTGATACAATGGTGATGGACTGATCAGTCCTTGCATGCAGCCCAAAATGTCAATGAGGGCACTAGATGAGGTTTATGACGATGGCAGCACACTAGGGATGGAGAGTCAAAGTGTGCACCTGCAAAGGGAAGATTGAAGACTGAAGAGAGTGTGTGTGTGCCAAGTGGGGGGGGTGCAACTATAAATAGTAGAAGCACAAAAAAACTGACCAACCTGATCTAGGAGAGGCCATAAATGCTGGCCGACCAGCATTAAATGCTAGTCACATGGAAAGAAATACTAGTGAAAATAGGGGACAACCCAGAAAAATTCCAAATGGCAATAACAATGTTTGGCAGGTGTAGGCAGATTGTGGAAGGCAATAACTCTACTTGGAATGCACACATGCTGAAGAATGCAGAAACTGCTTGGGAAATGCACATAAAATCCCGACTGGAGGACTGGAGGAGAAAATTCACTGAAACGTAATAAACTGATGCTCTAGAATGAGCTATCTTCTCCGTCAAAACAAGTGATAGATATGTCAGAGCTCCTAAAGTCCTCATTTGACTCAGATTGAGGGATCCTGGATGTGGTGAAAGGCCAAGGGAGAAATGGATCTTGGGGTGGCAAGAGGAATGCCAATGTCAATGAAGTTTGTCGTTGAAGAAGCTCCTCACGATCCTAGGAAGCCCCCTTTGAAACACTAGTGGCAAGGAAATCCATAGGCACATCACCGAGATTGTCCCCCTTTGAAAGGGATGGGAGATATGAGGAAACCATCGGAGGAGAGGGTGGGGGATGGGAAGGAACTTGTGGAAAAGATGGTACACATGCAAGAACGGGTGTAGCAATGGACAACTGTCTCAGAGGACCCTACAAAAGAGAAGGGAAGTTAAGCCTATAAAGCCTGCTCTCCAACCAACTCGTCGCGATAACAACCCTTGCAGTAGAATTCTCAATACAAATGGCCTACTCAGTGAAGACAACTTGGGTACCAAGTCTAGTAAGGCCATAAACTGAGAGGAGTGGAAAGCCCAAGTTGGGAATATAAAGGGCCTATGAAAGGGAGCTGGACATGCGGTTGGAAAATAAAGGCAAAGTGTCAACACAAATAGGCATTGAAACAATGTCACCAACAGTGACTGAATTCTCAAAAGGGCATAGATCCTGCAACAAATCACCTCGTGGAGTCATATGACTAGAAGCTCCACTGTCAACCAACCAAGGCCTTTCAGAAGATGAGGCAACCAGAGAAGAAGGCTCCTCCAAGTCAACGATATGAAGGAACATTGACTTATGGGTAACTACTGGAGTAGAGATAGAAGGCTCCGATGTTTTAGCTCCATCCTTCACTCCCAGACGAAGGTGAGGGTACTTCTTTCAACATTTCTCCTCTGGATGTGTCCCCTTCCCACAATATGGGCATTTAGGCTTCTCTTAGTTGGAGTCAAAACTTGAAGAACTCTATTGTCTGTTAGCCTTTGACTTCCCTTTCTTCTTCTTCCCTCTCCCGAACCTGCAACAAAAGCTTGGGTGGAGGTGGATCTAGTGGCTAGCTCTTTGGCGCGCTCGTCATTTGATAAATCTCCAAGCCAAGGAAGAAGTGAAGGATCCCTAGATTCGTCATATCAAACTCCTATTGCAAAATCTCTCAAGTACAATCAACCTCCTAAGTTTGACTCGTAATTATAAGATCATCCACAAACAAGATGAGCAAAACACACTTGTCAATCACAACCTTGAAGTATAGGTTGGGGTCATGAGCTAATCGATGGAAACCAGTTTGAAGAAAGAAGCGATCAATCCTTTGGTACCAAGTTTTGGAAGCTTGCTTTAGGCCATAGAGGGCCTTCAGTAATCTATAGACATGGTTCTCCTTTTCCTGCAGAAGAAAACCAGGAGGTTGTGAAACATAAATCTCCTCCTCAAGGACTCCATTCAAAAAGGTAGACATCACATCCATTTGATAAATAGGCCAGCGGTGGTGGGTTGCACAAGCCAAAATAACCCGAATAGTAGACATTTGAGCCACAGGTGCAAAAGTCTCAAAATAGTCCAACCCTGTTCTTTGAGCAAAATCCTTGGTAACAAGCCTAGCTTTGTGCTTGTCCAAGGAACCATCTACAAGGTACTTATTCTTAAAGACCCACTTTACACCTATCACCTTCCGCTTTGGGGGACGTGGAACCAACTCCCAAGTCTGATTATGCTTGATGGAATGGAGCTCCTTATGCATGGCTTGATGCCAAATATCTTGTGCAAGAGCCTCCTCAACCGTAGTAGACTCACAATCATGAAGAATCTGTATAAGAGCATAGTTCACACAAAATGAACTATTCGACTAGGTCGTTAAGTGAGCTGATTTGTGTGGAATTGTAGGAGAAGTAGGAAAGTGAGAAACACCTGAATCTTGCATGAGTTGTTGGTACCAATGGGGAATCCGAATAGGCTCATCTTGTTGTGACGGAGATTGTTTAGTCTTCAGTACTCATAATGCACGTGTCTGGGGTAGGGATTGTCCCTCACCAAGGGAATGTAGATCCTCCTCATCTAAAGAAGTCTCCCCCTTTGATGGTTGAGCGCCTCAAGAAGACTCCAGAGGGGAGACAAAAGGGGTGGAAGTATGCGACAAAGTAGTATTAGTCGCATTCGTCAGTGGTGGTAGGGAAGTTGGAGTAGAGGAAGGAGAAGGAGGAGGTGGAGGAGCCGAAGACAAAGAAGGGGTGTGAAGAGGCAACCCGGAGGGGAGAAGAGGGGTTGAGGGGAGGGTTAGTCGATGACGAAGAATTGCCCTTGTAAGGAGTTATGTCCTTTAATGCAGAACTCGGGGAGTGGTTGCGGATGTAAACTACAGTAGCCACCACCTCACCCCAAAGGATATGAGGAAGACCCCAATGCTCCAACATCGATTGTGTCATCTCTAGCATGGTTCGATTTGCACAGCAAAGGTGTGGGTAGGGCCTCTTGCTCTTGCTCACTAGCATTGCTACTAGTAATTGCTCTCTAGCCCTCTCTTTGGCCTTGGTGAAGCTCACTAGCTCTCATATTGACAGTATTTATCACAACTCATATAGAATTATCATGCTTCATGGGCGAGACTCAACCTTGTATGTGATCGACCCTTAAGAAAGTCTCTTAATTAGCATTCTTATAGCTTGAGTTACATGACATAACTTTTGATTTCAAAATTTGAAATTGTGCAAATTGCGAGCTATACATGCTTAAATAGAGGGACATTCTCCAATGAGGGAGTCTTATCTCTAGAAATACCAAGCACAAAAATGGATGGAGTTTTTGTTGCTTGCAAAGTATCTAGTAAGAATTGTAGTGAAATTGATGGGAATTGAAGGGAGGGTAGAGGTGTCAGTGAACAAGAAGATTTCACCTATCGGTCCTTGATGATCTTCATTTTGCTGTGAGGACTAGATTAACCTTATTTCTTTGCTTGTAAGATTATTCTTTGTCAGAATCTGATTATGGTTGTGGAGTGTTGAAAATGGAGGAAGAGAGAGAGAGAGAGAGTGAACATAAGACAATGAGTAAGAGTGGGCAGCAGCCCCACACTTGAAAGATACAAGTGTGAGAATGATAGAATGAAAGTACAATAGGTCTTAAGTAAGTTAGGCCTATCCCTAACTCAACTAGAGTAGTCAACTCTAGAAGAACTAACTCTAGAAGTGGTGACAACTTATTAATGTAGTTGTATTCACACTACAAACCAACTAACTAAAACATTGGGCACTCCTGGCAAATTCGAACATCCCCTTGTAGTGCCAATGTGGTAGAAGTATAGGAAGATCAATTTCCAAAGGGTAGCAAGTTCAAGGACTTTCGAAAAGCCTCAAGCTTCTCATAAGGAAGTGCTTTGGTAAAAATGTTTGCAACATTCTCTTGTATAGGGATATACATGAAATGGATCTCTCTTGCATAACATCTCTCTTTGACATAATGGTAATGTATCTCAACGTGTTCCGTGTGAGCAGGAAACACGGGATTTTGTGCCATTGCAATAGCACTTTTGACTGTCAGAAAGAATGCGTGTAGGACCCTCCAAAGAAATTCGTAGATTAGCCAACAACTTCTGTAGTCATACACATTCCACTATTGTAGTAAAGGCTGCCCTGTACTTAGCCTCACAAGGCGAGGTAACCATTGTAGGCTGTTTCTTACTTAGCCATGAAATGCATGAGTGGCCTAGAAAGAAACATTGTCCTCTAGTAGATTGCCTAGTGTTTGCATCACCAACCCAATTTGAATCATTGTAAGCTTGTAGATGCAAGTCTCCTCCCTGGGAAATAATAATGCATGTGATTGAGTACCTTCCAAATATCTAAAGATCCGCTTATCAGCTTGTCAATGTATGGTTTGTGGGTTTTGCATTTACTTGCTCACTTGAGATATTGCATACTGGATATTAGGGCGTGTGTTGCAAGATAAATAAGACAACCAATGGCTTGGTTGTAAATTGCAACATCAGGCATCTCTTCACCATCATGCATAGATAGCTTTAAGCCTTATTCCATAGAAGTGTATACAGGTTTGCAATCTTGCATATTAAACCTATTTAACACCTTATCCATATATTGTGAGCGTGACATGATGATACCAGGCTGATTTTGGGTGAACTGAATCCCCAAATAATAGTGTAGATAGCCCATATTTAACATAGTAAATGCATGTTTTAATTGAGTCTTAAAATCTGCAAATTTTTCCTTTGTAGGTCTAGCTGTAGGCCTAGTGAGTAGCATTCCATCTACATAAAGAATGATAATCAACAAGTCTCTCTTTTCATTCTTAATATATAGTGGGAGTAGTTGGGCTATTTTTGAACCCTTTGTTGGCCAAATAAGCATCAACTTTAGAGTACTATGCACAAGGAGCTTGTTTGAAACCATAAAGAGCCTTATGCAGCTTGCATACCATGTGTTCTTTCCCTTTAACCACAAACCGCGGAGGTTGTGAGACATAAATATCCTCATGTAAATCCATGCTTAACAATGCTATCTTAATGTCCAATTGATGTACTTTCCAACCATAATTTGCTAGCAATCACACATCCCACGTACTTATATGGGATGTAGGAGCAAAAGTTTTCTCATAATCTATGCCATTTTTCTATACCTTGCGTTTGAGTTTAACAACCATTTTGTGCCAATGGCCTTCTTATTAGGTGGTAAATCCACAAGATTCCATGTAGATTTAGTAGCAATGGAGTCTAACGCATCTTGCATGGCTTGCATCCAATGTACATCTTGCTGAGCTTGCCAAGGAAGTAGGCTCATTATCATTCAATAGTAAGCTCATATACACATTCTTATCACAATCATCTACTTCTGAAATATTAGCGAAATGTGCCCCCATTGCATCATGTGCTGCATGTCTAGCAACCCTTCTAGTGCGTTGAGGTAAAGGAGCATCCATTTTACTCTCCTGAGTTTGTAACAACCATCTTGGAACTGTTTTGGTTGCATATACAATAGCGCTTTCATGCTGTACTACTTCTTCCATTGCATGTGGCAAACCATCATCTATACCTTGCTATTTGGGAGTATACAATAGGCACGGACTCCAAGGAAAGTGGCAAAAGACCCTCAAAGACATCACCAATGTCATGGGTGGCTAGCATTTGAAACTGATCATGTGAAAATGCAGCATTTTTAGCAAATATGATATCCCTATTGATAAAACCTTTCTTTGTGCTACAGATCAGCCCACCAAAAATGGCTGAAATCCCCTCCTAATGGCTGAGAATTGGTCAGAATGGCTGAGCATAGGCTGAAGGAGATGAGAGAATGCTGTAGAGAGAAAATTTTGAGATTTGTCGCGAAGAATTGGTCAAAATCAGCTGCTGCCCTACTGTACCAGCCCCAAATGGATGCACCAACAACAATAGGAGCATCAGAGATTGTGATCTTCAGGAGAAAGTGCATCAGCAGCAATTGCCAGCTTCCTAAGGTCAAGAATATGCAATCTCCATCACCAAAATGGTCTCCAATGGCTGGAAATGGCCCCAAAAGCTGGCAGCAACAGTCCAATACCTCTTCCCAACAGCTCCAAAACGAGATTTTCCTCTCCCTTCAGCCCTATTTAGCCTTTCCCCCACTTGCATGGGAAAGTTTTGCCAAGTGGCAGCTTTCTTAATCCATTTTCAACAATTTTCAGCCATTTAATTAATTCAGTCCTTATTCCATGCCCAGAAAATTGACCTTGCCCATCCTAAAATTAATTAGCTAGGCCATTTGCAACCCGAAGTGATCCCATGCATTAATTGACCCTTGGACAAGCATTAATCCATTAATTAATGCCTAGTCCCTAGTGTCACCACTGACACTTAATGGCCAATTAATGGTCCTAGGGGCAAACTGACACCAAAATTCACCTAGAATCTAACAAGTGTAACTTGTTACAACTTTTGCCTTTGACATCCATCTTTTTCACAGGGTTCTTCGGCCTTCAATTGTGAAAAAGTAGCTTGCACCTCACATGTGCAACACATGTGCATCTTTTAATTGCAGATTTGATTAATCCTTTAATCAAATGTCAATTAAACATAAGCAAAGCATCAAATTTTCACGTCCTCGTGACAGTCTTACAAATGATAGCCCATGCTCTCCGATTTGTAGCCAGTAAATATGCATTTTATAGACTTGTCATTAAGCTTCCCACAAAGCTTTTCCAGAACATGTGCATAGGCTATGCAACCAAACACTCAAAAGTAGTCAACTTTGGGTTTCTTGCCATGCCAAGCTTTGAACAGTGTGATCATCTTCAATACCTTAGTGGGTGTACGATTCAACACATGATTTGCACATTGAAGGCCATCTAGCCAAAATTATGAGGTAGCCCCTTGCTTTTCAGCATACAATGAGTCATCTTTATAATAGTTTGATTTTTCCTTTTAGCAATACCATTTTGTTGAGGTGTCATTCTAATAGAGGCTTGATGCGTAATGCCATGATCAAGCAAATATGTCTCAAAAGCACGAGACATGTACTCCCCTCCTCTATCTGTGCGAAGTGTTTGCACTTTCAAGCGAGTTTTAGCCTAAAATGCATGAATACATCAGGTTTTGCCTTCAGCCCATACACCCATGTATATGGAGAGTAGTCATCAATAAATGTGACGAAGTAAAGATGACCCTTGAGTATATGTGTCCTCATGGGATCACGAACATTAGAGTGAAAAAGCTGCATTTTTCAGATAGCACACGTTGCAACTTTCACTAGTCTTTTTGAAAGCAAACTTGTGCATTTTGCCGCATGAGGAGGTGGAGTCTCCATTGGAGGCAATGCATCTACTATAAGACATCTTTGAAGGGTCATCAACTTCCAAGACTTATATGTCCATAGCGGGCATGCCATAGCTTTGTATTTTGCATAACGGGTGAAAGAGTAGTAATTGCTAGAGTATCATGAGATTGTGTGTCATATGTATCCAACAAGAATAGACCCTTATACAGGGTTTCGGATAGCTTGATTGCATAATCCATTTCCCTGTCTCTAACAATGCATTTGTCATCCTCAAAGATGACTTGAAAGCCATGCTTATTAATAGCAGAGATAGAGACGACAAGTTCTTTGTAATGCCAGGCACAAAGAAGACATCTAGAAGCATGAAATGAGAATCATCTGTAGCAATAATAGTGATAGTCCCAATGCCACATACATCATAACTGTTGCTGTTCGCACATGTAACATGCTTCCTAGTAGGGGCTGAATGCAAAGAGATAAACAAACACTTCTTGGAAGTGATATGCTTTGATCTACCCCCCCATCAAATACAACATCAAAGAGACGTGGAAACCAAGATATGACTTGGGAAGAGAGTTCAATGTGATGTTTACCAACTTTGTATCTTGAATAACCTCATCAATATTAATCAGTTGCATAGGTAAATCTTGTGTGAGTAAAGTGATTTGTCATACTATCACCCTCATCCATGTTCACATTAGCTAGCTCGCTACGGAGATAAGATATCTTGGCCTCATTACGTGTTGCAAATATGCACTCAAGTACATCCCAAGCAACTTTTGATGTCCTGCAAGACCGAATGTGCTTAATAATAGTCACATGTAACATAGTTCCATAAGTCCTTCGCAACAAGAAGGTTGCGGACCGCAAAACTCCACAGCGGGTAGTTCGTGCCATCAAGTTTGTCCTCTTGAGTGAGAACACCAAGAATGCTGCTTTGATCATTATTCCCTTGATGTTCCATGCTGTCAGTAATGGACAAAAATATGCAGCCAAATACTTCAATGTTGAAGTATGGTGTGTACTCCTTTGAGTACCAAAAATCCCCATGGGATTAAGAAACAAGTACCAAACTGTCACCAAATGCCAAAGTGTGCATAATGTCACCCAAATCAGCACTCAACCAAGAAATAACAACAATGCATTGCTGTAGACTGTTGTACCATACTTGCATCGAAATGCATGTCCTTGAAAGTACAAATTACAGCAACTTAATCTTGATTCTCACCAAAATTTATTGAATTCCCCCCAAAATTGCTACTCAATCTAATTGTAGCAGCAATTAAATGCTGTTGTATTGCTTGTTTCTTGCCTTGGAGTACGTGTTGGAAAAAAGACCTAAATTTCTTTGCAAAATTTCAAAGAAATTGAAGAAATTTATACCTTATAGTTCGAACCTTTGCAAAAATGTCACGTTGGGATGCATGCCACGAGTAACTAGTTGCTTCTTGTACCAATGTTGAAGAAATTGTGCAAAGTTGGCAAATTCAGTGGAAATTCATGCATGGGAACTCGAATCAGGTAAAAGCCCCAACTTTCCTTGAATACATTTTGAGAAACTTTAGAAATTGGGAATGTTGGTTGAAAATCCCCAAATTTCTTGGCACGGAGTGTGAGAAGTTGAAAATTTCTTCAAAATTAGGTATGAGATGAGCTAGACAAATGAGAAATGGAAATTTTGAAAACCCCAAATTTAGAAAATTAGGTTTTTGGCGTTTCTTCTCAGATCTGCAGTAAATGGTGGGTAGGGCTGAGAAAATGGTGAGAACAGCTGAGAAAATGGCAATCAGGGTTGAGAATATTATGAACAGGGCTGAGAGAGGCTGTGTGGAGAGTTGTGTGCAAGACTGCATACGGGACTACATGCAGGCTGAAAACAAAAGTAGCACCTTTTCCAAAACAACTTCTTCTCTTCCAAAACAGTAGCTCCTCTTCCTTTGTTGATTGAGTGAGAGAGAAAGTACAAGACAATGAGCAAGAGTGGGCAGTAGTTCCACACTCAAAAGATGCAAGTGCTAGAATGATAGAATGAAAGTACAATAGGTCTTAAGTACGTTAGACCTATCCGTAACTCAACTAGAGTTAATATAACTCTAGAACTAACTCTAGAAGTGGTGACACAACTTATTAATGTAGTTGTGTTCACACTAAAAACCAACCAACCAAAACATTGGCCATTGCCCATAGAATTGGCAAAATCTAACATCAAGACCAGGAAGAAAGAAAACGAGATGGTAAATTTGCTTTTGTCACCTTTCTCTTAATTTTTCTGACCTTGAGTACAATGCACATGTTTGTCACTTGAAAATCCATTTTAAAAAAGTTGAAGAATACGACATTGAACAACTTTTTGACTTCTTTGCTGGAGATGGATTGTGTGTGGCAATATGAAATTGCAAGCTCAAATCTGATAGTTCAACAGTTTGATCTTCTCACGATTTTGTGTTGTTACTGCCTTACAGATAGCCCAAAGAAATGGAATTGAGGTTGATGTGGATTTGGCATTGGGTTTTGCTTCACATTACTGCAAGATTGGGACAATGGAGTGCTTAGTCAATGATGGAAATGCAGTTGCTTTTCTGGGTCCATTGATGCGAGCTGCAGATAGGGGCTGTATGCAGGTGGTCAAGTGGTTTGTAGAGAGAGGATGTAGGGATATGGAACTCTGTCTGGCTTTAACTGCAGCTGCCTCAAGTAGCAGAATTGAAGTTGCTGACTATCTCTTGAAGCATATACCTCTTCATGTTCTGCGTGCTCTAAGCTTGGATATACTGAAAGCTGCTGGTGAGCGAAGTTCTGGTTCTTTGAAAGGAATAGCTTTTCTTTTACAGTCTGATTTTCTATGCAGTTCAGAGGCAACCTATGCAGTTGCAGACAGTATGTCAAAGCTGGAAGATGAAAATATCTCAATTGAATTGAAATCCTTCTTTAAAGAAGAATGGTCAGATGAAGCATTTTTACAGGGCAGGATGGTTGGTGAAGCTCACCATTTGAATGCAATGAGGGCTATTAAGAGAGGCTCGTCACCTCTTCACCTGCAGGAGCTTCCAATACAGTTGCAGGTTACCATAGCGTACTTTCCTCTGTATAAAGAATGCGTGCGGAGTTGTGGCATTTTGCTATCTCAGTGGCTCAGGGGCCAACTTGTTGAGGCTGCCTTGCGGCTCGGAGGGAATGAGTACTCAATCAAGGATATCTTAGGATTTGACAAAGATAAACTTCTTGCTATAGTTGAATCCAGGTTGCCATCTTTCCTTGTGTATGGTTCCTGAGGATATGATTTGTCGGCAGTTTACAACATAGACACTTGCAAGGTGTCCTTTCAAGATTTAACAGTTGCTATCTTTTACATGAGCATTTGTGTGGTTAAGCTCATGCCAACTTTGTTCAAACTTTCCAAGAGGCATATATGCTGTATCTGTTACCAGCCAATGCTGAGGATCTAAGAGTGCTACAATGAGAAAACAGCTTTTACTCCAGACAATTTTCATTGCACACACAAAATTAATAACTTAATCTTGTACTTTGTGCTCTCTTCTTTCATGTGTGTGCTAGTGAATCGGTTCCAAAGTTAGCTTTGGCTTGAGTCCTACCATTGTGCAAAACTTTGATTCATATGCTGGCAAGATTCTGGTTTGGCATTGATACTGACTGTTAAAACTTGGTTTAGACATTCACCAGAACATATGTACTTCAAACTGAAGGCCGCACCTTTGCCAGAAATTTTTGTGCTCAATTTATATGCTACATTACAAAGGTGAGAGAGAAAAAATCATCAACAAAAGGTTTATGGAGGCACTATAATATGTGTTCTCCATTGAAATGATGCTTGTTGCTACCTCTATCGAGGAAAGTGTGAAGGCTATCAGAATATCTTATTCTTGAAGTTCATTAATATTTGAAGGTGTAGAGGATACTCTAACAAGATATAACTTGAGGGCAGGGAGACATGTTTTCTAGCATTCTGGTGGTATCTGCAAATCTCTTATGGTCATTACTTAGCATGACAATTAGGGATGCAGATTGCAATGCAACTTTTACTTCAAATGCTAAAAAGCTGCAACAAGGCCAATTTGATATATGTCACAAAAAATTCAACCACAGTCAATCAATATCTTTGAAGATGACCCTATCAAACTCCAGATGGAATCACACACACCAAGAGTTTCCGGTCAAGTAGCTTCTCTTTTATATCATAATTTTTAATTGCATTTGTTCCCATTACATTTTGGGACGAGCAAAATTTGTACATAGTTATTTAAGGCATAGAACTTTCTGGGGAGGTATGGCTGCAATTGGTTTTCAAGTTAGGAAAAGTTACAACCAAGATTTCTCATTGGAGTCTCTAATCTACATGGATTACAATGGGATGTAAGAAGTTTTGAGTCTTATATAGTTTAAAAATCATGGGATCCATTACAAGAATTAGTTGGATTACACAGTTCCATTAGGTTTCTTCTTATTGTATTGATTGCATAATAATGAAAAGTAAAAGTTTGCATTAGGTTTTTAGTATATGTGTGGCTTATAGATTCCCAATTGTGAGGAAAGTTTGAACATCTAGGTTGTAGCTATAGATTTTCTTCTTTGTACATTTAGATATATATCAGATTGGTGGATTTTGATTCGGCTTTTGCAATATGTCCAAAGTAAAGGAGGACAAGATTAGGCAATTTTTGGTGTATCGTAGCTCTCAAGTTTAAAGTAAGTTTTTCATGTATACGATTTTTGTTGCTACTAACACATGCTTGCATATATATGGTGTAAGGGGTTTATCTAATGTCTAGGAGTCCCTTTTTTGTGATTTCTATTCTTTAATTTGAAGGTGTACTATCTAGTCTCTAGGATACCTTTTTGATTTGTAGCATATTTACTACCTCCAAGCTTTTGATATATAATGACTTGTGTGGCTCTTAAAACTTCTCTCTTTAAAATTGAGAGGATGTTAGATTCAAATGGGGCAAGCTTGAGGGATTTATTACATGTGAACCCTATGGATCACTTGTGTTCAATGCATATCCAAGAACCCCCTATCCATGCATGAATATAATCCACCTATTTAAATTTGATTGTAAATTTTCCTTAAATGTCTTAAAAGGCTTGTAGAATAGCTTGTGGAGGCAAAGGACCTTGAAGACCTCAAGTGGGAATAAAGATCCCATCTAGTGCCTTTAGACAATGAACGGCAACTTCATCAACTTCTATGAATATTTGAAGCACCAAGGGCTTGTAAATATTCCACACATATGGGCTTGAGAAGTCTCATGCTTGTAACTTGCATACCACATGACTACAAGTGGCCAACTAACTTTGCATACAAGTAGAATAGGATGAGACCCTATAACATATGATGGGTACACTGGCAAAATCTTTGACAGAAATACATGTGACAATGTTTTAAAAGGTCAAATCTTGCTATCGAAATGCGCATTTGTATACTACCAACACGATGTCAATATAGGTGTCAGAATAAATGCTAATGTGCACCATATAAGCATCGATATTATCGACACATATTGGTGCTTATTTCAATGTGTGCAAAAATCATACTAATGCATATATTGATGAATGTAGGGAGGTAATTCTTTTGGTAGGGATCTGGCCTCTAAAAAGGCTAGGTTTGTGCTGTCCATGTCTACTATGTTGTGAGACATGGATTGCTAAAACCCTAGTCGAATATGCAAACAAAATAAGTATGTATTATGACAAATTCAAATGAGGTACTTAGAATTTGTATAAAAAGGAAAGATAGTAATGAGTATTGAATGGAAGTATTATGAAAATACAAGTGATACATCAACAACAAACAACTATATATAATGGAAAGGATACAAATACAGCTAGATCTATATAAGAAACTATATACAAATTGATGAGATGCCTAATCAAAGATCTTATCCTTGTGGAATACCTCCTCCGGCCAATATTGCGACAAGAAAGAGACATTGATTTAGGATTTCTTGAATTGAACATAAAATGCAAGTATGTAGAAGTCTATAATAGTTGCATCCATAGCCTCTCTAAGAGTCGAATTATCCTATGGTGCACCACATATTTATCTAGCTTGGTCATTGAACGAGGGATGAATCCATACTAAAAGAATAGTACACATACAAAAAGTACAACCTACAAAATCAAAGTTGAAAAACAAAAAAGGTTGGAGAATAATATACTTACAAGGTGTTCTCACTTTTCATGGTAACTTTGACCCTAATATAAATAGGTGGTACTAGTTCCTCATCTTTGGGGTCAAGTTCTATGATGCTCATTACGTGATCAATAATAGGTTATAGTAGCATGGATGGTTCGTATAGTGGATGTGCAAGTGCGTAATACTTCTTGATGTGGCTTCCATGAAGTAGTTGACCCCTTACCTTCCAAGGTTTCCAACTCCACATTGCTTGTTTTGTTGGTAGAAACACCACATGGAGAGTAATGATGATATAATCCTTTGATTTGGGGTGTTGGTTCACCTCTCTATTATGCTATCCTTGTACACTTGCACAAGTAGCTCATGTAGCCTAGCGATGACTCTCTTCCCTTCATTGGCTAACTTGTACGATCAGTGGTCAAGTATGACATACTGAGAGGAGTCATGGGTGCGTTGAGATTTTAGGGTGTAGAAGTATCATATTGGGAGGGACAATTGCTAGCGACTAGGCTAGTTGTAGTGCTATATCCCTCTAGGTGGTAGGCCATGGATTTGATGGGTATGAGAGCTAGGGTCTGGTTAGGGACGGTGAAATGAAAACTCTATCTCGGATAGTAGAAGGAAAACCCTAGAGATGAGTTAGTAGAGTTGAAACTTGCAAAGCTATATTACTACAGGTCTAGTGTCTATCCCCCTAGTGTGTGGTTCGGTGAAGATAACCAAGAGGTCATCCTAGAAGGAGGCCTGGATGGCCTAGTGGACAGAGGGATAGGATGTGATGTGATTGGCCAACTGGCTTATGATGAGGAGGGGAGGGGGCTCCATTGAGTTGAGGGGCACAACCATAACATCAAGATAGCATTGCCACCTCCATAATGGTTGTAGGCACCATAATTTCAAGGACTTGATGAGCAATGACCACGAGTGCAATGACTCTATATGATATGAGTTGATTGCTTTATGCTATCTCAAGGAATTGCTGCATGGTATCTCCTTGTCTGTTACGCATGGATCATAATGGCAAGTGTAGTCACAACTTGTAAAAATAAAAAGATTAGTATATTTAGTATACTTCCTCTCTACAACTCTTTTTCTCCCTCCCTCCCTCTCCCTCAACTTGTAAAAATAAAAAGATTAGTATATTTAGTATACTTCCTCTCTATCTCTACAACTCTTTTTCTCCCTCCCTCCCTCTCCCTCAAGCTTGTTGGGAGCATCTAACCCTTCGTCCACATTAGAGTTTGATTCTATGAAGTCATCAAATTGTCTTATCTGAGACAACTCTTCACTTTGTCTCAATCCACATCTTCATGTCAAATAGTCCAACACCCCAATGGAAAATCCTCATGCAAGAGAAAAAAGGTCGAGAAAGTACATGTATACAAAGACAAGATTCTCTTATAGGAGAAGAAAACCTACGATACCTAGCATTAGCCCTACCTTAATATCCTTAAGCTTAAGCTCGATATACTTGCCCAAGATGCAAACTATAGTGGCCAATCCTTTCTCAAGTACTTGTCTACTCGAGGGGAGGTGCACATTAGATAAGTACTTGAGGATGAACTTGGCACTACAATTGGCTCCTTACGCGAGCATGTTGAGTTGAAACTTGAGTATATCAAGGTAGCGTTGATCTTGGGTATCACATGCTTTCTTCTCTTGCAAGAGGATCTTCTCTTAATGTGAATGTAGCTTCTCTTAGTGTGCATGTACTTTCTCAAAATTTTTTCTCTTGATGTACATGTACCTCCACTTGTTGTGGCCTCTTGCCTTCAAATGTGCATCATTTGTCTAGGGAAGCCTTTGATTTTTCTAGAAGTTTGAAACTAGACTAAAAGGGCCAAAAAAAGCTCTAGTATTTAGGCATGATAAATAACTCTCAATATGCATTTGTGCCTTTGAAGCATGTTTTAGGCACTCTTTTGGGGAGGAAATCACTATGATAATCTCTCTCTCTCTCTCTCTCTCTCTCTCTCTCTCTCTCTCTCTCTCTCTCTCTCTCTCAATTAACCAAGATAATATTACACTAAATCCTAAAAAAACAACAAAATCCTTTTATCTTTTATTTTTATGTTTATAATTAATTAATAAATTAACTTAACAATAGTTAACTAATCATTTCATAATCAACCAATAGTTTTATAATTAAAAAATAATATTAAAAATTAATTAGCTAATGTTAAAAAAATGAAGTTGTCGATTGTTTTATTTCAACCACTATTGTTCTTGTAAACATAT
This sequence comes from Lygodium microphyllum, assembly GCF_053477565.2. Lineage (NCBI taxonomy): Eukaryota > Viridiplantae > Streptophyta > Polypodiopsida > Schizaeales > Lygodiaceae > Lygodium > Lygodium microphyllum. The sequence continues at coordinate 152,761,907 of NC_141140.1, read as the reverse complement.
TGTCAATTGTTTTATTTCAACCACTATTGTTCTTGTTTAAAGATGGAGTTGTTGATTGTTATTTTTCAACCACTATTGTTCATTTATTGTGTGCAAGCAATGGAGCATGATGCAAAGAGTGTGATATGCAAGAAATTTGGAAAACAACTTGTGATAAATCTATGTATTTGTTGGTTGAATCCTATTGAATAGTAAAGGTGTGAAAGCATAGCAGCTGACCCTTGCATGGATATAAAGAGAGCATAACAACTCTTGATGCAAACTTTGCCATCGGAAAACTACAAGGAAGCAAGTTGAAGTTAGCCTCCAATGTTACACTTGCTAATGTGATTGCTTCTTGCATTTGCTCATGTGTCTATGAGGTCTTGCACCATAGATTCTCACCCACATAATTCAGATCTTGTAGAATCACTTGACTAGCCTTTGGGAGAGCTCTCATATTGACATGATACCAATGTGACCTTGCACTCGCCATGTGTGGGCTCACCCTTCTTGGTGTGGAGGAAGAACCTAAACACTTGGAAAACCCTCACCTCTTCTTTACTCTAATGAGCTTCAATTCTTATCTAGTCGAGATGGATTAGCACTCCAATTCCTTGCTAGATATACTTTGTAGCTAGCACAAGCCAACCTTTTAATAACCCAATCCTTGCAATGTTTGTTAGACAAATTAGGCTAGCATGCCTTGGCCTTGCTCCATAGTGCATTATACTTGTGAATAAGACTCGGATCTAGAAAGGAACTATACAACTATTAGTTATACCAATTCCAAAAATCACACTCAAACACATCTTCCCTTTCCTCATCTAGGGCTTCTTTAAACATAGAAGACTAGGCCAAGGATAGTTTCAAGGTTCTATGTTTTGGTCACATGAAAACCACCCCCTCATTCTAAAAGGAAAAAGAGACAATTTTCTAAGAGAATCTATATTAAGAAATGAATTATGCTCAGAGTTATAATAGTGCCATAAATCACATCCAATATGTCTCACATTTCCTCAACTATATCATCTCCTAGATCACCAGCCCTAGAAGACTAGGTTGATAACAATTAAGAGGTAATTTTTTTTTGATTAGATGACAACCACCTCCATTCCAAGGGAAGAAAATGAAAATTTTCATGTATTTTTAATAATAACATTAATACCTTTAATTACAAATAAAAGAAGATGTGAGGAAAAAATTCCACGTCAGATTGTACATCCACTGTGCACTACTACCTCCTAGTACACACACAAGTGCACATCACTGTGCCAAGCCCACCTGCACTTGGAAGAGTCTCTCTTTTCTCTCGTTTCCAACCCCAACATCCATCTTGTTCACAAGGGAGGGTCAAAGGGAAGGAAGAGGAAAGTGGCGCGTTGTAGTGCACTAGTGTGCTCTTGTAGACACACATGCACTAGCACTGACACGAGAAACTATGTGCACTAGCACTTGCACTTGCACGTGCACTTGTGCTTACACCCTTCAACCACTCTAAGACATTGCACATAGACCTTACACTCTAGCCTCACCTTGTTCATGTGAGTGTGCTTATGCACACTTGAGTTCACTTTTAGGCGCACTTGCATTGACATTGACACTAGCATGTGCACTGGCATACACATGTGCACTTGTGTGCATTCATGTCGATACCCTCAATCATCCTAAAATTATTACACATGAGCCTTATTTTAAGCCTATCCTTGTGCACTTGTGTAGACTTGAGCACACTTATGTGCGCTTGAGTGCATGTGCACTTGCACTTGCACTTGCACACAACTCCACTATCATGTGTTGTCCCTAGAGCGTAGCATCACCTCACACATAAGCCATTCCACATTTGCACATAGTCCTACCATACCGTACTTGTGCACAGTGCACATACATAGTGCACTGACGCAACACACTACCCTTTGTCCCTAACACAATCTTAGTACAACCTCCCTCTCAATCCACATTCACCTACCATAGTGCAGATTAGGAAGCCCATAATAAACCGTAGTGCACTACCTTGTTGAACTACCCTAGTACACTTGAAATGTGCACTAATTCTATCCTCACACATGTGCATAAGAGAATATGCACTAATGCACCCACAATCAAACCTAGTGAACACATGCACTAGAATCAACCTTGCTCCTTGCACTTTAATTATGACACACAGAACAATCATACACCTTTGCACACAGTGCACATCACCACATATTACCACACACATTTTTGTTCACATGCACTTGGTTACTTAGTCCACACTAGTGCACATCACACTTGCATCACATGTCATCTCTTGCATAGTAGTGCACATGAGCACTTAGCTTTCAAAGTTACTACACCACAATAGTGTACTACCCTAGTGCACTATAATGCCAAAACCCTAGTGCACTTGTCTCATCCTTGCACATCAACCCTAGTGTATGACAATATGCATCTTGGTTAAGAACACTCCACTTAGTGAATTCCACGTGCATTGTTTCACATGATACCTTAGTCCACACATTATACCTTGCATCCTAGTGCACTTACCTAGACTTGTATACTAACCCATTCTTGCATTTAGCCTTTGACACACTTGCACTAGTCACATCCTTGCACACTAGCCTTAATCACTAGTTCACCCATGTAGAAACTAGGGAACCCCATTGCATTCTAGAACATAACTATCTAGATCATTATGTAAGCTTTGCTATGGAAGCTCATGGGTGGATAGAGCCATCATTGTATCACTTTGTTTAAAATAAAGAAACCTCAGTTTTTCTCTAATTTATTGTACACTCTATTCCTAGCTCAAATCCCATTCAATGCACTGTCTAATTTAGTTGCCTACTTTGAAAGCAATGGCAACCAAAATCCACATGAAAATGTGGGTAGAATATCAAGGGGATAGAGTATAGTTTTGAAAAATGTGACAATAATATAATTTCCTTTGTGGAAAGTAGCCTTGATAACACCAAAAAAACAAACAGACTTCAAAATTTTGTTGGGCATCTCTATAGAGAGACTAGACTTTAAAAAAAGGAATTTTTTTTCTACATAACTTGTCTAGCCTCTCATTGGCGTATCTCGACCTTATTACCCATGTTCATTATCATTTTTCCATTTGCATCTAGAGGTGCAAACATCCATTCACATGCCATCATATCTAGTGTATATTGACGCAATAGAAGCCAATTTTCGCTGCCATCTCATACCACCTCAATACCAAGAGAGTATTTGAGACTGCCAAGCTCTTTAATCTCGAATTCTGCTCTCAATTGCGCATTGGCATATACATCCAAGTCCTCATTTTGCTAGTAAGAACCAAGTCATGTACTTTCATCTTTCATCTTAAAATCCCTCTTAATTTTGCTATGTAATGTTTAGAAACTCCTCATTGGATACAAAAAGATATGTGCCACTAGGGAATTGCAACCTAGGATTTGAACTCATGCATTGCTAATATTGAGACATATCCACTTGGAAAATTAGAGTGATGTTTGGTAGTCACCTAGTTGCACATTCAAAGTGACACTACATGGACCCCATGGAATATGTAGTCTTAGTCGACTACAACACTTTTAGATCTACCTCACAGATGGAAGCAATTGGCTTGACCCATCAGAACCAACTTGGGTTTCTTATGACTCAATTATGGTATTCTAATAGTAGTCTAGCATCAAGCTAAGAGAGCCACTTCTGTGATCAATTAAAGCTCAAAGTGAGGCAAGCACCACACTTGGTTCAATGAGAGTGAGAAATGAGGGGAGTAGAATGTCGATCCCTTTGCCCACGCATCATTTCACCCTAGAAATCTAAAATGACATTGTGGAAACTCTTAAGATGACATGTATCTTGGGATGGCCATCGTTTTTTGGCTCTAGTCATAATAGTGTTGAGAAGCCACCCAAATAATTAGGTCCATCCATCCGTAGGATGCTCCCCTTGTGGGAAATTATCCACTCACTTCCCACACACATTCAAGAAATTATTTAGTTATCTAATTATCTATCATATTTAATTGAGACATTCAAATTCAAGTTCCTTAATTAAATCATTAAGCACATGTTCCTTCACATAAATTAATGCAATGATACTAAGAAAATTGAATATAATTATTTCAAAACCACTTTGTATTCAACCAACATAAGATATTATTCCTAGACATTGTTAATAGTCACATCCTATTGCATAAATTGGGCACAAAACCACCCAAAAACTAGGTTGAAAACCACCCCAACTAGGCATCCACCAAAACTTATTGCCTAACTGGTATCAGGATCTTCTAGACTACTCCAGGATTGCAAAGAGTTGTTTACATCCTAGACATTGTGGTAGTCTCTCTAGAGCCTTGCAAGTCATCATGATTCTTAGGGATACCAATTACACTTGTAGAGAGACCTCTCATCTATAGACATAGTTCTAGCACCCGAGATGGAACCAATTCTTGGTGGTCTTAGTGCGGTGCTTGGGGATAGCCACCATCGCTCCCCATACCATCTGTATAGACTAATCCATCAATAGTTGCCTTGGGAAACCACAATCATGGCAACCATTATTCTAAATAATTCATTTTCTTAAGGAATTCAATACATGTAAACAATCATTTGTAAACAATTCATTCATTGGTTACACCAACAACAACAACAACAAAGTAGACATGAAATTCAATAATCCCAATTAAAAATTTATATCTCTTACTTAAGTTTGAAAATTTCTTGATGACAGAGTATTCAAGGTTCTAACCCCCCTTTCATTCCCATGTTGAAGTCCTGCCATTCTACAATAGTTTCAATGTCTACATGTACTGTTGAGACAAGAGAATTTATATTAAAATCACTTTATTAGTAGTAATCTTATCTTGGGTAGTGTATAAACTTAATGAGTCTAGCTTGAACCTTTTTGAGACTTTTTGTAATTACAAATTTGTATTTTAATATTATTAATTTTAAACAAATTCTAATGTCTAATTGTCATATCTTAGACATATACTTTTGTCTACACAAGTTTACTAAGAAAAATGAGATAGTTAGCATCGTCGCGTAGCTTAATTATTGTGAATCTCTATTGCTAAATATTAATCCCAATTAATGTTTGCTAATTAATCCTATTTTTTTCAATTACTTTTCCATTCGATTGCATAGTCAGTTAATTAAATATATGGGCACTTGGTGAATTGGCTATGGGGCAGAACTAGAGTCATGCTCATCTTGGTTATGGTTTGTTTTGCTCCTATTGCAGTCGTGACAGGATCAACTACAATTTCTATTCTCTTAGGTGCCATTCCAAACAATCCTATTAACTATGCTCCTACACATTGATGACTCCATGAATAGAAATTGCTCCTTCATTGGCGGCCATAAATGTGAAAGGATTTCACACTCGTTGAAGAATTGAATGCCACTTCAAATCACTCATGATCCTTTACTAAAAATTGGTTTTCACTACTCAACTATAGGGTATACATTGGATCAAACCAAGGGAATTTGACGCAAATAGTGACTATGCCATGTACAATCGACAAAACATGAAAGTGCAAGATTTGAGGTCGATGATTATAAACATAATTTCTTGCTGTAATGTGATATGACGTAATGAGGCGTCGGTTTCTTGTGTGTTATTTGGAGACCTTAGTGGCAATTAGCTCCTTAGCTATGTCAAAAGCCTTAATGAATACAAATTCCAGTTCTTCCCAAGAACATGGGAGTGTATGCACTTCCTCGCTATAGGCTCATCCAAAAGACCTAAATCCAACATGTCGTAACTTTTATCAAGTATCATGAAGGTAGCATCCAAGTGTGTGAGGCAAGCAACCAAGTCATCCCTCGTGTTCTCGGTGAAGTCCGCGGCCATCTCCGCTCATAAGAGAGTCTAAGGCCTGTAGATGGCTGGGGTTTGACTAAACTAGAGAGTTCAGTAGGTAGCTGGTTCTTGCAGCTTGAGTTGCTTTTGAGGTTGTGGCTAGTCTCTTGCTCAATAGGTTGGTTTGCGGCTACTAATGGTGCTTCTGAGGCCTGACGGGCACTAGTAAGCCTAGGTTGAGATAGTTTGTTAGTAGTGGGCTTAGGTAAGTTACTCATGAATATGTGTGCATCACGTGGGTTCAAAATAAGGTATTTTTAAAATACCATTTTTATACATTTTTTACATACTGAAGGGTGTAATATAAAGGGATTATTTACATATTGAATAGAAAAGGATTATGCTTTATTTAGCAACAATTTATAGATAATGATATTTATAATTAGGCCTTGAATGCACGTGATGTAGAAGATATACATATAGCAACTTCCTCGAGGTAGTGGGTTGCAATTTTGGCCTTTAGATTGGTTTAGATTTTGTGGGCCTAAACTTTGGAGGCTCTAGGGATTTAGCAGCTTGAGTCTCTTGTAGTCTGAGTATCTGCTATCTCTTGATGTTTTGTGTGGTCAAGCTTGAGGGCGGCATGAGTAGGGTCTTTGGCCATTTTGGCCTTAGGTACCCAAATCCAGGTGTTGCCCTCATAGTAGATTTGCGCTTGTAATAAGGTCTTGCAGACCCATCGCGGCTCGACGATACGTCAATGTCTATGGTCTCTTCTTGGCTTCCTAGGTTTCGAGTGTGGATCCTTAGCCTTGTCAGGCCATGGATGTCTACCCCTAGGTGGTGAGTTTTGATGTTTAGGAATCCATTAAAGCTTTGGTTTGCAAGCCTCATCTTTGGCTCTAATGGTTCAGTCATCTTGGGGTTTTGCAAGTGGTGACAAGTCACGACCCCCTCCCTAGACTTGACAGTGGGGTTCTCTACCAGTGGCTTTGCAGACTTTGAAGGAGTTGCACAACCATTGTTGAAAGTGGTGACTGTACGCACATTTCCTATGGTGAGGTGAATGCACTGGGACTCGTAGTCAACATTGCAATGAGCTTGATTTTTAAATGAGTGTCCTAACAATGAGGCCATACTTGCATCTTTATTGTTTGGTAGCACATAAAAGATCATTGGTATGCTCTCAGACTCGATAGAGATTGCAATTTCGCACTTTCCCAAGAGGGCATATGATCGGTCCCCCAAATGGGGTGAGTTTGGTGTTAGTGGACTGTAACTGTGGCTTGCAAATTTGGGTCCAATGCACGTGTGAGATAGGACATGAAAGTCAACTCCATCGATTAGTTTATTGAGGGTGGTCATGTGCTTGGTAGTGACCATCATGCTTAGGTAAGCTAGTTCTACATTTCCTCTTCCTCATCTTCAATCTCTGTAATTGTGGCCACTTGTAAGTTGACAGGGGGACTCCAGCATTGGAGGCTCATGTAATGGGTGCATGGGAGGGTAATACTTCTTAATGCAACTGCCATTGAAGAAGCATATGCCCTTTGCTTCCAAGGTTTCAAGTTCCACATTACCGGTTTTGCTAATGGCACAGACCCTGGCCCTAGCCCTCTAAACTTCATCTTCTGTTTATGACCCTTGACAAAATACAAGAGTACTAAGTCTCACCTATTCGAAATCTCACTGTTTGACATACTTGTCACAAACTAGATTTTGTGTCTTTCCTTCTTGCACATTAGTGCGTGGGTGGCTAGAAGTCGAGTTTTTGATAGGCGTTCTAGCTCAACTAGGTGCTTTGTACATGTCTCATTTTCATCCCATCTCTCTTGATGAGCAATTCTCAGCCTAGGAACAAATAAATCTACATGTAGAATTGCTTTAGTTCCATAGTTTAGCTTGAAGGGAGTCTGTCCAATAGTCTTTTGATAAGTTGTGTGGTAGGCCCATAAAGCTAGCTTGTTATCCTAGTCGTTGCGCAAAGCAGAGACTACCCTGGTCCATACATTTACTAGCATTTTATTCGTAGACCCAGCCCTGACCATTAGCCTGAGGATAGTACAGTGAGGATTTCTGATGGATGATTAAAAATGTGGATGGGAGATGAGAAATCACTTCATTGATGAAGTGTGTGCCTTGGTCACTAACAAGATTGATGGGGTAGCCAAATCGTGAGATCATCTGCTCCCAAAGGAACTTGGCACTGGTCCTAACATCATTCTTGCTTGTAGCTCGTGCTTTCGCCCACTTTGTGAGATAGTCAGTGGTGGCAACAATGATGTTTTTTGCTCGTGAGTACTGTGCTGCGGAATTGATTGACCCAATGAAGTTGATTCTCCATTTCTCAAATGGTTGCCTTACAATGATCGGACTTAACTCCATTTTGTCCTTGCAAACTGGTACCTTGGTCTTTTCACACTCATCATAGTACTTTACAAATCGTGTGGTGTCTCAAAAAAGAGTAGCCGCCATAGTTGAGATTGCAGCACCTTGTGGGCCTGGGGATTGTGTCTGTATTGAAATGCCATCCTACCATTCCAAGTGCATCGTGCATTTCATCCTCGCACACACATCTGCGCAACAATCTGTCTTGCCCTAGCCGATAGAGTTGGCATGCTATCAATTAACAAGGTTGGACTTTGAGAATGAGTCACCTAAGTTGAGCTTTCTCTATTGGTCATTCAGAGAGTCCATGCTCAAGTAGTTGGACTATGTCATCTTCCCATAGTAAGGCATCAAATCAACTCTAAACAAATCTCTTTTGCTAGATAGACTGAATAGATATGCATCAGGCAGTTTGCCTGCAATGCCTTTCCCAATGGCTTCTTTTATGGGGATGCAAGGCATGTGGTCGACCATATAATGTTTCTTTCCTTTACACATGACCATGAAGAATTTGAATTCTAAAAGCAAAAGTAACCATCGAGCTATGCATCCTGTGGCACATGGTTTATTAACAAGGTAGAGCAGGGCTTGATGGTCAACATAGAAGATAAAGGGCGTAGCCAAAAGATAATGTTGAAACTTTGTTATAAAAAATGCCATGGCTAACCCCTCTCTCTCCATTTTCGAATAACCTATTTCCATATTTGTGAGTTTTCTACTAGCAAAGCTCATAGGATAGTCTATCTTGTGTTCACGAGGCTGTCACAACATCGTTCCTATAGCAAATTTAGAAGAGTCAATGTGAACATGAAAAGTGATTGTCCAATCTAGGGCTCGTAGAATTGGTGGAGTGGTTAGAGCCTTTTTTAGTTGCTCATACATGTGTTGGTATTCCTCAATCCATTCAAATATGATCAGCAACTTGTATAGAGGTCTAGCAATCAATGCATATTTCAACACAAACCATCGATAATACCTTAGATGGCCTAGGAAGCACTGAACTCCCTTGTAATCAGTTTGTGGTGGGAGATTGACGATAACCCTGACTTTTGAGAAGTAAATGGCAATGTCATTCTTTAACATCACGTTCCCTAGAATGCATCCATGCTTCACCAAGAACTCTGGCACTTTACAAGGTTCAACGAGAGACGATATAATCGACACTGTTCAAAGACAGCTCGAAGTTTGTCTGCATGCTCCTTCTAAGTGGAGTGAATACATAGATTGTCGACGAAAACATCTAACTCCTTCTTAAGAATATCCTTGAATATAGCACACATGAGCCTCTACAAGGTAGTTGGTGCGTTAGTCAACTTGAAGGGTATGACTATGTAGGCAAAGACTCCCCACTCAGTGGCAAAGGCAGTCTTGTGCCTATCGTCAAGATGAACTTGCACTTGGTTGTAGAAGCCATCCAAGAGGTTGTACGCCTCTTTACCAGCTACTCTTTTGAGCATGTGCTTGATATATGGCAATGGATAATTTGTTAGATATGATCAATGCCCCACCCTCATTAGGTACTACCAATGATCCATGGTGCTCAAAGTTGTAAGGCCCCCATTATGAGGAGAAGCCAAGTGTGAGCCCGGACATTGGTGGAGTCCTGACTTGTATATCAGATGAGGTCTATGTGACCGGATGGCAAAAAGGTGACCATTGTGGGTCTAATCTTTGGGTTAGACGGAGTGGTTAAGCTGGTAGCAACTCGAGGCACATTGCATTGAGTTGCGTGGTAAGGGAGTTAAAAGGGGCCCCTATTGTGGGGTCCGGGGGCCGCGGAAGCGGCCCCTGGCTGGGGGGTCCCAGGGGGGCCAGCGGCCCCCCTGGCGGGGGTCCGGGGGCAGCGCCCCCGGCCCGATGGTAAAGGGAATATTCCCTAGAATATTCCCTGGCCGACTAGTGGAGGCTCATATGGTAGGTCGGTCAGCAGGCCGACCTAACGACCTTCGCGGGCTATAAAAGCTAAACCCCTTCGCAGCCATCTCACACTCATCTTTCACCCAGTCAGAGTTGTTGTTCCAGCTAGCCTTAAGCTCTTCACCTATCTTCTGTCTAGATCGCCATCTAAGCTTCACACAGTGGAAGCGCACGGGTGGACAGAGCCATCTTTGTATCAGTTGTTTGGAGTTAAAGAATTTTACTGATTCTCCTCTTATCTGTTGTGTACTCTCTATCTCTTTCTCAGATTCTGTTCGCTGCGCCGTGTAATATTTTACATGGTATCAGAGCCCAGGGGGCTCTAGAGATCGGAGAGAGTGCAAGAGGCAAAGGCTTCAACAGCAAAGAGAAACGATGTCGACTCCGGGAAGCAGTTCTGGCGCATCAGGAAGCGGTGCAGGAGGTGGTGCTGCTGTACCGGCTATTCAAACACTGAGGATTCGTCCACCAACCTTCAGCGAAGGCAAGTTAGATGGTACAAACTACACCTTGTGGAAGTTCAAAATTACTACTATCCTTGATTCTTATGAGCTTCTGGAGACTGTGCTGGGGACTGACGCAGAACCACAGCCTACCCCCGACCCATCAAATCCTAGTGTGATGATTCCTCCGAATGCAGATCTCCTACGAGCTTGGAAACGAAGGAATGCAGATGCATTGTGTGCCTTAGTTACAAGCTGTTCTGACAGTGTTTTGACTCTGATTCAGCATACAACCAAAGCGTCAGAGGCTTGGAATGTACTAAGGAGTCAGTATGAAACACGAAACCAAACAAGGATTCAAAACTTGGAGAATCAACTAGCAGCGGAGAAGTTTGCTGAAGGAGAGACGGTTGAAGCATTCATCACTCGGATTAAGAATCTGCGCGACCAGATGGCTGGCGCTGGGATACAAAAGACTAGCGAAGAGCTAGCTCGGAGGTGTCTTCGGATTTGTCCACAAAAGTTTGATGGACTAGTAACTGCCCTTAATACTCAGGTGAGACCTCAAGCTTTGACTTTTGAGGAGTTTTGTGCATTATTAATGGAGGAGGAGTTGAGGCTGAAAGCCCGAGAAGGAAGCAACAATGGAGATGCTGCATTCTCTGCCAATGCAAAAGGCAAAGGTGTTTCCTCCACCAAAAATGATGGTGACAAAAAGAAAAAGGGCGGCAAGAAGAAGTTTCAAGGAGAGTGCTTCTACTGTAAGAAGAAAGGACATGCAATTGCAGATTGTCGTGTCAAGAAGGCAGATGAAAAGAATGGTACCCTTAAAACTAAAGGGAAAGAGACAGCCAATACGGCTGAAGCAGAGTTGGAATTATTCATGGCGACCATTGAGGAAGTGTGCTCCTCGGCGCAAGAAGAATCTACCACTGACTCTTGGGTGTTGGATAGTGGGGCCTCCCGTCACATGACCAACAAGAAAGGTCTATACAGTTCTATGCAGCCTCTACAAGAATCCATCACTGTGACGGTTGGAAATGATGCTAAATGCCCTGCTGCGGGCACAGGTACTATTTCTTTTGTTGCTGCAAATGGTGAAGTCAAAAAGCTTTCAAATGTGTTGTATGTTCCCGAAATCAGAAGAAATCTCTTATCAGTTGCTGCCATAACTGATCTTGGTCATGAAGTAAGGTTCAAGAAGACAGGTGCAGAAATTATTGATAGTGCTGGCACAATTGTTGGCAAAGGAGAAAGGAGGAACAACCTGTATGAGCTAAGTGCTCTTACAGCCACCGCTGGAGTGGGCACAAGTAAGCTTTGGCATGAAAGGTTTGGACACATCGGATTTGCAGTATTGAAGGAGATGCAAAAGCAAGGTATGGTTGCTCACCTACCTACAATAACTGAATTGAAGGAACCATGTGAAGCTTGTATGATGGGCAAGCAACAGAGAAAGGCATTTCCACAAGAAAGCAAGAATAGAGCACATGCTCCTCTAGAGTTGGTGCATGCTGACTTGTGTGGTAAGATGCCTACACAGGCCTTGGGGGGATCTTCTTATTTTATGTTGATTGTCGACGACTACAGTAGGAAGATGTGGGTGTACTTCCTTCGTGATAAGGCTCAAGCTTTTGGTAAGTTTAAAGAATGGCTAATACTTGTTGAGAATGAAACAGGGAAAAGTGTGAAGAAATTTAGAACAGATGGTGGTGGTGAGTTCAACTCAAAGGAGTTTGAAGGCTTTTGCAAGAGCAAAGGGATCAAGCGTCAATTGACGACGCCTCACACACCTCAGCAGAATGGTGTTGTGGAACGCAGGAATCGTACCATTGTGGAGATGGCAAGATGCATGCTAAAGGGCAAGGGATTGCCTAACCATTTTTGGGCTGAAGCTGTTAATACTGCAGTCTACATTCTAAATCGGAGCTACACAAAGGCTCTCAAGGGAAAAACACCTCATGAGGCTTACACTGGTAAGAAACCATCTGTTTCACATTTCAGAATTTTTGGATGTGAATGTTATGCACATGTTCCAGATGAGAAGAGAAACAAGTTACAACCAAAAAGCAGAAAATGTATCTTCTTGGGTTATAGTGATGAGCAAAAGGCTTACAAGTTATATGACCAAGAGGCAAAGAAGATCATCGCGAGCCGTGATGTGGTGTTCAAGGAGGAGCCGCATACAGTGGAGGAGGAGAAGGCAAGGTCTTCCACTTTATCATCAAGCGAAGAAGTAGTCCACTATGAACCTGTCCCGAGAGCTATCCCTATCCTTAAGGAGGAGGAAGCATCATCTTCAGATGATGAGGAAAAAGTTCACCAACCTGACATCACCCCACCGGAAAAGCCATTGCCGCGCTGGGTGAAGCAGCTCTATGACCACAATAATCCTATGCCTGCATCTGTTGAGGAGAAGGCAGACGGACCAAGGAGGTCTCAGAGAATAGAGGAGCAAAGGAGGGCTTCTGCTCACATAGTCAACATGGCCTTGATGGTTGAGATTATGAGAGAAGTAAAGGAGCCAACTGACTTAGAAGAAGCACTTGCAGATCCATCATGGAAGGCTGCTATGCAGGCGGAGTATGACAGCATAATGAAGAATGACACTTGGGAGCTAGTGGATCGGCCAGCAAAGCGGAAGATTATTGGCACCAAGTGGATCTGGAAGGTAAAGTACAAGGCTGATGGTACCTTAGAAAAGTACAAAGCTAGACTGGTTGCCCAAGGATTTTCACAAGTTGAAGGGTTTGATTTTCAAGAGTCATTTGCCCCAACTGCCAGAATGACCACTATTCGCACGGTACTTGCAGTGGCTGCCCACAAGAAGTGGCCAGTGTACCAAATGGATGTTAAGTCAGCGTTCTTAAATGGTGACCTCAAGGAGGAGGTGTACGTGGCTCAGCCACCAGGGTTTGAGGCCCCCCATTCTGAGAACAAAGTGTGTAAACTGAAGAAGGCATTGTATGGGCTGAAACAAGCCCCCAGAGCATGGTACCAGCGGATAGATAGGTTCTTTTTAAACCTAAACTTCAAAAGATGTGCCTCAGATGCTAACTTGTATGTTTACAGGGATGGTAAAAAGTCTGTAGTGATTGTCCTATATGTGGACGACCTTCTTATTACAGGTGACTATGAAGATATGATCAACCAAACTCGAAAGGCTTTGAGTTTTGAGTTTGAAATGACAGACTTGGGCTTGCTGCACTATTGTTTGGGGATTGAAGTCTGGCAAGAGCCAGGAAAGATCTTCATCTCTCAGAAGAAGTATGCATGGGAGATCTTGAAGGCATTTGGTATGACCGAGTGCAAGGAGATAGCTACACCTATGGAGGTGAATGTAAAGTTATCCGTTGAGGATACATCAGCACTAGCAGACATTGGGAGGTATAGGAGGTTGGTCGGCAGTCTAATCTACTTGTGTAACACCAGACCAGATATCAGTTTTGCTGTTGGTGTTTTGAGCAGGTTCTCAAACAAACCTCATGAGAGTCATTGGAAGGCTGGGATGCGGGTGCTCAGATACTTGAAGAAAACTCTTGACTATGGTATCACATACAGTTTCGGAACTTCTCTTGTGGGGAACTGTGACTCAGATTGGGCAGGAGACATTGATTCCAGGAAGTCAGTTTCTGGTTATTGTTTCTCTTTGGGTTCAGGAATTTTCTCTTGGATTAGTAAGAAGCAACCAACAGTGGCATTGTCTTCTACCGAAGCAGAGTACAAGGCAGCTTGTTTTGCTGCATGTGAGGCCGTATGGTTGAGAAGGATTCTATGGCATATGGGAGTGCAGGATGAAGAACCAACTGTGCTGAGATGTGACAATCAGAGTTGCATCGCCATTGCCAAAAATCCAGTGTTTCATGCACGCACCAAACATATAGAGATCCAGTATCACTATGTGCGTGATTTGATGGAGGATGGGATAGTGGAATTGGTCTACTGTCCAACAGAGGAGAATGGAGCAGATATCTTCACCAAAGCACTTACGAAGGATCTGCTTCAAGTTCATCTTCAGAGACTCGGCATTGGGCCGAGGAGATAGTTCACCTATGGGTGGACATTGAGGGGGGGTGTTAGATATGATCAATGCCCCACCCTCATTAGGTACTACCAATGATCCATGGTGCTCAAAGTTGTAAGGCCCCCATTATGAGGAGAAGCCAAGTGTGAGCCCGGACATTGGTGGAGTCCTGACTTGTATATCAGATGAGGTCTATGTGACCGGATGGCAAAAAGGTGACCATTGTGGGTCTAATCTTTGGGTTAGACGGAGTGGTTAAGCTGGTAGCAACTCGAGGCACATTGCATTGAGTTGCGTGGTAAGGGAGTTAAAAGGGGCCCCTATTGTGGGGTCCGGGGGCCGCGGAAGCGGCCCCTGGCTGGGGGGTCCCAGGGGGGCCAGCGGCCCCCCTGGCGGGGGTCCGGGGGCAGCGCCCCCGGCCCGATGGTAAAGGGAATATTCCCTAGAATATTCCCTGGCCGACTAGTGGAGGCTCATATGGTAGGTCGGTCAGCAGGCCGACCTAACGACCTTCGCGGGCTATAAAAGCTAAACCCCTTCGCAGCCATCTCACACTCATCTTTCACCCAGTCAGAGTTGTTGTTCCAGCTAGCCTTAAGCTCTTCACCTATCTTCTGTCTAGATCGCCATCTAAGCTTCACACAGTGGAAGCGCACGGGTGGACAGAGCCATCTTTGTATCAGTTGTTTGGAGTTAAAGAATTTTACTGATTCTCCTCTTATCTGTTGTGTACTCTCTATCTCTTTCTCAGATTCTGTTCGCTGCGCCGTGTAATATTTTACATAATTATCTCTCTTCGTAGCAACGTTTACCTTCTTGTAGTTGATGCACACTCTGATCTTCATGTTCTTCTTTAGTACAATGACAATGGGTGAGGCTGAGTCTATGTGCTCAATCTCGTAGATGAATCTTTCTCTCATTATGTTATCAATTTCCTCCTTGACAGTGTGGGCATGCTTTGGATTCATGGGGTATGGTCGCTGCTTGACTGGCATCGCATCAGGTGTCATGGATATATTGTGAGTCACTATACTCGGATCTATCCCTTTGAGTTCCTCCAAGGACCAAGAAAATACATCTATATATTTGTGCAAGAGAGAAATGAAACTTGCTTCTTCTACCTTGGTCAAGTCATCAGCTATAAAGATAGGTCAAGGTATCTCCACCTCCTTGGCTAATTTCACCTCCTTGACCCTAGTAGGTCTTTCTATGGGTTCACTTGCTTGCCCCTAGAGTTTGGCTCCTAGAAAGATCACTACCCTATCACCTTTCTTGAACTTGGTGAATCTCCTTGGTAGGTCTTGTGGTGTTCTTTGCTCCTATGCCCGCGTGTTCTTAGGCTGCTTCCTTCTTCCCTCCTTTAATCTATGGTGCCTAAGGTGGATGGGTAGATCCCCCTTGATGTGTCTAGTCTTAGAAGGTCGAGGTATCTCAAGATCACTATCTGAGATTACTTTCAACTTGAAATCAAAATCTGTGCCTTCACTAGAAGAGGGAGTCTCTCCCGATGGTTGTAGCTCCGATGGTGAATCCTTCTTAAGTAATGGTGTGGCACTTGGTTGGGCTAGGCCTACTTGCTCAAAGTCTGTGGCACCTATGTGCTCCAACTAGGTATGATCGCTACCCATGTCCATGACTCCTCTTTTGATTCTAAAGGCATTTCCCTTGCATGGTTTGGACTCTACTCATATTTGCTTGATTACTCATCCCTCAGTGTCGTACTCTATCATGTCAATCTCTCCTTGACTCTCATCACTGAAGGAACAATAGTCCTCATATTCATCGTTAGACCTATCTTCATCCAATTGCTCATTATGCAGATTTCCATTGAAGGCTCTTCTTGGGACTTGCCAACTACTTTAACAGCTTGCTCGTATTCCTTGTTGTCCAAGAACGGCAGGTCAATTGTAGCAAGGACATGCATCCAGTCTCGCTCATCCTTAGGGAAAGGGATATACTTAGTCAGTGGCCCATAAAATTTTCTATTCTAGTTGTCACCCTTCAACATAGAGGAGATGGCATCTAGGTCGATTGCCATAGTCTTCTAGGTGTCCATCTCTACTCTTACAACTTCCATTTGATTTCCTAGGAAGATCAAACCATTGGCCCAGTCTTCTATGAATCTTGCATTGCGCATCTAGGGTCAACCTAGCATGATATCATAGTCCACTCCCTTCATGATTATAAAATCAATCAAGAATTGGACTCCTACAATTTTTACTAGCCAATTCTTTAACACACGGAATGGCTTCACTTTTGTTCCATTACCCAGAGTGACGTTAAACCTAGATGTCTTGACTAGTGGGTTACCCAAGGTCTGGAGCACTACATGGCTCAATGCACTGACTCCCACTCCCATGTCTATGATTCCTTTCCTTGTGGTGTTGCCTAGAGCTAAGACCAGCAAGACAACATGTGTTTCAGTGCCCTACTAGAAGGCATTGATGTGTAAGGATTTGGGCACTCACTGCAGCATCCAACTCAACATCTATATTTCTACGTTGTGTTTGTTCAAGTTAGTGGCACCTTGCCCCATTGGTCCTTCAACTCACTATTTCAGGTCCTACCACAATAGCCAATGCTACCTAAGTAGATCTTCTAGGCTTAGTGTCACACGGGTGGTTACTAGTGAGGTGAGGAGATTGCTAGCTGCTTGCTGCGCTCTTCTCTCTGCGCTTCCTAGCCAATGGCCTTGGTTGATTCACTAGCCCATATCATTTAGGCTTTGTTTATGCAATACTGTTTGTGGTGCTACCGCATCTCTCAATTTTGGTCATGGAGGTGACACCACCATGCTTATGCTTGAGAGATCATCGATCTCATCCTCCAATATGGGCTCATCATCTTTTAGGTGTTCTTGGGCTTCTTTCACCCACTCCTTTACCTTTTCAATGACTTCGAGTTGGTGCTTTGGGTTGCTGACCCTCACAATTCCTTTCTTAGTCATCCTTGGGGCTGACGTTTTTGCTTCTGCGTCCATCATTTTCTTTCCCGTAGATAGCATTGTGGCACTCTCTGCTTTTAGTATGACCTTTGCATCCAGTTTCTTCCTCCTTCTCCCATGGATCCTCTTTTGGATTGAGGTTGAATCTATGTTGCTAGGCATTGGCAATGATATGCTAGCCTGCTTTGTCTATGCGTGGGTCATGAAATACAATGGGATAGGTGTGGCCTCCCCATCGAGTTTCTCAAGACCCAAAACCCTAATTGGGCTAAGGGCTCGTTTGTTGAGTTATAGGATGGGTTTTGTCTGGGGCAATCAATAAACAGGTGTGTGATTCTTCATTCAGCGCATCTCTGACTGGCAACCTTGTCTCGATTTGCTTGCTCTTGTTCAAGGCATCACAAAGTTATATGTTCTTGGTGACCACAATTCTAGCATGTGATTTGTTCTTGGGTGTGCCCTCCTAAGCCTCTACCTCTCCTCTAACTAACGCCATCATTGGTACTGGTTGGTAGTCCATAAGGACTGCATTGCCTCTTCATTGTACAAGATGTAAGACTATATGCAAAATTCTTTGTCATTCGGCTCTTCCACGACCAAAATTGTGAGTATGGCAATCTCCTCGGCAATCTGTAATGCATGGCATTGTGGCCAAACCTACCACAATTGGCACAAGGTCGGGACTAAGGATCCTAACACTTAGCTGGCAGGTGGTTCCCACCACAATATATGCATTGGACGTGAGGGCGTGTTAGTCATCTCATTATTTCTTATAATCTAGCTAGTTCCATCCTCATCTCTTCTAGTTCATGGCTTGAGTCAATGCTCTTGCCTTTATCCTGAGTACTTAGGCATGATCTTTTGCTTGTCGTTGAACTCTCTCGAGATTCCTAGAGGTAGTCTCTTCTCAATTCGAACTCCTAAATTTTCTCTCCTTGAGTTGGTCGTCCACTCTAATGGCCTCTTCAAAGACCCTTGTGAGCGCATCTCATTGTAAGCTCAAGTCGCCAGCCAAGGCCTTGTAGAGCTCTTTGCTTTGTATTCCATTAATGAATACTATGGGCACTGCTCTCTCGGTTGGTCACTCGCTAGTAAGGATTCTCTTGATGAAGAGACTCCTCACATGGGTCATGTAATCCCAGATATCCTCCTTATCCCTCTGCTTGACATACATCATCCACACTAGCAGGTTGTCAGAGTACCCAAGCTCAGAGAATCTCTTATTGAAGAGACTCTTGAGGTTGTTAAAGTTAGCTCACTCGACAGCTTCTAGACTCGTGTATCAAGTCCTACCCTTATCTCCTAAGCACAAACAAAAAGCTTGCGAGTGCAAAGTAAGATCACTGAGGCCATTGGCCTTGCAAACTTACTCAAAGTTCTCTACAAAGCTATATGGGTCATCATTAGGCTGGTACTTGTCTAAATGCTTCACAATTATTGGGATTGTAGACTGACTCTTAGAGCCCTGAGTAACTCCTAATCTTGCAAGCAATGAGGTTTCCATTGCAGTGGCACTTCCCTCGATGGAAGAATTTCCTAATAGTCGCTTCATGAGAAGCTCACTCAGCATAAGATCTCCCTCTAGCACTCTTTCCCTCTTGGCATCAAGACCCATCCTATTTTTGCTTGCTAGTGCTAGCACCTGCTGAATTTCACGCACTTCCATGTTCTACAACAAGCTCTTAACTTGTTGTTCCTGATTGTAGGTCACTAGGCTTTGCAAAGCCTCACACTCTAGTCTCCTCTCCTCTCTTAGGTTTGCTGTGACATCCTGAGACATCCTGCCGTGGTAGTTTGTTCAGGCCTATAGGTCGTAATTGGTGACCAGCCACTAGATTTTGATCGGGAGACCTCCTAGGTCGAGCTCCTCATCTCACCATGGTTAGTGCTTGTCTCTGACATGTTCACGGTCTCTCTCTCTACCAAGTTGTCTATAAGATTGATTAGATTAGGTAGATCTACTCCTCCAATGGTGACTATTCCTCCTAGATTCCCTACTATGTCTTCTGCTTGGTCCTACATTTAGGGTTTTGATCACCTGACTATGTCTCCAGATCTCGTCCTACTAGTGGGCTCTTTCTTGGGTTATATCTGGGTGAGTTACTTGTTATTTTACAGACATTCCTCAACTTAACTCCCTTAGTGGATGTGTACACGTGCTCTCTTCCATGCACTGTGAGAAATCTAGCTCTCGGCTTTTCAGTGCATGTTAAGTGATGAAATTGATGTGGGGTGTGAATGCAGAATGCAGGACGCAAGTCATGCTATCCCCCCTTTTTGTTTGCAATCATTGTTTGTAGCCTAATATGCCTCTAAGTGCATTCCCTAGCTACTCGTAATAATTATCTAGGGTCTCTACTCCTCCCCTCTTCTTGGTTAGGGTAATTCTATGGTCTATGAGTTGGTTCCAGGGTCGATTCTAGCTGGTTCATGTCAAAGGCTGGTAAATTTTCCCTAGTTTTGTTCTGCCCTATTGATCTGATTTCTAGAGTCAGATGGTCCAGCCGACTCTAGTGGTCAGACTGGTCCGCCTTGGACTGTTCGAGTTAGTTGGTCCAACTAGGTCAACTCTTTGAGTCGGACGGTTGGATTCTGGTGGTCCGTTGGTTCGCGACTTGGACTGTCCAAGTTAGTTGGTCTGACCGAGTTGACTTTCTAAGTGGGACCCCAACTATTGGTCTGCGACTACAGTGGGCGCAACCTCGAATGTCGACACGATCGATACTGGAGATCCCTAGGGTTCATTGCCTAACCTACAACCCTCCAAAACTACTCATTAGAACACAAGAAAGACCTGGAGCTACCTCGACTGCAAGATTGGGCTCGCAATCAATGCACTCGATTTGTCTTGTACCTGCAACTCTCTCGCTTTCTCTTTCTCTCTCTCTCTCTCTCTCTCTCTCTCTCTCTCAAGCTCTCTCAGAATGCAACAGTTGCAAATGAGCTCTTCCTCGACCTCTTGGGTTATAAACCCTTCCCCGATTAAGGCTCAAAATTTCTAGTCATTATCCTAGTGATGTAAATTCTTATAACACTCTTTTTTTGTGATTTGTGCCTTGCTTGCGTCTATTTCACAGCAGCAAAAATCTAATGTTTTCCTACAAGTTATTGGTCCTAACCTACTCTAAATGTAACGGGAATTCAAAACAAAAAATTGACAATGCTCCCTCCTACTTTCCTAATAATCAACAATAAAAAATACTTAATTTTTTAAAAAGGTTAAATTCCCAAATCTCCTACCTACAAAGAGCATTGGTGTGGGGGTGAACCCTACTTCAACGCTCGATTCGAAGTGCGCAAGTGCTCAAGTTTGAATCCTTGGTCGTCCTAGCAATGGAACCAAAATATAAAGGGAGCTCTCACTCAATCGCCAAGACCCACTGAATGCTTATTCCTTCAAGTGTTTCAAGCGAGCACTAATGGCTACCTCTCACATAGCCGATATGCTATCCCTCTCTACAAGTGTAATGAGCTTATCTTAATGCCCGATTGAGTTGCCTCCTCTCTCAAGAACTCCAATACCTCCACAATTCGTGATGCAAGATCAAGCGTTCTCAAGCCTCTTCCTCCAAGCTCCATCCTCCATAACCACGAGCTAGACGAGAGAAGAGAAGAAGAAGAGATGAGATGGTGGAGGGCTTTATCTCCAAGATCCCTTACCCTCACACACTCACTCCCTCACACACTCACACTCCCTCCCTCAAGCACTCACAAGCAAGAAATCAAGAGAAGAGAAGGAGAGAAGAAGAAGATTCCACTTTGCCACACACCAAAGAATGAGCTTTTCATTTTTTTTTTGAGTTTATATACAAAGCCCTCATCCCTTCTTTGAAAACCCATCCCCTTTTTATATGACTAGCCATCATGGCAAGGTCATCTTTTCCCATTCCCTTCTAGTTGCTCTTTCTCTTTACCTATGCCCTTCTACCCTTTACAATTTGCACAAGAGGGAGCCTAGCACTCTTTCACAAAATTTTGGTGACGCCTTTGGATTTTAAAAATGTGCTTTTGCCTTTGACTCATCAGTAAAGAAGACCCCTCCTCCTTACTCCAAAACTAGCCCCCACCAACAAGCAACCCACACCCAAGCCAAGATAAAAATTAGGGGTAAATTTTAGCCCAAAAGCTATTTTTCAATGGTTTTCTTTGTCACATACTAATTTTTTTTAGGCTTGAAAACTAAAAAAAAAAATCCCTATATATAATTTTCCCTAAAACAACTTTAAAATAGGGTTTTCATGTACCATTTGCCCAAAATTTTAAACTCTTCATCATTAACACCATTTTGGGGATATATGGGGATTTCCTGTAAGTTTGGGACACGTGGTCAAATCTTTGGATTTGTCATAACTTGAACACTATAACTCCAAATCAAGCGCTCTATAGCTCAATAGATTCCATTTTTCAAGTGCTTTCCAATGATAGGTCACATCATATAGTTTTGAGAAACTTATGGGCATTATTCGAGTGCCACATTTTTTACTATTCAAAAAATGGGAATTGGGAGATTCCCAAACTCACTAATATTGTGTTCATTGATCAACCAAACATTCACCCATCTATCTACAAACTAAAAATCATGGGGATCCCTTAATTTTTACCCTAACACCAACCTTAGGTCTAACAAGCATAAGGATGATAGTCACAAAGAATACAACCAAAGATGATAGTCCCAAGGCAAAGGCTAAATTGGAGGAAGAACTATCACATGGCAACTCTTAGGGAGATCTGCAAGTACCAAAAGAGCACAAAATTATTGATAAAAAAAGTTCTCTTTATGTGCTTATAAATAAAATCCTTCACTCTTATAGATATCTTCTTGCCCTTTTTCAAGGCCATATTTATGCATGATTCAAGCTGACCATCATGCAAATAGACATGCAATTAGCTGGACAGATAAGATGGGAGAGAGATTGCAAATGCCAAAAGCCTAGAGTTTTTGTAATACACACTACAATGCAATGTACTTTGTAGACGTTGACATGTTATGAAAAACATTTACTCTTTTTATACCCAGATATATCAGATTACATTTTTTTATGATGGTGTAATGATTAAATTTGTAACATCAATTGAAAACTCAATGATTAAGTATAATGAGTAGTCAACTAAAGAGGTAATCATTATGTTAATCTTTTGTTTTGCCGAATTACAAGTTAGCATATGTCATACAAGTGAGAAAGTAAATGGATATTTTTTAAAAAATTTATAGAAAAGTTTGTGGCTTGATAGGCGAGAGACATTAGTTTAGTCTCAAAATGCGTAAAAATGGAAAACAAATGGTCACCTACCCATTC
Source organism: Lygodium microphyllum (assembly GCF_053477565.2). Classification (NCBI taxonomy): domain Eukaryota; kingdom Viridiplantae; phylum Streptophyta; class Polypodiopsida; order Schizaeales; family Lygodiaceae; genus Lygodium; species Lygodium microphyllum. The sequence continues at coordinate 152,739,137 of NC_141140.1, read as the reverse complement.
ATGCACTATCGCATCCAAGGTATCCTTCACATCTTAGACAAAAATACAAGGTCTAGAGCCATGCTTCATTGATAGGCCATGCCATATTGATCAATCTACTTATACTTATGATAGTCAAATTTCAGCTAAGAGAGAGAATATATAGCAGGCACAATCCCTCCTTCCTCACTAAACAAGGACCCTATGATAATGGTGGATCCCCTTTCCACTCAGTAATATGATAGCCTTACTCCACCAGATCACTCGACCTTAGTGGTAATGCTAGTCTAAATACAGATGTTCAAGATAAGGATTGATTCTACCCATTTGATGCTTGAGCATGAAGATTGAAAAGTAGTCTTTCTCTCTTCTCCCTCTCTCTCCTCTTAAAGGCTATTCATGTGGGATTTATTTGGGGAAGATCAAGATGGAGATTGGTTGTCCAACGGCATGAACCAAATGGATGTGGAATCATGCCGACATTGAGGAGTGATGACTAGCATTGTTTGGTGGCCAAATGGTACATTCGACAACTATCCAAAAATTCAAATTTAGAGACCCTAAACTCGAAAAATGGTGGTAAGCCTCTTTTTAATAGAAATTCATATTCTTTTTTATAACTCATAGTGTAAATCTTATTTATATGTGATGAAACTTAGTTTGAAGCTTGGTTGTGATGTGTTTGAGGGCTATGAATAATAAAATACTAAACCCATGTCCGTGCGTGTGAGTTATTAGTTTCTAAAAACTCAAAATGCATGTTTTAAGTGGAAAATTGATGTTTTTTTGGTTTTGGGGTGATCAAATCAAGTTCATGTGGGATAAAATAAATGTGATGATGGATCAAAGTGTGAATTAACTTCATGTTTTTAAATGGACAAAAGCATGCAAAGTGGTGCTTAAGGATGTTCAAATGAAATTATCCAAATTGTCAGTTTTAAAAGCTCCAAAAAGAGGTGAAATTTTCTATATATTCATGGCGATGACAAGGTATTGTATTAGTTGTTGCCTATCCCAAATTTAGGGTACTAAGCTTTATCATCCTATTGTATTCGTAAGCTAGAATTCAGGAACTTCAGAGCTTTGTTATAACTATTTAGAGAAGGTTTTCTTGGCTATGGTATTTGCCACCAAGAAGTTCAGACACTATATTCTTTATGAGAAGGTAATGTTTTTTAACCAAGGCAAGGGGATTGTGCTTATTACAAAATAAGCTTCAACTCCCTGATCGCCTAGCCAAGTGGTTGATTTCTTTACAGGAGTTTGAATATCAGATAAGGAGTGAGCCACCAAAGCTGAAAAGTATTGAAGAGTGCCTAGTAGATTTTAGTGAGCCTAAGGAAGAGTGGCATGATATTAATGACTGCAAGAATTTATGCAAATATGATGTAGCCTGTATTTTGTCATGGTATGCATCTATTACACATTATCTATCAACCGTAAACCCAGTGGAAACTCTTTCTAGGTGTGAGAAGAGGAAGATTAAGTAGCAAGCACTTTGCTTTTCAATAATACCGAGTATCTTACACAAGAAAGATGTGGATGAGATATATCATCGTTGTGTGGTGCTTGATGAGGTACCCTTTATTCTAGAGGAATTCCAAGATTGAGCATGTGGAGGTCATTAGGCTACATGGTTGACCACCCAAAAAGCTTTACACATTGGCTATTGGTGACTAATGGTTTTCCAATATACTTTTGCACCCAAAATTTGAAAATTCTCTCCTCCCTCCAAAAATGAGCTTCCCCTCCCCTAACACCTCTTCTTATGATATGTATAGTCAAAAAAGAAATTTTTGGTGTGTTTTGCAAGACATGCTTCTGATTTGGTCATTCTCTTACCTCCATTCCACAAATCTTATTAGCTTTCTATGCTCCTAGCTTCTCTTAGCCAGAGCCACATAGCCCCTAGCTTCTCTCAACCCCATAACTACATAGCACCCAGCTTCTCTCTTTCTTCCATATTCAGTCTCTTACCTCCATTTCAAAATCTTCTCATCTTTTTGTCCTCACACACACATGAAGTTTTTTGTCCTAGTCGTGCTTACCCTCAGATAGAATTTTGGATAAAACCCCTACAAGCTATGATACTCTCTACTTATCTATTCACTTGGGGACTATATGGGGTGGTTTTGTTATGTTTGATTTTCAAAGCTTGAATTAAGGCTTCTATGACCTTATTTAGAAAGTGTGTCCCATGATTAGACACCAATTCCTTAGATAGACCCAAACGGAAAACTATTTGTTCCATAATGAAATTTGTTGTTTCCTTGGCATTGTATTTCATTGAGCTTGAGCTTCAAACCATCTTTTAAAGTAGTGTATCGCCACAATGAGATACCACTTCCGCATAGTAGATGAAGGTGGTAAAAATAGGGGGGTAAAAGGGGATATAGAGGGACAAGCCTAGGGACAAGGGGAAAAAGGAAGTGGATACAATGTGCACACCACCTAGTCTCCCATTGTCTACTTCAAATCTCTTGTCGTTAGGAGAGTCATTAACTCTTAAGCTAAAGGGACCTTTTTGAGTCCATATTCTCCCTAATAATTTTTTTGAATAGCACCTACAAATAGGTCCATGGCTAGAAATGAACCATCAACTAGATTGCAAGATAGGCTATTAGATAGAACCTTCATTAATGATCCAATATTCTTAGTGTGTTAAGGATCTTGTGTTGAATCGTCTTCTACATGAGTACATAAAGTTAAATGTTTAAGTAAAAATATTGATCCTTTTCACTCAACTAGAAAGATGTCAATGTGCCCAATGTTATGGCTCAAAAGGCCGAATACTATAGGAATGGTTGCATTAGTGACCCCCCTACTTTATTTCACTCAACACAAGTGCAAGATGGGAGAATATTTTCTACAAGAGCACATTCAATGGAATGTATGGATGGAAATATTTCTCACATATTGCAAGAAAATGCAATGAGAGATCTAACAAACACTTTTGATGATATACATCACAAAAGAGATTACACTTAGTAAGAAAAATGCTCAAATGGATGACACATGCACTTATGGTTTTTGACAATACCATGACGACTATAGAATTGGTAGATGTAATCATGATACAACACATACTTGTGTAAAAACTAACATCTAGTGTTTCTCAATTGGGGTCAAAGACTATGCTATAGAGGCGCTCGCCAATCTTTATGGAAATATTGTTTTTCAAGAAGGCTTAGACCATGAAAAAATATTGATAGCCATGGTTAATGCAAAAGTTCAAAAAGACATAATAGAACCATTTAGACATTTGTATAGTAATGACCTTAACCATTGGAAATCTCTTCAAGGATACAATGAAAGTGAGATATGAGCATCTCATGGAGCCCATGACAAAGGGATGATGAACAAGAAAGAGGACGCAATTAGCTTACTTTGAGACTAGAATTTTGTATGGCAAGTAGAGGTTGACTATAGTGATGAGCACAATAGCCTAAGGGATACATAAAGAGGACATGAATGGGAGAAGCAGAGAGAATACATGAATGATGGGCTAGAGTCACATAGAGTCAATGGAACTTGGGACTTGGCAAAATTTCCACATGAAATGAGGAAAATTGGGAACAAGTGGGTATTTAGGAAGAAAAATGGAGTAAATGGAGATGGGTGCATACAGAAGGCACACCTTGTTGCAAAGGGATGTAGCCAATAAGGAGTGGAATTATATGAAGATATTGTCACTTATTTGTGATATCTTTGACATATATCAAAATCAATACCTAATTTGTTTGCCCTATTGTTTGTCCCCACTATTTGGTGCATGATTACTAACATTAAACATGATATTTTTGGTTATATTACACTCTTTCATATCATCTTAAATTTGTACTTCCATTAGCTGGGATACTAGTATAGTTTCCATTTGCTGTTGAGTTTGTTGAACAAAGTAATCAATTGGTATTTGATGTTGGGTAGGGGAAGTAGAGGTTTTTTGCTCTTGCCAACATTGACCTCTTACATTAAAGCTCATATTTAGTTGGATTGTTTGGCTAGCATAAGGTCTCCAACATTTAATTCTTTGTTAGATGAGTATTAAGTCTTCTTACCCAAGACTCTTTGTTACTCTTAGCTATTTCATATTCTTCCATTTCCTCATATCATAGTCCCATAAATCTTTCCAAGATGTCCCCTCTATGTAGTCATGGAATATGTTGAACTAGATGAATCAGAGGGCCACCCCCCATCAGATGGCTAATAAAATCCTTTGGTCTTTGACCTAAAAATCTCCCTATTGGATCTATTAGGATTCTGACAAAGGGTAAGTGATTTCCTGGTAGGTCAACGAGCTCAACCTAGACAAGGACTTTGGATGGCTTTGTCTACATAGGGGATAAAACCTAGAAACCATTTAAATAGAGTTAAGGGGGAATTTTTAATCATCCATTGGCCAATACCTAGGATCTATAGCTATTCTTTCCTATGTTTCAAATAGAAGGAATAAGAAATTATTTTGGGCATAAAGTTCATCTCTACAACCCTACATCTTATCGATTCCTAGTTTGACTTTATAAAAGTGTGCATGATCTCTGTGGGAGCGCAAGGATGATGGCATAGGCCTACAAGGGCCCTTTTCTCAAATTCATCATTCCACATTCTTAAACTAAGAGTTGGTACATCCACAAGAATAATTAATTCTTCCTTACCTTGAGATGGCAATGTCTTGTCTTTCTTTTTCCTTCCTTTTGATGAATGGCCTCCCTGTTCATCGTTGCACGGGCTTTCAGAAGTCTCTAGGTTTCCATTAGGTTGAGCACCTTTGATGGAGTATTGATACTTCTCTATTGGTTTTAGGAGCTAGTCTAGCATCTTGAGATCCTCCAATGTGTATTTTGTGTGGTCATCTTCCATCAATTCTTGCATTCTAAGTCTCACCATTTTGGGGCACAGTGTTTTGCCAAATATTCTTTTGAATGTTAATATTCCAATAAATAGCATTAAATGGGGAATTATAAGAGGATTTTATAGAATTAGTAATCCTTATTGACTCATTAAGAAACAAAGCTCCTATCAAAGTCATGATTGAGGTCAATAAAGTTTTGCGTGATAGTTTTAAATTGCAGGATTAGAGATGGGCTTGCTGCACCAGTATTATCCATCATTTTAGGGAGTTGCAACATACTTTTTCCTCCCCAATAGGGGTGAGAATATTCTCTTTTCTCATCCACCTTCTGCTTGGACTTTTTTCTTGACAAGAATAGGAATAGGGAGGCAGAGAAGCCTAGTTGCATATAACCAAACTTGAAAGAAGAACATAATGGACAAGTTTCTTGTTGCATTCCACTCCCTCTTAGTTTCTTCCTAGCAGTAGATTTCCACAATTGCAAGTCATTACCAATGTTGTTTTTGGTCAAACATCTTCACATCTAAGTTTATTACGATTGTTAATGGATTGACAACGTTCAAAATTTCCATGCAATTGGGAATGGCAAGCTCTAAAAAAAAAGATTCCTATGAAAAATAGGGGTATATTCAAAATCCTAACCTTGCTTGTGATGTAAGAAATGTGTATAAAGTGATTGCTAAACTTTAAAGCCTTTAGCATGCTTTATGTAAATTTTACCTTTACACATCAATATAAATATGGGCTAGCATTGAAAAAAAAAGCATTGAAGGGGTCAAAACTTCCAATGCATACTCATAGAGTGATTTTGGTCAATGGTGACATCAAAGCAACATTATTGCATGATCTCATAGTTTCAATTCCTAAGAGGTTGTTGCAAATGGTTATCTAGTTATAGAGCTTTCTAGGATAACCAACAAAGAGAATAAAACTTTACAGTACCAAATTTGGTGGTGCAATAAGACAGAGTTTGGTGCTATTGCATGTTAGATATGATCAATGCCCCACCCTCATTAGGTGCTACCAATGATCCATGGTGCTCAAAGTTGTAAGGCCCCCATTATGAGGAGAAGCCAAATGTGAGCCTGGACATTGGTTGAGTCCTGACTTGTATATCAGATGAGGTCTATGTGACCGGATGGCAAAAAGGTAACCGTTGTGGGTCTAATCTTTGGATTAGATGGAGTGGTTAAGCTGGTAGCAACTCGAGGCGCATTGCATCGAGTTGCGGGGTAAGGGAGTTAAAAGGGGGCCCTATTGTGGGGTCTGGGGGCCGCGAAAGCGGCCCCTAGTTGGGGGGTCCCAAGGGGGCCAACGGCCCCCCTGGAGGGGGTCCGGGGGCAGCGCCCCCGGCCCGATGGTAAAGGGAATATTCCTTGGAATATTCCATGGCCGACGTCGGTCAGGCCAACCTCACAGCCTTCGCAGGCTATAAAAGCTAAACCCTTCACAGCCATCGATCACTCATCTTTCACCCAGTCAGAGTTGTTGTTCCAACTAGCCTTAAGCTCTTCACCTATCTTCTATCTAGATCGCCATCTAAGCTTCACACAGTGGAAGTGCACGGGTGGACAGAGCCATCTTTGTATCAGTTGTTTGGAGTTAAAGAATTTACTGATTCTCCTCTTATCTGTTGTGTACTCTCTATCTCTCTCTCAAATTCTGTTCGCTGCGCCGTGTAATATTTTACATGGTATCAGAGCCCAGGGGGCTCTAGAGATCGGAGAGTGTGCAAGAGGCAAAGGCTTCAACAGCAAAGAGAAACTATGTTGACTTCCGGAAGCGGTTTTGGTGCATCAGGAAGTGGTGCAGGAGGTGGTGCTGCTGTACCGGCTATTCAAATACTGAGGATTCGTCCACCAACCTTCAGCGAAGGCAAGTTAGATGGTACAAACTACACCTTGTGGAAGTTCAAAATTACAACTATCCTTGATTATTATGAGCTTCTGGAGACTGTGCTGGGGACTGACGCAGAACCACAGCCTACCCCCGACCCATCAAATCCTAGTGTGATGATTCCTCCAAATGCAGATCTTCTACGAGCTTGGAAACGAAGGAATGTAGATGCATTGTGTGCCTTAGTTACAAGCTGTTTTGACAGTGTTCTGACTTTGATTCAGCATATAACCAAAGCGTCAGAGGCTTGGAATGTACTAAGGAGTCAGTATGAAACACGAAACCAAACAAGGATTCAAAACTTGGAGAATAAACTAGCAGCGGAGAAGTTTGCTAAAGGAGAGACGATTGAAGCATTCATCACTTGGATTAAGAATCTGCACGACCAGATGGCTGGCGCTGGGATACAAAAGACTAGCAAAGAGCTAGCTCGGAGATGTCTTCAGATTTGTCCACAAAAGTTTGATGGACTAGTAACTGCCCTTAATACTCAGGTGAGACCTCAAGCTTTGACTTTTGAGGAGTTTTGTGCATTATTAATGGAGGAGGAGTTGAGGCTGAAAGCCCAAGAAGGAAGCAAGAATGGAGATGCTGCATTCTTTGCCATGCAAAAGGCAAAGGTAGTTCCTCCACCAAAAATGATGGTGACAAAAGGAGAAAGGGCGGAAAGAAGAAGTTTCAAGGAGAGTGCTTCTACTACAAGAAGAAAGGACATGCAATTGCAGATTGTCGTGTCAAGAAGGCAGGTGAAAAGAATGGTACCCTTAAAAGTAAAGGGAAAGAGATAGCCAATACGGCTGAAGCAGAGCTGGAATTATTCATGGCAACCATTGAGGAAGTGTGCTCCTCGGCGCAAGAAGAATCTACCACTGACTCATGGGTGTTGGATAGTGGGGCCTCCCGTCACATGACCAACAAGAAAGGTCTATACAGTTCTATGCAGCCTCTACAAGAATCCATCACTGTGACGGTTGGAAATGATGCTAAATGCCCTGCTGCGGGCACAGGTACTATTTCTTTTGTTGCTGCAAATGGTGAAGTCAAAACGCTTTCAAATGTATTGTATGTTCCCGAAATCAGGAGAAATCTCTTATCAGTTTTGCTGCCATAACTGATCTTGGTCATGAAGTCAGGCTCAAGAAGACAGGTGCAGAAATTCTTGATAGTGCTGGCACAATTTTTGGCAAAGGAGAAAGAAGGAACAACCTGTATGAGCTAAGTGCTCTTACAGCCACCACTGGAGTGGGCACAAGTAAGCTTTGGCATGAAAGGTTTGGACACATCGGATTTGCAGTGTTGAAGGAGATGCAAAAGCAAGGTATGGTTGCTCACCTACCTACAATAACTGAATTGAAGGAACCATGTGAAGCTTGTATGATGGGCAAGCAACAGAGAAAGGCATTTCCACAAGAAAGCAAGAATAGAGCATAGGCTTCTCTAGAGTTGGTGCATGCTGACTTGTGTGGTAAGATGCCTACACAGGCCTTGGGGGGATCTTCTTATTTTATGTTGATTGTCGACGACTACAATAGGAAGATGTGGGTGTACTTCCTTCGTGATAAGGCTCAAGCTTTTGGTAAGTTTAAAGAATGGCTAAAACTTATTGAGAATGAAACAGGGAAAAGTGTGAAGAAATTTAGAACAGATGGTGGTGGTGAGTTCAACTCAAAGGAGTTTGAAGGTTTTTGCAAGAGCAAAGGGATCAAGCGACAATTGACGACACCTCACACACCTCAGTAGAACGGTGTTGTGGAACGCAGGAATCGCACCATTGTGGAGATGGCAAGATGCATGCTAAAGGGCAAGGGATTGCCTAACCATTTTTGGGCTGAAGCTGTTAATACTGCAGTCTACATTCTAAATCGGAGCTACACAAAGGCTCTCAAGGGAAAAACACCTCATGAGGCTTACACTGGTAAGAAACCATCTGTCTCACATTTCAGAATTTTTGGATGTGAATGTTATGCACATGTTCCAGATGAGAAGAGAAACAAGTTAAAACCAAAAAGCAGAAAATGTATCTTCTTGGGTTATAGTGATGAGCAGAAGGCTTACAAATTATATGACCAAGAGGCAAAGAAGATCATCGCGAGCCCTGATGTGGTGTTCAAGGAGGAGCCACATATAGTGGAGGAGGAGAAGGCAAGTTCTTCCACTTTATCATCAAGCAAAGAAGTAGTCCACTATGAACCTGTCCCGAGAGCTATCCCTATCCTTAAGGAGGAGGAAGCATCATCTTCAGATGATGAGGAAAAAGTTCACCAACTTGACATCACGCCACCGGAAAAGCCATTGCTGCACTGGGTAAAGCAGCTCTATGACCACAATAATCCTATGCCTGCATCTATTGAGGAGAAGGCAGACGGACCAAGGAGGTCTCAGAGAATAGAGGAGCAAAGGAGGGCTTCTGCTCACATAGTCAATATGGCCTTGATGGTTGAGATTATGAGAGAAGTAAAGGAGCCAACTGACTTAGAAGAAGCACTTGCAGATCCATCATGGAAGGCTGCTATGCAGGCAGAGTATGACAGCATAATGAAGAATGACACTTGGGAGCTAGTGGATCGACCAGCAAAGCGAAAGGTTATTGGCACCAAGTGGATCTGGAAGGTAAAGTACAAGGGTGATGGTACCTTAGAAAAGTACAAAGCTAGACTAGTTGCCCAAGGATTTTCACAAGTTGAAGGGTTTGATTTTCAAGAGTCATTTGCCCCAACTGCCAGAATGACCAATATTCGCACAGTACTTGCAGTGGCTGCCCACAAGAAGTGGCCAGTGTACCAAATGGATGTTAAGTCAACGTTCTTAAATGGTGACCTCAAGGAGGAGGTGTACGTGGCTCAGCCACCAGGGTTTGAGGCCCCCCATTCTGAGAACAAAGTGTGTAAGCTGAAGAAGGCATTATATGGGCTGAAACAAGCCCCCAGAGCATGGTATCAGCGGATAGATAAGTTCTTTTTAAACCTAAACTTCAAAAGATGTGCCTCAGATGCTAACTTGTATGTTTACAGGGATGGTAAAAAGTTTTTAGTGATTGTCCTATATGTGGACAACCTTCTTATTACAGGTGACTATGAAGATATGATCAACCAAACTCGAAAGGCTTTGAGTTCTGAGTTTGAAATGACAGACTTGGGCTTGCTACACTATTGTTTGGGGATTGAAGTTTGGCAAGAGCCAGGAAAGATCTTCATCTCTCAAAAGAAGTATGCATGGGAGATCTTGAAGGCATTTGGCATGACCGAGTGCAAGGAGATAGCTACACCTATGGAGGTGAATGCAAAGTTATCTGTCGAGGATACATCGGCACTAGCAGACATTGGGAGGTATAGGAGGTTGGTTGGCAGTCTGATCTACTTGTGTAACACCAGACCAGATATCAGTTTTGCTGTTGGTATTTTGAGCAGGTTCTCAAACAAACCTCATGAGAGTCATTGGAAGGCTGGGATGCAGGTGCTCAGATACTTGAAGAAAACTCTTGACTATGGTATCACATACAGTTTCAGAACTTCTCTTGTAGGGAATTGTGACTCAGATTGGGCAGGAGACAGTGATTCTAGGAAGTCAGTTTCTAGTTATTATTTCTCTTTGGGTTCAAGAATTTTTTCTTGGATTAGTAAGAAGCAGCCAACAGTGGCATTGTCCTCTACCGAAGCAGACTACAAGGCAGCTTGTTTTGTTGCATGTGAACCAGTATGGTTGAGAAGGATTCTATGGCATATGGGAGTGCAGGATGAAGAACCAACTGTGCTAAGATGTGACAATCAGAGTTGCATCGCCATTGCCAAAAATCTAGTGTTTCATGCACGCAACAAACATATAGAGATCCAGTATCACTATGTGCGTGATTTGATGGAGGATGGGATAGTGGAACTGGTCTACTGTCCAACAGAGGAGAATGGAGCAGATATCTTTACCAAAGCACTTACGAAGGATCTGCTTCAAGTTCATCTTCAGAGACTCGGCATTGGGCCGAGGAGATAGTTCACCTATGGGTGGACATTGAGGGGGTGTGTTAGATATGATCAATGCCCCACCCTCATTAGGTGCTACCAATGATCCATGGTGCTCAAAGTTGTAAGGCCCCCATTATGAGGAGAAGCCAAATGTGAGCCCGGACATTGGTTGAGTCCTGACTTGTATATCAGATGAGGTCTATGTGACCGGATGGCAAAAAGGTGACCGTTGTGGGTCTAATCTTTGGGTTAGATGGAGTGGTTAAGCTGGTAGCAACTCGAGGTGCATTGCATCGAGTTGCGGGGTAAGGGAATTAAAAGGGGCCCCAATTGTGGGGTCCGGGGGCCACGGAAGCGGCCCCTAGTTGGGGGGTCCCAAGGGGACCAACGGCCCCCCTAGCGGGGGTCCGGGGGCAGCGCCCTCGGCCTGATGGTAAAGGAAATATTCCCTGGAATATTACCTGGCCGACTAGTGGAGGCTTATATGGTAGGTCGGTCAGGCCAACCTCACAGCCTTTGCAGGCTATAAAAGCTAAACCCTTCACAGCCATTGATCACTCATCTTTCACTTAGTCAGAGTTGTTGTTCCAGCTAGCCTTAAGCTCTTCACCTATCTTCTGTCTAGATCGCCATCTAAGCTTCACATAGTGGAAGCGCACGGGTGGACAGAGCCATCTTTGTATCAATTGTTTGGAGTTAAAGAATTTACTGATTCTCCTCTTATCTGTTGTGTACTCTCTATCTCTTTCTCAGATTCTGTTCACTGTGCCGTGTAATATTTTACATTGCACAAGGTAAAACCTTTGCCAAGGCTGCATTAACAAATGTTATTACTTTGTATCCATGTAATTTTGGGTAGTTGAATTCCTTCTCCTCCCCCTCTCCAAAATAATTATGGACATCAAGAATTTTTTATTATTCAAAAGAGTGCCATGGTATGTCTAACTCTCGAGTATCACTTGGCATCTTTCATGAAAAATTAAAATGGAAGAGTGCCCAAAATTGAGCAAATTTTTATAGATGAAAAAAGATTTACCTTATGAATACAGCTTGATTCTAGAAGAGATGCCTCCAAAGGACTTAAGAAAATATGCTCTTTTTGAAGACCAATGGTTGACCATCTTTAAGCACAAGCACCAAAAATGTGCAAAGATCTAACTGAGCCATGTGCACCTCACTTGGTGGAAGATTGCATATTTCTTTTCCACAAGGCATATCAAGCACCTCCATCTTGTGGTGAGATCATAGCTAGGTTTGCATGGTGCTGTGTTTAAGCAATGCCATGATGGGATAAAAGATCCTGCATGCAAAAAAGTGGCATGGGCCAAGTTTGGGGAAAGTGTAATCTAGATGTGTAGAAGCAGGCCACAAGGGTTGGAAAAGACAATCAAGATATGGATAAGGGTGAATGGTGCCTCCTAGGTTGGTGTCCCTCCTAGAAACTAGTCTCACTTCCAGAGTCTACAAGTGACATTTATACAGATCGGGGGTCTTGCAATGCATGTCCAGTATATGACTACATTGCTAACTTGGAGTCATGGTTGGAGAGGATGCTTGGCAAGATTAAGAGTACATAAAATAGGTTGTCGAAGCTAAATGCTTTGATCGAGAAAAAGGAGGCATTGCCTAGGTGCGAGGGGTCAAATCCAGTGGTTGAGCGCATAAAGGATGTCATTAAAGCGTATGAAGCACAGGTACAAGAGTTCCCACATCAAATTCCATGTAATGATATATAGGTAAAGGAGGTGAAAGATAACCTAGGAGGGAGCCAAAAAATGATGCATTGTCTTAGGATTAGTGAGAACATAAAATAGCTCGAACAAGAGGTTGAGCTTGAGCAATTATACTCAATGTAGTTTGTCTTGGTTTGTCTTTAGTATTGCCTCTTAATCTTTTGGGAGAACTTGGTGGATTTTGATACCTTTGGTATTCTTGAAACCATTTCAATACCATCTCGTGCTCCTTGGAACTCTCTCTGGCTATTCTCCTTACTAAAAAGCTTATTGGCATAGACTTTTTCTTTTTTCGGTATATTTTGGTGTTTCTTGTACTCTTTGTCAAATTTGAAGCTCTCTGGTACTTGGTGCATTTGTTGAAACTTGATGCATTCTCAAATTATTTGGTTAATATGGTGTTTTTTGATACATTTGAATCTCTTTGTTGCATTAGGTTTAGGGGTTGCATTTGATACACTTAAAAATGTAGGGTGCATTTGGTGGTTTTTGGTACTCTAGGATTATAAGGTGTTTCTTCAACCTTTTTTGCAATTGGTGCTGTATTTCCTCTTAATTCTTTTAGAGCACTAGGTTGTTTCGGATACATTTGGTACTCTTGAAACCCTTTTACTACCATTCGATGCTTCTTGGTACTCTATTTGGCTATTCTCATCACTAAAAAGCTTATGTATTGCCCATGAACTTTTCAAAATATTTTAGCGGTTCTTGTAATCTTTGGTGTATTTTAAGTTCTCTAGTACTTAAAGAATTTGGTAGAACTTGGTACATTCTTTTTGAACCTTTGGTGCAATTAGTGCTTTCTTGTGGTTTTTGAATCTTTGGTGTTATCTGAACTTTTGGTGAGATTATTGATTTTTGTTACTTTCTCTTAATCTTTTTATAGAATTTTGTATTTTTTGATACATTTCTTACTTTTCAAACTCTTTTTATACCATCTAGAGATTTACTCTCTGGCTATTTTCATTACTAGAAAGTAAATTGGTATTGCACCTATCTTTTTTAGGAATATTTTGGTGGTTCTTGTACTCAGTGCACTTAAAGCTCTGTGGTAGATGAAGCATTGAATTTGGTAAAATTCATACCTTTTGGTTCCTTTGATGCTAAGTGTTTTCTTCTACTCTTTGGCATCTTTGGTGTTTATTGGTTCCTCGTGCTATTTTTGGTACAAAGCTTTCCTTTGGTGCTACTTGTAGCTACTTGTGGACATTAGGTACATTGGCTATCGCTGCTACAATGGTTGGTATTGGTATTATTGTTTGAAGTTTTGGTACTTGCTGCTTGGTTCCTGTGATGTTTTATTTTTGCAAGTTTAATCCTCTTTGTTTCTTTCACTTGACAGTCACAGTATGACAAGTTAGAGGCCTCCAAGGGTAGGTCCACATGGACTTTGTCAACCAACTGATCAGTAATGTAAAGAAGCAGAAGAGGTTCACCCTCTTTCCCATGCTAGATACTCTAGGCATCCATGTGTTCGGCATTTGTGCTACGTGCGGGGAGTTGCTAAAAGTGGAATATTTCATGGGCATCTTCATGCTCAAGTTCCGACATCAATACCACCCCCTTTGCTTCACTGCAATTCTACATAGTAGTGGGTTTTGTGTGAAACAAGGGTGTAGCATTGAAGTACCAACAATGAAAAATATATGGATGATTCGACACCACAATGTGAAGAATAAGTTGGCATCGTTATCCATATTATCCATCAGCATTATTTTACATGTAGACTACAATGTTGTTTTAACATACTCATGCATTTGGGATTGTCTATGGTCACTGCTGCATAGAGACAGAACATGTAGCTAAGGTAATCAAAGATGGAAAGACTATAAATAATGTGAAATACAATGGGCTAGGGTGGCTAGAAAAATCTACTATTGTACAGTACCAAGAAGGTGAGAGATGTTCCACAAGATCCAAACCCAAGAGTTGGTGCTACTAAACCTAAGAACATTAAGGAGGATGACATGCCAAATGTGGAGCACACTAGGGCTAGAAAGAATCTTTGGTTAATGAGGCCATGCCACAAGCTATTGGGATTGAGGGTGTAGTGGGAACTCAAGCTCAACCGCCAAGACCCACGGACCGCTTATTGCTTCAAGCATTTCAAGCGAGCTCTAATGGCTATCTCTCACCTAGCCGACGTGCCGTCGATCCTATGAGTGTAGTGAGCTTACCTTGATGCCGATACGAGTTGCCTCCTCTCTCGCACACCCCGGTAGCTCCATGATCCTAGATGCAAGCTCAAGCATCCTCAAGCCTCCTCCATCTCCAAGCTCCATCCTCCATAGCCGTGCGCACGAGAAAAGAGAAGAGAAGAGTAGATGGTGAAGAGCTTCACCCTCTTAATACCTCACTCTCACACTCTCACTTCCTCACACTCTCACACTTCCTCTCTCAAGAGCATACACCAAGAAGAAGATGAGGAGAAGAGAAGAAGAAGAGAACTCTTGTTAGCCACACACCAAAAGGATGAGCTCTCATTCACTTTTTGAACTTTATATATACAAACCCTAAAATCCCATGGGCACCCATCCCTTTTTTACATGACCGGCCATTGTGGCAAGGTCCTTTTTCCATTTCCCTCTTTTAGCCTTATGCCTCCAACCTACACCCATCTAATATTTTACAATTGGCACAAGAGGGAGCCTGGCGCTCTTTTACAAGAGTTTTCCAAGTTTTTTGAGGCGCCTTTCATTTAAAATTGCACTTTTTGCCCCGGCTTAGCTTTGGAGTTCACCTGCATATCTTTGCTCTTTTTCCATGTTTTTTTTTCTGCATTTTTCTTCCTTTTTTTGCCATCTCGACTTGGGGTTAACATTTACCCCCTCCTAGACGAGTGCCAGTCCCATGGCACTTCTGTGTTGTTGTAGGTTGGCAGGCAATTGGCCAAGTGGTGTAAAGGTGAGGGTCACTTGGAGACTTAGGTGCTTGTGGAAGCTGTGAAATTATTTTTGTTGGAGAAGCCAAATGGGTATTGCGTGGTTGACGGGGCCTCCGAAGTCGGTGGTTTGTTGCTTTTTGTGATGCCTGAAAGGAGAATGTGCGGTGCTGTTCCTAAGGGGAGTGCCTACCTCATTGTGTTAGTGCATTGTGCTCGTGCTAGTGGAATGGGGAGGTGGGTCTAACCGCAGGCAAGCTTGGGTGATGTCCCATACTTGAGGACCCCATTTGTGCCAAGGGAGGTGCGGTGCAAGTGGCTTAGGGTGACAGGTCTAGTGTTACCTCCCTAGTTATGTCCTGCCCTTGATGTGCCCTAAGCATGAAGTGGGGGAGTAAAAGGGCTAAGGGGTTAGGAGTGGAGCTGGCCAACCGAAGCCACCAGGCACGCCTAACTTGAGAACCCCTAGGTGCAGTGATCGTGCTTTATGTGGTGGTAAGTGCTTTTGCAAGTGGGCTATGTTGTCCAATCAATGGAGAGTGTTTTTCGTGATTTTCCTTTCATGCTATTCTTTTCTTCGCTTTTACTTTTCTTTACTTTTCTTCTTCTTCTTCTTCTTCTTCTTTTTTGAAGCTACAGTAGTGGAATGACAACCAAGGCCTAATTCTCTTCATCTGAATGAGGAGGGGAAGGGGGTCGGATGGATTTGCTTAAAAATTGGTAGCTTTGCATGTATCCTTTCAGATTCATGTGGATGTGGAGAGAGGTGGTGGAGAGGAAAGGGTGATTGCACCTAGTAAACTGGCTATCATTCATGTCTTCTAGGAGGGCTAGGCAAAAGGAGGGGAGGAGACTAGCCCTCATCATAAGATGCCATGGCGTAGCTATCAATGGCGTTAGGGTCGAAGAAGAGGGGAGGCAGGCCGCGCTCTTGTGGAGTCGGGTCCTGCTTAAGTAATAGCTTTAGTAATCTAAGGTAGTTACATGTAGTTACAAAAGCTGGGTCGGGGCATGAATAATAATCTGCGAGGAAGTGCGTCATAGAGTCATCTAGGCTTTCTGAGTTAAAGAGGAGGGCATGTTCGAAGGATACTACATTGGAGTTATAGATAATGGAAAAGTTGTAACGCCCATGGAGGGTGGCATCAAAATCCACACCTACCCTTCGAGGGTATGCAATGTATGTGGGGTTGTTCCTCTTGAAGGGCAACGTGTTACAAAATGCCATCCAGGAGAGCATACTAATGTCGCATACTCGCCTAGTCCACAGGGGTTGGCTTTTATAGCCCTTTATTGTGTGTGGAACTTCAAAAACTTTGTTTTGCCAATAGTCGGCCTCTTCAGTTCCCCAAGAGGTGGGGGTTTTCTCTCTCTCTTCTAGCCACTTTTGCCCTAGTCGGCCTCCAATCATGATCATATCCTCTATCACCTTTAGCGGCAAGACCCTCTGCAGGCTGATGGGTAGGAGAAAGCTAAAGGTGAATGGATCCTTTTCTTTTTCTTGTCCCTCCCAAACCACTAGCTCTGCGTGGAATCCAGCTGGGATGTCATCATGGCAAGGTGGGAGGGGTGCAGATGGCTGCATGGCTGGCTTGGTTCTTAACTGCTTCTTGGCTTCTTCGACTAACTTCCTGCATCTCTCTTTAAGCGCGGCTTGTCTCTCTGCAGATGGGTCCTCCTGTTGTTGCTCTTGAGACTGCGGTGAGGGGGGTTGTGGGATCACATCCTCTCTGAATCTGCCCATGTCGAATTCGAGTTCTGCTTCCTCCCCCTGCCGGTCTCCCTGTGGTGCTCCCTCTTCAAATCCTATGGCATCTATCTCTTGGGGGGCTAGGCCGGCCAGCAGCAGATATTTCCTTTGCTCTTCTAGGCTCAGTCTAACCTCCATAGGTTGAGGTGGCATCTGTAGTCCTGCATGCAGGGCCCTGTGTGCAATGTTAAGCTTCTTTTGTGCCACCTCCAATGATTCTCCCTCCTCTGGGCGGGTGGTGTCCATGATTGTATTGAGGAAGGCCTTTTGTTGGGCACCGAAGGCCACCTGGGAGGCTTCTGCCTTGCTCTCTACGATGATCTTCTCTTTTTCCACCAGAGCAAGGCGTCGTGCCAGTGTCTTCACCCTTCTTTCATTCTGCATGCCCCACTCCTCTGCTTTCTTGTTCATCTCTTCTAGGCTCTCTCCTTGCCTTAGAGCCAGGGTCATGAGCCTTTGTTCTTGGTCTTCCCATTCTCTGACCAGTTTCTCATATTCTTCTTTTTGGGAGTTCAGCTGATTGGGTCTCGTTCTATTGCTGCTCCATGTTCTGTTTTCTTTCCTTGTCCCTGGCATTGAGCTTAGCCATAAGGGCTTCGACTTTGGTGATTTTTGCAATGAGCTCCTCATACTGCATGATTAGGAGCTTGTGTTCTCTCTGCATTTTCACAAATTCTTGTGTTTCATTGTCTAGTAGCTGCCTCCAGTGCTCTTCCCTATCGTCCTTAGCCTTCACTTCTTGCTTGAGATCCAAGATCTCCCTTTGCTGCATGGCTATCATTCTAGTTTTGTCGAGTTGGAAGGCAGCTACTAACTCCTTTTCAGCCGCCAACTCAGCCACAGCTATCTTTCGTTCCTCCTTAGCTTTCTCCAATTGGGAGAATAGCTCGGCAATGTACTCGTCGTAGTTAGCTGATGTCATCATCGTTGTGTGGGGTGGTGATATCAAGGCTTCCACCTTCTGCCTTTTAGGGTCTTGCCTTGATTCTGCATCAGTGGCTGGCCTTTTTTGCCTTGTGGCCGTAGTTTTGGTGCTTTGTCCTTGGCCCATTTCTTTGTTGATGAAGTATTGCATCCATGCTACAAAATTTGAAACATCGACACTGGTCGGGATGCTGTGGGTGATGGTGATTGGTTCAGTGGGAGGCACCATGAGGGACAGAATCTGGTGAATTGGGGCTTTGCCCTTGCCCTCAATGACAGCAGGTGGCACGATTTCCGGTGCCTGTGTGCTAGAACCCAGCCCTTCTTCTCTTTGCGGGCTTAGATTCCCCAATTCATTTGCCCTGGTTTGTTGTTCGATAGACCGGCGTGTAGCCTCAGCCAAGTCTTCTTCCTCCTTTCTTCTTAGTTCCTCGTCTTCCTCTGTGGCTTTTCTTTGCCTTTCCGCTTCTCTTCTTTGGCGTTTTTCCTCCTTTTTGTTTTTTTCTCCCTTTTCCTTCTTTTTTCTCTCCTCAGTCTCCTATTTTGACGCCTTCTTTGCCTTCTATAATTCCTCCTTTTCCTTTTCTTCTTACTGTTTCTTCTTCTTCTCCCTCTCCTTGACCTCCTTAAGGGATTCTTTTTTGGCCCTTTCCAAGTCCTCTTTCTCCTTCTTGCGGCCTTCGTCATCCTTTTTCTTCCTTTGGGTTGTTTTCTTCTTGGGTTTCTTGGTCATCTTCTTGCTTTTCTGTTCTTCCCCTTCTTCCTCGGTCTCTGTTCTGTCAGTGGACCCTTCTTTGTCCTAGTGAGCGGGCGACCTATCTGGTGTTTCTCCTTCTCCTTCTTCTGCATTCTGTGTCTCCTTTACTGCCTCCTGGATGAGTACAGTCAAAATGCTTCCATAGCCGATAAATGAGGCCTTGGACGAGGCCTTCTTCCTTTCTGTGGCCTTGGAGGCTGGAGACCCTCCACCTGCTAGCATACTTCCCAAGGCTAGTGCTTTAGCCGCCTGGTCGATGGTTTTGTGCACATAGCCGTTACAATCGACTTCATGCAGGGTATGAGCCGCCACATTCTCCAGTACCAGCACACTGATTCGGTGCATCAATGCAGTGTAGCGCTGGCTGGAAAAAAGTGTGTGTACCGGTTTCGCCTGCAATCTAGTTTCTGCATCAGGGATATCTTGAATTCTCATACCATCGTTTGTCAGCACATCCTCCTTTCTCATCCCCAGCATGGCGTACACATATCTCTTCTTCTTCTTTTATATTTTTGGTTCTAGTCCCAGCGCCTTTTCCACCAAGGCGGGGGTTAAGCAAACCAACACTTGCTTGGTATTTTGTCCCCTTCCTATTGTAACGGTGCCGCATTCATTGTCGGGGTCGTAAGACCTGAGGAATTCCACACACCTTGTGTGGTCGGGTTCTTGTGCGAATCTTTCCAGGTACTTGGTGAAGTTGCAATTTTCGACGACTCTCCTGGCCACCTCTTCCTTGGCCACCAATCCTTTTGTGTTGTGAATAGTTCGGAATTTTAGTTGGTTGTAGGCGCGGCTCTCCAAGGTGATGTTGTACTGTGCGCTCTCCTCTTCCGTGAATGGAAGCCGGTGGGCATGGTCTTGTTGCGGCATTTTTCGTTCCTGTCACAAACCGTAATTTTCATTAGTGCTTTCCACATAGTAATTTGCTGATTGCTGAAAAAGAAAAACTCTATGCTTTTTGAATGAGTTCATTAAGAACCAATGTAGATTTTCCTTTTCAAACTTTGACCTTTTGCCCTTTACTTCAAAGTTTCCATGCCCTTTTTCCTACCCCATCCGTTTTTCATAATATATGTTTATGTGTTTCACTAATTTTGATTTGATTGGCCTGATTTGATTCACCGTACCCCCTCCCCTTCCAGCTTGAGAAGAATCCTTCCTAGGATTTAGGGCCAGAAGGGCAAGGGCGTTCGGAGCATGGTGGTGTAGGAGTTACTTGTGAAGGAGCCAATCATAGAACTGGGGGTAGTATTCTAAGTGAGCTTCGTGGTCCAGATCAAAGGGTAGAATCCCCACTTGCATGATGTATGTGAGAACATCTGCTAGGAAGTCACCCGAGTTGACACGGCTAGCAATGCGTAACTCTTCCTTAGTCAACAAGCGGTCGAGGTAGGGGTGTCCTTTGATGTGTTCTTCCATGGGTCGGCCCCGAAGAGTGGTTAACACTCTATACGAGGTTGGTGCGACATATGTGGGGTCATATTCTGCTGTTTTGATAGCATGGTGCTGCTCAGCGTTGGTCATTATGCGGCACCCTCCAACTTCCCATTGCAGCCTAAGAGTGTACCAGTGCCTCAAGAACAGGGAGTTAGTATCAGCGAGCTTTGATAACACTGTGATTTCTTGATCAGTGATAGCAGAAGTGGTTCGCTGATCGTATGACGTGATGAGGCGTTGTTTGATGGCTTGCTTCTTGGAGATCTCACTGTTGAGCAATTCAGCAGCGGAGCGAGAAGCTTTTGCGAATGCGAATTCAAAGGTCTCCCAGGAGCATGGCATTATTTTAACTTCAGCTGCAAAGGGTTCCTCCAGTAGTCCTAATTCCAAGCGGTCGTAGCTTAGTGCTAGCGACATGAAGGTGGTGTCTAGTCGTTTAATGCATTCCACCACGTCATCCCCGGTGTCCTCAGCGAGGTCAGTGGCTAGATCTAAAAAGGATTTGCATTCATAGGAGGGCGTAAGGCCGACGGGTGGTCGAGGTTTGCTAGAACTAGAGCCTGTGACAACGAAGAGTTGCGGTTGGGAGTGTTCTTGAGTCTGCGGTTGGGCTGCTTGGATTATGGGTGGATTAGGAGCAGCCACAATGGACGGATTGCTGCATTTAGGTTGGATTTGGGGAGTGAGATTGACTTGGTCGGGTGATGACTCTTGTGACGGAGTCTGTTGTTTGGGCCAATAGGCTTGTGTGACTTTTTTGGGTTTAGGCATAGATGAGTCGGATGGCTGTGGTTTTGGAGAGCACTGCGGCTTATGGTTTGGAGGGTTTATGGGACTTGAGTTGATCAAGCTTGAGGACGGCGTATGAGTAGTGCCTTTGGCCGTGTAGGCCTTAGGGATCCACAGCCAGGTGTTGCCCACGTAGTAGCCTTGCGCATGCAAGAGGGCTTTAGGGACCCATCTTTGCTTGATCATGCGGTGCTTGCTGTGACTACGTCTTGGCCTCTTAGGTTTAGAGTTTTTGGTTTTATGAGGATAGGAGTGTCGACTCCTAGGCGGCGGTTGCGGCTGTTTAGGCTGTTGTTGAAATCTAGGCTGTTGGGCCTTAGGTTTTGCTGTTTTGGGCTACGATTCATGAAATTTGGGAGGTGGCGGCCGGGCACTACCCCCTTCCTTGGACTTGGTTACTGATATTTCTACCGGTGGCATTGCAGACAGTGATAAGGTCATGCACCCCTTGCTGAAAGCTGTGACAATGCGAGCATTGCCTATTGTGAGGTGGATGCGCTGCCACTCATAATCAACATTGCAGTGAGTTTGCTTTTTGAAAGTTTGCCCTAGCAGCGACTCCATGCCTACGTTTTTAGCATTTGGCAACACGTAAGAAATCATTGGGACAGTCTCAGACTCGATAGAAATGGCGGCTCTACACTTGCCGAGAAGTGCATAGGAATGGGATCCATATGGGCTTAATTTCGCATTAGTGGGATGAAGTGGTGGTCTGCCAAGTTGAGTCCAATGATCATGAGTTAAGACATTGAAGTCTGCTCCCTCATCGATCAAAGCATTGAAAGCGCATGTTTGTTTTGCAGTGATCATGATATGGAGATATGCGGGCTCTACGGCTTCCTCATTTTCATCATCAATCTCAGTGATTGTGGCCACTCGTATCTTGACAGGCGGTTCTAACATCGGGGGCTCATGCAAAGGATGGGTGGGAGGGTAGTACTTCTTGACATGACTACCATTGAAGAAGCCTATGCCCTCATCGTCCAAGGTTGCGAGCTCGACATTGCCGGTGCGGCTGATCGCACGAACTTTGAAAGATCCAAGACCTCTAAATTTCATTTTTTGCTTATGCCCCTTAACTGAGTAGAGGAGCACCAAGTCACCATGTTCAAAGTCGCGCTGCTTGACATGCTTGTCAAACCAAATCTTGTGTCAGGCCTTCTCACATATAAGCACATGGGTGGCTAGAAGGCGAGTCTCTGAGAGGCGCTCGAGTTCGACCAGGCATTGCGTCCATGCCTCCTTCCCTTTCCATCATTCTTGAAGTGCTATTCTCAGGCTAGTAACAAAGAATTCTAATGGTAGAACTGGTTCAGTTCCATAGGTCAGCCTGAAGGGGGTTTGACCGATAGTTGTTTTATAAGCTGTGTGGTAAGCCCACAAAGCTGCCATCAGCTTGTTGTCCCAGTCGCGTCACTGTGTGAGGCTGAGACCACCTTGGTCAGGACATTGACAAGAATCTTATTCGTGGATTCTGCTTGACCGTTTCCCTGAGGGTAGTATGGCGAGGATTTGCGATGGATGATGAGAAAGGTGGATAGGAGATGCGCTATCACTTCGTTGATGAAGTGTGTGCCTTAGTCACTGATCAGTTCGATGGGGCAACTGAATCACGAGATCACCTACTCCCATAAGAACTTGGCAGTCATCCTAGCGTCATTTTTTCGTGTCGCTCTTGCCTCTGCCCATTTCGTGAGGTAGTCTGTGGCCACAATGATGCCTGCGAATACTTGCCACAGGACTGATGGGTCCTATGAAGTCAATTCCCCATTTTTTGAAGGGTTGTCGTGCGATAACTGGAGTCAACTCCATCTGATCCTTGCGAATCAAGACTTTTGTCCATTGGCACTCGTCACAATGCTTGACGAATCACGCTGCATCACGGAAAAGCATGGGCCACCACAGTTGAGATTGCAACACCTTTCGTGCTGTCGTATCTCCACTAAAGTGCCCTCCAGCAATGCCGCTGTGTGCCACTGAGAGCACATCGTGCATCTCATATTCGCATACGCATCTGCACAGCAATCCATCTTGCCCCAGCCTATAGAGTTGGCCTGCGATCAGCTGATAGGGATGGATCTTAAGGATTAATCGCCTAAGTTGGGCTTTTTCTATCGGTCGATCAAGCAGTCCGTGTTCAAGCACTTGGACTATGTCATCCGCCCAATATGCGTTAGATCATCCTTGAATAAATCTCTCTCGCTAGACAGGTTAAATAGATGGGCGTCGGGTAATTCGTCAACAATGCCTTGTCCAGCGGCTTCTCCCGTGGGAATGTGTGACATATGGTCAGCCATGTAGTGCTATTTTCCTTTTCGTATAACCACGGAGAAGTCAAATTCCAAGAGTAGAAGGAGCCACCAAGCTATGCATCCTGTAGCGCAAGGTTTGTTTACTAGATAGAGCAGGGCTTGATGGTCCACAAAAAAGGTAAAAGGTGTGGCCAATAGATAGTGCCGGAATTTCTTCACAGCAAAAACCATAGCTAATCCTTCTGTTTCTGTCATCGAGTAGTTCATTTCCGTCTCAGTGCTGCTAGCAAAGCTCACTGGATAGTCTAAGTTGTGTTCGCCAGGTTGGCACAACACTGCTCCCACGGCAAACTTAGAAGCATCGATATGCACGTGGAAAGTAATGGTCCAATCTGGGGCTCGTAGAATTGGTGCTGTGGTTAGAGCCTTTTTCAACTCTTCATATGCTCGTTGGCATGCCTCGGTCCATTCGAAGATGATCAGCAACTTGTACAAAGGTCTGGAGATCAATGCATAGTTCAGTACAAACCGCCAATAGTACCCCGTATGGCCTAGGAAGCATTGAACTCCCTTATAGTTGATTGGGGGTGGAAGGTCAACAATAACCCTGACTTTTGAAAAGTCAGTGGCAATGCCGTTCTTCGACACCATGTGCCCTAAGATGCATCCATGCTTTACCCAAAACTGGCACTTTAAGGGGTTCAAGGAGAGACGATATAAGCAACACCGCTCAAAGACTGCGTGGAGTTTGTCTAAGTGTTCAATCCAAGTCGAGTGGACACAGAGGTCATCGACAAAGACTTCCAACTCCTTGTGAAGCATGTCTTTAAAGATGGTGCACATGAGGCGTTGGAAGGTGGCAGGGGCATTAGTCAGCCCAAAGGGCATGACTATGTAAGCAAAGACGCCCCACTCAGTGGCGAAGGCAGTCTTGTGCCTGTCCACAGGATGCACTTGCACCTGGTTGTACCTTGAGAAGCCGTCCAGAAAATTGTAGGCTTCCTTGCCCACCACTCTCTCAAGCATGTGCTCAGTGTACGACAATGGATAGTTGTCCCTCTTAGTAGCAGCATTCACCTTCTTGTAATTGACGCACACTCGGATTTTTCCATTCTTCTTCATCACGATAACTATGGGCGATACCCAGTTTGTGTGTTCAATTTTGTAAATGAATCCCGCTCTCATTAGCTTATCAATTTCCTCTTTGACAGCATGAGCATGTTTTGGATTCATAGGGTACGGTCGCTGCTTGACCAGCATTGCATCTGGCGTCATGGGTATGTTGTGAGTCACGACACTCGGATCTACCCCTTTAAGCTCTTCTAAGGACCAGGCGAGCACACCTATGTACTCTCGCAAGAGAGCGACAAGACTCATTTCTTCTTCCTCAGTCAAGTCATCGGCAATGAAAACTGGTCGGGGTGTTTCCCCTTCCTAGGCTAGGTTCACCTCCTTGACCTTGGCTGATCCCTCAATCAGTTCGCTCGTTTTCCCTTGACGCTTGGCACCTAACAAAACTACTACCCTATCCCCTTTTTTGAATTTTGTAAATCATTTAGGGAGGTCCTACGGTTTTCACTATTCTTCTGTTCGTGTATCCCTGGGTTGTTTTTCCTTTTCTCTGCCTTAATCGTCCGCGTCTCAGGTGGACCGGTAGGTACCTCTTGGTGCGTCTGGCTATGGGCGGCCCAGGGATTTCTGGATCACTATCCGAACTAACCTCTGACTCAAAGTCGAACTCCCCGTCCTCACTAGAAGAGGTGGTCTTCCCTGGTGGGTGCAGTTCGGATGGCGAATCTGTCTTAAGAACTGATGTCGTTCCTGGCTGGGCTAGGCTTGCTTGCTCAAGGTCTATGGCTCTTGCGTGTTTAAACCAGGCTCCATCACATTCCATGTTCATGACTCCTCGCTCTATCCTGAAGGTACTCTTTTTCTGTGGCTTGCAGTCTGCTGGTATTTGCTCTATTTCTTGTCCTTCAGTGTCGTATTCCATGGTATCTACCTCACCCTCACTTTCATCAAATTGAAGGATTGGTAGTCTTTGTATTCGTCATTGGAATCCTCTTTGTTAGACTGCTCGTCGTCTCCTAGGGCTTGGTATATCTCTTGTCGTTGGTCAGGAACTAGGGCCCAGTTATACATGAGGTTTAAGTCATGCACTCTGGTCCATTGCCACTTGGATTCATCTAAGAGATCCTGGAGTGGTTTGAAGTTTGCAGCTGGATTGCCAACTAACTTGTCCATTAAGTATTCCAGTATCTCCCGGAGTTCCCTTTTTTTGATTGGGACTTGGAAGTTGACAGGCTTAAGTTTCCCACGAAGGGTTCCTTCCATCATGCAGACTGGTATAGAGGGTGTGTCGTTAGACTTGCCGATTGTTTTGATGGCTTGCTCATACACCTCGTAATCTGAGAACGGCAGGTCGATTGTAGCAAGGATGTGCATCCAATCCCACTCGTCCTCTGGGCATGGGATATACTTGGTCAAGGGCCCATAGGACTTCTTGACCTGGGTGTTACCCTTGAGCATAGCAAAGATGGCATCTAAGTCGACTGGTGAGGTCTTTCAAGTGTCCATCTCTATTCTCACAGCATCCATTCTATTGCCAAGGAAGATCAAGCCGTTACCCCAATCTTCGATGACTCTAGCATTGCGCATCCAGGGTCGGCCTAATAGGACATTGTAGTCGACTCCCTTCATGACTATAAAGTCCACAGAGAATTGGACACCTACGATCTTCACTGGCTAATTCTTAAGCACCCCGAATGGCTTGACTCTCATACCATTTGCTAATGTGACATTAAACATAGCATTTTCAATAGGCGGGTTTCCCCAAGTCTAAAGCATCGCGTGGCTAAGCACACTAATCCCAGCTCCCATGTCCACGATTCCGTTTCTCGTTGTATCACCTAGAGCTAGAATCGGTAAGACCGCATGCATCTCGGAACCTTCCTAGAAGGCATTGACGTGTAAGGATTTAGGCATAGAGTGCAGCATCAAACTCGGTATTTGCGTCTCTGCATCAGGGTCATGAGGGTTTGCTGTGACCTGCTCTCATGTCCCTTCAACCCATTGCTTAAGATCTTGCCATAGGGTGGAATGCTACCTAAGCAGATCTCCCAGGCTAATTGTTACAGGGGTAGTCACCAATGTGGTCAGGAGATCGTTGGGTGCTCGCCTTTCTCCTAACCTGGATTGTCCTGGTCAATGGCCGTGACTAATCTGCGACCCTGTAGCATCAAGGCTTGGCCTTAGCAGCACTGCTTGTGGTGCAGTTGCTTCTCTTGACTTTGGTTGAGGAGGTGAGATTGGCGTGCTTATGCTGGAGAGATCATCGATCTCATCCTCTATGATGGGCTCAGTGTCTTTTAGATGCTCTTGAGCCTCCTTCACCCATTCCTTCACTTTTTCTATGGCTTCCAACTGTCGCTTTGAATGCGGGTATTCCCCTACCCTAGCACTTTCCTTTTCGGCCGTCTTAGGGGCTAAAGTCTTTGCCTCTGCATCAGAGACCTTCTTTCCAGTAGGCAGAGTTGTAGCACTCTCCATTTTTAGTGCGATTTTAGCTTCCCACCTCTTCTTCTTCCGCCTGCAACTTTTCTTCCCTATTGAAGCTGCGTCAAGGTTGCTCAGTCCTGGCAGTGATATGCCGGCCTGCTTTATCTGGGCACGGGTCATGACCCGCAATGGGATAGGTGTAGCCTCCCCATCGAGGTTCTTGACACCAAACAGCCCCAATGGGACAGATGGTACATTGACTGAGCTAGAAGACAGTTTTCGTCGAAGAGATGAGTGATTCCGCACTCAGCACACCTTTGGTTAGCCTTGTCTCTATTTTGCTGCTCCCTTTCAGGGCAGCATGATAAAACATGACCTGGGTGACCACAAGTCCAATAGGTGATTGGATCCTGCGTCTGCCCTCATAGGCCTCTGCCCCGTCCTCTTCCTAATGCCATCACTTGTACGGGGCGATAATCCATGAGGACAGCATTGCCCTCATCGTCATGCGAGACGTAAGGGTATATGTAAGTTTCTTCCTCATTTGGTTCTTCCACGTAGTGGACTGGAGCATCGCTCAGTGGATGGGTCACGTAAGGTCCAGGTGGTCTGGGTATGCCAGTAGGGTTTATGTCCATCCTAGGAATAGCTGGCTTAATGTCATTAGGCGCAAGAAGGGCCAGAGGGGCTCCTCTTCCGAAGAATGGCTGCGGCTTGTTCGCTAGGTAAGGTTGGCCATAGGGTTGCGAGTACGGAAGTCTTCTTGGTAATCTACAATGCGCGACGTTATGACCAAACCTACTGTAGTTAGCACAAGGTCTTGACCTAGGATCTTGACACTCAGCTGGTAAGTGGTTTATGCCACAGTACACGCATTGGACGTGTGGGCGCGTTGGTCATCTCAACATGTCTTGCAACTTGGCTAGCTCCATCTTTACATCAGCCAAGTCTTGGTTTGTCTCGGTGGCCTTCCCCTTATCTTGGGATGATGGGATTGATCGCTGACTAGAGGCTGACGCTCTCTCTGAGCTTCGCGAGTTGGTCTCTTCTAGGTTCGAGCTCCTGGAGCTTCGCTCTTTCAGCTGATCATCGACTCTGATGGCTTCCTCAAACACTCTAGCTAGCACGTCTCTCTGCAAGCTCGAATTGCCTGCCAAAGCCTTATATAACTCCTCGTCTCGAATTTCGCTGATGAATACAGTCAGAACTGCTCTTTCAGTCGGTCGCTCGCCCATAGGGATTCTCTTGAAGAGACTCCTCACATGGGTTATGTAGTTGCGAATGCCCTCCTTCTCTTTCTGCTTGACGTTCATCAAGTGTATTAGAAAATTATCGGAGTATCCAGGCTCGGCAAATCTCTTAATGAAGAGATCCTTGAGGCCACTGAAGTTGGCTCGTTCTGCGGCATCTAGGCTTGTATACCAAGTCCTTCCCTTGTCACCTAAGTAGAGCCCGAATGCTTGAGAGTGTTGAGTCAAGTCATTGAGGCCATTGGCTTCACAGACTTGCTCGAACTACTCTACAAATTTGTATGGATTGTCGTGGGGTTGGTATTTGTCGAGTTGCTTGGCAACAATAGGGATTTTAGACTGGCTCTTTGAGCCTGGGTTCGCTCCTAATCCTGCGAGCAGCGATGTCGCTAGTGTCGCGGCACTTTGCTCTACTGCCGTGTTATCTAGCAGTCGCTTCATGAGAAGCTCGCTCAATGTCAAGTCTCCTTCTAGGGCTCTCTCGCGATCTGTTCGGTTTCTACCTGCTAAGTTCAGCACTCGCTGTACCTCACGCAACTCTGTGCTTTACCTTTGGCTCCTAGCCTGCTGGTCCCTATTGTATTCCACTATGCTTTGCAAAGCCTTGTGGGCTAGTTTTCTCTCTTCTTCTAGGTCTGCGATGATAGTGTCTGCCATCCTATCGTGGTGCTCGTACCGAGCATGTGCATCGTAGCTGCTGACCAGCTGCTATATAGCCTCCGGGAAGACGTTCAAGTCGAGTTCCTCATTAGACCTATGGTCTGAGCCTTCTTCTGCCATAGTCGTGTTGTCTTGCTCCACCAAGCTATTGATCAGGTTGAGTAGATTTGTCAAATCCACGTTGTTGATGCCACCTGCTTGGTCCTACTTTGTGTGTTGATGGTTTGTCTACATCTTGGGTCCTCTCCTACTGGTGGGTTCCTTGAGTGGTTTATCTGAGTGAGTTCCTTCAGTTATTGAATACAATCCTCAATTTATGGTCACTCAGTGTGCGTGTCGCTTCTCGTGCACTTGTGCTCAATCAGGCTTTCAATTTCCTTAAGTGCATTCAAGTGCGAAAATTCAAGGTGAGTGCAGCAAACAATCTCGAAGCGTCTTATGCACCCTCGCTTTGTTTCGGGCTTGATAGGCTTGTTGGTCAATTTTCTCGCCACCTTGACAGGGTTCAGGGTTTTTCTAATATGTTGCCTCGTTTGTTTTTGGCCAATCAGGTTTTAACTGCTCAGCGCTTTGCGTCTAGGTCTCCGGATCTTGTTGCTGCCTACTTCAAGCTACTAAGCGGCTGCTCCCTATAATTTCATCCATTCCGTGTGCTAGAATCAAGTTCTGAGCGTCAGAAGGACTTTCGACGGTTTGTGCTGCTGAGCTCTAGCCGAGTCAGGTCAAATTTCTAAGAATTTGATTAAAAATTTTCACTCGGCCCAGCTGGTCTGAATTGCAGGGTCTGAGTGGGTCACTCGGACGGGCCGAGGTACATGGGCCGAGGGCCGAATTAGTCGTTGGTCCGAATGGTCGACTCGGAAAGCCGAGTAGGTCTAGGCCAAGTGGGCCGAATGAAAGAGGACCAAGGGCCAATTCTGGGACTCAACCCAAAAGCGATCGCTCGGACGGGCCGAACGCGGGCGCGACGTCGACAGCGAGAGTTCGATTTCGCTCGATTCTTGTTATTTAATCAATCATAGCAAGCATAGACCTCCAGATCCTATCTAGGGGGATAGGGGAAGGGATTTGTATACCTGAATAGAGTGGTAGGCTAGTCGATGGTGCGATCAGATCGAATTGTGCGTTGGATCTTTCTCTCTCTCTCTCTCTCTCTCTGAACTAGTCACAAATGAGCTCTACCTTGGCCTCTTGGCTCTTATACCCTTTCCCGGGTATGGTGTTGATGCCCCCAATCACTCACTTGCTGATCTTAGGCATCACAAGCAAGCTTTTTACCATTTTTTGCACGATTTTTGCCATGTTTTGCCCTCTTTTGCAACAATAAACCCTACCCTTCTCCAGTGCAATTTCCTAATCCTAACCTACGCTAAATGCAAAAAGAATCAAAAGCAAAAAACTGAAATAATTTCTCCATGTTTCCCAATCGTCAAACAAACAAAATATCCAAAAATACTTACTTGTTTTGAAGATAAAAAACACCCAAACTTCCTACCTATCTCAAGCTCCGTTTCGGGGATGAATCCCTTACTTCGATGCTCGATATGAGGCACGCAAGTGCTCAAGCTTGAGTCCGTTTGTCTCAGCAACATAACCAAAATGTAGTGGGAACTCACGCTCAACCGCCAAGACCCACGGACCGCTTATTGCTTCAAGCGTTTCAAGCGAGCTCTAATGGCTATCTCTCACCTAGCAGACGCGCCGTCGAGATCCTATGAGTGTAGTGAGCTTACCTTGATGCCGATACGAGTTGTCTCCTCTCTCACACACCCCGATAGCTCCACGATTCTAGATGTGAGCTCAAGCATCCTCAAGCCTCCTCCATCTCCAAGCTCCATCCTCCATAGCCACGCGCACGAGAAAAGAGAAGAGAAGAGAAGAAGAGAAGAGTAGATGGTGAAGAGCTTCACCCTCTTTATCCCTCACTCTCACACTCTCACTCCCTGACACTCTCACACTCCCTCTCTCAAGAGCATACACCAACAAGAAGATGAGGAGAAGAGAAGAAGAAGAGAACTCTTGTTAGCCACACACTAAAAGAATGAGCTCTCATTCACTTTTTGAACTTTATATATACAAACCCTAAAATCCCATGGGCACCCATCCCTTTTTACATGACCGGCCATTGTGGCAAGGTCCTTTTTCCATTTCCCTCTTCTAGCCTTATGCCTCCAACCTACACCCATCTAATATTTTACAATTGGCACAGGAGGGAGCCTGGCTCTCTTTTACAAGAGTTTTCCAAGTTTTTTGAGGTGCCTTTCATTTAAAATTGCACTTTTTGCCCCGGCTTAGCTTTGGAGGTCACCTGCGTGTCTTTTCTCTTTTTCCATGTTTTTTTTCTACTTTTTCCTTCCTTTTTCCGCCATCTCGACTTGGGGTTAACAGAGGGGAATCTGAATGCTATTGTTACCAAATGTGGGGAGGGGACTCTACTGATGGGTCAAAGGGGGGTAGAAAAGGAGCTGACAAGAATATAGTTTCAAAGTTATCTTGGGTTTTGTAGCAAAGAGATATTGTTTAATACCACAATGGAACATTTTTATAACCATACTTAGCACTGTATGGTTCTCACCCTCACCGCCCACAAAGGCCACCACCAAGTGATAGAAGGGAGCTTCACCACTAGGACAAGATTCTCTTGCTTTGTGGTGACCCATGTGGGGTTCAAAGCACATGAAGGTCACTAGCAAGTGATAAGGAGCCATATCAACACAATGGTTATCTCCTCAACATAGGTCCCAAGATACCATAATCAATGTTGACACTTTTAAAAGCCTAAAGAGCACACCTATCATCACCCATCACATCCTATCACACTTGGCAATTATGATTCTCACCCTCGCCTTTCACAAGGGTCACCACAAAATGATAGGAGAGAAATCCACTGCTGTGATAGGGCTCTCTTCCTTAGTGGTGACCCATTCGTGGTTCACACCACGTGAAGGTCACCACCAAGTGATAGGAGCCATATCAACACGATGGTTGCCTCCTTGACATAATTCCCTAAGATACCATAATCATCATTGAAATTTTTAACAGCCTAGAGACCACCACCTATTAAAAACCACAACATTGTGTCACACTTAGTACTTGTGGTTCTCACCATCTCTACCCACAAGGGTCACCACCAAGTGATAGGGAACTCCACTACTATGATGGTATTCTCCCTCTTGGTTGTGAGACCATCCGACATTCATAGTACACGAAGGCCACCACCAAGCGATAAGGAGCCATATCAACATGATGGTCATCTCAATATAATTCTCCAAGATACCATAATCAACATGAACATTTTATTAAAGCCCAGAGACCACCACCTATTTCCACCCACAACATTATATCACCTCATAATCACAATGCAATCACCCCTGAAATATTTAAAGGCCCTAAGATCACCACATATTACCACTTGCAACATCATTATGTCATCACTTAACCATCCAAAAGGGCATTGATATTGATAATTTGATACAAAAAGGTATGAAATGTTGTATCATACAATGTGGCAACCCATGAGGGTCACCACCAAGCGATAGAAGTGAGGTTCATTGGTCTGATGGGGGTCTCTCACTTGTTGGTGACCCATGTGGGATCTATGCCATATGCTAGCTAAAACAACTCATACATTTGGCCTTCTAGGCTGATATGAATAGCCATCCATCAGAATGAAAAAGTTTGAGTCAAGCCATCTTTGACATCATACATTGCATGTGGCCTACAGTAGGCTAGTGGGCATAGATCTTCAATCTGTGCTTGAAGCTAAGGCTCAATAGCGTCCATCAAATATGATGGATTGCCACGGGGCTCAACTTTTGGCATTTACCTTGCTTTTAGTGTGCGCAATTAGTCCTGTAGCGAGTGTATGAATGGATAGCTAAGCACTTTTCATATTCATTCTTTAGAGATTTGTAGTTACAACCCTCCAAGAGTATGGTGTTGTTGGTGTTGAATTGAGGGTGTTTTTTCCACACTTTATGTAAGTTCTTTAATAAGACATACTTTTTCCAATGTTTCTCATCAAAACAAGGGACATGGTGAAAAATATTTTTCCACATTTCACAATCTTCACGAGAGAATCCATCTATTTATATAGAAACAAGAACGTAAGACTTAATCAATAAGAAGACTACAAAATGACACAAAAATAAAGATGGCCTCCAAGTAGCTTTACTTATAAGAATGTTTTCATTAGCTAGTGTGTAAGGGAAGCATGCAAAAAAATTATGCATTAGCTTTGTCTTCCCATAATAGCTCCAAACCATGATACTTTCTTTGGCTCCTAATGCTAGCAGAAACTCTTTAGCTTTAGGCATCACCATACAATCATAATCCTCACTAACTCGGGTTGGTTTGGATCCCTCCAATAACTACTCCTATTTGAAAAGTTATTTTGATTCCTTCAAGAGCACTGCATTGAAATAAATTATTATCAATCTATCCTTGGTTACAAGAACATCACTTGGAATACTTTCCATGGTAGATTCCTCTTTAAGCCACCAAGCTTTTGGTGCAACAAAATAAGTTAACAAATTATGTATGTGCTAGTGACTTAACAAATAGCTTAACTCAAAAGTGGCTGAGTTATGTATTATCTTCATGTGATCTGTACTCATTTTCATGAACCATACTGAGCTTCCCTTCTCTCTCTAGGCCCCCCCTTCTGCTCTCCAAAGATAGGAACCACAGTGGGCTCCTCTAGCTCTAGCTCCCCCTTCTGCTCTCTGGAGATAGGAACCATAGTGTGCTCCTCCTCTCCTTCTAGATCCCCCCTTCTACTCGTCACAGAAAGTTGGCTTACTCTTATACTTGCATGCATTTCACATCACCTATGTCATCACTAGATTTAGGGTTCCCCCACACTTCTTCCTTGATATTGCCAGAGTCATTTCTAAGACCCTTTGGATCCTTGTCTCTAGCATGGTTTTCTAGACATCCCATATTATCCCCACAATCTATAAAGTTCAACAAGATGACCCATAACAAAAAAGGAAAAGAAGAATGAGGCAGACAATATAAAAAAGAAACAAAGAGTTACTTATTCTCTTGAATATATCCCTTGTGAGCCTAATTCTTGGCCACCTTCAAGATTTGATGATTGCATCTAGCTTTCACACAAGTGTCATTTGTTATGAGAGTGACAGTGAAACACAAGGGGTGATACTAGTGCCTATAGGCCAATATGAGAGAATACACCACATAGGTGGAATCTAAAGACTCCCCATAAGCAACACAAGTCCTCAAAACTTGGATTTTATTGCCTTCATCCACAACCTAGGGTCCGGGAAACAATGTGAGTTTTTTTCCTCTCTCCAATTAGTATTTTAAGAAAATTGCTCCTCCACATAGAGATGGAGGCCCCTCCAAAAAAGTTCGTGTATAAGAGTCACCACTAAGAAATGGAGGGCCCTCCTCCAAGAGATAAGGAGTCATTTGCCAAGCGATGGAACTGCCAAACAATCTTTGACATTCAAAAATATAAAAAAGTATCAGACAGTACCAACAATACTTGAAAGTACCAAGGGGTGAGGAGTCCTCTACCAAAGCAATGGGGACTACCCAACAATATTTAATATTCAAAAATATCAAAAAGTGTCAAACAGTACCAAAAATACTAGAAAGTACTAAGAAAAGGGGATCCTTGCCTAAGAAATGGGGGGTCCTTCACCAAGGGATGTGGATTACCAAATAATATTTAATAGTCAAAAATAAATGTTCCAAATAGTACCAAAAATATCAAAATAGTACTAAGCAATGGGGGATCCTTTGCTAAGCGATGGTGGGGGGTCCTCTAAAAAAGTTCATGAGGGTCATCACTAAGCAAAAGGGGGACCCTCTGCCATTGTAATGAGGGGCTTCCCTTGCTTGGTGGTGACCCATACAATGATTAGTGTACGTGAGGGTCACCACCAAACAATGTGTGAGCCTTCGCTCCACTAAGGGGCCTCCCTCACTTGGTGGTGACCATAGGGCATTCGATGCACATGGGGATTATTAACAAGTGATGTGGATGCCCTCCACTGCAATGAGGGGCCTCCCTCACTTGCTGGTGACCCATATGGTGTTCAATGCACATGAGGGTCAAGTCAAATATACCAAAATGTTTCAAAATATGCAAAACTATTTTAGTGAAAATATACCAAAAGTACCAAAATGTTCTAAAATGATCCAAATTTTTCAAAAGGCACCACAATAAATGCAACACTAGGCCAATGAAGTAAAATAGCTACCAAAAGAAATGGATGATATAGAAAGGTAAGACAAAAGTACCTATTGAGATTCCACCTCTTGGGAAAAAAGATACAAATCCTGAGTGATTCCAAGGCAATGGAGCACATGCTTCAACTCATTCAGATCAGACTCCACTTCATTTACCTCTTCAGCATCAAGTGGACCTTGCTACTGGAGCTCCTCCATGCATTGCTCAAACATAGTAATGTTGTCCTTAATTCTCTTAGCCATGGCATTGGAGCCCTCAACCCTCAATAAGCCCTCCTTTTTACATTGGAGAGATGCCCTCACCTCATGTGACTTGCTCAACTTCTGCATGTAGCTTGTCAAAACCCTCTCAGAAATGCCCTACAAATAAAAAATGTAATCTAGTTTAGAAGGTCTTAACTTAAAACCTTATCCTCCTCAGTGCACATGTTGGTTGCATCTTATGTGTAGATGGTCTATTTGTTTCACCCATGCAAGCCACCCTAAAATACACCATTTTCCCTCTTCCAATTATTTAACTTCTTTTCCAGCCTTCCATTCTTGCTTTTGCACATGTCTAGCCTGGTCTCCTTGAACTTTGTCCATACATCTCATATGCGGAAGGGTCTTCTTTTGTAGCATTCCACCTCTCAAGTGCATAGCACTTGGCAAAATTTAATGCAATCTCCCAACACAATGGGGAGGCTTAATAAACCTTGTGAAAGAGAACTTTGTAGTCCTTGAAAAATTTAGGCTATAGAGGGTTCAGATATATCTTGGTATTGTTTCAATGATGTAGCTTGAACATTGTGAGCCATTGTTTGTTGACGAGATTAGCATTGATCAAGTCTCGAGTGACCTTCCCTTCAAGGCTCAAACCATACTCCTTATGTAGTTTCTATGTCGTAAAGTAGAATTTCTTGAGGATTAGATACTCATCCCTTTTTTTTTTCCTTGTAATGCACAACTATCTAATTAGCTATTGCATGGCACCTAAATTCCATCCTATAACTAACTATATGTGATCACGCAAGCGATGTTGCAATTTCTTATCCCTTATCCTTATTGCCGACCTATTTCATTGCTAAGCTGAAGTATTTTCTATGGTCACACCAAAGAGATTGTTTGTAATCTCTTGTGTCGGGTATCGGTGGTGGGGCTCGCCCTCAGTGCATGTTTGTGTGTTGGAGGCCTCATAGTAGCTGGGGAGAATGGAATTCTGAAACCTTGAAGCTTCACACCTTCAATTGACACAAAGGAAAATAGGAAGCAGAACTCTTGATACAATAGTCCTCACTGAGTAGGAAGAACATAGCACCGAGTAGGAAGAATCCAGCCAATCATCGCACAAACATTCGACAATCTAATCACATGGGTAGCTATGTCCCCATGCGAGCTTCAAAGCCCTATCATCCCATGGATATTCAACCACCTCATTGTGTGGGTAGTTGTATCTCCATGCAAGCTTTACTTCTTTTAATTTTTTATATACCATTTTAATTAGAAATTTATGTTACATAGGTTTCTTCAAAGGTATAAAAAGAGATAAGAAACTCCCTCCAAGTTTGTAAAAAAGAACCAAAGGGAAAAACTAAAAATGGGTACAATCCATACAAGGTAAAATCAAATGTTAGATGTGATACAGGTTTCTGATGTCATCAAAATATTGAAGTATTTCTAACCAACCAAATATGGTAGATGTATATTATCCTAATGTACATTCATTTTAGAGTTGGAAGGTTGTTTAGGTAACAATTGCATGTCAGGACCTAAAATGGGCCCAACACTGGCTCTAAGTTGGGCCTCTATGCTCAACCAAAATACCCCACGGCCTTGCGGCCAAGAGCATCCAGAGGCTACACACTAATAAAACTCCTAATTTAGATATTTACATTTTTATGGCTTGTTGTCCAATAGATAACTTTCCCCAAACTCCTCATAGGGAGTTCCTACACATGTTGGCATTGTACACCATGTAAAACAGACACAGGGAGCACCCCTCAGCTAATTGTTCATGCAATCCCTTTAGGGCTCTTCTACACCTCAGGGGATTGGCCCCGAGATGTACCCTGAACACATAAAGCATGTATGACACATAATCATCTCTTTTAATCAGTAGTTTTAGGAGATAAAAGATAATCCTCACTGCGTACTCCCCAAAGAAACCATGCTAGTCCTACACCTTAGGATACCTCACTCTGAGCGTGGGTCAATATTAATGAAGGCAATTGCCATGCATCTAGGATGATACCATGTGTTAAGTGCGATGCAACTATGAATGCGATGCAACTGTGAATGATTTCATAGTGATAAACCATTTTTGCTCATTTAAATAGCATTATGATAGTGTGAAACCATTTCTTTTCATGCTTTCATTCTAAACATTATCGGAGTGTTTGGGGTGGTGGAAAGTCTACCGTGGGGGTAAGAGACAGCAAGGTGAAGGGAGATTCAAGGAGAGGAGCAGACAAAAGAGAAGGGGTTGAGAGAAATAGGAGATGTAGAAGAATACTCACAGAAAGAAATAGGAGATGTAGAAGAATACTCATAGAGTTGAAGCTAGTCAGTTTATTTCTGCATTATGAGAAGATCAAAATCTTGTACACAAAAAAATGTGCATAAAATAATACCTTCCTCTATGCTACTCAAACTACCAATCTTAGGATCCCATTGGCTCCAAAAGGGGGGTAAAATACCAAGACATCTAGCCAGAATTTTGCAAGATTACTCCTTCTTCATCTCCCACTTGAGTGCTATTCACTGCCTAAAAACAACAATCGCGTGTTGCATGATTTTTCTAATCCCTCTTTTTACATAAAATCCTCTCAAAATTGGCTGGAAGCTACCTACTTTCTTTTACATATCATCCTAGGCTAGAAGTTTTCTATAGTTCTTGGATTTTTACAAGAGATAATATCTAAAATATCAAAAATTAGCTAAACTTGTCCAAAAATTTCATATTTTTGAACCATGGACACTAACACTAATGTCTAAAATGGCATTGACTTTCTAGATTAATAAGAAATCCACACTCTAGAATTTCTCACATGGTGTGCACGTAGCGGCACCACATCCACCTACTCGTATCCTACACATCCTCTGGCATGTGCCAAAGTCTCTGCGGTGGCAGAAGAAGTATCTTCTGCCATGTCAATGTCTTCATCTTCTACCTCTTCTTCTCCCATATTCCCATGTTCATGCTCAGTATCCAAATCCTTCAATTCATATGCTAAAGACTCCCTTTGTTTAAAGAGCTTGATACGTTTTCTAGCCACTAGAACCCTTAGAGATGTCCCATTCATCTCATTTAATGCATAGCTAACATTATAAAAAACAAACATTACCACATATGGACCAAACCACCACTTTGCCATCTTTCGATTGGCACTATGTTGATTTTCCAAGTTGTTGTCATAAACTAGCACTTAGTCCCCTTCTTGTATAGCTCATGGTCAAAGTTTGTGTTGCTTGTCAAACCTCTTATTGTTCTTGATCCTTGTAGTCTTCAACTTTTTCATGGCTATGTCAATGTCTTCAAGTCTTCTTTCTAATTATCTAATGCATAGGACCAGCAACTCTTCTCTATTCAAACCCTCTTCCCATGGTAGAACACTCCAAGTAGCAATAGTCTCCTCAATAGGCATGATTGGATGTTGTCCATACATTAGTTCAATAGGCATATACCCGCTACACTATGAGTGGTCCTATCAACCCACAAGGCAAAGGGTAACATCCTTGGCAACTCTTTCATTCTACCCTGGCAGGACTTTGCTAATGCCTTAATGATAGGCCGATGACCTCTTTCACGTTTGCCATTTTCTTCAGGATTGTAGGTTGAAGTTAAAGCTATCTTGATACCCAATTGTGAAAAAAAGTCATGAGCCTCATCTGCATCCAATTATCCTCTATCTACAACCACTTCACCAACTCAACCATATCTACAAAAGGCTTCTTCCATTAAGAATCTACAAACTGCTTGAGTATTCTTTGTACTAAGAGCTCGACCTTCCACTTGATTTGTCAAGTCTTCTCCTGCAAGCACAAGATATCTCTTATTCTATAAACCTGTAGACATAGTAACCAAATCAACTACCCATTTGTAATGCATAGACAATGGATAGGTCAGTTGCAACATCTTTATGCTTTACATGGAATACATCTGATAGGCACTGCATGATTCCACATAATGCTCCATATCTTTATACATGTTTTGCCACCAGTACTTCTCTTTGATCTTGGCAAATGTGCCCCAAACTCCTCTATGTCTAGTCCCTTAAGCTTTCATGAAACTCATGCATCACATGTTGTTGAGAAGCCCTATCTCCCAAAACATGTACTGGAGTTCCTCTCTTTTTCTTCACATGCTTCCATAAATATCCATCTTTTAAGAAAAACCCATAATCTTTTCTTTTAATCCTTTTGAATTTAGCTTTTATCTTCAGATGATTCAACCTTCTTTGTCATGAGGTTGAGATATTGGCCTATTTTCAGCCAATCATCGTCATACAACTCTTAAAAAAATTGTGTTCTCACTGAAGCATAACATTGATGA
Source organism: Lygodium microphyllum (assembly GCF_053477565.2). Lineage (NCBI taxonomy): Eukaryota > Viridiplantae > Streptophyta > Polypodiopsida > Schizaeales > Lygodiaceae > Lygodium > Lygodium microphyllum. Next base: position 152,699,773 of record NC_141140.1, on the reverse strand, counting down.
TGCTTTCTTTCTATTGCCCATCTCTTTTTCATGGTTGTAAGTTCTTTTCTTACTGCTGAAATAGTTGTTCTTGCAGTAACAACATACTCATTCCTTATAGTTACAAAGTCGGTTTCAACACCTATCACATCATCCTCTACATCTTCCATTAGCTCCTCTTCCCCTTCAAACCTTGCTTGTGAAAGAATGTTAGCCATGGGGTTTTCTTTACCTGCAATATGCTGAAAATCAAGGTTAAGTGACTTTATATATGCAATTCACCGTAACATGGTGACGAAGGAAATTCGGTATGGCAGCCTCTATACTATGCCAAACTCCCTTCTGCCACAAAGTGAATGAGGTAAGGGCACCACCTAGTCATGGAAGAGCGGACTAGGACGCTATATAAGAGGGAGAGGAGATTGTGAGGGAGAAGAGATGAAAACTAAGAGAGGGAGAAAGAGAGAGAGAGTGAGAGTGAGAGAACTACGAAAAAAATAAATGAATCAATAGACTTAAGAGATGGAGAATCCTCGGGACATAACCAATATATACAATATGGACACCAATATCATGGGCTTATTACATTGTAGAGTATACATAAGCTATAGTAAGAGAAGGAATTTCATAAGCTCATGAGGGAGAATGGGGAAGGCTCAATAGGGATGAAGAAGGCAAGAGCTCTCTCTCTTCTTACAAATTACAAAGGAGAAGGCCTCTTTATATAGGCCTTGAGGGTGTTTAGGGAGGAGGTTAAGATGTAATAGGAATTAACACCACCAAAGCTGCATTAAGGCGGTTCCACCAATGTGGAAGCTCCATCTAGATGTTTTGTTGACCAATTTGTACTTAATCAAGCTCCATCATAGGTGAGTTGTCTCCATTCTGCCCCCCATAGCTTGAGTCCAAGAGCTCTCCTATAAAAAAATATAGAGAATCTTCATAAAATAAGATCATATCTAGCAATAATAGAGAGAGAGTAATGAGAGTTCATACATTACTACTACAACTAAGGATGATTTGAGGGTGATTTAGGAGGGGAATTCTAATGGTTTATTAGCTTGAGAGAGAGGATAAGAGAGGGGAAAGGGTTGGGGGTCTAATGAATGATGTTTTATGGAAGTGTTAAGTGTGGGGAAGAAAGTATGGATGTGTATTAAATTGGGAGGTGGTCTCCACTGCAGTTAGAAAAAGTTGGCATCCACCATTTTGGCCATATCTCCCAACTCGTAGCTCCAAAATTTTTTAAAAAAATACCAGCCGAAACTTCAGCTCACGCGCTACAACTTTCATGTTGAAAAGTTTTTTGGATCGGAGCGGAAGTATTTTTAAAAAATATTACAAAATCATGTGCCTGATTTTTCTTCCACCAATGCTTCCAAGAAGGGTCCCATTTGGTTGAATTGTCATAAGGCTCCAAAGTCATGACATTATGAGCCTCACATGCCCTTTGGATGGCTCCAAATCCATTTCATATCTTTCCTTTTCACGTTATACATTTTCCCTTTACCTTCCTCCATTGATCTTTACTCTTCACCCCCCCTTGGTAAACCGGTCCATGAAATATTTTCATCCAATGATTTCTTGGATTTCCCAAGAGGTTGTTCCCACCCTCTTCTTTATTTCAAAGCTCCAAATGTACAAAAAATCAACAAAATGTTAGACAAATATTTTTTTGTGATTTTCTCGGATCATATAGCCCCCCCCAACCTGGCTAGAGGTATTTATGCCTCTAGACACTCTTTGGTATCTTGAGCTAACCCCACCCTGATGTGATAGGGTTTTAAGCGCCATCCATTTACCCTGGTCTTGTGAACTTTTCCCTCAATGTCTTGAAGTTTGTAGGAGCCATTGTTGAATTTTTTTGTGACCCAAAACGGTCCCTCCCACCAGTAGAGAAACTTGCCATCCTTTCTTTTATCAAAGCGATTGTCATATCGAAGCATTAAAGATCCCTCCTTGATGTTTTTATCTGTTAGCTTCTTGTTGAAATTTTCTCTACGCTTCTCAGCTTCCTGGGAGTAGTGGTTGATGGCTTCTTCACGATCCAATTGTAGCCTCTCTAGGTCCAGTAATCTTTGATGTAACTTCTCCTTTTGAGAGCCTACTGTGCCACCTAATACTCGAAGGCTAGCTAATTTCACCTCAATAGGCAAAAGAGCCTCTTGTCCATAAACTAGATGAAAAGGTGTGAACCCTAACATGGTTTTGAAGGAGGTTCTGTAAGCCCATAGAGCTCCACTAAGGTGCTTTTGTCCCAATCCCGGGGCCTTGAATGTACCTGTTTGCTGATGATTTTACAAATCATTCCATTTACCTTTTCCACCAATCCATTGCATTGAGGGTAGTAAGGGGTAGAGTGTCGTCGTTGAATACTTAGCTTTTGCATGAGTTCACCCACCACATTAGCTCTAAACCCTGGTCCTCTATCTGATAGTATTTCAAGAGGGATACCAAACCTACAACAAATGTGGTCAAAGATGAATTTACTCACTTCCTTAGCAGTGATTCTTCTAGTTGGCATAGCCTCGGCCCATCTAGTCATGTAATCTACCCCCATGATAATATACTCTTTTCCTGATGGAGTGCGTGGTAGAGGCCCTATGGCATCAATTCCCCACTTCTCAAAGGGTCCATAGACCTTGATTGGGGTTTGGGGTTCTGCTATGAGCTGTCGTGGTCCTGATTTTTGATATTCTTCACATGTTTGACACCAATATTTGACATCTCGGTGTAGACTGGGCCAAGTAAAGCCGGCTTGTAGAACCTTTCTACTTGTGATGTCGTGTGCAAAGTGGCCTCCACACACATCATCATGGCAAGCTTTTAAGATTTCTTCAATTTCCCATTTTGACGGCACTTTCCTAAGCACACCATCCTTACCAAGACAATGCAAACTGTCATTTACTATGCGATATCTTGTAGCCTTCCGAGCTAGCCACTGTCTTTCTCCCTTAGTCAGGTGTTTGGGAGCTTCTCCTTGTTCTAAGAGATGTAGAATATCTTCTAAGTCTTTCTTGCCTTGTCGAAGTGGGTGTTTGATAGCCACTGCTCCCACCATTGACTCATTCAGCTTTGATGATGCTAGATGGTCAGCATCTTTGTTCTGGTCTCTTGGCACATGATGTACTTGTGCCTCCCTAAATCTTCTCATAAGAGATTTTGCCTCTCTCATTTTACTAGAGAGGTTTGTATTTTTGCATGCCCATGTACCTTGCATCTGCCTTACCAATAGCATGGAGTCTCCAAAAGCATTCAATCTCTCGATTGAATTACTAAGACACCAACAAAGACCATGAATTAAAGCTTGATATTCTGCCTCATTGTTAGAGTGGACACCTTCCAAGATGATTCCTTCACAATAGATTTTCTCTCCTAAAGGAGAGAAAACAACGATGCCTGCGGCTGCCTTATCCTTAGTTCTCTTGTATGCACCATCAAAGTAGAGGCTATAAGCATCTACAAGAGTTTTTATGGATGGGGATGGTGGAAGATTCTTTCTTTTCACCACGAGATTTTTCTCATAGCACCTATTTGTCAAAATATCAGCCAAGCATGCCCGAGTTGTTTTTTCAAACTGCACTGTATAGTCAAACTCTTGAAGTCGGACCACCCACTTTGCTATTTTGTCAGAGATTTCCATATGTTGTAGTGCATAGGGAAACATATCCTCCACAGTGATAATCACAAACCTCTTTGGAAGTAAATATGGCCGAAATTTTGTTACTGCAAACATGAGGGCCAACACTAGTTGTTCCATGGAGGTGTAAGCCTTCTCTAAGGCTTTCATGAGGCGGCTGGCAAAATACACAGGCGTCATGAAGGATGTTTTTGGATCTTTTTGTAGGAGAGCAGCACCAATGGCCTCTTCTCCCACACTAGGGTTTACAAAGAATGTTTCTTCCCAACAAGGCTGGAGGATTATAGGAAGTGACCCCAGCATTTTCTTTATCTCCTTAAAATGTCCTTCGCTTTGTTCACTCCATACAAGTGTTTCTTGGCGTGTCAGTTGCTGCAGGGGGTATATGGCCTGAGAGAGTAAGTGTATAAATCTACCCAAATATCTTAGCTTTTGTAAGAAGGAGACCAATTGTTTGATGGAGGTTGGGGAAGGTAGAGCTAGCAATGTTTCTACCTTATTTGGATCTACCTCAATTCCTTCAATTGACACTACATGCCCTAGTAGTGTAACCTTGCTTTCCCCAATGTGACATTTATCCTTATTTAGTTGTCCACCCAACCTAGCTAAGCGAGTAAATCCTTCATCAACCTTGCGTAGATGTATGTTCCTTGAGCTGTAAATACAAAAGTCATCTATGAAAACCCTTATGGACTTACCAAAGTAAGGTTGAAAAACCATATTCATGAATCGTTGAAAGGTTACTGGGGCATTTGTGAGACCAAAGGGCATGACCCGAAAGGCAAAACAGCCCCATGGTGTGATGAAAGTGGTTTTCTTTTGATCCTCCTCTGCAATGCGAATCTGGAAGTAGCCAGAGTAGCCATCACACACCGTATACCGCTCATGTCCCACTACTTCATTCAAGATTTCATCCTGAAATGGGAGAGGGAAGTGGTCCCTCTTTGTTGCAGCATTTAGTGGCTTGTAATCTATGCATACTCGCCACTTACCATTTTTCTTTGGCCTCACTACTACTGGGGAGACCCATTCTGAATCTTCCACTGGGTATATGAATCCTGCATTCAAGAGTCTCTTCACCTCCATCAACAGTGCATCTTGTTGCACAACTCCCAGTCTTCTCAATCTTTATACTATAGGTTTGCTTCCTTCTTTGAGCTGGATGTGATGCTTCACTGCAGTGACACCTGTAATGTGAGTATAATTAGAAATAAACAATGATGCATGCTTCTTGAGAACATTCACATAACCCTCCCTTTCTTCATCCTTTATATCCTTGGATATCATCTTCTCTAGGCTAGCATCCCACACATCTTCTCCTTGGATTCTTGGGTTGTCTTCTGATGAGGTAGGTTCCTTTAAGGTGACGCCCATAACTTCGAGAGTGCTATCACTCTCTCCACTTGAACTCTCTTCCTCTTCTATCGATGAGGAACATCCACTTGAGCTCCACTCATCGGCAGACGTTTCTAGTTCAAGGTTCTCTTGACGCCCACTCTTCAAGTTGTAAACCACCTTTTGATCGTGGCCACCCACCTTACATGGCCTCAACTCCAGATCTCGTATTGCCCAATCTTGCCTAGCTCCGATGCCCATAAGCCAAGGTCTCCCTAGGATGAGGGGATATCCTTCCCCCTTTACTAGCATCACATAAACATCCACTGCTGCCGTGATTCCAAAAATAGAAACTCTCAAAGCTTTCACTACACCCACACATGTGACCGCATCATTGTTGGCCATCTTTGCCCTGAAGGTTGAGGATTCCATTACTTCTAAGCCTAATTGATGCATAAGTTTTTCTGTCATGACACAAACCTCTGCTCCACTATCGATGTATGTTTTTCGAATCTGTTGACCTTTAATTTGAGCCTCCACTATAGGCACTATATCTTTGAGTCCATATGCCTTGATTGCACTAACCATTTTACCTTGCCTTGCTCTTGTGCTTACCATTTTTGACCATTTTCGTCGTAGCTTTGGAGAGGCATGAAGTAGTTGTGGCCAAGTAATTTTTGGCCCTTGAGAGCTCACATCTGCTACCAGATCATAAGGTTGTGTCCTAGAACCCAAAGGGAAGTCGGAGATATCAATTTTAGACCTAGCTCGAGTTTTTCTCTTCTTCTCTTCATCTCTAGGTGCCCGTGATGTACTTGCCTCATTGGTTGCTTCCTTACTTGCCTCAGTTTGGACACGTATCCACTTGATAGGCATGGTCTCTACTACATCCACCTTCATCTTACCTCTCGCTATTTCTTCTTGAAGCCTTCTATCCCTGACCACCTCCTCTATTTTTATGACATTAACATTTGGTTGAACAGCAGGGGTTTCAGCTTGAACATAAGGTGGTTGTAAAATTGCAGGTCGTGACTGCTCTTGCTCTTGAGTCCTAGCACGAGGAGGGCTTACTTGTTGTCTAGGACCTCTGGCAGGGTGATCATATCTTCTAGGGTGAGGACAATTGTACATGCCATGTCCATTTTCTCCATAGTTGTAACACAACATCTCCCTTGCTTGTCGCCGCATTTGTGGTCGATTTCCACCATTCCCCTCGATAGGTCTTCTTGTACCTTGCACAAGATTCACTCTCAAACCCTCTAGTTGATTAGTAAGATTGTTTATTTGTTGGATCATGTCTTCTTGACCTCTAACAAGGCCTGGTGCATTAGATACATTTGGGAAAACTTGAGAGGCCTCCATAGTTGTGATGTTGTTTCCCAAACCTGCTTGGCTAGCTTGGGCTTGGTACAGAATCTTTCGATTCTTTTTCCTAGTAATTCTCAAAGCATCTTCAAAAGTGTTTGGAAATTTCACCTTTACCTTCTCCCTGAGAAAGGGATACAAACCTGAAATAAATCGATCCTTTTGAAGGCAGTTTGGAGCTCTCTCTCCAGGGTTCAGTGAGTCTGACCACTGCCCTCAAAGCTTCAAAAACCCTTCCTCATAAGTTGTATAACCATAAGGATCACTTTGATGGATGGCCAAAAGCCGTTCCCATAACTCTTCAGCTGAATTAGTTTGTTGAAATCTCCGCAAGAAAGCCGCCTTCAATCCTTCCCATTCAGCTCTTTGGGCCAGATTTAGAGTTTGGAACCACATTCTAGCTTCTTCTTTGAGAACCAAAGGAAAAGCCCTCAACTTTAATGCTTCATCATCCCTCCCAGAGACAAGGAAGGCCATCTCAAGGTTGTCCAAAAAATCCAATCCATTTTCTCCATTGCGCCCAAAGAAGCTTGGAAATGCCATGTTGCCTTAGTAGAGTACAAACATGAACACGTCTAGACTTAAGTTGTATTTTATGAGGGGAAGGATGAATGGGTTTACAGATGCATTGATTTCAGCAAGACGTCTAGGCCCTTCTAATAATGCCTTGGAATCTAAGCTTTGTGCTCGCTACAATATGCACAGTTTGCATAGCAAGTGGACGGATAGGTCCATGCAACTCGTTGTGATTCATGAGAAACTATTATAATAGGATAAAGACATGTACATTGAAGGATGCATTGTAGTCTAGCATTGGGAAGATTATAGGTTCTGGTGACAAGAATCTCCCTTAATCTTTCAGTCCCAAAGTACATGACAAGACGCTGTTGGAAAAAAATCTTCCTACTGATGCATACATTAACTTGGATGTTTTGTACAGAGTGGAAGGTGTAGAAATTCGGGCCATTATTATTATTCATGAGTAGAAACTACTTAAGGGAGTAGAGGGAATGCACTTTCTTGAATTATAAAGGATTTTCCCCATAATGTTTCTTTTTGGATCCCACCAACTTTGCTATACGGAGAATTTGCTCACCAGTGATTGTTCTTGCCTTACTGTGTCCATCCTCGGTGACATATATTTCATAAGATGTGATGGCCACCTTTTCAACCACACCCAACCTTCGAGCTAACAATAGTTGAAGGTAGTCTTCATACTTTGCACTTCTACAAAACTCCACACCGTTCATGCATAGTTGTCCTCCTTTGATGTGGATTAGGCCAGAGAGAGAGAGGGATTTGATGATTTGGAGACGAGGACCTCCCGGAAGGGCCTTTACTTTGTTTGCAAAACACTCACCACAATTATAAGAACCTATCAATTGATGGCAACATGATTTTTTCCGTTGTGAGAGAATGAAATTTTTAAGGTGAACACCTTTTACCCGCATACGTGCCGTCATCCGATAGACATACTTCCTTTCTTGGGCTTCCTTGGGAGACCATTGTGGGAGTTGTGGACTTCGACCAGCTTCAAAAAAAGTTAGTGAAGGCATTGGAGAAGAGCCACTTGGAGTACTTGTTGTAGAGGATGCACCACCATGTGTTGTATCGTCCCGCATGGATGAGAATGTCCTCAGCGGGGGCACCAATTTATGACGAAGGAAATTCGGTATGGCAGCCTCTATACTATGCCAAACTCTCTTCTGCCACAAAGTGAATGAGGTAAGGGCACCACCTAGTTATGGAAGAGCGGACTAGGACGCTATATAAGAAGGAGAGGAGATTGTGAGGGAGAAGATATGAAAACTAAGAGAGGGAGAAAGAGAGAGAGAGTGAGAGAGAGAGAACTACGAAAAAAATAAATGAATCAATAGACTTAAGAGATGGAGAATCCTCGGGACATAACCAATATACACAATATGGACACCAATATCATGGGCTTATTACATTGTAGAGTATACATAAGCTATAGTAAGAGAAGGAATTTCATAAGCTCATGAGGGAGAATGGGGAAGGCTCAATAGGGATGAGGAAGGCAAGAGCTCTCTCTCTTCTTACAAATTACAAAGGATAAGGTCTCTTTATATAGGCCTTGAGGGTGTTTAGGGAGGAGGTTAAGATGTAATAGGAATTAACACCACCAAAGCTGCATTAAGGTGGTTCCACCAATGTGGAAGCTCCATCTAGATGTTTTGTTGACCAATTTGTACTTAATCAAGCTCCATCATAGGTGAGTTGTCTCCATTCTCCCCCCCATAGCTTGAGTCCAAGAGCTCTCCTATAAAAAAATATAGAGAATCTTCATAAAATAAGATCATATCTAGCAATAATAGAGAGAGAGTAATGAGAGTTCATACATTACTACTACAACTAAGGATGATTTGAGGGTGATTTAAGAGGGGAATTCTAATGGTTTATTAGCTTGAGAGAGAGGATAAGAGAGGGGAAAGGGTTGGGGGTCTAATGAATGATGTTTTATGGAAGTGTTAAGTGTGGGGAAGAAAGTATGGATGTGCATTAAATTGGGAGGTGGTCTCCACTGCAGTTGGAAAAAGTTGGCATCCACCATTTTGGCCATATCTCCCGACTCGTAGCTCCAAATTTTTTTTAAAAAATACCAGCCGAAACTTCAGCTCATGCGCTACAACTTTCATGTTGAAAAGTTTTTTGGATCGGAGTGGAAGTATTTTTAAAAAATATTACAAAATCATGTGCCTGATTTTTCTTCCACTAATGCTTCCAAGAAGGGTCCCATTTGGTTGAATTGTCATAAGGCTCCAAAGTCATGACATTATGAGCCTCACATGCCCTTTGGATGGCTCCAAATCCATTTCATATCTTTCCTTTTCACATTATACATTTTCCCTTCACCTTCCTCCATTGATCTTTACTCTTCACCCCCCCTTGGTAAACCGGTCCATGAAATATTTTCATCCAGTGATTTCTTGGATTTTCCAAGAGGTTGTTCCCACCCTCTTCTTTATTTCAAAGCTCCAAATGTACAAAAAATCAACAAAATGTTAGATAAATATTTTTTTGTGATTTTCTCAGATCGCATGGCAATATCAGGAGTTGAGCAATTTGCTATCATGCCCAATAGAGGCACAAAACCAGTCTCTACCACTACATGAGCTCCCATAAAATACTCCCTATCACACTTAAGGGTTGTCACTACACCCCAAAGCTCTCTTTTGACTTGAGAATATCGCTGTTGCCATTCATTGAGGACCTTTGCTCCAAACCAAATGGCATACCTATTTCCATTAGCATCATCCTGACCCACTGCCCAACCAATGCCAATTGGGCTTGTATCCACAGTGAGAATAATAGGCTGCCCATTCTCATAAATTTCTCTCTTTATTGTTGGGACTAAAATCAATAAGCTCTTTAACTTTTGAAATGCCTTCATATGTTGTTTTTCCCACCAAAACTTTTGCCCTTTTCTCAAGAGCTAATATAAAATTTTAGCCACATGAGCAAAATGTAGAATCCATATCAAGTAAAAGACACATGTACCCAAAAATATTCTCACCTCGAATACATTCAAACATGTCTCTCGCATCCTGCTTATGGCATCAATCTTTACTAGTGAGGGCTTTCTTCCATATGGTCCACACATGTGCCCAACAACCAATACTTCCTCCACTCCAAAAATTGATTTTTCTCCTAATAAAGTCAAATGCTTTTCTTCAAGACGGCTCAAAATCCTGTCACAATCAACAATATGATCAGCCACAAATCTTGTGTATCCCTACTCATTCAATTCTTCATTTTTCTTTTGGATATCACACCCTTTTATTGGCACATCATAAAGAAAGGGTAAGGTCAACTGAGGAATATACTCCCTTAGAACTTTATGCATAGCATTCATCATATGTGCCACTGAATTGGTTGCTCCCTGTGGAAGCGTACACATCCTAACCAATCCAAGTGGTATCTTCATGGTAGTAATATCCCGGCTTTCCAATGCAAGCTGGAACTGATCATATCCTAAATATAAATCTCCCATAGAGTAAATTGAGTTGGATAAATGCTTCTACAAATTCATCCACTATCGGGCCTGATCCAACATTCCTTATTGTGACCTTGTTAATTGGTTGTAAATCCTGTATAAACCTCAAAGAACCATTCTTCTTTGGAACAGTAAACCACCCATTCGAATATGGAGCTAAAGAGGGATCCGAAATCCACATCCTGATCTTCTCATTCAAAAGCTACAGTAGCTTAGGCAAATATGCCCAAGATACTAGAATAGGCTTTAAATTCCATGGCACATGAGGTACTGTAAAGATCACCATAGGTGCGAATCAACACATTCAATTTCATCTAGCTGAAATGCAAAGGCTTTCCCATGCCTTACCAACATCTGCAAGAAACAAGCTCTTTCTACAGGCAAAAGAAAGCTTGCATCACCAATTTTTAGCTTATATAAAGTTTCATCTGTAAATTTATATCCTACTCCATGTGGATCCCATAAACTAGGCTGTTGAGTCACTTTTCCAGCCAACCCATTACTTTCAGGTGGCAAAGGCAAAGCCACATGCTTAACCTTCTTTGCAACTATTTTGTACTTTGTATCCACCCTTGCTTCAGCCCTGTTTTGCAGCCCATATTGCAGCCCATAACATTAATGCTTAGCAAACTCTTGAATGAATTCATACATCTCTAAAGTGTTATCATAAATAACCTCTTTTTTGCCCTGTTTTCAGTTTTAATTGCTGCAAAAATTTCAACCATTGTATCAACATCCTGTTGAGATATCGAGCTCCACTCGTGATATGCCAGGGTGACCATTGTGCATTTATGTCACCAACTTGTTAGCTGCAAATGCGGTTGGTACACCGCCCATGAATAATAGCTAGATGATAGCTATCCTTATCTACTCTAGTTCGTGGCTCAGTTAGTATGGCACCTTAGTTAGTTGAGTTTGGTTTGAGACCCATATATAGGGTTCTTCTATTTCTATGTACTTGAGTTCTTTTGGCTTACACAACTAAGAAGAGGAAAATTGTTTTCAGTCTCCACCTTTGTGTGTATTCCCCCATTGTGCAAGCAAGAAAGCTACAAGTGAGACTCCTTCCTTCTCTCCACAATCTTGACACATCCACCAACCCTGAAAATAGCCCTGAAATGCCTTCATTTGCAGCCATCAAACCATATGTCTTTAGCTCTTTTTCAGCCCATCCTACATATTTCTTTTCATATCTGCACATGGCTAAAATATTTTTAAAATTTCCAAGGCTACATGCTGTCCATTCCTGCAATCCAGACACAAACATAGTTTTTCCCTTTCTTGGAGACATCATTATCTTCCTAGCTAGAGGCACTGCCATAGCCTCCACTTACAGCAGTGCTGTCTAAAAACCCTTAAACTCTCATGCATTAGGTGGCATGGGATTATCTCACAGCATATCCCGATTGTATGAATGATTCACACAAACGGTGAGAAATTGTATCGCCTGTTTATTGTCTTTACTTCGAACCCAAGCATATGAAGAACCATCGTCCAAGGCTTTTGTTTCCAGCCTTGATTCCGAAATATAGGGCTGCCCCAAAATCACAAGATAACTACATGAATCCTGCACAAAAAAATGATGTTCATCCATAACATCTCCAATAGTCACAAGTATATTTGGACAAGCGGCATAAAGATCCCCTGATGAATTGTTTATTGCCCACATGCGCCATCCCGGAACTATATCAATTGGCCATCCTCCATTCTCATAGAAACTGTGTTCCATAACATTGATTTCGGAACCATGATCCAAGAGAGCTATGCAAGGTGTCTCTCTTTCTCCCACTTTAACAATTGTCTCTGTTGTAGCATTCATAAATAATGACTACCTAGAATAAAATGAGCATCTTCTTCTTCATGTGCTTGCTGATGGACATCCCTATTATACATAGCCTTCTCTCTATGCTTTGTGCTACCCATAATACTATTTTTAGACACAAGCTTGCTATCTATGCTCCCATTTAGCCCATTTTCAGCATCAACCTATTCCAAAACAGCATGATATGCATCCTCATATTCATTCTGAAGGTGTTTCTCTATGTCTTTGTCAACTTGCATCAATGCTTGCAAAACTTCACTATCAAACTTTCTTTTTCGTTTCAGCATATCAATGATTGCATCGTGAAATTCACGCTGTGCAATTCCAAGAACTTCACCAAGTGTGAGTTCCACTCTACTGCCAAGTATGCAATCTTCCAAGACTTTTTTAAGGATTGTGGTAGTCTCAAGATCCGATTTTAACCTATAACTAGGTTGCTTGCCCCTTTTCTTCCCTTCTTGTTTCTTCTCTTGAGATGCATCCTCCATAACATGCTCGAGCATGGTTTTTTCAGCCTCTTTGTGCTCCTCCATTTTACTTTGTGTTACATGTTTGGATGGGCCTGAAAAGGAAGGACCAATAGTGTCCTCATCTCTTCTTCTCTTTTCTTTGACAAGAGCTTCTTGATAATGAACCTCAACCAAATAAGCATAAGCTGAAAAATGAATCCACTGGTGCACTCCATCATGTTCTCCCTTGTATACTCTGACTTGCATTAGCCAATTCACACTTTTTTTTCTCTTTTCCATGCAATCTAATGCTTGCATCCAAACACAAGTTTATGGTTGTATGGTGATGGGTTGTTTATTGTTTTGTGTTTTTTTATAATTATTTGTATTATTAGTTGGTGGTTTGTAGGTTATTTTTGGTTTTTTGTGGGGTGTTTGTTTGTTTTTTGTTGTATGTGTTTTGTATTTTTGTATACATTTTCTTTTTCATGTGATTTTGTGTTTTTGTGTGTTTTTTTGTTTGTTTTTTTTTGTGTTTTGTTATTTTATTTTTTTAATATAATTTAAAAGGTCATTTCTATAACATCATAATTAAGATAAAGATAAATACATTTAAAGAACACCAAAAATATCAAATACATACAATCAAAATGGTTCTTCGTATGACTCTACCCTGTTGACCCACATATCTCACTCATTAGCCTTACCGAACCATTAAAGGTTCCCATCCACCTGCTTATCAAAACCATGGATTGCCCCAATGGACCCCTATTTGGATCCCCCCTTTTTTAATCTTTGTGGATAAATAATGCATTCACATTAACCTTTTAAATAAGGCTTAAAAAAATTACCATAGCAACATATCCTACATAAACATGTAAGGTATGTTTTTAGGATTGCCTCTCTCCCCTAGCCAAAGATTCGTATCCATTACAACAAGACATATTCCCAAGCACATATTCCCATGCTCTCCTCTTTTTCAGTACACAAGTGATAGCTTCATTTTGATGAGACACCCATTGAGTGACATAGTGAAGGGAGTCATTCTTCTTCCTTCATTAGATGGAGAGGTTATACTTGTGATTCCTTGTGAAAGACAAAACCCTATCTTTTGGAGACTATATTGTGAGTATAAGTCGTCACGGGCACATCAGCAATGCGTAATCAAACAGGTTGTGCAATTGCATAAACCCATTGTAAGCACATACATCGTCTTATGCAGTCATATTGTAGGTGGTGCAAAAACATACTTGCAAGTTTATGAACCACTACAACCTAATTCAAAGGGTCCAACTAGAATCAATGTGGCTTAATTGCACTACCATAGCAAGCAAAGCACCCATCCCTTTGCCACCAGCGCGAGAACCACACATCGTAGGAAAGGCAGGAACAATAAAGCGTAAAAATTTGGTGTCCCTTAAGACTTGACATCACCACAACCAAAATCCTGACCACCATGTGTTAACTAATTAACCAACCCCTATATACAAGACCAACAAGTGAGACATAAGATGTGAGAGCCATATATGTCGAGTAATGCAAAATGCAAGATGTATAAAAGGACGACATGTGTGGTAGCATGTAGAAGAGGTCTAACAATGAGTAGGTAAGGTGACATTGGGGGTTGAGGCCAGACCCATGGACAACCAAGTCATGGCTTTGGACAGGTGGCCACCTACAAGCGAAAAGCCCACAAAATGGCGCATGGTAGGAGGCGTACACCGTGCATATTAGGTGGTATGTGCGTTTCTATCAAGTTGTGTGCAGAGTGAAGAAAATTGGCTAAGGGGCACTAGTGAGGTTGATCCGCACTTCCGTATGCCCACATGGCTAGGCAAAACTCATGTCATATCTTTGGAGCAATGCCACTAGACCTTAGTGGCACCACGTGTCCACGATGACTAGCTTCCAACTTGACTTCTCATCGCAAATTCGATAAGGATAAAATTGTCATGTTCTTTGATACTAGATGTCCAATGATAACTACTTTTGTGAGTTGTTTGCGCAAAAACTCTTGTGGTTCATTTGTTCTTTGGTCCAGGGGTGGGGTAGGGGACTGGTGGGAGGCAGTTCTGGGGGCGCCTTTTGAAGTAATTCCCTAACAATTGTTTGGAAATGTTGTCAAGTTGAAAGAGAATCCGGTTGCCCTACTCAATGGGTGAAACTAGGATTTAGGAAAAGGCAGGTCCACTTGGACCTAGCGCTTATTCATCTGGAAAGATTTCTTCGCAATTTTAGGAAGAAGAAAATAAATCTGGCTCGCAGTTCGCAAAATACAATGATAAAGAGCAAAGGAAGACAATCGAGTACGGCAGCACTTGCGAGCTTGAAACAATCAACCACCGCTTGGAACCAAACTGTTGTGGCATGCCACTCCATGTAGCCCTTATTTGTGAAGCTCTTTGGGGCGCAGCCGATAGTGTCTCAAGATGGCTCTTATGGAACCCCCTATGGAAGTGGACCATGACATGGGGAACATGCAAAAATTAATATTAGAGGAACCAGGCATAAGAAGGATAGGGAGAAAAAAGGAAAAAGGGTAGGGGGAAGATGGAGGTCAAGGCTGGCATGCCAAAGTGTTATTCCGAAACAATAAAGGTGCGTTCACATGGAAAACCATCCAATGTACGGGAAATGCTTCAAAAATTAATAACTCAAGAACTGGCAATCGAAAAAAGGGTTGGTAAAAAGGAAAAATGTACCATTCAAAAGGACAAATAGGGCAGGAAGGTTGGATGGGGATTTCGATGAACGTAGGAGGCGTTCACATAGAAAAACATCACAATCAAGGAAAAAGGGAAAAAGAGAAGGAACAATCCCAAGGGTGGGGTGAACATGGATGGGTGGGTAGGGAAGGGACCCCATCAGGGTAAAATCAAGTCATGGCATACATGTAGGATTAAAGTGAGGCATATGCAGGGGGTATGCATCATAGACATGCAGGGACTCATCCCACACTAAAAACCTTAACGGGTAGGGTTAGATGCAACAACACAGCCTAGGACTCGTCAACAGACTGGACTCTGGCATCCCCACACTTAAAACATAACATACACTTGCGATCATAAGGATAGGGTTAGAAAAACTTGGCCCGTTTCACATATGGTCAAAGGAACCGTCACTGCTACTACAGAAGGGTTGGAGTTGGCTACAGGAGAGGTACCACGGCTCACTCTAGCATTAAATCAGCATGGCAGGGATCATGCAGCAGCACCCAGGAAGGTAGTTGGTTGATAAAGCCCGTCGGGGTAGGTGTTGTTGAGAGAAGGAGAGTCACTCAACTCACGGGCACTTAAATGGGATGAGAGAACAGTCACTCATCCCATAACTTACATCGTGCGAGTGAATATTGATGGAAACCTAGATCTCACACCCGGTTTAGGAATCAACAAGGGAATGGTGCAGAGGGAGTATGCCAGGGTGTATAGTTGATTGTGCATCAGTGCGTCCAACCCATCTAGCATAGGTGCAAGGAGGAAGGCCAGGGAGCCTTGTAGTACAGTGCAGAGAATAGAGTGGCATGTACTGTGACGATGGTAGAGACCCATCCCATGGGTGCATAGGAAAACATAAACGTACCTGATGCCAATTTTCGTAATGTCCCTCAATTCTCATCTCTCAAGAATTGATTGAAGAAACATCAGTCACACTCAACCCACCCTTTGTCTCACTCTCTGTTGAAAGATACAGGAGGGCAACCCGTTCTTGAAACCCATTGATGTAATCTTCATTGTCACTTGTGCAGAGGTTGTATGCCTTGTGTGCATTTGATGGTGCAATTGTGTATCCCGCCCTCTGCTAGCATACAGTGCAAGAAGGAAGGCTAGGGAGCCTTATGGTGCAGTGCATAGGAACAGATCGTGCATTGTGTATTGAGAAGCCCATCCCATGCGTGTAACCCTCCAGTCACACATCTCACCTCTCATTTGATTTGAAGGAAAAGTTGGTCACTCAGCCCACCCTCTGTCTCACGCTCACTGATAGATATAGAGGGCAGCCCATACTCACATCCCCATCCTATTAGGATGAAATCTCGCATCACTCAAGGGGTTGGTGATGAAGATCATGTCAGTTGTTGTTGTCACCAGAGTGTGGAAGATGATGCGTACCCGAGGAGGAAGCTGACACGTTGGGTACTTCAATGATTTATATGAAATATTATCTGTTAAGGAGGGCAGAGGGACTGATATTGTAGAGACATCGCACCAAGGGAGGTGGCTTCAAATTACTTGCTAGAAAGGTTCTACTGATGAATTAGCTATCATGAAGTACGGGGTGTTATCACCTTTTCCACAGTTAGCTTCTCGCCCAAGGGTATTTCCACATTCTCTTGGAACGAGGCCTGTTATGACAGGGAATTTCTTCCTTTTCTCCCATAACAGTTTGTTTCTTTTTTTTATTTTTCTTTTTCCTTTTTACCAACCTTACCACCGTTGGTGAATTAGACAAGAAGTGAACATGGTAGGGTTGAGAGGTATCTGTGAGGGGCTAGTAGAATGAGACCGCTTCATGAAGAAGATCATAAGGGCTATTAGAAGCATGAAAAGAATGACAGTGCGATGCCCAAAAGGGAAAGGGTTAGTTGACTGTGATTTTCAAGATTCCTAGGGAGGGAAGTACTTCTTCAAGCAGAAGCCATTTATCAGAAAGGGGTCCTCAGAAGCGTTGATAGCTTACATTTGGGCAGAGCCATTTGGATTGATAGCAAGTACCTTGTAAGGGCCCATCCACTGTTGTTGAAGCTTGCCACAAAACTTGCCAAATCTCGAATCATAGGCCAGGACAAGATCACCTTCTTTGAACTCCTTGTGCTTGATGAAACTGTCATGATAGGCCTTGCGTTGCGCTTGAGTGGTTTCCATGCACTATAGGGCCATCCGCCGAATCTCATCCAAAAATTCCAAATGTAGGAGGCAGCGTTGAAGTGACTCATCATCTCCCAAGCATTCTTTAACTGCCACTCGCAAAGAGGGCCATTCCAGTTCAACAGGGAAGACGGCTCCAATACTATATACCAGCTGGAAAGGGGTCTGTCTTGTAGCTGCCTTATGGGAGGTTCTGTATGCCTAGAGGGCCTCTGTAAGTCAATCGTCCCAATCGCAATGATGTGTGAAAATCGTTCTTGTCAGGATCTAGCAGAGGATGCGATTGGTGACTTCAACTTGGTCGTTGGCTCTGAGGTAATAGGGAGTGGACTTGCGATGGTGGATCTTATACAACTCTGTTAGCTCCTCCATGATTTTGTTAAGGAAATTAGTACCTCTATCACTTACTAGCTCGAGGGGATTGCAAAAATGGGTTATAATATTTTCGTACATGAACAGAGCTACACTATTACCATCGTCCTGCTTCAGAGCTTCAGCTTCACACCACTTTGTGACATAATCCGTACATACTAAGATGTATCTGTTTTACTTCCGTTTGGTAGGTGGATCAATGGAATCCAAAAAATCAATCCGCCACTTCTCAAATGGCTTTAGGGGAAGAATAGGTTGCAGTGGCATGGCACTTAATTTGGTGGGTTTTCCCATTCCTTGACAAGCATCACATCTCTTGAAGTAGTCATATGCATCCTTGTGGAGGATCGGCCACTAATATCCTGCTAACAGAGCCTTCCTGGCTATTTCTTCTCCTACAAAGTGTCCACCACATGGTTTGTCATGGCATGCTTTCAATACTATGCGGATTTTGTCCCTGGTGACACATCTTCTCAGCACTTTATCTTTGCCTTTCTTGTACAGTGCACCACCTAGCAAGGTGTAGGAGGTTGATTCTAACAGAAGCTTCTTCTTCTCACAGCTTGAGATGCTAGGAGGATACTATTGAATTTCTAGGAGGTTGGCTATGTCTGCATACCATGGAGTAACTGTTTCAACTAGAAACAAGGAAGCATTAGGAAGGTCTGGATCATTCTGTTCCTCTCTTGCAGTTCGAGGGATCCGTGATAGATGATCAGCTAGGACATGCGAATGGCCAGGCTTAGTGACCACTTTAAAATCAAACTCCTAGAATAGGAGCAACCATCTCATCATTCATCCTTTCACATTTGCTTTGTTCATCAGGAAGGACATGGCTTCATGATCCACGTAGAACTTGAAATGTGTTGACAATAGATAGTGTTGAAACTTCTCTAGTGCAAACACCATTGCCAAGCACTCAAGCTCTGTCATAGTGTAGTTTCATTCTCTATTAGTAACCTTTTAGCTTGCATAATATATTGGTTGATCTAATTTAGAGGGGGCCTTTTAACATAGGACAGCACCTAGCCCTTCAATTGATGCATCTGTGTACACATGGAACTCCTTCGTCCAGTCAGGAGGCTGCAAAATAGGTGCTTGGATAAGGCACTGTTTTAGGGTATTAAAGGCTTCTTCGCAATCATCATTCCAAAGGAAATCTGCATCTTTCCTTAGGAGCTTGTGCAGAGAGGCTGCCTTGGTTGCAAAATGTGCAATAAATCTTTTGTAGTAGCCCACATGGCCAAGAAATCCTCTCAATTTCTTGAGGTTTGTTGGTGCTCTCAAGGCGGCAATCTTCTCAATCTTCATCGGGTCTATTGCAATCCCTTATGCAGAGACAATATGGCCCAAAAGAACTCCTGATGAGACACCAAAGACACATTTTTTGAGGTTGAGAGAAATCCCATACTCTCAGCATCTGTCAAAACATTGCTCTAGAATGCTCACGAATTGAGCTATAGACACAAAAGTCATGAAGATACACCTCAATGAAATCATGCAAATGATTCTGGAAGGCAACCATCATGACTCATTGGAAGGTGGCAGGAGCATTACAAAGCCCAAACGACATCAGTCTATAGGCATAATTTCCCCATTTTGTGGTGAAGGTTGTTTTGGATTGGTCCTCTTCTGCGATTTGGACTTGGTTATATCCGCTGAATCCATCCAAGAGGGAATAGAGCTCATGGCCTGCCACTATGTCCAACAGTTGTCTATAAAAGGGATAGGAAAATGATCCTTCTTTGTCTTTGAGTTCAGCTTTCAAAAGTCCATACATATTTGAAGTTTCCCGTTCTTCTTAGGTACAACCACAATGGGCGAAACCCATTCACTGTTAGCCACGGGATAAATGAACTTGGCTTCAAGAAGCTTCAATAATTTGGCCTTCACTAGAGCTAAATAATTAGGATTCATATGCCTTTGTCTCTACCTCATAGGTTTGGGATCAGGCTCTAGGTG
This sequence comes from Lygodium microphyllum, assembly GCF_053477565.2. Taxonomy (NCBI): domain Eukaryota; kingdom Viridiplantae; phylum Streptophyta; class Polypodiopsida; order Schizaeales; family Lygodiaceae; genus Lygodium; species Lygodium microphyllum. Next base: position 152,679,969 of record NC_141140.1, on the reverse strand, counting down.
AATGTGATGTTGGCATACAGTGTGATCAATCCCCTTTAGGTCTTTGTACGACCAAGAAAACACGTCTAAGTTCTCCTTTAGTAGATCTCGTAGGACCACTAGTTCTTCTTCTGGAAGATTGAGACCCACTTTCAGGTGACGTTAAGTAGCATTAGTATCCAAGAACGTCACTTGCCTTTCACCTTCCACTTCACAGATAAATGTCCCACGGATTGCTTCTAGATAGAGGTCTAACTATTTCAAGAGAGTAGTGTAATTATATAATGTTCTACTAGAACCAGTGCCCTCCTTCTGAACAGATGACTCATTTGTGTGCTGAGATTGTTGGAAGGGTATCAAAGCTTTTTTTGCTTCTGTGTGAGTGGTGATTTCTTCTAGACTTAGGGATTTATCTTTAGAGGATGCGTCTAGGAATGTCACATAGCACAGACCTTCTATAAGCCATGGCTCTGATGGTTGTGACTTCTGTTAACAAGGGGCATCATCATCATCTTTTCTCCAAAATTGATGCCAGGAGGCATATTTCACGGTGGATTCCGTGAGGTTTTACGGTGGATTCCGTAAACTTTGATGACCGGGGCTCATACACAAAGTGGATTCTTTGTGCGAGAAGTTGATGGGGACGCCTGTCCTTTTCGGGCGTTTCATTAATTTAGTGTGTACATGGGTGATTCCATAGCGGGTGATTTCGCAAAATGCATATTAAATTAATAAACATTTGTGAGTTTAGAGTGCGACTCGTAATAAATTAAGGTTAGGATTTATTTCTAACCAGTTGATTTATTTATGTAGCTGAAGACAACAGTGGCGGAGGAAAGCATTGGAGGATAGCGAGTATTTGATTTATGGATTATATTTTGATAGGCGCCACGCCTATATTTTGTCATGCCTATTTATTGAGGCATCGATTATTTATTATTATTTTGTATGCGCATGGGCGCACGGTTATGTTATTTCTATTTGGACATTGTATTGGGTGTGCCAGACTCTTTGGGCACCGTCCATTAGCTTTATTCTTATTTTTGTGTTAAAGCAAACTCAAAAGCTAAAAGCTTGCTATTTTGTAAATTGGGCTATTATTTAAGCTTGAAGATGAAATATACATAAAATACATGCTTTGTGGAGCGCTCACACAATGCATGGGGAGAGATTGCACCCAATTGGTCTCTTGCTCTTATCGTTCATGCTTTTTACCTTGTAATTTGTGCAAAAAGTAGAGTTCCATTGTTCTTGGGGACCTTCCGACATTCACTACACGATCATACAGCATCCAATTTTGCCACCAGTGGTATCAGAGTGAAGCTGAGATCAAGAGCTTCCAGTCGCTACCCATCTTGTGCGAAGGCGGAGCTCCTGGAACGATCGGGCTCTACGGTCAATCTCGTCGTGAACCGTCGATACAGACAAACTTCTGGTGATCAAGAACCCCTGTTTCCATCATTGGATCGCGAAGGACCGGTCTGCAGAGGTGGAGGACCACTCCCAACTCTCCTACGTCAAGTCGTGGTTACACAGAGATAAGTCACTATTTTCATACCTTCCAAGCTTAACTTTAAAGCTTAGAAAGCTTAAGAGAAGCTTTAAGCTTCAAATCGTCAACACGAGGTATCCAGACATCTCCGAAATTTGCGCCGTGGGCTGAAAAACGGCCCCCCCACAAATTGCGCCGTTTACTGCCCATAAAGCTTGAAGCTTAATCAATTAAGCTATAGTCACACAAGCTTTTCAATCTTGCAAGTCATAACTAACTCCAGGTCACACCCAATCAGTCAAGTTCAACAAGTTTCTTCAAGTCAAGTTCTACAAGTTCTGTAAAGCAACTAAGTTTTGCAAGTCTGCAACTCTGCAAGTCACATAAGTCTGCAACTTTGCAAGTCAGACTAGTCAACTGGAGTCAGAACTGACTTGTGCTCAAAACTCCTAGAAGGGTTGTTCCTGCGCAGAAACTCCGAACTACAAAGTTGTTCATTGGAAGGTACTCTACCCATACGCAGGTTTGCTGAAGCATTTTCAACATACGAAGAAGGATAAAATGCAGATTTTTCGAAGATTGTGAAAGCTATACCCAAAAATACATAAGCCTTGTATTCCCGAACTTGAGCTACGCTCATCCTGCTAACTTGATTTTGAGTTAGAAAGGTCTTTTGAGTTTTGCAGGATGACGGAACCACATATGGATGATCTTATGGCTGAAGGCGACTTACCTGAGCCTACGATGGAGCAAAAGCTGGACTTAATCATGATGCAATTGGAAGAAGAACGAAGGGCTAGGCAAGCATTGCAAGTTCAATTGGCAAATTTACAAAGAGCGTCTACCGACAAAGAAGAACCTCAAGCTGAAGATCTTATTCAACGTACCATCGATGCAACTCTCGAAGCTCAAACCATCCACAAGGAATCAAAGATAAGTAAAAGAAGTTTCAAATTCCGTACTTTCAATGGCACACGAGAAGGAAAAACTGTTCTAGCATTCATTAGTCAGTTTGACGACTATTTCCATGAGGAAACCTATGCAGAAAAAGATAAAATCAAGTGTGTCACTAACCATTTAGTGGACAGAGCATCTCTTTGGTGGACTGTAGTACGCAAGAGTATAGATTGTCCTGCTACTTGGGACAATTTCAAGAAGAAGTTCATGCAGAATTTCCTTCCTCCACAATTTCATGAGAAAGCTATTAAGCAATGGGATCTTCTTCAGCAACGGGATCATGAGCCTATTCCTCAGTATACAGAGCGTTTTTGGAATGCATTACTCCAGCTACGCATGCTTGAAGACGTACCTGAAGCGACACACAAGCGCAAGTATATGTCTGGACTCCTTGGGCATTACTACACTGAAGTTAACATGTTCAAGCCTGCTACTCTTGAAGATGCCATTTCACTAGCTCACGACACTGAAGACAAGCTGCGAGGTAGAGACAGACGTCCACAGCAATTCCAAGCCAATGGTAATTATGGATCTAAGCAATTCAATTCCAACTTTAGAAGATTTAATCCAGGTCGTTTCTCTTCATCATCTTTCCGTAAAAATTGGGCAAAACCACCTGCATTACCATCCAATGTCAATCAAAACCCTAAGCCTATTCCACAGCCAAACCCTAATGTCCCTAGACTTCCTGCCATTGCAAACAATGTAACCAAAGCCAAGCCAATAGTATGCTATAAATGCCACCAGCCTGGACATCTAGCAGCAAATTGTCATTCAAAGAAGCCACCTGCCCATATCAACTACCTTGGAGCAATGGACGAAGACGAACATGAAGATATGCCTGATTTCATAGAAGATGAGGACGACACTACTACTCCTTCAGATACTTTACCAGATATGCCAACTCCACATGCTTTATTGACTATGAAATGTTTGGTGCATGGAAAGGAAAATATTATTTTGCATGATGATGGTAGTACTCATGATTTTATTTCAGCAAAATTAGTAAAGGAATTGAAATTGCAGACTGTACCTACGCATTACCGCATCAAAGCTGCATTCTTAGGTACTAGGTATAATGGTACACAGGAAGTGCATGACTTAGAGATTCAAATTGGTCAATACACAGAAAGAAGAAATTTCCTAGTTGTTCCATTACAGTCGAGTGACATTATTTTAGGTATGCCTTGGCGTCATCAGCATAACCCAGATATAGACTATTCCACTCATTCAATGAATATTAATTTTCAAGGAAAATCTATTACATTATATGGTATGCATGCATTTAATGTTTTTCCACTACTTTCGCATACTCAAGCCAAATGTGCATTACACAAGAGTAGTAAATCCTATCTCATTTGGGTGAATGAACTGCAAGTAAAAGATAATCATATGCACCCTAGGCATAAAGAATTTCTTGCATATTTTAGAGGCTGTTTTGCCGAAGACCTACCACCTGGTTTACCTCCTTCACGTCCAGAAGACCATAAAATAGATTTGATCCCTAGCACACAACCACCTTGCAAAGCACCATATAGGCATAACCAGATAGAGCAAAAAGAAATTCAGAGTCAAGTTGAGAAATTACTAAATAGAGGATTGATTAGACCTAGTAGTTTTCCATTTGGTGCACCTGTCCTGTTAGTCAAGAAAAAGAATAATACCTATCGTATGTGCATTGACTATCGAGCTTTAAATAAGATCACTGTAAAGAATAGGTATCATATTCCTAGAGTTGATGACCTTATGGACAAACTGCAAGGATCTGCTATATTTAGTAAAATAGACCTTAAGTCTGGTTATCATCAGGTGAGACTAGATACGTCAGATATATTCAAGACTGCATTTAGGACACAGTTTGGTCATTACAAATTTTTAGTGATGTCATTTGGATTGACTAATGCACCTGCTACGTTTAGTAGAATGATGAATCGTATATTTCTGAAATATCAGTATTGTGTAATTGTCTTCTTTGATGATATTTTGGTGTTTAGTCAAAATGAGAAAGAACATTATGAGCATTTGTCATTGGTTTTCCAGTTATTAAAAGAAAATCAACTGTATGCAAATCCTGAAAAGAGTGAATTCTTTAAAACAGAAATTGAGTATTTAGGTCATATAGTATCATCTGATGGAATTAAAGTTGATCCTAAGAAAATAGATGCAATATTGAATTGGCCTGTACCTAAAAACGTGTATAAGTTACGCTCATTCCTTGGTCTTGCTAGTTTCTATAGGAAGTTTGTACGTAATTTTTACTTACTTGCTTTACCATTAACCAAACTTCTGAAGAAAGGAATTGTTTATCATTGGTCCAAGAATCAACAGAAATCCTTTGACTTATTGAAACATGCATTAACCCATGCCCCTGTCCTACAGTTGCCTGATTTTAATAGACCATTCTTTCTAGTAGTGACCGATGCTAGTGGATCAGGAATAGGAGTTGTACTTATGCAAGACAGCCATCCCATAGCCTATTCTAGTTGTAAGCTGGAACCCTCTGAACTGAAATATTCCACATATGACAAAGAACTATTAGCAGTTGTACAAGCATTAAGACAGTGGAAACACTACTTAATGGGTTCAGAATTTATGATAAAGACCGATCAACAAAGTATTAGACATTTACTTAGCCAACCCCAAATCTCTGACCGACATATCAAATGGGCATCCTTTATTCAAAGTTTTCATCCTATCATTCAATACCAACCCGGTAAAGAAAATGTAGTGGCTGATGCATTAAGTAGAAGACCTGCCATTCATAATATTTCTGTTATATCTTTTGATTCTTTGATTGCTATGAAAGATACTTATCATCAAGATATTATTTTTCATGCTGATTGGAATAAATTAGATCAAAATAACTTCATTCCTATTGATTCATTGTCATATAACGATGGATTTATGTTTTATGAAAAGACATTGTGTGTTACAATTCCATTCCGATCTTTTGTTTTGAATGAAATTCATTGTCCCCCATATCAAGGTCATAGAGGTATCATATCTACTTTACGTACATTAACTCAAGATTTTTATTGGCCGCATATGGACACTGATGTATCTAACTTTGTTTCTGAATGTTTGATTTGTCAAAGAGTTAAGAGACATCATGGTAAACAGTATGGATTACTTATGCCTTTGTCTATTCCATCTAAATCTTGGGAACAAATTTCTATGGATTTCATTACTGGTTTACCTAATACTAAATCTAACCATGATATGATTTGGACAGTCGTAGATAGATTTAGTAAACAAGCATATTTCATTCCATGTAAGAAAACTTTAACATCATCACAAGCAGCACAATTGTTTTTGAAAATTGTTTTCACTAACCATGGATTTCCAAAAGTTATTATTTCAGATCGTGATTCTAGATTTTGTAACAACCTTTGGATTACTCTATTTTCTAACCTAGGCACAAAGATTGATTTCTCATCTGCATTTCATCCTGAAACTAATGGACAAACAGAAGCCACTAATAGCACTATTTTAGATCTTTTACGTGTATATACTATTTCTAAACCTCAGACATGGGACACACATTTGCATTTATTACAGTTTGCATATAACAATACACCACACACATCTACAAAGAAAGCACAGTTTGAAGTGATTTATGGATATAGATTATCTACACCTATTGCATCTTTGTCAAATAGAATTCAAAGTGCTGATGATATTGCTAGTATGCATAATACTATTTTTGATGAGGTTAAAGACATGATTGCCAAAGCCCATCAATCATATACCAAACAAGCCAATAAGAAAAGACAAGCAATGAATTTCAAAGTTGATGACTATGTTTGGTTGAGAATAGAAAAACATAGACTACAAAGTGTAGATAGACATCCAGTTGTCAAATTAGCCCCTAGATTCTATGGACCATTTAGGATCATTCATAAAATAAATGACAATGCATTCAAGTTAGAATTACCACCTCATTGGAAAATTCACAACACATTTCACATTAGTTTATTGAGACCATTTAGAGGCCAATTACCTGTACACCCTGTTTATGAAAACTCACCTTTATTAGAGGAAGAGACAGAAATACTTGAACCAGAAGCTATCATAGACACTGATTTTATGACCACTAGAACTGGCCGAAGATATTCTAGATATCTAGTTAAATTTAAGAACCATCATGTAGAGGAAGCACAATGGATGCACGCTAGAGACTTAAATGCTTTCCCCACTCTGTTAGCTCCACATTGAGCTAATAGCAATTGAGGTCAATTGCTATCCCACCCCGGGGGTATGATGCCAGGAGGCATATTTCACGGTGGATTCCGTGAGGTTTTACGGTGGATTCTGTAAAATTTGATGACCGGGGCTCATACACAAAGTGGATTCTTTGTGCGAGAAGTTGATGGGGACGCCTGTCCTTTTCGGGCGTTTCATTAATTTAGTGTGTACATGGGTGATTCCATAGCGGGTGATTCCGCAAAATGCATATTAAATTAATAAACATTTATGAGTTTAGAGTGCGCACTCGTAATAAATTAAGGTTAGGATTTATTTCTAACCAGTTGATTTATTTATGTAGCTGAAGACTGCTAGGTATTCACTTTTGTCGGTTTAATTGTATTATTTTACTAACGATTGTGAATGCTTCAGTTGATGTGTAGAGATAGCAGCAGTGGCGGAGGAAAGCATTGGAGGATAGCGAGTATTTGATTTATGGATTATATTTTGATAGGCGCCATGCCTATATTTTGTCATGCCTATTTATTGAGGCATCGATTATTTATTATTATTTTGTATGCGCATGGGCGCACGGTTATGTTATTTCTATTTGGACATTGTATTGGGCGTGCCAGACTCTTTGGGCACCGTCCATTAGCTTTATTCTTATTTTTGTGTTAAAGCAAACTCAAAAGCTAAAAGCTTGCTATTTTGTAAATTGGGCTATTATTTGAGCTTGAAGATGAAATATACATAAAATAAATGCAGGAGTTATTATCCCATGGACAAGGACTTGGCTTCCTTTGCAGATGGCTTACAATGCCCACTGTTAGGGACTGTGGCTCTATTTTCTTGGGAAATATCTATTTAACAACCTCTTCATCTCCTGATGTACCATCTGTTACTTCGTTGGAGGAGTCAATTATAACTTTGATGGATGTGGATCCATTTCCTTTTTGCGATCCATACAATTTCAACACCACTTTATTGGGTCCTTTGCCTAGGGTTAGGGTTCCTTTGAACCAGTCCGTCATGGCTCTCGCTTCAAAAATCCAAGGTCTTCCCAATAACAGAGGGTATGAGGTCCCATAAGAATTTTGTTTGACCGCTAGATAGGTCAGCCAGTAATCTTTTCTTGCAAGGATTGTTTTTACGTATGGGAGGATGCCCAACAGTTTAATTCTGCTTTGGTCTGCCAATCTGATAAGCCACTGTGTAGGTTGAATTCCTTGCAAACCTAAGTCCTTCATTGTCCCATCCATCATTATGTTTACTGATGAGCCTCATCAATCAATGCATCTGAAATAAAGCATCCTTCTATCCATACACTAATCTCTGGGGTTCCAGGATCTAGGAAGGTGTTAGCCACATCCAGTTCCTGTAGAGATTCTGAGGCACTGTTGGACGTTGTTGTTATTGGGGGAGCAATCCTTATCTGCGTCTTCTTGTCAAGATACTTTTGAATTTATTTTGGTAGCTGGGAGACAACATTAGCAATTGTTGGAATGTTAGGTTAGGTTTTAAGGTGTCTAGGTCTTTGACCAAGTCATAATCTTTGATAGGATCCACAGGCTTCTCCAGCTTGCTGGGGAATGGGGCTACACCCATTTTCATCTTTCCTTTTTCTTCTAGCAATGGAAGCATCAGCACTTCTTCTATTTCTGGAGGTGCTTCTACATTGTCTATCTCCTGGACCTCTGGTCATGTTTTTGGGACTGTCTCTGTGACTCTCTATGGCACTACAATGCTCTGTACTACACTGTTCTGTCCTATACTGCTCTGTCCCTCTGTTGGTATGTTGAACTTCACAGTCTTGGCAAGGGAGTTGTTCTCTTTCTGGATAACTGGTTCCTTCTTCTTGGCACTGATAGCGACAACTTCCAACTCCACCAAATTGGAGGCAGGCTCTTGTGCCTTCTGTTGGGTATTAGTGGCATTGGCCTTCACAGGGGCTGGATTTGGATAGTCCTTTGCAGTGTGGCCTTCTCCTTTGCATTGGTTGCATAAGGGCTTGTAATCCACAAATCTTCTGGGGTTTGGACAATTCGGTGAGATATGACCCTTTTCTCCACATTTGTAACATTCCACCTCGGATCTCTGACCACGTCCAGACTATCATCCTCTGTAACTTTGAGAGGGAAACATCCTTGGACTGAAATTAGGACCAAACTCCCTAGGCTTTGGTCCAATATCTAGTGTTTTCATTTTGGATTCCGGCAAGTTGAATCTTGCATTTTCATCTTTCTGTTTTCATTTGTGCATCTCTTTCAGAGAGCAAATATCCTCTATATGGTTCTTCCACAAACAGTAGGAACAAAAGGCTCTAAGAATGGTTGTTTTTGGGTATATTCTGTGGCTAAATGTCCCACTTGATGACACTTTCGGCACCATGTATTAGAACGCATCACATCTCTCCCAGCTCCCACAGGGGTGGATATATTGATGGTATTCACCTTCAGCGTCTATAGCTGCTCTGTAATCACATCCATAAGCTCTTTCTTGATACTTGCAACCGAGTTGGATAAGTAGTCCTTCAGATTTTCACCTCCTTGAGTACTTGTAGTAGAATTTTGGGAAGCTTCTAAAAATTACTGCATACACTGGTTGGGTTGATCCAGAGGGTCCTCTGTTTTGGTTCTAATTCAGAGCTCTTGTTGAGACTTGGGGTTGTTGATTCCAGTTGGTAGGGTTCCATTGTTGTTGAGTCGCCATTGGAGGAACAGTTTGAGGCCACTGTTGTTGTGGTTGAACCATCATTTGAGGCACTGTTGTTTGTGGTGACCACAGTGGATTAGGTGGCATTGTTTGCATCTGGGGTCATTGGTCAAAGAGGAAGAAAAAATCGATGATGAATGTGGATTATTCAAAAGGTCTCCCATTTCAATGAACAGAAGAGACACTTTCATATCAAGTTCACCAAATGTCAAACAGAATATGTGCAGGAGTTCATGAAAGTCACTCGTCATAGGGATTCTATGCGAGATGGAAGCAAGATTAAGATCTATTCAAGATAATAGATTTTATGACAAAGGTCTAGTATATTGCATTTATATTCCAAGTACAAATCCAAAGCCAGATTACAAAACCAAAGCTCAATCAGGAGAGTGAACCCATAGCCATAAATGCCAAGTTGAGTATTCAATGAAGTTCAAGAGCTTCTAATCATGAATAAATCCCCAATCCAAGTGCTTGTCCTTCCAATCCAAGTTCTCCAAGTAGATAGATCTTCAAGAGCTTGCAAATGAACTTGCCAACTTTCTATAGCATCATGTAGGCCTTGCACAACATCTTTTCCAACCCCATCAAAGATTGCAAAACCTTTAGTCCATTTGATGAAGGACTCGGAATCAATAGATGTCTGTTTTACATGAAAGGAGAAGGTGAACCCAAGTTCTCGCTGCTGACTCCACTTATTGATGATGGCCTTTTTGCATGAAGGTAGTACATCACTGAAGCTGTAGGTCCACTGTTCGTATTGCAAACATTGGCCCTTTCTTCCCATAGCACCCCTAGTTCTCTTGACTTTCCTTGCACAAGGAACTCCTCTACCACCTACTTGCTATCAAAGGTGATGAAGCCAAAACCTCGAGTCGTGATCGGCCACTATGGTAAGCTTAACTTTGATCTAATCCACAGGCTTGGGATTTTCAATTCATGGCTAAGGGGCTATAGATTCCACCCTTTTATACATTGATACAAGCATCAACACCACTGGCATGGCAAGTTAGGCTAGTGTAATCTCTTTTGTAGTGCTCCACTCCTTGGAGAGTCAGAGACGTGACTACTCTATCCATGGCACGTGACATCATATTTAGAAGGTTGGTAGTTTTTTCTCTCTCTTGATTTGATGGTGGTCACAATCCGATAGCTGAGTCAATGGTGTGTAAGAGCATATTCAGTAGGCTGGTGTTTTTCACTTTCTCCTCCTCAATAGTGTAGCTTGCCTCGGTCACACCATGTTGGATCTATGGAAAATCATAAACTGTCAGAGTTGAAGCTCCATCATTTGTTAAACTCATTGAGATCTTTGTCTTGCTTGTGAAAATGCCCACCATCAACTCGAAAACTCACAATTCTCTCCAATCATAATGCTGCAATTTGCCCTTATGATGATGACACCCTCTCTCCTCCTGACTGTGTTGATTTTGTTGCTTTTATTGATGGCTATGGTGATTGACTTGCCGCCAAGGATCTCTCAAAAAACCTCAATAGATAGGCCAGTCCAATCATTCTTCTCCTGTGATAGACCAAATCACCCCAAGTAGCTTACCTCTACATCCAATCGCCCAATTCCCTTAGGATTCTAGTCTTCTCATCTTCTTTTTTCCTCATTCTCCAACAATGCTTTTTCTCCTCTTCCAAAGATCATAGTTTTTTCATAGCTATCATTATCTTTTCTTTTTGCAACACCTGAATTACTTAGTATTGAAGTTTATTTTACCCTCTTTACTACTTTTTTGCTAGGTTTATCCATGCTAGAAATAGCAACACTCTTTTTGAGGTTTCCATCCAAGTCACTAGTAGAGAAATTCTTTCCCAAGGACAGTTATTTGCTACTATTGTCCACTATAAGGCCTTCTAAAGTCTGAGGCACTATAGCTTCAGGCTCTAAAACTTAAGCATCTTCTTTGCCTATCAAATCCTCCTTAGGGTTGCTCAATCCCAGAGAAGACAAGGTTTCCTCATTCTGTCTTATCACCCTTGGTAATATCATTGTTTCTGCTTTTGCATTTGTAGCAGTTGTAACATTCATAGCATCTACAACAATTTTCTTGTTAGCCTCACGATTGTCAACATTACCAACATCACATAGTTCCTTGGGATTCTTTAAGTCTCCATCTTCAGGTTTCATAGTAGTTTTCCTATCAGCTTGGATGTGTTTTCTAATTGCAGGTACAACATATAGTGAGCCAACAGGATTGGCAGGTCCCGCTTATCTTGACATTAAACTACATATCCTAAAAACCTTTTTCATCATTTTAGAAGTTTCTGGAAACATAAACAACGTAGACACAAAAGCAAGCATTCATATGAGCTATCCCACACAGAGACATACACGCGGGTTATTTGCACCTGAGTACTACTCAGTGAATACAAAATATTTAGGATGGAACCAAGCAGTCAAATTTTCAAACTAAGAGTTCAAATTGAATGGCAAATGAAAAGACACACACAATGGAAAACAAATTTCTAATGATGCTGATTAATGAGTTCAAATTCTCAAAAAAAAACTCCACCCTCAAGTTCATAGTGGTGGATGCATAGCATCACAACAGCACGGAATTTAAAGCCTGACAAAAAGCAGAAGACGCGAATTTGATGATTTTAAGTGACCATGGAAGAAAGAATGCAAACTTTGACCATTATAGTGGTTGCAAAATTTTCATAATTTTTCTGATTGCTTGATCGAAGTAAGATGACTTCCCAACCAGTCAGGACCCCAAGCCAGATGCGCAATATTTTTCAGATTATGAATCAGTCCAGACGTAGGAGTAGGAGGCTGGACATCTCTGAAGGGTCAAATAATGACCAAGGTTTTAAAAGTAATGGCCTTCTACGAATTGGGGGGGCAGGGGTTTTCTTTGGGGTAGTTGATATCAAAAATTGTGCATTCTCCTTCACGTCGATTTTTTGGAGGGATGGGGCTGCAAAGAAGCATGCAACCTAATCATGGCAATCAAATCCTCAAAATTTTCTCCCATTGCTTGTTGTATCATGGAAAATGACTACCCAATTTTTCTCTCTCCTCCCTCTGTCTCCTCTTAGTGTTAGTTTCTACGCATCAATCTATGAGAGAAGGGGGTGGAGTGATTTGAGACATGATGGAGCATAGATCGATGTTTGGAGGATTGTTGCAGCTGTTAATGAGCATCAACAACCTTTCAAATACAAGATACACATGAAATAAAGTGTGGTTTTATGGATAAGTGATAAATTTCATCGTTTTATGATAAATCTCGATTGTAAATGGTTGTTTTTTTATTGTCAATAATTTGTTCTATGAGAAAAATTAAGAAAATATGTAAGAATTATTCATTTATTAATTTTTTTATAAACATACAAAACCTGAAAATTGCAATTTTAGAATAAATCATGGATTTTGGGGGTTTCGATGTGTCAATCTTGTTTACATGGGATGAAATAAGGAATGAAAATGATTCTCAGTAATTCTAATTAAGTCACATCAAAAAATAGAAAATATTAGTATTTATAAATAAATAAATAAATAAATAATAAATAGAGACAAGTTAGAAAAATAGGATTTTTATGCTTTAAAAATAGTAAAAAATAATATATGTGTCTGTGGATGTATGGTATGGTTGAAGCATGAGGTTTAGTCTCCATTTAGGCCTATCTTTATGTTAAAGTGAGCATTGATCACTTTGTATGAGGAAAAATACATCAAAACACTCTTTAAACCTACTACCGAATGCATCACCTTAAATGGTAGGGAGAGAAGAGGGTAATAAGTGTTGATTACATGTTGAATCTCAATTTTTCTAATGCACTTGGCATATAGGATACGTGTGGTTTGAGAATTAATAAGTGTTGATTACATGTTGAATCTAAATTTTTGTGATGCACTTGCGATTGTTTTCTTTGGGAAGTGTGTAGCGAGGATTATCTTTTATCTCTCAGAATGATTGATTAAAATAGATAATTATGTGTCATACATGCTTTATGTATTTACGTCGCATCTTGAGGCCAATCCCCGAGGTGTAGAGAGCCATAGGAGGGGTTGCGACAATTAGTTGAGGGGTGCTCCTTGTGTTTGTTTTACATGGTATAAAACACCAGTATGCATAGGGGCTCCCTGTGAGGATTTTGGGAAAAGTTATCCATATTGGACTATGAGCCATACAAACGCAACTATCTAAATTGAAAGTTAAATTAGTAGTATGTAGCCTTTGGACAGTCCTTGCCAGGAGGCCATGGAGTGTTTTGGTTGAGCATAGAGGCTTTAACTAGAGCCTTAGAGCTAGTTTCAGCATGTTTTAAGTCCCAAAAAGTGGTGTGTTTGCTAGGAGCTGCTAATAAGTGCCGGTGTCCGAATCTTAATCAATAGGAACCAATTTATTAGTGTATGCCAAAAGGCAATGAGATAGATCCAAAAGATTGTCAGGCTAAGCTCAGGAAGCAGGAAAGAGCTAAATGGGCTAGATAGCAGGCCGAGATTATTAGGAGATATTCTCCTCAATGGAGTGGTCTGATATCTCTACAATGGAGGGGTCTTAATAACCCTAGTCCCATGAGTAGTTTGTTAGGAGGAGGAGGAAGTTCTAGTACTTCCTCTTTCACATTCAGTCAACCCACTTCGAGTGGGGTAACAATTCCCATAGTTCAAGGATCTTTAGCCAAGCTAGTCATCATGGCACAACTCATTGAAATCCCAACAAGAACACAAGACTTGCTAGCCTTAAGATTTCCTCTACCATTTTTAATGGGTTAGCAAAGGAATATACAAAACTCCACATTAATGAGTTCCAAAAGTTAATGTTCAACTATCAAACCTAAGATGAAGGACACTTGATGATGTTCTTTTATATGACTCTAAAAGGACAAGCTATAGTATGGTATCACAGCCTAAAGGCTGGAACCATAACTATGATGATCTATTTTTTGTAGCCTTTTAACAAGATTTTTCCCTTGAAAATAGAGATCAATGTATTGGCTACATGTTCTCAATGTAACATGTCAAGAACCTCACAAGAATACTCGAGGCTATGCTAAGAAACTGAAGGAAGTATTTCATATGTTGCACACTTATATTCCCATTCCCGCTACTACTCAGCTACAATACTTTTTGCATGGGCTAGACTTTAATGTCCAGATGCAATTGGACAGTGTTGCTCTTACTGACATTGATATGGCTATCACATAAATAGAGGAGGTAGATTTGTAATTACAAGCATTCTATACCTCTAAAATACAATATTAGTGAGTTTGGGAATCTCCCAATTCCCATTTTTTGAATACTAAAAAGGTGGCACTTGAATAACATGCCCATATGTTTCTCAAAACCATATGATGTGACCTATCATTGGAAAGTACTTGAAAAATGAAATCTATTGAGCTATAGAGCGCTCGATTTGGAGTTATAGTGTACAACTTATGACAAATCCAAATATTTGACCACGTGTCTCAAACTGTAATATTCATGCTCGTGAATATTGACTTCCCGCACACCGCATAAACCTCGTGCAAAGGTTATCTTCCGTATTGGAATTTCTGATAGTTTAATCCATAAACCGCACGTGTGAAATCGAGACCTCCGCATTGGCAAAGCAAGCCCGGGGGTTCAAATCCGCAAACTGTGGGTAAACACCCTCTTGGGCGGGGCAAAATGAATAATATTAAAGCAATTTTTTTAATGTTTATCCCCCTCCCCCAAGCGATGAGTGGCTGGAGGAGAGGGAGTGAGGGGAGGGATGGGGCTAGGAGGGAGTCGTGGGCTGCATGCACAGCCCACGTGGTGGAGCTCCCCTCTCCCCCCTGGGCTATATAAACCCCCCCCTTAGCCTTGGAGAGGAGGGGGGGAAAAAGCCGCAGAGGCTGCGTGGAGAGAGGAAGAGAGTGGATGTCGACGCCGTGAGAGAAGGAGCCGGTCGTGCTGTTGAAGGAAGTGGTTGCCACGCTGACGATCAGAGAGGGGAGGAGAGACGAGGCTGCCACGCTGAGTACCCTTCTTTTTCCCCTGTCAACAATCCTTTCCTTTCCCCAATCATTGACTTTTTTCCCCCACGTAGTTCTGGGGATCTGAAGCTCTTTAGAAGCTTCTAAAGGTAAGGGGCTTAAGCCTTGTGCACGTGGTCCTTACCCGGTTCCTATAACCCACGAGTATAAAGGGTATTCCCACGTAAGGAAGAAGTGGACCGGAATTTTTGGAGATTGCAAGGAATTTGTAGACCGCGAAGGCAAACCAGAAGTCCGAAATCATGCCTACGATGGCCCCTAAGAAGTCGCAAGGCACACCTGCGGGAGGGTCTTCTCCTAACCTTCACGTGGACATTTCCCCGAACCCACAAACCCAGGTTTTTACTCATTTTTATTCCACGCAAAAGTAATGCATTATGCACGATAATTTCATGGACTAGGAAGCACCTATGCATGTCGAATTTACCTAGCCTAGCTAAATGCAATTCAAAATAAATTGACTATTTGAACAATTACTAGAAGTAGTTCATGACATGAAATTGGAAAAATTGGTATTTTCAATGTGATCAACGTAAATTGTCTATGCATCTTACGACCTTATCAGTAAGTTGCCTTCCGTGCATTTCAAAGTGATGAGCCTAGATCTATCATTATAAGGTTGAATTGTTAAGTACACCTTTAACTAGACATGGAAAGATTAAGCGTAGGTCGCATTTTTAGGCAATGTCTTCATTGTAATGAGTCATTAAGGAAAGTCTTATCACCCCCTAGGAAATAGCAAAGCATGGAAATGACTCTATGAGCTTGCATGGAATAGGTTAACTCTAGCTTTATTTGGCATGAATTTCACTACGTTGTAGTTAGGAAAGGATTGCATGTTGCACGTTCATCATACAAAAAATTTCATTCATCAAGAGTTGTATTTAGGGAAAGGCTACTTGGTTTATTAAGCATGAAATCTTAAAAGCTTAGAAAAAGAATTGTGGGTATGATTCTTGAATGTGAGCCCTAGTAGGTTCAATGGAAGTTATTCTGAAATTTATCACGTGTTTTGATCTTAACAAGAAAAGTTAGGGTTATTGCGAATCTAGTGGTACATAGAAGCAATGAATCGCGTGTTTACATGAATTGTGACCTGTTGCAACTAGTTTTCTCCTTTAGATCAAGTTAACATCTCTAGGAATGGTTCGCCCTTATCGCAAGACAAGTAGATCGAATTATCTAAAACACCTAACCCGCAAGGGATTCGCATAGGATAGTTCAATCGATACGATGAATACCCCAAGTGCTAACTAGGGTTTAGCACATTAAGGACTCGGCCTAGTTTTGCACTTGTTGCCAAGTCGAAACCCTCATACCCAAAGGTCCTACCCACATTCACGGAATGTAGGGACAATTGGACGCTCATGCATGAAACGATCTAGGGTTTCTACCCTAAGGATCATTCATTCAAATGTTAAAACTCAATTTGAGTTTGGAATCCCTAGGACCGAACGTTGTCGGCCTAGTGCAATTAGGAGTGGGTTGGGTAAGAAGACACCCTAAACCCTGCTTCTTGTCTAATCATAATTCCTTGACCAGAAAACACCGTTCAATGGGTGAAATGATCCCTTGGAATAGATGCGACACTTGTACAACAAATTGCAACATCGCATGGTCTTGTGGTTTGATCACAAAAGAGTTTTGCCATTTCTTGGAATGAGGTTGGCAGGTTCTTGCACTAGTTTAATGTGCAAGAGGATGAGTAGTCATCCTACTACATCACCTTTCTTGGGGAAAATTGCCAAGATAAGGAAAGTTAGGTATTTGCTTGGAAGCAAAGGGTCAATCAATTTAAAGTGACATGGTCACCAAGATATACTGTTAATAAAACCTAAGGTATTGGTTAAGTTGGGTTAACAGGGTATGGCCCTAACCCAAGGACAAAAGGGTGAACAAACAAACCCTTGGGGATCTTGCCAAGTCGCAAAAGCAGTTGGCCAAATAAACGACCACTGGAATTGATTGTGCTTGTAACAGTTTAGGAGCACTGTTTGCATTGTTTGCTCAAGGAACTAAAGGATGGAAAGATATTTAATGCTTTAAGTTGAAGGCTTGCAGCAGGGAGAGGAAGCTTCAGTTACCCCCGACTGTCTACTTGACCCTAACCAAGGGGGTTGTTAGCCACACTGGGAACGTGGACCGAACCCGCCGCGTGAGGTCTCTTCGTTGAGTGCTACTTGGAGCAGGAGGACACTTGTGTTGAGATATCGAGCTCCACTCGTGATATGCTAGGGTGACCGTTGTGCATTAATGTCACCGACTTGTCAGTTGCAGAGGCGGTTGGTACACCGCCCATGAATAATAGCTAGATGACAGTTATCCTTATCTACTCTAGTTCGTGGCTCAGTTAGTATGCCACCTTAGTTAGTTGAGTTTGGTTTGAGACCCATATATAGGGTTCTTCTATTTCTATGTACTTGAGTTCTTTTTGGCTTACACAACTAGGAAGAGGAAAACTGTTTTCAGCCTCCACCTGTGTGTGTATTCCCCCATTGTGCAAGCAAGAAAGCTACAAGTGAGACTCCTTCCTTCTCTCCCACAATCTGGACATGGTATCAGAGCCTTGTTCGTGGTAAGGAGCTTAAGAAAGCAAACCAAGTTCGCGGTGTTCTGGTAAGAGGACCAGTATTGCTTTCATTTTTCTGTTTTGGGAGCAAGTCTCTGCAGGTAGCATAGCCGGAAAGTGCAAGAGTGCATTGTCTCAGATTGAGACGCGCTTTGCGGTGTAGCAAGAGGGCAGTATATGCTGCGGGCAAGGGCTTTAGCCCTTGGTTGCTCTGTTTTTTTGATTTGAGGCCATTTCGTGGCCTGTTTTGGAGGCGGAAGTTTTCTGCACGCACTCAAGAAAAGGCCCAGTTTTATGCTGTGCGACCACTGTTCTACAGGTCAGTGAAAAGTTACTGTAGAAATTGCATCGTATGCCTGTGCATAGAGACATTGGGAGTTACAGAATCATCCCTATTTCCTGTTGATACAAAATCGTCACTAAGAAGTGACTGTGTGGTCAAATACCACTTTCGTCAATTTTGCAGATTTGCCCTTGTGAGGCTGAAGCTGTGTTCTTTGTAGTGACATAATTTTTTGCAATGTTCTGTAATGGCGTCTGATTCTCTTTCACAGATTGTCAATGAAAAGCTTGACAAGAACAACTTCCAAGCATGGAAGTTTAGAATGACGAATTTCCTTATGGGAAAAGGATATTGGAAATTCGTTGCAGGAAATGAAGAAGAACCAGTTCTTCCTGATGTTCCCAATCAACAGTAAATGCAGGCATTTAAAGCATGGCATGAGAGAGCCAGGAAAGTTATGTATTCGCTGTCAATCAGCATTTCAGACTCTATGATTGTGCATATTCAAGATGCAAGTACACCAAAGGAGGCATGGGATACTTTGTCAAAAATGTATAGCATAAATATGCAAGCCAGGAAAATGCAACTCAAGCAAGAGTTGCACAATGTGCAAGGAGAAAATATGAGCATCAATGACTACCACATGAAGGTGAAGAAGATTGCAGATGCACTTGCTTCCATTGGGTTGCCAGTGGAAGATGATGATTTAGTTTCTGTGACCTTGAATGGTCTAGGAAAGGATTATGCACTGTTTTGAACATCCATTTCCGTCCGTGAAAGATTTCCTGATTTTGAGGAGTTGATTGCTCTTCTAATTTCTGAGGAGCAGAGAAATGGTGGTGCATCTTCTTCAAGAGGAACTTCAAAAGAAGTTGTCTTCTACTCAAATGCTGGAAGAGGTAGAGGCAGAGGTAGAGGAGGCCGATCTGGAGGCCGTGGTAGAAATCAGAATATGCAGCAAATTCAAGAAAACCAGTCCTATGGAGGAGGACATGGTAACTCTAGAGGCAGGGGGAGCCAAAGAGGTCGTGGTGGATGGCAAAGAGGCCAAAATGCAAACAGTAATGTTGAATGCTACTACTGTGGTAAAATGGATTATATGGCTAAAGACTGCTATAAAAAGCAGAATGACATCATGAATGGAAAATTGCAACAAGGGAATTATGCATCTTCTAGTAGATAGGGTGATGACAGAAATGAGCATTTGTTTATGGTGTAGCACACAAACAATTCTGTGACAAGTGCAGAACAAAGCAACGATGTATGGCATGTTGACTCAGGTGCATCAAACCACATGACAGGTCATGCAGAATGGATGGAGGATGTAAGGAAAATGGAAAAACCAGGATTTGTGGAGATTGATGATGATATTGCACATTCTATTGTGCAGATTGGAAAAATTCCTTTGTCTATGCATGATGGGAAAAAAAAATACCTGTCCGATGTATTTCATGTCCTATCATCAAGAATCTGGTTTCTGTTGGTCAAATGGTTGAGCAGGGCTTGCAGGTCAGATTTAATCCTCATGAATGCTTTGTTGAGGATATGAAAAATAAAGGTCGCTTGATAGCACAAGGAAAGAAGAAGGGAAGAATGTTTAGTGCAGCAATGTTTGCACATGGGACCGGAGTAGTTGCAGATATTGATATCCGGCATAAACGCATTGGTCATGTTAATGTACAGCAACTTAAATCAATGCAGGCCCAAAATATTGTTGCAGGATTGCCTAAATTCAAGGTTGCAAAAATGCATAAGGTATGTGAAGCCTGTCAATTTGGAAAACAGGCAAGGAAACCATTTCCTAGACATGTTCAAGAGAGTAAGAAGCCATTGGAATTAATCCACTCTAATGTGTGGACTACTAAAGCTGCATCTCTTGGAGGCTATCATTATTTTGTCACTTTTATTGATGACTATAGCAGAAAATTTTGGGTATATTTTATAAAAAAGAAAAGTGAAGTTTTTGGGCATTTCAAAACTTTTAAAGCTATGGTTGAAAAAGAAACAGGCTTGCAAATAAAATGCCTAAGGTCGAATTGCAGAAAGGAAAAACAGGCATATTGGAGAGGTATCTTGTGCCATGCTCAATGAAAAAGACTTGCCAGATTTTTACTGGGCTGAAGCAGTTGCTACAGCAGTCTACATAATGAACAGGACTCCCACTGCATCTATACATGGGATGACTCTAGAGGAGAGGTATACTGGTAGGAAACTAGATATTTCGCATTTGAAGATTTTTGGTTGCATTGCCTATGTTCATGTGCCAGATGAGTTGAGATCCAAGTTGGATCCAAAAGCTGAGAAATGCATCTTTATTGGCTACTCTTTGCAGCAGAAAGGATATAGATGCTATAACCCTTCTACTCGTAAGTTTACAGTGAGCAAAGATGTTTTTGATGAGATGAGTAGTTGGTATAAACCAGTAAATGTGATTGATAATGTAGATGCACAAAACGGTAATGCTGCACAGAATTCACAGCAGCAATCACAAGATATTAGTGGACCTGGAGCGTCCTCTAGCAGTGGTTCATATTCTTCGCCATGGACAGACAGATTGAGATCAGGAGAATCTTCTCAAAGCAATGCAGATAGTGGTATGCAGGTATCACGAAAAGGAAAAGAGAAGGTAGATCAGCCCATGGTTGATGTGAATGCAGGTCACTCTTATGTGGATGGTGAATCCAGTGGCTCAGAACAAAGCATTGATGATGAGTTGGGTATTCCTTCTATTGTTACACCTAGAGTAAGGAAGACCAGGGATGTTTTGAGAGCACCTGGGAGTGAACCTACTTTGCACAGGTCTACCAGAGCTAGATATCCTGTGGATAGGCTGAAATATGATGGATTTACAGCCATTCACTATGCATATATGGTCAAAGTGATACAGGAACCAGAACCCACTTCTTTTGAGCAAGCCATGGAAAAAGAAAAATGGGAGAAAGCCATGGATGAAGAAATGGATGCCTTGGAAGCAAATGCTACATGGGAATTGGTACCTTTGCCTAAAGATAAGCATGCAATTGGTTGTAAGTGGGTTTATAAGGTGAAACACAATGCAGATAGCTCTGTAAATAGATACAAGGCAAGATTAGTAGTCAAGGGGTATGCACAAACATATGGCATTGATTATGAAGAAACATTCAGTCCGGTTGCAAGGATGGCAACCGTAAGAGCAGTCATTGCTATGGCTACATCAAAGGGATGGTCTTTACATCAGATTGGATGTAAAGAATGCCTTCTTGCATGGTGATTTGCAAGAAGAGGTCTATATGGAGCAGCCACCAGGTTATGTGCATGCTGTTCATCCTGAGTTTGTTTGCAAGTTGAAGAAAGCCTTGTATGGCTTGAAGCAAGCACCTAGAGCATGGTCTGACAAGATAGGACAGTATCTTGTCACTATTGGTTTTCAAATTTCCTAGGCAGATTTCTCACTTTATGTGAGAAAAACAGAGAAAGGTATTATGCTACTTGTCATTTATGTTGATGATTTGATTATCACAGGTGATAGTGGTGAAGATATCCTTCATGTGAAAATGCTATTGAAGCAAAAGTTTGAGATGAAGGATTTGGGAGAGCTGTGTTATTTCTTGGGCATTAAGCTGATTAGATCACCAAGTGGGATATAGCTCTTGCAGAGGCAGTATGGATTGGACATGCTGTCCAAATATGGGATGACAGGCTGTAAGCCTATTTTAGTTCCTTTGGAGCAGAATGTGAAGCTGAGCACAGATGCAGGTGAGCTTCTGGAAGACCCTACTATGTACAGACGCATAGAAGGAAGTTTGATTTATATGACTATTACCAGGCCAGATTTGAACTATGCTGTTGGATTGGTAAGTCAGTTTATGCAGGCTCCAAGGAAACCACATATAGATGCGGCTAGACGCATACTCAGGTATGTGAAGTCCACATTGCAATATGGACTATTTTATGAGACGGGTTCAGATACAGTTGCATGGATACACTGATGCTGATTGGGCTGGTAGTATTTCTGATAAACGATCTACCAGTGGATATGTGTTCTCTTTTGGGAGTGCTGCAGTCACTTGGAGCAGCAAGAAACAACCTACAGTTGCCTTGTCGAGCACAGAGGTTGAGTACAGGGGTGCAGCAATGGCTGCATGTGAGGTAGCTTGGTTGCATAAGCTACTTTATGATATGCATCAGCCTACAGATGGGCCAGTTGTCATTTATTATGACAACATGAGCAGTATACACTTGGCAAATAACCCAGTCTATCATGCTAGAACAAAGCACATTGAGGTGCATTATCACTATGTGCGGGAGAGGGTTTTACTAGGTCTTATTGATCTAGTTTATGTCAGCACAGAGGATCAGGTAGCTGACATATTTACGAAGACATTGGGCGTAGAGAAGCTGCGCAAGTTCAGAGACCTACTTGGTGTGCAGGAATTGGGATTGAGCTTGAGGGGGAGTGTTGAGATATCGAGCTCCACTCGTGATATGCCAGGGTGATCGTTGTGCATTAATGTCACCGACTTGTCAGTTGTAGATGCGGTTGGTACACCGCCCATGAATAATAGCTAGATGACAGCTATCCTTATCTACTCTAGTTCGTGGCTCAGTTAGTATGCCACCTTAGTTAGTTGAGTTTGGTTTGAGACCCATATATAGGGTTCTTCTATTTCTATGTACTTGAGTTCTTTTTGGCTTACACAACTAAGAAGAGGAAAACCGTTTTCAGCCTCCACCTGTGTGTGTATTCCCCCATTGTGCAAGCAAGAAAGCTACAAGTGAGACTCCTTCCTTCTCTCCCACAATCTTGACAGCTTGGTGCCAGGGGGGGCTCTGGCCGTAAATCCCTTGCCTTCTGGGCCCTGCACAAGAGGCCAACGTGACTTGGAATTGGATCTCAAGGCCCGCATACTAGTCTATGGACGGAATCTTGGATTAGTAATCCCTGTGGATTGCTGGATAGCCTTCGGGCAGATTATGGATAGCCTTCGGGCTGGACTTTATGGATGTATTCCAAAGATAAATAACATAACCTATTGAAAAGAAACTTGTTTGAGATTGTTTTTCTATGTCAAGTGCTAAGATTACGTGAAGGAACCAGTGTCTAACTGGCTAATTAATGAAGTTTTTTGATACATGTCCAACTAAATGTGGTAGTTAATTAGACAACTAAAGCAACCTTGAGGAAAGTGCGGTGGATGTGGCCATGGGTCTATCCTACGGATGGGTGGTCCCGGTTGGCCGAGAACTTTTCTCAATCGAAATGGACAGCAAGGAGCTCTTCTCAAAGGAAATGAATAGCAAAGGCGTTGACCTAGGGTTTAGGTTACCAGAATCCCGATTTATGTTGTTTTAGGGAAACGGAATGGGACTATGCCTTATGGGCAGAGAGGTTGAGCCTTGCATCCCTCTCATTTCCCATTCTCCTTGAACCAAGTGGAGCATGAATCTGCTTCATCCCTAGTGTTTCTACGTAAAATAGTTCGCTTAGGGTTCGATGCTAGCTGTCGTTTAGGAAAGTGACCATTAGGGGAAACCCTGATTCAGGTCGATCCTAAGTGGGAATGGCCGGAATACTTCCGCTATGTGGCAGATGTGGGAAGTCCTAGATTGCAATCCCAGTAACATTCCATGGGAGTGCCGGGCGGAGCTTTCTAGACTCTCTTTCCAATGGACTACTAAGATGTGTCCTGAAGCATCTTCGCATGCAGCATGCAATGTCCATGGTTTCATTTTCATGCCATGCAACAGATGTTAACAATTTTCTCATGCGAGTCATAACAAGGAAGTTATTGACTAAATGCAAGATACACTTGTTCTTTCATGGCCAATCAAGGATGCACTTAACAATTTCATCTTTTAACCCTAAGCAATATGCATTTAGGTTTATCACTTTGGAAATGCAAGCAATCCAATTGCATGACATGCACCAACCCTTGTCCATCGTTCAAGGAGATAATTTCTCAAATGTACTTTTATCTTTACTACATGAATTAATGACAAGCATAAATGCATTCCTCCTAAGCGTGCTTAAAGCATTTCTTTTATGTGGAATTAAACTCATGGAACCTGGGCTTGAGGGCTCGTGGGGATGTCCATGTGTATGCTCAGGAAAGAGACCTTCGTGCGTGCGCCTTGCGACTTTGGCTTTGGAGCCATCGTTGATGACTTGAACTCTGCGATCTTTTACGTGATCTTCGAATTTCCTCTGAGCTTTGGCAAAACAGCCTCCAAGTCCGCCTACTTTCTCCCTTGCGCAGGAATTACCCTTTTCGGATGTGGGTTATAAGCAACCGTGGCCAAAACCGTGTGCACAAGGCTTATGGGGGCCTTATCCTTAGAAGCTTCTGTTTTACTACAGAGTGATATGGAAGAAGGGGAGGGTACTGATTGGAGGGAAGATTCGATGGCGAAAGGGGGGGAGTTTACAATGATGGTGGTGGTGGGTTGGGCAATAGTAGCAGCGCGGCTACAACGGCAATCTCGCGACCTTCACGGTGGCAGTGTTCTTCACGGCAGGCGGCAACAAATCATCCTCTTTCTCTCCCTTTTGATTGTGTCCTCTGCCCATGCTTGAGGGTGGTTTTATAGTGCTAAGGGGGGGGAGAGGTAGCCACATACGTGGCTGGTGCATGCCTCCCCCCTCATGCATCCCACACACCACACTTCCTCTCTCCACTTAACTCACACCTCCACACACTCCCTCTCCCCCTGCCATGCATCGACTGAGGGAGGGGTAATTATTTAAAAAATTAGCCTAAATTTCACCCATTATCCAATTGCCCCTTCAAAAAGGGAATTCTCACGTGGCTTTGCGTCTTAAACCCCAGCCTCAATTGCACAATGCGGATGGGCTCATTATTGCGCGTGCAGATTTAGCTGCCGATATTTACGATGTGGGAGATAACTTTGCATAGATTTTTGCGTGGGTGTGCGGTGATCAAAGCTCTTTAATATTTCGAGTAGAAATATTACCAATTGTCAGGAGTTGCAAATGAGTGGCGATTTTCAAATCTTGGTAATTTAGGAAGGACTAATCGATTAGTTTATACCAAAGAGCATCAAGATACACCCTTTATTTCCTAATAAACATCATCAAGCCAAGATTCAAAAACAAGCCGAAAAGTCTAGAAGGTGAGCTATTATCCTTAAGAGGTATTCCCCTCAATGTAGCAGCTCGATACCCCTATGAGGGAGAGGTTTTAGTGACCCTAGTGCCACAAACGGTCCATTAGGAGGAGGAGGAAGCTCTAGTACTCCCCTTCTCCTAGTAAGTCAACCCTTTTCAAGTGGAGTTGTAGTTGCACTATTACAAACTCTATAGCAAATCCGGCTATCATTATGGTGCAACCTATTACAATTCCTGCATGAAGGCTAGATTCACCAACCTTAGGATTCCCTCTACCCATCTATAATGGGTTAGTGGAGGAGGATGTGGAGCTTCACATCAATGACTTCCAAAAACTCATGTTGAATTGTCAAATTTAGGATGAGGAACATCTAATAATGTTCTTTAATATGACCCAAAAAGGGAGGGTTGCAATGTGGTGTCATAGCTTAGAAGTCTGTACCATAACAACATTTGATTTATTATTTGCAGTCTTTCAAAGGGAATTTTCCCCTAAGAGAGGTGGTCAATATTGGCTACATGTGCTAAATGTGACACATGAAGAGCACCATGAAAATACCCAAGCATATAAATTGCAAGCCTCTATTCCTATCCCACTCGTTGTCACCCAACTACAATATTTCTTGCATGGATTGGACTTTACTATCCTCTAGTGAACATAGATACTGCTATAACACAAGTAGAGGAAGTAGAGTCTTGCTTACACGTAGCTTATGCATCAAGTGAAAATCTAAATTTGAGCCATAGTCCTGGAAATAATTTGGGACTGGTTAGTGGAGATCAAAGTGTGATAAGTACTCCTATGACCAACCCAAATGGTAGAGAAAGCATGATGAAAAATGTGCCTTTGTTGCCATCTCCTCTAAATGTTGTTAAGCCAATAGCTAGCCAAAGAGTTCCTTTTGTAAACCAAGGGTCACTACAACTAGCAACCCCTTTGAAAGTTGTGCAACCTAGTGCAAGGGTAGCTCCTGAAACCATTGGTTATGAGTCCTCTTCATCAAACATTGTAGGGGAAGTAAAACATATGATGAAACATTATAAAGATATGATCATTTAGCAATACTACCAAATTTCTATAGATGTTAATTTTTTAAAGCATCAGCAAAATCTAATGGATACTAGAAAGCCAAATGGTGGGGGTCCATCACGATTCAACTATAAGTGGTGTGGTGGGCAAAATTTCCCTTGTAATTGTCCTAATGCCAAATGCGATATCTGTGGGAGTTATGGTCACTTAGTCACTACTTGTTGGAGTAGGGTTAGTTCTCTCCAGCAAGGTAGTCAACAACCTTGACCTATGAACTATCATGCGAATAATAAGAATACTAAAGGAGAGGGCCCTAAGCAAATTTTATAAAGGGGTAAAGCCACACTTAAGAAAATTCCCACTGGGGTAAGTTTGATTGAAACTTTATCAATCCGTAAGAGTTTATCTCCTAATAATGTTATGGTAGTAACTAGGGGTTAGAAATTGAAAGAAACTCAAAAATATGACCCTAGTACAAGCAAAGTTAACCCTAAACCTAGCAAGGATGATGAGAAGGTGTTGGATGCCTAGGCGGGTTCTCTTAAAAATGATGGTATTTTAGAGGAGCCTTGATTTTTTTTATAAAAAAATGTAAAAGATAAGGAGGATACTAAAATTATCAAGAATCCAATATAGCTTCTGGTGTGGAAAGAGAAGCAAGTAGTGGCAAAATTCCATGAGTTTGACCTAGCGATGTAACATGTCCCCCTGTCCACTTATAGGACACATCTTAGCAGCCCATCGGGAGGAGAGTCTAGAAAGCGCCGCCCAACACTCCTAAGAAATGTTACGGGGTTTGTGATCTAGTTCTTCCTGAGTCTGCCATGAAGTGGAAGCATTCCGGCCGTTCCCACTTAGGACCGACCTGAATCAGGGTTTTCCTAATGGTCAACTTCCTAGAAGGTAGCTAGCGTCGAGCCCCAAATGAACTACTTTACGCAGAAACATCAGGGTCGAAGTGGATTTATACTGCACTTGGTTCAAGGAGAATGGGAAACGAGAGGGATGTGAACCTCGACCTCTCTGCCCGTAAGACATAGTCCCATTCTGTTCCCCTAAAACAGCATAAATCGGGACTCTAGCTCTAAAGATTCTAAGTCATCATTTACCTTGCTGTCAATTCCTTTGAGAAAAGTTCCCGACCAACCGGGACCACCCTTCTATAGGACGGACCCAAGGTCACATCCATCGCACTTTCCTTGGGTTGCTTTAGTTATCTAATTATCTACCACATTTAGTTTGATAAGCAAAAATAGCTTCCTTAATTAACCAATTAATCACGGGTTCCTTCACATACTTAAGCACTGACATAGAAAAGCAATGTCAAACAAGTTCCTTTTCAACATTTCATCTTTATTTATCAGTCTCTGGAATACATCAAATAATCCGCCCGAAGGCTATTCTGCCCAAAGGCTATTCCAGCAATCCTCAGGGATCGCTATTCCAAGTTCTGCCTGTAGAATAGTATGCGGGCCTCGAGATCCCATCTCGAGTCATGTTGGCCTCTTGTGCAGGATCCGAAGGCAAGAGATTTACGGACAAAGCCCCCCTGGCATCCAAGCGTCCTCTTGCTCCAAGTAGCACCCACGGAGAGACCTCTCGCGGCGGGTTCGGTCCACGTACCCGGCGTGGCTAACAACCCCCTTAGATAGGGTCAGGCAGACAGTCGAGGGTAATTGATGCTGCCTCTCCCTCTAGGCTTTCAACCTGAAGCATTAGTTATTTTCTAGCATTAGTTCCTTGAACAAAGAAGAACAAACAATGCTCCTAAGTGTACAAACACAAGCACTACAATGGTTGTTTATATGGCCAACTGCTAAGGTGTGAATTCTTCTCTCCGAATACATCTAGCATTCGATCCGAGATCAATCTCGACTTGGCAAGATCCCAAGGGTTTCGTAAGCTAAGCTGCTTGTTTACCCTTTATCCTTGGGTTAGGGTTTATACCCTGTTAACCCGAATTGTTTCCACCTTAGATTTCCTTAAATTATAGACAATAAATCCTGGGCAACCTCGTCGTCCTAACTTGGTTGGTTAACTGCCTTCTTGGCAAATTCGTATCTGCCCTAGCTTGGCAAATCAGCCCCAAGGAAGGGTGATGTAGCAGGATGACTACTCATCCTCTAGAAAATTAGACTTGTACTTAGAACTCACCAACCTTGTTCTAAGGAATGGCAATACTATTTTGTGATTTAAACACAAAACCATGTGACGTAGCAACTTGTTGCACGAGATAGGTGTCAGCACCTAACTCATGGGATTACTTCACCCATCACATGGTATTCCTTGGTCAAGAATACCTTTGGTCAAGATGTAGGGTTTGGAAGTCCTCTTGACCCAACCCAACCCTAACCCTGCTAGGCCGATAACGCTTTGGCCCTAGGGTTCCTAAATTCATACGGAAGTCTAGTATTTGGTCAATTTATCCTTAGGGTGATAATCCCTAGATCATTCTTGCATGTGCGTTTAGCTAACCCTAACATTTCGTGAATGTGGGTAGGACCTTTAAGATTGGAAATATTAGGTCAATAACCCAAGTGCGATACTAGGCAGAATTTTAACATAACTTAACCCTACCTAGCACTTTGAGGTGATCGTCATAAGAAATCTAATTGTACCTTTATGATTCTCATGTAAGCTATTCAATTATACGTGAATTACTTAGTCTGATCAACCCGCGATTTAAGATTATCTTTCTATTAAAGATGCAAATACATTCTTCTAAATTTGCAAGTACTTTTCCCTAAAAGATGCAAGGAACTGCAAGATGTATGCGATGTATCATTCCATGCAAATTTGTGATTTCAAGACTATAAGCCTTTTCCTTCTATAAAGCTAAAAGATTTACAAAGATCTTTTATTTTCCTTGCCCTAAACTATAATGATGCAACGAAATCAAAGCTTTAAATACTTTTGATGATGATGCATTCAAACTTTGATAAAGAACTCCATGCACGAGCGAATACTATGAGTCCATCATTGACTTAATCTCTCCTTTTATCACTTAACCCGCCGACCTAAAATGTAACCATCTTCGCATGCAACTTGCAAAGTTCATAATTCCTTTCCATGCATTGCGACTAATTAGACATCATTCAATGGGCGTCTAAGATTATCTCATACACGAGTCACAACTAGGAAATTATTACCTAAGTGCATTATGCGCTGTTCTTTTCGCGAGGCAACAAGGATGCCTTTAGACAAATCCACCTTTTAACTTATGCAATATGCATTCAAGAATGCAACTACCATGACCATGCAAGTACTCATCATGCAACTTACTTGGTAATTCGATGCAAGTATATAATTTTTCCAATGTATTCAAACTTGCCTACGTGAATTAAAGACATGCTAAAATGCATCCTTTTCATGCAGGAAATTTATCGAAACATGGGCGTTAAGATTCGGGGTGTTGTCCACTCACATACTCGGGGTGGAAGCTCCCATGTGTGCTCCTCTCGCCTTTTGCTTCAAAGCCATTTATGCAGTGCATTTCGTCACAGCAACTCCCCCTTGGTTTACTCACGTGTTTCGAAGTCTCTCAGTCCGTGATCTCCTCTTCCGCGTAAGACACAGGACTTGCAGTCACGGTTTTTTTAAAAACTGGGGAATGCATAGGAGAACAAGGCTTATGGAGGCTTTAATAGAAGCTTCTAATTAGAAGCTTCCAAGCTTCTGTCACAGGGAAGTAACATGGTGAGAGAAAATGATTGGGAAGATGATGAGGATGGAGGTGAAGATGACGACGAGGATGATGATGATGATGATAATAATGATGATGATGATGATGAAGGTGGAGGTGTAGCAGCCTGGCGGCGTGGCAGCGTGGTGGCTCCTCATGACAGCAGGGCAAACAGCACGATTCCCTTCTCTCCCTCCCTCCTCAAGCTTGGGGAGGGGGGGTCATATATAGGTAGAAGGGTGGAGGATAGCCACACATGTGGCAGGGTGCATGCCCTCCTCCCCCATGCCCCTCCACCACTTAGCTCATACTTCCTCTCCCCGCCATGCAATGGCTGAAGGGGAGGGGGTTTAATAAAAAAATTTACACTTAATTCATCATCCATTATCCCTTTTCCCCCTTGAAGGGGTGTTCCCGTGCAAGCCTACGGTGGCTCGCAGTTTTCAAGCCACGGCTTCCTATACACGACACGGAGCTAGAGTTTGCTATTGCGTGAGGGTGGAGCACTTAACCAAAGGTTTTTCTGTTGCAAGAGATTATTTTGAACCGCTTTTGCATGAGATTTGGGTCTTGAATATTTCATAGCGCAAATATTACATTCTCTCCTCCTTAGAGGAATTGAGATGTCCTCATCTCGAGAAGAACTGGGGGTATTGTTGGTTGATAGTACTTTCATCCATCCAAGTGGCATCCTCTTTGGGATAATCTTTCCACTGGATGAGGTATTCTCTCAAGGTCCTGGATCTCAAATGCCTCTCCCTAACATCTAAAATCCTGTCAGGCCGTAGCTCAAGGACTCCTCGGCTAGGCATTACAACTTGTTGATCATCAAGCATGTGACTAGGGTTAGGCACGTACTTTTTCAATAGACTGATATGGAATACATTATGAACTTTTAGGTTTTCAGGGAGTTGAAGTCTGTAAGCATTGGGCCCTAGGCACTTGAGAATCTTGTAGGGTCCACAATACCTTGGACTTAGCTTTTTGCATTCACCCAAGGATAGGGAACTCTTCTTTGGACGTACACGAATGAAGACCATATCGCCTTCAATGAAGGATCTGTCTTGACGTTTCAAGTCCGCGTATGCCTTCTGTTTATCCTTGGCGGCTTGGATGTCCTGTCTTATTGACTTAATTTGGTCATCCATATCTTCCAGCATCTGCTTTGAAGCTTCAACCCTTAAGGTTGGATCCGAAAAGTTTAAAGGACTACGACAGTTGTGCCCATACAATGCTTGAAAAGGGGTCATCTGAATGCTTTGTTGGTAAGAAGCATTGTAGGCAAACTCAACCAGTGGCAAATATTGAATCTACTTTTTGGGTTCACGACAGTAGTGTACCCTAAGCATGTCTTCAATGACTTGGTTGACTTGTTCTGTTTGACCATCAGTTTGGGGATGATAAGCTATACTAAAACATAGTTGAGTCCCAATGGTCTCGAAGATAGCCCTCGAGAAGTGTGATGTGAAGAGAGAGTCACGATTACTAATGATTCTTCTTGGTAACCCATGTAATTTGAAAATCTCCTTGATGAATAACCTTGCAATATCTGAGGCTTTATAGTTTTTCTTAACAGGGATAAGATGTGCAACCTTGGTGAGCATATCCACCACAACCATAATGGAGTTGTATCCTCCCTGAACTTGGGGCAGGCCAACAACAAAGTCCATCCTAATGAATTCCCATTTCATTTGGGGAATGTCAAGAGGTTGCAATTTCCCTGGCATTTTGACATGTTCGGCCTTAATGAGTTGACAAGACAAACATTCAGTGACATATTTGAGAACGTCACTTTTGAGCCTCTCCCAATAATAGCTCTTCCTGACGGCATTAAGGGTCTTGGCATAGCCAGGATGTTTTGAGAAAGGGGAGTCATGGGCTTCCCAAAGTATCTTCTGCTTGAGTGATTGGCTTGCCGGGATATATAATCTTGTCCTATAGTAGACAAGTCCGCTATGGATAGAGAATTCTTGATACTTAATTTGTAGCTTCAGGTCTCGATCTTTGATGGGGATCTCCCTTAGCAATTTCTGATAGGTTGGGTCATGGCATGCCTCTTCCCTAGCTAGCTCAAGAATTGGGTTGTTTGGCATGGATACCTTTGTGGCTAGAGATCTTGCTGTTGATGGATCTTGCAAAATCAGAGGATTCAGAAATGCCTTGCGACTGAGTGCATCGACAACTACATTCTCCTTTCCAGGTCGGTATTTGATTTCAAAATCATATTCTTCCAGCACTTCAATCCATCGACATTGCCTCATATTGAGCTGGTTCTGGGTGAAAATCCATTTAAGACTTTTGTGATCCGTCACTAAAGTAAATTTGTTACCCAGCAAGTAGTGTCTCCAAAGTTTGAGAGCATGGATGACAACCAACAACTCTAGATCATCATGGGTAGCATAGTTCCTTTCATGGCTCTTCAATTTCCTTGAAGAGTATGCTACGGGATGACCTTCTTGCATAAGCACACATCCTAAGGCAAGTGTGCTAGCATCAGTTATCACTTCAATCCTCTTACTAAGATCCGAAAGTTTCAAGATGGGTGCTGATACCAAGCTTTGCTTTAGTTTGTCAAAGCTGGTCTGTTCAACAGGTGACCATACAATTGATACTTGCTTCTTTAGTAGATCAGTCAGGTGCTGCAATCAAAGCATAGTTTTTTATAAAGACCCTGTACCATCCTGTCAATCCAAGAAAACTACATATTTCTTTGACAGTTGTTGGTGTTGGCCATTCCAGAACGTCTTTGACCTTGGTCGCGGATCTACTGAAATTCCTTCCGTTGATACAATGAATCCCACATATTCAATCTGTCGCTTGAAAAATGCACACTTCTTCTTTTTGGCATAAAGCTTGTGCGCCCTCATTGTCTCAAGAATGATGTGAAGCTGGGGTTCATGATCTTCTTCCTGCTTGGAGTAGACTAGGGTATCGTCAAAGAAGACGAGTACGAAGTCATCAAGATAGGGCCTAAAGATATCCTGCATTAGCCTGTTGAAGGTAGCAGGAGCATTTGTCAACCTAAATGACATGACTAGGAATTCAAAGTGTCCATACCTTGTGCTAAATGCCATCTTTGGGATATCTTCTTCCTTGATCCTTATCTAATAATATCCAGACCTAAGATCAATCTTAGAGAAGATCTTCGCACCTTGAAGACGGTCAAGGAGTTCATCTATTTTTGGAATGGGGTATTTATTTTTAATGGTTGATTGATTCAACCCTCTGTAGTCAATGCATAGCCGAAGCGTTCCATCTTTCTTCTTCTGGAACAGCACTAGAGCTCCCCATGGTGAACTACTAGGATGGATGTAACCTTGGTCTAACAGTTGCTTGAGTTGCTCCTTCAGCTCAATCGCTTCTGGGATGGACATTCTATATGGTCTCTTTGCGATTGGCGCAGCTCCTGGTGCTAGCTTGATTTCATAATTGACTTCCCTTTGAGGAGGAAGTTCTGTCAGCTCTTCAGGAAATACGTTTGTGTATTCCTTTAACCATGAAAGTTCTTCCCTAGATTCCTGATTCTAATCTAGCTTATTTAGCTTAATCAAATAGACAGGTAGCCCCTTTCTAACTCCTTTTATTATCTGTGTTGCTTTGGCGAGTTGAATTTTCGGCTTCCCAGCCTCTCCTTGAGTTGTAACTAGCTTCCCTTCAGAATTTCGGAAGGAGAATTGGCCCTTTCCACAGTGAATGTGGGCATCATTGGGTATTAGCCAATCCATTCTGAGTAAACACTCGTGGACACCTAGGTTCATTACCCTGAAGTCAACTTTCCACCCAGTAGGAATTTCACCTTAGCAGTTTGCCCAGTATAAGTGACCTCATGACCATTTGCTAATTCCACAAGTAAGGTAGGTGCATCTATTGTAGCTATTCCTAATCTTTTTGCACAGACTGGTGAAATGAAGGAATGTGTACAACCACAATCAATCAGGGTTTTGAAGCAATTACCTTGATAATCTGATGGTGTTTGGATCACCCCGAGAATTGGCGATTCGGGCCTTTCTTTTGTGAAGAGCGGTGTGAACCATTGCCCTCTCAATGTCAACTTCCATGGTTGGATCTTCTTCATCACACAGCTCCTTGTTGGAAACACTGGAGATTCTCCCTCTAGCCATGACGGTGGCTCCTTGGCCATGGGCAGCTCCTTGGAATGGCCCTTGACGTTGTCCTCTGTTAAGCTTGGGACACTGCCTTTTGAAGTGACCAGGCTTATTGCAATGGAAGCAACGGAGATTGCAGCCATTACCTTGTGCAGGAATGAAGTTGTTAGCAGTGTTCACCCTAGCTTTCTTCCTTTGTTCCTGGTTTTGGCCCTACACTCTCTTGGCTTGAGACCTATACACTCCCTTGTTTTGATCCTTGTAAGACCAAGTCCTGTTATTTCTTGGCTTGGTTTGCACCTCCTATATTATTGGTGCAGCTCGAATGAGCATGTCCTGAAGGTCTCTTGGGCACATTGATTCCAGGCGAGTGTTTATGGGTGGGTTTAATCTAGCACAAAACTTTGACACCTGTTGTGTCATATCCATTTGTGGTGCTTACTTTAAGAGAGAGATGAATTTTGAATAGTAAGCATCAAGAGATAGACCAAGCTGCTTCAGTTCATAGAACTCGTTCATCTTTTACGTGCGGTAGGCAGGTGGTAGATATCTCCCTCGCACAGCTCTTTTAAGCTTCTCCCAAGTAATTGACCCTCCGAGATCCCTTGGTCTCTGCACCATTGCTTCCACCAAAGTCTTGCTTTGCCAGTAAGTTTTAGTTTGGCGAGCATCACTTGGTTAGCGGGTGTAGTACCTGTTGCTTCAAAATAATCCTCCATGGATTCGATCCAGATCTCGGCATCAATTTGGACGGTCCTTCCCTTACCATCAAATTCTGGTGGCTTGATTTGTTTGAGAAGAAACTTCTTCTCTTCAATTACATCTGTACTTGGTGTAGGGGTCGGACTAGGAATCTGCACTTGAGGTTGCACCTAGGCATTAAGATTCTTTACGTTAAAAACTTGCTAAACGTTTCTCACATTACATTAAGATGCCCATTTCAGCTTTTAGCCAAGTAACCTAATCACTTAACTCCTTTACCAACACTTACAGCCAAGACAGATAGTGATAAAAATTTTATTTATTCATGTGGGTATAGCCCTTTCGAGTACATTTATTTGGGAAGGTAGAACAAGCTAATTGGCACATCAATTTGGGGAGAATAAGATTGTGTTACATTCAGCTACGGAAACTGAGTAATAATATGGATTGGGGTCATGGATTTTCAGGAATCGATAGGTCATAGGAAGCTTGGGGTATCCCTTCCTTTGATACCCATTCTTCTCATAACGTCCCAACACCTTGATTCTATCGGCAGGGATTATTCGAGTCACTTCCTCGTACACATACTTGTTCTGCTTGACCTTTCGACCGCCGACATGTAGGATTGTGTTTGCGTGAGCCTCGACAAAGATGAACAGCTTCACGATCCTTAACTCCTCCATCCACTTGACTCTCTTCAAGTTGGTCCGAAGGTATGCAAGTCGGTGGGCAGCTATGTAATAAATTCCTAAATCACCCATCCATCTCCGTTCCACGTACAAGGGTGAAGAATTGTAGATGCGGTCTAGGATATTCATCATATCTAGCCTCTGTCGATAATCCGAAGCACGCATTGTAGTCATAACCATAACCTGGAACACCAAGAATTTGTTCCATGCTTCGCGACTCTGCAGGCCAGCATCCATAGGTAAGTAAGAAAATGTTCTTAACGGCAACATTGCTCTACTTCCCCTCATTAAGTCTTCTTGTAAATATTAGATTCCATTGGTTGGCTCTGATACCAACTGTAACGTGTCCCCCTGTCCACTTGTAGGACATGTCTTAGCAGCCCATCGAGAGGAGAGTCTAGAAAGCGCTGCCCGGCACTCCCAAGGAATGTTATGGGGTTTGCGATCTAGGTCTTCCCAAGTCTGCCACGAGTCGAAAGCATTCCGGCCGTTCCCACTTAAGACTGACCTGAATTAGGGTTTTCCTAATGGTCAAGTTCCTAGAAGGTAGCTAGCGTCGAGCCTCGGATGAACTACTTTACACAGAAACATCAGGGTCGAAGTGGATTTATACTGCACTTGGTTCAAGGAGAATGGGAAACGAGAGGGATGTGAAGCTCGACTTCTCTACCCTTAAGGCATAGTCCCATTCCGTTCCCCTAAAATAGCATAAATTGGGACTCTAGCTCTAAAGATTCTAGGTCATCGTTTACCTTGCTATCAATTCCTTTGAGAAAAGTTCCCGGCCAACCAGGACCACCCTTCCATAGGACGAACCCAAGGTCACATCCACCGCACTTTCCTCGGGTTGCTTTAGTTATCTAATTATCTACCACATTTAGTTTGACAAGCAAAAATAGCTTCCTTAATTAACCAATTAGTCACGGGTTCCTTCACGTAACTTAAGCACTGACATAGAAAAGCAATGTCAAACAACATTTGATCTTTATTTATCAGTCTTTGAAATACACCAAATAATCCGGCCGAAGGCTATTCCAGCAATCCTCCGGGATCGCTATTCCAAGTTCTGCCTGTAGACTAGTATGCGGGCCTCGAGATCCAATCTCGAGTCACATCGGCCTCTTGTGCAGGATCTGGAAGCAAGGGATTTATAGCCAGAGCCCCCCCTAGCACCCAAGCGTCCTCCTGCTCCAAGTAGCACCCACGAAGAGACCTCTCACAGCGGGTTAGGTCCATGTACCCGGTGCGGCTAACAACCCCCTTGGATAGGGTCAGGTAGACAGTCGGGGATAACTGATGCTACCTCTCCCTCCAGGTTTTCAACCTAAAGCATTAGTTATTTTCCAGCATTAGTTCCTTGAACAAAGAAGAACAAATAGTGCTCCTAAGTGTACAAACACAAGCACTATAGTGGTCGTTTATATGGCCAACTGCTAAGGTGTGAATCCTTCTCTCCGAATACATCTAGCATTTGATCCGAGATCAATCGCGACTTGGCAAGATCCCAAGGGTTTCGTAAGATAAGCTGCTTGTTTATCCTTTATCCTTGGGTTAGGGTTTGTACCCTGTTAACCCGAATTATTTCCATCTTAGATTTCCTTAAATTATAGACAATAAATCCTAGGCAACCTCGTCGCCCTAACTTGGTTGGTTAACTGCCTTCTTGGCAAATTCGTATCTGCCCTAGCTTGGCAAATCAGCCTCAAGGAAGGGTGATATAGCAGGATGACTACTAATCCTCTAGAAAATTTGACTTGTACTTAGAACTCACCAATCTTGTTCTAAGGAATGGCAATACTATTTTGTGATTTAGACACAAAACCATGCGACGTAGCAACTTGTTGCACGAGATAGGTGTCAGCACCTAATTCGTGGGATTACTTCACCCATCACACATTATTCCTTGGTCAAGAATACCTTTGGTCAAGATGTAGGGTTTGAGAGTCCTCTCTCTTGACCCAACCCAACCCTTACCCTGCTAGGCCGATAATGCTTTGGCCCTAGGGTTCCTAAATTCATATGGAAGTCTAGTATTTGGTCAATTTATCCTTAGGGTGAGAATCCCTAGATCATTCTTGCATGGGTGTTTAGCTAACCCTAACATTTGGTGAATGTGGGTAGGACCTTTAAGATCGAAAATATTAGGTCGACAACCCAAGTGCAATACTAGGCAGAATTTTAACGTAACTTAACCCTACCTAGCACTTTGAGGTGATTGTCATAAGCAATCTAATTGTACCCTTATGATTCTCATGTAAGCTATTCAATTATATGCGAATTACTTAGTTTGATCAACCCGCGATTTAATATGATCTTTCTATTAAAGATGCAAATACATTCTTCTAAATTTGCAAGTACTTTTCCCTAAAAGATGCAAGGAACTGCAAGATGTATGCGATGTATCATTCCATGCAAATTTGTGATTTCAAGACTATAAACATTTTCCTTCTATGCAGCTAAAAGATTTACAAAGATCTTTTCTTTTCCTTGCCCTAAACTATAATGATGCAACGAAATCAAAGCTTTAAATACTTTTGATGATGATGCATTCAAACTTTGATAAAGAACTCCATGCACGAGCGAATACTATGAGTCCATCATTGACTTAATCTCTCCTTTTATCACTTAACCCGCCGACCTAAAATGTAACCATCTTCGCATGCAACTTGCAAAGTTTATAATTCCTTTCCATGCATTGCGACTATTTGGACATCATTCAATGGGCGTCTAAGATTATCTCATACATGAGTCACAACTAGGAAATTATTACCTAAGTGCATTATGCGA
Organism: Lygodium microphyllum; assembly: GCF_053477565.2. Classification (NCBI taxonomy): domain Eukaryota; kingdom Viridiplantae; phylum Streptophyta; class Polypodiopsida; order Schizaeales; family Lygodiaceae; genus Lygodium; species Lygodium microphyllum. The sequence goes on along the minus strand of NC_141140.1, from coordinate 152,641,709 downwards.
TGTTCTTTTCGTGAGGCAACAAGGATGCCCTTAGACAAATCCACCTTTTAACTTATGCAATATGCGTTCAAGAATGCAACTACCATGACCATGCAAGTACTCATCATGCAACTTACTTGGTAATTTGATGCAAGTATATAAATTTTACAATGTATTCAAACTTGCCTACGTGAATTAAAGACATGCTAAAATGCATCCTTTTCATGCAGGAAAGTTATCGGAACCTGGGTGTTAAGATTCGAGGTGTTGTCCACTCGCATGCTCGGGGTGGAAGCTCCCATGTGTGCTCCTCTCGCCTTTTGCTTCGGAGCCATTTATGCAGTGAATTTCGTCGCAGCAACTCCCCCTTGGTCTACTCATGTGTTTCGAAGTCTCTCAGTCCGTGATCTCCTCTTCCGAGTAGGATACATGACTTGCAGTCACGGTTTTTTTAAAAACTGAGGAAGGCCCGGGAGAACAAGGCTTATGGAGGCTTTAATAGAAGCTTCTAATTAGAAGCTTCCAAGCTTCTGTCAAGGGAACCTTTTGGTATTCATTGAGAGGGTAGTGAATGATGGGATCATGTAGAGAAGCACTGCCCTAAGGTATAGGCATATGTCTATGGTATCCTGATAGATAATGCGGTGTTCGTAAACATTATGAGTATGGATTTATTGGAGAGGCTAGATCTACCAATCTAAAATGATATCATGACGGTTTTGAAAATGGATGATGATAGCCTAAGGCAACTAGAAGGAATGGTAGCGCAAGTACATGTGATGGTTGCTAATATTGAGTGCATCCTTGACTTCCATGTTATCCAATTTGCTAGGAGGCAAAGCTATCCGTTGTTGCTTGGATGCCCATGGATATTATATTCTAAATGTTTAGTGGATATCCCACCTGTCAACTAATTTTTGGGCATGGATTAAGGAGAATAATTCTAGATGCATACCTTGAGAGCCCGTTGGATGAAAGGGCATTACCTTCCACTACAAAATGGAGGGATTGAGGGAACTTCAGCTATTGGAACCTCAAGTTCTAGTGATTATGAAGAGGGTTCTACCATTTAGGAGGTTTATCAAGTATGTTTAAATCAGCCAATAGAGGCAAAGGATAGGATTCGTGATATTGATGTGATAGAGCTAGATCTTGGTAATTCCAATGATTCATGCCCCATTAAACTCAGCACTATGTTATCTACTGATGAGCATACAGATTATGTGATACTCCTATAGGAGTTCAGGGATACATTTGCATAGAGTTATGAAGAACCAAGAATTCCCCCCTCTATTGCCATACATATGATCCCATTGAAAGAAGATAGTAAGATAGTGAGGGAGAATGTTAAATGTGTGCATTTTGAGAGAGCCTCTTTTTGAGGAGTTGATGTGTCTAAGGAAGGCTAGTCTAATTTCTCCCATTGAACATGCAAAATGGTGCTCACGGATGGCAATAAGAAAGAAAAAAAACAATTAAATCCACTTGTGTGTTGATTTTAAGGAATTGAACAAGCAAATGGTGAAGGACTATTATCTTCTACCCTTTATTGATCAAATTTTAGATTAGCTACTGATGGCAGGGTGTCCATGGAGATTATCATAAATATATGTATGTATCATGTGGGTTCAACATAAGGGATTTTAAAAATACCATTTTTACACTTTTTTTTTACATACAGAAGGGTCCCATATAAAGGGGTTACTTATTACAGATTGAGTAGGAAAGGGTTATGTTTTATTAAGGGAAATTTCACAGATAAGGATATGTATAAATAGCCCTTGAAGGCACATGATATAGAGGGTATACATATAGTGAATTCCTCGAGGGATATACTCTTTCATGGACTCTTTCGTGGGTTATAACTAGATTGTCATAGTTGAAGAGGATAAGTTAAAGATGACATTCATTATAATTTTTAGTACTTTTGTGTACCATGTGATGGCTGTTGGCCTATGTAATGCTCTTGGGCCTTGGCAAAGAATGGCTAACAAGATGTTTGCTGATATATCTTGTGAAGAGCTAAAGGTGTTCATAGATGATTTGGAGACAGCTACCATGACCCGTCATAAATAGTTGATTATTCTATGCACATGCTTTGATAAATGCCATGAGTATTGCATAGTGTTGAACCCTCGAAAGTGTGTATTGAGGGTGTCTTATGGCTTGCTACTGGGTCATGTTGTGAGTGACTAGTATTGCCACTGACCTTGAAAAGGTAGTTGTTATTATGGCCCTAAGCCCACCCACTTGCCCTAAGAAAGTTCACATTTTTGTGTCATTCATGGGGGGGTACTATCATTGATTCATTAATGCATTGGCTGAACATTCATTACCTTTGATGAAACTTTTATCTCATAGCCATGTTTTTGAATGGACAAAAGCATGCAAAGTGGCATTTGAAGACGTTAAAATGGAATTATCCAAAGCGTCGGTTTTTAAAGCTCCAAAAAGTGGTGAGGTTTTCTATATATTCACGATAGTGACAAGGCATACTATTAGTTGTTGCCTATCCTGGATTTTGGAGACACATCTTTATTATCCTATTAAATTCGCAATTCGGAAGTTGGAAACTTCATAGCTTATCTACAACTACTTGGAGAAGGTCTGCTTGGCTATGGTATTTGCCACTAAGAAGTTCAAACACTATATTCTTTATGAAAAGGTGGTGTTTTCACCAAGGCACAAAGGGATTGTGCTTATTACTAAACAAGCTTCAACCTCTTGATCGCCTAGTCAAGTGGTTGATTTCTTTGCAAGAGTTCAACTATGACATTAGGAGCAAGCCACCAAAGTTGTATGGTATCATAGAGTGTCTAGTAGATTTTGTTGAGCCTAAGGAAGAGTGGGTTGATATTAGTGACTATGAGGATTTATGAAAAATTGATGCAACCTCTATTCTGTCATGGTATGTTTCTATTACACATTATCTATCAATAGGCAACCCAGCAAAAACTCTCTCTAAATCTGAGAAGAGAAAGATTAAGCAGCAAGCACTTTGCTTTTCAATAATAGCGAGTGTCTTATATAGGAAAGATATGGATGAGATTTATCATCATTGTGTGTTGATTGATGAGGTGTCCTTTATTCTAGAGAAATGTCATGATTTACCATATGGAGGCCATTTTGCTAGATGACTCACCGCCCAAAAAGCTTTATGTGATGGCTATTGTCGGTCGACAGTTTTTCAAGATGCTTTTGTGTATGTTAAGCATTGTGATATATATCAAAGACATGATGCTAGGGAGAATTGTAAATAGTCGCTTAATCTTATTCTTGTGGCTTTGCCCTTTGAGAAGTGAAGTATTGATTTTGTTGGACTTGTGGTGATGGGCTACTACAAGTATTGAAGTATTGATTTTGTAAATAGTCTACTACAAGGAAGAGGTATATTATTGTGGTGATGGGCTACTTTACAAAATGGTATGAAGCTCGAACTACAATGAAGGACAATGCCAAGGAAATAGCTAGTTTCATTATGAAACAAATAGTTTGCCATTTTGGTCTGCCTAAGAGACTCATGTTCATGGGACAACTTTTTGAATAAGGTCATAGAAGCCACCCCATATAATCTCCAAGTGAATGAAGAACAAGTAGAATACCAACAAGCAGCTTGTAGGCATTTTATCCAAGACTCTATCTGAGGAAGCACGACTGGGACAATAAACTTTATGTGGCTTTTTGGGCTTATAATACTACATTCAAGATAGCAACATGCTACACCCAATTTAAGTTGGTATATAGGGAAGATTATGTCTTGCCCTTGGAAATTGAGTTACCCACTATGAGATTTGCATTAAACCATTCTTTGGGAGAAGAGAAAGCATTGCAAAAAAGGTTGACCTCCCTAGCATATCTCGATGAGATTCGATTGTTGTAGGCTTTGTCACATCAAGAGGTAGAGAAGAAGAGGATGAAAGTGCTTCATGATCTTTGTGTTAAAAGATATAAATTTATGAAGGGTCGGTTGGTCTTATATTATGATGCTCATTGCAAGTTATTTCTAGGAAAATTAAAACCCAAATGGGATGGCCCTTATAATATCATCCATTGTATAGGAAAGAATGGATCTACAACCATTTTAGCATATTTTTAGGGGGTAGAATTTTAAAATAAAGTAAACTTTAATAACTTGAAGTCCTATTATGTGTAGGGATTGACATCAGACTTGATACCTTTAGAGGTCTTCCAAAATCTAGCTTAAACTTGCAATACACGTGCCAAGGCAATCAAATGGACAGAGCCATTCCTTAACTTGAACATTCATATTTAGTGATGGGTTACCACCAAAGTTGAGTGATCTGGTGGAGTAAGGGTTATCATATTAATGAGTGGCAAGATAGATCTTTCATGTAGGATATTAAGGTATACTGACACCATTGTCATAAGGTTCTTATTAGTATCCCTATTGAGTTTAATGAGAAAGGGGGGATTGTACCTATTTATTGGGACCTAATATGTGCCTGACATTGGCTCTATGGCACTAGCCGGGCCTCTACTATGCACCCAAACCACCCTTCACAATCTCATGGCTAGGAGCATCTTAGGGGTATACTACCCTAACCTCTAATGTAGAATTTCCTGTTTGTATGGATTGTAATCGAACAAATAACCCTTCCCACACTCCTCAAAGGGAGTGCCTACACATATCGGTGTAATACACCACGTAAGCACAAACAAAGGGAGTGCCCCTCAGCTGATTGCCATGGCCCCACTATGGCTCTTCTACACCTCAAGAATTGGCCCCAAGATTCATTGATCATACATAGAACGCATAGGACACATGCTCCACTCTTTTAAATTAGTCGTTCTAGGAGATGTAATATATTCCTCACTTCATACTCCCCAAGGGAAATGATTACTACACCTACGGCTTAGGATTCCTCACACTTAACAGTGGTCAATATTTACAAAAACAATTGTTGTTTGTCCAAGATGATACCATGTGTTGTATGCAATGCAATTGTATATGATATATAGTGCTTTTAAAAAATTCCATCAACAACCGTCATTGTGAAGGTGCAAAAACATTTTTTCATGCCTTTACTCTAAACAAGATTGATGTGTTGCATAGAGCCAGCACCGAGCATGCTCAAGCTATTGGACCCTTTTAATTTTCAAAACCACGTGTCCTCTATGCCATGCATTAAAAAAAACTATAATTCAACATATTATCAACCCTTAACACCCCCCTTTCCCCTACTGCTTAAGGTTGTGCATTCGGTGGTAGGTTTAGAGAGCATTTGTAATGTATTTTTCCTTCATAAAAGCAGCAAATACCCAGTTTAACATAAAGATAGGGCTGAAACTAAGGCTAAATTTCATGTCTCATTCTTATCATACATTCACAAATACAAGTGTAATTTGTTTCTATTTTTTGGACACAAAAATCCTAAATTTCTCTCTTTTTTATTTTTTTCATTTATTTATTGATAAATATTGATATTTTATAATTTACTAATTTGGACGAATTAATATTTTTGAGAATTATTTTTTTGTCACATTCCATCCCATGTAAACACCATATATACAACAAAACCCCAAAAACTCGTGATTTTCCTTAAAACCACAATGTTGTGGGTTTTGCGTGTTTATAAAGAACTTACTAGATGACGATTTTTCTTGATTTCCTTAACATATTTGATAAATCACAACATTGACAACCAAATACAACCCTTTCCAATCATTTACCAATGGAATTCATCATAAAACTATTAAATTTACGACTGACTCATAGAACCGTGTCTTATATCGTACACATCCCGAATTTGGAAGGCCTATTAATGCTTCCCAACAACCACTGACGCTCCTTCAAACCTCAATCTATGCACCTTCATGCTTTAGCATCATTTTCCAATTGATATCTCTCATCTCACCCCACCCCCTTCTCTCATAGAATCAACCATGGAAACACACAACAAGAGGAGAGAGGAGAGAGAAAGACTAAATTTTGATCTTTCCATTTACCGCATCATTTTCTACGCAAATTGAAGTGATTAGAAGTGTGAAAATTATTCATTCCATGGCCAAGATCTCTCTCTCTCTCTCTCTCTCTCTCTCTCTCTCTCTCTCTCTCTCTCTCTCTCTCTCTCTCTCTCTCGTGAAGATAATTAAATTAAGTAGTAAATATTTACATCAGACCATCAGGTCAACAATCTCACTGTATCTCTTACTTTTTGTTACATCAGACCATCAAGTCATCCGAGAATCTCTCTCTCTCTCTCTCTCTCTCTCTCTCTCTCTCTCTCTCTCTCTCTCTCTCTCTCTCTCTCTCTCTCTCTCTCTCTCTCTTTGTTTACATTTTGTTACATCAGACCATCAGGTCCTCAAAGAGAGTGACAAAAGACTATAGGACTATGACACAAAGAGGAAATCACACTACTGGTGTAAAGCGAACAATGGCCAGCCAATGGGCAACAATGTCAGGAAGAACCAGGTCAGTTGATATCATAGAAGAAATTTTCCATAGCACTAAACCTCGAATACGGGCCACATGACCATGGATGCCTAAGACTAAATAAAAAAGAAAGGCATTCCGAGTTTGCCAAATATGCCATAAGGCAGTCCATCTAAGGAACTGGAACTGGCAGGAATAATCAGAATGCAAAGAAGGCACGGAGGGCAGCTTTCCCATAATCCATGATCGGGTTGTTATCTGGAGCTGAGTCACCGAGAGCCAGACACTAGAAATAAAACACCAGATCTATCGCGCTACTAGACAAGAGGCAAAAAGATGAAGCAATGTTTCATCACATGTAGTGCAAAATACACGACGACTAGCAGAGATCTTTTGAGCATGCAGCACCTCTCCAATTGGAAGACCACCAATTAGCAATCTCCACAAAAAGACTTTTCCCTGATAGGGAATCTTAGACTTCCAAAGCTGAAGGAATCTTTCCTGCCACTTCTTTTTGTCGTCCTTAATATGCCATAATTTATTCACCTTTGTAGTGACCCATCTCTTGGCCTCCACTATCTGATGGTATATCTGGTTAGCATACCTCTTCTCAAAATCATTTGGAATCACAAACTTCCAGTCACACCATGGACATAATGGCTGTACCACTCGTAAAGGAGAGAGCCTCTAAAGTGTGACCTGTATGGATGACTAGATATCACAATATCCACAGGGTATCCAAAAGTGTTGATGAATACGTCGAAATGAGTAAAGACGGGACTGCCCAGGAATAATGACATCAAAAACTGTCCGCAACCCCAAACGAGCCATCCAATTAAATTGATTCTATGCAAATCTTTGTCTGGTCAATCCAACAACCTGGAGGAGGCTAAGACCTCTCCTTGCATTGAATTCGTCTCCTTGCGAGTCTCAGGAGGGCGCCAAATTGAAAAACGTAAGATCTCCTCCCAGGATGCAATCAAATGAGAAAGGAGAAAAGATTGGGTGGTCTTAATTGCTCTCGAGGAGTTGAGCACATGCCACCCGGAGAGGCACAAATAACCATATTACCATGAGAGATACCAGTCTTTTCAACAAAAAATTTTGCAATGTCCGACCAAGGATGACTCTGTACACATAACGCCTGCAAAAGGGCCAACCTCAAGGCTTTCATATGCAAATTAACATCCAACAGGGGTGCTTCCCCCATTCATTTAGGTGTAGTCACATGCTACCATGAAATCCAAACCTAACCCAACCAATTCTCCTTCTTTTTCCACAACATAAACCTGATAGGCTGAACAAGATCCAAAAAGGAATTCTTAGTCCAAGGAAGGAGTGGCAAGAAGTACGATATCATATTGATCATAATACTTTGAGCAACTTTCAATCTGACATGTAAAGGCCAGCCTTGAGATTTCCAATACATGAACCTGTCATGAATCCGAGAGGCCATCCAATCCAGTAAGGCCCGAGGTGCTACCTCCACCCCAATAGGATATCCCAAGTGTTTGGTTATATTTCCCTTTGGGATCACAATTCCATGCCAACCCAAGGCCTGCAGATCAATCTCCGTACAAGAGAGAAGTGTAGGTTTCTGCATATTAATATGAAGACCAGATGCCAAAGCAAAAAGGTTCCATTCCACCATTGCCCGATTAACATTAGTGCAATTAGCCTTAAGGAACATGAAAGAATCATCTGCCAAAGATTGACCCACAAGTTGAGTACCACTAGGAAGAGTCAAGCCAACTATCTCGCCTTGATCAGCCAATTTGTCCAACAATGAGAGCATTGGGTGAGTGACCAAAGCAAACATCAAAGGGCTCAGGGGGTAGCCTTGTCTAAGAGATCGAGATAAGGCAATTTCTTCTGTGATCCCTCCATTAAGAGCAATACAAGCTACAGCTCCCTGACCAATAGTGTCAACAAGAGAAACCATGCGAGGGCCAAATCCCATTGTGGACAATAACTGCCGCAAAAAAGGCCAGCTAACATGATCAAATGCCTTCTCAATATCGAGCTGAAGCATTAGCACTTGCTGTCCTGAAGCTTTAGCATAGCCAATTCCCAATTGAACATTCAAGATGTTATGCATGATATTCCAACCTTTAATGAAACCATATTGACATGGATGAACCAGGTGCGGACAAACTTTTTGCAATCTGTTCGCAATGATTTTGGAGAAGATTTTATATAACAAACCCATAACGGAAATAGGTCTCCATTATTTCAAAGAGGTAGGGGATGGAACCTTGGGCAACAACCGAATGACAGCAATCTTCCAATCAAATGGCATGGTACCATATTTCCACACTTGCTAGCATAGGCGAGACAATGGGTCTTTAAGTTGTTGCACATTAGCTGAAAACAACTCATTAGGAAGCCCATCCCAACCAGGGCTTTTCCTACGGGGTAGATGGGATAGCACTTCTTCCACTTCATCTTCTGTTGCGGTCTAACAAGAACTTATAAAAGTCGACACACATACGAATGATGCCGGCCGGATTCGTCACCATAACACCCTATTCATCCATTAAGAGCACAATATTTTCCCTAGCATATTTTTAGTGCAGGCGAGCATAGAATTGATGGGATTGGCAATTATTATCGTATAAAGATTCTACTCTTGCCAACATTTTGTATTTTGCATATTCTTGTTCTTGAAGAGAATGAACCCTGTCTTTCAACCATTCAATGCATGTGATCAATTCATCATTAGAATCCCTTGATTGACTTAAAGACAAGGAATGGGCCAATGAAGATTGGGCATTCCGCAATTCAGCTCGTAAAGAGGAAGCTTGTTGAATACCATACTGATGGGATAATTGTCGGGCATTGTCCCTAAAAATAGCCCATGCATCCTCCCTCCAGATAGGACCTTCAAGCTAAAGGAAGTAATCAGTTGCTAAACATATTCCAAAAACTGATTCTACTGCAGAAAAGACTTATTAAAACGAAGTGGCTAGCAAGCAAGAAGAGACTTAAATACATGAACAGGCCTATGGGTCATTTCCAAGACCAAAGGGTAGTGATCTGATGAGACATGCTGTCATTCCACCCACATGTCAACAACTGCAGGAAGAAAGGAATCACTGTGACAAATATATATCCGATCTAGTCTGGCCCAGGTGTTATGATGTTGCAAAGATCGATAGGTATAACCAAATTGTGATGGATACATCCAAAACCACATGTCTTGCTTTAAAGATTCAGCTGCAAGGGCATCCCAAGCTTGTTGCTCAGGACCATCTATAACCAAGTGCAGAGAAGTATCCTGATCCCCAGATAGACATGCATTAAAGCCGCCCATGACAAAACCTTGGCAAGCCATGGAAAGGCAGTGTAGGTCATCCCAAAGTTGATGACGCTCCCTTACCATGGAAGGATCATACACACCCACCAACCACAAAACCTCTCCTTCATACAGTATTTCCAGAATTACAAATCGACCTCGAGGGTCTTGAGAAAGCAGCGATGGCTACATGTAGGATTTGACAGCCAACATAACTCTAGATTTATATGGAGCTCAACCACTGAAAAAAACAACATAATCCTTATAAACATAGGAGGATCCAGCGAAAGCATGCTGTTTATGTTCCACCGCACAAAATACATCCCACTTTCTAGCTAACACAACTTTCCACAACCGATATTGCTTACTACGCGAAGAGATACCTTTCACATTCCATAAAGCAATCCTCATAATAAATCGAAAATGAGAAAACTATTGAGCCACCGCTTTTCCTTTCCCTTTTACATCTAGAGCTTTGGCTACCTGAAATCTTTCCATCATGCTTCGGATAACATCTACAAGGTCGGCCCTTTTCAAACCAACAAGCAAAGCACGAGAAGAAAACTATTGTTGCTGTGAACGAAAAACATCCCTAGGAGGCACAAGCCTCCCTTACATATCAAAGTGCAAAACAGAATTGGAATTCCTTTTATCATCCCTAGTCAAAGCACGTGAAGATTGAGGGTTCATATAAAACCCCCTAACTCTGCATTGAAAGGTCTGAGTGATAGGGTGTGGCAATGGATGGGCAGGAGCCGAACGAGATGTTTGTCTTGCATTATGTCTAACCACTGATACCCAAGAATCTTCTTGAGAAGACACATTCTGGTCGACCGAGAGGGAAGTATGCTCAGACCCACTTGAGGAGCCTCCTTTTTACCTTCATCACAATCATGTTGGGGAGGCATCTTCAGATAAGCTTGAAGCTACTGATGTATATGGGGAGGATGGTGATCTTGCATATCCATGTCTGAATCTATAGATCGCTGCAAAACCTCTAGATTTTTGTCACATTCCGAAATAAAATGGCCCAATTGGCCACATTGAAAACAATGTCCTGCAAAAGTACCCCATTTCAACTCATAAACCAAGGTTTGCAATCTTGGAACCTAAAAATGAATTTTGGTCTGGCGAGGTTTTCTTGTGTCCCAAAGCATGCATGCCTTGTTCTGATTGCGGGAAGCCAGGCGAGGTGCTACCAACCCGTCGCCTATGGTTCTCAAGACCAAAGGGAGGAGTCTCCAAAGATGCACAGGGAAATCGATCACCTCCACCCAAATAAGACATGCCTACCTCAACACCTCCTAAAACTCGGCCATGGGTCTCCAAGGGACCATGTGAACCCGTTGCCCATCCAAAAACAAAGGAATGCACTGCATGATGAATGACCACACTTCCGAGGAGCAAAAAAGCACCTCAAAAAACCCCTTGGGACCATCATAAATCTCTTCAACAAGAGGGGCCTGCACATGCCCCTAGAGCATCTTCTTGGCACTATTGAACATTTACAAGCATAGAGAGTAGCCAGGTACAAATCCTTGTGATGAAGGGAGTCCTTCCTATAAAATAAAAGATGGCTTCCCTCTCATGGAAAGTAGTAATCTGCTATAGAACCAGTTCCATTCCCATAACTATATCTACATGATCCCCTTCTGGAAAGAGTTAGCTTTACTCTCATTAGCATGAATATAATTGGACATAAGATGATTGGTAGTGGCTAGCATGAACTGAAGAGACCCATCAGCCTAGACCTCTAGCTGAGGCAAATTAAGGGGGCATAATAGTGGATCCTCAACCAACATCTTCTGATGTTTACCTATCTCATCCCCTTCTGCCAAAACTGACGAAATCCTCCACCAATGAATTGTTGTTTGAATCCAGCAAAAGTTGGTCATTTCCATTCCCTAAATGTGATCTAGAAAGGCCACATTGATACCATTTGTCTTCTGCAGATTCTCCATCACTGATCTAGATGTTGAGCATGAACTACTTTGTCTTCCTTATTGCAGTCTTGAAGACCAAAAGTGTGTATGTGTGTGTGTGTCTCTCTCTCTCTCTCTCTCTCTCTCTCTCTCTCTCTCTCTCACACACACATTGTGCAGGCAGTGAGCACTCTGATCTGTGCATGAAATCAATCACGCTCTGCCAAATTACATCTCACTTTCGCTTCTTGGCACAACAGTGTGCACAGTGTGGCGCCCACGGGTGGGCAGCAGGATGCAGGGCTGTTGTCTAGTGGGGTAGCAGATATAGAATACCTGGGTGTGACATGCCGCATCTCTTCGTTGGTGAAAACGGTCGAATTAGGGCTTTCTACAGCATGGCGCCTGAGTTGATCAGGACGAACATGATCAAAAGGACTACAAGCCAGAAGGCGGTCGAAACTGGTGGGCATCTACAGAGTGGAAGGTCTATTTCGATGGGACACACGTAGGTCCAGGCGATAGCAGGGATGCGCATAGGTGCAAGCAATGGTAGGTGAAGGCAATGACAGCCAGGCGGCGATGGCAAGTGATGGGCACAGCTCCCCGACGACGGCAGGGCCATGCGAATCCGATAGGCAGCGGCAAGCGACGGGCACAGGTCCCCGGTGATGGCAGGGCCACGCAAATCAGACAAGCAGTGGGAGCATCTCTCTCTCTCTCTCTCTCTCTCTCTCTCTCTCTCTCTCATTGTGCAAGCAGTGAGCACTTTGATCTATGTATGAACTCAATCACGCTTTGCCAAATTACGTCTCACTCTCACTTCTTGGCACAACAGTGTGCACAGTGTGGCGCCCAAGGGCAGCAGGACGCAGGGCTGTTGTCTAGTGGGGTAGCAGATATAGAATACCTGGGTGTGACATGCCGCATCTCTTCATTGGTGAAAACAATTGAATTAGGGCTTTCTACAGCACGGCGCCTGAGCTGATCAGGACAAACACGATCAGAAGGATTGCAGGCTAGCAAGGCGGTCGAAACTGGTGGGCATCTACAAAGTGGAAGGTCTATTTCGATGGGGCACACGCAAGTCCAGTCGATAGCAGGGACACGCACAGGTGCAGGTAATGGCAGGTGAAGGCAATGACAGGCACAGGTCTGCTATATTGAGAAATGAGGGGGCGCCATGAAAAAATGTGCCCCCCTCCCCCACGTTCATTGAGTTTTGAGGCTTTAAGCCTCTTAATCAAGCTTAATTATTAAAATATCTATCTCAAACTTCTGATTTTCACACTGCATGCGAGTGAAGTTTTTTCATTTACGAGGCCCAAACAAACTCAATTCTCAAATGCACTGGATAGCTGAATCCATGGTATCAAGATCTATCAATTTGGCCTCATTATGCATTTTTTGGCTCCCAAATCACATAGCTACCTTAGAATGCCAAACCTTAATAAGGATTAAATGGGGGGTCAAATGACCTCCAATTGACGAACTGAGATTTGCATTGTGTTCCTAGCATCAAACTCTATCTAGGAAAACTTCAACCGATCAATCTACAACCATTTCATTTTCCATGAAAAATTGGTATTTTACGCCTCCCTGTGCACTTTTTTGTATTAAATGGGACTCCAAAAATCCACTCTTTGGAAACCATGGGATAGGGTGACTCAGCCCTCGAATCCCACAAACTCATTTACACAAAGAACAAGCATTAAAATCATTAATGTTGAGATATTGGCAATCAAAATTAGCTTAGCCTCTTTGTATGGAGTAGTGTGGGCACGAGATGCAAAATCCCAAATGCATGGTGGTGGAAAGTATAGCCTAGTATATTCCTATAAAGCATAGTACATGCTCTCTTTTTGAATGCAATGTCATAGTAGTTTTATACTTCCAACAAAGTGTATGTGTCATTGTTAGTCCACTACACAAGATTGTGTTTATGAGTCCAAGCTTCCATCTTGGAACCCAATTCACTTGTGTGACATTTGGTCTTGATGTTTGTTACCTCATGAGCTCACTCTTCCTCTTTCAACCTCCATAGCCATGTTCTAACATTTTTTACATGGTATCAGAGCCTAGTTGGGCATGGCTCATCTCTATAAATCACTCCTTCAGCTCCTCTCAATCTTTGGTTAGCTCAGATTGATATAAACCCTTCATCTTCCACCTCCATCTTCACTCTATCTCTCTTAGCTGCCATAGACAGCACCTACCTACCTCTATTGGAGCAACCATATCTCTTCAATCAGGCCATATCTCTTCGAGCTTTTTTCTCAAGAGTTGTTTCTTAGGTCAAGTTGCATCTTTCGAGCTCAAAATTGCATGACATTGTGCAACATACAACTTGACATTGTTGAAAAACATAGATCTAGCACAAATTTCATTGATGTGAATTGGACATATTCTCTCTCCCTATTGTGAATATTATTCCACAAGTTATCATAGGGCATTTTTGGTCATATAGGTGACTTACTTCAACTAAGAGGGCTTGAGAAAATTCCACTCCATCAAAGAGATATTGGAAGATTACTCAAAGGTGGTACTGCAGGAAGCCTGTTATTGTTCAACTAATGGCGCCATCATCACGCCTCACAATGTCAAGGGCTACCATAGGGATTTTGAATTTGATCATATGGGATACCTCCTGAAAAAATTTCAACTCAAATGGTCCACTGCGTGAGCTGCTGTAGCCAAAATATTGCTTTGTTGTCCTAAAATCGTAACTGGCAACCATAACCACTTACCTTCAAGCACAAGCATAATTTTCACCCTATCCCCTAACAAAATCAAGGCATGAAAATCCTCAAGGAATAGGCCCAACATAATCTAATAGAATTCCAGAGCAAGTCGTTAAACAACTACTCCAACATAGACTAGCTAACCAGAACTATCAAAGAAGTTATCCTAGGTGGTGGCTTGAACTACGGACCCAACTTAGGACAACTAGACCAAGAACTTCTACTAGGCAAGGATTGCTATAGCTTGGTCAGCCTATATTTTCTTTAAACACATTTTTCTTTTAAGGTTTCCATACTCGGGCATGTAAAAAGGAGGGACCTGACTATAGTGACCCAAGGAGAACAAGGCATTGGCCTCAAGTCTAGACTCAGTACCCAAGAACCTACCAAGCTCTCGCAAGGCTATATTTAATACTTTTCTATTTTTCTCACTTTTGTTTTTTCTCCAAATTTCTTTAGTATTTCTTTTCTAGCTAGATGTTATCCCTAGGAACACAAGGCATTGGCCCCGGGTGACTTGTCCTCACATGAACCTACCAAGGCTTCATAAGGCAATGATCAACTACTCTTAAGGTTGTTCTTCATTTTCTTTTTCTATTTGAGGGGTTAGGACCCCTTTTTACACGCCTTTGTATTTTTATATTGCAAGTATATCCATGCTTGTCTCTTGTTTATATTTTGGTAGCCTTATGTAACTGCCTCACACTAGCATGGACTCCTAGAATAGCTACGTAGTAGGCTAGTAGAATAGGATCATTAGGATTGCCTTCTAAAAATAAATCTTTGAATGCCAGACAATGTCTCTACAGGATCTAGACAAACCTCCCCCAAATATACCTAACCTAACCCTGGGACTTCATGCCTTGATTGTTGGTTCCCAACAAAATAACAAGTCTTTCCAAGTACGTAAACACATATACCAAAAAAGAAGTACTCATAAAGAAAGAACATCACCTAGACTTGGCCATAATAAGCTTCCGTGTAGCAAGAGGCTCCCTCCAGGTTTCACTAAATCTGTCTAGCAAAGCACTAAAACAAAATCCATTAACTGCACCCACACTAAATAGACACATGGCTCTCTTGGCCTAATGAAATGTGACATTTCATTGCAAAATAACTGGCTCTCTTGGCCCTATGAGATAATTCCTAAAAACACCATTCAGTAAGTGTACATTGGGGATCTTTGATGACCACACCAATACTCGCATGTTTAGTGGGCCCTCTAGAAGCTCCATCAAAATACAAAATATAGACCCAGTCTTCAATGATAGGCCACACCATACTAATTATCTCACTTGTACCTATGATAATCAAAGTCGAGCCAAGAGAGAGGATGTATGATAGGTACAATTCCTCCTTCCTAGTTGAACTCAATAGGAACGCTAGTCATAATTCTATGATAGTGGTGGCAATAAACCTTAATCTCCCATGTAAAAGATCCATCTTGCCACTCAATAACCTGATAACATTTACTCCACCAGATCACTTAACCTTGGTGGTAATGCTGATCTAAATACGGATACTCAAGATAAGGAATGATTCTTCCCATTTGATCGTCTTGGTACCTACTGCAAGTTAGAGCTGAATCATGAAGGACTTGCATAGGCACCGAGTCCGACGTCAGTCCTTATATGTAGTAAGGCTTCAACTTTAATTAACTTTATTTTTAAACTATACCCCCTGCAAATCTATTAAAAGGGTTGTAGAGCCATTCTTGCCTATACATACAATTTTATACGGCCCATCCCATTTAGGTTCTAATCTACCAAGAAATACCTCATAGCAAGCATCATAGTACAGCACCAGTTGACCTTTTACAAATTTATATTTCTTAGCTTGAAGGTCATGAAGTGCTTTCATTCTCTTCTTCCCTACCTCTTGATGTCATAAAGCCTACAATTGAATTTCATCAAGATGCGCAAGAGAAATAAATCTTTTATACAATGCTTCCGTCTCACTCAAAGGAATGAGAGCAAATCGCACAGTGGACAACTATATTTCCAATGGTAAGACACACTCTTCCCCATATACCAGCTTGAACAGTATGTAGCCTATAGCTCTCTTAAATGTCATATTGTAAGCCCAAACTGCCACATACAATTTCTTATTCCAATCTCACTTACTTTCAAGCACTATCTTAGATAAAAGTCCCATAAGTTATTTATTCGTAGTCTCAACTTGACCATTTGCTTGTGGATTATATGGGGTAATGTTATTGTGTTTAATCTTCAAATCTTTCATCAAGGCTACAATAACCTTATTCAAAAAGTGTGTCCCTTGATCAGACACTATCTCCTTAGGTGGATCAATGGCAAACAATATGATCCATAATAAAATTGACCATCTCCTTAGTGTTATCCTTCATCGTTGCTCAAGCTTTAGACCACTTTCTAAAGTAGTGTGTTGCTACAATGATATAACACTTCTATGTAATCGATGAAGGATATATTGATTCAACAAAATCAATATCCCATTTTTCAAAGGGTAACATAACTAAAACAGGGTTTAGCGACTGCTTATGATTCTCCTTAGCATTGTGTCTTTGGCAAACATCATAGTGCTTAACATAATTAAAAGCATCCTTGAAAATTGATGACCACCAATATCTAGAACAGAGTGCTTTCTGGGCAATAAGCCATCCAACAAAATGGCCTCCACATGCTGAATCATGGCATTCTTCAAAGTGGTAGCTCATCAGGTACTACACATCAACAATAAATCCTGTCCACCCCTTTTCGATATAAGACACCCGCTATAATTGAAAAGTGAAGTGCTTGCTGCTTAATCTTTCTCTTTTTCAACTTTGATAGAGTATCCCCAAATCCCCCTGTAGATAGATAATGCATTATAGTTGCATACAAGGGATGGAAGCTATATTGATTTCGAATAATCCTTCGATATTGCTTCCTTCGGCCAGAATTTCCTTTGGCTCCCCGAAATCCACAAGACATTCCACAATGCCCTACAAATTCAATGGCTTACTCCTAATCTCATAATCAAACTCCTGCAAAGTGATTAACCACTTTGCTAAATAGTTAGGTGACTGCAACTTGTTCATCAACAGTCTAAGTCCTTCTGCCTTTGTAAAAATACCAACTTCTCATAGAGAATATAGTGCATAAATATCTTTGTCGCAAAAATAATTCCAAGGCACAATTTCTCTATATAAGTGTAATTGATTTCAAATATCCCCAATTTATGACTAGCAAATGCAATTGGATGGTACCATTTATCTTTCCAAATCTAGGCTAAACAGTAGCTAATACTATGCATTGTTGCTATTGAAAATATATAGAAATTTTCACCTCTGCTAGGTGCTTTTAGGATTGGTGCTTTTTCTAGTTCTTGCTTCACATCCTCAAAAGATATGTGACAATATTTGATCCAATTAGATAGAGAATTAAAAGATAACTAGTTCGTCAATGGTAATGTTCTTTCTGCTAATGCACTGATAATTCTCTGATAGTATCCCACTAATGAAAGAAAGATGTATACCTCTTCTGGAGTGTGTGGTGAGCTCATAGAACTATAACCTTTATCTTTTCAAGGTCAATTGTGCTACCAATTGAGCTAACCACATGCCCTAATAACAACCCATAGGGCACCGCAAAGTCACACTTTTGTGGATTAAGAGCAATGCAGAATTGTCTACAATGCTCAAAACATTTCCTTAAAATAATCTATCTTTCCCTTTTGCTAGCTGTCCCTAGATCATCGATGAAGACTTTTAACTCCTCTAGGGAGATGTCACCAAAAGTCTTCTCAGCTGTATGTTGTCAAGATCCATGCACATTTCATAGACCAAAGGCCATCATGTGATATGCAAAGGTATTAAAGATAGTGATAAATGTTGTTTTCAGCTTAACTTCCTCCACAATAGCGATTTGGTTGTATCCAACAGAGCAATCTATAAATGAATAGATTTTGCTACCTTGTAATTGATCTAAAATATAATTTAAAAATGGTAATGGATAGTAATCCGTAATTTTCTGCTTATTAAGCTCTCTGAAGTCTACGCAAATCCAAATCTAATTATTTTTCTTCTTTTTGATAATGACTGTTGAACACCACTCCATGTGTTGTATCAAAAATATCAAGCCAACTTTCCGTAGCTTTGTCAATTCTTTGAATAGCATGTCCCTTAGTTCGAAAGGCATATACCTTACTTTTGTCACATGGGGCAGCTAACTTCCTTTACGGGAATAGTATGAATTGCCAAAGCTAGGAGGAATGCCTCTTAACTCATCATAACTCTAAGCAAAGATGTCACAAAATTCTTGAATCAAGGACACATAGTCCTTTCTTTCTTCCAAACTGAGCATGGACTCTAATTTAATTGGTTGTGCATCATTCAGTGTACCAAGGTCCAACTCAATTACACCCGTGTCTCTTATCCTCTGGTGAGCCTCTATTGGCTCATTCAAAGTTACTTGATAGATATCCTATGATAGTGGACCTGTCGTTGGATTCATCTCTCGATGATGTCACACTACTACCTATATCCTCCAATGTATTTATCTTTGTAGAGGATAAAGGAACTCTCTCACTTTGAGGAGATTTAGGGAAGGCATCTACTACTACATGTCTAGCACCTCTGCCAATGATCAACTGACCAGCAAGTATACCAACTTGATAGTTTTCTTATAAGATCCATGGCGTACCTAGTAATACTTGATAGCTAGGCTACCTTGCAAACCTGATAACCCTAAAGTCCAAAATGCATTCGACATTAGCAACAGTCACGTGGACTTTAGTAATGTACCCTTTAGGTTATCTTAAACTGCCATCTGCCATTTGGAGAATCATGGAGGTATCTTTTTGGATTTCTAACCCTAGTCTCTCCATCAATTTTGAACTCATAATATTGACAGAGGATCCCATGTCTACAATAGTATGATCCACTAATATTCCATCAACATATGCTACTACCCTTAGACAATGCTTTTTAGCATGCTCAAACCAATCATCTCCTACCCATGTTATGCCCAAGGGCTCCACGATATACCCTATGCACAGAATCTTTTTAAATTCCTTGTGCACTCCTGGAGACAACTTAATCAACTATAGGAGGTTTACATTCATCTTAACTTCGCAAAGTGAACTCGCTAAATCAAATTCATGATAGCTAGTAGGAGCTCTCTTTTCCTGCTAGACCATTCTCTCATTTGGTCCTTGAATAAGCTTTGGTGCCTTATTCTTCTTTGGAAATTCCTTATCCTTCTTGGTGTCAGTCTTACTATCAACGGCTTTTAGAGGTACGCCTTCCATGTTGGGATTAAGGACTAGCATCCCCTTATCATCTCGCTTAGGGTTTTCCTCACGATAGGTTTTACCTTATCTTTGCCACCCTCTTTACCCTTTTGTAATGACCTATAAATTAGAAGCTTCAGTGCCATTAATATGTAGAGCTTCAATAAAGCAGCCAACTCCACTACCATTAGGCAGCTCTCCTCCACAATAGCCTTCCCTCTTCACAATATTTGTTTCGGTCCCTCATCTTGTTGGAGATTATTTCCTTGTACTTGATGGTTGATTGGACCCGCCTATTTAGTTCCTTATTGGAGAGAGCTAATCTTGCTCCAACATGTACTAGCTAAGTGGCCAGACTTTTCGCATATGTCACATTTAACATTCGGACAATTCCTAAGGAAATTTTGGCCGCCACACCACTTACATGTAAATCTTAAGGGGGCACGCTCTTCAGGGCATTGACAAATTATGTTGCTTCTTATAAGGAAATTGACATCAACAACTATTTACCTATATTTTTTGGTGATCATATCAATATAATAATGCTTCATCACATCCTTAACTTCACCAACGACATTTGAGGCACTTAACTCATAGCTATGATTGTCTATCTATTGTTCTAGTGGCCTAGCCACTTGATTGGGAATTGGCTATTGATTCCCTAGAACAATGTTAGGATTAATTGTTTGGCCTCCAACACTAGTTGGAGCCATTTGAGTAGCCATAGGCATGGTCACACACTAGGAGGAGCTTGCAACATGGGCACATTCTGAATCATGCTTCCTCTCCCATTTCATAAGTACTCATGGGCATCCCTTAACCTTCATTCGTTAGTGCCAAAGTACTTCCAACACCTAAACTTGGATTCTAGTTTTTCCTAGAGATATAGGCCACTTGTAATCGTGACTCTACCTCCTTTGCTCATGTAATAGCCATATCAATGTGAGCAAGAGCAACACTACACTCAACTACACTTGGATATTAAAGAGCCCATGCAAAAAGTATTGTAGTTGACTAGCAACTAGAATGGGAATATACATTTGCAACTTATTAAATACTTCCTTCAGTTTATTTGCATAGCCTCGAACATTCTCGTGAGGTTCCTGATGGGTTACATTGAGAACACATAGACAGTACTACTGACCTCCCTTTCAGGGGCAACCTCTCTTTGAAAGGCCACAAAGAATAAGTCAATCATAGTTATGGTTCTAGCCTCTAGGTTGTTGTGTCACCATACTGCAGCTCGTCCTTTCAAGGTCATATTAAAGAACATCATCAAATTTCCTTCATCTTGGATTCGACAATTAAACATCAACTTTTGGAATTCATTAATATGAAGTTCTGCATCTTCCTCTACTAACCCATATAAAAGTGGGTAGAGGAAATCCTAAGGCTGGCAAGTCTAGCGTTCATGTTGGGATTACAATAGATTGTGTCATTATGATTGGACTTACTAAAGGAGTTTGATCGAATATGGCACTATTGCCCCACCTGAAGTGAGCTAACTTATTGGGAGAGAGGGAAAGTACTAGAACTTCCACCTCCTCTTAGCGGACTATGCGTGGGGCTAGGGTTACTAAGACCTCTCCCTTGTAGGGATATCGGATCACTCCTTTGTGGAGAATATCTCCTAATAATTTGAGCATGTTGTCGAGCCCGTTTAGCTCTTTCTTGCTTTTGAAGCTCTACTTGATGGTCTTTTGGATCTATTTCATTGCCTTTTGGCATATACTAATAAATTGATCCCTATCAGTTGAGATTCAGAGATTGTCACTTATTATTAGTAGTTGCTAGCAACAAACTCGCCACCTATCGGGACCTAAAACAGACCTAACACTAGCTCTGTGGCACTAACGGAGCCTCTACTATGCACTCAAACCACCCCTCCTGGCCTTGCAGCCATGAGTGTCTAAGGGGTATACTACCCTAACCTCTAATGTAGAATTGTGCATTTATATGGATTGTAATCCAATGGATAACCCTTCCCACACTCCTCAAAGGGAGTCCCTACACATATTGGTGTAATACACCAAGTAAACACAGACAAAAGGAGTGCCCCTCAGCTGATTGCCGTGGCCCCACTACTATGGCTTTTCTACACCTCGGGGATTGGCTGCAAGATATACCGCTCATACATAGAACACATACGACACATGCTCCACTCTTTTAATTAGTCGTTCCAGGAGATGTAATATATTCCTCACTGCACACTCCCTGAGGAAAATGATTAGTACAACTATGGCTTAGGATTCCTCACACTCAATGTAGGTCAATATCTAGAAAAGCAATTGATGTGCATCCCGAATGATACTATGTGTTGCATGCAATGCAATTGTGTATTATGTATAGTGCTCAAACAATTCTTCCATTAACAACTAGCATTGTGAAGGTGCAAAAAATCATGCCTTTACTCCAAATGAGATTGTTGCATTGCATAGGGCTACATCGAGCATGCTCATGCTACTAGACCCTCTTAATTTTCAAAACCATGTGTCCTATATGCCATGCATCACAAAAAAATCAAAATTATGCATATTATCAACCCTTTACACCCCCTTCCCTCTACCGCTTAAGATCATGTATTCATTGGTAGGTTTAGAGAGTATTTTTTATGTATTTTTCCTTCATAAAAGCAATAAGTACCCACTTTAACATAAAGATAGGGTTTTTCTCATGTCTTAGCCTTATCATACATTCACAAATACAATTTTAAAATTTTTCCTATTTTTTGGATGCAAAAACCTCACTTTTCTCTATTTATTTATTAAGAAATATCAATATTTTTTTATTTACTAATTTGAAATATTTAATCTTGTTGAGAATTATTTTTATATCACATTCCATCCCATATAAACACCATATACACAACAAAACCCCAAAAACTCATGATTTTTCTAATACCACAATGTTGCAGATTTTGCATGTTTATAAAGAACTTATTAGATTATTGATTTTTCTTGATTTCCTTAACATGTCTGATAAATCACAGCATCTATAACCAAATACAACCCTTTCCAATCATTTTCCAATGGAATTCATCATAAAACAATTAAATTCACGATTTACTCATAGAATCGCATATTATATCGTACGCTCCTTCATGCTCCAGCATCATCTTCCGATCAATATCTCTCATCTCAACCCACCCCCTTCTCTCATAGAATCAACCATGGAAACACACAATAAGAGAAGAGACGAGAGAGGAGAGAGAAAGACTAGAATTTAATCTTTCTATTTACTACATCATTTGCTGCGTGGATTGAAGTAATCGAAAGCATGAAAATTGTTCATTCCATGGCCAAGAGGCCTCTCTCTCTCTCTCTCTCTCTGCTTGCTCCAACACTGCTAGCTTGGGAAATGAAGGGGGACGCCATGAAAAAATGTGCCCCCCCCCCCTCCACATTCGTTGAGTTTTGAGGCTTTAAATCTCTTAATCAAGTCTTAAGGCTTAATTATTAAAATATCTAGTTCAAACTTTGGATTTTCACACTATATGCAAATGATTTTCTTTTATTTTGGAGGCCTAAACAAACTCCAATTCGTGAATGGACTGGATGGGCGACTGTGTGGCATCGAAATCTATCAACATGGCCTCCATCGCGTAATTTTTGGCTCCTGAATCACATAGCTACTTTAGAATGCCAAACCTTGTGAGGATTAAATGGGGGGTCAAATGACCTCCGATTGACAAACCAAGACTTACGTTGTGTTCTTGGCATCAACCTCTATTTAGGAAAACTCCAACTCACTGATCCTCAACCGTTTCATTTTCCATGGAAATTTGGTCTTTTATGCCTCCCTAACACTTTCCTGCATTAAATCTAACTCCAAAAATCCATTCTCACTATCATATATCTTCTTTCATGTCTCGATTTGACTACCATAAGTATGAGTAGGCTGATTGGTATGGCATGGCCTATCAATGAAGCATGGGCCTATACTTTGTATTTTGACAGAGCTTCACTAGGGCCTGCTAAGCATGCGAGTGTCAGTATGGTTATTAAAGATCCCTGACATAGAGTCATTATGAAAATGGGATTTTATTTAGGCACCACTTTTATTAATAATATAATAGAATACAAGGCCTTAATCATGGGACTAAATATAGTTGGATGTTGTGGTATCCGTCATTTATTGGTATTGAAAGGCGACTTACATTTAGTGATCAACCAATTGAATGGGACTTATAGTATGAGGGATCCCATTCTGTGGATGCATCATCATGCAAACTTGGATATACTTTAGATTTTTGAGATAGTAACTTGTCAGGATGGTTCCTCATCAATGGAACCACTTTGCGGATTCGTTGGCAAATTATGCCTTTGTTGAGGACACATTTCTCAACTATGGCCCTGAGGGGTTGTCAAAATTGCTTGATCTCATTAGCCCAAGAATACTATGGGGATTGCTTTTGCTGACATGGGATCATTCATCAATATATTCGTCGGACACCCCTTGTCATTTATGCAAGGGGCCTAGTTAATAGTTTGATACATTTAGTGTAGGGCTTAAGTGGCCCATCCCTTGGTCTAGTGCTATATTTCAGTATGATTTATGTGATTTTAGTATGATTTATGTGGGGACCAAGGGTTTGTTTTTAGCCATAAGATGCTAAATGGTGTGCTTTATAGCTATGTTTTTTTAGGCCAAGAGGGCCATTCTTATTGGATTTAATGTTTGATTTCATTAGGCTAAGAGGACCGTTTATTTTGTAGAGCAATGGTTAATTTCATAAGGCCAAGAGGGCCATGTATTTGTTTGTTGTGGATGCAGTTAATAGTTTCTTGTCTTAGTGCTATACTAAACAGATTCAAAGTAGTACTTGGAGCGAGCCTCTTGCTACACCAAAGTTTATTGTGGCCAAGTCCTGGTGATGTTCACTTTTTGTGAGTTATGTCCCATTGTGCTATATATATATGTGTGTTTATGGGGCATTTTTTTCTTTTGGGGACTGGCAAAATCAAGACATAAGTCCTAGGGTTTGATTTGGTATATTTGAGGGAGGTTTGACCAGTTGTATGCCTCCTATAAAGGCATTGTTGGGCACTCTAAGAGTTGTTTTTTAGAATAGTCCTTAGTGACCCTATCTTGCTAGCCTACTAGGCATCTCTTTTTAGGAGCTTCTGCTAATTGTGAGGAAACTAGGGAAGGTTGCCAAAAATAAGGACAAAAGATGATGAATATATTTGAAAACTATAGTATATGGAGGTGTGTGAAAAGGGGTTCTAACCCTTGAAAGAAGAAAAGAAAGCAATAAAAATTCCAAGAGTAAATAATCATTGCCTTGCAAAGTCTTGGTAGATTCCTGGGGATAAGTGTCAAAGACATGGGGCCGATGCCTTGTCTTCCTAGGGATGACATTTAGCCGAAAAATAAATAAGGATGGTTGGAGTGAAAACAAAAGTGAGGGAAAGAAAAAAGGATATAGCCTTGCCTTGCAAGAGCTTGGTAAGTTCTTGGGTATTGAGACAGGACCTCAGACCAATGCCCTGTTCTCCTTGGGTTACAATATGCTCAATCAACCCCCTCATTTTCACATGTCTGAGTATCAAGTCTTGAAGTATAAGAATGTGATAAATGATTAAAGAGAATGTGATAAATGATTAGAGAGCAGGCTACAGGAGTCGTCGCCTAGTAGAAGTTCCTATTCTAGTTGTCCTAGGTTAGGTTGGTAGGATAGGCCACCACTTAGGATGACTCCTTTGATAGTTTCTTTTAGCTATTCTATGTTGGAGCAGTTGGTTAGTGACTAGCTCTAGATCTCTGTCAGATTATGCTTAGCCTGCCCCTCATGGATCTTCATGCCTTAATTTTGTCAGGAGGTAGGGTGAGAGCTGTGTCTATGTTTTATTGTGTATTTTCATTGTAGCAGCTTCATACTCCTTATGGTTTTTGAATGTGCAGATCAGTTTGTGGATTTAACGAGCTAAGTCACCCTATCCTGTGGTCCCAATGAGAGCCGATTTTTGGAGCCAATTTAATATGAAAAAGACCCTAAGAGGCATAAAAGAGAACTTTTTTATGAAAAACAACATGGTTGCAAATCAAGGAGTTGGAGTTTTCCTTTTCTGTTTCGCTCACTTTTGTTTTTGCTCCAACATTCTTTTCTAGCTAGATGCTATACCTAGGAAGACAAGGCATTGGCCCCAGGTGACTCGTCCCCACGAACCTACCATGTGTTCATTTGCAAATCAAGAAGCGGGAGTTTCCCTAGATGAATTTCAATGCCAAGAATCCAATACAAGCATCCATTCGTCAATGGAAGTCCATTTGACACCCTACTCAATGGTCACAAGGTTTGGCATTATGAAGCAATTATCGGATCTAAAAGCTGAAAACCATGTGATGGAGGTGCCACAAAGTCAGACATCTAATCAATTCATGAATCCGAGGTCATTTTCCCCTTTGTTCAGCCAAAACCCACTTGTGGTCAAGTGTAAACACTCAAAATGGAACCAATTATTTTGAAGATTAAGCTTAAAAGAAGCTTAAAAGGGCTTAAGCCCATGAAAAAAAAACGTGGGTGGGGGAGACGGGATGATAGTTTTTTAACGCCCCCAGTTTTCCATTAAAAATGCATTTTACACCCGTTGGAATCAAGAGGCGTCCTCTAGGGGGTGAGATCTCAGTATTCTTCATCTTCAATCATAAAAAACCATGCAAAGAATTATGTAGTAATTAAATTTTTTTAAAATCAATCTTTCTCTCTCTTCCCTCCCTCTCCTCCAATGGGTTGTTCATGCGAGAATTATCTAGAGAAGATCAAGATGCAGATCGATTGTAGCTTGAATCGGATTGGTTTGGGATCATGCCGATGGTGAGGAGTGATGATGACCAACACTGTTTGGAGACTAATGGCAAGTCTGATTGCTATCCAAAAAAGTTACTTCTTGAGATTCGAAACTTGAAAAATGGCAATAAGCCTCTTTTTAATAGAAATTTGAATTCTTTTTTATAATTCATGTGGTGCAAATCTTGTTCATATGCGATGAAAATTTGTTTGAATCTTGGTTGTGATGTGTTTGAGGGCTATGAATTACAAAATCTAGAACCCATATCCATGCATGTGAGTTATTAATTTTTAAAACCACAAAATGCATGTTTTAAGAGAAATTTTGATATTTTATTGGTTTCAAGGAATCAAATCATGTTCATATGGGATAAAATCAAATGTGGTAATGGATTAGAGTGTGAATTAATTATTTAAATTATAAAAATAAAAAATACATCATTTTATATAAAGAATATAATAAAAATTATATAGTATATTTTGGGCAAAGAAAATAAGAGAAAAATAGTTTTTGTGTCCCAAAAAATATGAAAATTTAGGATTATCTTTGTGCAATTATAATGGAGGCAAATCGTGAGGATTGGCCACAGTTTACCCTTGATTGCATGTTTAAGTGTGTGTCTATCGCTTTTAATATTTAAAAAAGTATATGAAATACCCTTTTAACCTAGCCATTGAATGCAAAATCTTAAACGATAGGGGAAAGGGGATTGTGGGAGTTAACTACTATTTGAATTCTGATTTTATGCATAATCTAATATATAGGATTTGTTTAATTTAAGTCTTAAAAAGGATAGTAGCATGGGTTATTCCAATGTTGCCTCTAGCAACAACAAGGTAATACGATAGAGTGAAATCATGAAAGGGATGTTTATACATATTCACATTGATTGATTTATAAGTTTACTTGTTTGAGCACATATATATGACATTCACCTTGCATTCACATTTTCATACATGGTATTAAAATCAAGAGAATTATCTACTTGATTTCGAATTATTGACCCATGTTGAGTGTAAGGTTTTGTAAGCTGTAGGTCTAATGCTATCATTTCCTTTACAGGCTAATGTGGTAAGAATCATATTATCTCCTAGAATGTTTTATCAAAAGAGAGGACTATGTTGTATATGTGCTATATGTTGAAATGATGCATCATGGGGCTAATCCCCAAGGTGTAGGAGATCCATAGTGGGGCCATAGTGATAAGCTCACGGGTGTTCTCTTTGTTTGTATTATGAGATGCTAGTCTACGATATGTTTGGGTACTTCTTTTTCTTGGAGTTGGGAAGGGCATCACATTGGACTACATTCTAGAGGTTATATCTATAAATGCATTTTCTTTGGATAAATTAGTTCATAGTACCTATACCATCCTAGCCATGACAACGTGGGGTTGTTTAGGTGAGTTTAGGAGGCTCGGCTAGAGCCCTGGAGCCAATTTCGGGCCCATTTTTAGTCATGACATGCATTTAGCCTAGCAATGCTTGATTGTTTTATAGGACATTTTCCCCCTCACTTGGTTGCATTGGTCATGGACTACATTACGTTTTAGTAGATATCTCTTATCAAATGTGGAATGTACAAAAGTGCTCCACTGAGGATGTAGAGGGCCTAAATTACAAAGTGGCATTTGAGAAAGTTCTCCATGTCTAAGAACACTACCACTATAATTATAGATCTAATTAAAGTCACACTGAAAGGAAACCATTGTGTGGCTCACATTTTTATGCATTTTCGATGGACAAAGTTTCTTCCCCATGGGATTTCTATTGCTTTTACTAGCAACCTTAATGCTTCATGTGTGACAACAATCAAGATATCTTTGTAAGAACACATATGTGTTTTCTCTATTTAAGCCTAGATTCTCATTAAGAGAGATTATTCATTCTTATGGATTCAAAGGTCCATGAAATACTTTTGAGAAAGAGTCTCATGTTGAGAAGATTCATCTTGCCTAGTCCATTTCCAACTTTGCAATTTTTCCCTAAGCTCAACTAAACATTGAAATGTTGTAGTTGATAGGGAATTAATAAGGTGACATGTTTTTTACATCATTTTTTACTATGTTAGTATCATTTGAATTTTTTAATGGAATACTTAGTAGAGGATCTTTAAAATGGCCGATGTTGGAGGATGAGAGTTCCATGGATATTGCAATCCATGTTGTGAAATTCCATACAACTCAGCATTCTAAATGCCATTAATCTTATTTCTATGTGAAAAAAAAAGTGGCCTAGGTAGATGGTCTCCCTAGGATAAACCACATTCATGGACAAAATTTAGAAAATGTTATTTCTACCTAGAGTGCTAGATGCATTTTGCAACTCAATCACATGTAGAGAAACATTGTGCTAGTTATAAAGCTACATTGGGTAGATTCAAACCTTTCTATATTATACACCATCAAAAAGTGAGGTATTGTCCATAATTTTTGCTCATAGGCCACAAATCCTACATCTTCAAGGTGAATTTTTGTGCATGTTTGGATCACATTCATTAAGATAGCAACATGGTTGAATAAGGCCTTACATGATTGATCGATATAGAATATGCTATCTTAGCATTATTGGAGAGATACTATCATTATTCACAATTCAAGAGTTGCTGCATTGGAAACGATGTGTATACCTCATGTGATCATCTAGTGTATTCTTATTACAAGCTAGTAGAAGCTCATGATTCCCACCATTACTCCATGTTCAATATATGAGGCCACATCTAACACAATTATCATATTGAAAATTCACTATGCCTTGCATTCTAGTCATCATCATCTATGTACACATCATTCTATATAGCTACATAAAACACTTATTATCATATTCTTTATGATACATGTGGATTCCTTTATATTCCTTAGTGTTTTTAACATAAATGGAGTCATCATCATGATCTTGGACCTTCATGCTATGAATCCCTAGTTTGTGACATAAGAGACTATTCTGAACTAATAAGTGATATCATGAATGTCAGTATTTAGTAAGTCTCCCAATGGAAATACAAAACCCTAAAAATCCCTACACATGACAACAACTCCAAGTAAAACCTTGTTAGTTTTAAGAGAATGCCTTGGGATACTATTTAAAACATATCAAAGCTTTATCGCCACTAAAAGCCTGTTAGATCTAGTTCCATGGCAATCATGTAACATGCCCACGTAAAATTTACTATTATCTATCCAAGGCTATATTAAAATATGATCTTAGGGTTTTCATATTTCCTTAGGTTCAACCTACTTTCTAATCTAAAAATTAAAAGGATACTTATTTTTCTCTCTTTTGCCCCGCAACTTAGCTATTCTTTTTCTTTTCTCTCTCTCTTCTTCTTTTTGTGTTGAAGATGGCCTCAACCTTTAACTTCTCCTTTGGGAGATTGAGCTATTCTCTTTCTTTTCTCTCTCTCTTCTTCTTTTTGTGTTGAAGATGGCCTCAACCTTTAACTTCTCCTTTGGGAGATTGAGGAGGGTGACAAACTTGCACACCTAGTGTGCTTGAGTACTTTTGAACAAAGAAACCTCTTCAACCCCAAGGGATAGAATGGGATCAATTCCCTTTAGAAGAACAAATCGGATATTAGAGCTAAAAAGACTCTATTTTCAAATTATTCCATCAATAACTACTTTATGTAGTTTTCCGCCCTTGAAGATAGCAAATCCTCCTTTATGCTAAAGGCTAAGAATGAAAATGTCTAGTATCTACAAATGAGCAATGTGTTGCTTTAATTATAACTACCTTCCAAAGGTAATATGTAGAAATATGATTGTGTGTAAGGTTGAAATACATTCATAAATGTGTCTAGATGGTTGGAAATTGCATTTTCTACTTATAGTTTTTAAGTTTATCTGTTCAATATCTACCATGATTTGAATGCACATACAATCACTTGCCTTCATTTTATCATCACTTGTTGCACAAAGGATGAAGCTTGAGGCATAGTAATGCTCCAACAATCTTGCAAGTTCTTCCACTCATTGTTTAGCTTCATCATCAATCAAAGAAGAAGAAAAAGAATAGGAAAAAATGTGCCACAATATGGTTGTGGCAAAAATGTTTAAATTCAAAGCATTGCTTATTTGAAGAAATTCACAAATGCTGCATAAGGGACACATTCTAGGTTACAAACATTGATATACACATTGCATAACACGTCATTTATGCATAGTCAGTTTTTGGTGTGTATGTAACCTCAAATTCAGTTGCATATGTGATGCCCATAACATTAGTTGCATATATCACACCTACCAATTTTGACCCCCTCATCGTAATAGCCCCCAATCTCTTATAGTATGTCATCTTTCACTACGAATCATCTAGATCCAATGTCAACTTAGCACTAAGTTGACCATGCTATGATAATGTCCTACAAGTCTAGCTCTTATATTGATATGGTCACTACAAGGCATTACGCTCATAGATGGCCCTATTGACACATTGCATACATTGTGAAAAAAATCTTACAGCCACATCTAACCAGTTGCTTACGAGCATGTTAAAAGACCCACATCTAATTGCACATATATAATAACAATAAGAAGTGTAATAATTTATGCAATTGCAATCTGCTCTATCTTAATTTTCACTGCAACTTTTAGTGAATTAAATGCAGTTTATTTGCAATTTTCACACATATTTTAATGCAAAAATAAATTCATTCTAGATATTTGGAAAAAGAATCATGGAGCTACTTGTTCAAGTACAATTGTAGAGCTCTAAAACCTACAATAGTTTTGGAATTAGCAGCTTCCTAGTCCCCCTCCCCCTTCTCCAAACTATAAAGTAAGAATTACTTTTACAAATTGAAGCGACCGAAAATAAAGTACTAGCAAGAAAGAGGACATGTATACTTTAAGCACATAAGAAGAGTTGAGAATGCTTAATGGTGAACCTTGTTCCATAGTAATCATAAAATACAAGGGTGTACAAAAGATTGGAAATTGAAGCTTTCAAAGAATGTTGTTTGTTACATTACAAGTACATTGAGTACATGAAATGTGATAGCCAAGTTTTTGGCTTACATTACAATATTATAGAACTACTATCTAAGATATTATGTTCGATGTATGGATGAATACTCCTCCAATCCACTCTAGTTGACTTCAAAATCCTTGTCCAAAGCATTTGGCGCACTTGATTTTCCTTCTTCTTCTCCTTCTTAATTCTCTTGTATCTATAGTAAAGAGAAAAAGTAAATAGTAAGAAAATGATTGTAATATATGAAATTACAATAACATAACATAATGAAAATAATAACAAATACCTCTTGTTGTATAAGAGTTTGTGTGGGACAACAATATTTTTGCGCATTGATTGCTCCCTCTCTAAAGAGATGATCCTATGCATCTTACTTAGTATGATGTTGATGATATGCTATCTTTGACTTTGTTAACATTTGATCCACAATTTTTATCTCTAAAATAACAAAGGCATGTGTTAATATATAAGTATTTTTAGAAACATAGAAGCTCAATGAATGGGATTTTTTTTACTTATGAAATCTATATTCTATGAAGCTTGTCCTCCTGATCCAACATCTGAAGACTCATGCTGTTCAATTTGGATGTGACACACGTCTTTATGTTACTAATATAATCATATGGTTACATGAGAAATAGATATCATCACCTCAAAAATCAAAATCTTTGAGACATAGAGCCTATGCACAAACTAAAGAGATCCTTTCTTCATCTATAAATTGAAATCAAGAGAGCCAATTGATGTGACATAAGGGCTCCTCTGATTTAGAAAGTCTTCAGAAGTACACAATTGGGTAATAGTAGAGTAGGAAGCACTACAAGAATACAGGTGTATAGCGACGGCGACTTCCAATGTAAATTAGCGACGTCGCTATTTGCATCACTATTTGCATCCCATTTGTGACGCAAATAGCGACGATACTCAGGCAAAAAAAAGCGGGCCGAAACCCGAGCGCGTCATTTTGTGCAAACGAACGAAAGAGAGAGCGAAAGGGAGAGCGAACCGCAACTTGCATTTGAAAGGGAGAGGGAGAGAAAGAGAGAAAGAGGGAGAATGAAAGCTTCTCACCACCGCCGCCGCCGTTTGCGAAGAAGAGAAGGAAGTGTACGGAGGGCGAAGAGGAGCCGCCGAATCCATCCTCGAGCCTTTACAGTGAGTGCATTGTTCCCTCTTGCTTTGTTTTTGTTTTTTCTCCTTTTCTTTTGCTTGTTTTTGTTAAAAATCATGTGTATTGAGAGAGAAAGAGAGGAAATGAGAGAGGAAGGGGAAGAGGAAGAGAGAAAAGGAAAGAAGGAACGAGAGAGAGAGGGAAAAAACATTAAACATAATAGAGAAAGAGAGAGAGAGAGAGGGAGAAAGGAGAATGAATGGATAAAAAACAAAGAGAGAGTAAGATCTTGTTCTTTAATTTCTTATTTTCTTGTTTGTTGTTGTTGTAGTAGTAGTAGTAGTAGCGCTAGTAGCAGTAGTAGTATTAATAGTTCTTTAATTTCTTATTTTCTTATTTGTAGTGGTAGTAGTAGTGGTGGTGGTAGTAGTAGTAGTTCTTTAATTTCTTATTTTCTTGTTTGTAGTAGTAGTAGTGGTAGTAGTAGTGGCTCTTTAATTTATTATTTTCTTGTTTTCTGTAGTAGTAGTGGTAGTAGTGGTAGTAGTTATTTTTGTTGTCATTGTTGTTGTTGTTTTAT
This sequence comes from Lygodium microphyllum, assembly GCF_053477565.2. NCBI lineage: Eukaryota > Viridiplantae > Streptophyta > Polypodiopsida > Schizaeales > Lygodiaceae > Lygodium > Lygodium microphyllum. The sequence continues at coordinate 152,608,673 of NC_141140.1, read as the reverse complement.
TTCTTTTTTTCTTTTTTGTTGTTGTTGTGGTAGTCATACTAGTGGTAATGGTAGTGGTAGTGGTAGTGGTAGTTGTTTAATTTTTATTTTCTTGTTTGTTATTGTTGTGGTAGTCGTAGTAGTAGTAGTGGTAGTGGTAGTGGTAGTAGTAGTTGTTGTTATTTAATTTCTTCTTTTCTTGTTTGTTGTTGTTATGGTAGTCGTAGTCATGGTAGTAGTAGTAGTAGTAGTAGTAGTAGTAGTAGTAGTAATCTTGTTTGTTATTGTTGTTGTTTTTTTCTCTTCTTTTATTTTTTTTTCTTTTCTTTTCTTGTTTATCGTTGTTTAGTTTTCTTGTTTTTTGTTGTTGTAGTAGTAGTAGTAGTAGTAGTAGTAGTAGTAGTAGTAGTAGTAGTAGTAGTAGTAGTAGTAGTAGTAGTAGTAGTAGTAGTAGTAGTAGTAGTAGTAGTAGTAGTAGTAGTAGTAGTAGTAGTAGTAGTAGTAGTAGTAGTAGTAGTAGTAGTAGTAGTTTTTTCTTCTTTTCTTATTTATTATTGTTGTTGTAGTCGTAGTAGTAGTAGTTGTTGTTGTTGTTGTTGTTTTTTCTTCTTTTCTTGTTTATTGTAGTGGTAGTGGTAGTAGTGGTAGTAGTGAGAGAGAGATGTTTTGTTAAAGGAAATGAGAGAGGGAGAGGAAGAGAAAAAGAAAGAAGAAAAGAGAGAGAGAGGGAATAAATAATACAATATAATAAAGAAAGAGAAAAAGAGAGAGAGAGAGAGATGGAAGGAGAGAAGAGAATGAATGGATAAAAAACAAAGAGAATGTAAGATCTTGTTCTTTAACTTCTTCTTTTCTTGTTTGTAGTAGTAGTAGTAGTAATAGTAGTGGTGCTGGTGCTGGTGGTGGCGAGGTCCGGTGAGGTCCGGTGTAATACCACAAGATGGGAAACACTCCAACATACGTTAATTTGTGGGTGGGTGGAGACTTTACATACTTTAATTTTGTTGAGTTACAAGAGAAGAAATCCCTTCTCAAATAATTTAAGAAAGAAAAAAAGAATGATAATAAAAACAAATTGTTTGTCATAACGTAGACCAAATGGAAAACAATGAAGGTCGTGATGTTCAAGATCACGAGTGTATCTTAATCAGCGTGTCCTATGTCCTTGCTCTCAATGTAAGCTGGCATTTAGACAAAAACATCGATGATTTATAGAACATGTACGACACTTCGACAAGTTTCAATCAGAGATCATTGATCAAGAGATCTCAAATTTTGAGCAAACGGTAAGAAAAGTGTATATCAATCATGCATTGTATTCGCAAGCTAATTGAATATCATATACAAAAACATTGGGTGTGGCTGGCAAATTTTCTATCCAGGGAGGTGACGTCTCATCCCAAGGAGGAGTGCACCCTTTACGGCCAGTTAGAAGAGTTCATGGGCATGCGATGGATGGAGTGCATGAGCCAATCCACCACTTGGAAGGTACTATCTAATCTATACCGTCAATACCAGAGAAGACAGGTAGCCTTCCAGTCTTTCCTATAATCTTAGAGCCTGAGATGGAGGCAATGATCAATGCATTGATGCCCATGGATGTCGAGACATCTAATCCACTTAGAGAGGAAGCATCCATACCATTATATGATGGGTGCCGAGTATCTTGCCTGAAGACACTCCTTGCACTCCTAAGTGTGCAAGCAAAATATGGGTGGAGCGATATGAGTGTGACCGAGTTGTTCAAGTACCTTGTACGTACGCTTCGTCGATATCTTTTCTACACTATTATAATAAACATTTGTGCTTTTTCAAGGTCTTTTATGATTTTTTTTCAGGTTACTGAAGTATCATATATTACCACTTGCAAATACCATGCTTAAGTCTCATGATGATGCGCAACATGTTTTACGAAAGCTTGGCATGGACTACAACAGTATCCATGCATGTATCAACGATCGCATACTGTTTCGAGGAGAATACGAGACTATGGAAACATGTCCAAAGTGTGGTGCTCACAGGTATCGACAAGACTTGCAAGGGCAAACCACCCCTCAAAAATTTCTTAAACACTTTTCACTTATCCCCCGCATAAACCACATGTTTTATATGTCCGGTATGGCGAGCTTGACAATGTGGCATGAGAAAAATAGATCCACAGATGGAGTTCAACGAATATCAGCAGATTCACGCTCATGGAGCCACATTGACTCTACCTTTTGGTGCACATATCAGTTGTCGTATGTGCACGTAGTGAGCGTCAGAAGGTCCCCAAGAACAAAAGAACTCTACTTTTTACATAAAAACCAATGAAGAAAGCTTGCACGACATGAACAAGAGACCAATTGGGTGCAATCTCCCCCCATGCCTTGTGTGAGCGCTCCACAAAGTATGTATTTTATATATTATTCATCTTCAAGCTCAAATAATAGCCCAATTTACAAAATAGCACACTTTAGCTTTTTTGTTTGCTTTTGTGCCACTAAAGAATTAAAGCTATTGGGCGCCCAAGAAGTCAGGTGGTACCCAAGTACAATGTCCAATACAAATATTTAAATTGTGTGCCCATGCGCATACAAAAATAATAAACAAATATCAAGCGCTTTAATAAATAAGCGCGACAAAATATAGGCGCCATGCCTAAGATACGCGCCCATCAAAAATTGATGATAAATTTGAATACACGCTATCCTCCAATGCTTTCCAATGCCACCGCTACTTGCTCTACACATCAACTGAAGCATTCACAATTGTTAGAAAAATAATACAATTAAACCGACAAAAGTGAATACCTAGTAGTCTTCAGCTGCAAAAATAAATTGGTTAGAAATAAATCCTAACCTTAATTTATTACGAGTGTGCACTCTAAACCCATAAACATTTATTAATTTAAATATGTATTTTGCGGAATCACCCGCTATGGAATCACCCATGTACACATAAAATTAACAAAACGCCCGAAAAGGATAGGCGTCCCCATCGACTTCTCACACAAAGAATCCACTTTATGTATGAGCCCCGGTAATAATAAAATTTTACAGAATCCACCGCAAAACCTCATGGAATCCACCGTGGAATATGCCTCCTGGCATCATAACCACGGGGTGGGATAGCAATTGTCCTCAATTGCTATTAGCTCAATGTGGAGCTAACAGAGTGGGGAAAGCATTTAGGTCTCTAACGTGCATCCATTGGGCCTCTTCAACATGATGATTTTTAAACTTGACCAAATATCTAGAATATGTACGGCCAGTTCTAGTGGTCATAAAATCAGTATCTATAATAGTTTTAGACTCAAGGATTTTAGTTTCATCATCTAGCAAAGGTGGGTTTTCATAGACAGGGTGTACAGGTAGTTGGCCTCTAAAAGGTTGTAATAAACTGATATGGAAGGTGTTGTGGATTTTTCAATGTTGTGGTAATTCTAGTTTAAATACATTTTCATTGATTTTGTGTATGATCTTGAATGGTCCATAAAATCTAGGTGCTAATTTGACAACGGGGTGTTTATCTACACTTTGTAATCTGCGTGTAGGCAATCGATATCCATAAATAATTTCAAATGGTACTTTCTTTGTAGTTGTATGTGGTGTGTTATTATATGCAAACTGAAGTAAATGTAGATATGTATCCCATGTGTGTGGTTTTGAAATGGTGTAAGCACGCAAAAGATCTAAAATAGTACTATTAGTAGCTTCTGTTTGACCATTTGTTTCAGGATGAAACAATCTTTGTTCTTAAGTTAGCAAATAAAGTAATCCAAAAATTATTGCAAAATCTAGAATCACGATTAGAAATAATGACTTTTGGTAAACCATGATTAGTGAAAACAGTTTTCAAAAACAATTAAGCAGCTTGAGATGTAGTTAAAGTTTTCTTGCATGGAATAAAATATGCTTGTTTGCTAAACCTGTCTACAACAGTCCAAATCATATCATGGTTAGCTTTAGTGTTAGGTAAAATCCATTGAAATCTAATCCCATGGTCGTGATGGAATAGGTAATGGCATTAGTAAACCATATTATTTACCATGACGTCTCTTTACTCATTGACAAATTAAGCATTCAGATACAAAGTTAGATACATCAGTATCCATATATGGCCAATAAAAATCTTCAATCAATGTACGCAAAGTAGATATAATTCCTCTATGACCTTAATATGGAGGACAATGAATTTCATGCAAAACAAATGATCGAAATGGAACAGTCACACATAATCTTTTTTCATAAAACATAAATCCATTAGTGTAAGACAATGAATCAATAGGAATCCAATTATTTGCAACTAGTTTATTCCAATCAGCTTGAAAAATAGGATCTTGATGATAAGTATCTTTCATAGGGATAAGGGAATCAAATGATATCACAAAAATATTTTGAATTGTCGGTCTTCTACTCAAAGCATCAGCAACAACATTCTCTTTTCCAGGTTGATATTGTATTGAATAAAAGCGGCCCATTTAATGTGTCGGTCAGATATTTGTGGTTGATTAAGGAGATGTCTAATGCTTTGTTGGTCAGTTTGATCATGAATTCAGATCCCATTAAATAATGTTTCCATTGTCATAAGGCTTGTATTACGGCTAATAATTCCTTGTCATAGGTAGAATATTTAAGTTCAAATGGTTTGAGTTTGCAACTAGAGTAGGCTATGGGATGAGAGTCTTGCATAAGGACTGCTCCTATTCCAGATCCACTAGCATCAATAACTACCAAAAAGAATGGTCTATTGAAGTCAAGTAATTGTAATACAGGAGCATGAGTTAAAGCATGTTTCAGCAAATCAAAGGATTTTTGTTGATTGTCAGACCAATTATACACAATACCCTGCTTTAAAAGTTTTGTCAAAGGTAATGCAAGTAATGAGAAATTCCTCACAAACTTTCTGTAAAAGCTAGCAAGACCTAGAAAAGAATGTAATTCATACACATTTTTGGGTATGGGCCAATTTAAAATTGCTTCTATCTTTTTAGGGTCGACTTTAATACCTTCTAATGAAATAATATGTCCTAGATATTCAATTTCTGTTTGGAAAAATTCACTCTTTTCGGGGTTAGCATATAATTGATTGTCTTTTAATAACTTAAAAACTAAAGACAAATGTTCATAATGCTCATTCTCATTTTTACTGAAAACTAATATATCATCAAAGAAAACAATGACACAATGCTGATGTTTCAAAAATATGTGATTCATCATGCGACTGAATGTGGCTGGTGCATTAGTTAAACCGAAAGGCATAACTAGAAATTCATAGTGTCCAAATTGTGTTCTAAATGCAGTTTTGAATATATCAGATTTGTCCAATCTTACTTGATGATATCCAGATTTAAGATCTATCTTACTGAATATGGCAGATCCTTGTAGTCGGATATCTATTCTTAACAGTAATTTTATTTTGGGCACAATAATCAATGCACATGCGATAGGTATTATTTTTCTTTTTCACTAATAAGACAAGTGCACCAAATGGAGAACTACTAGGTCTAATTAATCCTCTGTTAAGCAATTCTTCTATTTGGTTTTGAATTTCTTTATGTTCAATTTGGTTATGTCTATATGGTGCTTTACATGGTGGTTGTGTTCCAGGAATTAAATCTATCTTATGATCTTCAGGATGTGAAGGTGGTAATCCAGGTGGTAAATCAGCAGCAAAACAATCTTGGGATTGGGCAAGAAATTGTATATGCCTAGGATGCATCTGTTTTTTTTTTAGCTTGAATTTCATTCACCCATATTAAATAGGATTTGCTACTTTTACGTAATGCACGTTTAGCCTGAGTATGAGTAAGCAGTGGAAAAATATTGAAAGCGTGCATACCATGCAGTGTGATTTGTTTTCCTTGAAAATAAATTTTAATTGAATGCGTAGAATAATCTATATCAGGATTGTATTGATGACGCCAAGACATTCCTAAGATAATGTCACTACACTGCAAAGGTACAACTAAGAAATTTCTTCGTTCAGTATAATCACCAATTTTAATTTCTAAATTATGCACCTCTTGTGTTCCATTATATCTCATTCCTAGGAATGCAGCCTTGATGCGATAATGTGTAGAAACAGTTTGTAAATTCCATTCTTTGACTAATTTTGCTGAAATAAAGTCATGTGTGCTCCCATCATCATGTAAAGTAGTCTTTTCTTTACCATGCACGAAACATTTCATTGTTAATAAAGAATGGGGAGTTGGCATACCTGGCAAAGTATCCGAAGTAGTACCAATGTCGTCATCATCTTCCATAAAATCTGGCATTTCCTCACGTTCTTCATCTTCTATGGCTCCCAGATAATTGATATGGACAGATGGCTTTTTGGATTGACAATTGGCTGCTAGATGTCCAGATTGATGGCATTTGTAACAAACTATGGGTTTTGCTTTGGATAAATTATTGGTAATTGCAGGAAGTTTAGGAATGTTGGGATTTGACTGTGGGGATGGCTTAGGGTTTGGATTTGTGTTTGATGGCAAGGCAGGTGGTCGTGTCCAAGATTTATGGAATGAAGATGGAAGAAAACGACTTTGATTGAATCTTTAAACATTTGAATTGAATTGTTTGGAACCAAAGTTACCATTAGTTGGAAATTGTTGTGGTCGCTTGTCTCATCCGCGAATTTTTTCTTCAGTGTCATGGGCCAAGGAAATTGCATCTTCAAGTGTTGTTGGCATGAACATATTGACTTCCGCATAGAAATGTCCAAGTAGGCCAGACATAAACTTGCGTTTATGAGTTGCTTCAGGTACATCTTCGAGCATACGTAGTTGCAATAGAGCATTCCAGAAATGTTCAGTGTATTGGAAAATAGGTTCATGATCCCTTTGTTGTAGAAGATCCCATTGCTTAATGGCTTTTTCGTGGAATTGAGGAGGAAGGAAATTCTGCAAAAATTTCTTTTGGAAAGTCTCCCAGGTAGTGGGACAATCAACGCTCTTGCGGACCACAATCCACCATAAGGATGCTCGGTCAACTAAATGGTTAGTGATACATTTAATTTTGTCTTTCTCAGCATATGTTTCTTCATGGAAGTAATCATCAAATTGACTGATAAAAGCAAGTACAGTATTTCCATCGCGTGATCCATTGAAAGTACGAAATTTGAAGTTTCTTTTACTTATCTTTGTTTCTTTGCGAATGGATTGGGCTTCAAGTGTTGCATCGATGGTACGTCGTATAAGATCTTCGGGTTGCGATCCATCTTGGTCGATGGTAGATCGTTGCAGATTGGCCAATTGAGCTTGCAAAGCTTGTCGAGCTCTTCGTTCCTCTTGTAGCTGCATCATAATCAAATCCAACTTTTGCTCCATTGTTGGTTCGGGTAGATCACCTTCAACCCCATAAAATCATCTATGTTTTATTTAATCATCCTGCAAAATTCTAAAAGACCTCACACACTCGAAATCTTGTTAGCGGGATGAGCATAGCTCAAAGGAGGGTTTACAAGGCTTGTATATTTTTGTTTGGCTTTTATAGTATCTCTCCTTTATGATTGCGGAATTCGTTGTCACAACTGACTTCCAAGAGAATAGTGTTGCGTATAGACTACGTATAGTCTACGTGTGAACTTCTACTTTTGCTGAAACTGATTCAGCAAGACTGCAAGTGTGAACAGGGGCTTCCAGAGGGTAGTAGACTGATTCATGTGCTTCTGAGTACGAAGTACTGCTATGGTAATGGTTGAAGATGACTTATAGAACCTTGATGACTTGGGCAACTTAGATAACTTGGATTTTTAAAGCTTCCTGACTAAGTGTGATTTTCGTGGACCTCAGGAGCTTTTCGGCCGATTTGACGTCGACCAGTTCATGCCGCTGCCGCCATTTAACGAATTCATTTATGGAAGCTTTTTAATAAGCTTCTTGTAAAGCTTATTAAGCTTTTTACTTAAGCTTGAAAGGTTATGGCTAAAAATTTCTTATTTGTATCACGACTTGATGAAGGAGCTTTGTCGCCGGTCCTTCACCTATTGAGAGAGGTCCTTCACGGTCAGAGGGTACAGAAGGGGGTTCTTGACTGCCAGGAACACACTGGTATCGACCATTCACCACGAGACTGACTGTAGAGCTCGATCGTTCCAAGAGCTCCGCCTTCGTGCGAGATGGTATGCGATTGGAAGCTCTCGATCTCAGCTTCGCTCTGATACCACTGCTGCATAGATCGGTCGCCGTATGCGCGCGTAGTGAGCGTCAGAAGATCCCCAAGAACAAAAGAACTCTACTTTTTACACAAAAACCAATGAAGAAAGTTTGTACGACATGAACAAGAGACCAATTGGGTGCAATCTCCCCCCATGCCTTGTGTGAGCGCTCCATAAAGCATGTATTTTATATATTATTCATCTTCAAGCTCAAATAATAGCCCAATTTACAAAATAGCACGCTTTAGCTTTTGTGTTTGCTTTTGTGCCACTAAACAATTAAAGCTATTAGGCGCCCAAGAAGTCAGGCGGCATCCAAATACAATGTCCAATACAAATATTTAAATCATGCATCCATGTGCATACAAAAATAATAAATAAATCTCAAGCGCTTTAATAAATAAGCGCGACAAATTATAGGCACCATACCTAAGATACGCGCCCATCAAAAATTGATGATAAATTTGAATACACGCTACCCTCCAATGCTTTCCAATGCCACCGCTGCTTGCTCTACACATCAACTGAAGCATTCACAATTGTTAGAAAAATAATACAATTAAACCGACAAAAGTGAATACCTAGCAATCTTCAGCTACAAAAATAAATTGGTTAGAAATCAATCCTAACCTTAGTTTATTACGAGTGTGCACTCTAAACTCATAAACGTTTATTAATTTAAATATGTATTTTGCAGAATCACCCGTTATGGAATCACCCATGTACACATAAAATTAACAAAACGCCCGAAAAGGATAGGCGTCCCCATCAACTTCTCTCACAAAGAATCCACTTTGTGTATGAGCCCTGGTAATAATAAAATTTTACGGAATCCACCTCAAAACCTCACAAAATCCACCATGCAATATGCTTCCTGGCATCACCTTTCCAAGCTTTGCCTGAGAGCCAAGGAATCTTCGGCTCGGTCTTACTATGGATGGCGTGAACCCATTCGATCTACGCTCAACTTCTTACAGTGTGAGTTCAACGAATATCGGCAGATTCACGCGCATGGAGCCACATTGACTCTACCTTTCCAAGCTTTGCCTGAGAGCCAAGGAATCTTCGGCTTGGTCTTACTATGGATTGCATGAACCCATTCGATCTGTACTTAACTTCTTACAGTGTGAGTTCAACGAATATCAGCGGATTCACGCGCGTGGAGCCACATTAACTCTACCTTTCCAAGCTTTGCCTGAGAGCCAAGGAATCTTTGGCTTGGTCTTACTATGGATGGCGTGAACCCATTCGGTCTGCGCTCAACTTCTTACAGTGTGTGGCCTATAGTCCTTGTCAACTACAATATCCCTCCATGGCTTTCTACGAAGAAAGGACATCTCATCCTTAGCTTGCTCGTTCCCGGCCACTAGAAAGTCAAAAATATGGACATGTATCTTTGTCCATTAGTCGATGAGCTTAAGATTTTGTGGGAGGAGGGGGTCACCTTGGAATATATGAGCAAGCGTGATGGTTGACAGCTCGCCAATATTCGAGCCATTCTCATGTGGACCATGCATGACTTTCCAGGATTCGAAGAGTGCTCAGGTAAGTAGGCTTCCATTCTCATTGGTAATATCTATCGTAGCTCGTTCAAGTTTGTATTCACTGGATAGAGGTTTTGGGACAGGTTGTATGGTTATCTTAGATTATCATGCATATCCATTGTGTGGGCCACAGTTAGACTCCCGAAGGTCATGAACCATGAAGAAGATGGTATATCAAGGATATGCCACTTTCTTGTCAAAGGGTCATGAACTCAAGGAAGGTTTTCTTGGGGGACCTCTAGCACGCATGAATACCCAAAGTCGGTACAAGCTGAAAATGGTCCAGACAAAGTCACATCCAAATGGAATACGACGGTTCTCAGTTTTCTATGAGTTGCCGTATTGGACCCACTTACAAATCAACCACTTGTTGGATCCCATGCATATTTTCAAGAACGTGAGCAGATTACTATGGGACCACATCACAGGAAAGAGAGACATTGTAGGGGCACGAATGGATTTGAAGGAGGTAGGCAAGATGGAGGCACTTTGGCTGCAGTCGGCCGCATTCAAGTACGGATGGTCACTTGCAGCTATCTCGTGCACCTTGGGTTTTATCCACTAAAGAAGAGCGCATTGTGAAGCAAGTAGGCAAATCTATCCGCACTCTGACATGTATGATGCATTCTCTCAAGTCCGCGTTTTCTAAAGACGACCAATTATCAAGGCTAAAATCCCATGATTAGCATAAGATATGTTAGGTTTGTACTATGAATGGATTGTAAGTGGCCTACGTATTTTGCTATTTGGAGTGTAGTTGTTGTTCATAATGCTTCGTCATTTATGGCAGTTTGTACTACCTATCGTGATCGCAGGATG